>NC_138347.1:8514166-9830833 GCF_046562875.1 Panthera onca | reverse complement strand
AATCAATGCATTTTTACTCATAGAATTGTTTTAATGTTTATTTTTTGAGAGAGAGAGAGTGTGCATGTGCAAGTGAGCAGGGAAGGGGCAGAGAGAGAGGGAGAGAGAATCCCAAGCTGACAGCACAGAGACTGACTTGGGGCTCCAACTCACAAAACATGAGATCATGACCTGAGCCAAAATGAAGAGCTGGGCACTCAACCAACTGAGCCACCCAAGCGCCCCTTTACTCATGGTGTTTTAATGTTTTAATTTTCATTGTACTTTTGTGTACGTCCTCCTTACATCCTCCTTTCAACCACATCCAATAAGTAGAACTATTTACTTTTTCTTTCCTTTTTTAACTTTATTGATTTATTTTGAGAGAGAGAGAGAGAGAGAGAGAGAGAGAGAGAGAGCAAGTAGAGGAGGGGAAGAGAGAGGGAGAAAAAGAATCCCAAGCAGGGTCCTCACTCAGTGGGGAGCCCATAGCGGGGCTCAATACCACTAACGGTGAGATCATGACCTGAACATAAACCAAGAGTTGGATGCTTAACCACTAAGCCACCCAGGCAAACCACCCCCCCCCCCCCGCATTTATTTTTTCCTAATGACGAAAAGGTATAGGTCCCTTTGCATAAGTGGCATTGGAAAGAAACCATGAGCATCCATCAAGGGCATTCCATGTTAACCTAACACTCACTTTATAATTCAAGGGCCATAGCCTCATGGACTAACCCAACTGTTCATCCATAAACAGTGTCCTGATCCTGAAGATTATGAAGTGAGCTTTATCAAAGAAACCACCAGCAGCATCCTTCAAATATTTACAAGTATCTAATACATGCATGTGTTTTATGTCTTGGTCAATTTATCTAATGGGTGGGAATTCCATTTTTATGAGTTCAGAATACTTCAACTTGTGGTCTTTTTATTCACATCTACTATATATAGATAGTAGATGTAGATAGATAGATAGATAGATAGATAGATAGATAGATAGATAGAGATGTATATATAGTAGATGTATACATAGATAGTAGATGTAGATACATGTAGATCTATATAGATATATACATACATAGTAGATGTATATATAAGTAATATACATCTAGAATATATATAGATATATTTTTATCAGATATAACCTTATCCAGCCTCTTTAGATATTAGTACTAACAATTTCAAGAATACTCAGGCAATAGGGTAGAACAGATTCTTCTAGAGTGAAAATAAAAGAAAATCAATAAGAAGAAGAAGAAGACCGAGATGATACATTATAATAGCCTTTGGGGGAGGCCTTATAGAAAGAATAAGTCATTCATTAATGAGTATAAACCATATTACACATTCAATCATTCTAATCTTCAACTCATTCTTCCACTTTGTTCTTCCAATATTTTATTTCCATATGATGTCCTTTTACCCCATCAGCAGGATTCACTGGGAAGGCACGTTCTCTGATAAAACAAGGTCAATAATATTGTCATTTTCAACTGTGCTATCATTTTCACAGGTCCAAGTGGAAACGAAATCAATTAGGAGAACAAATAGCACTGTTTTATCACTAATGAATGGATTTAGCGTTGTTTTCCATATTCCCACCTCTTAAAATGGAAGAAACAGACCAAATGTGGTACAGAGAAAGCTCAAATAGTCCATGCTAATGGTGGAAATACTTAAGTATCATCCGTATACAGCTAATATAAACCAAAGTGGTTTATTACCACCGTTCTGTGATTTATGACTCACATTATGACTTTATTTTGAAATGGTTGTATGAAATATTAATGTGTGGTAAAAGAACACACAACAAGAGCAGGGATCATGTTTTATCAGATGTAAGGCTGCTCAGTGATTTATTCCTCTTAATACACTGGATTCACGTCTTAGTATCCTATTTGCTCTTCTAATTATAATCGGCCTTTCACATTCAAGCTTTTCAAGGTGAGGCAGCCTTACTTTTGTTCCTAGATTGTAGGTTGCATACTGTTAATTTTTAAAGGGATGGAGTAGTTTATAACAAATGTGAATAATTTATAGTAAATGTTCTCAGCATTGATTAGTGTTCTTTTGAAATAGAATGCCTTCTTGATATGCATCATTCCTTTTAATGCCTTATGAAAAGTCAGAAGACCTGTTACTGCCCTGCTTAATGGACAAATCAACTTTAATTTTAGTCATATATAATATGAAAGATAAGTACCTATGTTTTTCCCTGTTTGGAATTTGCCAGGCATTAACACTAAACATTAGCTCGGAGCAATCTAACGAGAAGTTAACAATGGGACCAAATTGCTCTCCTTTGGAATTTACGTTTGACGTGGTTGCTGCAAACTTTGGAGTTGGTGGTTTCCATAGTCGTTCACTACGCTGCATTTTAGGTGACTCCACACTCCACTTTGCAAAGTTCCGACCCGAGGACTTAAGCAACAGATTCCACAACTTAACTGCACAAAAAATTGATTCAGACTGAGTTCCTTATTTCATTTCAATTTGATCAGCTGTATCTGAGTCATAAAAAACTGAATATCTTGGGGCACCTGGGTGGCTCAGTCAGCTAAGCATCTGACTCTTGGTTTCGACTCAGGTCATGATCTCACGGTTCATGAGTTCGAGCCCCTTGTTAGGCTCTGCAATGACAGCATGTAGTCTGCTCAGGATGCTCTCTCTCTCTCTCTCTCTCTCTGCCCCTCTCTGGCTTGATCTCTCTCTCTTAAAAATAAATGTATAAAAATAATTAATAAAAATGTTTTTTAAACCTGAACATTGTTTTGAATTGCCACAAAAGTTAATATGGTTTCATCTCTATTGTACAGAACTCACCAACTATGATTTACATTATTACATCGTATATTTTAAAATGTCAGTTGAGGGGCGCCTGGGTGTTTCAGTTAAATGTTCGACTTCGGCTCAGGTCATGATCTCACGGTCCTTGAGTTCGAGCCCCGTGTTTGGGGCTCTGTGCTGACAGCTCAGAGCCTGAAGTCTGCTTCAGATTCTGTGTCTCCCTCTTTCTCTGCCCCTCCCCCACTCACACTGTCTCCTTCTCTCTCTCAAAAATAAATATTTAAAAATTTGTTGAATATCAACTGATATAGATAAAAAATATATAAATAATATCCAACACATGCTTTCTACATGCTTGATATATACTGTCTATACATTCTCCTTTATTCTTTCCTATAACCTGTAAAATATTCTAGTGCTTATTATACAAACAGGAAACTGAGGCACAGAATCAATGAGTCATTTTTCCTAGAGCGACAACACCAGCAACAGAATTGGAATTAGGAACTTTGGTGATTTGGTTTCAGACTCCATGTTCTTACTATTATACTCTTCCTGTCCTCCTTTGCCCAGGAACACTGGCTACAAATTTTCTTCTATAAAAACAGAAAAATAAAGAGATCCAATGATTTGGGCTTTGAGAGAACAAAGCCTAACTTTAGAACGCACCAACGTTAAGAATAAGGTTCAAATGATGGGAATTGAAAGAGGAAGAGGATTGATTTTGCGTTTTAGATTCCTTAACACGTCCTTGAAAATGGTGGGATGGCCATCTTTGACGTTCTCTAGAGTCCGTATAATGCACAACGGAGAGCACTGGTGCAGAGAACTGGGATATGAATCCAAGCTGAACCACTTCACCCTGGGCAGTCCTGGGATTATGAACCTTTCTGATCCAAGACTTCCATCTCCAAACTGAGATTATAACGCTCACTAGTACAACAGTCATTACTATTAGAAATAAGGTCAAGTTTCTGGCATGTTGCAGGCACTCCATAGATAGGATAGGTACATAGCGTCTGTGATCATTGTTTCTGTTCTATCAGTTGTTACTCTTTCAGTAAGCCCATCCTCAGGATGAGTCCCAGCAGGAATCTGTCTTAAGATCTTTAGTTAATTACCCTTCCCCTTGCTCTTGCCATTCAAATTTACATTGGAACTCACCGAGTTAAATTCTTAATTTCCAGCAGCCATTGAGAAAATCAGGGAAAATGAGGGCTTGAGAGAACGAATCGAACTAAAAGCAATGAAGGGAGAATATCAGAATCCTTATGATTTGGGGAAAGAAGACAGAAGGAAACTGAGAGGGAGAAGAAATGAAGAGAAGAGAGGGAGACAAAGTTTCTCTCAGAGAGAAAGGAGATCAATAATAGACCTTTCTGCAGGAATAACTGTGGTGGAAATAGAATGGACACCCAGCCAGGGTCATTTACTGTCTTACGCATCTGCTTATACAAAGTTGCGTGAATAACCAAGAGTTCTGCCACAAACACTGAATTCCCCCAAAATAATAAATGGCAGTTTCATGGAAGGGAACCCCTGCTACAGTGCACACACCCTCTTTTTGTTAATGAAAGAGCACATTTACCTTCCAAGCTCTGTTTGGGTTTAGAACTTAGTTGCCGCAAGGCCAGGGTGTGAGGTCTTAACTGTTCCTCCTGACCCCACCAGAAGGGGATGGAAATATAACCCTTTATGTACCTGAAGGCACAATTGTCCGAGAAACAATTTGTAAAGTTGCCTCTATCTCTTAAGATGTGTGCATGAGGTGACAAATGGCCTGTCTAGAGCAATTATCAAAATGCTGCTTAGTTTTATCTTTACGTCCACCATCTTTATTTATTTACTTATTTATTTTGTTGACCCTCCTGTCTCGCAAGGATCATGACCACTTTTTTAATTAACTTCTGCTACTTCCTTTTTCTCCTCTTTCTTTCCGGATTTTAATTCTTCCCTGAGAGCAGCTCAGAACCCAAGACCTATTACTTTGGTCCGGACTCCCTGCAGCCCTCCTCTCAATGACCCAGTGGCCTGACTGGTAGTAAGTGCCATAGAAAGGAGGTCTGTAGGGGCACCTGGCACATTCATTGGGTTAAGGCTCTACACTGACAGCACAGAGCCTGCTTGGGATTCTCTCTCCCTTCCTCTCTCTCTGCCCCTCCCCCCCATTTGCACACACTCTCTCTCTCTCTCTCTAAAAATAAATAAATAAACATTAACAAAAAAGGAGGTCTATATAAATAACTATTAATGTGTGCTCTATGATGGAAATTTCTAAAGCCAAGAAGGACAATTTTGTATGGAACACCGCACGATTTAAAAAAATCCATTCAAACATAATCACTCAGGTATCATCTCAAATATTATTCCCCCAGAGATGTTTCACAGTTTCTGGTTCAAGTATTATTGACCATTTGGCCAGTATAGCGAGTTGCCCATGAATTACCCGCACACATTAAAAGGCAGAAGTTAGCAAATGTATACAAGTATACTTGGGCTTTTCAAGAGAATTTTTAGGCTATCACTTTTTGGTTATTAAAAATTAAAATTGACTTTGGTGGATGGGAAAATCTCCCTGGAGTACTTGGAAGGTTATGCATCGAGACTGAGAAAGGAGTTATAAGTTCCAATTTCAACAAAAATTTCCTTACCTAAATAGGGAGTCAGGGGGGAAAAGGAAGGAAGGAAGGAAGGAAGGAAGGAAGGAAGGAAGGAAGGAAGGAAGGAGATAAATTTACTTCATAACTCCATAACTCAGATCATTTTATTTTCCAATTAGAAAATAAGACCTAAACAAAAACAGTTTCTAAATCTCATGTGAGGATAAAGAAATGTCTTCCTCACTTGCAAATTTCCTTATACATTCTTTGAGAGGTAAAGATAGTCTGTCTTCCTTCCAAACTTTTCTTTACTTTTTTAATGTTTATTTACCTATTTATTTTGATAGAGAGAGAGAGTGAGCAGGGAAGGGGCGGAGAGAGGGAGACAGAATCCCAAGCAGGCTCTGCGCTGACAGCACAAAGCCCAAGGCAGGGCTCGATCTCACTAACGGAGAGATCATGACCTGAGCCGAAACCAACAGTCGGACACTTAGTCTACTCAGTCACCAAGGCACCCAGCTGCCTAACTTTTCTTTAAAAGAAATTTCCAAAAACTCTTCATTCTGTGACTTAAAAACATCCCCATTCACTCAGTGGTTTATTTGACAAATATTTTTGGAAGGCCTACTGTGTACCAGGCACTATCAAATCCCAGGGATCCAGCAATGAATGAGATGATCTTTGATCTCATGAAGTTTACAATCTAGTAGGGCAAAAGGAGAACATTCTTTAAATTACTTGCAATGAATTTAACTTTTATGCATTCTCGTATATGTGATATATTTCATATTTTAAGTGAAAGAAATAATGAAGCCTCCAAGTAAATAAAGAAATTTTTAAAAAATTGCAGTAGTGAGAATTGGTGAACACAGAAGTTCAGAAGGCTTCAGGAGCTGAACTGCATTATTAAGCCATGCAAACAGCTCAGAGATGAACAGTGGGGTGGGTATGCACCTGCTTCCAGGTGACCCATAGGCATTTTACCAATGGTCTTTTCAAAACAATAACTCTCATATGTTGTCCAACATAAGGAGTGATTTTTATGGTGGAAATCTCAGAGCCAATAGAGGAACATCTTCCCCCATAGGGGGTGATTTTGGAAAGGAAGAGTTTTCAGAGATGATGGCCTTTTATAAATAAGCAGATACTTTCCCCAAATAGAATTCAATGCCTCAATCTACCTCCTGCTGAAATTACCATCACTAACACCAAAGCTTGAGTATATGAAAAAACTGAGAGCTCATTTCCAAAAATTGTCCCAATATGGAGGTAATAAAAAAAGAACATATAAAATATCAGAAAGGCAAAATAAACCTAAATCAACAAAACATTTGGTGCCAAAGTTTTCAAAAGTATAGGCATCTGATACAAAAAAAAAACAATTAGCCAAAGCAATGTTAGTCAACAGCTCATCAGCATTTCAGGAAGTCAGAAAGATAAAATCATGATCTCTCGTATCTGACATCGCTATCGGGAGGAAAAAAAGTAAGGAAGATCTATGTATGGCTCTAAAAATGCCATTACTTGGACAAGGGTCACAACAGAAAAAGCACTGCTTCTTTCGGAGAACAGTAAATATCAGACCTAAAACCCAGGAGTTGCTTAGAACTCAGACAAGGGTCACCACTGACTGGTGTCACCTGTTTTGGTGCCCATTCAGATATATGTTCTTTCTCTTGTTTTCTCTCCTTGGCTATCCTATGCCTTCGTAAATTCCTTGTAACACTCCCTCCTCACTACTATTCAATCAGCTTTCAAATGAGTGAAGATTACCTATGCACTGAGATTTCTGCTTTACCAAGTTTTACCGCAAGGGTTCCCAACCAGCTGCTTTAAAGTAATTGGCATCATAATGTGCAGAAAAATTACTTTTCTAATGGTTGCCTGGAAGATTTATATCCCTAAAATGTAATTAAAAAGTAGATTTAGAAATATGCCCAGGAACCAAAAAGATTAAATATTAATGTGGAGTGTAATTAATAAATTATATATCTCTTGATTACTAATGGCTTATTGACTGTAAAAGCATAACATTATGGAATATTAGGGCAAACAAAGGCTTTTGGGGAATATTGTTCAGCTTCAAGGATGAAGCTGCTGCCCTTGAATTTTCAGAAGAAATCCTGATTTCGCAGATAAAAATTTGTCTGATTCTTCCCATTATCGTTCTTCATTCATTCTATACCTGACAGAGTTTGCCATTCTTTATAAAATGAAACCTTTGTACTTTCCTGAATCATTTTTTATTGCATTAAATAAGATCCTATAAGCTTCCCAGTTGAAGTAACGTTTGAAATTTAGAAGTATTTCTGACCTCTTCTATGAAAATAAAACGTCTAATACAAATGACAGTGGTAGAGAGAAGCATCTGAGGTGGGTGTGTAATGGGCAATCCTTGCAGGGCACTTTGAAGTTCAGGGTAGGATAAAACAACAAACAGAAATAGTAGGCTTTCTAATGATTTCAACTGACAATTTTAAGCGCCAAGTATCTCCTGCTCTTAAAATTTTTCAACACATTCCTCAGAACCTTAGAATGCAAGGGTTGTAAAGTGTCCTGGGGGTTATCTGGTCTACCAGCTTCATTTTACATGTGAATTTGGGATTCTCTTATCTAAGGCAGTGAGATGACTCATGCCAACTTTCAAGGGTGATCCATGGCAAAACGGTAACAATAACTCAGGTCTGCCCACAACACCCACCCAAAGTTTTTCTTCTTTGTTTCACATAATATTTCAGGAACCAGAACGGTCAGATTTGTTAAGGATCTTAACTTACTAATCTTTTTATTCGAGTGTTTTTCTAAGAAATCTCACAAAAGCGTACACAGAGGCAAGCAACATCCAAACCACCAGGACCACGCTTCAAATAGCTACCTCCTGGGATTCCCTCCCAGTCCAATCCCCACTATACCTTTGACTAAGACAATTAATTTTGTATGCCAGAGAATCTTCCAATGGAGAAAAACCAGCAAAGATGTGACCAAGGACCTAGAAGTTCAGTCTCATTTAATTCCTCTGAAATTAGACATCTTGCATTCCTCAGAAACAAGAACAAATAACTCTCAAGTCGGCAGAAGAGCCTTGGCAAGAGTATCTGGGAACTCTTGCTCAATACGTTTTGCTCGGAAGACTTCCCAGAGAGAACCTGATGAGTGCTAAGGAAAGTTCATACGATTCCTGCAGCACAGTGCTTCCTGGGTGAGAGTTCACTGAGGAGGAGGACTCAACTCTGATGCTTCCAGAACCGTGAGCAGCTAGACCTTGGCTCTCTTCTCAGCTTTGGCGTTTCTTCGTGAGGCGGGCCCTTTCTATCTGCACACTTTCTTCACGGCACACATTATAATTACCCTGAACTTTTTGTCCATTTACCAAGTCATCTGTTGTATCTGTTTATTTTATATACATTTTTATCCACCCATTTATTTATTTTATCTATTTATCTGCTTCATGTTTTCCTCTTTAGAGTAGACTCTAAGCTGCATGAGGGCAAATACCTTCTTCACTTCTTTAACATCAGAGCCAACACCAGAAGAAAGGGTGCTCCCTACATATCTGTTGAGAAATAAGGGCACCCATAAGGACAGAAAGTTCTAGAAAAACTGCCACACTGGCCCTTGCCCTCCTTGGCCTTGGCCATCACTCTTCTTCCATGTCAACATTGGCGTCTCCGCCATTTTCCCTGCATCCAAAATGTGAGGAAGAAGGTAGAGGTCTTTCTTCCATCTCTAGGAGGGTGGCTGTCATCAATGTGGAAAACTCTGTGAGGATAGGAACGGTGACAATATGCTCCAGAGCAGTACTTCACCTCAAGGCCAAGTGGACAATGTGGCAAAGCGTCTCTCACAAGAGGCCAATCAAAGCAACTTCTAGAATGAAGTAGGTGGTCTCTCTGCAGTGACCATGAGGAAATGACAATTAAACTATAGCTCTGAACACGAAATAAAATCCGAGGGGTGGGGGAGGGAAATAAATAGGCAAGACTTTTCCAAGTTATATTGGAAATTCAGGCATTTAACAGATACGTGGTTCTATTAATCTTGCATGAGTTTAATTTGTAATTTCTAGTTTATAGAGTTCTTGCCTGCTTATGAAAGATGTCATTCATCTATTCTTACGAGTGTCACTCTAGGATTCTTTAGTCAGGTTTTTAAAATTTCAATGTAAGCTCAAAGATGTCATATTTCTTGAAAAAAAAAAAAAGACTTTAACATTTGAACACATGACATGACCTCCCTCATCAAACAGCATTACATCTCAGTTCATGTCCTCTTACCTGTCATTTTGCTGTCACGACTTCAGTCCCTATTAGCTCAGTAGCTAACAAAGACACAAACACCAGGAAAGTGGTATATGGACAAATTAACACAGACCCAAAGGCTCCAAAATATGAACTTGCTGGCTTAACTCCAGTAGAAATTAAATCACTGGAATGATTCTTTAAAACTTATAAATATTATCATTGATAAATCTTAATACTGTATTTCTTCAAGCTAACAATGGTAATTGTCACCAGAAACACTACCTGTATAACAAAAATAGTCCTTCATCACTTAACAAATAATTAGTGGCATAGGCATTTCAGAAAATTTCTAATTTATAGATGAGAAAATCAAGTCCCCTTGGGGTTAAGTGACTTGTGCAAATTCCCATAGTCATCTGTTAAAATAAGTACACAAACTAAATGGTATTTCTTTTGATGCTGTTATTGTATTTTCTACAACTGTATTCATCATGGCAGAAGTGTAGTTGATCACGATCTTGACCATTATTTTGTCTAATACTAACAGCTGTGTTTAAGCCATGTGACAGGATAGTCATATCTGTTGTGTTCTCCTTATTTTTGCATCCTCCCTCCAAGATACCAGTGGAATGCTGTGTTCAATTCTGCTTCAGGAAAGATTCTTTTCTTTTATTTTTTAACATTTATTTTTGAGAGACAGGGAAAGACAGAGCATGAGCGGGGAAGGGGCAGAGAGAGAGGGAGACACAGAATCGGAAGCAGGCTTCAGGCTCTGAGCTGCCAGCACAGAGCCCAACGTGGGGCTCAAACTCACAGACTGTGAGATCATGACCTGAGCCAAAGTCAGAAGCTTAATTGACTGAGATACCCAGGCTCAGTATAAACTTTAAAGTTATAGGGGCTCCTGGGTAGCTCATTCGGTTGAGCGTCTGACTCTTGATCTCCGCTCAGGTCATGATCTCACGGTTCGTGGGATTGAGCCCCATATCAGCTCCACGCTGATGGTGCTGAGCCTGCTTGGGATTCTCTCTCACGCTCTCTCTCTGCCCCTCGCCTGCTCACGCACTTGTGTGCAGCTCTCCCCTCCTCAAAAAAACAAATAAAAACTTGAAAACAAATAAATTAAATTTATTAAGGAGTAAAATACAAATAAAAATACTTGCTATGACTTTAAAACAGATAAAAGATGTCTATACTGAGTAACTTACATGTACACCTAAGGTCTAATGGAAAACATAAAAAGACTTGCTCTGTTTCCAGATTTTTAAAACTTCTACCAGATTATTACTTATTCAAACACAAATTAAAGTTTAATATAATTAGGAACATATTCCAAAACAACAAATGGAGGCTGACTGTTTATTTTGGATAGAGATTGCAAATACTTTAGCAAGTGACGTCTAAAAATACAAAATCCTTCCCAGGACAGAACTGTGTGGCATTTTATCAAACATGCAGTGGTTATCTGATTTGACTCTCCTTCACAGTTTCTGTTGGTAACATGAACATTTTAGACCTTAATTATGCACAAAGTCCCTTATGGCAATTTCAAGATCCAAAAATTTCTGGAAACTGAAACCCTTGTGCTAACTTATTTGGGGCAAAACCTATCCTGAAGTGACACGTGGCTATGGGAATATTGATATATTTGATTAAGGATGTATCAACAGTTGATTATGGAGTAATGTTGCACATCCTGTCAGGGCTGTTTCACAGTGTGCATATTAAGTTAGCTTTCCAAATCCAAACACTTCCAAATTGCTTTGTTTTTAAACTCTTTTTATTTTATCTTTTTAAATTTTTTATTTGAGAGAGCTAGAGAGAGCGTGCACATGCAAGCAGGGTAGAGGGACAAAGGGATGGAAAAAGGGACAGAATCTTAAGCAGGTTCCAGGCTGAGCACAGAGCCCTACATGGGGCTCAATCCCACAACCCTGGGATCATGACTTGACTGAGCCTAAATCAAGAGTCAGACACTCAACTGACTAAGCCACTCGGGCACCCCCCAAAACTTCCAAATTTCAAGACACGTCTGGTTCAAGCTTTCAAGAGACGGACAGTGACCCTGGGATCTATCTTATGTTACTGCCTAATGTCATCATACTTTAACAACAGCATCAAAGTCCCTTTGCTGAACTGTCTGTCCTCTGTGATCACAAGCCACACATGGCCCAAATTTCACCAGCCCTCAGTGCTAATCACCTGACAGAGTATTAGAAACACCAGCACAGGAAAATCATCTTTTGTGGTTGTTGATGGCTTGTAGGAAATCCACAGAAATTCTGCAAACCTTCATTCACAAAAGTGATGACAACAGAATTCTTAGTTATAGAACTTTAAATACTCATCTGCCTTATATATTCTGGAATCTCTCAACAATATAAGATATGGATCACTCAAAAGTGTTCCCTATTTTAAAATAAGTGAGTTTCTGACATTTGGTTTTGAAATAAAATTATTTTCCACTAACTAAAGCACCAAAAATATTTTAGGCTTATGCTGAGGTGCTCTAGAAGTGAGGAAATAGGAAAAACAATTAAGCTTGCCATATTTAAACTTGTAAACAATTTTTTGATGACATATTGGTAAAAAAGAGAGGTCATTAAATTTTCAAATCCATGTGGATTTGAATGCTTGTTGAATACTGAGTATTCAAGTTGACTTGTACTTAAAATAAGCAATTATTTTCTACCACTTTATAACTCTTATCCCACTTCTTCCTGTGTAAATTCATCAAACTTATAAAATGAATTGGCATCACAAACACAGACACTGAACACTCAGTGATTAAAGTACTCCCTGGATAAGTCATATATTTGGGGTAACATATTAACTCTTGGGAAGCTTCTCAGGGGCCATTTAGCATATTTAAATAATAAGTAAGGAAATCAACATCAATTAATATTTTCTCTGTGCCCGCAGGGTACTTGGCACCGGCTGTTGGACTCAGTGGGAAACAGTCATTAACTGTCCCTGTTCTCAAAGGGCATTTTCCAAACAGACGGTAATACCAATCTCATTCTTGTACCAAACCGCAGAAAGCAAACAGAAAAATATAATTTTAGCCAATTAAGAGACTTTGTTTTTTAATGAATACTTCAGCTGGCTTAAATCTTTGTCTTTGAGGTGGTGGAGGAGAGACTGGGAAAATAGAAGGATAAGACAGGGCATTGATGGAAGAAGGAAGGAAGCAGGAAACTGCTGAGTGGACATGATGTGTTCCTTCCTCTAAACAGCCAGCTACCCGGCTGGTCCATTCGTTCAACATCACATCCCAAGAGCTAACTCTGTGCCCAACGCTCTCCTGGGTTCTGGGGATAGAAGAGTGAATCACGTAGCCCTTGCCCTCAAATATCCAGTGGGAACCATTGAGATCTCTAGCTCAGTGGGTTATCATGGAGATTCAATGAGCTCACGTGTATGACGCAGTTCGAACAATGCCTGGCACATAACCAGTATTGCACAGATACTGTAGGGCATAAATGCTGTACTACTGGGGGGAAATGGGCGCATAAACAGACATTTTCAGTGCAGCTTGATAAGGGAGAGTAGAGGATGCTACAGAAGGCTGCACGGGGTCGGGGTGGGTGGAGAGGAAGGGTGAGCAGATTAGCAGGGACTCCGGACTCCTGTGCAGATATCTATGCATTAATCCAGAGGGGTGCAGCTGTACAGCTGGGCTGCCCCCAGATCAGGCAGGAATGCTGCCTGTGCTGCCTCCCCAAACCACATGCCCTGGCTTGGAGCCATAGGCACCAGAATCAAGGGCATCTTCTCTTCCTGTCAGCAAGCGTCCCCCCTCCAGGATGGGCATTTCCCAGGCTTTAAGTAAGAGGTGAAACTGATCAGATCTGTTATTTGAACAATTACTCACAATGGCTGATTCTATTTTCCCCAGAGGATCAGGCGCTCTGTTGGGTGTAGTTACTGTGTGAGGTTCTGCCCATGGCATTTTCTCGTCCCTTTTCACGACAGCCTCAGGGATTGGGAGAGGGGCTCAAGTCTCTGGCAGGCCCTGACTCCACCTAGAAAACCCACTAGGGCAGGGCCCTCCAGTAGGGATGCTGCAGCTGCCTGGTTCCCAGGTATCTCAGTGTGAACCACCTATGTGACAGTGTCTTCAATACAGAGGGGAAAATAGGAATATGGCTCTGACTACTGAATGCTAAATAAAACTGCCAGTTTGGTTCATGTCCCATCACTTAAAGCCTAGAGAGGAGACAGGGAGGGAGGCAATCCACAATGACTCGCCTGGGATATAGCACCGTGAAATACCCATTAGGTGAGATATTAGCAATGCAGTTACAGGTGGAGATCACAGGCTGCCATGGTTCCTGCATCTGTTCAATGAGTGTCAGGAGGCTGCTGTGGACCAGGCCTCGAGCAGGGGTGCAGGGGATCCAAAGTGAACAGAGAGAGCACATCTCCAGCTTCCAGAGTGCATATTCAGCTTCGTCAGATGGATTCTCAAGGACTCACGGTAGATACTTGTAGGGACAGGCTGCTCCTGGTTGAGGAAGACATTGTAAGCAATTCGTGGGGGCACTGGACATTGTATGTCATTTACTGACTCCTAAAAAGGGAGAGCAGGCCTAGGATAATACAGGGGTGTGTTTGGGCCCGAATCTTAGAAGCCTTCTGTGAGTGGGGTCTTGGGAAGTTGGGGGCGTGTCTCCCCAGGTTCCCCAGAGCCTGTTCTAGACTTATCATGGCATCCACTCAAGCATCTATTGGATCCCATTCACCTCAGATCTGGGTCCTCACTCAGCACCTCTCATTGGGTCTTCCCCAGCCCCAGCCCTGCAACATCTGGGCTGCACTTCAAGAGCGAGGCCCTGAGTTAAACCCTAAACTCCAGAGCCTCTTCTTCCATTTCTTTCCTCAATTTCCCCTCTACCACAAGGCCTTGTGGTATTGATTGATTGATTGATTGAGAATCTTAAGTGGGTTCCATACCCAGTCCAAAGCCAGATTTGGGGTTCAATCTCATGATCCTGGGATCATGACCTGAGCCAATATCGAGTCAAATGGTCAACCAACTAAGTCACCCAGGTGCCCCCATCTACTTTTAAATTTTTTAAAAAAATCTCATTTCAAAGCTCAGGGATTGGGGGAAGCTGGTTCAATGTCTTAGAGGATTTTAGAGGAAGTAAAAACAAAACAAAACCAAAAACCATGATTTAATCTCTCTCCAATTTACTAATTGTGAAAAGAAATATCCATTTGATTCACAAAGGTGGAGCAAATTAACCTCTGGTTTTTTAACTTTTTTTGTTGTTGTTGTTTGTTTATTTTTGAGAGAGAGAGAGAGACAGGGCGTGAGCAGGGGAGGCTCAGAAAGAGAGGGAGACACAGAATCTGAAGCAGCCTCCAGACTCTGAGCTGTTAGCACAAAGCCCGACATGGGGCTCAGGACCACGAATGGTGACATCATGACCTGAGCTGAAGTCAGACACTTAACCGACTGAGCCGCCCAGGCACCCTGGTCTCAAGGCTCCAGAAGTCTCTTGCCTTGAGAAGGTCTCCATGCCATACACACTAATGACTGCTTTTACTCTTTAAAGGAAAAGACTTGAGGCTAACCTTTTTCTCCATAATCCATAAATTGGGAGCCTAGATAATGCTGGGAGGTGGGTGGGGTTTGTGTTAATTCTTCAGTTATATACAGTTAAGGAGAGAAAAATGATGAGTTTATAGAAACCCGAAAGAAAAAAAAAAAGAAAGGTGTTTTGGATGCATAATGGTCAAGCCATTGTCTCCTGAATATATTTGGGGGCCTCAGATCAGATTTCTAACTCCAATTCTGAATAAAGTATTAAACAGATAACTTTGTCAAAACTGGGTAACCTCCATGAGGCTTCATCTTGCTCGTTTACAGAAAGTGAGAAAGGAGTTACATCTTTCGTGTACGGGCCCCAGGGTGACAACATGGCTGAAGATGTTCTGCACCTTGAAAGCTGCGGACTCAGATCTACACCGAGCTATTGGCTCCTTTCCTAATGGATGGAACACGCAGCATGACATTGCAAAGGTCCGAGTCCTGACACGTTGTCTAAGGATGTGCCTGCTTTGTGACCTCAGAGATCGAGAGGAAAAGTCCAAAGGTCCAAAGGGGAAAGCCCAAAAATCTGAAATTAAGCTTTAAAATCCTGTGAAGAAAAACATCCTGTGACTGCACTTCGTCACAGATCCCAACCTGTAAGCCTGGACGGTCACCAGTTTTCTGAAGACACTCAGAGCAACAGACAGGCAGACAAGGGCAGACGCACGCCAGGTTCCTCGGGCATCTGAGAGGGGAGGTGTGCCCCTTCTCAGCATCACCATCACCAAGTTTACATAGCAGTCAGCAAGAGAACAGTCACGTGATTCCCAACTGGACTCCAAATAGAATTCTTTGGGCACCAGCTATCGGCTAGCCCTGTGCTAAATACTGAATGGCTTTACTCCTTCCAACAACCCCGAGGCGCTCAAATGCGTTCCCCTAATTCTTCAGAGGCAATGACTACAGAAATGTGTACACTGACTTACTGATGATATAAGCCACGGGTTAAGCCTGAGTCTTCCTGAGAATAATGATGCTGATTATTGATTCACATCTGACTATGTGCCAGACATTATGCCAAGTGCTTTCCATATATTATTTCTGATCTTTCTCACCAAATTCTACGTGTCAGGGATTATTATTATTCCCATTTTACAGATTAAGAAACGGACTCTCAGGAAAGAGTCACTTACTTGCTCAAACACACAGAGCTTATGTGATTCCATCCAGAATCCACGTTTTTTTCTCTGCTCTACAATTTCCTCAGGAGAAAGGTCTACACTTTAGCATTGATGGGGCAGGACATTATTGAAGTGACCTGTAATTATTGATCTACGTAGACATTGGAAATGTCCCAGGCAGCCACTTCCCAGCCCACAGACCCTCATTTTGTTCAGGCAGCAACGTGTCACTCTGGATGGTTTAGCTTGGCTAACTGAACAGTGGCAATCCCAATCGATTTAGCCAGTGATTGGTTTAGTGGTTGCTATCTGACCTTGTTCTGACCAAAGAGATGTAAGAGATCTGTTCCGGATTTCTGCAAAAGATTTTCTTCCCTGACAAATAAGACACACAGGGGACAAAGTCCCTTTGTCCCAGCTCCTCCTACTGGCTACACCACCGTGAGTCATGGGAGGACCCAGTGTTTGGAGCACCGGCAGCCATCTTGTGAGCATGAGTAGGACGTGGCGGCATTTTTCAGAATGAGAAAGAAAAAAGTTCAGAGGCTTGAAGACACTATTAGCCATCAAACCTAATCCTGGGATCACCTACTGCCAGAGGTTTTGTAATGTAAATAAATGTTTTTATGGCATAAGCCACAGTTACTAATTTTGTATTTTAATAATTTTCCTATTACTCCAAATATATCCCAACTGATACAGTTATGAAGTCAAATCAGAAGACAATTTGTATTCACTCTAAAAATGAAACTTGAGCATGTTCAGTGACTGAATGAGTTACTTATTCTGAATATGGTTCTTGTCCTCAAAGTCACTTAGAAGGACAGTTAGTGACTTGTTGGAACTTCGACTCAAGCATGGTTCTCTCCTTGCTTCTGTAAGGGAGGAAAAGCTTCTTCTCCACTCTCTTAAATTATCTCCCTGGGACATGCAAATTAAAGGAACAACAGACAGAATAACAAGAGAGACGCATGTGAAGTGTATGTGATGTTAATATTTTTTATGTGACACAGAGGGCTTCATGGGCAAGAAATGGCTACCGCGAAAAAGAGTTAGACTCAGGAACTCATATACCATTTTACCAAAAAAATGATAAATTTGTAGAAAAGCAAAAAAGTGAAGAAAAGGGACGGGGCTTTCAGGGGTGGCGATAGTGACTAGGGAATACATGAGGTAAACTAATGGAAGAAGAGGTTTGTTGGAGCGGGATTAATCTTGGCATCGGCTCCATCCCCCGGGTAAAAATGTTCTCTTCTTCCCCGTAGCAAGAGGGTACCTTTCTCATGGGAAATTTATGTCCTGCTTTTAGGCAGAGAGGGTAAGTGTGGAGAGCCTTCCTGTATGTGCCATCTCCCGACTGCCTTCAGCTCAAAAGAATCAATATGCCAAAATGGCATATTTTGGAGTGCCGTGTTCTAGTTCCCTTCACTTCCAAATAAATAATATATCCGTTATTTTACTTTCATATTTATGATACAAATACTCTGTATTAGAAATATTTTTATTTGAATTATAAATATAATTCAAATATTTAATTTTATAATGTTTATAATATTACTACAAAGGCCACAGGCATCTAATCTCAAGGCTTACTGTATATCATATTTAAGCTTGTGGTATGAATATGTAATATTGTAATAACCACCACAGAATCGCAGAGAGCAGAAGGGAAAGTTGTCCCAGCATTAAAATGTACTAAAACTTTTTAATAGTATAAAAATAATATACGTTACATTTGAGCTTCATCCACATTGTGCGTATCAGTAGTTGACTCCTTTTTATTAATGAGTGGCATTGCATTGTACAAACATATCATAATTTGATTATTAATTTTCCTGCTGATGGTCATTTAGGATGTTTCCAGTTTGGAGCTATTATGACTAATGTTGCTGTCAACATTCTTGTACAAATCATTTAAGTGGATTCATCCTCCCCACTCCCCCATCCCCCATTTCTCTAGGGTAGATAACAGGTAAAACCAAGTTTTGGGGGCTGTAAATCAGAACAACACCCCTAGGGATGTCATGAGGGAACCTTCTGAGGTCACGGAAATATTCTGTATCCTGACCTGAGCGGTGACTATGCAAGTAGATACATTTATCAAACCTCATCAGACCGTGAGGTTTAATGTATGTAAATCACGTTCCACTTTTAAAATCATAAAAAAGAAAAAAGAGAAAACAGTCCAAAAGAGTATAAGATTGCCGTGGATAAAAGGAATCCATTACATCAGCATCCATTACAGCTACTTTCTTATGTTTGCAGACATTGGGAAGCTAAGAATCATGTTTCTCAGATTTTCTTGAATCCAGGAGGCAAAAACTAAGCTTCTTCAAATCAGATGCACTCATGCAAGACTTGCAAAGGAGCAGGCAAAGAGAGGTGGGGGGGGGGCATCTTTCTGCTATTTGATGTTGCTGAAGGTCAGTGAGGTGGTGGGCAGTGAAAGGGGATCTCCTGACCCAGACAGGTGTCCCTGTGGCCAAAGCCAGATTCACCATTCCACGGTTGGTCACAAGCCGCGTGTATCTGGAGGGGCAGTCAGAACAGGGAGAGGCTCCATGTAGCAAGTCTGTTTTGATTTTTGTTTCATTGTGTTCTACTGTGAATCTTTACAAACATACATAATAGTTGCAAATACCATATGACAACTGCCCAAATAGCCACCACCTAGATTCTATAATTGTGAACGTTTTGTTATAACCGCTTCATCACATGTCCACCGTATTTTCACACATCACTGCTTATTTCCGATGCACTGACAGTGCATAGTTTCCCTCAGTGGTTCTGCTGATGGCGTCCCAGTCCCCTCCTGGGTTAGTGGCTCCCTTAAAGGGCCAGTGCCCCGACGTGTCCTTGGAGCACCTGGGTGGCCGGCCTAGCGTCCTCTCCTTCAGCTTTTCCCCAAAATTCTGTAGGTCCCCCCACTCCCCATACAGTCCGCTCTGCCACAACACATCCTTCTAAGACTCCAGGATATATTGCTCATGTAGGATTGAGAGCCGGGGGATGATGTCACCGTAAAATGACAATTGTCTTGATTCATATAGAAAAGCAAAAAAGTGAAGAAAAGGGACGGGGCTTTCAGGGGTGGCGATAGTGACCCCTGCAAAGAGAGCAGGAAAAGAACAAATCTCCAGCTCGGCTACAGGATGCTTCTCGGTTCTCTCCTAAGAAAAATGAGCACGATCACCTACACAAAGGTGCCCTTCGTGA
Organism: Panthera onca; assembly: GCF_046562875.1. Lineage (NCBI taxonomy): Eukaryota > Metazoa > Chordata > Mammalia > Carnivora > Felidae > Panthera > Panthera onca. The sequence goes on along the minus strand of NC_138347.1, from coordinate 9,811,284 downwards.
CAAGAGGGGACTCCCAACCTTGCACAGAACAGGTGGACTCTTTCTCCCACGGTTCCAGAGTTTCCACTTTTTCAGGCCAAAAGTGAATATCTTCACTCATTTGTTTCTGTCCATTTTTAACATCCCTGAGGCTAACTCTGGCCATGTTCAGTTGCCTGTGCAAGAGCCCTCTGAGGTTCTAATCGCTGCATTTGCTGGTGCTGTGGATGCAAAATTAAATCGGTTTTGAATGCTCTGCGCTGAATCTGTGTGCTCTGTTGTTAATTTTGAAGAACACAGGGTTTTTCCAGAACACATATACTAGGTTATAAAAGAAAGACCTATCACATCAATTTTTGCTTAACAACTATGGTCTACTCCCACACCTGCAATTGAAATTTGATTCATACAGAAATAAAATAATTCCCCCATCCCGTTCCAGTCGCCCACACCAGGCTCAGAAATAATCACCAAAAACAGGGTTTTGGACCCTTCCAGCTCAGCTAATGCTGTCTCTCCAACACCCACACACATAGTCTGCCTCATTGTCTGGTTTGGTGTGATTTAGTTAAACAACCTTGCAAACATGTAGACACTTCGGATGTGTCCATTTTTTTGTTAGCATAGACACTTCTGTAACAACTATCTTTCAACCTACTTCTTTATGGACCTAGCTGAGCACGGATGCAAAAGGCATTGCTAAACTCTTAAAGGAATCCTTGCTGTCACCTTGCAAACAGAACACTCTGGTCACCTCAGGCCAGTGTGCATACATGTGAGCACTGTCACGGGCAACTTCAAATCTTGTCTTCGACCATGGGATGGATTAGAAAAACTGGCATCTTGTTTTAATTTGAGTTTCTTACTATTGAAACATGTTAAGTAGCTTTTTTGTTTATTGGCCTTCTACCATTTCTGCTTTCTACGGATTCCTTGTTTTTAATTTTAAACTGATCTGTAAATATAGCAATGAAATCTACCTCGTTCTATTTGAAAATGCTTCGGCCAGCTCACCATTTGTCTTTGGTTTTATTTATAGCATGTTCGTTAGGCAGAAGCTTTCAACTTTAAAATAGTTACGCTCATCAGTCTTTCCCATTATTTTACTTCTGATTGTTGTACCATGTTGACAAATTCCTCCCCCTTTCTAAGAATGTATGCATAGATACGGACATATATAGATGGACAGAAAGAGATATGGATTTAAAATCCTTTAGTTTTATGGTTAAATCTTTGCTTCATTTGACATTTGTTTGATATTGGGAATAGAAGGGGTTTTTTTTTTCTTTAAGTTTATTTATTTATTTTGAGAGAGAGGCAGAGAGAGAGAAAGAATCCCAAGCGGGCTCCACACTGTCAGCATGCAGAACAACGTGGGCCTCAAACCATGAGATCATGACCTGAGCTGAAATCAAGAGTCTGTCGCTTTAACCAACTGAGCCAGCCAAGCACCCCTGGGCATAGGAGCTTTTTGTGCCAAGGTGGAAAACCTTGACTAATCCACCACGCCATTTGCATTCAGTATCTGAATATTTACTTTTGAATATCGGTAGGAGGAAAAGATTTCCTTATAGGCTTATATTTTAAAATTCCATCAGCCAGTTTAAAGATAAATGATTACTTATTTTAGCAAAAGTAAAGACTGACTTGATATTAAAAATTTCTATTTTATGGTAAAAATGATTGGGAAAAATGTACTGACAGTTAAATTAGTGTGGAAAGGGGAAGATCTCACGGTACAGCTATGAAGAGAATGTTGGGTAACATTTTTAAGCCAAGAAATATGTATAGAAATTCAAGTAGCAGTGTAAATTAGAATATAGATTATATTGCAATTATAATCCATACACAAATGTTTGGCATGCTAGTCTTCACAGCCTTAAGTAAAATAGCCATTAAGAACTATATTGAATTTGTAGTTATTTAATTCCACTTAGGGCATGAATGAACTTTCGAGAAAAGCTCAATTTAGAAATTCTTAATATCTGGTCAGAATGAAATGCATAATGTCACTTTTGCTGCTTCAATATTTCATGACTGGGGGGGGGGGATCACACACATAATGTTCATGAGTAATTATCTGTGACTCAAGGGACACCTGGGTGGCTCAGTAGGTTGAGAGCCCAGCTCTTATCAAGAGCTTATCAAGTCCAGCTCAGGTCATGATCTCATGGTTCGTGAGTTCAAGCCATGCATCCGGCTCTGTGCTGACAGTGTGATTCTACTTGGGATTCTCTCTCTCCCTCTCTGCCCCCCTACTCTCTCTCTTCCTCCCTCTCTCAAAAATAATAAACATTTTTAAAAAATTATCTGTGATTCAAAACAAAGAGTATAAGAATATTTTTTAAAAAATTGTTTTTAATCTTTATTTAGTTTTAAGAGATAGAGACAGAGTGTGAGTGGGGGAGGAACAGAGAGAGAGGGAGACACAGAATCCAAAGCAGGCTCCAGGCTCCAACCTGTCAGCACAGAGCCCAACACCGGGCTCGAACTCACAAACCGAGCCGCGAGACCATGACTTGAGCTGAAGTCGGACGCTTAATCGACTGAGCCACCCAGGTGCCCGAAGAACATTTTTTAAAAAGAAAAGTCTTGCTCCTCTACAAACCGTAATTGAAAGCTAGCACCTGCTTTATTTGATAAATATACCTGCTGGTGACAATAGGAATACCCAGCCAACTGCGAGTGAGTGCCTTGTCACCACACTGTGTCAAACTTTTAAAATATGACTAATCAGGTTTCTATTCAAACCTAGAGGAAAGTGTCGAGAACAGTACAATAAATGCCGACATAATCTTCGTGCGAATCCCCCATGGTCTCCCTCTCCCCCTCTGTGTGTGTCTCCTCCAGGTGATATGCCATGCCGGGAAAGGCGCCAGTCCAGAAATGAGGCATTCACGGGTTCCTGTTCTGGATCTGCCTGCAATAAGCAGGAAGACCCTGGATAAACCTCTTTACCTCTGCAGATCTCTGTTCCCCCGTCTACCAGGTAAAGACGCTGCCCCGAAGTCTCAAGGTCCATTTATCGCCATTTTCCATAACCTGTAACGGTTGTATACATACAGAGAGAATAAAGGAGGATGTGGAAGACTCACTGGGGAAGGATGAAGAAAGCAAACTGGAAAACAGAACGCAAGGGATGCTTAGAATAATAAGAAACAATCTTTTCAGAGAAGTGTTTTCCTAAACTTTGGGAAAGCTAAGAAAACAACTCTCTTTCAAACTTACTTACTCCGGAGGCACAAAGCCTGACTGTCTGCTGGTGTTCAAATATCAGCACAAAGTGCAGTAAACCTCATTAATTTTCCCTAATTGGGTGGAAAGTTGTGGAAAAGTCTGAAGTAGAGAAACGCTTTCACAAAATTCAACTTAATTTCAAGTTCGCATGGCAACAAGGATGACAGGGCCCCGAGGAAGGGAAGCAGTGGCATGTCTTAGAGGATTTTTAAGATTTTTAATAATAGGTTAAAAAAAACACATTAGGAATTAGAACATTCATTGTTTTGCAGAAACACTTAAATACAAAGTGGTTTTACGCTTTAGTTTCACATTTTATAAGGCCTCGGCCTTAAGAAGACTATATATTTCCCTAGTTTTTATACTTTTCATTTGCTCGGCAAACCCTTCCCCCACCCCTGGCCCTAATATATCAATGCACTTCACCGGCTTTTTACATTTATCCCAGTTTCTGAATTAGTGGGTTTCTCAATGGCCAGGGTCAGGCTGCTTCTTTTCTAAAAATCCTCAAGACTTTCATGCTCCCAGGAAATGCACCTGTCAACGTGGTATGTGCATGCTCTCATTTTCTTAAAAGCAGGAACTAGGTTTCATTTTTCACCCTTGATTTTAAAGCATTTGGAGAGCTTGAAAGAGAAGGGGCCCGTCGGCGCGGGAGCAAATAAATCTAATCGTGGTGAAAAGGTGATGAAAGCCTTGCGCTTACATTTCCTCAATTTGTTCTTAAAATAATCCTTGACACACTCTTTGATTGAGGACCAACTCTTGATTTTCCAAGGCTGGGGTCACAGAGATCAGGAACAAAAGACAGAGTTATTTTAAAGCACAAATTTGAGCAATTACTTCCCACCTTTTCCTCTCGATATTTCCAAAGATGTTAATAAGTAGCTAAATTGACTTCTTTGAATTCTGTTTTGCTCCGTTCCACTGCCTACCATATAACAGGTACACTGTTCAGCAGAATGCTGGTTAAGGGAAATTGACAGGAGGGAAATCTAACTGAAAATATCACCACCAGCCATTGAAGGCCTATGGGTGTTTCTAGTGGACGTGACTACCCAACCGCAGATTGAAAAGAAGCAAAATAAACATGGGTAATATTGGGAGGAGGAAGGACTAAAACTGGGGAGTGTGACAGATGCTATCAATGTCATGCCAGTGTCCCCAGGCATATATACATCTATATGTGGTGTGGGTGTGTGTGTGTGTGTATGTGTGTACACACACACACACCCCACACACCCCCCCCCCCACACACACACACTGGTCTATGTATGGTCCATACATGATTCCCTACTCCTGCTATATTCACCTGCAGCTCTCAGTCCCTTGCCCCCATGGATATCTCTCTGGCCGTGTGAGGGAGGCTGGAAACGCTAGACAGTGAATGCTCCTGGATCAGCTCTCAGCCCCTTGTTGGAGGGTAAATAGTCAACTTTCTTCTTCCACCTCTGCTTCCAAGCTCTGAAAGCATCTTCCACCCTGTCCCCCAAAGACAAACCTTGCAAATGAGGCACTGACCACTCTTTGTTCTGGACCACATGTTCAAGGATGTTTGTATAGCAAATAGCCTTGTAGAGCAAATAGTCTCCCTCAGGAACAAAGGGCAAGAATTCTTACTGCCCATTATATAAGATTTCGATTCCCTAAGTACAGGCTTCCAACCCACTACCTGTGTAGGCAAAGTCTAGGCCCATCTGGATCATACCCATGGGACTAGGTTCAAGGAGAGTCAACACTCTAATGCTTACACTGTCTGCTGTACTATAAGTAACAAAGTACTTTGTTTCTGATATAGGGATCTCATATTTTCTGCCAGTATCCATGAAACTGTGTCAAGCCAACCTATTAACTTGAAAGTATGGTGGTCATCTTAGACTCCATTGATCTCACATCATGGAAAATGACCAATTGCAGATTGAATTTGAATTTGGCTGAAATTAGAATAATCATTTTCTAATAATATTTACCTTAAAACATTGCTGTATTATTCAGATAGGATCCTAATTAAAATGTAATACTTTGAAAAAGAGATCTCCAGTTTTTTTCTGGCCACAAAACTTAAAGTTGAACCACTCAAGCCCCCAGTTACTGCCAGATATACCAGGGGCTATAGATTTAATAAGATTTACTACACCGATTCTCTCAGATAGTGAAGTTGCTCACAGATCCAGGGCACAAGTACAGCTCTCTTCCCTGAGAACTATTGCAGTCTTAAGAACTCCCAGCGTAACAATCAAACACTCATTACTTTTGCTTCTTAGTTATGGAACTGTGGGTCAATATTGTACTTGTTTGTTTGTTCACTTATTTGTTACAGCATCAAAGAGTCAATCGCATTAAGTGTATGCATTAAAATGACAATGGAGAAAAAAAATATAATTAATGGTGGAAAGAAGGAAAGTCATTACGACTTCTGCATGTTGAGAGGGAAGGCAAGCTCCAGGCTGATGCTTGAGATTGGCAATGTGTTTGAAGTCCAAAGGGTTTTTGCATTCATTCCTAGGTGGAGAAAGGGTGTGAGTGGCTCCGTATACAGAACAGAAAGAGGAACTGTTAAGAACGTTACCAGCTTGCTGCAGCTCCATGGAGAGCAGTTAGGTTTATTTTATAGATCACTGAAAATGAATGAAGCCCGTCATGGCTTAAAAACCCATATAGGAATTATTATATAATACATTATATAGTTATATGACTGTGTAATAATGTACATTAGAATTGTGTGTAAGAATTGTATATGTGTGGGGCGCCTGGGTGGCTCATTCAGTTAAGCATCTGACTTCAGCTCAGTATCACAATCTCATGATTCATTTGTGAGTTTGAGCCCTGCATCAGACTCTCTGCTGTCAGCATAGAGCCCGCTTTGGGTCCTCCGTTCCCCCTTCTCCCTCTGCCCCTTCCCCGCTGGTTCTCTCTCTCTCCCTTTCTCAAAATAAATAAATAAACTTTAAAAAAAGAATTGTATATGTTATGTATTAATATACTAGTATATATACATATTTATTAGTAACATGTGTAGTTAACTTCAGTGTAGTCATTTCAGAAAAAGCTCTTTCTAGACTGCCTATAAAAATAAAGGTTTTCTGTACTATTGCTGGTTCTCTATATTATATTTAAACTTCTGCAGTTACATGTCAGTTATAAAACCTACCGTTAAGATAATATCAAAAAGGTTAGATTAGTTCAACTGTACTATAGGTATGATAATCTTCACTTCAAATCAGAAACCAAAAAGACCCAAAGCTGGGGAAATAAGTTCACCCTTGCTTAATATGCTTTTCAGATTAATCTAAGAATGACACCAAAAGGCCAAGATAAGAAATGCAGGCATTGAATGCAAGCAAACTCCTTTTTTTTCCAAAGGGTATTTCACTATCGGAATTGAATATACTGATGTGATAAAATGATAGGTATTAGCAGTGTCCTAAAACACTTCAGTTTTCCACCGTTTTGTTTGTTTAAGGACTTTTCGTTTCAAACAGAAATAAAATGAGCTTTCTTCCCTGAAAATAGAATATTCATTGCCCTCCCTACTTCTGACACTGATTGTGTAAGTTATTGGAAGAGCAAGCATTGAATGCACAGTTGCTTACTTAGCACCTGTGACACCAGGCACTGTGTTTGGTGCATGGGTTCAGAGGGATAAACACAACTGATGCCCTTAAGGAACTCAAATTCAGATTTCTTTTTTCAAGATAAAAAATAATATATGACTTAGTTTCCCCTTCCTCAAGGCTATACAAGTGGGAATTTGTTCCAAATTATCCGCAAAACAGAAAGCAAGGGAAATCAAGACAAGTTTTTATCAGCATGTTGCCCGCGTATTCTAACTAACTATGGTAGGAGCCTTCTTCCCTGTGGAAGTGTGAAGGGCCAACCTGTTAAAAGCTCTTACTTCCATATACTTCTTTTAGGGTCTGTCTTTCTAATTTAGTTGCTTGGTTTCTGAAAACTCCTTTCACCAGGTCAATGTGAGGATCCTGGGGCTGCTGGGAAAATGGGCTTAGCTGGGGCAAATGAAGCAAAGACCAAGAGCACCTCCAGATGAGGTAAAAGGGGGGAGTCCAGATTCCTTGTAACTCAGCCCAGATCCTGAGGGCAGAAGACCAGCCAGGGATTGAGGGCCAAGCCACAGCTAGCAATCAAGTGGGCTCCTTGGCTTAGAGTGTCCTTACAGCTAAAGACACACTGTGAAGAACTGGATGATTTTGCAAATATGTTCCCCAAACTGTCCTCTTTTATGCAAATGATTCCAAGGACAGTGTCCCACTTCAATTTATGAGGCTGGTATAATCTAGTCATCAAAACTGAGCAGGGACATTATAAGTAAAAAAAATTACTATAGGCAATCCATCTTAGATCCTAAATGCAAAAATTCTAAATAAAATATAGGTAACCTAAATCCAGCAGACCATTAAATAAATAACAAATACATTGTGTTAGGTTAACATTAGAAAATCTATTCATATAATTCACAACACATTGCAAGAGAAAAACTATCTGATGAACACTATACGTAGAAATACACAAAGATTGGGGTGCCTGGGTGGCTCAGTCGGTTGGGCGTCCGACTTCAGCTCAGGTCATGATCTTGCGGTCCGTGAGTTCGAGCCCCGCGTCGGGCTCTGTGCTGACAGCTCAGGGCCTGGAGCCTGTTTCCGATTCTGTGTCTCCCTCTCTCTCTCTGACCCTTCCCTGTTCATGCTCTGTCTCTCTCTGTCTCAAAAATAAATAAACGTTTAAAAAAAAATTAAAAAAAAAAAAAAAGAAATACACAAAGATTCAATACCTTTAAAGATAACAAAACAAATAAATACCCGAAACAAGTCAAGAATGGAAGGGGCTCCTTTAGTCTGATCAATGAAATCAGAATCTAAACCTTACACAATAGTAAATAATTAGTAGCATTCTTTTAAGAGGAACAAGTCAGGAACAATAAACAATGCCTACTCCCACTGTTTTTATTTAACCAGTGATCGTAGCCAGCATAATAAGGCACGAAAAAGAAATAATTGCTATAAGCATTGAAAAAGAAGAAATAAAATTGTTATTATTTACAGACTGTAGGATTATTTACATAGAAAATTCAAGGAAAACCATGACTTACTAATGAAAAGAAGTAGAGATAGAGAAATAGGTCAAACAAAGTGATTAGGGAAACTTACAATAAACCAACATGCCCATGTGTACTTCATGTATGCTGATGGTGATGCTATAAACCAATAAGGAAGATCAGACTATTCAAAGAATGTTTCTGGGTTGACTGACTATCCATTTGAAAAAAATGTCTTTGCTTCATGCCAGATACAAAAATGAATTCCAGATGGATTGAAAACCTAAAGGTTTTTTAAATTTAATATTTATAGAAGAAAACAATACAGAACAATTTTAGAATTCCAGTGCAGAGGATCATTTCTAAACCAAGACACAAAAATGACAAGAAAGTGATACATTTTTTGCTGTGTTGAAATTTGAAACCTCTGTATGACACCATAAAAATCTATAAAGCAAATATTAGAAAAGACATGAGAGCACAAATACCCACAAAGGAGATTTTCTTTTAGGTCCTATTGGCCAGAAATGTGTCAGATGATCACCAGTCATTGCTTATCCACAGGAGCTTAGGGAGGACATTTCTTCCTTTCTTAAGACATTGTAATCTCACACCTCAACCAAATGAGGACACTTTTAACAGGAAGAATGGAGGAAAATGTTGGCTCTGTAGACAATCTACAGCATCTACCAAAGATCATTAATAGCAATTTACAGAAGAACAAACCAGAACAACCAATAAACCAATGAAAAATTGTGGGCTTCACTAGTAATCAAAGGAATACAATTTAACTGGGGGGCAGGGAGGAAAGGGAGGGCAAGAGAGATCACCATACAGTCATGAGATTGACTGTAATTCTAAAACTTATTAAAACCAAGTTTTGTGGTTTTATGAGGCCCATCTCCACTTAGATGCCTCCTGATTCAATGTATTCAAAACAAAACTTCTTCCTCCAAATTGTTTCTTCTTCCCAGCCAAAGTCAAGGACACCACCACCAACAACTACAGGGAAAGACTTGAATCATGCTTAACTAATGGCATTGCCTCACCACTCATATCTAATAACTCTGACATAGCTGTAAATCCCTCCTTTCTTTTCCCACACCTCTAGAATCCATCTCCACTGTCAGAGGGGATGTCCTCATCATCATTCCCTGCAAGGAAAACCTCTTAACACATCTTTCTGCCTCATATATTGCTGCCTTTCAACCATTATTCATCAGGTAGAGGCACTGTGTCTCCTATGCTTAAATGTATCCAGTAGCCTCTGTTATAAAGATCAAGTTAGGGGCACCTGGGTGGCTCAGTTGGTTAAGTGTCTGACTTTGGCTCAGGTCATAGTCTTGGGGTTCTTAGGTTCCAGCCCTGCATCAGGCTCTGTGCTGACAGCTCGGTGCCTGCTTCAGATTCTGTATCTCCCTCTCTCTCTGCCCCTCCCCTGCTGCACTCTCTCTCTCAAAAATAAACATTAAAAAAAAAAAGATCAAGCTAAATCCCAAGCGAGATGTCCCTTAATGATATGCCTGTATCTCTTCCAGTCTCATCTACCATTCTGTCTTGTATTCCACACATTCCTATTGGTATAATTTTCTTTTCCCCAAGTATGCTGATTAACAGTTATTTTAGTCAGATTCCATGAGTGGTAAATTTATCCAGTAATTATATGAAATAATTTTGTTTTGCTTTCATCCTTCAATAAATGTTTATTCAAGTTGATAGTTTTTATCCCTCCATATTTTGAGGGCCAAGGAAGTTCACTAATGATGGTACCAAGGATACAGACCAATGATTTGAAGCCCAACAAAAAGACTTGGCTTCCTCCTAACTTCTGTCTGGGACCAACCTTACCTGTAAAACTGAGTCTTTTTTCAAATTTCTCCACAAACTCTAATCAACTTCTTTCCTTTGCTTACCTCTGACTACATTAATTCCCCTCCAAAAAAAACCAGCAGTAGGGGCACATTCCTATCTAGCTTTGTACAGTAGGAAGATCTTAGGAGCATTCTTGCACATTGCCATACTTTAAGGCAAAGCCATAACTGTTATGAATAGTTTCCATAACTTACAAAAATACATAAGTTAAATAAGATATCTTAAACTTTCTATTTTATTTTATTTTTTTTTTTAGTTTATTTATTTAAATTAGGCCCCACACCCAATGTGGGGCTCGAACTCATGACCCTGATATCAAGAGTCCCATGCTCTACCAACTGAGCCAGCCAGGTGCCCCATAAACTTTCTATTTTAATTCCACATGTTAAAGCCAAAGAGGAGACTCAATGCTAAGGACACTAAGGCTTACTTATTTTTGTAATTTTGTCTTTTGCTTCTAGCTGGTAAACGTAGATACATGTATGTTAATCACTAGATTACCAGTACCCTCATTTGGGCAAAATTGGGTAACTCTGTTTCATCTCTAAATCACTAATATTTGTGGCTAACTTAATTGATTTATGCCAAAGATGTAAGTGAAAGTTGTTTTGAGTTTTGTTTTATCACAGAACTATTAATTTAATGTTTGGAAGAGAAAGACAAAATCTTTCGAAAAACTAAAAGGAATGAAGGGTCTGTTAGCCACAAGAAAAACATGCCAAGGAGAGGCACAAACATACAGGCTTCTGAAGGAGTATGAATTTAAATCAAATATCCTTCAGAGAAGCAGACATTACTTGTTTTTTGAAAAAGATATCGTTGACCTAAAATTGCATGAAACATAGATATTCATTCTAAACAACCCAAAAATATTAACTCCTTTTCTCCCTAATTTGTCATTTCCTTTGGCATAGTTTCATACAGTCTGAAATCCACCATATAGCACTTAGCATACATGTAGTCTTACAATTGCCCTCTTGGAATCTGAATGTGTAGAAGCCTCATCTCAATGCAAGTTGACTATAAATTATTTGGGGGCAAGGACCATGATTTCTGTTGTTGCTGTTCTTTTCTAATTACTAGAAATATCTCATAATACCTACTTTGGTATTGTGCTTAGGTTTACGTAATAGATTGGAGTTCCCCCAATGCTACACTTCCTTTTATCAAGCAATATTTCTTCTTTCTGAAATAAACCAAGGAAATACTCATCTCATCCTCCAGGAAATACACATTAAAGAGATGGTGAAAAAGATATTATGAAAAATTGTATGCCAATAAGCTCAACAATTTTGATGAAATGAGTACATTCCTTGACAATAACATCTTACCAAAGCTGACACAAGAAGAAAGAGAAAATATAAATAGCTCTGTATTTATCTTAGAAATTGAATCTATAAATAAAAATCTTCCCACAAAGCAAATTCTAGGTCCAGATGGGTTCAACTGTGAGCTCTTTTTTTTTTTGGAGCCCTTTTAAATATGTAAAGAAGAAATAACATCCATTGTACATAAGACTAGAAGAAGTTCAGCTTAATCATGATATGAAAATCTGTCAGGCTCACTTATTAGATCAAAATCCTGAACAAATTATTCACAAACTGAATCTAGCAATGTATGTAAAAGGAAAATACATTATGGCAAATTTGGGTTTATCTTAAGAATGCAAAGTTGGATTAAAATGAGAAAATCAATTAATGTCATTAACCACATTAACAGATTAAATGTGAAATCATCATATGATACTTCTAATAATGTAAAAAAATGACTAAATAAAATTTAATATTCATTTGTGTTTTTTTTCATCAGCTTTTAGTAAACTAAGAATACGAAGGGACTTCCTTAAGCTATAATGAAAATCTATGGCAAAAATCACACTTCAAGGTGAAAATTGAAAGCTCTCTTAGGAGAATCAGGAACTAGATTCAGATGCATGTTATTTTAGTTTCTATCAACTTTTTAGTGGAAGTTGTAGCAAGTGCAAGAAAACATAAGCTAAATGCATAAGAATCGTTATTTAGGAAACAAAACTTTCATTATTCACAAGTTATATGTATAATTTTAGCATCTGTGTTCATGGGTAAGTTTGCACTGTCACTTTCCTCTCCCATTCATGTCAGGATTAGTCAAGTTTATGCTAGACTTTTTCAATATTCTGGAATAGTTTATGTATATATTGGCCATGTGTCTTATTTTCTGATGCTTTGCCATGGGGGGGATGGTGGGGAGTGGCTTGCTGACCTTGGAGGGACTGCTCTTCCCAGAGCTAATTAATCTCAGAGATAGTAAACAACTCACCCCTGATCATGCCTTTCAAATGTAAACCAATCAGTCCACAGCCCACATCCTTAACCACCTCTCACAGCAGGCTTTCACACTCCAGGCCACTAGCCATCTGTCCCAATCACTCCAGTGACAGTTACCAAACAACAAGGACATCTCCTATGCCCCAGATCCTCCTGTAATTATTCAAACTAGCCAGCCTTAAACCTCCTTACCCTGCCTCACCCCCACTCTTCCTTCCTAAGAAACTCCAAACAAGTTTCTTGCCAGAGTTCTCCTTCCCCAGCCTCCTGACCACTCCTGGGGTTTCGCCATGGGGGAAGGCCATGGCATAGCATGCCCCCTCCTCTTGGGATCTAGGAGTGTAACAAAGTATTTTTTTTTTCAAAGTATGTTTTCAATGGCATTCATCTCCTGATCTGCTGACATTGCCATACCTCAATAATAATAAAGCCTATAGTAAAACCTCGGATTGTGAGTAACCTGTTCTGTGAGGGTCCCACAACATGAGCAAACATTTATAAGACATTTTAACTTGATAAATGAGCAATGTCTTGCAATATTAGTACATGACACCGAATATCACATGATCACAACTGAGCCAATGGTTCTTGAAATTCGCTTTAATGTACAAATGCTTTGGATTACAAGCATGTTTCCAGAAGGAGTTATGCTCGCAAACCAAGGTCTTACATATTTTAAAACAATATAAAATCAGAATTATTTGTAGAAGTTGCCAGTAAGTTCTACAAATAATCTGAATATTTTCTGTGTAGGGTTTTTTTAACATTAACTTCTTCATTTTACGGAATTATTCAAGTTTTCTATCTCTAAGTTTTACTATGGACTATTTTTGCTTTCTAAATACTTTGTTTTTCTAGTATTTTGGTGGGTTTTTTTTTTTTTAATTTTTGAATACTTCTTTTCCTAAGTATTTTCTAATTGCCATATCATTTCCTCTACATTCTGCCCTGGGAAGTTTCCTTCACCTTGATCTTAAACACTTTCATACATTAATGATTTCAGTTCTATATCTTCAGCTCCTGAACTTTAGACCTGTAAACCCACCATTCTACTTGATGTTTGCACTTCAGCATCTACTAAGTATTCTCACACTTAATTTCAAGCAACGGTCTCGATTTCTATTCGCAACATACTTTCTCTCAGACTCCTAACTGTCAACCACCCAGTTGTCAGAAATGAGAAGTCATCCTCAAGTCCTCCTTCCCCTTCTTCCTCAAGACTAACCACCCACAAGTCCTGTCAGGGGAACATCACTGGATGTTCCTCGTCGGTTCACTTCCCTTCCTTCTGCTGAGGTCACCCCTCCTCACTGGGTCATTGCCAAGGCCTCCCAGCTGGCCTCCTGCTTCCCTTCTCCCAGCCCACAGCTCACTCTGCACAGAGTAGCCAGAGTCATCCAATACTGGTCTCGTCCCTCCCCTGCTGAAGTGTCCCAACATCACCCATCGCCTTCAGAATAAAATTATTTTCTCTTTCTTTTTAGATTTCATAGTCTTCTTCCTCATCTTCCCAATGTTCCTGCTTTTCCCTCCACCTGGAATGTTCTTTCCCCAGAACTGTGCTGGCTCCTCCATCACCATCTCAGATAAGCCTTCCCTGGTTGCTCCATCTAAAGTAACACCCTTCCCCGCAGCCCCCTTTCTTTACTACTATTTGATTATTTTGTTATGTTATGTTATGTTATGTTATGTTATGTTATGTTATGTTATGTTATTTCATTATGTTTTATTTCATTGTACTTATTGCAACCCCAAATACTTTATTTCTCCTTTATTCCTGTTTCTTATACTTTATTTCCATGAGAGCCATAAATCCTGTCTGATATTTCACTGCTTTAGACTAGGATAGTATTGGCATACAATACATGCTCATTATGGTGGTTTGAATGGGAGCAAGAACATACTCAAGGTGGACCATGGCAGGCATTTGAGAAAGCAGTTTGAGAAAATGGCGAGGAGACCATACTCCTTAGGGCCAGGGCTGAGGGGACAGTGGGGAACCCTGCCCATCAGCGGGAGAGTCAGACAGGTTGAAACATAAATCCCATCAACAACCTTTCCCGCTCCAGCCTTTGCGCTAAAACCCAGAATCTGGGTAGAGGTTGCAATGCATTTGCTTCTTCTCTGCTCAGTCACCAGAACGGCGGGGTTTAAATAATCAATAGGGAGTTTTGTACTAAGTGACAATTTTTAATTCTAGGGAGACCCAAAATGGAATTCTATCCTTCCTTAAAATAAAAGAAGACATCTCAGAAAATGAGGTATTTAAGATAAATATCACCAAGCATCAATTTGAGCATTACCTGAATGCTGACATCACAAGTGAAAACAATTTCAACTCCACTTAAAAAGATGTCAAATTCAGGCAGTTTTACAACAGGAAATGGAAAAAGGTTAAGGCTTTCACATGATTCAGGTGTCATTTGATATATATACCTAGGAAATTAGGTCATTGAAAATAATTTTTTTAATGAAGAAATTCACAGCTCCGAATCAAATGATGTTTCAATCCATTTTAACCAGTGTTCCATTCATTTCATTCGCGTTTCTTCACGTTGCCCTGCATCGATCACTTAAAAGCTACCAACAATGAGAAGTTCAAAGACTTCTGTGCTTGATTTTACTGTCACTAATATTTTAATGCCAGTAAAATTAAGGCTACTGAACACAGCTATTTTCATGAAGAAGAGAAATTGGAGTGGGCCATCTGCCAAAATGCGACGGACTAGACGGACACGGGATGGGTTCATTAGCATCTACATCCCGCGGTTCACGAAACAAACTCGCTTAAGAAGAGCAAGCCAGAAAGGTGCAGAAGAACCTCAACCACTTTTGCTCTTTCTTTACAAATATCTATGCAAGTATGCAAGACCCCACTCAAATATCACTTCTGGGTGAACACTTGCCTTTCCTTCTCCAGCAGGATTGATTACTCCCTCTTCAGTGTTCCAATATATGAATCCCTGTTCTTAGACATACTTCCTGACGCAAGACGTGTCTCTTCCACTTAGCTTCCAGCTTCTTAAAAACAGGAATCCTCTTTTTGTCAACCCTGAATCCCCAGCCCCCAGCACATGGCCAACATCCAAGAAAGGCTTATCGGTGGAGCAAAGTAAAAACACTATTTAATGGAGGTCCTTCTACACACACTAAGTGCTGATCATAGTTGCACTCGTAGTCATTTTTTTTTTTTAATTTTTTTGTCAACGTTTTTTATTTATTTTTGGGACAGAGAGAGACAGAGCATGAACGGGGGAGGGGCAGAGAGAAAGGGAGACACAGAATCGGAAACAGGCTCCAGGCTCCGAGCCATCGGCCCAGAGCCCGACGCGGGGCTCGAACTCACGGACCGCGAGATCGTGACCTGGCTGAAGTCGGACGCTTAACCGACTGCGCCATCCAGGCGCCCCTCATAGTCATTTTTAAAACTCTGATCCACCCCTACTCTCTCGTAGTTCATGTTCTGCCTGTGGAGTTTAAACAGAAGGAAGGCTTGCTTTCTATCTAGTGTTCTGCTTTCACCCACCCAGTTTGTCAGGACCACAAGAGCAACCTGCCTGTGGTTTTTTTTTCTGGCACAAGGGGCTTATACTCCAAATCAACACGCGTGGCCAGAATAATGAAAAATAATAAAATAAAATCAGAAAATTGTTTCACATCTCTTGAATGAACACTTGAATATTCCTAATGCTCTCTTTGAAGTTAAGGAAAAAGATCCATAACATTCCAAACAGTTTTCCAAAGAGAAGCCCTAATTAAGGAAAGTTTTCAGAACATGCTTGCAATATTTTTTTAAAGAGAGGAAATTTTAAATATAATGCATGAGAGTCACCATACTAATTTACTTATAAAACATATCCAGCAAAGAGCTGCTCCTAGGCATAACTTATACGCTGGATCTGTCCAGCTGTAAATCACAAGCACTCACCATGGGGTGTTTCTAGTGAAATTGTCCCACTCCCCATTAATTTTGCTGACTGGAGTTTCAGCTGAAGATTAAGTAGTTAATTTTTCAAGTGGTAGTACAAATTCTCCCTTCTCTTAATGGAAGATGGTGAGAAAAGAGTGTTTTTCACGTTTGTAGTTCATGTGGAGAGACAAAACTATTGTATCAGATTGCAAAGTAATGATCCCCTCTGGATAGAGTTTTTAAATCACCCATTCGTGCAGTGTAGAAGGTGAGAATTTTCTTATTCAAGGGAGTTAAAAAAATACATTTTCAAATGGGGAAAATCTATGACACTAGAGATATAAAGGCTATGCCATCCAATGTGTGAAATAATGGTGATTTGAAATATCATGTTCCATTATCCCCATAAGAACACTTACACCTACCACACATTGGGTCTGGTCTTTGATTTGGGTAATATGGACCTTGTAATGTCCCATCACGCTGGGTCACCCGAAATGGCACATAATAAAAGTGTGCTGTAATTCAGTCTTCCCCATGGGAATTAACCCCATGCCACAGCTCTGACTTTATAGGCAGACCTCAGTCTAGTTTAATTCTTTCAGAAAGCTACTTGCCACCAAGTTCCCACTAGACGATCTGAAAAATTATTGTGAGCTTACCCACAACATGAAATTCCATGGTGGTAGTGATAGATCTTTCCTAAATCCAATAATCATCAAGTGCCTTTGAAATGCTGTTTATTAAATATTAACCTCTGTGTTTAACACTGGATTTTCTAAATTGTTTTCCTAAATCCTGTGGAAACTATCCCAAAATGATACCCTGTGCAGTGAGAGTGCAGAAGTACAGCTTATAAACAAAACAAGTAAGTATTTATATTCTGTTTTCAATTTATTCAAAATATATGGTTCTTTCCCAGTTAAAGGAGAAAATGATTACGTATTCAGTTATCTTGAAATAATTAAAAGGTCATCAATTTCCTGTCATGGAAGTGATATGGTTTAATTACATTCTATAAACGTATTGACCGGGCCATCGGAGGAGACTAACCTGCTGAGCGATTATTATCTTAATAACAAACTGATGTCCATTGAGTGGGATATAAGTATGTACATAGAGACTTGTGTATTTGTGGGGATTTGAAAATGACTACAGAGATGCTGAATGGCAGAGTTGGTTGGAACCAAGGAGAATTTAAGATGTGCTTGTATTTTCCTAAGAGAAAGTAAATAGTCATAGAAATACCGAATTTATTTATGTTAATATATGAAAACATTCCCCTTGCAAAAACTTTCATCCACATCAGACTATTGAAACTGGGCAAAGAGAATGGCAGATAAAAATGCAACTAAAGAAAACATCTCTCAAGTTAGTCACATTTGCAATTTCTGCTAATCTAGTCTAATGCAGTTGAAAGAAACAAGCCCCTAAATGTATTGGAAAGCTAAAGCACTCCTTCTGCTATCACCTAGCCATGGGTCGACACCAGCCAGGAAAGTCCTACATAGTAAGTAACATGGAACTCTCTACTGACCATCTAGAACATCAAAATGTAGTGTTTCTGCCAAAAGTTTTATTTCAAGTGGTAGCATACTGCTTTGAAGAATGGATTAATAATTCATAAAATGGATTTTGTTGTCCCTCTTCTCCACATCAGTCCGTCCTGAGATGTACCAGGTTGCTGGGATCCCTCTGCAAAATTGTCACCGCTCCATTAATCTGAGCCTTCCACTTATTTAATGTGTCCTGAATGCTATTTCATCCTCTTTTCCATCTCCATCTATTAAACAGACTCAACTCAAACATCAACGCTCTTAGTGAAGCCCCCAGAGCTGGGCATTTCTTCCACTACTTACCTCAATTGTACAAGGCAGCCCAGCATATGAAAACAACAGTGGATCAGGAGCTGACTCTCTGAAACTAACCAGCTTTGTGATCCTGAGGAAGCTTCCCCGTTACCCCAAGCCTTGGGTTCCTTATCTGTAAGACTGAGATAATGACACATAACTCAGCAAGTCTTACAACAACTAAATGAGAGAATGTGTGAGCCCAGCACAGTGCATGGCACGCAGAGGCACTCAACAAGTGGTAGCCACCCCCACCCGATGCCTCCACATATTTCTGTTCCCCTCCGGGATTCTCTCCGATAAGCCTTCAGCCAACCAGACTGGGAACCATGGTGACGATGCATCCTGTGTTAGGTCAGTGCCCTGTTTGCTGCTCCCTAAAGTCCTGTGCAAGCATGAAATTCCCTTTGTGCGTTTCATCCTTCTCCTCCATGTCTCTCTCCCCAGCTGATTCCAGCTTCCACACACAGAGATTATGATCCACATAGTCTAGGGTAGGGTCTACAGCTGAGCATTTTTTTAAAACTCTTAGGGATAATTTTAATGTGCAAGCAAGGTTGAAAACCATGGCACCCCTTCATGGTCCCCTTATGTTGCTCCCACTAATTGTGCCCCTGTCTGAATGAACTGCAATTGTTTCCTGGCTTGTTTACCCTACTTTCTGTGATATCCTTCAAGGCCAATGCTGTGTCTCATTCATCTTCAAATCAATGGAAATGTAGCACAATGCCTAGTCTTTTCCCAATCCTAAAAATCTTGATGGATACAAAAATAAGATATTGGATAAATGGCTTCCCCTTTTCAGTCCTGTTTTCTATTCAGGAAAATATGTAAAATGGTTCTTCTCCTACTTACAAAGATATTGGTCAGGTAAATTGGGTTAAAAGAAAGCATTTGGAGGCATCTGGGTGGCTCAGTTGGTTAAATGTCTGACTCTTGGCTTTTACTTAGATTATGAACTCACAGACTGTGAGTTTGAGCCCCACATTGGGCTCTGTGCTGACAGCATGGAACCTGCTTCGAATTTTCTCTCTCCCCGCCTCTCTGCTCTTCCTGCACTTGCTCTTTCTCTCAAAATAAATAAATAAACATCTAAAAATTACAAGAAAATAAAAGAAAGCATTTGTTGGGGCACCTGGATGGTTCAGTCAGTTAAGTGTCTGACTCTTGATTTCAGCTCAGTCCATGATCTGACGGTTTGTGAGATTGAGCCCCTCATCAGGCTCTGTTCTGACAGCTTGGAACATGCTTCGGACTCTCTCTCTCTCCTCTCTCTGCCCCTCCCCTGCTTGCACACTCTCTCTCCATCTCCAAATAAATTTTAAAAAAGTATTTGTTTAAATAAACATATGCCATACAAAATAAATAATAATAAATACATATACATGCCACATAAAGCACAGTATTGCTAAATTCCAATAATTGCGTTCACATTCACTTGATACAATAAGTAAGCTGCAAATAAAGATGTTTAATGAAAACTTCTATCAACATAGTCATTCAACCTTCTCTCTTGAACTCCTTTCTATCAAATTCGTGGCTTTCAGGGGTAATCCTGACAGTAACTCCTATAGAGTAGAATTCATGGCCACAGTGATTCTGAATTCATCTCCCAAAGACTGATAAATGATGAGCTAAACTTCATTTGCAGACAAAATTGGAACACGAAGCTGTGGCCTCAGAAGAAAACGGATCATATACGTAGCCAGTCATGCTCCTGGATCCAGAACTGGACCAAATTCTGGAAAGCGGAACAAACCCAGAAGCCACTATTTATGCATCATTCCCCCGGCAGGGTTTGGAAGAGAGTTCTCCATATCACATACCTGAAGGGTGGTCTGGGTAAGCATGTTCTTGCCTTTAGGATGTGGGGGAGACCTGCCTTAGTTTTTGAGTGCTATTGTATCAAATTACCACAAACTTAGTGGCTCAGAAACAAAAACAGCCTCATAGGTTTATTCTCTCACAGTTGTAAGAGTCAGAAGTCCAGAATGAGTCTTCAGTAGCTAAAATCAGGGTGTCAGCAGGGCTGGTTCCTTCCCGAGGCTCCAGGGGACAATCTGTCCCTAGCTTCTTCCATCTTCCGGTGACTCCTGACCACATTATTCCAATCTCTTCCACTCTGGTCACATCTCCTTCTTCTGGTCAAGTCTCTCTTTGCCTCTCCCTTACAAAGCCCCTTATGAATATGTTTAGGGCTACCTGGATAACCCAGGACAATCTCTCCATCTCAAGATCCTTAATCACATCTGCCAAGTCCCTCTCGCCATGTAAGGTGACATTCATAGGTTCTGGAGATTAGGATGTGGACAGATTTGGGGACCATTATTCTGTCTACTATAGATATATAATTAGATGAAAACGATATTTGGCCACAAATAACTATAGTACAAGGAAGCAAGTGAGTAATGATGCTCTAAAAGAAGTACAGATAATGCCATGCAGGAGAAAGAGAGGGAATAAAGTTCTTTCCACCCAGAAGGGTTGGGAAAGACTCTGTGAGCTGTAGAAATGGGAAGAATTTGGCAAAAGTAAAAATCAAAATATGTCAGTGGAAAATTCAATAATCAATACTCATTCCTCCCATGGTGTGCGCACATACACACACACACACACAGACACACACACACACAAAATAAAATACAACAAAACATCTTGAAAAAGAGTAGCATCGGGAAGATTCTGGGCCAGTCAGCCAATGATCAGTGGTATAAACTGATAGTAAATGAAACACCGAAATTCTGGAACAAGCTTAAACTGAAAACCAACAGAACACAATATCAAGAAACAGGCTATCTCATAAACTAAAAATATATATGTATATAATGACAAAAGAAACATGTTATGCGTAGGAGGGATGGTAAGTCATTTCATGAGTAAGTTCCCTTGGTGCTATTGATTATTCAGTGAAAAAAAATCTATTTAGATGCTTATCTAAAATTATTCACCAAAATTAATTCCAAGAAATTTAATAATTAAATATAAAATATCAATATATAAAAAAATCAAGAAGAAATCATTGGAGGAGATACAATTTACTAAATGTAGAATAAAAACATTAATCTATTTTGCTAAGTTACAAATTTAAGCCTCTGTTTATCCCAAAAAAATAAAGAAATATCACAAAATTAAAAGACGAGCATCATATTTGTGGGAAAATAGTCACAGGAAATACTATATAGACAAAGTACTAATATCCTTATATAGAAAGAGGTTAATCAAATTGAATTTTAAAATACTGAAGCTCTAATAGATAAATTGACAAAGGATGTGAATAGGCAATTTCCAGAAAGGAAATATAACTAATCAACAAATGTGTGGAAAATGCTTTCCTTCACTGGTAATCAAGGAATGGTGCATTAAAATAACAATGAAGTAACATTTGACCCCTATCAAATTAGCAAAGATTTTTTAAAAAAATAATAATATCCATTGCTGATGTGGGGACTGTGAAAAGGGTACTCTCGAATATTGCTGATATTTTGGGATAAGCCTTTTGGAAAGCAATTTGGCAAAGAGCCTTATAATGTTTATACTCTATAACTCAGGAAGTCCACTTTTGAGAATGGAGCCTAAGGAAATAATCCTGAATATTGAGAAGCATTATTTATGATGGCAAAAAATATCAGAAATGATCTAAATATCAGAAAAACATATAATAGTTAAACAAATATGAGTACTCACTTCATTGATTATGAGGTAACTTCAAACAATTATGCTTATAATTAAAATGCAATATATAAAAAATAGGTTACATGTTGAATTAGAAACTCAGAATAAAAATAGTGTAAATGTGGCTTTTACATTTAGCAGGAAAACAAATAGACTAAGAATATGAAAGAAATACAAGAAAAGATTAACAATGTCTGTCTTTGGATAGTAGAACCATGGAGGGGATACACACACACACACACACACACACACACACACACACACATATTTTAATTAAAGGACCTTCTCATTATGAGATATCCCTTTCTTGACACTTTCAAATTCTTATAGTGTGTCACATAAAGCTTTATTAAAAGCTATATTCTTTAAATGCCCCAAATTAAATTGTCTTTTTTCCTACATAAGATTTTCAGGAAATAACTTTTTTCCATTCTTCTAAAGTAAGAACTGCCTTTTGTTTTTAATTTTTTGGTTGTTGTTGGTATGCAAATAATACAAGAATTATAGATTTGGAATTTTCCTCAAGAGAATACCCAGACCACTTTCCTTCTAAGACAATAATCTGGTACAGCATTCTAAATCTCTATTGATTATAACGCAGCCCTCATAAAGTGTTTCTACTTGCTCATAATTCCCCCCATTAACTTTGAAATTCAAATAAGTGATGCAGTTTTTAAAAAAAAATTTCATCTAGCTTTTGACATATATCTATCTAGAGATAAAGGCTAAACTGATTTCATGTTTTTAAAAACACTCGCAAATATCATATACAGTTCTAACCTTAATAGCAATAGGTTTTTAAATTTTTTTTTAATGTCTATTTATTTTTGAGAGAGAGACAGAGCATGAACAGGGGAGGGGCAGAAAGAGAGGGAGACACAGAATCCGAAACAGGCTCCAGGCTCTGAGCTGTCAGCACAGAGCCCAACGCGGGGCTCAAACTCACAAACCGTGAGATCATGACCTGAGCCGAAGCCAGACACTCAACCGACTGAGCCACCCAGGCGCCCCCAATAGCAATTGGTTTTTAAAGAGTTATGCTCATTGAAGGTAACATTTTAAGAAGCGATTTTTCAAATCACTCTAAGAAATCCATCAAATGACTCCCTACCATTGGATTTGGCAAAAATGGAGCTTGAGGTTGAGGGAGGGAGCTCAAAAAAAAAAAAAAAAAAAAAAAAGCAGGGTGCAGGAGTCCAGTCAGCTGGGGAACCAGAAACCAGTGGCCCAGAAAGAGGTCTAGTCACACCTGGGAGCCAGGAGTCACCTGGCACTGGGAACCCAGTGGACAATTTTGTCTTGGAAACCAGACCAGGGATGCAGACCAGAATGGCGCTTGCCTTGGAGCGCCTTTAGGAAAAGTAGCCTTCTTCTGTCTCCTGTACCAGCCCTACACACCCCCTTCTCATGTTGGGGCTTTCTTTTCTGGTAGACAGGAACTACTCCTGCAGACCTGTACCCAGGTCCTCTAGCCATGGAGAGAACCCCACTCCTGTGGGCCAGCAAGGGTGCCCTGGTCAGACATGACGGTGTTTTTAGGATGTGGGCAAGACTATGAGTATCGCCTTGAACTTCTCTTGCCTGGTTTGTAGCCACGTTGGATCAGGCCAGAGACTTATGACCTCCTGATGCACAGTGTCTAGACAGCATGACATTATAAATGGCATTGGCAAACCTCACCTGATCACAAAACTCTCAACACTCTAGAGTTGACTTGTCCAGTATCGGAGCCATTACCCATACAAAGCCATTGAGCTTCAACTTCAAATTAATTAAAATTAAATAAACCCAAAAATATGGCTCCCCAGTGGCACAAGCCCTGGCTCAAGTTTAGCCACAGGTGGCCGGTGGCCACCACATCGGAAGGGACAGGTATAGACCATACCCACGTTTATAGGAAGTTCCATTAGACACACTAATCTAACAGTAGTTTCCCCATTTCTAAGACAGTAGAACTTAGAGGATCTGACTTTAAAAAAAAAACCTCAGAGAAGAGGCTTGCATGCTGTCAGCATTTAACTAATTAATAATTAATTAAATAATTAATTAAAATTTGCCTCCAGCCCATATAAAATATACCCCACGACTGTGGTCAGCGGTTACATGCAGACTTTGTCATTTTGCTTACTGACCACACATTCTCATTGATCAATTCTAAATTGGATTATTGTTAGTTTTAAAAGCGCCTGAGCAGCAGAAAGTGGCCGTGGTGGCAGGCAAAGGGGAGATTGATAGCAGAATAAACAGGGAAAGTGACAAGATTCGGGGCTGAATTGATCACTGTCAGCGGGTCCGTGGTCAGCTGTCTGCCCTTTAGTGCCCAAAGTAAACATCAGAATAATGTTTAGACAAACACATTTGATTTTTGAGGTAATGGGTATGTCAACTAAATGACAAACCTTAGAAAGGTCAAAGGGATATCCATTTTTCAGACTTTTTCAACCATTAATCGTTGATTTTGGTAACAGTGCACTTGTAGGCAGAGCAGAGAACGCCAGCTGGTGTGTGCACTGCCTGATGTTCAAGGCAAACCAGGACTCACCCAGACATCAATATCTTCTCCATGACAAGATTTCATCCTTAAAAAATGGCACCTTCGCTTGGGCACAATTGTAGTTGTCTAAAGACAATCCGAAATGCAACAAATTGTGTTAATCCTCAGAAGGGACTCAGTCCATGAGAATCCACCAGAATCATATTTATGTAGCCTGTTATCTCTCATAAAACAAAGCACAGCAAATCTATTCATAATTGTCCATTAGCCTGTGAGAAATTTACAATGTTGGTCCAAAACGGAATATCATCGGTGAATAACAAGTATCCAAAATTACAGTTTTGTACAGCTCACCATTTCTTGGGTTGTTTTTAAAGTGATTTTTTCCCTTTAAAATATCCTACATTAACTATGACTTGGCAGGTCCATCAGCATGGACGGTGACGGTCCTGGGAGTCCCAGAACCAACCTGGTTCTCCTGATCACACAGGCACTTATTTGTCTTACCTAGAGGGATGTGACAGGTGAAACCAGATGGGAATGGACTGTGGTAGAAAAATCCGCTCACCTCCAGAAGCAGCTGGGCATGTCTCTGCTTCTCAAGAGAGTCAGAGTGTGCTGACAGTTGCCTCTTGCATATCGTTGCATATCAATCTGTTGAAGTCACTTGCCAAAATGCTGGGACCCTCTAAATCCGTCAAGCACATCCATGTGTCTAGGAGTCAGAGGAATGTGACGTATGTGTTTAAGTTCTACCTGTAGGTCACACATGCTGTGGCATAGGACGTACATCACCCAGCTGAAATAATGTAACGAGAGGAAAACAAAACCATAAGGGCTCTATTTCCTTTGCTGTGTAATATGCCAGCAAATTCTCTGTGCAAGTTGGGTACCTAGGAAATAAGTCTGATTACATTTGCAGTGTGGGACTTGTGGGTCAGCTCAGGCTGCTATAACATACTCTAGGTGGCTAAAATAACTGAAATTATTGTCTCACAGTTCTGGGGTGTAGAAGTCCAAGATCAAGGTGCCAGCATGGTCAGTTTCTGGTGAGAGCTCTCTCCCTGGCTTGCATATGACTGTTTTCTCGTGATCCTCACATGGAGGAGAGGGAGAGAGAGGGCCAGTTCTCTGGTGTCTCTTCTTACAAGAGCAGTAATCCCATCACCGGGGCTTCACCCTCATGACCTCATCTAAACCCAATCACTTCCCAAAGACCCTATCTGAAATACCATCACACTGGGTGTTAGGGCTTCGACATACAATTGTGTCGGGGGGCACAATTCAGTCCATAGCAGAGAGTATGGGCTTATCAGTTTCCAGGGGTGGATGTTACCAATGTTCATCAATTTCTAGCTCCTATTTCTAGTGAATTGATGATTATACTTCTCCACCCTTCTTGAAATTAAGGTTGCATATGTGATTAGCCATGGCTTTTGAAATACAACGCATGTTCCTTCCAGGCCAAAATGTTTCATTGCTGTGTCTCAGCTCTCCTGCCATCTCTTACCCTGTCAGCAAGCCCTGAACCCCTCATGGAGGAGAAAGTGTCATACGCAGTATACCAGTTACCATTGCTGCAGAAGAAGTGAGTGGCTTAAACCATCAACTTCTGCTCCTGGATTGCTCTACAATGTCTGAGACCAGAAAGACTCGGTGGCTAAGGTCTAGAGTCATCTGAAGCCTTGTTCACACACATATGACTCAAAGGTTAAGACTGCCACCTGGAGTGCCAACTACAGCCTCAGCAGGTGGTGAGGACCAGCTCACAACATGGTGACATCAAGGCATTGGACTCCACATATGTCCACCTAGGGCTCCAAGCAGGAGGGTTCCAGCAAAGGAGGCGGAAACTTCATGGCCTTTCTAGAGCCAGCTTGGAAGCCACACAGCATCACATCTGCCATGTTAAAGTAGCTAAAGGAGTAACAAGCTGGCTCAGATTCAAGAAGAGGGGACAACAGATGCCATGTTTCCATTAGAGGAGTGTCAAAGAGGTGTGTGCGTGGCGAGAGAGGAGGAGGCATTTTAAAATCACCATGGATGGTGTGGAGTGACTGTGGGGGGCAGAGCCCCCACCCCTACCCCACCAACCCATGCGAAATAATACCAAACCCTTACTCTGTTAAGCCACTGAGATGTTGGTAGCATTTGTCCCTGCCCAACCCAAATAGAATATCTCCCTAAGGAGTCCATGAACATCCTCTCTAAATATCAAATTGACCAAAGCAGGAAAGACTTCTACTTTAGGGGAGTATAGCTCCAGTACTAAATGAATGCTTCAAAAGCAATCAGGTTACTCAACTCTTAACCGACATTTCCTAAGCTGTTTTTGGAGGAACACTGATAGATGTGCAATCTTTTTTAGCAGGAAATGGGAGGTTTCCACTCGTGCCATGATAGTGGACACCTGTCCCATGTCCCCACTGCCCACTGAGGGGCCACGTCAAACACAGCTGACCAATCTCAATACTAACCGCTAAGCCATCCTCCTGATTCCCCACAACTATTTTCTAAAAGACTCAGTGTAGCCCAGTTCCTTTCCAAGCCCACTTTATATTTATATCTTTGTGTTTTTAAATTCCTGTTTGGTCAGCTTCAGAGGAGATAGTGTGGGGTTGAATTCCACCATTTTATTGGTAACTTCCAATTAATACTTCCAAGTATGATTCTGCGTCTAAAGCTGAGATAAAAGCTGAGGGTGAGGTGGGGCATCTACTGAAGAAATGTAAAGCAAAGACTGAGATCTGAAGTCATATTTTATCTCCCGGGGGAGGCAAAATATGCACACAAAATCATAACGATATGACCATGTATGATAAGGGCCTGCAGGCAAAGCACAATAAAGTACATTATCAGAATCGTGGTTGAAGTAGGAGAAGACTTTCAGGAGGGAACTGGGTTGAGCTCGACTTGGAAGGGAGGACATCTTTGACTAGGTGGGAAGAAGCAAAGAAAGAGCAGAGGCAGGAATGCTCAGAACACCTGGTGCAGTGAAGACACCCGACAGGCTGGGCTCCGCAGGGCTCTCCAGAAGCATCAAAGCATTGAAGTCCATTCTAGAGAGGTCAATGTGATCCAACCGACAACCTGGCTCAGCTCACTTCCCGAGGGCTTCAGACCAGATGGAAAACTAGGCTCTTCTCTTAGTCTCTGACCTGAAACAGCCTGAAAGAAGCAGGCAAGTCAAGAGCCCATGAGAGGTTAGGCTTTGAAGCA
The DNA here is from genome assembly GCF_046562875.1 of Panthera onca. Taxonomy (NCBI): domain Eukaryota; kingdom Metazoa; phylum Chordata; class Mammalia; order Carnivora; family Felidae; genus Panthera; species Panthera onca. The sequence continues at coordinate 9,783,692 of NC_138347.1, read as the reverse complement.
GTCAGTCCTGGGCACCAATGCAACTCTGTTTTTCACTCCCTGAGGGGCACTGGGTAGGTTACTTAACTCACCTGTACCTCAGTTATCCCTTTGTCCAACGGGCCTGAAATCTGAATTAGCCCAACTTCTCTGAGAGTTAGATTTGACAGTGGGTATGAAGTTACCCAGCACTATTATGGTTACCCAGTAGGTGCTCAAAAGAAGATATGTATCATCACCATCACCATCATCTCATTAATAAAATGAAGGCTCCCGAGAAAAATTCCAAGCTATGTTTTGGAAAGAAATACACTAGGAAGCTAGGGATCTGTGGAGAACACATAGCCCACGAGTCCTGAATCAGCAATAGAATGTGCTTCAACTAAAAGCTTCAATTAAAAGCCTAGGAGGCTTAGTCAGTTAAGCGTCAGACGCTGAATTTTGGCCCAGGTCATGATCTCACAGTCATGGGTTCAAGCCCCGTGTTGGGCTCTGTGCTGACAGTGTGGAGCCTGCTTGGGATTCCCTCTCTCCTTCTCCCTCTGCCCTTCCCCTGTTCACACTCTCTCAAAATAAGTAAATAAACTTAAAAAAAAATAAAAGCTTAATGTAGGAATATTATTCAGCTAGCAAAGGGGAAAGGGAGTTCTGATCCATGTTTTGACATGAATAAACATTGAAAACACTATGCTGAGTGAAAGAAGCCAATCACAAAAAGCCACATATTCTATGATTCCATTTATACGAAATGTCCAGAATCAGCAAATCCATACAGACAGAAAACAGATGAGGGGTTGCCAGAGGCTGGAGAGAAGGGACGGAGGGGTGACGGCTTAATGGGTACAGGTTTCCACATGGGGCGATGAAAAAGTTCTACAACTAGATACCGATGATGGTTGCAAAACATTATGAATATACTCGATGCACTGAATTGTACACTTTGCAATGGTTAAGACAGTAGATTTTATATTATGCATACTTTATCACAATAAAGAAATGTGACATCCAAACATATTAACAGAAAAATATCATTCGAAATCCGGGCACTCGCTCCCACCTCACACTGAGAATTTAAGACCCTAAGTAGATTACTGGTTCAGTGTGGATCCATCACATTAAAAGTGACTGACAGAGAAATTAAAGAGCAATGAAAATAATAAAAAGCCTAGAAAAGAGACACTGTGCCAATAAGTGGCTAGAGATGGAATGACTAACACGGACGGGGGCAGCAATAATGCTCTAGGGCAGGAGAGGTTATCGGAGGTTACCTGACCTACTCATGCATGCTCTTAAAATAACAATGAAAATGGTGTTTCTGCATCATTTGCCATTCTATCTCATTTCAGCCAGAGCCTCAACCATGGGGACACCGAATGCCAACTACACATAAATCGTGTACCATGAAACTTTCATCAATTTGCATTATTTTTCCAAATTTCAATGCACGGTGAAACTCAAATCTTGATGCAATATTTCCACAAATAGAGAAAGCTGACATTTTCACCACTTGGGAGGGCAGGGAGCACATCGGTATCGACTGGAGGAAGAAGGTAAAAGACACCTCCTGTGAGCAGGGGGAGAGCTGTGGTACGTTTCCTCCCAAATAAAGGAAGGTAAACTTTGCCAACAAGGATAACCAAAGAGCCTCACCAGAATTATACCTGAGGAGACACTAAGAGCTCAGATGAGAGTCAGCAAACACATAAATAAGTTTCAAGCTACGGTTGGCACGTAGCCCCACGATAATTAATTTTGTTTCCACGTTTATGAGGTTGTCATTTTGGAATCTGTGGGCTAACAGGCAGTCATCGCCCCATGGATCTGGCTGCCCGCGTCCCGTTACAAATATTTCATCTATGGCGGCAGCAAATTGGAATGAGGTTAAACTTGGAGAAAAGACTGGAAAAGTTTCATCTAGACCACTAGCCTTCAAAAATGCTAATCAGCGTGAAAATATTGTCGACGACTCTGGAATTACTTTCACAGATATATATATTTTACCCCATGAGCTTCTGAAGGAATCTTCTTGGGAGAGGGATTACTGCCCACCCTGGATTTGGATTGCCAATCGCCAACTACAGAGGAAGAAAGAGATTCACCTAAAAAGCAGATTTCCAGAGAAAGAGCTGGAAAAGGAGAAACAATGTAGGCGGGGGGGGTGAAATAAAGTGATGGGAGAAACACGACAGACAGAGATGAGAACAAGCAGGGTCCCCAAGGTGACAGTCACTTCATCTCTGTAAACTCTCTGGGGCCCTGATGGAATTACAGGACATCCAACCTATGAGGAAAAAGGGTCAAGGCACATGCATTGATTTTCTTCTTTGCTCCCGGACTAGGGCATTGTCCACCTGTCACTCAACACAGGTTTGCCCCAGTCTCATGCAGGTGGGTTTGTTTGCTTGCTGGCCAGCACACCAGCAAGAGGTTACAGGTTATAGTGTGTTAACAGCTACACCCTGGAAGAGGTTGGCGTGGAAAAATGAGTGATAACGTGCTGCGTGCTCCTAGACAAAGAGTCAGTTACCTGCCCCGGTGACATAAACTGCACCAAAGATTACTTTGTCATCACACAAGAAGAACACTGGGCAGCCATGCTGATGTATGAGCTTGACCAGCTTACCCAGGTCTTGAAACACCAGGAGGCCGAACAAGCCTCCTGCCACGGTACCTCATTTACACTCACATCCACTCACTTATTTCTGGATGCCCAAACACTCTGCAAACCTTTCTAAGTATTAGCACCACGGGGGATACAGTGAACCGTCTTAAGGAGAGAGAAAGGATCTTTCTTTAGGTTTGCGTTTTCTTTTTTTCTTTTTTTTCCATTTTGCTCCGACTACACTTGTTTTTGGGTCTGCCACCAGCTCTTCAGAATGGAATCAGACTTCCTCTGCACCACGAATAGGACCCTGGCTTTTCCCCAGGCCTCCTGCAGAACTTCTAGAACATTCCTGACACGAGTCACAGGCAGGTTAGAAGCACAGAGCTCTGGGGACACCTGGGTGGCTCAGTTGGTTAAGCATCTGACTTCAGCTCAGGTCATGATCTCACGGTCCGTGGGTTTGAGGCCCTCGTCGGGCTCTGTGCTGACAGCTCAGAGCCTGGAGGCTGCTTGAGATTCTGTGTCTCCCTCTCTCTCTGCCCCTCTTTGCTGCTTATGCTCTGTCTCTCTCTGTCTCTCAAAAATAAATAAAACATAAAAAAATTAAAAAAAAAAAAAAAAGAAGCACAGAGTTCTGGAGTTGTGGGGATGGAAAAGATACAAAGAAAGGCCCAACTTTCAGCCTTCTGGGACTCCAGCTAAAATTAAGTGCTCAACACAGCCACTTTATCCTGGAAAGAACAGTCTGTTGCTCAGGACAGTGGGTCATTTCCTGGCTGGTGCTGCCCCTCTCTGGGCTGACGCCAAAGTGCCCTCTCTGTCTGCTTTGAGCACACGTGGCCCAGGCAGATACCCCTTTTGTCTTCTACGACTGTCTTTTTAAAATGTGGCCACAGCTGAGGCCTACTCTCTCTCCACATTGTACCTGTTTCATTGGCATCCCAGGATTCTGTTAGAGAACTATAGCCTCAATATATTACCTTTCTTTTTAGGATGAGATAACGCAGTTTCAAGAAATTTAGCAAATGTCCTTAGCTGAGCCAAAAGTTTAAAAACCAGGAAGGATATAGAATTCTCTGTACTATTGCACCGTTGAGTGACCAAGTGCTGTGCTGTTGTTTGTTTATTGTGACAAGAGGCTCTTTGGCTACATATATAAATCCCCTTAAGTGGGGTCTCAGGTCTCAGGGGATTTACATATATAAATCCCCTTAAGTGGGGTCTCAGGTCTAGGTGATGTCTTTGTAGGACATCACCTAGACGTAGGCTGGTGCAAATAAAAAAATAATCAATTTCATAAAAAATTGTTTTTAAATTAAAAACAAACCCGAGATTTGGAACTTGCCAGGAATCAAATGCTCTGGACGCCAATCCCAGCTACTCTCCAGTTGGTGATCTGAGACCAGCTAGCTCCCTGAGCTTCCCACACCTCAATGTCCTGTACCCGCAAGACTCCGGTAAGGAGTCCTGTCCTACTTACTTCGCAGTGCTAAAATGAGAACACAGGAAAGTGCTAGGGATTATAAAGCAGGTAAATGTGCTCTCTGATTATGCCTAACACAGACTGGTCCAGGCCACAGTAATGACCGAGAGCCGTACAGGTTCTGTTGAAGTCACCTGTAAAATAACACATAAGCAACTTCCTACCTAGGCAACTACATGATGACCTCCATAACCTAACCATACATGTACTTATAGTTACCAATATGTAGGATTTTATCCATATTTAAGAGCTGTTTTTACAGAAAGATAATACTAATGCCGCTGTTTCCAATTTTTTAAAAAAAGAAGGTCAAGATAAGAGCAGTTTTTAAATTTCTTTTTCACTATACAGAAAAATTAACCTTAACCTTTTCCCCCTTTGGGGTACAGTTCTATGAATTTTGACACATGCATAAATTTGCCTAACACCATCACAATCAGAATACTCAACAGCTCCATCACCCTAAAAAAGTCCCCATTACGCTTAAATTCTACCCCCCACCCCAGCCCCCACACCACGGATCTGTTCTCCTGGTCTATTCTGATCTTTCCAAAAAATGTCATGCAAGTGGAATCATACAGCATACAGCCTTTAAAAATGGCTTTTTTTTTTCACTCAACATAACATCTTTGAGAATCACCAAAGTTACGGCCTGTTCTTTTTTATTGTTAAATAGTATTCTATGGTGTGAATGTACCATGATTCTTTAACTATTTTCTTGGTGAAGGACATCTGGTTTACTTCCAGATTTTGGTAATTTTATTTTTTTTTTTTTAATTTTTTTTTTTCAACGTTTTTTATTTATTTTTGGGACAGAGAGAGACATAGCATGAACGGGGGAGGGGCAGAGAGAGAGGGAGACACAGAATCGGAAACAGGCTCCAGGCTCCGAGCCATCAGCCCAGAGCCTGACGCGGGGCTCGAACTCATGGACCGTGAGATCGTGACCTGGCTGAAGTCGGACGCCTAACCGACTGCGCCACCCAGGCGCCCCTAGATTTTGGTAATTTTAAATAAAGAAGCTATAAATATTCATGTATAGGCGGTTGTGTGAATGTAAGTTTTTAGTTCTCTAAAGTGGGGTTGCCGAATTATTCCATTTTTTTTTAATTTTTTTTTTAACATTTATTTATTTTTGAGACAGAGAGAGACAGAGCATGAACAGGGGGAGGGTCAGAGAGAGAGGGAGACACAGAATCAGAAGCAGGCTCCGGGCTCTGAGCTGTCAGCACAGAGCCCGACGCGGGGCTTGAACTCACAGAGCGCGAGATCACGACCTGAGCCGAAGTCGGACGCTTAACCGACTGAGCCACCCAGGCACCCCTCATTCAATTTTTTTTTTAACAAATACTGACTTGCAAATGTCAACATCGCAGTAAATCTCCAGAAGTTTTTTTCAAGCCAACCTCTTAAAATAAAAGATTAGTATTACTATGAATCAACTCAAAAACTAAGGTGCTCTACCCTCTCTACAAATTTGAGGTTTGTTTTTCTTTAGTTTGAGAGAGACAGGGTGAGGTGGGGAGAGAGAGGAAGAGGAAGAGAGAGAGAGAGAGAGAGAGAGAGAGAGAGAGAGAGAGAATGAATATCAATCCCAAGCAGGCTCCACACTCAGTGCGGAGCCCAAAACAGGGCTCGATCCCCCGACCCTGGGATCACAACCTGAACTGAAATCAACAGTAGGACATTCAACCCACTGAGCCACCCAGAGACCCAAAATTTGAGATTTTAATATTTTTGTGGAACTATTGAGTGTTTTCCACAGATACCAACAAAAAAGGTCATTTTAGCACTGTTGTAAAAACAAGTTCAGTGATTCTATCAAGAGTTATTTTTACTGGCTAAGAAACGGTCACTCAGTTTTCCAAAATAAAGTGAAAAGAAGCTGAGTAGAAAGGTTTTTAACATCAGACACTGAGTTAACACACACTGGGTCTGGCTGATTTTACAACCCACTGTGCCAAACTGTGTAAAGAACGCCATCATCCCTGCTCTCCTTGAAGTGTTTGAAGGTACTTTTAGGTGTGGCCCAGAGGCCCGTATTTAGTATTTGTTAAACAGTCTCTAGGAAGCTGGAGTTCTGTGGGCCGATCAGTAACTGGCACCTCTCACCCTGTGCCTCATGGGTCCCATGGGCCCCAGAACAATCTATATTCCCCGGGTTGAAGATGATAGCATAATGTCAGTGTACTTAAAATTCAATTTCACTCTTCCTGATCTATGCTCCATTATGCAGGCCTTTGAAATAGTCTCCAAAGAAGGTAAGCCTTCTATTGATTCCCATTCTCCTACATAGCAACTGGTGTGTAGCAACCCATAGCATAATATGAGGGGAGAAAATATTGATTCTAGGAAACTTAATATTATTAAAAGACAGTTGTATTAAATCTCTTTCCTGGACTTAGCTGAGCGCTCCTTTTTTTTTTTCTTTCCCATTTCCAGAAAATCAATGAAGCTAATACCCTTGTTAGTTTTAGAGTTTCTACTACAGCAGTTTCATGTTATCATAGAACCTATGGAAGGTTTGTAGGCTCAGCATGAGGCTGACAGTCCTTGACTGAGAGACAATAACCACAGTTCTGTCTACAGTGATTCACTCAGAGGAGGCAAGTTGTATTTAAGTCACATTTTCCATGTAACTGTTTTCATCAGTGTGTAAAAACCCCAAGAGGACGCTTCATCTTAGCTACAAAATGCCTAAGTTCCTAAGATAAAGTTCATTGCACAAATGCAATGTTCAGTTTGGGGGAAGTCTAAAGAAATAAAGGCGACAAGAATCAGTATGGGGAGAGGACTGTTTGATGAATACCTGCCAATTGAAAACCCCCAGAATCTGCGATTTAAGACTGTAAGTCACAGTTGCTTTTCTGTGGATCATCCAGCCTTGAACTCTCCTTTTTATAAGGAGCAGCTGCTTCTGATTTGTGACAAGATTAAAGCATTTTGGAATCTCTCTCCAGATAGCCAAGTTCTGATAGAATGTCTGCTATGTCATTATCAAATATAACAAGACTGTAATACGGATCCAGAGTCAATGAACCAAGGACCGGAATCTTCTTCTAATTATATAATATGAAACTTCTTGTAATTCTGATGCCATGAATTTGGAATTTGTGATTAATATGGGTTAGACTGCTAAGCAAGCATTTTCTTCGTCGACCCTACAAACAGAATCTTCCAAAGAAGATGGCAAGAATAATGCTGAAACTATGTGAAAAACAAACTGTTTTCAAACCCCCTCAAAGACCTTAGAAGCCACAATTAGCATGCAAATATTTGTGGTGCTTTTTTGTACTTATTTAATACCCTTTCATCTGGCGTCTCTTGAGAGTGGTATTCTCAGTTCCCAACTGACCCAGTACACCTGGATATTCCAGACACCACGAACTTATTTGTCCCAAACTGCATCAGATATTTATATTCTTGCTCCCTGTACTTCTTCCTGGTTTCCCACGTACCATTAAAAGCCTCCACATCTCCACCACCATCTAAAAGAGAAATCCAAAAAGCAACCAAAGACCGTGGGTCGACACAGTTTAGGAAACGTCTGATTTGACTCCTTTCCCCTAGAATCCAACCTGTTGCTGCTTCCTCCCCGCTCACCGAACCCCTTGCAAGCCCTCCTAAAAGCCTACCAGTATTTCTGGCCCACCCTCTGCTGCCAGAGAGACCCTTCTGGAAACAGCGGAGCGCATTATGTCAAATCATACTGAAAACAGCTATGGGCTTCACATCACCGATCAGATAACACGCCAAGTCATCAGCACTGGGTACTGGGAAAGCTCTGCAGATGACGCAGACAAGCCTGCGCAGGCACAGGAGAGGAAATGCCTGTGTCATATTTGGGTGACGGCAAGAAGACCCAAGTGGCTTGAACAGGAATTTTTATTAGTGATAGTTATACAAGACTGGGACATAAAAGTCAAAAGCGTTCAAATCTGAGACTTGAAAATCGGCCCGAGACTTCTGGAATTTATCCTTCCATCCCTGGGGAGCCATCGCACGTCATGAAGAGGCAGATGAAGGCAAAGTGCAGTTGGAAACACCAATCCCCTCCCCTACTTGCCACGCCAACCGTTGAATGATGTCATGAGGCTGCTAGTCATTTTTGCTAGTGACTAGCTCCTTGGTCTTTTGCTAGGGAAAAAAAAGAAAGAAAGAACGAACGAAAGAAAAAGGAGAACTCTATTGACGAGTAATTCTTTAGGTGTTTCCCTTTAATACATTCTGGATTTTTAAATAACACTTTATACTGGTCTTACAAACATAAACACGATTCCAGAGATTCACAATGTGGTGGCAGCAGTAGCAGTCTGTAACCGAAACGTGGTGCTCCATTCTCCAGAGATGAAGAAAATAGACACAAAACACATCACCAGATAAAGTGCTAAGGCATTCATGAGCAAACTTCATTTCTTTGAACCAAAGAAAACAAAAACCATGATGAAGAATGCACTCGTGAGGATTTCCGGCACACATGCCAGAAGTTCTAATGCCATTCCCAAATATGTTAATCGCTTACAATTAGAATTAGATGTGTTAATACCTACAGATCATCAGAGTTGCCTTCTATCTCGACCAGGAGGGCACAAGCCCAATGCCAGCCAGCCACTTCTCCCAACCTATCTCTGGGGCAGCTCCAACTCACCGCGGCCAGCGTTGAATTCATTGTTATCCTCTCCAAACCTTCTCTCCCTCCGTTAAGGGTGTTAGTGTCCACCTGTCCACCTAAGCTGGAAACATTGTCATCATCCAGGTGTTAGCGGCCACCTGTCCACCTAAGCTGGAAACACTGTCATCGTCCATGTCTCCTTTCTTTCTCCCCAAGCTCCTGCATCCATGAGTTCCCCATGGATAAGTCCTCACTTACCTCCTAAACGTCTGCATGAATCACCCCACTCAATGCTGCCTCCCTCTTACCTTATCATCAGTCTCCCAACTGCCTTCTAAATGGTTCTCACTACCAATCTGAAAGCCAGCTGGTGTGTTTTCATTCAGACATGCCTAGAATTCCCTTCTCCACCTAATGAATCCCCCTCGCCCTTCCAGCTTGAGCTAAATGTCACTTCCTTGTATGCTTATTATCTCCCACCTCCTCCCAAAAATGAAGTTTCCTCTTCTAGATGCCCTCTTTTATTTTTTCTCTCTTCAGTTATAACACCCATCCTGTTTCTACCATGATTTGATGTATAAGACTCATTCTCCCCTGATAAACTTGTGTATTTCTTCAGGTTTGGGACCACATTCTTCAAATGTCTGGGGAGTGTGGCACACCTTCTCAAACATGTTACACTCTCTTGAAATGTTGGCTGAACTCATGCCATACTCTGAGAAAGTGACATATTTGATCCAAAATGTGATCATTCCCAATTTACACTTCTACGACTTTTCTGGCTGCACATCTTACCGTACTTAAATTACCCTTGCTCACTCTCCCTTTGTAGCTGTTTCTATTTGGTCTTTTTAAAAATAAATCACTTCCAAGCAGAATCTGGTATAAGATTTTACCACTAGCAGGGGCATCTGCGCGGCTCAGTCAGTTAAGTGTCAGACATCAGCTCAGGTCATGATCTCACAGTTGGTGAGTTTGAGCCCCACATCGGTCTCTGTGCTGACAGCTCGGAGCCTGGAGCTTGCTTCAGATTCATTCTCTCTCTCTCTCTCTCTCTCTCTCTCTCTCTCTCTCTCAAAAAAAAAAGTAATAAAAAAAACATTTAAAAAATAAAAAAAGATTTTACTACTAGCTGGATGTTGACAGGAAGTACAGAGGAAACAGTAGGTAGAGTGAAAGATCTACGTGTACCTCAGCACTTACTTTAGAAATACCCTGGATGTACACCTATAGAGATAACCCAAACCCCAGCCCTGGCATTGGCATCTAGAGAAAACAGCTGCACACAGGGAGCCACCTGTGTGCTCCCATATGGAGACTACAATGTTACATGACTGATAATTATCTGTGGGCGAAATTAACAGCATGGTCCCTGCAGTGATCATTCCTCATGCCAACTAAACAGCTTTCTCAAAACCCACACCTGCCTTGAATTAGTCAATTACCAATGTCGAGAAAGCAGGAAATGAATGGCTCATGGTTTTAAGCATCAATAATTAAAATAAAAAAGTCATAAAGAGTCATTCTTCTTCCTGGAGTGTAAAAGAATGAGACTCTAAGTGTATGGTAAAGACACTGTAATTGCCAGCAAATTAACTCCCAATGAAGATGAAAAGGGAAATCTGTCTCCTTGACTCTTGGACGGTTTCCTTCCAAAGGTATTTTATTGTCCCACCTTAGGAGTGGAAACTCAACTCAACTCGGTATATATAGACCACGTCCCTGTGGCAAGTGTGATCACCAGGCAGTCACATGGGAGCAGCTTCCATCCGTGGCACCGCTTGTACCCACTGGGGGCTGATGAGGTTATGCGCTCTGCAGCTGAGGTCCTCATCCGTTGAAGACTTGGTCCACAAGTGTGCTGGATAAAGAGAAGGCAGATCTTCTCTCACCCAGATCCTCTTTTAGCACTGACCTTTGAGAACATGGGTGTGCATGCGTGGATCCTACACTCAGCCATGCTGTGTCGCATTTAGTCAGAGAGAAGCCACAGCAATCATTCCCTAGAACTGAAACCAGAGTCAGACCTCCATGAGATTGTAGTTGGTTTACTACACCCCTCCATCTCTCCGCCATCTCTCTGTAATTTGAGAGTCTCCTCTAGCCTGCAATTTTCCCTGGTCTTTTTAGTCCAAAGTAATTGTGTCAGATAAGCGCATTCAAAGTAGGATATTGGTTGGTGGCAGTGGTCCTGCGTGTTATCTCCTCTATTTGAGGAGATAATTTAAAACTCACTTAAAAGGGAGGGGCGCCTGAGTGGCACGGTCAGTTGAGCAGCCAACTCTTGAATTCAGCTCAGGTCATGATCTCAGGGTCGTGGGATCAAGCCCCGCGTTGGGCTCCGTGCTGAGTGTGAAGCCTATTTGAGATCCTCTCTTTCTTCCTCTGCTCCTCTCCCCTACTCTCTCTCTCTCTCAACTAAATTTGTAGAAAATAATTTGATACGTATACCCCATGGTCTATTTATCCATCCATCTACCCACTGACGATCATTTGGGTCAACCATAAAAAAGAAGCTTGACGAACCTTGAAAACATTATGATTCCATTTATATGATATGCCTAGAATAGGCTAATCCACGGACACAGAAAGTAGACTGGTGGTTATTAGGGGTTGGAGGGAGGGAGAATAAGGAATGACTGTTTAATGGGTACAAGGTTTCCTTTTGGGGTGATGAAAATGTTTTGGAACTAGATAGAGTTGGTAGTTATACAGTGTTGTACATGTACTTAATGCTACTAAATTCTTCGCCTCAAAATGGTTAATTTTATGATATATGAATTTGAGCACAATTTTTTAAAGGGTGGGGGAGTCCGTAGATGGTCGTCCATGAGTCTCTCATGATGAAATTTAAGCTGTAGTAGCAATGGGGTAGAGGTTTCCTATTAAAGTGCTTTCTCAGGGCCCTTAAATCACAGGAATTTGTTTGCTTTGTCCAAAACTGAGCCTGCCTCAGATGGGAAGCCTTCACTGTGGCCTGTCTGGGAAACCAAGGTTAGCTCGCAAGGAAGGAAGCAGAGTTGGCCTCAACCTTTTGTTGGCATGGATCCATGCTTTATGGAGAAAAAGAAATAATAAGTAGCTAATGCTGACTGGAATTATTATTATTATTATTATCCTTTTTCTATGCTGACCTTTTATTTTCTGTGGCCTAAAATTAGATCCTGTGTTGTTTATTCAACTTTCTCTTGGGATTTTATTTTTTTTAGGTTGTATTGATTCCCTACTGCTGTGGCAGCAAAACCAAGCCAGGGCAAAAGACCTGGTGGTTACACACAGCTCACTTTCTGGTTTCACCCCTGGACAGAGACTGAGGCAGCAAGACTGGTTTCTGGTTACTGATGACACATGTGCTTCCTCTTTCTTTCCCATGCCCCCTGCTAACCTGGGAATCCTACCCAGGGCCTTACCCACGGGAGCCCCTGCTTGTTGAGGTTCAAGACTAGAGAGTCTAGAAGTCTGAGACTTGAAGACCCCCTCACCCTTTTCCTGTTGGATCTTTGATAAGAACACCAGCCTTTCTCAGGGCAAGAAATCAACATCCTTAGAGCAAAGAATAAAGAAGGGCACTCAATGGAAAGGAGCTTTGAGTAGGTATAGTTTGGCTGTCCTGCTTTGAGATTTGAGAGGACATACATTTAACTTTGTTTTTCTATAGCAAAAATTACCAGGAGGAGGTCATATCTGCCAGGGTCTGGTCAAAAGAAATCACTCTAGTTATTGTAACAAGGAAAATAAGGAAATGTTAACTATAAAAGGTGCTTAACTATGAAAAATGGCTAAACATGGACCGTAAAGAAGTCACATGTGTGAAGAGTGGCTATTACCTCCAGGCTGACAGAAAATAGACAAAGGGACCAAGGACTAAGAGAGAAGTCTCTCTCCCCAGACTCAGACCTCATCAGAGAGCTTAGCTACCACAGGAACTTGCAACATGCTGGTGGAGTTAAAAAATATAAACCTTTCTGGAAGGCAAAGACCAGAGGTGGTCTGGAGGCGCAGCCTGTCCTTGCAGGAGGCATGGTGGGAAAAGCTTCTGGGAATTGGCCGCCAGTGGGGAGGGCATGGCCTGAGGGCACAGCTGGGCTCAGCTGCCTGGGCCACTGGACTACCACAGGGAACAATAACAATGGAGGCCCAGAGCTCAGAAGCAAAGTTTCTTCACCTTGCACTGCACTCTAGAACCCTCTAGTGATGAAGCTAACATTCAGCCAGTGGGCAAAAAAGGAACGTTACAGGGTCCAGTTCCAGCATCACAAATCAGAGCAGAGAAAGGTGGATGTGAAGCTGAGAGACAATACATTGAAACTTGGCACAGATGGAGACCCCTATTCCAGATCTGGCCTGGCCTCCAGGGTGGACAAACCATTCGCCTTTGTGATCTGTTATCACAGTGTCTTCATCCGTGCAAGGAACACGGATGACAATGTGCTTCACCATCTCCGTTTGCCAGTTCTCAAGAATATGCCCAGGCGGGTCAAAGAACATCATTAAACTCTCAAAATCAATGAGTGGTAAATAATTCCGGGGCGCCTGGGTGGCTCAGTTGGTTAAGCGTCTGACTTTAGCTCAGGTCACGATCTCGCGGTCCGTGAGTTCGAGCCCCGCGTCGGGCTCTGGGCTGATGGCTCAGAGCCTGGAGCCTGCTTCGGACTCTGTGTCTCCCTCTCTCTCTGCCCCTCCCCCGTTCATGCTCTGTCTCTCTCTGTCTCAAAAATAAATAAACGTTAAAAAAAAATTAAAAAAAAAATAATAATTTCAGTGGTGTAGGTGCAGGTGAAAGTAAAGAGGAGGACTTCCATAACTTAGGTGTAGCAAAAAAAAAAAAGCTGTATTTTCATTAAATTCAGTTTCCTTTTCTTCTTGAAGACTCAACTGGACCCTGTTCCCAGATTCCTTTTACAATTAGGTAGATCCATATGACTGATGGCCCTAGAACCTTCTAGCACAATCTTTTGTGCTCTCTCTCTCTTCTGTGACCCACTGGCTGCCTGCAGAGCAGGAGTCAATGGCCTTTGAGAATGGCAGAGCTTCTAAGGAAGTAGCCTAAGTCCCTGACTTACCACGTGGAGGAGATCATTCTCAGAAAGGCACCCAGCCAGAAACACCCACATTGCACTGTGACAGTAGGAAGAAATAAGCCTGTAATGCACTGGTTCCCACAGTGCGATCCTCAGACAAACAGCATTAGCACCACCCACCCACCCCCCCTGCAGAAACTTGTTAAAAATGCAAATTCTCAGGCCCCAGTCAAGACTTAATCAGAAACCCTAGACAAGTAGCCCAGCAGTTTGTGTCTTAATAAGGATATCTGAAGGCTCTAAAGTTTGAGAACCACTGCTTTATTGGGTAAAGACACTGAGATTTGGAGGGTTTCTGTTAGGGTGCCTAGATAACGATCCACAGGGGGTTCCAACACAACACCATAAACTGAGACTTCAAAAACCAATTAAGACTTAACCACCACCTAACCAGGGACTTTGACACGCCTCCATCACCTACCAGGCCCCTACAAAGTCCATCAGGGGATCACATGTGTGTTGCAGACTTCTCGATCTCGAACATTTGGCTTCTCTGCTACTCAGATGACCTATTTTGGACCTGTAGACTCTTCCAAACCTGGACCAAACTGATGAGGTCTTAACAAGGTCAAAGGCTTACTAACCTCAGGTATCAGCTATGACGTTTGACCAGGAGCCAGAGAACAAGCCCGGCATTAGTGGAGTTACTTTAGACAAGTCACTTAACCTGCTCACTTAATTCCCGCTCTGTACAAAGTAGATCAAGCCTGACTCATTTACAAGGCACCTGGAGGAAACATCCCCAGAAAAGCATAAGCCAATAGATGGTATTTCCACGCTTAGAGAAAGTCCATATAATTCTGTTTTTACATCCTTCAGACTTTCCACAGAAAACAAAAAGCAGCTCCTTCACCTCCATATGCAATAGCTGGAAACAGGGAACTGTGGAGAAACAAATTCTCAGTTAACTCATTGTCAATTTAGAACTATCCAAATGCAAAGTTTTCTGTTTCAGTTGTTGACCAAAACACAATGTCACCTCTACAAAAATGTGAGTTAATTTACCAAATATAAAATCCAAACTTTTTTTTTCTTTTTAAATCAAATCTCCCTAGGTGGGGTGGGAGGAAGTCCTCATGTAAGGGAAATGGGAAGCTTGGAAGGAGCATCTGTTATCAAAGTGATGTGTTTAATTAGCCACGTGGGGAAACGAGTGCTGCCAGGAATGTGGTGGCTCAAAGGATGTGGCATTTAGCGCCAGCTCCGTGCAAAGCCACATCTTCAGCACTTGGTTCAGCAGTAATTACCATCTCACTGGCACTCGGTAGGGAGAGAAAAGAAATAACTATATTCGTCTTGTGATTAAATGGCAATTAGCAACTAAGTGCCCTGCGATAATGGGGCACTCACCACCTCATGACAGCATCGGCAGCTTCCCCGCCAACCCCATGGCCCTCTGGGTATCAGAGCCCCATGCGCCAGGGGGAGGAGCCTGGGGAGGAGCCTGGGGAGGACTTGCAACAAGCCTACACGGACAGGAGAGAGACACAAATGAGTGGCTGACAAATGAACACTTCGGCCAAACTGCATGGGGTCCAAACACAGCCCTGCCACTTATCAACCTCCCAACTTGGCCAAGTTACGTTTCTAGTCCTTGGTGTCCTCACCTGAAAACTGGGGGGAACCAGTTGTTTCTAACACATAGTGTGGTGAGTGTGAGGCTTACCTGAGTTAATAGATGCAAAGCATTTAAGAGAGCTCTTAGAACATAGAAAATCCTCAAAGATGGCTAATGTTTCAGTGCTTCAGCTACTTCTCCTCTGGGGGGTTAGGCACATTAACTCTTTCCTGCTATGCACCATTCAACGCTAAAAAAATAATTAAAAATGTATTGTACTGCTAGGGTGCCTGGGTGGCTCAGTCAGTTGGGCCACCAACTCTTGATTTCGGCTCAGGTCACGATCTTGTCATTGTGAGATCGAGTGCTTTGTGGGACTCAGTGTGGAGCGTGGAGCCTGTTTGGGATTCATTCATTCATTCATTCATATTCTCTCTCTCTCTCTCTCTCTCTCTCTCTCTCTCTCTCTCTGCCTTTCCTCCATTTGTACTCTCTCTCTCCCTCAAAATAAATGGATGGACTTAAAAAAATGTTTTGTACTGATGAAACCAAAAACAAACAAACAAACAAAACCCTCCTATGCAAGAGTCCCCCTTCAGTCATGAATTCTGGTTTCATCCTGTACCTGAGGAACCACCTTCAGAAGCTCCGAATTATGAAACAAGTAGAAAAAATCTCCAGGAAGCCATGAGCAGAAATTACGCATTGTCCAAGAAGAACCAGACTATAGATTCAGACAAGAAACCGGGAAGCCCAACACCTCGAGACAAACGAATGAGGATGGATCAAAGTAAGGCCAAAGGGATGCTGGGTATAGCCAGCTCTTCATTGTGAACATTCATGGCCAAGGTTTGCTTCTCAACTGGCATCTCCGCTCCACCTTAGTCATTGTGAACTTGGTACACAAATCATTTCTAAGATTAGCTTTAAAACATAAGTCGACGATTAAGCTGTTGTAAAGCCAGACAGCTTTTTTAAGGCTATCCATCTGTGGCGGCAGGTGTCTATCTGTTCTCACATGCCCTCCCAACCTAGCCTTGTTCTGCTCTATGCCACAGGAGTCTGCATTTCCCAGGCTCCTTGCCAACTGGCTTCTACCAGGCTTGTCAAATAGGAGCCAGTGGTAAGACTTGAGAGTCTTTCTTACTCTTCCTGTAACAAGGCTTCCAACAGTACCTGAGTGTTCTACCTGATAGCCCTCCATGTTGGGTTCTCAGCTGCAGTCAGGCAGTCCCTCCTAGGGGCCCCAGTTTGATATCATATCCTCCCAATGTCCTTCCAGCCCAAGGGATAGCAGTGGGATATTCTTAGAACTGATCACTGATTGCCTATTGGCTTTCTGGTGGCTTCTTAGCTGTCATATAATGTGTGTATCTAATTCCCTTTATTAAATTCCCTCTGTCTGCAATACCTAGACTGGAATTTAGGAATGAAGGGACTCTGACTGATAAACTGCCTCATTGATATAACTTTCCCTTCCGATAATTCTCAGTGTGATAAGTACTGAATAGGAATCAGGAATCAGGGGCTCTGAGTTCTGGTCCCAGCTCTGCCACTAATTGGCTACACAACCATGGGCATTCTTCTTGGTGCCTCAGTTTCCTAATAGATAAGAAGAATGGACTGGAGGACCTCTAAGATCACTTTCAGCTATAATGTTCTGGGACTAGACATCCTGACCAATCTCACCTGGCACCGATGTCACCTGCCCTTGAGAATGCGGTAGGGGTGGGGATTGGTGGCATGGACTTACCTCCTGAGTTGGTTCAAGCACATTTGCTAGCAAGTCATTTTATATTAGCAGCTGAGTTCAATCGAGGTGGTCCAGTCTGTTTCACAGGTGAGAGAAGGAATCGGGGAGGGTTGGGTGGGTGGGCTGTGTGTGTGGAGGGTGGACACACGAGTGCTTGTATGTCTTACACGAGCGAGTGATTCCCTAGGAAACTCACCGGTACATAAGTCTTCATTTGTTGTTCCCACCCTTTATCTTTTCCATTTAAGATCATAAAGAAAAAAATAGAATTATAAAGAATTTAGCACTTTAACATCATATCACAAGGCGAGGGTTGGTGACAGTGATACCATTCAAATTAATACTCCATCCAAATTAATATAAAGCTACTAGATACTAACCATGATTAGATGACGAATTGGTAGCCTCAGCAAGCAGAGTTTTGTTTTCTTTCTCTTCTCCAAACTGGAAGTTCTCGATTTTTTTCCCTCACGACAACATGACAGTGTATGGGCCACATATGAGCATAGCCATGCAAAACTCCCAGTGTGTGTCTGACCCTTTTTACTTTTTTCTAATCATTATGCAACAATTCTTATTGGATACCAGTGCCTATAACACATGCCCTGCTAGCCTTTAATTGGCTTCAGGCTGGAGTTGCAATCAGTACATTCTGAAGCCAGTTATCAATTCATGTTCTTTATTGATAAAGCATTAAAATATGAGGCTCTGTGTATACAAGTGCGTTTACACACATCACACGCATACCCTCAACCTTAAAGATATTTTTACAGTAAAAACTCTCATAATTTTTTCTTCTCGGGAAACATAGTCCTAAACTTCACACAAAGGAATCCATTTTAACTCCTCAGTGCTTCTTTAAAAAGATTGATATATCCTTCTTATCAAAAGCTAATACTGATAAATTCCCCTGTAAGTACAATTTCCAGTATGATAACCGCTAAACACATGTGGATATTGAGCACCTGACATGTGGCTGGTCCAAATCAATTTGTGCCACACATGCAAAGAACACCCCAGATTTGGAAACCTCGGTATGAAAAAAGGCATAAAATATCTCAGTAATTTTTATATCGATTGCATGTTGACATTATAATATTCTGGATATTGTGTTAAGTAAAATAGACCATTAAAACAAATTTCATCTGTCTCTTTTCATTAGACAATTTTAAATCACATTGCTTCATATTTCTACTGGGCAGCACTGATTCTAGAAGTTAAAGGAAATGCAAAGACACTGCTTCCACGTTTCCCTTTCTTACAGGAGAATCTTGATGAAAAGCAGAGACTACTGACTGCAATCGATGGGGATGGGGGTGGGGAACAGCCGAATTTACAGGAAAGATAGATGTGCTGGAGTTTCAACTTACTGACACCCAAATCAAGCTTCAGTCTATACAGAAAATAGCCAAGACCCAATTAATGGTGCTGTTCTCTGGAAACAGCATCATCGTGTTAACATCTTGCGCTTCTTTCAAAAGACCCAGAGAGAGGAGGGCTTAAGGCATTTATTCATAGTTGACTCAAAGCTGAAGAAAGCGAGGATCCCGAGTTAAAATTGCAGAGGATTGCCTCCACAGTCCATTTCATTACCATTCAAAAACACACATCAAAAAAATAAATCTTACAAATATACAGGCGACTTTAAAGCATTAGGATATTCAAAGGAAAGGATCCCACATTTCCCACCTTACATCTGAAACAGTTACTTATTCAGCATCTGAACAACTGGCCGTGGCATGGAGCCAGGTATACAGTGCATGCTTAAGGATGTTTGCTGAACTGAGCTAAGCAACTTAAGCACGCGGTAACTGAAAGCTGGGATCCAGTCAGCTATTTAAAGCAAGGAAACAAAACACGGCTCCAGAAATTGACAAACACAGTTACAGAAACCCCCAAGAGCATGCCACAGCTATTACAACCATGAGAAACTGAATCAAACTTTTCCAGAACACCGTATCGTTGCTCCAATGAACTGGTGGAAAGGTCTCAGCTTTTCTACGGGGTTGCGTGATAATCACCTGGCTAGCTCCGTAACAGCAAAAGGAAGCCAGGTATCTTGGCCACCCCCGCGCCGGGCTTTGCATTGTTTCGTCCAAGCAGCTTACACTTACAGAAAAATCTATTTAAACTTTGCATTCTTTTTCCCCTGAGTGGATCATGTGGGCACTGGGGTGGACCTCAGGGGCTTTCGGGAGGGTAAGACCAATAACAGGAATTGCTAATGTGGTTTCTATTGAATGTGATGGATTCATTAGGTGGAATCATTTGATAAATCAAGAGTACTACATTTTTACTCCATTCATCTTTGTCTTTTGGACTGCAGGGTGACATTGCCTACAGTACAACTTTGAGCTCCATGAGCGGCCTTGCTTGAAGCAGCTGGCCTCCGGGGCAAACACCGCCAAGCCTCGATTCTCAGGAGCCCCTGTGTTCACAATGCTAGTCCCTCGCCCTGAAGTCATTCTGAAGCTTCGCCCCACGGAAGTGCTCTCGTTCTTGCCGGGGAGTTACAGCGACGAACCCCACGTCTTGGAGATTTTCCTGTCTCCCCATCACATAGTAGGCAACCTGGATGCAACCAGTATGGTCTTTAAAAGTCACAAGGGCAGGGCGCCTGGGTGACTCAGTCAGTTAAGCATCTGACATCGGGCTCAGGTCATGATCTCACGGTTCATGAGTTTAAGCCCCACGTTGGGCTCTGTGCTGACGGCTCAGAGCCTGGAGCCTGTTTCGGATTCTGGGTCTCCCTCTCTCTCTGCCCTTCTGCTCACTCACTCTCTCTTTCTCTCTCTCTCTCTCTCTCTCTCTCAAAATAAATAAACATTTAAAAAGTTTAAAAAATAAATATAACTCACAAGGGCTATTTATCAGGTATAGGGGGTTGAATAGGGCTACACTTAAGGGACCCCAAAAGATATGTCTAAGTCCTAACCTCCAGAACCTGTGAATGTGATCTGATTTGGAAAAAAGGTCTTAAAGATATAATTAAGCTCAGGATCTCAAGATGACATCATCCTGGATTTAGTGTGATCCTGCCTAATTCCGATGACAGGTGTCCTTATAAGAGAAAGGCAGGGGCACCTGGGTGGCTCAGTCAGCTAAGCATCAGACTTCGGCTCAGGTCATGATCTCATGATGCATGAGTTCAAGCCCCGCATCAGGCTCTGTGCTGACAGCTCAGAGCCTGGAGCCTGCTTTGGATTCTGTGTCTCGCCTCACTCTCTGCCCCTCCCCCGCTCATGCTCTGTCTCTCAAAAAAAAATAAGCATTAAAAAATTGTTTTAATAAAAAGAGAAAGGCAGAGGAAGTACAGGGAAAAAGGCATGTGAGGTGGAGGCAGAGATTGGAGGGACGCAGCCACAAGCCACAGAACACCACGGATGGCAGACAGCCACCAGAAGCTGGGAGAGAGGCATGGAATAGATTCTCTCCCTCCTCACGAACTTCCAGAGAAACCAACCCTACTGACATCTTTGTCTTGAACTTCTAGCCTTCAAAACTGTCAGAGAATCCATTTCTGTTGCTTTAAGCCACTTGACTCGTAGCAATTTGTTACAGCAGTCCCAGGAAATGAATACATCAGGGAAAATTCTCAGCAGAACCCAGGGACTAATGAATCTGACAGCTTGCAGAGAGGCAGGGGGCAAGTTTCCCTCTGCCAAGTCTATGAAGAACATAAGCTCTGCAATATGGTTTGTTTTCCATGAGACTAAAGTTTCTCAGAGCCTCTCAAAGTCAGCACTTATATCCGAAATACATTATTCATATATACCCATGATATCACCCTCCCTGTTTGCAGCCATATCTCTGTCAGGAGATCACCTCCTCCTACAAAGGCATCCCCCTGTAAGCCTCTGGAGGGCAGGGTATGTCCCCAAGCTCCTCAGGGCCCCAGCATCCAAAGCCATGTCCAATGCAAACAGGAACTTGATACCTGTCTGCTGAGTGGACAAATGGAACCAACCTGCGACTAAAAAGGCCCTCTTCGTATTGAGCATAAATCAACCTCCCCCAAACACCTGTGTCTCCATCCTAGCTGTTTCCACCGATACCTCTGCTGGGTGAGCTTTGTCGAGGTCGTTATGACCTCTGTGCGTCAGACCTGCTCCCTCGCCCAGTCTGGCTGACAGGCTTCATCATGTAGACCCTTAGGTGCTGTGCAGAGGCAGCAAACACACTGTGTTCTCCTCTACCCATTGCCCTTGTACTGCTGTTCCTTCCTTGTTCAAATTCCTGTTCCTTAAAACCTCAACTCAAACGCAGAGACCTCTGAAAAGCTTTTCTGGATTTCTCTAAACAGCTTTTACCTTCCTCCTCCATTGCTTATGGAAACCCTCGTAGTTATCTAGTAGCTTTCAATTGCTGCCGTGTTCTTTCTGGTGTCCGTGAAGGAGGTGGTGGTATCCCTACGATTCGCCCTCTCCCGGGTATCCCTCTCTTCATCCTCATACCGATTATCCTGTTTATTGTAACGTCTTGCATGATTTCCTCTCCCGCTCTACCAGAAGCTCCAGGGGACAGAAACCAAGGCTTTTCCTCTTGAAAGTGAGTATCTGCCATGTAGAAGGCATTCAATCAATAATCCCAAGGGAATTATTTGGTCTACGTGTACTGCCCACGAAACCAGGGGTCAGCAAACTGGCCTGCAGGTCAAATCCAGCCTGTGGCCAGATTTTTTTCAAGTGACCTGAATGGATGAGAAGGACATGAGACAGAGTCTGTAAGTGCCCCTCACCCCCAAGCCTAAAATATTTACTATCTGGTCCTTTATAGAAGAAGTTTACTGTCTCCCACACTGAACATGCAGACATCATCTAGCGGTGCTCTTCATTTTCTTCTAGGATGACCTCACTCCAGCTTTACCCAGAAATTTTCCCAAGGGCTCAGGAACAGTTGGGACCGCAGATCGGGCCCAGACAGCCCTAATGGAACCAAGGCCATCCACACTTTAGAAGGAGGCAATTTAGAGTTTTAGAAGCACCTGCTCCCACCTTGGCTTCTACAGATTTCTCCATAAGCTATTATAAATTGAGTCTACAATTAAAAAAATATATTATTATCTCAAAGGAGGGAGGATCGACTTCAGTTGGCTATGGAGCCAAGCCACTGCAAAAACACACCACATAAACAAAACAAAAAAACAAAAACAAAAACAAAAACACAACTAACAAGCAGGCTAAGCCGGTAGAGGAAAATCGTCGGTGGCAGGAGCATGAGAATACGATTCTGCCCAAACGCTTTGGGACAAAATCTGCCCAAACAAGAAGCCCAAAATGCAGCCTGCTGGGGATTGCACACGGAACGGAAGCGATGCCCAAACTGGTCTGGACAGCGTCCTACGGTCGGGTAGTTTTATTCTTTTCCACAGGGGAAAGCTTGGTATCGATGAACCCTTCCAACTTGCCTAGCCTTGTGTTTTTATCGCTTCCTAATTACCCCTTTTTATAAGCAAAACTTTTCTCTGATAATGACCGCATCTTCCTAAAAGCTTCTTCTGAGTTATTTTCAAAGAAGCTGGATCCATCTTAATATTTTCCTGCCATAATTGCCTCAGGCCAATCTCTTCTAAAGGAATTAAAAATGCAAATCTAATATTCTAATTGCATAATAGGATCATCTTGGCAGCCGGATCAATACTATCTCCCACTGTCAATAATAAGGCCAGGCTGTGTGGATGTCAGAGCGCACCAGTCTCGCTTTATCACTG
Source organism: Panthera onca (assembly GCF_046562875.1). NCBI lineage: Eukaryota > Metazoa > Chordata > Mammalia > Carnivora > Felidae > Panthera > Panthera onca. Next base: position 9,760,911 of record NC_138347.1, on the reverse strand, counting down.
GCCCCATGGCCCATCCACATCTATAAGAAGTGACATCTTATCTGTGGCCTTCTATCAATCAGCTTTAATATGTGCATCACAGAGATGCACGTTGTCATCTTCACATCTGCGTTGCCTTGGGCACCAGACAGGCCAGAGTTGAAAGCTTCGTGTTTCCAAGAACTAAGTTAAATGGCAGAAAGATGACAACCATACATAGTATTTTTTTTTCTGCCCACCATCCAATGGAATCAGAAGCAAAGGACCTACAACGGATCGCCCCAGAGATCCCAGACCTGTCAGTGCAGCTACAAGTCATTGCAAATCGCATAGACCTGGAGTCAGAAGACCCCGCTGTGAGCTCCAGCTCGGCCATCGCCCAGCGGATCAGCTGGAGCAAGTCGCCTAGCTTCTAGGTGCCTCAGTTTCCTGTTCTATAAAAGAAGGGTGTTAACTTAGGTTGAGTTTAAAGGGCCCTTCCACCCTAATTATTATTTTACTTCTAGAGAGTAAAAATCATACTCTGTGTAGCAAGGAGGAAGACCGTCAGTTTGATTGAAATAACAGACATTGTTGCTACTTCTGGGAAATTTGCCAATTAACAGCAGCAGCATTGTAATTAATACCTATTACACAAATTCTGTTTCTATTAAGAAATGCTTTTCCAAGGGGCGCCTGGGTGGCTCAGTCGGTTAAGCATCCAACTTCAACTCAGGTCATGATCTCGCAGTTCGTGGGTTTGAGCCCCGTGTCAGGCTCTGTGCTGACAGCTCAGAGCCTGGGGCCTGCTTTGTTTCTGTGTCTCCCTTTCTCTCTGCCCCTCCCCCACTCATGCTCTATCTCTGTCTCGCAAAAGTAAGTAAATGTTTAAAAAAAATTTTTTAAGAAATTCTTTTCCAATAGATCTCCCTCACCCTTTCAATACTCTATTTTTTCCCAGGTTTCAAATATGATACTATTTGATCCAAAACCCCATCATTTGATTTACCCACTTCAACCAGCAAAAAACACTGGTGCAAACTATGTCACCAATCTTAAATTTCCTTAACTAGAACTAATCGATTGGGGTATAACAAAACCTCGGGTTTCTTCTACTAAATCCCATTTTAGGGTAAGCTAATTTCAAATAGACAATTGGGCCAAAGATTTTTAGATTCTTTGAGAAATACCTTGCTGAAATTATGACAGCACACAGTGAAATTCAATGCGTAATTTATTAGGCTTTCTAGAAAAGTATTCTGTGGGTATCTGTGAGTATCTCATGCAATTATAGTAAAATTCTACATTTATATGCTTCTTTGTAGTTTATTCAATTAACAATTATTCATTCTATCTATGTTGGACTTGTGTAAGGAGCTTTCATGCATATTTCTTTATCAGGGGTTAGATAAGATTCGCATTATTTTCCCCCAGGGAGGAAACCGAGGTGGGGGGCAGTCAAAGATGCCCAGGAAATTATCGGGAGACATGGCAGTGACAGAAGATACAAAAATTATTCAAGAAATTGAGAAGAAAAGGAAAGATTCCTGCAGAGTTGAGGCAGGCAAAGCGTTCCATTTTCAAAAGGGCTGGAGGAGGGCTTGAAGATAAGGAGGTAGAGAGTGGAGAGGAAAGGATATCGTGTGAAATACAGACCAGGGAGCTTAATATTGATCCCTGGCAGAACACGAGAACTAATCATTATGGGTTGATCTGTGTGCTCGGGGACAAACAGTGACTGCCAAGAGGCTGACTGCTCTTAGACAATCACCCCAATCTAATCTTGTTTCCTCTCCTGATAGGGTTATTAGGCTGGTTGATCAGTGGATCTGGATTTCAGCAAGGCACTTGACAGAGTTGCTCAGGATATTCTTGTAGACAAGAGGGAGAAATGGGGGTGGGACTAGAGTACAGTTAAGTGAATTTGTAGCTGGTCAGACAAGCGTATCCCAAGTGTTGATTAATAGAGTGATGTCAACTTGGAAAGGAGACCAGAGCCAGGGTTCTGTTTTCGGTCTTGTGTTCAGCGAGCTCATCAGTGTCTTGAACAGCATTGTAGGAGGCATGCTTATTAGAATGTTGACGGACAGGAATGTAGGGGGGATGCTAACACATTAAACAAAATAATCAGGATCCAAAATGCTATCCTGCTAGTCCAATGGCCCCCAAACCATCAAGAAGAAATGTTAAGAGGAATGAAGATAAAGCCCTTTAATGTATTCCAAAATCAATAGCACAATAGAGGGTGTGAGAATCTTGGCTCAGGAGCAGTTCAGGGAGAGAAGACCTGGCCCCATGCATGATGTGCTTCAGTGATTTGTTGTAGCCAACAACAGACCCAACGGATTTTAGATTACCTTGGTAGACATTCCGGGTGCCCCCCCAAAAGTAGTTACGATCCTGCTATGTGGTGGGCTGGGAGATACCCAGGTTCAGGTCAGGCACTGCATTCTAGGACAGATAAGAGAGAATTCAGTAGAGGGGGACAATACCAGTGAAGGATGTGGCTGCCACACTAGGTGACAAATCATTGACATAGTTGGGTATATTTACCCAAGGAAAGGCAAGGATGGCAGTCTTCTAACAGCTGGAGAGTGACATAGGAAGAATGGGAAAACATGATCTCCACTGCTCCGTGAGGACAGAGGGAGTTACAGGAGCTCAGAGAGTTTCAGGGCTTCCTGAAACTCAGGGCTCATGTTGCCCCATGAGGGATGGAATTCACAGGGCTGGGTTTATAGGCTGGGATGCTGGAGGAACCAACTATTCCTTTCTGGTGTGAGAAATTGCTCTGTGTGGTTCTGCAGGGCTAAATTCGGGGTGTGTGGAGATGTGTTGACAATCGAATTGCCATCAACATAGCCTGCTGGTTAGATCCATTACATAAGCTCTAGCCACATATTGCCTCAAGGAACTTTGCGTACAGAGCGAAGGTGTGATGAAAATAAAAATGAGCATGACACATGGCTTTCCCTGGAGGAGCTTAAAATCTAAAGTAAAAGGCACTGAAGGCAAGTAAAAGGCACATGAAATTCATTATAATAGAGGCAAAAAGAAAGAGCTGCAGGATGGAGAGAAGGTGACAGTTAACTTTAAGCTGGGTTGGAGCCTTTCAAAGAAAGCTTCATGGAACAGGTAGCATTTGACCTCGGCAGATGCTGGAGCTCCAGCTAAGGCCTTCTGGAAGCACAGCCACAATGCCCGTGACGTCCCAAAAGTTCCCAGTCCTGAAACTTTCCCCATATTTACCATTTGGGAATTACAGCTTGTCTATGCAGTTCCTTTGACAAGATGTTGTCTGCCCACACGTGGCAACTTTGAAGTTTAGATCTCCTTGATGTGTTGCCTTCCTCATCATCCTCCCTGTTATGAGGGACCTGCCTCCGACGCTTCTGTGATCCAGCCCTGTCCACTCTCACAGCTGACAGAGTCCTGGATCAGGAGCCGCATTCCGTCACTTTTGCCTAAAAAGTAACCTGATCCCAGGAGCATCAGTTGCCATATTTGCCATATTCTGGTGCTCAGAAGCAAGTCAGAGGTGTCGCCCACATTCTAGAAGAGGCAATTACACCGGGTGGGCATATGAGGGCCACCTGAAGGTCTGTCTGCTGCAGGTGCTGAGCAAGAGTCAATAGTCACCTGGAGAAAGGAAATGGAATGACAGGGCAAGCTGGACAGGCAGTTCAGAGCCAGGCTCCTGGCCCTGGGGACGCCTTCACGCATCGTGCCCTTACACTCTCTCTCCTGTTGCACAGACAGTTGGCTTGTTAGCCTATGAATGTAACAAGGGGCAATGTAGGCACTAGGTCACTTCTGGAATCACCTCTGAAGACCGGACTATCACACAGGCCCCTAGCTCATGCCTAAGTGACACGATCCCCCAAGCCACGTTTTCACTTGCGACTGGGAATTCCCAGACTTTACCAGCTGCCTAAAAGGAACATTTTCTTTCCAGCAGTTTCAACTCCATGGAGCACTCAGAGGCTGTTGCTGGAGTCATCCCCTCAGCTTTCTTATAATGCAAGATGTCATCACCTCCCCTGAGAACTGACCACTGAGAAATTAATCACCATGATGTTTCATTCTACAGTGAAGATCTTGTTCTCTTTATTTCCTCTTCTTAAGACCCGCCCCTGGAGGGCACCTGGGTGGCTCAGTCGGTTGAGTGTCCGACTCTTGATTTTGGCTCAGGTCATGATCCCAGAGTGGTGGGATCAAGCCCTGCATCGGGCTCTATGCCGAGCATGTTTAAGATTCTCGATCTCTGCCCCTCCCCTGCTTGCACACACACTCTCTCTCTCTTTTTAAAACAAGGCCTTCCCCTGGAGATCTCAGGGGAAGACTAATTTGTTATTTTCTCCTTCTGTAAAGTGGTGGGAAAACTGCACAGGAGAATATCACAAAGTTCTTCTAGTCCAAGCTCTATCCAGACATGGCACCCTCCTAGGGGAGACAGTGTTTCCAGTGAGTAACTGCCACAAGTCTGATGCTCTTTGGGGACTTGAATACTAAGAATGGCTCTGTGGTAGACTGAAAAATGGCTACAATCCTTCCATCTTTGAGAGAGTCACACCCTTTGCATGTGACTTGGTGATGCCTCCCATCAAGAAATGCACTCTTTCTCCATACTGTGAATTTGAGTCATTGTTCGAACTTAATTAAGGCAAAAGAATGAGGTGGAAGTGACCATCTGATAATCTGGGGCCCAGGCATCAAGAGGCTTTGCATTAATTCCCCCACCTCAGAATCCTGCAAAGAGTAAGCCCAGGCCAGCCTGCTAGAGGATGAGAGACAACATTCAGGAGAAGCTTGCTGTCTGTCTGATGCCATCCTGGACTAGCCAGGTCCCGGCTGACCCAGCCACTGACTATAGACTGAGTAAACCCAGCAGAGACCAGAAAAACTGCCCAGCTGAGAGCCTGGACCAACCCATAGACACATGTGTGAAACAAATGGAGGCTGTTTTTATCTACTTCATTTGGGGGTAGTTTGTTATGCAGTAAATGCTAACTGATACAGTCTCCATAGTTTATCAGCAAAAACATCAGGGTTCCCAGTTTGAAAGAACCCACCCCCTGAATCATTCTCAAATAGTCAGCTGGTGGTATCCCTGCTCCATCTGCCACAGGGTCTTTTGGAACCATTTTCGTGGGCCACCAGGATCTAACATTGAAACAAAACAAAAAACCTTGGCGAGGGGAAGGGTTGAGCTGCCGTATGTTTTCCTTTCACAAAAGCCCTTGCAAAGCATATTTCTTTATTTCATCCTTGGATGATTGCCTTCAATTCTTTGTTTCATAAGCTTCTTTCTTCCAAAGAGCCGTGACAGCATTGATTTCAACCTATGATTGCTGGTGAAATATTAAACCTTATTGATTTGAAATTCAGGATTAGTTGCAAGTTGGATACTCTGCATATTTTGGAGATGGACAATTTTCTCTCTGCCAGTTTAAAAGTAATTGCAGCTCCACAATATGATTTTTTGGGGGGATGTAGCACTTCAAGTCCAATTTCTCATTCTGTCTCCCCCAAAATTTCCTAGCACAGGTAAACCCTAACTATTCTTAGTCAATTTCTCATTAGAAGTATTTTTGAAACTTAGTTCATATGTTTCCCCAAAAATTGATACAAAATTCCTTATATGTGTCAGTTGCTACTAAAATTAATTATTCAAAATAAATAATGCATCATATTCAAGATTAAAAATGGAAATTACATTTAATATTTTTGATGTCTTGGGGAAATTATCATTAAGGCCCAACTCTACTTACATTAGATAATTTACTATGAATTATGTATATTATTAGTAAATACTGATTTTTAATAAATAGACATGAGTAAATTTTTTTTTAAGTAAACAGAATAGAAACATAGTAGATGAACCTTCAGGCACCATAGTATGTTGACATCACCTCATTCATCCTATAACATTTGGTCATACATTACTCAGAAATACTACTGAAAATAGCTAGTCATTAGCTATTAGAGAATGAAAAGTATGGCCTCAGGAGATGAAAAATACCCACAAAATTTTTTTAATGTTTATTTATTTTTGGGAGAGAGAGGCAGCGCACAAGCGGGGAAGGGGCAGAGAGCAAGAGAGACACAGAATCCAAAGCAGGCTCTAGGCTCTGAGCTGTCAGCACAGAGCCCTATGCAGGGCTCGAACTCACAAGCTGCAAGATCATGACCTGAGCCGAAGATGGACACTTCACCAACTGAGCCCCCCAGGTGCCCCTTAAAAAAATGTTTTTAATATTCCCACAAAAAATTTTTTTTAATTGTTTGCAGACTTTCAAAATACCTTCATCATCCAACTGTAAGGTCCCTAATGGCAAGAAGCACATGGTGTTTTAATCCCTAATATGCACCACTCAGCAGAGTGACAGGCATAGAGTAGGTCCCCAAGATCCATTACAGTTGAAAATATTTGGCCAGGAATGGTAGACATCTCTTTAATCTGAGCATCTGAGTTTGGGCATTTAAAAGAAACCTATCTGACAAAGCATATAATCAATATTTCTGATGGGAACTCAGGGTTGCTTTTATATTTTAGTGCCTCATTAAGTTTTTCAACTTTCAAAAATGAATACATCAAGGCTTATTGATACCTTATATATGTGACCATCAATCATCATACAAGACTAGTTTAAATGCTGGGGGCCTAAAATAATCCAAGTTCCAACGAATTCATTAAGAAATTCCCAAGGTTGGGTGAAATGAATAAAGGCAGAAATATTCACTCCCCCGGTTGCACAGCTGTGTAGAGAGCTCTTCTGAACTCACTGACACACTTGGGTTTTCCCCTCTAGGACAAACCAGGCTGGACAGCTGACCACCATCTCTCCATCTGGTCAGTATGGCCTGTGCCTGGTAGGAACTCTGCCTGAGTCCAACACAGTGCGGGATTCGGTAAAAGGAAACTGGAAGGGACACACAGAATCGGGGGGGATGAGCAAGGAGCCTGAAAAGACAGGTTCTGGTACAGCCCTGATACCCAAGGGGAAGCCCCGGAACGTTCTCTCAGGCACAGAGGTAAGACGGCACGGCTCCAATAGGCCGTCTGTCTTGAGAGAGCCAGACTTTCAGCTACAACAGGGTCACATGTCCACTTCCCAGGAAGAAGGAGCCCAAGGAAGAAGTCTCAACATGCACAACTCACATTGTCCCTAGATGAAGGTGCTATAAGAATGAGCCCAAATCATTTGTCGGCAAGGTCAAACAGGTGCTGGCTCTGGGTGCACTCCCGCAGAGGATGGATGCCGAGACTAATAATGATGTTGCCATTATTATTGTTGACACTGGCAGTGCTTACCATGTACCAGACACCCTTCTATTCTTCTGTGCTTGTTACACTCATTGCAAACCAAAACTCATGAAGTAACTTATTTGCAAATGAGGAAACTCAGGCACAGAGTAATTTGCTCACTGCTGGGGAGCCAAGCTCAGATTCTACTCCATCCAGTTCATCTCTAGAACTTGTTTTGCTAACAGCAGGCCACACCTGTAGGTGCTGGGGAACCTCGGTCTACTGATTTCCCAGCCAACTGAGTAACCCCCTGAAGCTTCAGATGTATCTCCCCTGAGAGATTCTCTCGGAAGAAGACCTCCCATTGGTTAAGGCCAGGAGAGAGAGACGCTGTGGGGGCAGAATTCCAAATGGTGTCTGTGATCCCCACCTCTGGAATTGTGCATCATACAACCACCTCCTCTTGACTTATAACTGTAAGTATGTGTGTGTGTGTGTGTGTGTGTGTGTGTGTGTGTGTGTGTACATCATACATATACATATATAACCTGTTACCTAAATATGTATAAGACTCCAGGAGCCAGAGAGAGTCCTGCTGGCCTTAGAGGAGCTTACCTATCATGTAGTGAACTTCCTGTGGACAGCACCATGTCCCAGGGAGCTATGGGCGTCTCTGCAGTTCAGGGTCTCAGACCTATGCCAGGATACACTGAATTCCACCAACTACCAGAGAGCTTGGGAGAGGCTCAAGCCTCAGGGAAGGTGGTACCCCAGCCAATGATGCCTTGAGCATAGCCTAGGAGACCCTGAGCAGAGAACTCAGTAAACTATGTCCAGACTTCTAACCAACAGAAACCATGAGACCACAAATATGTGTTTGAAGCCACTAAGTTTGGGCAATTTGTAACATAGCCTGGAAACCTAATGTAGACCCCAACAGTAACAGAGACTGCATGAAGCAGGGGTGGCCCCGACAGAAGGACCATTCCTGTGGGGTACTTCCGGAGGAAGGAGGTGTCCACCACAGTGGAATGTCCCATCAAGGGGCTCATTGTGTAGCTAACTGAGCCTTGGTGACTGATCTGATCTGGCTGCCACCATGCTGGGAACCTTGATGACTTTAGCCTTTACACTAGGGATCACTCCAGAAAAATGCACTTATAGACAACATTGTGCACACCTTGGGCAGGCATTCAGGCCCCTGAAATGTCCCCCTTGTGTCCTCTGCATTTATACCCAGGAACCCCTGCTCTAGGACATGCATTTCTGATGGCACATGCTGTTTCTGGATATAAAGTGGTTCTTGGGGGACAAAAAAAAAACACTTACTTTTTTAAGGCATAAGGTACAGATATACATCCAGTACATATACAGATTTACAGACCCTCTGTGGCACTATCATTTGCCAGAAGACAAATAGGAAAACAATATCTTAAAAATCTCCACAGGGAGTAGATAATGAAAAGACAAGGTGGGGAAACACTGATCTACGCAATAACAGTTCACAGTCAGAACACTAATAGTATTCCATGTTTTGTCCCAGCTGCTGGTTACATGGATGTGTTCACTTTGTTTAAAAAAACAAAAACAAAAAAAAACAATCCAGGCGCTGTGGGCTGGAGACCTGCACACCTGACCATACGTACGGAAGACAGACTTCATCAAAAAGCATTGACCGACACCCAGTAAACTACAGTCCAGCGTTCTGGCTCCTCTAGCTGAAAATGCTGCCATGTTGGGGTCAAGAGCAAAGACTCCAGGCAAAAGCCTGGGCTCTATCCCAGCTTCCCCCTTTTCTAACCATGTTACTTTGGCAAAATAACCATCCCTGTGAGCCTCAGTGTTTCCATCTGGAAAAAGGTGCTTAATAATACAACCTACCTCAAAGGGCTAGGTGAGAGTCACTGAGTGTGTTCCTGAGAAGCACCAAGAAGAGGGTCTGAAACCTGAAAAACATTGGGGCCCCTGGGTGGCTCAGTCGGGCAAGCCTCTAACTTTGGCTCAGGTCATGATCTCGCAGTTCGTGAGTTCGAGCCCTGCATCGGGCTGACAGCTCAGAGCCTGGAGCCTGCTTCGGATTCTGTGTCTCCCTCTCTCTGGCCCTCCTCCACTCACACTGTCTCACTCTCTCAAGAATAAACAAATAAAAAGTTTTTTTTTTTTTAATCTGAAAAACGCACAAGTTTTGCAGTCCTGATTTTATTGTAGCTCTTTCTGCCTTGTCTTTTCTCTCTCAATTTTAAGTTTCTGAAGAACAGGGGGAAAAAAACAATCAAACAAACACACACCAAATGAAAACACCCAACGATTCTTATTCCCCAAGCCCTCCGTGTGGTGCTCAACAGAAGCTAGATGCTTGGAGGGTTGTGGTCAAAGTTGTGGAATCATTTACTTCCTTGTGGCATTTTGATACAGTTGAGAATTATTGATCTTGGTTTCTGGGAACAATATGGTTACATATTAGATACTTTCAGACCAAATTTTGTTTTCTCCTACAAAGATGAGGTAAAGGGTCACAGCTTCTCAGGCCTGACGCATAGAATTATCAGTTGGGACCCAGGAGCCCAGTTCTGGTTCCACCTCTGTGGGCCATCATCTGAGGGGTCTTTAAAAATAAATCACCTGGGGGCACCTGGGTGGCTCAGTCAGTTGAGCACCTGACTCGGGTCATGATCTCACAGTTCGTGAGTTCAAGCCCCACATAAGACTCACCGCTGTCGCACAGAGCCAGCTTGGGATCCTCTGCCCCCCTCTCTCTCTGCCCACCCCCATTTGCACTCTCTCCCATAAATAAATAAAATATTTTTTTTTAAATCACCTTGCCCACAAAAGGCTGGGGCTCTCCCATCTGGGCAGGGAGAACAGGTCCCCCTATGGGGTTATAGAGTTCATAGTAACAGCAATAGTGACCTCACCCCTAATGTGTACCTGGCATGAGATGGAGTGCTCTGAAATTACCCATCCCTTCCGTCCTCATGAGGTAGCACTCTCGACATCCCCATTCCGCAGCTGGGGAAACTGAGGCATGCCCCCCACCCCCGGCCCACACTGCTGGTAAGTGGTAGAATCAGCACCTGGCTCCAGAGCCTGTCTTCCTAAACATTACCCGGTACCACCCCATTCAAGTTCATTAAGTTCATTAAGGAATACTCAATATGCTTCCCCTAGGACTCAATGTGTATCGAACCCAGTGATCATTGGCCTCTGGGACATCACTAAAATAGTCCCTTGGCTAGTCCTTCAAGAAGACAGTCATTGTCTTCTCTTTCCTGAGCCTTTCTGAGTCTTGGTGCCAGCAGCCATGACTCCTCCTTCTGCACGCACTCTAACCCCGGGGCTCGTGTGCTGGTGACAGGGTCTGGAGTTGCTGTCACTTTATATGAATCCTCTCCTCTCCCCAACTACATGATTGGCCTCTGACATCAGAGACGGTACCTTCCTCTATCCTGGCATTTCCCTGCTGGAGCACACAGTATGGTTCAGCAAGTACTGTCACCATCAAAGCATCACACACACGTCGCATCCCATCTAACGTCATCTATTGATTTAGCGGATAGGATGTGGGAAAGGGAGAGAGGCGGCCAGGGCTTCCCAGGACTGGCAGCATGGTGAACCAAGACTGGCACCAGAGGAGGACCACAGCTCCTTGGGGAAGTTAGGACATAACTGGGCCAAGGAGTCAGGACACCCCGGGCTGATTTCTAGAACAGGCTGGAAGAATCAGATACCAAGCTGCCGCAGGAACTTCCTGACGGACCCTTCACCCACAGTCTCGCAAGAACTGCCCTGGAGGGTCAATGTGCCATTCGCAATGCCATTTCCGTGTTCACCTTGTTGAAATATTAATGGCGCTGGCTGGCCTTTGTTCTGCTGACCATGGACACAGTGCCTGTCCCTCGGGGAGGCAGAGGCACACGAGATGGACTCTGAGCCCGGGATTGAAATTCCATCAAGTCTTTGGGTCAATGGAAATCCTTTACACTGTGACAGTGACATAGGCCCACTCCTTCCTTCACTGAATTCTGGAGGCCTCGAGTGAGATTTGCTCATGGGACAGAATTCAGTTCTAACCCCACACACTGGGGTGTGGGGACAGAGGCTTGCCAGCAGAATCAAGGGTCTGCAATGAACAGGCCACTCGCTGCTGGCAGGGGCGGGTACAAGCGTCATGTATGGAGTCCGATGGCTGTCAGCCCTGCACCCTGAGACGAAGCTCACTCCAGGACTCATACCAGGACGGCATACATGCAAAGGGGCTTAGACATCTTGTGGTTCTGATCTGGGGCTCTGTGTCTGCACCAGATTATTAATATCAGAAACGTACCTGAACCACTCAGGGATGTGTCTCTATGTCAGCACTGTCTGGAAACGGCCCTCAGACCCACATGAAACAAGGCTCTCAAGGAGAAAAGAGAGAGGAGGGAGATGTGTCCTGGCAGATGCCATAGAACCCCAATCGTCTAGGAAGAAAAGCTAAGTTGCAAACATAGGGTTAGGAAGCAGGATAAGGCTGCATAAGTGGTGGGAAAAATGCCTAGAAACCCTAGGGAGGGAAAGCAGGCTCTGGGCGCAGAGTTGCAAACTGGTCTGCCTCTCAGTCAGTGCTTTGCTTGCATCCTGCCTGGTGCCCAACTATTGTCTAGTGCAGTGGACTCTGTGGTTAGAGGCCATCTGGTGCAGGTGAAGCTGGCACGTGCCAATGCCGACACGCGCACTGTGGCGGACGATCCAGGTGCCCCGCACTAGCCCCCTGCCCCTCCCTCTCAGTGCTCTCCAGCCCAGCTGCCAACTCCCAGCACCTTCACTTACTTGCCTGAAGGCTTTCTCTGGCCACCGGAGTCTGCCCCCCGCCCATAGACATCACAGGCTGGAATGGGCAGAAAATTAATGCCACCAGGAGCAGTTCTCCCTCAGTGACTGACGGGTGTCACTAAGTGGGAAAATTCTGATGTGCAACACTGTTTCCTAGAGTTCCCCCCAAGGTGTTAGGCCCTAGTTTTCCACAAAAATAACTTGCTGAACTTGAATCCTTTTCTCACAACCTGCTTCTAGGGAAACCTAAACTTGGATGTATATTACACACACACACACACACACACACACACACACACACACACACACACTACTATTCATAGAAGGGTTTAAATTGTACAACACTCTGGTTATATTATCTTATTTGCTTCTCACATCAGTGTCGTTAGCATTCTTTCATTTTAGAAATTAGGAAACGGAGTCTAGAGAGGCTGATAGATCACCCAGAGTCAAATATTGCATTCAACAGCACTTCTAGATGTTTCCAATGCCTTTGGTTTTTCCATGGCACAGTGTTGCCCCAGTGGAGGGGACAACCAAGGACAGACTTCCAAAGAGTTCACTGAGTTCACCAAACCTTTGGGGTGAATCAGTAACCTTTGGGGTGAATCAGTTCCTACCCATCCCAACAAGCCTTCCCCCATCATCTGCTGGTACATGATACAAACAGTCGTAGGTGTTTAGTAAATACATGGTAGATAGATGATGGATAGTAGATGGGTGGGTGGATGGACAGATACATGGGTGGAGGGATGGCTGGCTGGCTGGCTGGCTTGGATGAATGGGTATATAGCCATTAACAGTCCACAATGAATGCCTAAATCTCTTGCATCCTGAGCAAGAACAAGGGCGGAGTTACAATTAACTAAATGTGATTTGCATACAACCTACTGACTATTTTCTGTCCCTGCACCAAAGACATCTGAGAGGATGTCTATGAGAATGTCATCTATTGGGAATATCAGGGGAAAAAGTTTGAGATAAACAAGTTTCAATCATTCACCAGAAGCTGGGATGAAACCAACCTTGCACCGGAAGCAGTGGTTCTTATGCCTAAGTGAGAACAAAAACAGGATTGTTTATCAAGCTTGTTAAAAATGCTGATTTCCTGCTATAAATCTAAGATTCTAAGTTGGTAAGAATCCATAATCATGTAATATCCTCCGGTAGTTCTGAAGACATCACAGGTTTGTGATGTCCTGGATTAGACTGGAATGAAGGGACGCCCTTCACAGAGACCTAGACCTTTTCTAGGAATTCCTTTAGTCTATTGTCAGGGTTTGCCTTAAAGTGCTAGCTTCACAAATACACACATGACTTGTAGAGGGAGTCAGAAGTGGGGTGAAAAAGACAATACTCCCACTCTGGGTACTCACTGCAAGTGGCAGGGAAAAACACAGAATCAAGATCTAGGGGTGGAAGAGGAGATTAGGAACCAGAGAATTCAACCCCAAACCCAGTATATCAATACCTGATAATGTTGCCAACAGAAACTGGTCTATCTTTGGCTTGAACACTTCCTGTAATAGGCGGCATCTACCTCCCGAAATTGTCCATTTATTCCTTTACAGTTTGGCTACAAAGTTCTTAGTGGTTCCAGTTGTGTTTACCGAGACCACAAAAATTAGGCCCAACTGTTGTGCACCATGACAGCTCATGGAATATTTAGGGACAAATGGAATGTCTGCTCTGAGATAAGCATCACCTTTCCTCCTTAAGTGTCCATGTGATAGGATATGATAACTTTTAACACCTAGGTGATGCCCTCTGGACCTGCCTTTGAATTCAGCCTTCCCGCTGTGGTCTGATAAGAACAAGGAGAGAGGCTCTATCACACCCTTTATTATGGACACTCTACCTCCATTATTGCCTTCTGAAATCACATTAGCTGATCATAGTAGCCACATCCTATTGAGCCAAAACTCAATTAAAACTCCAAAGTCTTTTTTCACTGGGAACCTCTCTGTGTGTGGCCATTGATCCAGTTATCAGCACCCTCTGAGTAAAGCTATTCAACCATGTTGTGAATCAGAATCTACGCAGCCTGCATTTCCACATCTCTCCATCCGCTCCACGCCGGAGGAGGCTTATCGCTTCATCAGACTTTCTCTGTTCACTTGATCTGGGTAGAGTGACCCCAATCAACTGCTCTACCCCTACTCCCTGGAGGCACACCGTCATGATACTAGAGGAGACTCTTGGTCTGGGATCTGATCACATCTGCAGAAAGACACGACAGGTAACACTTCATTTCCAAAACATGAGATGAAGTGCTCTTGTCATGAAGAAGTGCTCTTGTCATCTCCATGCTGATGCTGGAGAATAGGATAACCCAGGGCTCTCTCAGAGTATCCAAGGAATGAGGGAGCTTTGTCCAATCTCAGGCTCTCCTATTTTAAGAAAAGAGTTTAATCCATTTTTATTTATTTTAATGGCTGATCATTCATTTGCATCTACTTTCTCTATCACTTCCCCAGCTGTGTTTTTCCTTTCTCCCCTTTCTCCTGCCTTCTGCTCTGTTTTTGTTTCTTTTTATCCTTTTTTCTTTCTGTTCTTTTGGAATTATGTATCCATGTTTCTATACTCATATTAATACAGTATTAAGTGAACTGGGCTCTCTTTTTTTTTCAGGTTGTGATGCAAACCAACACCCACAGATAAGGCTCTTACAACTCTTTAATATATCCCCAAATTCTGTCCTTGTCTCATAAGTCATATTGTTGCCCAGTATTTCAACTCCTTCTCATTGTAAATAGCCTCTCAAATATCATTCATATTATATTTATGGTAGATTTGCAACCTACCAGAATCTGTTTTTACCAGATTCTTAACTTGCCCTTGCTTCTTGCTGCCTACAGATTCTTTATGGCTTCTTTTCTTGTTTTCAGTACTGCATTGTTTTATTTTCTCTTTCAGATAGCAAGTTTCTTAGTCTTTTTGTGTCTGAAAATACCTTTCTTTACTTCTGCTCATTTACACAGCAAGGAGTGAAACCATTATGTTAAAAGAGTTTTTTTTTTTTTCTTTTGCAAGTTTTTATTTAAATTCCAGTTAACATACAGTGTAATATTAGTTTCAGGTGTAGAGTTCAGTGATGCATCACTTACATGCAACACCCAGTACTCATCACAACAAACGCCTTCCTTAACGTCCATCACCCATTTAGCCCATCCCCACCCACCTCCCCTCCAATAACCCTCAGTTTGTTCTCTATAGTTAAGAGACTGTTTCCTGGTTTGCCTCTCTTTTTTTCCCATATGTTCATCTGTTGTGTTTTCTTAAATTTCACATATGAGTGAAATCATATGGTATTTGTCATTCTCTGACTTATTTCACTTAGCATAATATTCTCTAGGTCGATCCACACTGTTACTGAAATGTTAAAATGGCAAGATTTCATTCTTTTCTATGGCTGAACAATATTCCATTGTATATCTATACCCCATGTTCTTTTTCCATTTATCATTCGATGGACATTTGGGCTCTTTCCATAATTTGGCTATTGTTGATAAGGCTGCTGTAAACACCAGGGTGCATATAGCCCTTTGAATCAGTTTTTTTGTATCCTTTGGGTAAAAACCTAGTAGTGCAATTGCTAGATCATAAGGTTGTTTTGTTTTTAACGAATCTCCATACCATTTCCCAGAGTGGCTGCACCATTTTGCATTCCCACCACCAGTGCAGGAGGGTTCCCCTTACTCCACATTCTGGCTGACATCTGTTGTTTGCTGTGTTGTTAATTTTAGCCATTCTGACAAGCATGAGGTAGTATCTCATTGTAATTTTGATTTGTATTTCCCTGATGATAAGAGATGCTGAGCATCTTTTCATGTGTTTGTTGGCCATCTGGACATCTTCTTGGGAAAACGTCTATTGATGTCTTCTGCCCATTTTGAACTGGATTATTTGGTTTTGGTGTATTCAGTCTTACAAGTTCTTTCTATACTTGGGATACTAACCCTTTACCAGATGTGTCCTTTGCAAATACCTTCTCCCATTCTGAAGGTTGCTTTGTAGTTTTGTTGATGGTTTCTTTTGCTGTACAGAGGTTTTAAACTTGATGAAATCCCAATCATTTATTTTCGCTTTTGTTTCCCTTGCCTCAGGAGCATATCTAGCAAAAAGTTGCTACAGCTGATATCAAAGAGGTTATTGCCTGTGTTCTCCTCTAGGATTTTGATGGTTTCCTGTATCACATTCAGATCTTTCATCCATTTTGAATTTATTTTTGGCTATCATGTGAGAAAGTGGTCCAGTTTCATTTTCTTACGTGTAGCTGTCCAGTTTTCCCAACATCATTTGTTAAAGAGGCTGTCTTTTTCCCATTGGAGAGTCTTTCCTGCTTTATATCAAGAGAGTCTGGGGGGTAATGAGAAAAGAGGAAATGGGGAGGAGGACCCTGAGGACGCTGGCAACATTCCAGGCTTGCAGCTGCTTGGAAAGCTCCCTCCCCTCTGAACAATCATTTAACTGAGTAGAGCTGGAAGCGGATAGTTACTTATCCTTACCAGTTAGAACACAGCACTGGATCATCTTCAGACGTGTGTGGTTGCCAGTGAAAAGTCTGCTGTCAGTCAGACTGCTGCTCCATTTTAGGGTGTGCATTATGAAGATTTTCACGTCGTCTTACATATCCTCAAGTTTCACCGCAGTGTGTTAGATGTGGATTTATGTTATGTGGCCTCCCCAAGGCTTAAGATGCTATTGCAAACTGGTCTAATAGTTATTAGTTACAGAAAATTCCCCACCAATAGTTCTCTAACTGTTGTCTCTCCCCATTCTTTCTCTAATTGCCTTCTGGAATTCCGATTAGCTCTATTTGGAGCTTCTCACTTTGTGTTTATTGTCTCGATTTCTGCTTCACAGTTGCTGTCTCTTTGAGCTATATTCTGAACATTTTATTTTTTCCGTCTTGATCTTCAAAAAGACTTATTCCTTCAGTTGTATTAGCAGACTATTTAGTTTTTTTTCTCAAACCCACCTGCTTTTCTTGCATCGTGCATTATAAAATTGGTTCCTCACTTTTATCTTTGAGCATCAAAATCATGCTTATTTTCAAATTCTTTGGACATTTGTCTGCACTTTTCTTTGTGAGTGCTTCCATTAGCTGCATCTGTTGGCCCTCACTCCAAGGATAAATGTCTCTGTGTGTTCTGTAATCTTTTTAGGTGCTCAAGGGAAATCAGAACACACAAGCCTGCATGGTGGGTCTGATGGAAGCTTGTCTTTGGCATATGTTGGCCCCTAAAGGAATGCCACCCGTGTGCCCTCAGTCATGGAGGTGAAAATTTGGCTCCTACAGACCCTGAGGAGTTCCAGGTTGCTTTTTATATTTGTTTCTGTGCCAGACTTGTTTTTTTATCATTTATTTTTTTTCTAAATGTAATTCATTATCAAATTAGCTAACATACAGTGCATACAGTGTGCTCTTGGTTTTAGGAGTAGATTCCCATGAATCTTCTCTGTATTTAAGAGTCTCTTATGGTTTGCCTCCCTCTCTGTTTGTAACTATTTCTTCCCCTTCCCTTCCCCCATGGTCTTCTGTTAAGTTTCTCAAGTTCCCCATATAGGTGAAAACATACGATATCTGTCTTTCTATGATGACTTATTTCACTTCTCATAATACCCTCCGGTTCCATCCACATTTTTGCAAATGGCAAGATTTCATTCTTTCTCATTGCCAAGTAGTATTCCATTGTATATGTAAACCACATCTTCTTTATCCATTCATCCGTTGATGGACATTTGGGCTTTTTCCATAATTTGGCTATTGTTGATACCACTGCTATAAACACATCTCCGAAGGCAAGGGAAATAAAAGTGAAAAATGAACACTGGGACCTCATCAAGATAAAAAGCTGCTGCACATCAAAGGAAACAATCAACAAAACTAAAAGGCAACCGACAGATTGGGAGAAGATATTTTCAAATGACGTACCAGACAAAGGGTTAGTATCCAAATCTATAAAGAACTTACAAAACTCAACACCCAAAAAACAAATAGTCCAGTGAAGAAATGGGCAGAAGACATGAATAGACACTTTTCCAAAGAAGACATCCAGATGGCCAACAGACACATGAAAAGATGCTCAACATCATTCATCATCAGGGAAATACAAATCAAAACCACAAGCAGATACCATCTCACACTGGTCACAGTGGCTAAAATTAACAACTCAGGAAACAACAGATGTTGGCGAGGATGTGGAGAAATGGGAACCGTCTTGCACTGTTGGTGGGAATGCAAACTGGTGCAGCCGCTCTGGAAAACAATGTGGAGGTTCCTCAAAAAATTAAAAATAGAATTACCCTATGACCCAGCAATAACACTACTAGGAATTTATCCAAAGAATACAGGGGCGCTGATTCATAGACTTGTTTTTAATGGGATTTCTTGGCTTGAGATCTGCTGTGTACATTTAGTCTCACACTCGCTGTGTCAGCTTGGACTTTCTGATTTCCCTCAAGCAACTCTTTCTACCCAAGGTCCAGAACATAAAGTCCATATCTGGGACTGGTGGTTGGAGCTTTTAATCCCTATTTCAATGACAGGACAGTCCTTGTCACTTGGAGTTCAGTCTCATCTCGTCCACCAAGGATGTTGATGCCTGAACTCACTCACAGTACACTACTACAACCCAGGCTCATGGTAGTGACCCACATCCAGAGTCTCCAGGCCACCTTCTGCTCCAACGCTGGCTTCCTGTTTCTTGCACCTGGAGATCTCCCTTTCCAGCTTTTGAATTCACCTATGGATTTTCATGTTGTTGTTATTTTTGGAGTAGAAGTGGGGAACTTTCACAATTACCTCATTTGACTATCTTGACCGGAAGTTTAAAGGACCTTTGCTACTCTAGAGGAATTACCTCGTGGGTAATGCTTTACCTCAGCCCCTAACTGGATGTCTTTCCAGCCTTCCACCTCTACATCTGAGTCCTACAAGAGCAAGCAAATGCCTTTATAGCGAGACAAAAAAAAAAAAAAAATCCCTACACATTTTCTCTTCTGAAAGAGAAAGCATGATGTGCATTAATGAGTTTTAATATGCTCAGTGAACACTCATCTTGGTATATTTGCTGTACTCAACAAATATAAGATGTTAGGGAAGCAAAAGGGAGGTTTCTACCTCTGTGTTCCTGGCTCAGAAGTGAAAGGACGCATAAGAAGCATCGTTTATCTTGAAAATATAATTTTGACAAGAAGATTCTTTCTTTGCAACTCTTCCTCACCCCAACCCTGGTTGGAAACTCTGAGCTGTTTCACGTATATGCAAAGCTGAATGAGCCTGAAGCAGAGCCGTTCAATAACATATAATAGAAATGTTAACTGCAGTATTGATTTTTTATTATGTTTGTATTGCCTGTTTAATTTTATTTCCCTTGCAGGAAATTTTTTAATCAAAAATCCAGTTATCGAAAAGCCCCATAAGCCAACTGATAGTAGCAAGATGCGAGGAAACACAGGCACTAAATCACTCCTGGTTATTCCCTCGTCCACCTTCACCCACCCCCAGTGAGAGTTCAAAACCAAAAGCTCCTCCATTTCCAACTGAGAGTAAATGCGTGTGACCTTCAGTTCCACAGAGGTTAACCTACTCTGATTAACTTTTCCATGTTATTCCATTAAATAAAAACAGTTTTGACACCCAGAGACTAAAGCATCCTAGAGATAATACAATAACCCTATGCAATCATTTCAAATTGGATTGTAATAATTCATTTAGGTGACCATACATATTTGTTATATGTAATATGAAACATCGCAAAATGAAATCAATAGAAATGTTTCTTGTTAATGAAGATATACTGGGCTGTTATGTGTGGGTTGCGGACTCAATACCACAGAAATCTTATTTGTATTATAAATTTCAGGGTATCCTGAGAGTTACAAATGAAGATAGCATTTCTTAAAGAAGCGATGGCTGGTCATTTAGAAAATTATATCATAAATTTATGTCGTTTCTTGGTCTTTCAAGGTCTTTGCACATAGTCTTACAATTTGGGCAAAAATTCTGAGTTATTACACTCAACTATCTGAAAATGAACTTTTATCCAAACTTCCATTTTAAAATTACAGAATTCAAAATAATTTACCTTTGCTAAGTCCTAAAGGAGTCACCCCACAATATTTCAATACACAATTTAGGGTATAAACAATGAAGATAATAGAGGTAGAAATAGATAGATAGGTATAGGTATAGATATATAACTATATACACACATCAACCAATGTGAGTGCATTGAACTTTGCTGAAATGCTACCCTTAACTTCACGTATGAAGTATAATGTGGTATGGTGTAGTATAATAGATTCTATATATTTATTTATACATATACCTAAATATGATTGTTTTAATTTTATGTTATTTAAACTCACATAGTGTTTTTAAATGCTCATTTTAATAGAAAGTTCTGCATTTTGAACATTACGGTGACATCTCAGATGTAAAATCAGCTATACAAAATTAGTAAGGTCATGAATTATGATTCCATTTACACTCCTCTTTTCAAAGCTCATATGCTTTACCGCTAGTGAGACTTTCACCGTGAAGAAGGCTCATAAGAATGACACCTGTGCCCTAGTGACAGAAGAGGGTCATAAAATGCAAAGAGTTCTTCACAACAAAGAAACGGTCATCCTAGGTAAAACATGTTTAAAACAGATTCATAACAGATCCTCATTTCTCCATCTTTTCACCGGTGCCCCTCTCACTCCCTTGTCTGCAAGCCTCAACTTTAGAGGAAAATGATGCCAAAAAAGCAGTTCCCCTAACCTGTTTTCACTAATTCACAATTCTCACCCGAAATCTGGATCTATCTGCTTCCTGTGTGCCCCATGAGCCTACTGGATTTGGTAGCATCCATTTCCACCCCCCCCTCAAGGGGCTGTCTAAATGGACAAGGGCAGGGCTTGGCTGTGCCTTAGCTTTGCTTTCCCAGTCTCCGAAGTATCTGGAGTCTTGAGCCTGCAAGCTATGTTGCCCCCTAACTCACCCCTGCACCGTTTCCACCCCCCTCCCCTCCCCACATTCACTGGAGACTTTGGTTGCTATGTTTGACTTTTTTAAGGGTCCATATGCACACCTCAGTTCCTTGAGCTTCTCCAGGCTCTTCCCCAAATCACACCCGGGGCTTTCCTCACAAGGTACCACTCTGCCTCTGAAATCAGCAACTCTGGGATTCTGTGCTTATGTCCTCTGCTCCCCTGAGCTCACCTGCTCTGCCAGCCCAGTATCTCCAGTTCTTCAGGGGCTTTACATTTGCATGATCATCATGGGTGTCTAGACTGTCTCCCTTCTAACTCTGCCCTCATCCTGGTCATATCCTAGCTCTGCCCACCTACACTCCAACTGCCTCTCTAGCTACTTATTTCAGTCCTTCTCTTCCAAGTGAGATTTCTTGAAGGAATAGCTTACGCCTCTCTCTGTTTCCACTCCTCCTTCTCATTCCCCAATCCCACTACCAACACTCATGACACTGCTCGGGCTGAAGTCCCTAATGCCCCATTAACTTCCAAATACAGCTGAATTATTTCCATCTTTATTTATCTCTATCCTCTGTGGCCAGGAGCTGCCATTTTCCCAAACTTCTCATTCTGTGAACTCATGAGTTCCCAGACCCATAGTTACTGCATCTTTATCCATGAAGTCCTTCTTCCTCCATCTGTTCTTTTTTATAATTTTAAATTTTATTTTTTCAACAACGAACTCTTTCAAACACTCATAAAAGTGCAGAGTCTAGCATGCTCACCTTGGAATCTCTTACTTTCCCACACTCTACGCTTGATCTTGGTGGTTTCGTCCATTATTCTGTGCTCCCTTCCCCCTTAACAGTGTTAACTGTAAAATCTTTTCCACGATTTTGTCCCGCTCTGTGGGCCTGTCTGCTCCCACCTCCAGCCGTCCCCAGCTGGATGCCCTCCAGGCAACTCAACCACGCTGACCTCTCGGCCACCCACCAGTCTGTTCTCCTCCTTCACTGTTTGTATTGGTGATTCTCTGTCTTGCCAACTAAGCTGGACACACAGTCATGCTTCTGGCAAAGTTCTGCGACCACAGCTCACAAATATCTTTATACCCTATCCCTCCTCCAATGCTCCACACACGGCTTTCATCCAGGCTCTTGCATTTCTCACTGGATTTGGTGTAACCATTTCCTCATAGGCCTGGATCCTCAGTCTTGGCCCACTCCCTCACAGTCCAGTCTCCATCCATCTCTACACGCATTCTTTTTTAATACAATAAAAATCCCGTTGTGCCACCTCCCTACTGAGAAGGCATTGGGGTCATTCCTTGAACTGACCATAAGGTCCAGGCTGTAACATGGATACCAATTCCTCCTGAGGGGTCCCCGCCCTCCAGGTCTTGGGTCCAGTACAGCACCGCCCCTCTATGAATACCTCTAACGCTTCTCTGATCACATTGCTGCTACCATTTGTGTGTTTGTCTCCCTGACCCATCTGTGTGTGCCCAGGAAGCAGAGACTTGGATCTCCGCATAACCAGGATTTAGCGCATTTCCTGGCATCGGGTGAGAGCTCCATAAGCACCCAACACATCCTGACTCAAGAGCTTGTTCATATGCCCACAGATGGTGTGCTGGAACTTAATAGAAAATCAATAAAACAGCTAAGGATTGTTAGAACCCCACTAAGGGCACACTGTTCAGTATAAACTAAACAAATCTTCCTATTCAAAAGCTACCATTTCAATTGCTTTAAAGCAAGTCATGTGCAGCTAGCATTATAAATTACTCCCAAGCCCTCAAAAGCTATTACTTAGGAAAGCCATAAGCATATAATCAAATGCTCACTTAAAAGGTTGAACCCTTGTCTTGTCACAGAAAACTGGAGGCTGATAGCTATGCATGAGGTGACCCACAGATGATAGACCTTTATCCCAAGGCATGACTCTGGAATTGTTCGCATTGTCAAGCCATGTAATGACAGACAGGAACTGGGGCCGGGCTGTTCATTTATTTTTTAACTTTGTATATTTATTTAGAGAGACAGAGAGAGAATACAAGCAGGGGAGGGCAGAGAGAGGGAGAGAGAGAATCCCAAGCAGGCTCCATGCTGTCAGCGCAGAGCCCAAAGCAGGGGCTCGATCTCACGAACTGTGAGATCCTGACCTGAGCCCCAGTCAAGATTTGGACACTTAACTGACTGAGCCACCTAGGCATCCCAGGCCTGGCTTTTTAGATGTGTGTGTGATGGTCGGGGCGGGGGGGGGGGGGGGGGGGTGAGCAGAGAACAGGATCTAAGTCAAGGAGTCCCCACCCCAAGTGGTTGAGAATTGGGGTCACCTGAGCCCCAGAGTTCAGGGAGGCTAAGAATCCTCCTCCACCATATCATGGAATATATAATCAAGCTAATCAAGCTGATAATGTATTGAAAGTGAATAAGTTATTATGAATTCTCCAGAGATGGAGCCCCACGTGATTTGGTTATTCTCTTTCTTCCCCCAGATCCATTCTCTGCCCTTTGCTCCCCTGTTTGGCACCCAAGTGGCCCACCCACCAAACATTTCCAGTGATTCTCCTTGTCCTGTGATTGCCGCTTGGGCTCTGACAATGGCAGGTCCTGGCAGGAGACTGGGGTTGGAAGAGACAAAGGCCAGGGCCCTTATTCTCTCCACGCCTTGTCTGCCAACCCTCAGTCTTGCCGATGGCTGCACGCCTCTACCCATGGCCCCAGCCTCAGTCAGGGGAGCATCCCCCACAGATCTCATTCTCTGCCCTGCACCTCCCAAGCCTACAGGCACTAACAGAGTCCCACTGATGCTTACCCCTGGGTGCACCATGCTTCTTGATTCCTTTTCCCTTTACCTCTGAAAGGGTCTCTTCAGTGAACCCCTGGAGTGTGCTATCGGTTTCCTGCCAGGAACCTGATGGGGAGGACCTCCTTGATGTCACCAGGAGCCTGACTCCACAGCCGCACAATCTTCCAGACAGTCATTCTTGGTACTTGTGCTCACTGAGCAGACAGATCTCTCTGGGGGTCGACCCTGATGTCCAAACCCTTCCTCCACTGTATCAGTCAGGTTTCTCCAGGGAAACAGAGCCAACAGGATATATTTGAAAGAACTGGCTTATACAATTGTTGGGACTGGCAAGGCCGAAATCCATAGGACCAGCTGGCAGGCAAGAGATTCAGGTCAGAGTTGGCATTGCCATTTCAGTTTTTCTACATTTCAGTCAAGAAACAGGATTGCTTCTTCTCTGGGGAGTGTCAGTCTTTGTTCTGAAGGCCTTTGACTGACTGGATGAAGCCCATCCATGTTACAGAGAGTAATATGCTTCATTGAAGTCAACTGATTCTAGGCACTGTCCACATCTGAAAATATATTCACAGCCACATCAAGCTAGGGTGTGACCAAACACCTGTGCACCAGAGTCAAGCCCGATGACACATAAAATCAACCATCACACCCATCTACCACATAGATTCCATTTCTTTGGGTAAGGAGGTTCCTCTTTACCTCAGAAGCGAACAAGGGCTTAGAACAATGTGTACTCACTTCTATTCTCTGCCCCAGGAGATAAGGCAAAGAAGCACCTGAAGAAATAACAAAGACTGGGGCGCCTGGGTGGCTCAGTGGGTTGAGCATCCAACTTTGGTTCAGGTCATGAGCTCCCTGTTCCTGGGCCCAAGCTCCACATCGGGCTCCACACTGTCAGTGTGGAGCCTGCTTGGGATTCTCCCCCTCTCCTTGTCTCTCTCTCTGTCCCTCCCCTACTTTCTCGTGCGCTCTCTCTCTCTCTCTCTCAAAATAAATAAATAAACTTTAAAAAAAAGGAAGAAGCAACACAAACAAACACCTTCATGCTACTGGAGGACACCATCCAAAAACTCGTCAGGCTCTGCACGAAGTACAACCCTGCTACTAGCCTTTATTAACACCAATTGGCTTGTGCTTGAAACCGCCCCAACGCCTGGGTGGCTTGGTCGGTTAAGTGTCCGACTTCGGCTTAGGTCACGATCTCACGGTCCGTGAGTTCGAGCCCCACGTCGGGCTCTGTGCTGGCGGCTCAGAGCCTGGAGCCTGTTTCAGATTCTGTGTCTTCCTCTCTCTCTGCTCCTCCCCTGTTCATGCTCTGTCTCTCTCTGTCTCAAAAATGAATAAACGTTAAAAAAAAAAACTTAAAAAAAAAAAAAGAAAAAAAAAAAGAAACTGCCCCAGAAATTTAGAAATATTGACATTAGGGTTAGAAGGAATTTGAACTCTGACCCAGGAGATCAAAGCCTGACAGCTCGGTATGCTAAACTATATTAAAATGTATGACTGAAAGAAGAGGTCCATATTTATTTTTCCTGTTTGTAAAGAGCCTGCACTAAATGATAGTGAGAGACAAGCAGCCTGAGAAGGTACGTATTTCCTAAGTATTCCAGAGCTGGTGGTCATATGAGGAGGCTGTCTATAGAAAGGAAAAATGTAAAAGTCTTCTAGAAAGAATACTGAGACATTTGCTTATTTGAAAATCAAGAAGGTATTTATGAATTACTAATGCCTGAAAAACCACATGACTGTCACAATGGACCTGACCTGAATCTCTTCTATTTATTTATTTTTTTAACATTTATTTATTTTTGAGACAGAGAGAGACAGAGCATGAACAGGGGAGGGGCAGAGAGAGAGGGAGACACAGAATCGGAAGCAGGCTCCAGGCTCTGAGCCATCAGCCCAGAGCCCGACGCGGGGCTCAAACTCACAGACTGCGAGATCGTGACCTGAGCTGAAGTCGGACGCTTAACCAACTGAGCCACCCAGGCGCCCCCTGAATCTCTTTTAAATATAACACAATACAACCCCAACTTTCTCTTAGCCTGTGTGCCATCGAAGGTGCCAGTGGGAGACTGAGGAAAGGTTGTTTGGGAGCCAGTCCAGGGTATTTATTCTTTCCACGTTGTAGTTTTGCAATAGCTGCACCTCTCCACCTGTAGCTACAACACCTGTCAGGGGCGTCTCATCCCCTATGTTCTTCATCCCCTACCCCCTGAGTGCCTAAGGGAGGCGCAGACCTCCTGCCAAATGCCTCTCCATGCCTCCTTGCCACCAACAGAATCTAAGAGAAACAAAATGTCAAGAATGGGAAAACACATAAGCCCTAAGAGAAATGTCAGCACTGTTTATCTCAGAATTCCTTCTATCTTCCTCCAACACGAGTCCTTTTTCTAGAACAAGCTCAGCAAGTTGCTGGTCACTCTTTGATTATGTCCCTTTCTGAACATCTATGACAATTCCCTTTACATTTGCTCTTCTACCTACCTCATTCTGCCCGTCTCTGTGACTATCTCTCTATGTCTCTCTCTGCCCCCTCCTTTTCAGTAGTCACATACTTAAGTCCAAGACCCAGATTTTCTCATTCATGTACCACAGCAGAAGACTTTTTTGTATGCAAAACAAACATGAAGGGAGTGCCAGATATACTAAATAGAAGTCATTTGCTTTATACTATGATTTCTTAAACTAAATAGATCTCAAAGCTTTCTTCTGGAGGATTGATGCTTCCCTTTCTCTGTGTGACATTTTCTTTGATCATTAAGTGCCTTTGCATGGCTTTAGCTGGCACCATCTTTAACTATGGCCTCACACTACCAGGCAAAGTGAGGATGCATGCACCTAGAGCATCTGAGCCACTATGAGAACAGGATGAATTTTTCTTTCTTTTCTTTGTGAAATCTCTACAGCTACTTGGTAGATTGGAGCCAACAGAGGCCAGATTCTGGAAACAGAAAGCAAAATGTTTGAAAAGAAAAGAAAAGAAAAGAAAAGAAAAGAGAAAAGGCCTCAGAATATGTACTTTCTTTTCTCTTGATACAGAGGTGCCATCCACCTGCGACCACCAAGTAATGCCTCTTCTGGAAACTGCTCATCCATCATTGTCCATTGTCCATCACTGATGGACCGGTGGGGACAGCACACCTACTGGATTGCACCAGTGTCAATTTCCTGGTGGTGATACTTTTACAGTCGTTACGCAAGATGTTATCACTGGGGACAACTGGGGAAAGGGGATACTGGATCTCTATTATTTCTTACAACTGCCTATGACTTAACAATGATCTCAAAAGAACAAGTTTAATATCAATATAAAAAATATAATCTAAAAGGTAAAATAACAAAGAACTGAGCATATCATGGCAAGGGGGAAAGTGGGCAGTAAAATGGTAAGTCCAAGGGTAATTAAAAAGCAGAGAAACACAAGCCCACAACCCTCTGCAGCTGTGAGCAGTGGTCTTACACTTTCCTCTAAGTTTCCTACTGGCCACAGAGGGAATCAGTTGCAAGGTTCACGGTATCCATAGATTTTTTTTTTTTTAAATGGGAAGGAGAGACTGAAGTTCTGATACTGCAACCTGGGAGGAGTTTGTTCCTTGAATCCCTACAGACATGTTGTATTGCACGCAACAACACATCTACAAGAGATAAAACAGAAAAATCCATTAAGACTGTCTTCTAACTCCTTGTACATTTCAGAAAAACAAAAATTCTCAGGGGCCAATAAATTTCACCCACAAGTAATGAAAGGAAGCATGGTGATGTCATGTGACCACCTTTCTGCTATCATTATTCACAATTATTGAATTACATTTTCATCCTGATACCACGAAATATCTGTTCTTCAGAAACAACGGGCAAAGGTGAGGCTTCAATACATTTTCTAGAATCTTTCTTTTAAGCAAAACCCAACTGCTTGCCAGGTATTGCCTGTCCTCCCCCACTCTCCCCATCCTCAGCACCAGATCCTGGCTGTGTGGCTCCAAACACAACTCATACAGAAACTGGTCACAACACTGCAGGTCCCTGGCTGAGGAGACACTAAAGCCATTGTTAGTACTGAGATTCCTGCAAAGCTCCGTCTCCCATGTGAACAAAAGCAGAACTGGGAAGTGTTTTAAATAGTCCTTGGGCAGACGTTTCCATGCTGGTTGCTACTGCACTTCAGACAGACACCAACCCAGCTCGTCTTCTCAAGCGCACGACGGAGAAATGAAAGTTGAAGAAATACCTAAGTGACTCTATTAAGCTCAAACTCTACTGGTTGGTAGGGATCCAAAAGCAAAGAATCAAACTTGTGGCCTCTAAATTCCTGAAGCTGATTATCTGTCCAATACCAAGCATCAATAAAGATCCTGGAGAAGCCACACTGAATCAAATGGAAAACAAAACACGGTAGACTCGCGATGCAAATGCTAGGTTTGAAGGAGCAACCTGAGAAATGAAACCAGGAAGTGATCTTTCAATGGGGTCTTGGAAAGAGAGGAATTATACAGACTGCCGTAAAAAAGAAGGTGCTCCTCACGTGAAGCATATCAGGGACAGAAACGTGAAGGTGGGGTTTGCAGCTCATCCTCGGAGAACATCGAGCAGATAGACTTTGTTGGTGAAATAGGGTGGAAAGTCATGGGGGAGAGACAGCAGGAGAGAGGACCAGCCAATACAAGTCTCTGGATACTACACTATGGCATTTAGAGGTCTCACGAAGAATGAGATCAGTAGGTACACGCTAGCAACAAAAAGTAGAAACAAAGGAATGGCTTGTGCCTCAGCGGTACTCTGCCTAAATTATTTTTGATCTATTGGCACATCTTTTTATGATCTACTAAAAAATTTAATTTTTCATTCATCTATTGTATTCAACAAGCACAAGTTGCAAGCCCAGATTATTAATGATGTCAGATCTTGTATTACTAAAACAAATGCATAAAGGTTCCATTTCTGATGACAAAAAGAGAGTCATTTGTTTCAATCATGGAGGACAATCTTATTAAACATTGCCAACTTACTGCCAAGCTGGCTGGTCACCAATGCGCAGCCACAGAGCAAATGGAATGTAGAAGACTGTCAATCTTCAGACAGTGTCACTGCCCCCAAAATAATAAACTTAGTAGGAGACAAATCTGTTGTGACTTGGACACTTTTACTTCTTAATTCTGGAGTCTTTCAAGTTCGGCATTTCCATAATCCTTTCATGTAGCAACTAAGCTGTTTGGCAAATGCTAGTGAGGATGGGCTAAAAGGGTCTTATCCTCTATAAACCTCGTACATAACTCGGATAAACTGACTTACCCTTTCAGGAAAGTAATTTAGAAAAATAAAAAGCCTCTAAAAAGTGTTTATATCCTTTGACCAAATAATCCTACTTCTCAGTCTAGGGAAATTATCCAGAATGCAGAAAAGGCTTTGCACTCAAGAATGTCCATTACTGTGTTGCTTCTAATGGCCAAAAACAATAAAGCCCACCAATTTTCTGATTTAATAAATTATGGCCCAGCCACAGAAAGAAGTGCTTATGGGATGTTACATGTATATTATGCTGTACGCACTATGCTTCCAAATATATAAACACGGTTCCCAGAAAGTATATGAACAAGGTTCCCAAAACAAAGACTAAAAGACAATGGCACCAAAATTTGACAGTGGTTTTGTGGGTGTTGAGACATGATGTATCTGTTCATTTTCTTCTATATTCTTTACCGTATTTTTAAAACTGTTTCAACAACCATGTATTGCCTTTAAATCCAGGGTGCCTGTTGGTGGGAATGCAAACTGGTGCAGCCACTCTGGAAAACAGTGTGGAGGTTCCTCAGAAAAATTAAAAATAGATCTACCCTATGACCCAGCGATAGCACTGCTAGGAATTTACCCGAGGGATACAGGAGGGCTGATGCCTAGGGGCACTTGGACCCCAATGTTGATAGCAGCACTCTCAACAATAGCCAAATCATGGAAAGAGCCTAAATATCCATCAACTGATGAATGGATAAAGAAACTGTGGTTTATATACACAATGGAATACTACATGGCAATGAGAAAGAATGAAATCTGGCCTTTTGTAGCAACGTGGATGGAACTGGAGAGTGTTATGCTAAGTAAAATAAGTCATACAGAGAAAGACAGATACCATATGTTTTCACTCTTATGTGGATCCTGAGAAACTTACCAGAAGACCATGGGGGAGGGGAAGGAAAAAAAAAGTTAGAGAGGCAGAGAGCCAAACCATAAGAGACTCTTAAAAACTGAGAATAAACTGAGGGTTGATGGGGGGTGGGAGGGAGGGGAGGATGGGTGATGGGCATGGAAGAGGGCACCTGTTGGGATGAGCACTGGGTGTTATATGGAAACCAATTTGACAATAAATTTAATATTTAAAAAAATAATAAAAATATCAATCAATCAATCCAGGGTGCCTGTGTGGCTCAGTTGGTTGAGTGTCCAACTTCAGCTCAGGTCATGATCTCATGGCTCTTGAGTTCGACCTCCGTGTTGGGCTCTGTGCTGACAGCTCAGAGCCTGCCTGTTTCAGATTCTGTGTCTCCCCCTCTCTCTCTCTGCCCTCCCCGGCTTGCTCGTGCACTCTCTCAAAAAAATTTTAAAAAATTAAATGCAAATAGAACTCTTGAAACATTTCTGAACAGGCTCATCCCAGAAGGTCTCTGAGCTGGGAGGCACCAGGAAATGTGAACAGCCAAGATGAGAGCCGAATCCAGAAGTAAGAGTAGCTCCCATTACACCAGAAGGATAAATGTGTTTATTCCAGACTTGTCGAAAGGAGCTCAGAAGAGATTCACAGGGAATGAGGCCAACATTAAGATACTTCCCAGGTCCCAGAATTGGTCGGGCTCCTACGTAGATGGCCTTGAGGTAGGAGCAATAATAAAAATGCCAGTTAGCTTGAGGGGATCCAAAAAGAAGAAGGTCTTGTATCCCAATTTCTATTTGGAATTCTGGGAGGAGACCGCTTCGTGGGATGCCCAAAGGCAACATGAGGTGGTCCCAGTAAAAACTGAAATGGCAGAGTGGGAGCTGGAGGCTCTGAAGTAGTTCCCATCCCAGATCTCTAGCTTGAGCAGCAAAGCATGGAAAGATCCAGAAATTCCCATGAGCCTCAGTGGTGGACCAGGCCAACAGACTGAAGCAGCCTAGAGTTGAGACAAAGAGCCAAGTAAGGACACTAGTGACCAAAGGGCCGTGGCACCAGCAGCAGATGCTGGCACAAACCCTTGACTAGAAAAGGTTCACCCCTTTGTTTAGTTTACCCCTTCGAGCCTCAGATGCACAGAGTTGAGTTGATCATCCTCCTAGTTAATGGTGAGCCATCATTTAGTGGCATGCCAGTATTGGTTTGTGTTGGATTGATGACTGATTGGTTGCCTTTTATTCCCTTTCCCATATGTCTCTCTCTCCTACCATGGGTGGTCACCTCATTGTGTTTGACTAGTGTTGAGTTTGAATGTATCCTTAAGAAGTATAGTGATGGGGCATCTGGGTGGCTCAGTCCATTAAGTGCCTGACTTTGGCTCAGGTCATGATCTCACAGTTTATGAGTTTGAACCCCACATCAGGCTCTCCACTCTCAGAGAGAAGCCTGAGCCCACTTCAGATCCTCTGTCTCCCTCTCTCTCAAAATAAATAAAACATTTAAAAACTTGTTTTAAAAAAGTATAGTGTTAATCTACGTAAATGGTGATGTCCTAAAGATACCATTCTATTTTTATTTTCTTCATTCTGTTTTTAAAGTCTATTCACCCTATTGTGTGTACTCCTAGTTTGGTGTCTGAATAGTATTCCTTGATTTATTTACACATTCGCCAAGTAATGAACACCTCAGATGTGTTCATCTCCAGCGCAGACACTGCTGCAATGGATACTCTTGCATAGTGTGGGCCCTTGTGAGAATTCCTCTGGTATTTATCAGCAGGACAGGAATTTCTGCATTATAATGGACACACCTACTTAACCTAAGGACTGCTCTTTGCTTTTAAAAATGGCTCCATAAGACTTCACTTCCATCAACAATACTGGAGGGCTGCAGTTTCCCCCATCTGCATGTTCACACACATGCACACACATGCGTGCGCACACACACACACACACACGCCCGTGATAGACACACAGCTGCACTGCCCAGATCTCCAGGAAAGGACCCGCTGCCCAGCTGCAGGGAGTGAGATCAACAGTCAGCCCCACTGTCAGCTCCTGCAGGGTCTGCCTCTGTCCCAGAACACTTGGTCTCCAACCTCCTGAAGTTCATTATTTGACCAAGGCCACAGATAGATAAAGACACGGCCCCAGGTCTCACCCTTCCTAGGGTAGCTCGCATCTGGGGGGCGTGAAGGGCCAGCTATTTCACCTGATACTGGCAACCCTGAAGGGCAATTTCCACTCGAGAGGGAATTCCACTGGGCTGCCTAAGGCTTCGCCCTGCCTGCATCATATCTCAGCTTCTCTCTCTGCCCAATTCTGCATCCTCCCCACTCCTGTCTCAGGTGTTGAG
Organism: Panthera onca; assembly: GCF_046562875.1. Classification (NCBI taxonomy): domain Eukaryota; kingdom Metazoa; phylum Chordata; class Mammalia; order Carnivora; family Felidae; genus Panthera; species Panthera onca. The sequence continues at coordinate 9,728,614 of NC_138347.1, read as the reverse complement.
CCCTAATAAACATCTTAACCAAGCTCTGTCTTGAAGGTCTGTTCCTACAGAGCCCAGCCTGCAATAGCACCCCTCAACTTTCTAATTTGGCAACTCTACTACATGGGAAACAGTATCTTATTGCTTTTTTGACTTTCATTCTCTGTTTCCTAGTGAGTTGGAACATTTATTAATATACTTGGTAGTTACTCAGATATCGCCTCCTCTGAATTATGAAATCCACTTTTCTCTGACTTTCTCATACTAATATGTAGGAATTCCTTGATTATCCTTTACAAGCCTTTCAATTTTAGAGTCATAAATATCTTCTCCTAGCCTGCCTTCTACCCAGCAACTATGCCTATAGGAGATTCTACAATGAACTGGATTCTCAAGTTTGATGTCATAAAATCTACCAAGTTTTTACTTTCAGTTGTGATATTGAGGTTTGGTGTAAGAAGGCTTCTCCTTCGTCCAAGGCATAAAGATATTTTCTTTTATTTTTATAGTGCTACCTCTTATGTTTGCTCTCTTTTATTACTTTCGATATTGTGCAATTGCTTTTCCAGTGAAGCTTTTAAAAAGTCCAAATTGTTATGAATCCTTTGCAAGCAGACCCTGATCTCTTCACCCAGAGACCCACCCCAGCTCTCCACCCCAGTCCACATCAATTCCATTACATGCCTGCATCTTAGAATGAGTTCTCAGAGGTGAACGTCCCATGAGGATGGGATGGCCATGGACAGGAACAGAGGGCTGATTGTCCTGGTGGTGAAGGAAAAGAAATGGACATACTGTGGAGTAGAGGGGGCTCCAGGGTCTTAGAGATGCAGGTTTGTGGAGGGGCTGAGTCCTTGTCATTTCCCCAGGACACATGTGCTCTTCCTGAATAGAGAAAGGCATATCCTTAAGTTATTCCACAGCAACTTATCTGTGTGTGAATATGATACTCTTTCTCCCAAAAAAAGAATTTTAAAAATAGCCCTTCATACTGTCTCACAAGTCCAAATTACTTACAGCCTCCATATACGTTTACACGGGTACTTTATTAAAACACCCTGGAAATGCCCTAACGTGCATATGATCATTCAGTTGTATTTATATAAGAGGAATTATGGTGCTTCTAGAAGAGCACTGGATGGAGAGTCAAGAGAACTGAAAACTGGCCACTAGCTACATGACCTCCCACCTCTATGAGCCTCAATTTCCTCTTACGAGGTGGTTTCTAACACCCCTTCGCATTTAACTGCCTGTGATTCCCCGAAAAACAAATAACCCAGTGAAGAAATGGGCAGAAAACATGAATAGACACTTCTCTAAAGAAGACATCCGGATGGCCAACAGGCACATGAAAAGATGTTCAACGTCGCTCCTTATCAGGGAAATACAAATCAAAACCACACTCAGATACCACCTCACGCCAGTCAGAGTGGCCAAAATGAACAAATCAGGAGACTATAGATGCTGGAGAGGATGTGGAGAAACAGGAACCCTCTTGCACTGTTGGTGGGAATGCAAATTGGTGCAGCCGCTCTGGAAAGCAGTGTGGAGGTTCCTCAGAAAATTAAAAATAGACCTACCCTATGACCCAGCAATAGCACTGCTAGGAATTTACCCAAGGGATACAGGAGTACTGATGCATAGGGGCACCTGTACCCCAATGTTTATAGAGGCACTCTCAACAATAGCCAAATTATGGAAAGAGCCTAAATGTCCATCAACTGATGAATGGATAAAGAAATTGTGGTTTATATACACAATGGAATACTACGTGGCAATGAGAAAAAATGAAATATGGCCTTTTGTAGCAACATGGATGGAACTGGAGAGTGTGATGCTAAGTGAAATAAGCCATACAGAGAAAGACAGATACCATATGGTTTCACTCTTAGGTGGATCCTGAGAAACATAACAGAAACCCATGGGGGAGGGGAAGGAAAAAAAAAAAAAAGAGGTTAGAGTGGGAGAGAGCCAAAGCATTAGAGACTGTTAAAAACTGAGAACAAACTGAGGGTTGATGGGGGGTGGGAGGGAGGGCAGGGTGGGTGATGGGTATTGAAGAGGGCACCTTTTGGGATGAGCACTGGGTGTTGTATGGAAACCAATTTGACAGTAAATTTCATATATTAAAAAATAAAAAAAATAAAAAAAATAAAAAAAAAAAAAAATAACTGCCTGTGATTCAAATATACGATTATATTCCTAGAGAATTACATAGTACCAAACTACCTCAGAAACACATTTGGAACCCAGCAAGTGAATTTCACTGAAATATACTATTATGCGAAAATGTTTATGTGTGAATTCTGATTGTTCTTTTAAAATATGTCCTTTAAATACTATCAATTGGTAAACAGCTGAAGTGGTTTTAAAATCTAATAAGTGCACATTATGACCTAACAAGGCTCCTGTATGTTCTACTCAGAACAGATGAATCCTTCAATTTTTTAATGGTTTTTAGACATTTATAATATTGCTAGTTCATGAGAGTGATGATTACAGTACTTTATGATGGCTCCAAGGTTTGTTATCAGCCCAAATACAAGCTAAAGGTGGGAGCATGTCTGCAGGCTAACCTTCCCTCTTGTGTGCACAGAGAACTGCATCAGGTCTATACAAGAAATCATGCTCATTTCTTACATCGCAAGTCAGGTACAGCCTCCCTCGGGCTTTCTAATCATTAGTCAGACCCATCTGCAAAAATCCCCACTCATGACTAAACTTTCCATCTCTGGCTGAGGAAAGTCAGGAGAGCCAGTCTTTTCTTTTTCTAACACTACAGTTTGTAGACAAGATGGATATGGCTTTTTCCACCCCGCAAGGCTCCCAGTTGTGGATGTGGTCAGTGTCCCAGGCTATATTGAACAAATGATTGGCCATTCCTATGTACCCATGTATTATTTCTTTTCTACAAAAGAAAAGAAAAATATTATAACAGTGACCATATAATTGTATAATACTGGCCATATCTAATTAAACCAACTATTAGTTGTTGGGTACTTAGGTCATTCCAGCTTTTCATTACCACGAACAACTCAAGAAGGATAGAGCCAAAAGCCCAACTCAAACACAGCCGCAAGGAAAGTTCTTGGAATGGAAAGGGATGAGCATATTATTGCCATCGGCATGTGTAACAAAATTTAGTTCTATAACCAGAATGAAGAAATTGGAGAAACATATACTGGGCTGCCACTCTGGCCTGCCCTGGAACAGCACTCTAAATGGCACGGATCATCTACAGCCTGTAGATCCGATGGCCTCTTCTCAGTGTGGTCCCGTCCATCCCTGAGCACTGACTGATGTAAAACACAACCTCCTTCCTGCAACTGCATCCTACTCTGGCTTTGGGGAGTGCACTTTCTGACCACTCTTTCCTCTACTCATAACCAAACGCTGCTGTTCACCAAGGGGCTTTCACTGGCCTTTTCTTCATGGCTTTTCCAGAGAAAGTTCATCTTCCACAGGACTAACCATCCCCCAGGTCATAGTGATTCTCATAGAACTCTTTCCAGAATTCTAACACAAAATTTTCAGTTGCCAATTGCACACTGTCCATCTTGCATTCTAACAACTTAAATACATCCTTTCCCCACTGATTCCACCAAAAAAAAAAAATCTGATCCTTTTCTGAGTTCTCTCAATTGATAGCACAATAATATATCCATTCTTTTGGGTTTGGAATCTCAGAACCACTTCAACTTTCCTATATTCCTATATCTTCTATGTCACCAGCTCCTGTCAATTCTAGGGCCTAAAAAGGGTCATATTTGATTACTGAGGTTGAATTAACCAGGGTTAATGCTGAGCAGTAGGCTGGGACCCGTTTACCTCTCCAACCCTCCTTGTTGGCCAACTGCCATGCTGGGAGGAAAGAACCCAAAGTGCAGAAGAGCAGCCTTTGATGTCAGCAGGGAAGAAAGACCAGAACTCTATCTGGCCTTCCTGTCTCACCCCCCTGCCTCCACCCCATATTGCATTCACTCCAAGGCTTGCCGGACCATGAAGTGTGGACACTCAGCATCCATCAGCTGACTTGTAGTCATGTTCCAGCTGTCTTCCATGTGTTAGCCATACTCTTCCCACCCCTAGAAAATCAAAGGTTGACAGTTTTCATTTAATTGTAATTAGGAACTAATATCTTCTTCACTACCAATCTTTCCAAGTTAATGGAACATAGACTGTAATTCTAGAATCATTCTCCTCCTTTATCACTCACTATAGCCTTCATTCAAATCTTCAGCATCTCGCCTCTATATTAATGTACAAGAAGCCTCCTGGTCTTCCTTGCTTGGAGTCTCTCCAATCCAATTCATCCCCCACCGTGAATCCTTCTAACATACACCCTGATCATATTGTTCCTCTATTGAAAGCTTCAGTGGTCAACTACAAACATTCCTTAGATACCACTTATAATGCTAATATTCCTGCTACAGCAAGTTCTCACTTATTCATAATCCATTTAGAGTAATAAAAAAAACTGGCAATAACATAAGTATCCAACAAATAAACGTTAAAGACATTCTAGTATATCCAAGATATGGAATATATATAAAAAGCAGTCTTTTCAAAGAATGCGATGGTGGCATACAAAGATATCCACCATATGTGTGCCTTAATTTTATGATCTACAAGCAAAAACAAAACAAAACAAAAAATTGAAGAGGAACACAGACCAGTTAACCTATAGCTGCCACTAAAAAGAAATATTAGGGGATAAAGTGAGCTTTTATTCTTATTTTATTAATTTATAAGCTCCCATGTTATTTAAATGTGTTACAGCACCAGATGTTATTTGTAAATACCTAAAGCCTATATAGGGTTTATAAATGCACTTGTTATCTGAGGGTTTCATGTAGAAATTTTTCCTATAGTATTCTAATTTGGGGTACATTGACATATGTATATGTATAAACCTAAAATTCAACAATGTAATGTACTCACTAGACTGTGTTCTCATTAAAGGCAGAGTCTGATCTAATTCATCTTTGTTATTTTCCCAGAATGCTTTGCATAATGCCTGGCCTGTATTAGGAGGATGGATGGAGATATATATATAGATATATATATATATATAGATATATATATATATATAAGGATATACATACATATATATACACACGGAGGATATATGGAGGATGGATATATATATATATATATAGAGAGAGAGAGAGAGAGAGAGCGAGCTACCAATTCTCTATTAATGGAACATATTGGAACATAGACTGTGGAATCATTCTTCTAAAGCTCAATGTAGGCTATACATATCTCTGGTTTTGCATATTTTTATATGCAAATATATATCCCCTGCCCCCCTCTGAAGGGGAGAATGACTGCATTTTGTTATTTCACTGACAAACCTGTCTTGCTCACCACAGTGAGAACTCCAAATGACCATGTGCTCCAAAAAGGACAAGAACCATTCAATAGAGAATGGATCATTGGGTTTGCACCAATTACCACAGGCTGCCATTAACTGGCTCACATGTGTCTGGACCATTTGGGGGATCAAGCATATGAACAGGAATCCCCTTTCTGTGCAACTGACAATGGGGAACTCTAGCCCATCCTGAGCTAGAGACCCTCAGAATCTTCAGGAAGTAAAGAAACAAATTCCAGACCCAACCAACCTGGCTGGGAAGGGAGTGCTCACTGTATACACTCATGTTTCCAAAATCCTGTCCAGTGAGTACATAGCCTTAGATGATGTTTAACTAAATATCTAAAATCTCATAGAGGCAAAAGAGATTGCCATAGAAAGGAATAAAGAAAAGCAAGCTCAGCTTTTGCTGGGTGGCAGTTGATTTGTCCCCCAAACCCCAGGTAGCTAAAAGGTGGAAAGTCCGGAAACCAAATCGAACATGTCTAATCTCTTTTATAACAATGTTCTTATTTTAACCCATGCCATCAGGGGAAATGGCTGAAAATAGTGACAAATACAACATCAATAAACATAATAATAATTGATTTTCCAGAGATGAAAAATTTGAAATTAGTGGCCATTTCCCCCCAGAGCATTGGTTGATTAATGTTCATCTTAGTCTTTCAAAGATACCCTCTTACTGCTGATCTGCTCTGCCACGCTTTGTGATGGGTTTTGTGGTTAGGACTGGATGCTTCCAGTATATTGCACAGTGCTGCAGTTTTAAAGACAATCCTCATAGTTTAAGGGTGGCTGTGGCCAACAAAAGTTAAGACGTGTAAAGCAACTGAGTTTCCAGAGACTGGGATTTCAGGTTTTTCACGTAGGATATAAGTTTGATGACTGTACTTCTCAACATTTTTCTAACTTAAGTATTCCAGAAACTGATTTTGAAAGTTTTCTGTATCTATTCCCCAAGAACACCCAACTTTCACGGAACTAATTTAAAAATCTCAACACAGAGGAAACGAGACTCAAGTACCCACTTTCCTTCCTTCCCTCTCCTCTCCCTCCCTCCCTGCTTCCTTCCCATATTTCTTCCTTTCCTCCTTCCCCTCCTTCCTACCTTCTTTCTTTCCTTACCTGCCTTTCCTTCCTTTGTTTCTTCCCCTTTGCTATGGTCTGCATATTTGTGTCCCACTCCCATATTCATATGCTGAGATCCTAACCCCCAATGTGATAGTGTTAGGAGGTGGGGCCTTTGGGAGGTGATCAAGTCATGAAGGTGAGGCCCTCATTAAAGGGATCAGTGCCCCTACAAAAAAGACCCCAGAAAGCTGGCTACCCCTTCCACCATGTGAAGTTATAGAAAAAAGACAGTCATCTTGAAAGTAGGCTCTCACCAAACAACGAATCTGCTGTCACCCATGACTGTGGACTTCCAGCCTCCAGAACCGTGAGAAATACATATCTGTTGTTTACAAGCAACTGGTTTATAAGCATTTTTGTCAAAGCAGCCCAGACGGACTAAGACACCCTTCCCCTTTCCTCCTTTGCCTTCTTTCCATTTGTCTTTCCCCCAACCCTGCCTCTTTTCTTTCCTCCTTTCTTTCTTCCTTCTTCCTATAACTCCAAAACAAATTTTTTAAATCATCTTTAAACCACTTCAAAGTTTGGTGTTCGTATTTCTGCTGGGAGACAAGTGGAGTGAGTATCATCATTATTTCCTTATTTGCGGATGAGTAAAATGAAAACAGAGAGATTTGGTGACTTTTCCAACACTCTAGAGTGAATGAACGAACTTCTCAGGCAAACAGGTTGGACCTTCAGAGCTCCAGGTGAGCACTGTCTCTGTAAGGAGTCAGCCCTGCCACCTGCCAGTAACACCATTAACAGCACTGTCCTGTAACCCTAAAAGTACAGACTGACTCCTGCATGGAGCCACCCATCTAGGTGTATGAGGCAAAGATCTACGTCCACCCTCACTGCTTGAGTCCCTCTCCAAATGTCACATCACTCAGAAACGCATATTTTATCACCCTGAATGTGTAAACGGGTTTCCCTTGTCTTAAGGTCTAGGAGTTCCATCTTTATCAGGCCTCTTCACATCATCACCTGCACAGGTGAGCCTGAACTCGGTGCTTGGGAAACGTATTTGGCTTCTGGTATTGGCTTCTTGCTCCCTTCCCTTCAGGGCACCCTACTATTTTAAGCTTAATTCCCCTAAGGCCATTGCTACTCAGTGTGATCTCTCATGTCTAGAACCCTGGAGCACCCTACCTGTAATCCGTGTTCCCTGCAAACCAGCGGAGCACAGTGACTTCTACCCCTTCCAAATACATACACTTGGACCCCATTCTAATCTTTCTTTCTGCCCTGTCCCGTGGTCTCCACAGTTGTACCCAATGGGCCTAAGTTACCTTCTGTGAAGACACATCCAGCCTCCTAATTTCAGCATCTATAATTCAGTATTTCCCAGCACCATTACCATACTCTTAACTAAGACAGTGCTATTTGTCCCCAGTGACGGACCTAAGGAGAAGAACTGGGGGCTCTCATGAATGGACTTCCCTTTGACACTTCGGACTGACTGACTCTCCCTAATCAAGGGTCATGGTCAGATGGCAGGTCTGAAAGTCACCGCAAGGTCAAACTCCCTAGGTCACGTCAGCATCAGGCATCAATCAAGGACTCTAGTAAATAAACAAAATCATTCCCCAGAGAGGGAGAAATCACCACTTGCAAACACTTCAGCATGCATTTTGTAAACTTTCTTCCACTAAGATGAGTCTTTCCAAAATGTATCAGAAACAAAGAGGAGCAGATATCTTCATTCCCTTTCCTGGGCTCTGCCTTTCGGAGCCGTTGAGGCAGAGCACTGCTGGGAATAAGCGGAAGTCACACAAAGGGGGAAGGCAGGGCTGGGGAATCTAGTTAGAACCACAACCTGTGTCACTGAGTCACAGTCCCCAAGCACAGGCCCCATTTATAACCTGTTCTGTAACTTTGTTTATCCTTGTAGATATCCGCAGAAGCATCTTACTTTCCAGAAGTTGGGGCCCTATAATCATTACTTGTCTTTGGAGAAAACGAGATTACACGCCTTTATTTCTTCTTCTCAGAAGGTCGACATTGTAATAGGTTGCTCTTTGCTGACCTCCTTCCACCTCCCCAGTCCCCGGAGAGGGGGGGCACCGTATTTTTACATGTTCTTTTTGGCCTGGGCACTGTAAACACAACCAACAGAGGTGGGATCTTTGATTCTAAACCTTAATCACAAACAGGAAAGGGACGAGAGGGCTCACCTCCTCATTTAGGGTTTGGGATTGAGAGCCATCAGCATTTTTGTAGGAATGAACACAAGTTCCTGGAAGCAAATACATACATGCAGGTTGCTGGCTTGTCTTTGTTTGCTATGGCCGCCATAACAAAGTACCATGGGCTGGGTGGCTAAAACAAACAAATATGCTGTCTCACAGTTCTGGAGCCAGAAGCCCAAAATCACCATATCAGCAAGCCAAGGAGAGAGGCCTGGAACAGATCCTTATCTCAAGGCCCTCACAAGGAGCCACCCTGTTGATACCTATGTCTATCTATCTATCTTCCTTCTATGCATGTCTGTCTCTAAGTCCAGATTTACCCTGTTAAGGAGGCACCACTCATACTGGATCAGAGCCACCCTAATGGTGTGACTTTAACTTGATCACCTCTGTAAAGACTCACTTCCCAAATAAGGTCACATTCTGGGGTCCTAAGGGTTAGGACTTAACATATAAATTAGGGTATTCGATTCAACCCATAACACAGCTCAAATAAGCTGTCCCAGGTTCCAAATGCAGATTTGGCTTTGGTCAAAAGTGACCAGCAACAGCAGATTTCCTGCCTATCCGCTGTGTCCCACAGTTTCCCATCCTGGCCCCAGCCCTGTGCCACAGAAAATCTACAGAGTCACCAGCAGGCATTCCCTCACTTTGGCAGAAGCTATCTATGCTCCACGGTGGCCCCTGCAGGACCATCAGGGGCAAGCCTGTGGGGACAGGAGCTGGGCGTCAGAAAAGGCTCTCCCACAACAGGCCTTGATCACGGGAATGGGAACTTTTCAAAGTTAAACTCAGCTTTCATTTCTTCATTCATTCATTCATTCATTCATTCGACAAAGAATTCCTCAACATCTGCCACGTGTAGGTGTTGTGCTGCAATCTGGAAGCCAAACTGATGAAGATCCATCTCAAGGAGCTCATGGTGCAGCATGGAAGTCAGGAACAGCAGGAATCCAGTACCAATGCAGTCATGGAGGGCTCCTGGGCACTCAGATGTGGATCATTCTGGTGATATTGGGGAAGGTGCTAGAAGACTCCTAGACTTACCAGGTGGTTCTGACAGCTTTACCTGGCCAAACCCTGAAACAATATGTCCTCCTGCAGGTACAGTGTGACATGAAGCCCAGGAGAAAAGGAGGATATAGAAGGAGAGAGTGGACAGCATTAGGACAACAGTGAAGACCAGGACTGAGGTGGCCAGCGGCTCACATCCCCCACAAGCCTACCAGGCCCTGAACCTCCCCCGCTTCTCCCCAAAGGCTTCTTCTTCTGCATACAATTACTATTCTGCCTTGTCTTATGCCCCAAGCTGTGTTTCAAAGTGTTTTCTCAAACATAGTGGTTTCCTATGGCTGCCTTCTACAACCTCCATGACTTAACATGAATTGATTATCACTCTGGAGGCCAGAAGTCTGAAATGGGTCTCATTGGGCTAAAATGTGGACAGCATGGCATTCCTTCTAGAAGCTCTAGGAAAGAATCTGTTTCCCTGTTTTTTTCTGGCTTCTAGTGACTGTCCACATTCCTTGGCTCATGGCCTCTTCCTCCATCTTCAAAGACAGAAGTACAGCCTGTTCAAATCTCTTTCTGACTCTGACTTCCTTCTTCCACTTATAAGGACCTGTGACCTTGTAACACTGGGCCGACTCACACAATCCAGGAAATTCTCCCCACCTCAAGGTCAGATGATCAGCAAACGTAATTCCCATTTTCAACCTTCCTTCTCCCCTTGCCATGTAATATAACACATTCACAGGTTCTGGATTGGATGTGCATAACTTGGGGGGGGGGGGGTGGCCTGTGATGGCATTATTTTGCCAAATATACCAAGCAAAGACAAATCCCTATGAAGAATTCCAATGACAGGTTTTATGAAAATAAGGCTTTCATCTCCTTATATGAGCACTAAAACAGGTCCACTGGGCTTCTGAACAGAAAGAGGACAGGTCAGAGTCAGAAAGAGAGATTTGAACAGGCTGTACTGATGTCTATGAAGACGGAGGAAGAGGCCATAAGCCAGGGAATGCAGAGTCACTAGAAGCCAGAAAAAAACAGGGAAACAGATTCTTTCCTAGAGCTTCTGAGTGAGGGCAGGATCAGAGCTTAGGGGGCTGAAACATGAAGGAGGGGTCAGGGAATGAGAAAATTGGTACAGACAACACTTCTAAGGATATCATCTGCATGTGGAGCCAGTAAACAGCTATCGATATTAACGAGCAGAACAAGCACCAGGGATGGGGTAAGAGTATCAGATTTAAAGTCTTAATTATACGGGGCACCTGGGTGGCTCAGTCGGTTGAGCATCAGACATCTGCTCAGGTCGTGATCTTGTGGTTCATGGGTCTGAGTCCCACACTGGGCTCTCTGCTGTCAGCACGGAGCCCTGCTTCCAATCCTCTGTCCCCCTCTCTCTCTGCCCCAACCTCACTTGCTCTCTCTCTCTCTCACTCGTTCTCTCTCTCAAAAATAAATATTAAAAATTTTTAATAATAAAGTCTTAATTATAGACCTCATGCCAAAGTGCAAGGAATCAAAGTTCCTTATTCCATAGATCCTGAGCCTAGTCCGTTCACCAGTCAGCTTTCTGGAGGGACTGGCCCAGGATGTGCTGGGGCAGGGATGGGCTTCCCAGGTGCCCCTCATAGCAAGCTTGAACAACATCCTGGGGTCCTTGCTAGTGGGTCTGGCTTTGGAAAAATCAACAAACTCTCCCTTATCCAACCTTGCATCCCAAGCTCCATGACCCAGAGCCCTTGGAACCAGGCCAGTGGATGCTCTCAGGTCCTGCTGGTCCTGCTGGTCCCTGCCACCTACAATTTGCAGCTCGTTCCCTCAGTGGTCAGGGCTATCATATCTTCAGCTGAGCCATGTCCTGATGAAACCCTCGTTATAGGCCTTGGGGCCAGGAAGGGAGATGCCTCTGCATTGCCTCCAAGCATAAGAGAAGTGCCAGCTCTTCAGAGGAGGCGTAGGCTACTTCTGCAGGCTCAGTGGGTACAAGCGAATCTGGAGGTTTGAGACTTTTGAGAACATCAAAAAGATACTGAATTTCAAGAGTTGCTCACCCCTGCACTTGCATGGACCTGAGAGTGAGTGCTTCCTTCAGTCGCACCCCAGTGCCTCCTTTGTGTCTTCCTAATCACCTGCATCCAGGTGTCAGGGTCCCATTCTTTCCCAGCCAGGGCCCTGACCTTGGCATAGCAGACTGGCCTTGCTTAGAGTTTATTTAACCTTCTTCAGTAGGATCCCAGGAGATTATACACACCAGCTGTTAGGATGGCACCTCAAAACATGGAGAAAGGGATGGCCCAACTTATTGAGGTTCAACTCACAGGGCGGTTCAGGTTCAAAGATAGGGGAAACAGACTCTGACCCCACCCTTTGATGAGACAGTTGCAAAATCATACTTCAGTGAACATGGACAGATACAGGGAAAAGTAAAGGAGTGTGGCCAGTTTTGCACTCTACCAGCCTGCTAGATTCTGTATGAATTAACAGTTGTCAGGGGTCCCAAAGAAGAGCAGCCCCCAAGGGAGGGAGGGAAGTAGGGACCTGATCAAACTTCTAGGCCAGTCATTTCAAGGCAAGAATCAGAAATTCCTAAACAGATCCGATGTCCCTCTTTTCAAAACTCTGACCTTCCTGGGCTCACTCTACCCTCTGTAATGAATTCCCTGTGCCTCTTTTAGACTCAACTTAGAAAGGATTCCATGACTTCTGTCTTCAAAATGAACCAAATTTGTAAGCATACCGGAAGGGGTGGACAATTTAGGAATGAATTTCTATAATCTACCTGGCATCCTCCTCCATGATGTTATCACATTCTTTGCCTCAAAAGAGAAGAGAAACAAGGAAGTGGTCTGCCACGTAAAGTGCACTAAAATGCTATTAAGTCTGTACTCACAAAGAAACAAAAAGAAGGAAAGAAGAAAACCCTAAAAATATTGAGGTTGAGTGCCAAATGTAGCATATGTTCTTGGGAATCTGATCTTTGCAATGAATCTCCCAGATGGCCTTGGAGGGAGCTCGGCGGGGAGCGAAATGAGGTGATAGGAAGTGGCCCGTGTAAATCTCCACCCTGGGTTTCACCCATGGAATAACCATGTGTGAGCTCTCACTCTTCTCCTTTGAAGATTGGCATTTGATAAAGCAAAGCATAATTTTCTAAATCCCACATACAATTTTTATTTTTATTTGCAAAATTATTTTCTCTGCTCCTTTCCTTTTCCTGACTCTCCTTTTCCTTGCTCTTTTGGTTTCTTTTCTCTCCTCCCTTAGGGAACAAGGGTTTTCAAGCTCTGCTTCCTTGTCAAGCCAGAAGGCCAAAGAATAAGAACTCCCGGGGCCCTTTGGTTTCTCTCTTTCCATTTCAAAAAATGATGAGGTCAGGTCAATTTGCAAGGTAGACTGGTGCTGTATTACCTAATCGTGGCTCCAAGAACAGGAATTTGGAAGAAAAAAAAAAGGAGTAATTAGGTCTCTCCCTCCTAAAATGCCTTTAAAATGTGGATTTAAGAAAACATGTGCTCCAGAGTCACACCGAAAGAACTGGAAGAGCTTTTTGATTTCAAAACGCAGTGGGCCTGGGCCTTGAAGGGAATTTAGAGAGCTTCCAGCTATAAACCAGTCTGATCCCCTAAATTAGCCAGATCCCTGCCTGAGCTCACAGAGACACTGTTCCCATGAGATGCCATGCTGAGGACAATTCTTGGACAGGAATCAATAAGATGCTCTAAGTTGAATTTGCCTTAATGAGCTTTTTGTCCTCAAAAAGACCCACAAATGGGAAGTGGCCTAGCCTGATGGTGAAGAGCACAGACCCAAGCCAGATTTCCCAGCATCGAATCCCAGCTCTACACGAGTTATGGGTTGAATTGTGTCCACTCCCCCACGTCTCTCCCAAAATTCAGATGTCATTATGTCAGAGCCCTTATCTCCCAACACCACAGCATGTGACCTTATTTGGAGATCAGGTCTTTACAGAGGTAATCAAGTTAAAATGAGGTTGTTAGGGTGGGCCCCTAATCCAACATGACTGCTGTCCTTATGAAAAGGGGATGTGTGGACACAGGCACCCACACAAGGAAGATGCCTTGTGAGGATGCAGGCAGAGATCAGGGTGATGCTTCCACAAGCCAAGGAATCCCTCACCCCTACCCCCAAAATCGTCAGAAACCACCAGAACTGGGAGAGAGTCCTGGAGCAGATTCTCCTTCATGGTCCTCAGAAGGAACCAGACCTGATGACACCTTGATCTTGGACTTCTGGCCTCCAGAACCATGAGAGAATAGGTTTCTGTCATTTAACCCACTCAGTCTGCAGTACTTTGTCACAGCAGTCCTGGCAAACTAACACCGCATCACCATCTCTCTGGGTGACTCTGGGTGCCGCTCCAGGAAACATGTGAATGATATACAGTGTCCAGCTCAGACGGCTGTGAGGAGGATTATATGAATTAATATGCACAAATGCTTTCAATAGAAGTGGGAGCAAAGGGGTACCTGGGTGGCTCAGTCGGTTGAGCATCTGACTGGATTTCAGCTCCGGTCATCACCCCAAGGTCATGGGATCAAGCCCCTCATGGGCTCGGCAAGGAGCCTACTTAAGATTCTCTCTCTCTCTCTTTCTCTCTCTCTCTCTCTCTCTCTCTGGCCCTCTCCCCAACTTGCGTTCTCTAAAATAAATTTTAAAAAAAAGTGGACACAAAGGAAAGGCTATGTGAGTACTTGTTAAATAATTTTAAGTCAACATGTCAACATCACACAAGTAATTATAGGAATTATTAGTTAATTCATCTGTCTTTGCAGCCAGTGTGGTATTAAGGAGAAATTTTAAAATCCTTTAGAAAGTGTAAAAGCCATTACTTATTCTAAGCATCGTCCATAAATTGTTATAATTAGAGCTATGCTGTTTTCTTCGTTTTTCTTTCAATAGTGTGATCGGGCAGTGCCTCAGGCCGTTAGGCTTCTAATAAATTATTAATCTGGGAGTTAATAATTCATGTTAATTGGTGCTGTAAGCCACTTTCTCTGGCAAATGTGAGCAAAGGTCAGACCTTCTTCACAGCAAAGATGAAACCTTTTCTAAGTTTCTTTTTCCATGTTCTATCATGGAAACATTAAGATATGGAAGGCAAAATTTAACTAGGGCTGGGAAAGTGAGATAATTCCAAGGATAAAGGTCTAGACCTTCAGTCACAATTCGTGGCCCAGCACTGCCTCCACAGCCCTGTCAGAGGTAGAGGAGAGCTCCAGGGAACTCAGGGGACCCCAGCCCCATGGGATCCTCCTCGTGAAGGATGCAGCAACTCAGGTGTGCGGCTCTCCAACACGACATTGTAGAATAATTGTAAGTGTGACTCGTTGACCAAACTATTTTTTTTTCAGACAATAAAATAAGGCACTCAAAAGACTGGCTCGCCAGTGGGATTTTTCATAATGAATGATGATTCTGCTAAATTACAAGGCACAGCACAGAGAGCATTCATTCACAGAGGGTGACCACACCAGAATCTCAAGGAAATCTCTGTCACCGTTGATGTCTTTGATTTTAATTAATGTATTTAGTTGTGTCTTTGGTTTTATCCCCCAGAAAGAATTTGAGGTAATTCCTGACTGCAGACCACGGAACACAAGAAACCAAAGGCTTCTTCCCTCAATAAATTTGCATTTACTTCTCAACTCATTGATTCATCCTTGGGTCTTGAAGCAGCTGCTAGTGGCCTAGATGTTCTGGGTGTTTTATACCTTTTTTAGCCTCGATAATTGCTTGAATGTTTCATGTCAAGCCACAGACTGATGCAATGAAATAACATTTTCCCATTTGGATAATAAAATTGTTCTTAGTTTGGGGTTTTTCCCCCATTTTCATGAAAAGATAGACATAGACTATGCAGAGAATCATGTCTGAAGACCAAGGATAAAATTTAAGAGCAAACCACTAGTTTAAAGAGTTTCAGAGCCAGAAGTCAAACCCTTCAGCTCTTTTTTTCTTTTTTTCCTAAAGAAAATTTGAATAGCATATGCTTTTCATTGTACTCCTTTCCAGTCATTTACATACTGGGGAAATGTATATTTGGCAACAGGTCCTATTTTTAGTTGTCCTTGAAACTTGCCCTTTGAAAATGTTTTCATTTCTGGCACATATGCGTGTCTTAAGCAAAATGAAAACACAAAGCAAAAAAAAAAGAAAAGAAAAATATGTACAGAAAGGAATGATTTTTCCAGCCCCATGTAGCACAATAAGAAAGCAATCATTCAGTTGTGACTTTAAAAATGGATCCGTGCCTGGATTTTCCAAGTATTTCCTTCTAAATGACTGTTTCTCTACAGAACTGAACTAATGTAAAGAGACAGGTTGTTCCACTGCCAGAACTGAACAAGCAAAAAAAAAGGAGCCAGGCTATATTTTCATAGGAGGAACTTGACCAAATAATACCTACTCTGTTTCCCTGCAGCCTCTTGGGTTGATTCAGAAGAAGGTGCCATATGCCCCCCGCGTGTCTCCAAGCATGTTTTCCCAGCCTGGCTCTTGATCAGCACCAGACTTCTATTATTTGCAGTCAGTAACAAAGATTCATCCTTGTGTCCGTCAAGCAACAAGGAGAATCTTTGTCACTTAGTGTAATTAATAGCTGTACCTCCTATGGGAAGACAGGAGAAGAATGCCCTTCATACAGAGACTTGGATTCAGAACAGGCTTCGTGGATCTTTGCTGCTTACTGACCAGTGGAAATGCCAGAACTCCAGCAAAGGTGGGAAGTTGGTAAGCAAAATGTTTCCTCTGGGGCCACATGTGTTCCCACCCCGAAGCCCAATAACTGTAGTCCAGGAGAGCTCTCGAACTTTTCCTATGGAACCAGATGGACTTGGAGGCTCTTCCACTATGAATGTCCTACACCCAGGCCTTGAATCCTCCCCCCTGCCTGCCACCACGTTGTTTCCGTGGACCTCCAGACAGGTTCCATATAGGAGAAAAAAATAAAAATAGAAATGAGAAACCAGGTTGTTTCATTTGTTCAATGACCCTTCAGAGAATGTGAGTTAGGCCCTGTTTTCGGAATGAGAGAAAGCACGACTCAGGCTCGGAGAGCCTAGTACTTGCCCAGAGGACACAGATGGAAACAGCCAAATCCGGATTCAAATCCAGGCTTCATGGCTCACTTTACACTGAATCGTAGCCTTTTCTTTCCCTCTCTGGGCTCCTACTTTTTTATTATTTTGACGACCCACTTTCTCTTCTTCCTCCTCTTCCATAAAAATGGTTGGATTTATCTCGTTGTCCCCAGACCTTTAACTTGCTGTCCTCCACCCTAGGACAAACCCAATCTTCTCTCTCATGGGTTCCTGGTACCCTTAAGTACTAATAGTGCCTCATCATCACCCTGCTTTCAATGGCTGTGTCTCCAAGATTTCTTTCCAGAGGCCACTTTATCACTTCATTTAACCAACATGTGCAAATTCTAAGGCCAACATTTTTTCTTCTTTTCCTGCCCAAGGAGAAAGTAAATATATCCTGTGCTTTCTGCCCCTGATCTACAATCTCATGTATTTTTAACTTGGCTCATCCATCACATATTCAGATGCCTTTCCAGCAAGCTTTCTCACCTCTCACCTCGTGCGAATGTCCAACCCCACTTACTGGAGGTGGTAGGGTCTCGCTCCCTGCTCTGTTGCTTCCCTCCAGGTAATCAGCAGTGGCTCCCTTCCTCTCTTCAGGGCCCAGAACTCCCAGTTGAAAGCTATCCATCCCTGATATCTGCTTCCCTAACCTCCTCCATCCATAGCTCCGTTTCAAAACCGCCAGCTCCCTCCCTTTCCCCACCTTTCCAATCGTCTCCTGGTGTCAGCTGTGTCCTACCCAGCCTAACGACATCTTCCTGCCACCAGAGTATTGCCAGTCAATGTTCATGGTGCTCCTTATCCAATTTAGGAACCTCCCTGACCTACCTGCATTGCAATAGGGCCAGCTTTAATGAGCTGGTTCTGATTTGGGGTATAGAGCTGTGTGCTGAAGAACAGGAGTTCCTGTTAGTCCCAGTGGTGCTATGAGGATAATAAATTATACTACATTTGCATTAAATCTTAATTCCATACATGTATATTAAATTGTAATCATTCCAAGCTCACAAAATTCTTTGCCTACAGAAGGTGCTATTTTGCAGCTAAGAGCGCTCAGCGTTTGTACTGAAAGTTCCTCTCAGTTTGGCAAGCACGATCTTAATTCCTCCCCCTACAGCACCACTTTTGGTGGATGTGCTCCTAAGAGAGTAAGTAGTCCCTTCCCCCACCCCAAGCCCCTTTCTCACCATATGCCATTGGTTTTGCTTTAAGGAAAAGACAATGTGGTTTCCTGTGACCCTGGTAGACAAGATAGAGTGAGCTTCTGCTGGTTATACTAACATCTTCTGCTCATAGATTCTGCTAGAGAACTAGAGAGCAAGCTAAAAAGGACCCCTGGGAACAGAAGGGCTGGCTGCCCCCAAATCCGTCCATCTAGCCCAGACTATGCCACGAGTTCCAGACTGAATTGCCTATGAGGTGTCTCAGAGGCACTCGGGTGTCCAAGAGGCAAACGTCACCACTAAAGCCAACTTCTTCGCCACCTCTGCAGTTGAAACCAGACAGGGACTAGCGAGTTATCCTGGACTTCTCCTCCTCCACCATCCCCTGCCTTCTCCAAGTCATACCCAAATCCTGCTGACCTAAAGTCCCCTGAATCTGTTCTCTCCTCTCCAACCCCATCATTCCTTCTCCAGTTCACAACTAGAAATGGTATCCCAGTCCAGACCACCTTTTAACCTGCACCCAGGGATTGTTTGAAACCCTTCCCCACTTCTCTGTTGTCTACACCACACACTTGTGAAGACATCTGGGCCAGGCAGATGGCTTTGGGGGCAACCGGAGCCAAGCCCTCAGTGTTCCTTCTCAGCTGGCTCTCTAGCTCACCCCCCACACTAGAGACCGGTGCAGCCCTCTGCTCAACTCCATTAATGGAAGGTATTAGAAGGGCAGAAGAAGCTGTTTCGCATCTCTTAGGGCGGCATAGAGGGCTTTCCAAGGTCTGGCATCTGCTGAATGCTATTTACGGCAGTAGTGGACTGCTTATAGTTCTCCACACCCACCTGCCTTTGTATATATGCTCCCAGCAGGAAGATCTTTTCCCTACATTCTCACACCCCCATACAACATCCCTCCCCCATTATTCATCAGAGGAAAAGTTATTTACAGGCTTGCTCAGATATTATACCCTCTGAGATCTTTCTGACTGCCTCATCCTTAACCTGAACCCCAAGTTCCTTCACAGAATGCAACACACCACCTGCACCCAATAGTAGACTTCCACTGACAACAAATTAGTTTGTTGAATATTTTAATATTGTTGTTATTATTCACAACATTTTTTACTGGAGTTGTAGTTTGTAGCCATTATTGTTTGATAAGTAGAAATGCAATATGCCTGTATATATTTTAATTTGAATCTCATGAAATTAGAAATATTTGTCCACTTTTACCTAAAAAAAAGGTCAGTGTTATGGAGTTAAATATATGTATTCCTATGTAACGTATCCTTATGAGATAGACCACACAGCTAATCTAACTTTAATTTGCTATGGGCACTACTTGTTATACAAAAATTCTAAAGATAAAGGTCAAAAACCACAAGCATGATTATCTAAACATCAAACTACATTTTGTGAAACTAAGGAAGTTTCACCTTGCCATCAATCTGTGAGTCACAGCAGGAAAAAGACTTGATAGACAGAGAGTGGCTCACTTCACCCGCCTTTGAAGGAACTACACCCTTTTCTCCTTCATGGATTATTTAAATCAAGACATAAAAGTGGCCATTCTGGAAATGGATGGATGCTGCCAGGTATCATACGACAGGAAGATTTTTTCTACCCTTCTCCTATTCATTGTTCCCTCCCACATACATACTGAAAAAATGCCAGGGATCACTAGGCATCACTAGTTATGTGGTACTGAAGTCTTCAGTGTTTACCAAAACCATTTAGAGTTTAATCTTTAATCCCACTTATATTACCTATTAAGAAAAACTTGGACTGTGTTCCAGATCCTTATTCCTTATAAAGTCAGTCTGTAAAATAATCAGATTGATCTGTAGAAGTCACGCAGGAAAGACAATTGAACAACTATAGTTACACCTCCCTTAATTTATTCAGTGTCATGCTTAACTTTCACAGCAGGTAACAGCTGCCAAGAGTGGTTGGTTAAGAAGCTGCAGCAAGAGCATACTTAGGGTTTTCCCATACCAGCCCGTGAGCCCATGAAATGGGGCTGAAAGGCTTTACAATACCTGCCTTCCTTTGCGGCCATTTTCTGAGGCAAATGTTTAAGGTCTCCGTCATCTGTGAGTTGGGCCCTTCTACGCACACAGAGTGGCTACTCTTCAGAGGTAATTACAAGCTACCCATTCTTCCTAAAAGAAGTGAGCTTATGCACTCAAAGATAGGAATTCATGCCCATTTCACCATTTAGTGGACTAAATTCTACAGCTAGTGAATGGAACACCTCAGCATTTTTCAGTGAGTCCAAAAATGCTGTGCTTCAGCTCCCTCTGTTCCATCCTGACCTCCTCCCGACCCGGCGAAGAGTGAGTCTCTTTTTACACCTAGACTAGGATTTCATTTTCACTCTCTACTCCCTTGTATTTGAGGTTCCAGAACTTTCCTTATTTCTCATATTATTCTCATCTAGATCCAAAATTCAAACACCAGTTTCCCTGGTGCATTTCTTTTTCTTTATTCTCCGAAACACACTTTTCTGCCCGAGTACTCAACCAATCATTCATCACATTCAGCCTGAAAAGGAAGACAAGTTGCTCCCCCTCCACGTGGCCTCTTGCTTGTTTGTTTGTTTGTTCGTTTGGGTCCTCCCCTAGCAATCTTATAAATAATGAACTGATAATGACATTTACCACTTGAAAGATTATAAAGGAAACCCCCTTTCTGCCCTCTCCCATCTATCCATGAACCCTACTTTCCACAGTCTAGCACTTTCCTTGCTTCCCCAACTGCTTCTCTCCAAGCCACTGGATTTGATTGAGCCAATTCGCCATATCCTGGCTTCTGAAGGGTGGGACAGCAAGTATCTTCCCTCCACCCCTCACTTCACCCCACCCACCACCACACACACCCGTTTTTCTTCATGGAATCCATAAAGACACATAGCAAACTGCCTCAAAAAAGCCACGGGTTCTGCCTGCAGAGGTCTGTCCAAAGAGCGGAAGAAATGGCAAAAGAAGTAATCACCCATGCTAATGAAAAGGGAAACCTCCAATTTGAAGGCTGTTTCTCATTTCTTTGTTCAATTCATTCCAAGAGGTTTTATGGGTTGGTTCACCCCCACCCCTACCCCAGTAAAGTGTCTACTGTCCCAGAAACTTGAGAAGCACCTAAAAATATCAATAGAACTCTCCTTGTATAAAATGCTGCATTTGTCTGAGCAAACTTCAACGTGAAAAAGCACAGATTCAATCTGAATTCCAAAAAGATGCATTTCCCAGCTATTTACTGCAAGATTTCCCTGGAATTTCATTTGGTTGATGCCCATACATTTATCAAATCAAACTTGAGGAAGACAGAGAATACTTATCCTTGAGAAGTTTATGGGAACAGAAGCACCAGAAAGGAATAACTTAGAAAAATTAACCACTTATCTCTAAATGGCACATGAAAAAGTAAGCCATTCTAGTAGATGAACATTTTATTTCTTTATTACAGTATCAATATCATAAATTGATCAGGTTATTAACAGCAATAAAGTTAGATTAACCTTTTAGAACTTAAAAGTGTTCTTTTTAAAAATAAGCCTTCTGGAGACTAAAAAGACATACAACTAATGCAGTCTTAGGCTGGATCCTGTATTGAAGGAAAAAAATGTTATAAGGGCTATTATGGACAGCAGATTAGATAAAAGTATTATGCTGGTGTTAAATTTACTAAAGCTGATAAGTGTGTTGTGGTTATATAAGAGAATAATTATCCTTGCTCTTAGGAAATAAACACTAAGTATTCAGGGATGACAACCCATGATGTATGCAACTTACTTACAAATGATCAAAAACAAAAATTATCATGTGTGTATATGCATAAAAGAGAGGGAACAAATGATAAAGCAAACCCAATAAAATGTTCACAACAGGAGAACCCTGGTAAGGGTATTTATTGATCTTGTAAATATTCTTATTGCAATTTTCCTAGAAGTCTGAAATTATTTCCAAGCAAAAAGTTTTAAAAATAGATGCCATATGGTTTGAAAATAGTTTTGAAGAGTTGTAAAGTCGAGAGACAAAAGGGAAGAGATGAAGTTAAAAATTAGGTTCCTGGAAAATAATTCTCTACAAGATGGGAAGACAGTGACTTCTTCTCATCTTCAGAGATGGGTTGAAGCCAGAAATGCTCTTTGTAGTTCTGTCTACCAGGTTCATTCTTATCTTTCCAGTCCTCCTCATCAGTAAACAGCTTTCAAAAGCATTCACCCTAAAAATATCCTCAAACAAAAAGTATGAAAATGAGCCTCTTAGTGCAAACAATGTGTATCACCTTCTTGGCTCTGAACCCTGTCCTTCCTGCTGTTGATGTTAATGTCCATTAAATACGGCAAATGTAGTTCTGTGATAAACCCCTAGGGGGAGCTCCTTAAGACTGAAGTTCAAAGCTCTAAAACTCCAAACACCTTTGAAACAGATGGCTATGCGCTCTGGAAAAGAGTGTGGAGGTTCCTCAAAAAATAAAAATAGAACTACCCTATGGCCCAGCAATAGCACTACTAGGAATTTATCCAAAGGATACAGGAGTGCTGATTCATAGGGGCACTTGTACCCAAAAGTTTATAGCAGTGCTTTCACCAATAGCCAAATCATGGAAAGAGCCCAAATGGCCATCAACTGATGAATGGATAAAGAAGATGTGGTTTATAAATACAATGGAATACTACTTGGCAATGAGAAAGAATAAAATCCGGCCATTTGCAACAACGTGGATGGAACTCGAGGGTATTATACTAAGTGAAATAAGTCAGTCAGACAAAGATATCACATGTTTTCACTGATATGTGGAACCTGAGAAACTTAACAGAAGACCATGGGGAAGGGAAGGGGAAAAAACAGTTTCAGAGAGTGGCAAACCCATAAGAGACTCTTAAATACAGAGAACAAACTGAGGGTTGATGGGGGAGGTGAGGGAGAAGGGAAAATCGGTGATGGGCATTGAGGAGGGCACTTGTTGGGATGAGCACTGGGTGTTGTATGTAAGCGATGAATCACAGGAATCTACCCCGAAAACCATGAGCAGACTGTATACACTGTATGTTAGCTAACTTGGCAACAAATTATATCGAAGAAAAAAGAAAGAAAAAAACAGATGGATATGTTCCAGGCCAAGTTACTAAATAATATTTTCTAATAATAATAATTGTACTGATGATGATAATTATTATTATCATTCTATTCTAAGCCTTTTATATGTATTAACTCATCTAATCATCATAACCTTGTAAGAAAGGTATTATGACGATTTTCATTCCACAAGTGAAGAAACAAAAGCCCAGAGAGACTGTTACTCGCCTAAGGTCACGCAGCTGGTAAGTTGACAAATCTAAACCCAGGCAGTCTGACTCCAAAGCTTACATTTTCAATGACCACACCTGACTTCTCAACTATACCCTCCTGGGACTCAGACATCTACTAGCCAATTAAAGCCATTTTAATTATCCTAATTGACTGGTTGGGAAATTACTATTAATGCCACGTTGTTTTTGTTTAAAACCCCATTACCTAAGTTTCATAAAGCACATCCCCATTGAGGGGCGCCTGGGTGGCGCAGTCGGTTAAGCGTCCGACTTCAGCCAGGTCACGATCTCGCGGTCCGTGAGTTCGAGCCCCGCGTCAGGCTCTGGGCTGATGGCTCGGAGCCTGGAGCCTGTTTCCGATTCTGTGTCTCCCTCTCTCTCTGCCCCTCCCCCGTTCATGCTCTGTCTCTCTCTGTCCCAAAAATAAATAAAAAACGTTGAAAAAAAAAATTTAAAAAAAAAAAAAAAAAAGCACATCCCCATTGAAATGTCAAATTTACTCTATGGCCACTATGAAATTTCTAGCACCACATTCACTGTATGTTCTTTTCAGTAAGTGAGACCACTACTCCCGAATAAGCTAGGAAAATTAAATCATTAACTGCCTTTCCATGAACTTTTCAATGATTTTCTCATAACCCAAAATGATCTCTCCCTTCTAAATCCATTGTGAACCATTAGGTGGCATTCAGCTTTAGTAACAGTAGAAAACGCATCCATTCCTCACACATAATCCCTGAGTAACATGATCTAAGACTTGTTAGTTTAGCTAGTACCTCACATGAATTCTCATCGAGAAACCTATTTTTCTCCTCTCAGGAAGGATGAGAGCTGTGGTAGGATTTCTTGGGATGACAACCCCTTACTTCATGGGCTTCCTCCTCCCAAAAGAAAGCTCCACAGCAATAACTGGAGTGGTATTCCAGCAGAGGTAAGAGTAGTAGGAATCATGATACCTAATGGTAGCAGTGGCTAGCATCTCACTGAGTACCAGGCACTATTCTGTGATTCTATCTCCCCAAGTCCTTATAAGTATTATCAGTGTCCCATTTTATAGATGCAGAAGTTGAGGCAGAGAACAAGGAAGGTATCGTGGCCATTGGAAAATTAGATTTTGCAACCACCTTGTATTGGTCAGTCTACCTACCATAACAAACAACCCAAAATCTCAGCAGTGTACCCTAATCAATGTTTGTGCCCCATTCATATCACAGTCTGATCAAACATACGGCAGCAGCTCACCACAGGGGCATTTGGGGACCCTGACTTGTCCCTTCTGGTGATCTCACCGTTATCTGGCCCTTGGAGTTCTCCTTGGACCACACACATCCAGCTGGTGGACAATAAAGAGGCCTAGAATGTGGTCTCCTGCGTGAGCAGGAGGAAAATGAGCAACTCGGTGCACACTTAGCTCAATTAGAAAGATCACAAAAAGCATAGGGTAGGTGGGGGGAAAGGAGAGAGAGCAAGAGAAGAATTTCACACTTATCAGTGTGGCATGCCACACTCCTTCCCTCACCTTGCCCCACCCAGAGAGCCAGCATCCACGCATGTCTTATGAGGTCAGGAAATCACATTGTGATTTCTTATGCTTTCGAGAGCAATCAGTCCTTTGAATCTTCTGGGCCAGTGTCTCCCTCAACAACTAAACAGAAGAGGCAACATGGGGTGGAGGTCAGAGGCATATGGATGTTCTCTGACCCACCTAAACTTTTGCCTGAAATGAGCAAAGTGTTAACACACTTGACCTGGGCAAGGCATTGCTTTGGATGAACCTGTTGCTGAGTGCTTAGTCTGGGCTTGGCCAGGCCGGATCTCATTCTGGTTCCCACCACACCTTATTTGTTTATTAGGTCACAAAAATTTCATGAAGTGAAGTCAGACAAATCAGGGCTCAGCCAGCTATAGTTACAGGCATCCAGGAAGGGCTGTGGTGATAAGGCCGAGATCCTTGTCAAGGGTTGATGACCTCCCTCCTTGCCATTCAGTTATGCCCTGTTTATTCTGAATTTTATTTTGGTTCATCAGTCAATCTTTGAAGGGATTCCTTTTTAATTATATATAGTAAGAACATTTCCTACCCTACATCAAATTCTGGACATTCGTAGGCCTTCACTGGCCCAGAAGATAAAACTTAAGGTTGCCTTAAAAATATCTATCAAAGATCTTTACTTTGCCAAATGCTATTGTTTCAGAGGTTGTTTATATAGTAATGCCACTACCCAAAGACATCATAATGTAGCATTACTGATTCAAATTTTCTTTGGAATATATGAGTCAACATAATTTTTCCCTGCCCAGTTGGTATTTCAATGTCTTTATCCTCTACCTAATATCGAAACTCCAGGAAAAATAGTGTTTAATTAAGAACCACGGAAATGTTCACCAAAATATAGCACAAAAATTTTAAAGACAAAATACAGAAATAATCATTCCACTCCCCCTATCGTTCTCTTTTTCTCCCTTCCTTCCCTCTAGGCTTCCTCCTTCTCAGCGCTTTCAAATTCAAATTAAGAAAGGAGGAAAATTCCTAAATAAAACTAAACAGGCAAGTTCTCAAGACAGAATAGCTATGCAATTCTGTATAATATGTATGTGTGACCTGACAGAGTCAGAGAAGACAACAAGAAAGGACCAGCTAGAAAACAAGATAGCTGGTTGAGATGATAAACAAAGAAAATGTGAGATTTTAGTGCAAGGACTTAAAAAAAAAAAACATGAAAACTTGATGTGCTAGGAATCACAACACAAACATAACAGTGTTTAAAATAAACTGATCCTGTAGCTTGGAAAATAGAAATTAAAACCAGCATAATTCAGGGGTGCCTCGGTGGCTCAGTCGGTTAAGCATCCAGCTCTTGACTTTGGCTCAGGTCATGATCTCACAATTTGTGAGTTCAAGCCCCACATCTGGCCCTGCGCTGACAGCATGGAGCCTGCTCAGGATTCATTCATTCATTCATTCATTCACTCATTCATTCATTCATTCTCTCTCTCTCTGCCCCCACCCACTCGTGTTTTTCTCTCTCAAGATAAACTTCAAAAAAATAAAAATAAAATAATAAAACCAGCATAATTTACTTCACATAATTATTCTGAGCACCTATGAAAATGGGGTATCCTGTTACACACTGGGGTTGGACAGATAAAGAAGAAGGGATCCCCACCTCTAAGGAAGAAGACAGACACATAATTCCCTACATGGCGGTAGAGGTGATGCCGGAGATGAACAGAGGTGAGGAAGAAATGGAGGAAGACTGGACCTCAGTCATGTCTCAGGGACAGAGACAGGGTCTAGGCATGTGGGAGGAACCCACTAACCCTAGAGTATAAGTCAGAGTGAAGAGCATGTCAATGTGGACAAGAAGGAAAAAAAAAAAAAAAAAAAAAAAAAAAAGATGAGCAGAAGGGATGTCATGGTGAGAGTACGACAAAGACCAGGGGAAAGTGTTGATGAATCTGGTTTTATTGGCTCAGAGGCTGAGCAAGACGCAAGGAATAGGAAATTTACTGTAGACACTTGGAGGGAACAGTGAACACCATATCTGATACATTCTTCACTTATCTCAGTGGCAATTTCACATCTATCAGATTGTAGAGAAAATAATGGGAAGTCCCACCAACACTGAATTCTTATTAACCAAAATAAACTGTCTGGGAGATGAGGAACAGGTACCCAAAGAGAATTATGGCATGCCCTTGGGGTTTTACAGCCAAGCAGAAGAATATATTTGAAAAATCCTAAACCAAAAAAATTTTTTTAAAACTCAGAACATAATTACATAGAATTCCATGGGCGAAGACGTTGGGAGGAAAAAAAAAAAATGGCAATTCGTGAGACACTCGAAGTCTTAAGGTAAAATGGAGGATAGTGATACAATCAGAAATAATGACAGGGGCACCTCGGTGGCTCAGCCAGTTAAGCATCCGACTTCAGCTCAAGTCATAATCTCACAGTTCGTGAGTTCAAGCCCTGCATCAGGCTCTGCGCTGACAGCTTAGAGCCTGGAGCCTGCTTTGGATTCTGTGTCTCCCACTCTCTCCGCTCCTCCCCCACTCATGCTCTATCTCTATCTCTCTCTCTCCTTCAAAAATAAATAAAAACACTAAACAACAAAAAAAAGAAAGAAAGAAAGACAATGGGTTTGGGGTTATAAAACAACACTGCTGCATTAAAAACATTTTAGATATAATGAAATTTGTGAGAGTGAAATTAAACCACTCATAATTCCATTTACCAAAAATAAACCTTTTTTCTGTAATAAATATACTTAAATTGGAATCAAACAGTATAAACAGTGCCTTCTACTTTTTTTTTCACTGAACATAGTGCAAGTATGTTCCCATTTAGTTTTCTTTGAAAACGTGACTTTTCGCTGCTGAGACAAGGGTCTGTTGAACGGATGGTACTAACTGATTTAAGCATTCCCTTACCGCCAGAAATACATGTCATCAAGAATTTATATCATAAATAACTCTCTGATGAACATTTTAAGGTGCCACGTAGTCGCTGACATTCCTTCACAACAGCGTGAGTGAGGCCCCCTCCACAGCCACCGTGGCGACATGGATTGCTGACTTTCACGTGGACCCCGAGACGACATTCCTGGCTGGCCAGTGCATCTGTCTCAAGGAAATCCTACAAAGCTCATCTTCGGTTATCCTTGAACAATGGAGGAAGACAAGAAAACCATTAGGCCCTATTTCAAGTACTTTCTGCTTTGCCTAGAAAATGTGTGAGAACAGGGCCAGAGAATTCTCAGACACTGTGGGCGGCCTGGAGGGACTATCTTTATAGACATGAATTCTGCTTTCTTTTGTGCCAATCAGAAGTGTGGCCAATTAATCCTTTTGTCCCCTCTCTCCTAATCTGAGAGATTGGGCCATGTTCTAGTCTATACAGAGAGTCTCTCTCTCTCTCTTTTTTTTAAGTTTAATTATTTATTTTGAAAGAGAGAGAGAGAGAGAGAGCCCACATGTGCGAGTGGGGGAGGGGCAGAGAGAGAGGGAGAGTAAGAATCCCAAGCAGGGTCCACACTGCTAGCGTAGAGGCCGAAGTGGAGCTTGATCCCAGGAACCGTGAGATCGTGACTTGAGCCAAAATCAAAAGTTGGACACAACCAACTGAGCCAGCCAGGTGCCCCTATGTCTTCATAGAAGTCACAAACATGGGAACGGGGAATGCAGACGAGATGGAAATGCAACTAATTCTGTCCAGGTTGTTCGTGAAATTGCCAAGCCAAGGTGAAAAACAAAAAGACTGTTGGGTGAGTAGCCAGCACCAAGAGGCAAGTGAGCGAGATGGTGCCATAGACAGAGGCATGCGTACAGGGGGTGGGCACCCACCAGGTCCAGGGAACACATGAGGACAGGTCATCTGGGGATTTTTTTTTTTTTTTAATGTTTATTTATTTTTGAGACAGAGAGAGACAGAGCATGAATGGGGGAGGGTCAGAGAGAGGGAGACACAGAAGCAGAAGCAGGCTCCAGGCTCTGAGCTGTCAGCACAGAGCCCGACTGGGGCTCGAACTCACGAGCTGTGAGATCACGACCCGAGCCGAAGTCGGCCGCTTAACCGACTGAGCCACCCAGGCGCCCCTCATCCAGGGATTTGAGCCACAGGTCAATGGCCTTTAGGGGTCAGTGGGGAAGGGGGAAGGGGGTCACTTTTTGTCCACAGTTCCGTGAACTTGCTGGTTGGAAGCAGCTCCTTTGAGGGAAGGTACAGCCTAAGCCAATCTTGGGAACTGTGACCGAATCGCTAAGGGAAAGTATCCATGATGGCCCAAACCAACCCGCATGCTGGTCACAGAGGGCGAAGCTGGCAAACCTACAGAGAGCGGGACCTGTGCCCTCCCACAAATCTCAGACCTAGCTCAGATTCACGGGAGCCCTGCTACAACCACAGCAGTTCCCGGCGGGCTGAGAACTAGCCCACTTAGAACAGCGCACTGAGAGCGACCAGCAAAGGGCGGACGCACATGTGCAGTGTTTCCATCTCAGAGCAACCGCATTTCCTGAGAAGCAAATGGGCTCCTCCGGACAACGTGTGCGTCCTCCCGACCAGAAGCTTGAGAGGATTCCGGGAGGGGAGGCTTTAAAAGTGCCTCGTCATACAATGAGTCACCGGTGGCCCTCCTGCGCCTCTTTCTTTCCTTCCCAATGGCGGCAAGGGCTGCACCGGGGCAGAAGAGTGCCCCATGTCAGCCCCCCTGCCCCCACTGGGGACGGGAAGAGGAGGAAGGCGCGGGGGAGCTCGGAGGCTCAAGTAGCAGCCTGCTCTTGGCAGGGGCTGCCGCTAATTTTCTTTGGCTGGCTCTGACTACCTGTCTGAGAGCGCGGCGATGCAGGAAGGAAATTTTTCAAGAGATTAAACTATTATTGTTTCCTGTGTGGCTGTCTTCGCTGGTGTATGAAAAAAAAGCTTTAAGGGCACTTGAAAAGAGATTTGTCTGAATAGCGGAGTTGTTGTGATTCATCTCCCCCAAGTCGGGATTTGGCCAATTTCCTCAGGAAAGTGGTTGATTAGGACCCATGGATTTACCCGTGGCCTAAATATAAGATGTCATAAAGGTGATTAATGGTGAGCTCACCATCAGAGGGAGTTAAGAGTTTATAAAAGCTATTTTTAACGGTTTGGAAGGGGGAAAAACTCACTTGTCACACTGCCAATGTGTCTCAATGGTTAAAAACCTCTTTGTGGCCCAAGATAATTCATGCTACCAACTGTTAAAGGTCATTGTATTTTCTGATTTTCCAAGTTTGTTTGAAAAATTGATTCAATGTGTTTTGCTGTTTATAGAAAAGCACAGGAGGGAAGGAAAATAAAATGTATTTTGCCACCGTGATTAGTGATTGCTGTTGCTAGCACCACTGAAGTACAATAAACTTGTTTCTTTTTTCCACCCTGCCTTGCTGTTTACCCGCTTGCCTGACAAATAGCAATTGATGGAGGGTATTCAGAGCCCAAGCAAAACTAGCCTGGGATTCCCAAAGCAGAAGAAATCAGGGTAGCTTAGGCACTGGCTGA
The DNA here is from genome assembly GCF_046562875.1 of Panthera onca. Lineage (NCBI taxonomy): Eukaryota > Metazoa > Chordata > Mammalia > Carnivora > Felidae > Panthera > Panthera onca. Next base: position 9,698,332 of record NC_138347.1, on the reverse strand, counting down.
CGGCATTGATGGCCACTGGCAGTGTCTAGGGTGGCTCAGTGATGTCACGTTACCCAGAGATGCTCCAAGATGTAACGTTATTGTCATGACAGGGAGGCAAGCCCCCTCCTCCAGTTACAAACCAATCAGCTCTGTATCAAGGAACATAGATGACCAGCATCTTTTAAAAGCTGAAATTCCTATAAGGTATTACCGAATTCTCTGAAAGTGACATTTAACCGTTTGACTGAATCATGTGGTAGCACCCTAAAAAAAAATTTAATGAAAATTAAAAGTTGTCACCATTGGCTAGATATTTGGGCATTTTACGGATGGTAGAAGCATGAAGGCAAGGGTGCATTCTGTAATGTGTACAGGGTGGGATAAGGGGAGGGGTTAATTGCTGAAATACAATTACACCTGCTTATTTTGGGTGACTAGCAAAAAACGCTCATCACACTATACTTTCTGTGCACCTTGCATCGTTTTGTAGACTGAGCCGAAATGATAGGAATCCCGATGCAAGGGGTATTCCTTCATTCCTTCTTTTTTTAGCAAACACTGATGGGGACCCTCTAACGTGGCAGAACACCGGATACTACTACTCAGGGCTGCAAAGGTAAATATGACTCAGGGTTCGGGGAGCTCCACAGGGAGCCTGGCAGATAAAGAAGGTTGTTACAACAAAGGGAAGTGATGTAACATGTACACGTGCATGCGGCCTGGCAATCAGGGAGAGGTAAAAACTTTTCTCCCAGAGTGCCAGAAGTAGAGATAATAACAGCTATCAGAGCTAACTGGAAGCTTCTGTTTGAGGGCAAAACCCAGAAATTGCAGGAGTGGCTGTCTCTCTCCTATCCCATTGGCCTGAACTTACTCTGATTGCCACACCCAACTGCAAAGGAGGCTGGGAAATGTAGTCTCTGGCTGAGCAGCCATTACTCTCTAAAATGGTGGCGTCTCCGTTAGTAAAAGGAAGACAGGGAGAAGGACAACTGGACAACAGTTAGCAGTTTCTGCACCTGTTATTTTAAGCCATTGTTATGTGGGAGTCCAAAAGGGACCCTAACATCAAAAGCATCAACTAGCAAAACAGCATTTGTTGAGTGCACAAGGCATAGGGCTGCAGAGTCTACACCAAAGGATATGACACTTGATGATTAGATTTTGCATCAAAATTGCTTGTAATTGACAATTATTTATGATATAAATACAATAAAATTTATTTTCATCTTAAAATAAATAGCAACAGAATGTGCTTCAAGTTTGTTCAAAAAGTAGTGGAGAATTTAAGTACAGGAAGAACAAAAGGAAATGAGGCAAACTTCAAGTCTTCAGACTCAAGAGAAGATAGCAAGAGCAAGAATTTTCTGCTGAATTAGAGAGAGCTGGGGTGGATTCCTCAGCCATATGAGCTTTTCCGGCAGAGAGCTGCATTTTATCCATCTTTGTGCCCCCAGTACCTGGCACAGCCCATTTCATGGCATTTATTGGCTCTTGATTAATGTTGAAGGGAGGGGAAGAATATTTTATTTGGGTTTTAAATAACGGATAAAATGTATTAAGAGCTATCACTGAAGGGCCATTTGACCTTGGCCTCACAATCACAGGGACACAATTTTTAACTTTAATTTTTAATATACATATAATATATAATTTAATATACATTTAATATATATTTATATATATTATAAATATTATAAATATATTTTATATATTTTATATATATTACATATACATATATAATATATATAACAACTATAGATAACACACATGGTCAAAAGACAATGACATCCATCAATAGACTTCGATCTCATGTTGCCTCACCACACCATACCACCTGATACACCTTGAATTAACTTTTATAAAACCTTTGACTATATCATGCCTAACCCAATTGTACTGCATTACAGTACAATTTAAAATTTAAAATTTGGGGGTTTAAAATGATTTGTTTGTTAAATGTAAGCCTAGATATTTGTAATATTCGTAATGTTGTTTCAACATTTCTTCCCTTTTTAGTTGTTGTTGGTTGGGATTTTTTATACTTAGGATCTCAAGAAATTTGACGTATCATGGGCCTCTCACAACCTTTTTAAAATCCTGGGAAGGATATCATAACGTTGTCTACTCTCAACTATTATTCTTAAGTACAAGTGCTCTGAATGCTCCTCTTCTTTTCTTCCCTTTAGATTTGGTGACTGGGCTTTATCCAGTTTCGCAGGGTGAGGTCACTGGGTTCTGGCAGTGCCCTGGATCTTTCCATCCTTCATAACTATTACTCCAAGGTCCCCAAACTCTCGCTGGGCCTCGGCCCTCAGGATACCCAGGCTGGACACCTGGCTTCTGGCTCAGTCCAAGCGTTCATGGTAAGAAGCTAAACAAGGAAAGAAAGGGAATGGAGCCAGTCCCAGCTCCTTCCAGCTCCTGGGAGTGCCTGTTTGCACATTACAGATTTTTGAGGCACCTCAGCACATTCTCCATTCAAACTCGATAAATATACACCTAACTAGACCCAAATTCCAGACCTGACACACATAAACTTCAGTGCAAGTAATCTCCAAGTGGGCTTTCTAAAAATACGTGATTTCCATATTCCATGCCAACCCCCCAGGGTTCATCCTAACGAATGTGTCAGAAACACTTGACGCAAACAATGACCCTTTCCAAGCCTGAGTTTCAACATGCAGAGCAGTGATATGGGAATGAGAAGCAGATTTTGTGAACTGTGCTCCAGAGCTTGGTCCAGGCCCTCTCCCCTTCCCCCTCTGCACTTTTCCTCCGTGTGACCACGTCAGATTCCGTGACTTCCACCAACCACCCCTGAAGTGCTGGTTTCACTTCCAGATCTTAAACTCCAGCCTCAGTCTCACTCCTAAGCCTCAGACGCCATATAGGTCACTGCCTGTTAGGAGTTGCCACTTAGGGATCCCAGTCTCAAGCGACTCAAACTCAGCCCATCCCAATCTATGCTCATTGTCTCATCTGAACCCAGGTTCCCTGTGACATTACAGGCACCACCATCTTCCTCCATGCCCAAGCTAAACATCTGTGTGTCACCCACCCTCACACCTAATCAACCTCTGAGTTGTACTGAGTGTCTCCTAAATTGTTCTCAGATCCAACCGCAGATACTGTCTTTTCCAGGCAATTCTGATACATCTCACGGACAAAAAAAAATGACTTTTTTTCTTAATGTTTATTTCTTTTGAGAGAGAGAGAGCAAGTGAGTGAGTGAACATGCATGTGAGTAGGGGAGGGGCAGAGAGAGAGGGAGAGAGAATCCCAAGCAGGCTCCGCACTGTCAGCGCAGAGCTGAGGTGGGGCTCAATCTCACCAAATGTGAGATCATAACCTGAGCTGAAATCAAGAGTCGGACGCGTAACTGACTGAGCCACCCAGGTGCCCTTGGACAAAAATAACTTTCTAACTGGCCTGTCTATATCCACTCTTGCTCTAACTCAACCCATTCTTTTTTCTGTAGTCAAAACTTCCTAAATATCTTTCTCCTCACTCTTCCAGAAAATATTTATGAAGCACCTATCATGTGCCAGGCACAGTGCCAAGCACAGGTTATATAGTGGTGATCCAAAGATCCAGGGCTCCTGTCCTCATGGAATACACACCAATCAGACAGTGTTGCCTCCATGCTTAATATCTGTTGGCAGAGTCATGGCCTCAAACATGTCCACATCCCAAGGGAAGGAGGACATGAGCTAAGGAATGTAGGCGGATTCTAAAGCTGGAAAAGGCATTCTCCCCTAGAGCTTTCAGAAGGAACATGGCTCTGTCAACACCTTGACTTTAGTCCACTGAGCCACAGTTTAGATTTCTAGAACTGTGTTATTTTAAACCACCAAGTGTGTGGTCATTTATCACCGCAGACACAGAAAGCTAATATCACAGTGTTACAGTATTTATAGCACCTAAACAATGTGATATCCTTCAATAGCTTCCTAGTGCCTTTGGGATAAAGCTCGGAATCCTTTCACACAGCCTGTTTCCAGCCACCCTCCCTTCCTGTCCCCACTGCCACCAACTGAACTTATTTTCCATTCTCAAAGGGTCTACACTCCTCCTCTCTGAGGCTGGAACACATTATCACCACTTCCTGGAACCCTCTTCTGTTTTATCTGATGAACTCCAATTCCCAAATTCAATAAAGACCACTTTCTCAAACGTATCTTACCAGAACCCCTCAGTCCGGTCATGTTAGAGGCTCTCATGCTCCCTCTACTTTCCCGTTCAAAGTATTCATCACACCTGGCTCTGCTGGTCTTAATATCTATTCCCCGTGAGACCATGAACTCTGGGTGGTGGGCAGAGTCTAGGATGCCCTTATTCACCACTGCATCCCCAACACCTGCTGTGTGGGTACTCCGCACAAATTTGTAAAATGAATGAATGCATGAATGAACAGGGAACAAAAGACACATTTCTCTTTCATCTAGAGAGCACTCCCTCCTATGGACATCTGGCCACTTTTTACATTCAAACCACTGTTTTGTCACAGAAAAAAAACTTGACATCTTAAATTCTGATTCCTTGACCTAAACACAAGAAAAAAGCCACCTCCACTGCTATACGTCTTATTCTTTTCAAATTGCAGACCATTAAGTTTTTATCTGCTGAGATTCTCTTCCTTCCTAGGGTCCTCTACAGAGTGTGGATGGCACCTACTGGCACTCTGTTTATTCACTCCAAGCAGAACATCAGTCACTGAACAAAACAGAACCAGTGACCAGAGGTATCCAAAATAGCCGGTGAGCCACAGCACCTGGGAATCAGTTCATTCTTCTAGGAAGACTTCCTATGACTGAGCCTGCATGCCAGGGGGGTCTCTCCAGTGGTGGTGAAAGTGCCCATGGGGAGCTGGACCCCTCCTGTTCTGTGCACTTAGTGCATTACCCCCTCCTGTGGGGGCCTGCACCTCCTTTCTGGGGACTGTCCTCCCTTGCAAGGGATGATGGGATGCTACCTCGCTCAGTGAAATGTCAGTTCAACATCTAAGAAATCTTTGCTAATCTTTTGAATATTTACTAACATCTAGAAAAAATAAGCCAAGGAAGGATTTGTTCATAACTTCCAAAATCTGTTACTTCCATCACCCCAGCCTACCTGGGGTGACCCATTGTCACTCATCCTTTCAACAAATATGTAGCATGCGCCTACTGCATGCCAAGCATTTCAAGAACAGGGATAAATAGGAGAGCTTGTCACACAAAATCCATGCTGTTGCAGACCTTAAATTTTACAGCAAGGAAATGAAACTCCCAATCTTCTTGATTGACTGGTTTCTCTTCTACCCATAGCTTTCTGAAATAAAATAATACAGTTATTTCCCCTCTCCCATCACTCAGATTCTGTCAAGTCAAGCTTTGTGTGCTGACCAGGAATACACAGAATTCCTCCAGGTGGAAAAAAAAAAAAAAATGCTGTGAACTCTTCTAAGTGAGGAAAGGAGGTGAATACCTATTCTTGAGCCATATTTCATGTCCTACACCCTAGATAAAAAATGACATGGGAATAAAGACACCTGGATGGCTCAGTGAGTTAAGCATCTGACTTTGGCCCAGGTCATGATCTTGTGGTTCATAAGTTCAAGCCCTGCGTGGGGTTCTGTGCTGACAGCTCAGAACCTGAAGCCTGCTTCTGATTCTATGTCTCCTCTCTCTGCCCCTTCCCTGTTTGTGCTCTGTCTCAAAAATATATAAACATTAAAAAAAATTAATGACACGGGAATAGAATTTACAATAAAGATACGTATAGAGAGAGATGGATACATACATCCATACCTAGACATCACACAATACATGATATGTAGGTATGTGTGCACATGTGTTTGTATGTATGTATGCCACGTGAAAGTCTCAGTCTCTGCAAGATAGAATTTCAGAGAAAGGACAGTTCAGTCAACGGAATAAGAAGAGAGGAGTCTTCCTAGATGACACTGCCTTGGAAAGATGAGGAAACTCTGGACATGGATGTGGTAGTTCAATAGGGAGAACTTTATGAGCAGACAGAGGAAGGAAAGTGGGAAAGGCCATCAGACGAGGGGTGTGCTGTCCTGGAGGTCCCTTGTGCAGGAGGCATGTGGTGCTATGCAAGGGGCCCGGGACTCACTGGGAGTGTCGGGAGCAGGCAACAAATGAGTTTGCGTCGAGTCCCCTGGGCAACAGTTGGCTGTTGAAGCTGGGGGAGGAGGGAGATGGGGAATGGAATCACTGAAAAGCAATACAGGAAGGGACACGAAAAGTCTCCTAATCCTCCCGCCCTGCTAACCCTGTACGCTACAGATAAAGTAACTGAGACAGAGAAGCCACGATAACCGCAGGGTTCTAACACTTCTCACTGCTCCCAAACCTGTGCTCTTCCGAGCATACAGCAGCATCTTAACAAGAGATTCAACTGATGTCATTGTGGAAGGGGAGATGGATGGAGAGGGTAGAGGGGTGGAGAGTAGAGATTTATTTAAACTTTCTAAGTTAGAAGAATAATGCAACAATGGCCTACAAGTAAGGTGTTGAGGATACAGAGGACAGAAGCAAATAATATAATAATAATAAATTAGGTGTGCATATGTGTGTGAGAGTGCATGCACACCCTTGAACTGAGTTGGTATGGAGACAATTAGAAGGAAGGCCCCCCCAGGCTTGAAGCCCACCCGTCCAGGACAGTCATTTTTACAGAGTAAGTCCTAAGTGAATGTTCATTAAAGGGAAGAATAAACATGTAACGGGGAGAGAGACAGTAGCCACTTCTCCTCCAGGCTTAACGTTACAGGTTCCATTTACTTACTATTTATTGTCAAGGAAAACTCGAAGCAATTTTCAATGGCAGAGTGTCCTCTCCCTACCAAGAACACTCAGGTGTGCCTGTGGGCAGCCCAGGACAATGATTCAGAATTCCATGCTCTCCTGGGTCTTAAAGAAACACAAAACACTCAGATGGACAGCAAGCCCGGACTGCCAGAGTCTTGAGCCTCCAGCCCTGAGATGTACAGATCCATAAGGGGAAGCACTATGGGGCCCCAAGCCTTCACAAGATCCCTTTCCCAGAAATCAGGTTCACTTTTGTTTTTCCAACTTGCTTTTTGACGGGACTCGATCACTTCCTGCAGGCACCCTTAGCACCCAAGTCAATGCCATCTACAGAAGTCACTATGCACACCTAGTGAGGACAGCAGAGAATTTAGTTCTAGAAGGTAAGAATCTGTGGATCCTTAAGTAAAACACCATCAGCACCCGTTCCCCACCACACAACCCATCTCACCACCACTTGAATTTCTAGATGGTTAGGCTTAAAGAAAGAATTCACATCAATGGCCACTGGGAAGAAGGAAAGAAATCACAAACAGCGGAAGGGGTGAAGGGAGAGAAAACTGCAATGAAGACAGTAGCTCCTATACACATAAATGTGCCCTGAACTATTTTTCGTGTCCATTAATGCACCACCTGTGTGTGGAATTACAGCCCATCAGCCAGGAGTAACATGTGGCACCCCCACCTCACCCAGGGGCAGTTGTATCTATTTGCTGGAACCAAAAGATCGGGCCAAGGAGCTGGTTGGGATAGGTTCAACAGCATCATAAAGGATTAAGTGTAGATTTCAGCTTATTGGCAAACCAGATCCTTCATAAAGTAGTTTGGAACAGAAAAATGGAGGAGTTGCGTGTTTTTGTAGAAAATTATATTCACAAAAATTCAAAAGGGAGGCATATTTATTAAATTAATTGCATAGGAAAATGACAGAAAAGAAGGGGAGAGAGAAAGGACATTTCCCTAGACACAAAATGTCTAAAAGAGATCTGGGGCTGAACACCTGAACCTAAAATAGCTCTCTATTCTGTGGGTTCTGTGGTCTTTCAGCAAAAGTTAATTTTGCTGGCTTCGAGTTTATAACTGAACTCCAGTGTGAAATATTGAAAAGGAAATGACTACAGAGAACCTATTTAGACCTTCCTGGCAAGACCTAAGTTGGAGGAGAGGAGGGGAAGGGCTGTTTATCTTGACAGAGGATTTCCTTACCAGAACATGGAAAACATTCTTTTTGTCAAATATGGTTAATAGTCATCCAGCAACACAAAGAGTAGCTTCAGTAGCTTAAAATCAACAAGGGGTGACTGGGAGAGGTGTGACTGTGCCCCCCTCCCAGACAGAACATGAGCTAACTCATGGCCATGTCTTGGACAGGGACAGTGTTGTTGATGAGTGCATAGGAAAAATATCATTACCTAATGCACTTTCCACCAAGGAAAATGTTGTCACCTACTTAGTAGGTAATGTAGACATACCCAACCAAAAGCTAGGCAAGAGGCACTATTAGCACATACCCAAAAATGCCTTGAAAGACACAGCTGCTGTTTCAAATAGGAAGAACAGGGGATACCCACATCCATTCAACTTCCCATTCTGATGGGAATGACTAATATTTTGCAGCTTTCCAATGGACTTCCTCTCTAAGCTCTGTGAGTATATCCCTTCAGCTTAGGAGCCTCTGAACACAGCAGCTGTGATGGAAACAGTATGAAATAATGGAAAAATCTTGGATTTGCAAACTTGGTGATGTAGGTTCTAGTCCCAAGTCTACTATGAACTACCTGGGTTTCATAAGATAATTCAGTCTGTAGGGGCCACAATCTTCTGAAGATCTTTTCACATAAAGATCCAACATGTAGAGAACACAGTCAGAAAGTCAGCAAGTTTTCTAAAGGTTATCATTAGAAATAAATCTTAACCCACCCGTTTCAAGTCATATATCCATACTAAGGTTTTATTTTGTTTTTATACTAAGGTTTTGTTTTAGTTCTTCAGGTTTCAGAATTAGCTCAAGGAACTTTTATATATGATTCATTTTATTTGCCCTTTCTTCCACCCACACACAAAATTGAGGAACAGCTTTCTGTGTCTTTTCTCTACATACACACAAAAAAATTTTTAACTAAAATAAAACAAAAGTGATTTTCTCAAAATTCTAATTACCTGAAATGCTTTTCTCTACTACCTGGGGTACAAAAGATCATTTATATTTCCTGATTCAGAATTCTATAAACTCTTAGTGGTTCTTTGTATACTTCCTTCCATAAATCGGAATAAGATTATCGGGATGCATAGCATATGCTGGGCAATTCTTAGCTCATCTTAATTTCAGAATTCAAATAACAAAAACCTGAAGCAGTAAATTATAAACCAGACTAAGTACTTGGAAGGGTTTATGCCCAGTATGGTAGATTTCAAATATGGTTCAAAAACCTGTGACCACTCCCGTTTAAGCAATGGAGTCTGTTTCCTTGTCCCTTTAATCTGGCCATGTGACTTGCTTTAACAAATAGAAGGCAGTAGATATGATATGGGGCCATTTCTTAGAGTAATTCTCAAGAGGATTTTTGCTCTGGCTTGGTTTTAAGAACCTTGCTACCACATGAATAGACCCTGCTAGCCTACTTGAAGTTGAGAGAGTTGGGGCATATCACTTCAGCTGCAAGCCAACCAATCACATGAGAGAGGTCATCTGGGACCAGCCAGCACCTAGCTGACCCACCAAAGACCGGACTCACAAGCCCAGCCAAGATCAGCCAAACACAAGTAAGACCAAAATAGCCACTTAGCAGAATCATGAGTTAAATAAATGGTCATTGTTTTAATCCAGTTAATTTGGGGATTGTTTGTTATGCATCAAAAGCCAACTGATATATCTGGTTTATCTTAAATGAAGGTCACCCTAGATATTATTATGCATTATGTTTTAGATAATATTTTAAAGTAAGTAGTTTGTCCTCAGCAATCTCCCTGCCCATCCAGCTTTTGCCCTCACCCTCACTGACACAGCACCTTCTTTCCCCAGAATATTACTGTCTCCTACCCTCCACAGTCTTCCTGATCCAAAGGCAAAAAAAAAATAATAAAACCAATTTAAACAAGGGGTGACTGGGTGGCTCAGTCAGTTAAGCATCCGACTTCAGCTCAGGTCACGATCTCACAGCTTGCGAGTTCAAGCCCCACATCAGGCTCTGTGCTGACAGCTCAGAGCCTGGAGCCTGCTTCAGATTCTGTGTCTCCTCTCTCTCTGCCCCTCTTGCTCATCCTCATTCTCATTCATTCTCTGCTCATCCTCATTCTCTCTGCCTCTCCCTCTCCCTCTCTCTATCTCTCTCTCAAAAATAAACAAACATTTAAAAAAATAAAAAAAAATTTTAAACACATACATTAACAGGAAGAGTGTTTTTAGATGTATTATCTCACTAGATCTTACTCAACTTCTATAATAATCTATGAAATAATAAATATCATTCCCATTTTATAGATTAGGAAACTATAGTTCAGAAAGGAAAAATCTTGGGGCACCTGGGTGGCTCAGTGTGTTGAGCATTTGACTCTTGATTTTGGCTCAGGTCATGATCTCATGGTTAGTGGGATCAAACCCTGCATCAGGCTCTGTGCAGATAGCACAAAGCCTGTGTGGGACTCTCTTCTCTCTCTCTCTCTCTCTCTCTCTCTCTCTCTCTGTCCTTCCTCTCCCTCAAAATAAATAAACTTATTTAAAAAAAATTTTTTTTAAGATTTCGTGAACAAGAAAAAGCAAAACGAAAAATAAGCAGGAGTTAAACGCAGACTTGGGCCTTGAAGCCGGAAGTAACAGGACAGATGCACACTGGCAAGGGGGTTGTTTCTCCCCGGGGAACTCCACAGGCACCACAGACAGGGCCACAGGATCCCTCATTTTGTGATGATCACTGGTTCTCCTGGCAACACCAGGGAGGCCAGTTAGTTAACAAGGAGTACTGTGATAATTATCACTGTTTCATTAAGAATTATGAGTCAGGGGCGCCTGGGTGTTTCAGACAGTTGAGCGTCTGACTTCAGTTCAGGTCATAATCTCAGTTCATGGGTTTGAGCCTCACATCGGGCTCTGTGCTGCCAGCTCAGAGCCTGGATCTGCTTTGAATTTTGTCTCCCTATCTCTCCGCCTCTCTCTTCTCCCTCAAAAACAAATAAGCGTCAAAAAAAATTTTTTTAAAGAACTATGTGTCAATTTTCTGCAGTGGACACCAGCTTTCTTGTTTAGCCCAGTGAGGCATTTTCACATGTCAAGGGAAAACCAGTGAAGAAAAACTGAGTTGCGACAGCCTATTTATTAGGACTGAGTCACTGGGCATTCACAGCGCTTTTAGGAAGCCTTTTCTTCTTTCAGGACAAGATACAACTGCCCACACAACACATATCCCATCAACTCACGGCTGTCAACACTGGAAGGAATCTCGGAATTATCTCCTCTAAGCCTGCCATCTTTTGGAAACTAAGGACCGAGACGACTGTGCTATTCGCCCAAGACCACACAACCAATTCACACGGGCCCCTGGACTCGGTGCCAGCCCCTCGGCTGCTGGGCCAACACTGTCCAGCTCCAGCTCCCTGCAGGCTGACTGGACTTCTGGAGGAGATAGGGCCAGAAATACACACAAGGCCAGGATAAACATGTGCTTCAGGCCAGCCAATAATCTGAGCTCTTTCAACAATATTCTTTAAGCATTTGTTCTACATTTTTTGGTAGAGACAAGATTTATGTTAATAAAAAATTAGATACAGAAACCAATGCACTTCCCAATCACTTTCCCCATCCAAAGCAGCATCTGCATTGTAAAAGAAATAATGACAAAACACATTTCGTTTTTCTGTCTTACTAAACCAGGAAGATCTTTGGAAGGCACATAAAGGGTTCAAAACATATAGACAAATTAAACCAGTTGTTCCTGGGAAGCATTGCTTGGGTTCAGAATTTTAGCAGCTATAGCTTGAGTATTTCTACAGCAGATAAACCATAGAGAGAGATCTGGGCAAGTGGAGTGGCTTGGGGTTTTTTAAATTTCCACTGGAGGGCGCTGTCTTTGGTGGCCTGAGTTAAACTTTCTTGATCGTGTGAGTTGAGGAACAGAGAAATAGGGGTTAACTGGTGGACCATTTAGAGAGATGTTTGAATTCACCATCAGAACTCAGTGCCTGGGAAGCTGCTGGCTGTACCATCCCTTACTCCAGGTCTGGTGCAGGTGCCTCTTCAGTCTTGGTAGATGGGAGAGGGAGTATCAAAGGATGCTTGGGTCCAGCCCCACGTAAGCACCAGGTTGTTCCGGAGGAGAATCAGCTTGGGTATACACTCAGTGAAGACCCTCATGACCACAAGATCCAGATTTATCCTCAAAGTGGGACCCCTGTGTTAATGACTATCTCTGTGGAGCTTGTGCTATAGACTTTTTTTTTTTTTTAATCTTTAAAAATTGTTTTAAAGTTTTTATTTATTTTTGAGGGAGAGAGAGAGAGACAGAGCATGAGCGGGGGAGGAGCAGAGAGAGAAGGAGACACAGAATCCGAAGCAGGCTCCAGGCTCTGAGCTGTCAGCACAGAGCCTAATGCGGGGCTCGAACTCACGAACTGTGAGATCATGACCTGAGCCGAAGTAGGAAGCTTAAGCGACTGAGCCACCCAGGTGCCCCTAGACAGTCTCCATTTTGAAGAAGGAAGGAAGAAAGGGAGGGAGAGTGGGAGGGAGCAATTGAGAGTAAACAAGTGAGAGAGCAAAATTTCTGCCCATATCGGCCAGATTATGAAGTATTCAAATGCTCATCAACAACTGACCCTGAAATTTCATCAAGCTGTACCCTTTAGGATATGTACTCTTCTTTACATGTATGTTATAGTTCAATTAAAAGTTTTAATTTTTAAGCACAAGAGTTTTACCCCTTGATCAGGTATCCTCCAACCCTAGTACTGAAAGGAAGAGCCCTCCCTGGCTCTCTATTCAAAGAGAAGGGAGTTAAAGTAGGAGTTGAGGAAACCAATCCTGAAATTGAGCCACCAAGATAATTCATGGGGGAAAAAAAAAGAAAGAAAGAAAAATGTTTCCAAAACACCTAATTGAAGCCTGGTGATTCTGTCTACAAAGAAACATACTAGTTGCATTATTATAAGTGAACTTTTTATTCCAGGCCCTTTCAATATGCACATTTCCAAAATTTTGGCTCATTTCTCCAGAGGACTTAGTAAATGCCCCCACTGTTTACTAAAGACCCAGTCTTGAAGAGCAGGAAAATGTTTATAAGCTGCTAATGAGGGCTTAGCACCCTTTGGGGGACAAACAGCTCCAGTCAGAAGCTCTATGGAGGGAAATGAGCTCTGTGCCCAGCAGGTACCAGCCAGGAGGCACAGTCATGCATTGATTGCCAAAAGGAATCCTGGTTAATTATCATGCCACAGACTCCGTGGAAGAACACGCTAAGTCTCATACGTCTGGGTTCTCCAAACATCAAGGCAGATAACCAGAAAGCCGCATACTCACAATAGTAATTGCTTGATTGTAACTGCCCTACATCACTTTTCCTTTTGACTTATGAGTATTTTTCTGAGGAAGGGACCCAAGGAATGCTGAATCCTGCCTATTTGCTTGTTTCATTCATTCATTTAATAAGCATTCATTGAGCACTAATTCTGCACCAGACATCCTTGCAGATGCTGCAGATGCAATACTGAACAAGATCTTCAAAGTCCCTGCCCAGTCAAGGAGATGAAATTCTGGTGGGCAAGATGGAAAAACAAATAATCCAACAAGTACCTAGTATCAGGTCATGTAGCAATAGGTGCTCTGAGGGAGAGCAAAGCCAGAGAGGAGACAGGTCCAGGTAGGAGCTACTGCTTCTGAAAAGGGGATCTCATCAATCTCTCCCCAAGGAGGGGGCATTTGCCTTGTAAGCTAAGACATTCACATGTTTTCGTTAAGTGGTCGAAAATCATCAGAAAGTTTTAAGCAATAGAATGATCTAACCTGATTGTAGATTTGAAGGATCGCGTTAGCTGCTGTGCAGAGGATGAATTTTCAGAGGCAAAAGTGGAAGTCCAGAGCTACATGGAAGTGTGAGGAGATGGGGGCAGAGCTGTGGAGACACAGAGAGGTACATACTGATCTGCAACAGAGGCGACAGACCACCAACAGGTTGAGTGTAGGTTCTGAGAGAGAGGAATTAGGGATAGCTCTTACTTTTTGGCTTGAGCAAAAGTGGATGGTGGTGCCATTTACTAGAACGTTGCTGCCTCCTGATCCACATGAGGAAAAGACCTTTTTTGCCTATGGAATTTCCTGTGTCTCTACTATCTAGAGAAGACAGAACTGGCTTGGACATATTCCTAGCTAGAGAGAGATGGTAGTCTCATTATTTTATTTCAGCCCTTGTAGACCGTAATTTTGGGAGCATGCAATTCATAAGTAAATTCAGGGTAGCCTATTTATCTCTTCTTTTTCCATTTGATTGAAATCCTGGGCATCGGTTTTTATTAGGATGATGAATTTGGCTAGAACTTTGTCACATTTATTCAAGACTAATATGGTGTTATCTAGTACAAGAAACAGATGAGAAATCATTCCTGCAGGACTAAAGCTCAGACACGGCCCAAAGGAAACACACGAGACATAAGGAAATTGTTGGAACACAAACAGTAGACAGTCTTGTGCTGAACTAGAAAATGTGTTAGTTCACGCAGAATGCAGTATTTATAATCATGGGCATGGAGAAAGGATTTAACTTGGGCACACAGTAGTTGTGCTTTAAAGGTCAATTTCCTTAGCATTGTTCAAGAGCACTGAACTTTGGATAAGCAGTTAACGAACTTAGGAAAATGAGCCAGTCAACAAATTATTGAGGCACTCTATCTTCCAAGTACCATGGAGGGGACAGTGGGAAGCAAAATAAACCAGCTCACTTCCCCTGTGGAACTGATATTCTAAAGAGAAAGATGGCAGAAGCGGAGTGATTATAAATGACACAAGACTTACAAAGAAGAAGCAGGAGTGCTATAGGAGTGCATTATGGGGAAGCTGGTCCAGGGAGTCATGCTGAGACTGGAAGGGTGAGTGGGTGTCCACGAGGGGAAGAAAGAGAAGTGCTGAGAACAGAGCAAACACCACCAACCAGAGCCAAGAGGGAAAAGGTGTGGCACTTTCAAGGATCCCTGAGGAGTGAAGGAAGTAGAGGTGGAAGAGGTCAATAAGGGCCAGATCAGGCAGTTGGGGCCCACGTGATGTTTATTCTATAGGCAAGAGGAAGCTGCTAAGTGGTTCTAAGTAGAGGAATTCAGGGAGGGGTTTTGAAGATGACTCTGGCTGCCAGAGGGTGGGGAAGGGCAGGGAAGGGAGAGGCTGGGAGATGGGATCAGATGCTCCCAGCCGGAGGGAGGAAACGTTGTGGGGCGGGGTGGGATGCGGCAACTGGAGCCGTAAAAGTAAGCAGGAGGCAGGATGGCCAGGACTAGGCAATGGGCGTGTGTGAGATCACTTGCGGTGCTGGGCAAAGGAGGGAGGTGGAGAGGGCAAGGAGACAGTAGGGTCACTGGGACTCCTGCGTGCCGGGTCTGAGTCTCATACTGACAGGGAGAACTCCAGAAGTCTGCATGAGTCTCTCTACCTACACTTAGAAAGTTCTGATTCCCACCCTAGATAATAAAAATGTAATCTAGAAGGGAATCAAGAAGGAAAGCCAAAAGAAATCAGAGGGACAGAGAGACCTTTTGAGAGCCCAATAGATATGGAAATCCAGAGAGAAGGAAAAGCACGGTAAAAGCATCAGCAAATATAATTAACACTCCTCCCCTCGGACAAGGTGAAAGGGATAGAACCATAGAAGAGCTGATAGAGATCAGAGAAGATGGAGCAGCCACCTGCCCTGTGGCTTTCTAGGTGGCAAGAAGTGCAGGCATAATTCCAGTCCAAGTGCCCACAGAGGTAGGGCAGATACCAGCAGAAAGGAAAGGCGGAAGCTGTGTGGAGTCTACCTGGAACTTGTGCTCCATCGAACGGAGTCTTGGACCACGTACGAGGAGGCTGAATATGGAAACCAGAATGCCATAGTTGCACTCTCTTACCCATTCTTGGGTAGGAATGAAAATACCGATGATTTGGACCTGAGGTGCAGATGTTTTGCAAAAGGGAGGATGCACAGTTACAGGCTGCCTGTTTAATGACTGACTTGTATGGCAGGTGATACTTCCATGTGATACTCTTCACCACACCCCCTAACTCCGTGAGGATGGAGTTATTTCCCAGGACCTCAGATAAGCTCGAGGGGGCTGGAGAAAGAGTTGAAATATGTCATTCATAAGATTCCGTGCAACTGTTTACCAGGGGAATTCACGGAAAATGTTGAATTGATGTGCTACACCTATAATTAAGATTTCTGCCCCTAAGTGTGTTTCGCTTTTGCTTACAGAATCCCTCAGGGAAGAGTAGGGGGACTCAGCTTATCCCTCCTGCTGCAGGAGGTCATGTTAATTAATAACCCACATAGTGGAGGATCCAGAATTTCAACCACCCAAACCATGCAAGCAATGGCTTGTTCTCAAAGGAGAGGTGAGGATATCAGGATAACAGGCAAATCTTGTTTGCACTAGCAAGAGAAAATTGCTTTATTAACTGAAGGTTTCCCTTGCCTCTCATGTACCCGTGCAGTCCTTCCGGCCTTTCCCAACTCAGCGTCAGTAAGCAGACACTGAGTCAGGGAAGTGACCTTTTAACAGAATAAGAACGAAAAAGGGAGGTTTTTTGAATATGACTTCGAATGTGTCTTTCCTTATCAGAATCTACAACCTTTGCCTTTCCAGGGGACACGCCTTTGAGCTTAAATTGCACACATCCTAAATATTTCAGGAAATAAAGACCAGTTGGTTTGATTTTATGGGTCCCAGACACAGAAATCAAGTTAGTCATGATTCTCAGTTCTGAGCACTTTATTAGGAGTATCAGTGCCTGCAAAGCCTTTCTCAGATTTATGTTTCCCTTTGATCCATGATCTCTATTCCATTCCCCTGTTGTGTAGATAATGTATCTGAAGTGTTTGCTTAACCTTGAGTACCCACTGTCCTTTTAAAATATACAGAGCCACTATATATGTTTTAAAGTAATTAATACATTATTTTATTCATAATAACTTACCTGTCCACATTGTCATGTGTACATCTATTTTCTAGCTTCTGTCTGATACCACACAAAAAAGTTCAAGACCTAAAATGTATGCAGTAAACAAAGGATGAGAAAAAATGAAATATGAGCTGGCTCGCCCAGCCCCAGACAAGAGAAAACATCTCTGGACTGGGAGGAGGGAAGTAAAGATGCAAAGGTAAAGAAAAGAGCTGAGACATCAGTGGAAGTCCTGAAAGGAAAGTTCCTTGTCCTGACTCCCAGACCGAGACAATTCACATAAGAACCCCAGGTAGGTCAGGGAATCTGAGAGGTTCTTTTCCAGGTAGAGTTTATGGGGAAAAAACAAGGCCCAAAGTTTTCTTATGCCCAATTCAGTGCAGGATTGGAGAAATGTCTGCAGAGGGGGGCCTGGACAGGTTCCTGTAGCCTCAAAGTCCCCATGCCCGAGCACATGCAGTCCTGGCAGAACTTTGCCCTCACCAATGAGTGTGGGGCAGACCTGGGGCCTGAACCAGCCGTGTGGGGTAGACACAGCTGAGAGTCAACAAGCACCTGACCATGACCCTTGCCTAGTAGTAGCCTCATGCCCTTGACATCTTGGCTCTCTATGAGACCCCCAGGATACAGATGAAACCTCAGGAAAGGGGGAAAGACTCTAAACTCATAGATATTTATTTTCTACCATCCAAAAGACTGTTTACCAGGGGAATTCATGGAAAATGTTGAATTGATGTATTACACCTATAATTAAGATTTCTGAACAGACTCTGAACAGAAATTAAGTAATTACAGGAAAAATAAGAAGGTTACATTTTGTGTACAACTGGTTTTTGTTTTTGTTTTTAGCCTCACATTTTTTTTTTCTGCAGCACACTTCCCACCTTCACAATTATGTTTCTTTTAATTAGGAACTTCAAAAATATCCTAAATCTGGAACAGTTCAGGACCTAGAGAAATGACCTTTATACTAGGTAAAATGGGCATCTAAAGAAAGCCATTTGGCAAGCCAGAAAATAATCACTCTTACTCTTCTGAGAAGGGGAACCTATGGAGTTTGCCCACTAAAAAGAACATCAGGATGGAAACACACCTCACTGGTTGTTCTGTGTGTTCTATCGTCAAGGCCATTTTTTTAGAGAGGCCTCAGAAACCCCATTTCAAAGCTTCTCTGTTAGTAAAAGAACCAGACATGAAGGCCAACACAGCTACTGACCCTCCTACAGGAGAGCCAGGGACAAAGACTGCCGGTGGGTTGACGGATGTCACAGTCCATGGGGTCTGTCCCTTGAAGGAATATTTTTCTGCTTTTAACATATTCTCTTAAGAAATTACAAAATATATAGTCTTCTCATTACCATATACATCAAAATAGTGATAATTCATTAGGTTGTTAAAATTTCATTCAAATCTCTAAATAAAATTTTAAAAACTAGATCTAATAAAGAAGGATCACAGAAAAAGTATCCTAGAAATTTATTTCCCCCACAAAACTATCAGGAACTGCTGTAGAGATCCTGGGAGCTTGGGAAGATGGAGAGTAGGAGGACCCCGACCTCATCCTGTCCCACTTTTATGACTAGATACCATCCACATCCAAGTCAATAAACCCAAGAGCAATCCAAAGACTGGCAGAACAAACCCTACAACTAAATACAGAGAAGCAGCTGCACCTAAAAGGTGAGGAAGGTAAGAAAGGTGGAGGCAGGCTGCCTACAAGAGGGAGGGAGTCACACACAAAGAGGGCAGAGAAATGCGCCCTCACATCAGGGAGCTCATACAGGGAAGCCTACTCCCATATGGCTTTAGAAACCAAAGGCACTGAATTCTGTGAGTTGTAAAACCAGTAGGACTTGGACCCTGAAGCTTTAAAAGCCAGCTGACTCCGCACTGGGCAAGTTGGGAGGGTGAGTGATCCTTGGGGGTCGATACCCTTAAAGAGCCAGCAACCTGCATACAGAGGCATTATAAAAATGGCAGTTAACACAATGCTGGGGAACAAATGGGAAACAAATCTGCTCGTATTGATTTCAGAGCATTTTGAAGGACTTCCCCAAAACTGAGGGAGACAACAGGCACAATTTTCCTCCTCCACCTCCCAGCATAAAACAGAGATACCTGTGGGAGGTGAGGCTGCACAGACACTTACTACCTAACCCGCTAGCAGTGTGTCCTGCCCATGAGTTCTCCTGAGGACTTGTCCACTCCATGCCTGCCGGTCTTGGCCCTGAGTTCAGGGCAAATTTTGTTAAAGCAACACAGGCACCCCACCCAACTTCCAGGCACACAGTTCCTGCTGCAAGCCCCGCACATCAAACTCGCCACACCCAGCCACATGCTCTTAGCCACCATCATGTGTTGCACCCAGTCTCATGACCCAAGCCACTCGGGTTTACAGGCCCTGCCTGCTGCAGTATTTCAGGGGATCCTGCATAGGACTAGTGGCCCAGTGAAATGTTGCTAACACCACTACCCTGCTCTCAAGTTCCATAGCAGGCACCGCCCCTCAGAGCTGGCCTGACTAGGTCCCACTAACACCACAGAGGACAAGCACAATCCACAACAGGCAGAGAGTCAGTGAAGACAACTGCACTAAAACGAAAATTGACTTAGACACAACAGCAGGGCACTAGCAACACCCATAGGATACTCTCCTGAAGGGCTAGGTTCTGGTAAATATGAGACAATGCACTGCAGGGTACTCCAGGACCTCTTCTTCATAAAATAACTACTTTCAAGAAGAGAAGACACAGTTGACTTTCTTAACACAGAGAAACAGACACGGGAGGCAAACAAAATGAGATAGAAATGAAAGAACAAAACGAGGCCACAGACAGAGTTCTAAATGAAACAGATATAAGTAACATGCCTGATGGAAAATGTAAAGCAATGATCATAAGGATACTCACAGGACTTGAGAAAAGAGTGGAAGACATGAGTGAGACCCCTACACAGAAATAAAAAAATAAAAAATAAAAATAAAAAATAAAAAATAACATAGCAGAGATAAAGGGCACAATAAACAAATTGAGAACAGACTTGGTGGAATGAACAGCAGGATAGAAGAAGCCAAGGAATGAATTCATGACCTAGAATAGAGAGTAACGGAAAGTAATTAAGCTGAACAAAAGAGAGAGAAAAGAACTATGCAAAATGAGAATAGACTTAGGAAACTCAGTGACTCCATCAAACATAATAGCATTCTTATTATAGGAGTCCCAGAAGAAGAGAGGGAAAAGGAAAGGAAATGTTTTGAAAAAATAATAGCTGAAAACTTCCCAAATCTGGGGAAGGAAATGGATATCCAGATCCAGAAGGCATGGAGAACCCCCAACAGAACCAACAAAAGCAGACTGACACCAAGACATATTATAATTAAATTTGCAAAATATGGTGATGAAAGAAAAAGCTTTAAAAGCAGCAAGACAAAAAAAATATATATCATTAACTTA
This sequence comes from Panthera onca, assembly GCF_046562875.1. Classification (NCBI taxonomy): domain Eukaryota; kingdom Metazoa; phylum Chordata; class Mammalia; order Carnivora; family Felidae; genus Panthera; species Panthera onca. Next base: position 9,677,948 of record NC_138347.1, on the reverse strand, counting down.
CAGGGGAAAACCCGTAAGGCTAACAGGAGATTTTTCAACAGAAATTTTGCAAGCCAGAAGAGAGTGGCATGATATATTCAAAGTGCTGAATGGGAAAAATCTGCAGCCAAGAATACTCTATCCAGGAAGTCTGTCATTCAGAATACAGGAAGAGATAAAGAGTCTCCCAGACAAGGAAGAACCAAACGAGTTCATGACCATTAAACCAGCCCTGCAATAAATATTAAAAGGGACACTTTGAGTGGAAAGGAGAGACCAAAAGTAACAGAAGAAAAGTTGGAGACACAAAAGCAGTAAAGATGAATAATACTGTAAAGAAAGTATCAGTCAAGGAACTCACCCAAAAAAAGGATATAAAATATAATAACATATACCTAAGATGTGGGGAGGAGAGGAGAAAAGAAGAGGAGAGGGTTCAAACTTAAATGACCATCAACTTAATATACAGTGCTATATGCAGAAGAGGTTATATACAAAGTTAATGGTAACCATATATCAAAAAACAGTGATAATATGCAAAGAATAAAGAGAAATAAATTCAAATACATCACTGAAGATCAGCAAAACATGAGAGAAAGATTTGAAAGGACCAGAAAAAAATCTTCAGAAACAACCACCAAACAAGTAATAAAATGGCATACATATCCATCAATAATTACTTTGAATGTAAATGGACTCAGTGCTCCAATCAAAAGACATAAAGTGACAGAATGAATAAAAAACAAGACCCATCTTTATGCTGCCTACAAGAGACCCATTTTAGACCTACAGATACCTGCAATTTCAAAGTGAGAGGATGGAGAATCATTTGTCATGTAAATAGACATCAAAAGAAAGCTGAGTAGCAATACTTATATTGGACAAAATAGACTTTAAAATAAAGACTAACAATAGACAAAGAATGACACTATATAATAATAAAGGGAATAAACCAACAAAAAGATATAACAATTGTAAATATTTATGCATCCAACATAGGGCACCCAAATACATTAAACAGTTAACAACAAAAATAAACTAATTGATAATACAAAAATAGCAGGGGACTTTAACACCCTGCTTACATCAATAGACAGATGATCTAAACAGAACATCAACAACAACAAAATGATGGCTTTTAGTGACACATTGGAACAGATGGCTTTAACAGATATATTCAGAACATTCCAACCTAAAAGAGCAGAATACACATTCTTTTCAAGTGCACATGGAACATTCTTCAGAAGAGATCACATATTAGTACACAAAATAAACCTCAAAAAGAAGGTAGAAATCATACCATGTATTTTTCTTTCTGACCACAATGCTATGAAACTAAAAGTCAACCAGAAGAAAAAAAATCTGGAAAGACCAAAAATACATGGAGGTTAAATATCATGCTACCAAACAATGAATGAGTCAACAAGGAAATCAAAGAAGAAATTAAAAAATGAATATGGAAACAAATGGAAATGAAAACACAATAGTCCCAAACCTCTGGGATGCAGCAAAAGCAGTTCTAAGAGGGAAGTTAATAGCAATACAGGTATATCTCAAGAAGCAAGAACAATCTCAAACAACTTAACCTTGGATCTAAACAAGCTAGGAAAAGAACAATCAAAACCTAAAACCAGCAGAAAGAAGGAAATAATGAAGATTAGAGCAGAAATAAGTGACATGGAAACTACAATAGAACACATCAATGAAACCAAGAGCTGGTTCTTTGAAAAAATTATTAAATTGATAAACCTCTAGCCAGACTAATCAAGAAAAAAAAGATAGAGGACTCATAAATAAAATCACAAATGAGAGGGGAGAAATAATAACCAACATCACAGAAATACAATCATGAGAGAATATTATGAAAAACTATATGCCAACAAATTGGACAACTTAGAAGAAATGGATAAATTCCTAGAAACATATAACCTACCAAAATGGAAATAGGAGGAAATAGAAAATTTGAATATACCAATAACCAGCAAAGAAATGTAGCCAGTAATCAAAAAACTCCCAACAAACAAAAGTCCAGGATGAGACGGCTTCACAGATGAATTCTATCAAACATTTAAGGAAGGATTAATACCTGTTCTTAAAGTATTCCAAAATATAGAAAAGGAAGGAAAACTTCCAAATTCATTCTATGAGGCCAGCATTACCCTGAAACTAAAACCTGATAAAGAGCCACGAAAAAAAGGGAACCACACACCAATATCCCTGATTAACATAGATGCAAAAATTCTCAATAAAATACTAACAAACCAACTTTAACAACAATACATTTAGAAAATCAGTCACCATGATCAAGTGGGATTTATTCCTGGGTTGCAAATGTAGTTCAATATACACAAATCAATCGATGTGATACAACACATCAATAAGAGAAAGTATAATAACATATGATCATTTCAATAGACACAGAAAAAACATTTGACAAAGTACAACATCCATTCATGATAAAAACACTCAACAAAATAGATTTAGAGGGAACGTACCCCAACATAATAAAGGCCATCTATGAAAAAACCCACAGCTAACATCATCTTTAATGGGGAAAACTAAGCGCTTTTCTCCTAAGGTCAAGAACAAGACAAGGATATCCACTTTCACCACTTTTATTCAACACAGTACTGGAAGTCCTAGCCACAGCCATCAGGCAACAAAAAGAAATAAAGTAATCAAAATCAGTAAGGAGAAAGTAAAACACACTATTTGCAGATGACATGGTACTATATACAGAAAACCCTAACAACTCTACCAACAAACTGCTAGAACTGATAAATGAATTCATAGGATACAAAATCAATGTACAAAAATTTGTTCCATTTTTATATACCAATAATGAAGCAGCAGAAAAAGAAATTAAGAAAATAATCCCATTCACAATTGCACCAAAAATAGTAAGATACTTAGGAATAAACCTAACCAATGAGGTGAAAAACCTGTACTCTGAAAACTATAAAAACACAGATGAAAGAAATTCAAGATGACACAAAGAAATGGAAAGACAATCCATGTTTATGGACTAAAAGAACATTTTTTAAATGTCTATACTACCAAAGCAATCTACCCATTGAATGCAATCCCTTTTAAAATGACAACAGCATTTTTACAGAACTAGAGTTAAAAGTCCTGAAATTTGTATGGAACCACAAAAAACCCAAAATAGCCAAAGCAATCTTGAAAAAGAAAAGCAAAGCTGGAGGCATCACAATTCCAGGCTTCAAGTTATATTTCAAAGCTGTAGTAATCAAAACAGTAAGCTACTGGCACAAAAATAGACACATAGGTCAATAGAAAAGAATATAAAATTCAGAAATAATTTCACAATTATATGGTCAAGTAATCTTTGACAAAGCAGGAAAGAATATCCAATGGGAAAAAGACAGTCTCTTCAAAAAATGGTGCTGGGAAAACTGGGCAGCAACATGCAAAATAATAAAACTGGACCACGTTCTTACACCATAAACAAAAATAAATTCAAAATGGATTAAACACCTAAATGTGAGACCTGAAACTATAAAATTCCTAGAAGAGAACACAAGCAGTAACTTCTCTGACATTGGCCATAGCAATCTCTTTCAAGATATGTCTTCTGAGGCAAGGGAAACAAAAGCAAAAATAAACTTTTGGGACTATATCAAAATACGAATCTTCTGCACAGCAAAGGAAACAGTCAAGAAAACTAAAAGGTCTAACACCTACAGGATGGGAGAAAATATGTGCAAATGACGTATCCAGAAAAGGATTAGTATCCAAAATATATAAAGAACTTATAAAATTCAACACCCAAAAAACAAATAATCCAAATTAAAAAATGGTCAGAAGACATGAACAGACACTTCTCCAAAGACATCCAAATGGTCAAGAAACACTTGAAAAGATGTTCATCGTCACTTATCATCAGGGAAATGTAAATCAAAATGACAATGAGACACCACCTCACACCTGTCAGCATAGCTAAAATCAAAAACACAGGAAACACACACTGTTGGTAGGAATGCAAACTGGTACAGCCACTGTGGAAAACGGTATGGAGGTTCCTCAAACATTTTAAAATAGAACTACCTTGTGATCCAGCAATTGCACTATTGGATTCTTTACCCAAAGAATACAAGAACACTAGGGGTGCCTCGGTGGCCTAGTCAGTTAAGCATCAGACTTCAGCTCAGGTCATGATCTCATGGTTTGTGAGTTGGAGCCCCACATCAGGTGAGCTCAAGCCTTGCATCGGGTGAGCTTGAGCACCACTTCAGGCTCTGCACTCTCTCACACCATCTCCCTCTCTTTTGGGATTCTCTCTCCCTCTCTCTCCCTCACTCTCCCTCCTTCTCTGCCCCTCACTCACTCGCACTCTCGAAAGAAAGAAAGAAAGAAAGAAAGAAAGAAAGAAAGAAAGAAAGAAAGAAGGAAAGAATAAAAAAAGAATACAAGAACACTAATTCAAAAGGATATATGTACCCTTATTTTTATAGCAGCATTATTTATAATAGCCAAGATATTGAAGCAACCCGTGTCCATCAATTGATGAATGGATAAGGAAGATGTGGTATACATGTACAATGGAATACTATTTAGCCATAGAGAACAGTGAAGTCTTGCCATCTGCAATGACATGGATGGAGCTAGAGAGTACAAGCGAAATAAGTCAGAGAAAGACAAATACCATATGACTTCACTCATATGTGGCATTTGAAAAACAAACAAGGGGGGAAATGAGAGAAAGAGAGACAAAGCAAGAAACAGACTCTTCACTATAGAGAACAAACTGATGGTTACCAGAGGGGAGATGGGTGGGGGATGGGGAAAATAAGTGATGGAGATTAAGGAGTGCACTCGTGATAAACTCAGAGTGTTGTATGGAACTGATGAATTACTAAACTGTACACCTGAAACTAATATGATGCTCTACATTATTGGAATTAGAATAAAAACTTAAATTAGAAATGGACTGCTATAGTCTGAATGTTTGTTGTCCCCCCAAATTCATATGTCAAATCCCAAAGCTCAGTGGGATAGTATTTGGAGGTGGGGATTTGGGGAGGCAATTAGGTCATGAGGGTGGAGCCCTTATGAACAGAATTCGTGCTTTTGTAAAAGAGACTCGCTAGACGTCCCTTGTCCCTCCTGCCATGTGTGGACACAGTGAGAAGACAGCCATCTATGAACCATGAAGCAGGTCCCTGCCAGACACAGAATCTGCCAGCACCTTGACCTTGGCCTTCCAGCCTCCAGAACTGTGAGAAATACATTCCTGTTGTTTATAAACCACCCAGTCTAAGACATCTATTATAGCAGTTCAAATGGATGAAGACAAGAACCAAATATCAGCTAAAAGTCAAAGGAGGGAGGAATTCCTAGGTTCATGATGGTGCTCACATTTTCTTTGACTCTATTATTAGGGTATGAATAGATTGATGGAGAGTTAACATCTGCAGAGGAGAAAGCAACTGGGAAATTCTTTAATTACATCTGCATTTGCTGTTCAACTCCCAACTATTATTGGTTTTTACCAAATTCCAGTGAACTGTACCTTGGTAGTGTTTCCTTAAATTAGAGGGAAAAAAAACATGAAATAGGCCATTTAGAAATTAAGATAAATAAAATCAGAGACTATTTTGGTGAGTAGGTTCAAGGAATTCATTGATCCCAGGATGGAAGAAAGGTATGAGGCCATTCACAGCTGACAGAATCATCAAAGATGATTGAAAAGGGTTTTGTTGGGACAGTTTTTGTCCTGAGATTGATATCATAGCCTCCAAAAAGGCACACCTTGACCTTCACCCACAGCAGTAATTCTATTTTATTCAGAAGGAGTTGGTTTTAAGAAGAGATCCAGTGGATTCTGGATGGGCTTCTCAACATAAATCAATAGAGTCAAAAAAAGTCATCTTAGATTAATTTTACCATAAGAAATATTTACCAAGCACCAGAGACCAAGTCAGCATTGCCTAAGAACATTATTCCAAGAAACTCCCCCTACTCACTCACACCATGAACCGATCTAACATGCTTTCTCTAACGTGTCTTCCAGGCAGGAGCCACATGCTCTGGAAGCAGCCCCTATTTCTGTTCTGTTTCACAGCACTATGCTGGACAAATTATTATCCATAACTAATTCCAATAAGGTCCACAAAGAATAAATGGGTTCCCCAATGGCATCCCTAAAGAGCACCTTACATTCAGGCTTGCTTTTTTTTCTTTTTTGATGATAACTCTTCATTGCTCACAAAATATTTAGTTAAACCGTGGAACATTTGCTTAAGTCAAAACTTACTCCACATGGCCATGACATCTATCCATCTATTTTATGTCTGTGACTTAGCGAAAGCTAACTATCCATATTGTTTAAGTCGGTTAAATTAACAACTTGGAGAACAAGTGGTCTCAAGCACGCCCAGCTGCTCATTGTGCCTTAAGTGATGACTAGTATGTCTTATTTTTATTTAGTACTTTTATCCTAGTCACCTGGTCTCTTTTAAAAAGAACAGCTTCTAAAACTAATATTTACTTGTTCCTCCAGAAATACTTTAATTGGCTTTGTAAAAATCAATGGTTCCCTTGATAATTGATAAAAGAGTGTCTCCTTTGCCTGTCCTGGCAATATCTTGGTTTAAATAACAGGACAGATAATTCTTTCACAAATATGAAAAACAGATTTTCGGAAACAAGCTTATTTTATTAAGCCATGTTATTTAATTTTATCTGACATTTGCAAGTCATTTTTGCTAGTAAGCACTCTACATTAATACCTTGAGTTCACATAGAGTTTAACAATATGAATTTCCATTCAGAGGAAAGTATAATATATGTTTGGCAGAAGCCAAGTTCATGAAGAATTAACAGTTATCAAATCCCAAAGGGAAACAAATTCTCTCTCTGTTCCTCTCTTGCCAGCTGTCAAGCATCCAATTTGCACTTTCAAAATTCTGTGTATTATCCAAGATTCAGGAATGAGAGTACTGGTAACTCCTTAGTACATCCATGTCCAACCATATCAAATCCAAACCTTTACAAGTGACCAACTGCCCCTGAGATAGAAAAAAAAAAACAACATATCAAAACATCAACTTCAAATAATTTTCATATTAAGGATATCCAGAATGAACCACAAAAAATAAGCGATTTTTATATGCTTAGATAGTTGTTGACAGAAACCATTCTAAATTTACAAATTAAATGGATTCCCGAAAAGTCGTGTTAAATGAAAATCGGCCATTGAATCTTTGTTCCCACTGACGCACAGTTTAAAACATATAAAATATGGCTCCAGGTTTAAAATGTGGAAACCAAGCAGTAATACGAATAGCAAATATTGAACAAACATATCTTTAAGGGAAAAATATCTTACTAAAAATAACTCATTAAAATAAACTGTTTTGAGTGAACTTTCAAATCTCCACCATTCCCTGGCTCTTCAGAAACATGGTTTAATTTGAAAAAAAGAAAAAAAACCTAAAATAACTGTATCCATCTGGAAAACTCCTATTCAGTTCTAAAGCCTCAACCCAAATATCACCACTTCTGCATACCTAGCCTTCCCGGTTCTGTAATCCTTAAGGGGAAAAAAATGTTCACACCATTTCATGAACCTCGGAGCAGAATTAGGGTACCCCTTCCTCTCTTGGCACCTAAGCATTCCTCTTTCAGAGCCTCAGGACCACTTATTGTCATCATTCTTGAGAACCTAGATCCTCCACTGGACGTTATGCTCCCTGAGGAAGGAATTCTTAATGCACCTTTGGAGGTCCAGTGCCTACGTCAGCACCTGGCATCTCATTGGTGCTAAGTAAGCACTTATGAAATGAGTAAACAAATGAAATAATTAATGAAATTAAAAGGAAATATAATCAATAATATTGTAATAACTTTGTATGGTGACAGGTGGTAACTAGACTTATTGTGAGGATTATTTTGTAATACATAAAAGTATCAAATCACTATGATGTACACCTGAAAGTAACAGAATATCATGTCAGTTATAAATATAGGGGCACCTGGGTGGCTCAGCCGGTTAAGCATCTGACTTTGGCTCAGGTCATGATCTTACTGTCTATGGGTCCCACGTCAGGCTCTGTGCTGACAGCTTAGAGCTAAAGCCTGCTTCAGATTCTGTGTTTTCCTCTCTCCCTCTCTACCCCTCCCCAGCTCACACTCTCTGTCTCTCTCTCAAAAATAAACATTTAAAAAATGTTTTTAAAATATGCATTTTGAATTCTTAAAAGCTTAACAGAGATACTGCTTAGATTGCCCCTATGGATGATTCAGAAAGTTATCAGGTCCCTTATATCTCAATATGGAGTATGTTTAGTTTGGTTGTTGTAGATAAACTGAACTCTGACTTCAGAAATCAGGACTGACAGACTTCTTAGAACCCGAGGTGCTTGCTGCTCATCTGTTCACATCTGAGTGACTCAACAATGGGCTGGAGCCTAAGACATTCCACTTAACAATGTCTTCATCGACAGACTTTTTTTTTTTTTTAATTTAGAGAGAGTACAAGAGGGGATGGTGACAGAAGGAACAGAAAGAGAGAATCTCAAGCAGGACACATAATTAGCACAGAGACCGACCCAGGGCCCAATCCTATGATGCTGGGACCACAACGTGAGCTGAAATCAAGAGTCAGACACTCAACCTACTGAGCCACCCAGGTGTCCCATGATCAGTAGACTTTTCTTAAACTTATATCCCCAGATAATTAACAAGTATTGCTAGAGGGATTATGTAGTTTACCGAACAGGAACAGCTATGGACCTGAGAGAAGGAATAAGGTTAACAATTAAAGTATGTTTAACATCCAAACAGCAAACACTAGAGAAATGCAAAGAAGGGTGCATAGTCAAGGGCCAACACATTCTCACAAGCAGGCCATGCAATGACCACATCACATGCTTATGCTGATGGGAATGTCTCACCTACAGACTCTAGAGAGCTATCTGGATGGATGGATGGGCATATACCAGCTTTTAGAGTCTTCCTGAGAAAGAGCTTAGAGTAATCACCCACAGAACTGTGATCAATATCTTGAACTCTCCACCCCACTGGGATATCAAAAGACTGACAGGTGGTTGTGAAGCAGAGTATCAAGTAAGAGGGGGTAGATAAAACCAGCCTAGAAAAATGATCCACAGTGTTTTTCTGCAGGTTTGAGTCATAAAAAATTAAAGGCCATTTTAAGGTACACTGGGTATTGATGGAATTGCAATCAAAATGACAATAGAGCCCTCAATGTTTTCAATAGATAAAGAGAAGAGAATGCCAAACTGGAAATAAATTACCAGCAGACCGTATTAGGGGGTGGGGAAGTGGAAGATTCTCTAATGTGTATTAGATGGCAAAGAGAAAAGGTACTTTTCCTTTTGCATATTTTAGTTTGTTAATTATGAACTTAAAAGTTTGATAACCTAGAGTCTATATTCTACATGCTGATTCTTCAGCCTACAAAAAGACTATTAAGTTATCCAAGATTCTGGAATCTTCCTAATGCAACCACCAAAGCCTAGAGAGTATCAATTCAGAGGTGGGCTAGAACTGAAACAACATCAAGAAGGCATGATGTAAGGTGGACATCAGTGGGCACCCTTGTATTTAAAGGTATTTAAACCTCCCATGGTCAGTCAAGCATGCAACCAAAGCACAATATTCCTCTAGGAATATATAACCAGGTAACAAAATTTGCTCACAGAATTCACCTCAATAATACTTCAGAATTTCTAATTCAGTAGAAATAAATTTTCCACTGTTCTTTCTCCTTTTTGCCTTTGTAGTTAGTCATATTTTGCTATTTCCATTTACACAAATTGTTATCAACCATTTCCAAGAGCTTTCATCACTTTCTAATAGCAAGATCTAGATTTTGGAAATTTGAAGAGTTAATGGTAACTACAGAAGTACTCAGCGAAGTAGGTACAAACAGATCTTTTTTGGTTGCTTTTAATTTCACATTATTCCACTGTTTCATCTAATGCACAGAACTAAGAACTGAGATCATATAAGCTACTAAATTTTGAATCTGTGATTTCTAACCATCCTTAAAACTCCCAAGGAAAAAAAAAAAGTCCTCTACATCTGTGTGTGTGTGTGTGTGTGTGTGTGTGTGTGTGTATGTGTGTGTGTGTGTATTTGAGATTGCAGAAAACAAGTAGAATACAACTTAAATAATGTATTCCTCATGATGAGGGGATTCCCAGAGAAACATATTAAAAAGTCCTTAGTTATACCTCATCTTCAGACATAATTATACTCTTCATCAGTTTATTTCTAGTATTTCAAGCATGCCTCTTAATATTTCACTTTTCATATCTGAATACAGCATTGACAGGCTTAAAGCTTCACATGTGAATGTACAGTTAACAGGCTTAAAAGTGATGCATGCCTCAGGTTAATTTACCACAAAACTTTCCATTTTCTTCCAATTTTACAAATTTTTAAAGCCTACATTTCTTATCACAGATATCAGCATTTGAGTTCTAATATTTTCCATTCATTTTTATAAATTAAGGCCAACATTTTAGAAATATCCAATTTTACAAACACTGCCTTTTGGTCAAAGACAGCAAAGGGCCAAAGTTGAACAGTCTAGACAAAGGCAACACCACACACACAGCTCATTTGGCAACTAAAGCCCAAAATCTGCCTTAGAATCATCATTACCTCCATGTGTGAGTAAATTCAGACTCAGAAATCACCTGTACTCCCAGGCGACATTAGGAAGCAATTATGCAAATCTCTGGGCACTTTCTGTATTGCAGTCATGCTGGGATAGTACCCATTCCTCACAAAGACCATGGCCCTCAAATTCCCACCTTCACATGGCAGTTCCCTCAGGCTGGAATTTTCTTTCCCTACCCATGGTCTCCAATTTCCATCTGGCTTACTCCTATTCTTCAGTTCTCAGCCTAAATGTACCCCCAGATCAGACTTTATCTATCCTCAGGGTCACCAGGCACCCGAGGCCGAGAAACCCTCCTCAGGCACGTAATGAGGTTTTCTGGCTATCTTCCTTGAATGACCATCAATCCTACACACTCAATCTGGAAAACTGCCTCCCTTGTCCTGTCCTACATGCATGGTACACTCCGGACAAGTCTTCACGTAACTGGATTAAACCAAGTTAAATGACAAGCTCATTGAACAAAACTTGTATCTGGATGTGATCTTTCTTTTTGTCATGTTTATGTAGGAGGGAGATAGGAATTGAGGGTGGTGGGGTGGGATCCATCACTGCATCATGGTGAAATAATGCCATGGAGCCACAGGGGCTATTTCTGTGGTGTCCCAATGGGACAAGTTTCCCTTCTTACAGATAGGTCTCCAAGGGCCAAGCAAAGCAAAACAAGGCTGTACTTTGGCCTGACATCGTCAAAATTTTGAACCTTATCCATATCTTCATACCACCAGAGATCTGATCTCTTATGTGTAGTGGCACTGACTCTCTTTGATCATCTGCGTCGGCCTCATGTTCCCCTGAAGCCAAGGAAACAATTCTGTCTTCAGCCGGGAACTGGGAACTTGATTCAAATACAAAACATAAAAGCTCAGATTCTAAAATGAGGGCCAAAGTGAGTCCTATAGTTTTAGGTTTCAGAGAAAAGGTGATAGAGCAGTGAGCCACACATGTTCGATTCCCAGTTATCACCAATGGCTCCACCAGCAGCTACTGGACACGCAGAGAAAGCAACGAAAACCACAGGCAAGGAATTACATATACTTGTCTCTTAAACAAAACAGCAAACCCACCTGGAAAATAATCAGTCTTAGCCAAGGAGAAATCAAGGAGGAGGAGTGATAAAAGAAATACAAGCTTGCTTCTAAAACAATAGTATTAACAATGAGATTTAAACAAAAGTTCTCTTTAAAAATGCCTACTTCAGTAAATTCTCTTTCATCAGAAGTGCTCTACTGAAGCTCAGCTTGAGACTGCTGCAGAGAGTCTTAGCTCCCTGTCTCCTATTAGGGGCCACCGTACCTGAGTCACCAGCAGGTACGGTAATACCGACAGTCCCCGGCCTCGATGTGGTTTCATAAAGCAATACAGAAACAATTTTTGGCTTTGCTGCAAATGTGCATAATGGAAAGCAAATATTATTAAAAAGACAATCATTTTTAGTGATTAAAATAATCCAAGGCAGAAAAAATTTCTCCCATAAGTTTCTAAGTTCTCATTTATCATCGTTTTGCCGCAAGAAGCCAGAGTAATTTTATTTTTCCTGACTTCTATTAAAAAGATCAATACATATGATTCCAAAGAGTCTCGGCTCATGAAAAGATGGAGCAGGACTGTAATCACATATGAAAGTATTGGTTGTCATTAGCAGAAAGATTGATCTGAAAAGACAACAGACCGAGAGTGAAAGGGCTTAAAATTTTCCATTGGGCAGCCCAGCAACTTTCACCTTCCAGATAATTAAATACAGATAACAGATTACCATATTAGAGGAAAGAATTGGATTGGGGATATTCAGTAGATACCCATTTTAGCAAAGTAATACCAAATTTCTCAACAATGATTTTGTTGGATGCAAAAAAAATTCACGTGGCCTGCCAGTACAATTGGCCAGTACATTGGACAATTCCAATATGCATTGAAGTCAAAGTTGTTAGATGAGATTTTTATACAGTTACCTGTGGCATCAGAAACTCTAATGAAAGCACATGTTCAGCTGACTGCTAAAACAGTGAAGGAACATATTCAGGCAAATGTCACAGGCTTATTCATGAACACAGCTTCTTTCAGCTTTGTTCAATGAGTTATTGACATGATCCGTAGTGGTGGTTGCATAAAACTCATGAGAACTGAACTAAAAACTCATGGGCATGCAAACAGTTTTCTTCACTGCATAGCTCTCCTTTCCTGAAACCCACTCACAGTGCCGAAAGAAAAAAAATGCTAGCTATAAATCAAGATGGGATTTTTATAGGACCTTGGAAGGGCACAGTGAACTTGGAAATTCAGAGCTGTGGTCTGAGCACATTTTAAACTGGAGGTCAACGTTTTCAATATCTTTATCTTTGTCCTACACATGTGCAATGTTGGCATACCTAAGGACGGTGTTTCCATGCTACGAAATTAATAGATAAGATAAAGAGGAACTGAGACCAGCACAAGAGAGATGCTATTACCCAAACACTGGCCTTCTGGGTTTTTTGTTTTTTTTTTTTTTTTTTTAAAAACATCTGAATATTTTATCACTCTTCAATCCCTCTACTACTCAGCTGCCAGCAATAACTGGACATCTCACAGTAATCAGATCTGTTCATAATTATGAACCACTGATCGTTTTCATAATAACCTAAAAGCTGATACTGGAGAAAGATATCAGCATCCCTTCCCTAAAACAATAATGTTGACAGTGTTAGTGTTAAGAACCATTGTTTGTAATGGACTTCGACAGAGTTTGAAAGACATTTTATGTAAGAGTGATACTCTATTACTCTCCTATGAATTTTTAAATGCTTTCATTATCTACATTTTACACAAAATCACATTGTCACGGCATCTACCAGACACGTCAGTGCATACAAAGCAAACCTGTTTTCCTCCATGTCTAAATTAAACAAAACATAAACACTTGTTTTTCTGAAAATGCCAGAAAACGTTCATGCTTTTGGAATTTCCTGTAATAATAGTATCAGGAGTAAATTCCTCTAAATACAGAGGACAGGAATAAGACCAGCCAGGAATTATTTTTAGTTTTTCAAACTTAGTAAATTCTTTCCCATTTTTCAGCTGAACAGATTATTTTTTCTTGCAACTGAGTAAACATCTCCATTTTACTAATGAAGTCAGTATTTTGAAGAAAAGGAGGAACAGGATTTTTTTCCCATGTGTGCTTCATACAGGATCCTGTGTAAGTATATGTGTACATGTTTATATTCCATGCTGGTAATGAGGCCACATCCTCTTAGCCAATTCTCTTTTTAAGAAGACTGAAGTTATAATCACTCAGGGCACTATTACTTTATTATGGTGAGCACTGAGTAATGTTTAAGAATTGTTGAATCAATATGTTGCACGCCTGAAACTAATATAATATAGTATGTTAGTTATACTTCAATAAAATAAGTACATCCATACATAGAGGGGAGCACGATAGCTCTCCAAGATTGGAGTAGGCTATGGAAACAGCCCATCTTTGTCCCAGTGAAGGGCTCTCAGATGATGACCCCTGAGTCATAAGACACCACGTGGACAGACAACCTACGACATAGCTATGAACGCTCAGTGACAGGAGCACCTACTGTGAAGTCTTTATTCCTCCGCTGCCCTTTCCTGTCTCACTCATGCCTTGATGAAAGGTCTATGATATGATACCCTGGGCCGATATGGCTCTCAAGGGAGATGACAGAATAGCTTCTATGATGCTTCAGGCTACACACGAGGCTCCAATTTGCACTGGGCTGTGCCGCTGTGGTGTATATGAGACGGATCTCGTTCCTGTCCTCTGTGTGTAGTCTGACAAAGAAAAACAAGATGCTGAGGCACAAAACACGATGTAAATAGGGGTTCAAACATTCTGTATTTTCAAACTCCGTGAAAACTATAGCATTTTTAAGTAAGGAGACAAAATAAGAGAAAAGAAGCTATAATGTAACTGTATTAGCCAGGGTTCACCAGGAAACAGAATTGATGGGAGACATAGATACGTGTATACTTCTCATGAGGCCCATGAAGAGCCAAGGTTTCAGTCCAAGTACAAAGACGGGGGAAAAAGCCAGTGCCGCAGCTCAAAGCCATTTAGGCAGGAGGAATTCTCTATTACCCAGGGGAGGGCTAGTCTTTTGTTCTCTTAGGGCCTTCAACTGATTTGATGAGGTCCACCTACATTCGGGAGGGCAATCTGCTGTACTCAGTCTAGCAGTTTCAAGTGTTAATCTCACCTTCAGTGAAACACCCAGAATAATGCTTGACCAAATATCTGGGCACCTCATTACCCAAATGGACATAAAACTAACTGTCATAGTAACCTTGTCAAATACTAACCAAATATGCTTTCTCTTCTGTTTGTCGTAATACAAATGATAACATAACTTTCTGTTCATCCCCTTTTTGTGATAATTCAATACATTGGCAGTAAAATGGCACTGAAAACTGCCCCCTCCAACCTAACTAAAGCAAGTTCAAGGAACATTTATTTAATAAAAAGGAGAATCAATAAAATTGTAATTTGAGGAATTCAGGATCAATGCCAAGTTGTCCTATAAAAAAAAAAATTTGATTGGACTTCATGTTCTTTCTTCTCTTTCTTAGGAAAAACTATATTAAAAGTAGGATTAATTTAATGATCATCATACCGGTTGTTTTATTGTAAGAAGTCTGAGTGGGAAACATGCATCCAGCTTTTATTCCTTTGAAACTACAATTTTCAATTCTACTAGACCCTTGCTGCTCTAAGAGGGTTCCACAGACCAGCAATATCAGAATTCCTTGGGCATTTGCTTAAAAAGCATATCCTGGTTCCCACCCCACGTCTATTAAATCAGAATATATGGGGATGGGGCCTAGGAATTTGCATTTTAAGAAGCTCTCCTGGTGAAAGAAAGCATGATAACATATGAGAATCTCCACATTAAACAATACTTTATCCAGTTCACAAAATCACATGTCAAGGTTAAAGTTCAACCAAAGAAACTTAGTGCTATCATCCAGTTAGGGCCTAATTTATCAACCAGTTGGCACATACACACTCCAATTCAACTATCAAGAATTTTGTTAAACTGTGTTTGCTCACTTCCTCTAAATTTTGAAGGATTATCTTCATTTATATAAAGTTAGCAATACTATAGAATACCATTACAATATTAAAATTTAATATTACCTTTTACATTTAATTATTAAATTAAACATTAAAATATTAATTTGCTTTTCATTTCATTCCCTCACTTTGACATAAACAGATGGCCCTCAAAAAAGATTTCAAGTTGTCCTCACCTGTCTAATTATTCATATTTTCAATAAAAAGTAAAGCAGTTGTCCACAGATATGAGCAAGGTATTGGCCATGAACACCAGTACAGAGAAGCATTGTTTGAAAGTAGTTGGTATATTTATTATGCAGCATCTGTTAATTCTGCCTCCCAGGTCCAGCCTTAAAAAAATATTCTAGGGCTGCCTGGGTGGCTCAGTTGGTTGGGTGTCTGACTTTGGCTCAGGTCATGATCTCATGGTTTGTGGGTTTGAGCCCTATGTCGGGCTCTGTGCTGACAGCTCAGAGCCTGGAGCCTGCTTTGGATTCTGGGTCTCCCTCTCTCTCTGCCCCTTCTCCACTCGTGCTCTGTATATCTCTGTCTCTCAAAAATAAACAAACATTAAAAAAGAATTTTTTAAAAAAGAAAAATATTCTAGTGCCTCTATACAGTCTTTAATCAGCCCATATCCCCTCTTTGCAACAAGAATATTAAAAGAGGCCAAATCTGACATAGTGGAATCTTCCCTCTCTTCCCCCAATCTGAGCTCCCAGTGTCTTCGTAATGCCCACACTACAGTGATAACTCCCGATCAAGATATTCTGTGTCTGCCTGTTGGTCTCTGCTGCCTGTGGAGCCCCTCTCACATGGTGGCCTCTTCCCAAGACCATCCTCCGTAACCAAGCCCTGCTTTCCAAAACTCTCTTTCCCCTCTTACTAAATAAAATTGTTTTATACTGTTTCTCATTCTCAAGACACATGATAACTACCTATTGTTCCAAATCTGTGTGAGTCCATTCTCTTTGGAATAACAATTGTAATTTAGTATCATCTCAGCTTTTGTTTAGTGTAAAGGACTTGGTGTTATACAACCAGAGTTCAAGACATGGCTATGGTTATATAACCTGGGGAAGGTTTTGCCCTCTAAGGACTCATAATTTAATAAGATAAATAAGGCAGTTAAACCAAAATACAGTGGACCAGAAAACACCAAAGAAAGGTATAAGGTGCTGGGGGGATACAAGGTGCTGGGGGAGTCAAGAACAGGAGAGCTCACACCCAGTGTGGGCTCCAAGAAGTTTTCCAAAGGAAAACTCACCCCTTCTGCGGTCACACTTAGAATAGATATACCCCAAATTTCTCTATCTGGACATGAGAACTGTGTCCATGAGAACTCAGGTCATGTTGGTTTTTCTCTTGGCTCTGAATAGACTGAGGTTTATCATGTGGATCTACTGCAATCACTCTGACATAAGTAGCCATAGGCAAAAACGGTCATCATTGTCTTTTGAACCTAGTCTCATAACATTGCAACCTACATATATGGATGGAGACAAGTGTGTCTACAGCAGCATACATGATTCTTGCCTCAGGTTAAGTAGCTAGCTTTCCTGTGTACCAGTAAATAAGGGCATATTGAGTATTTGTTGTGAACCAAGCTCCAAGATGAGCACGTGGCTACAAGCAATGAAGAACCAGTCCTTGCCCTCGAGGAGCTTAGAGTCTAGATGGCCACAGAGACATCAAACAAATAACCACTAGTGTAGACCCACGTATAATTGCAAGTTTAAGACTCATACCTACACAGCTGCCATACAGTGCTTTCTCTTCTAATCTATAGTTGCAGGAACTACGGTTGCAATCAAGATTATGACTCTTGTCCTCATATTGAGTAGTATTGTAAATGCCTGTCCCAGCTCCATGGATAGCCCTGTCACCTTAGCGTGGAGTCTACACCTGGAACCACTCCACTAAGTGGCGGTTCTTAGCCTACAGATGAGCATTAAGATAACCTGGAGGACTAAAGATCAGATACCTGGCCTCATCTAGAAATTCCCATTCAGTAGGTCTATGTTGGGAAAGGTCTATGCCATATTTGAAACACCCACCCGGGTTGTTCTAAAACAGTTATATGAACTGCCGTGAGAAACCCTATAATCTAGAGGTGAATGAACTAAAAGCTCCAAGTTTTCTCACCCAGACAAATTAAGAACATAATTTAATCGATATGCTGCATTCACTTCAGGATGTTTCAAAAATATGAACATATTCACATATTCTACCTTCTCCTGCCTCCAAAATACACTAAGAGGTAAACTATTCTCAAAATAGAAGAAAGTTCACAATCCTTAAATTTGAACTCTTTGTAAGGAGCTTTTAGTATATAATGTCAATACATACTCCAGCTTAACAAAAAAGATTATTCATTTATCATTCGGTTTTTAAAAATATTCAGGGTAAATCTCTCTTTAAGGCAGCATAAATACCTAAATGCAAGAAATATGCTAAATCAAAAACTAGATATGGTCAACATTTCATGAAAGAAACAAAATCAGTTGCTAAGCAAGGCACAGATAAAACAGAAGTTTTTCATTGTGACCCTCAAATCAATTCTGTCTTTTTTTTTTTTTTTTTACCATTTGAAAATGACAGACAACTAGGAAAAAAAATCTGTATTTTCACTAAATTTATTTTTCCTCTTCTGTATAATGTTGATTGAAAAACAATGGTACCAATAGTCACAAATAAGAGAAAAGGAACTTCCAAAGCCACAAATTCTACTGGAACCAAGATTCCCAGTTTATGAGTAGAGATTAGCAAATGACTAGAAAGAGACATCAGGTCTTGAGACAAGCCCAGAATGATGTGAAATGAGAAGGGCAGGCAGGAAGGGTAGGAACAGGAAATAATCTCCAAAATTCCACTAAGTTTTCTTTTTAGTTCAGAAAAGGCAAACTTTCAGCAATTTTCCCCTGTCCCCTACCTCCCCATCAACCCTCAGTTTGTTCTCTGTATTTAAGAGTCTCTTATGGTTTACCTCCCTCCCTCTCTGTTTGGAGGACACTTGTTGGGATAAGCACTGGGTGCTGTATGTAAGTGATGAACCATGGGAATCTACCCCAAAAACCAAGAGCACACTTTATACACTGTATGCTAGCCAATTTGGCAAATTATTTTTTTTTAAAGGCAAACTTTATGTAAAAACTTTGCAAAGAAATGAACAGTAAAACAGTTCAACAACATGGCCAGCATTAAAAGACTTGAAGATAGATTGATAGATAAATGAACAAAGAAAGGAATCATTCTTTCACTCAGTAAACCATTACCATGCAAATGCTCTGAGGCCAGATACAGTGAACTCTGCTGGGGATACAGGTTGAGTAAAATACAGTTCTTGTCTTTCAGATACTCACCACCTAGGCTGCAAAGTAACAGCCATTTATTTCTATATCAAGGCATGACTCACCAAAATGTGTTACACCAGTCCAGTGAAACAGCAATTCAAGAACAGTGAGGAGGCCATGATGAACTTTTCCCTGGAACTGTGAACAGGACAGCCTCACAGAGGAGTGTTTTTGCAGACTTTGGGTCTCTGGGTGAAGACGTCACTAGCTTGGGACAGTCTCTAATTTGCATGACATTCCCTCCTTGGTCCTGTGTTTGACTCTCATTGCACGCTCTTCCGGGGCAAGTCTTTCGTGTGCAGAAGTTCAGCTACCATCGATATGCTTCTGACTCCCCAAACTGTGTCTTTAGACAAAAGACGTCCTAGTTAGATTCCCTTCTGAGTAACCAAAGTCTCCTCAAGTCTAAGAAATCTAAATCTAAGTCACGCAACTTGTTGCCTAAGACAGACATGATACCTAATCCCAGACTCTCCCTCTCCTCACTGGTCACTAGGTTCTTCCCCTTCCACCTACGTGTTTCACCCTCTTCTCCTTCTGTAGCCACAGTCTTGGTTGATACTCTTAACCATGTTTTGCCTCATATCCCTGTCTCCAGACTTATTTCCTTCCATGCACCGGCAGATGAATGGCCTGTAAGCGACGCCTAGTGATTTTGTTTCTCTAATACCTTCCAATGATGCAGCAGCACGTCAGGATAAATTCCACACCCCTCATGAATTGGGTCCTTTCACCCTGCCGCCCTTTCTCCCACTGCCTCCAACAGCTACACAGTGCCCTGCCCAAATGCATTTTACGCTGTGGCTTGACATACGCTATCCTCCCTGGGCTGAATATCCTTCTCTTCCCATCTAATTACCTCCTTTTCTGCCTGCATAACTTCTGCTCAGCTCAGTGACCTCTTCCTTTGGGAAGCTATCTCTGATATCCTCAGGCTGAGTTAGGTCCCCTTTTCTGGCCCTGATCTCCCTGTGCATTCCCTTATTGGAACTCCCTTTATCCTGTTAGGTATTGGTTGTACTATTTTCCTCCAAGCTGTATGTGTGAGGATTGAGGGCAGGACTATGTTCTGTTTATCTTTATATCCCTCATGCCTAGCACAAAGCTCATCACATAAGAACTCAACGGTCTGTGGATTATCTAAATCAGCTAATGCCATTTGCTGAGCTGTAGAATATTCTCACTCAAGAACAAATACTTGAAAACCTCAGAAAGCAAAGGACTATTCAATGAACTTTACTCCTTAAAAACAAAACAACAGGGGCACCTGGATGGCTCAGTCAGTTGAGCATTTGACTTCAGCTCAGGTCATGATCTCACGGTCCATGAGTTTGAGCCCTACATCAGGCTCTGTGCTGACAGCTCAGATTCTGGAGCCTGCTTCAGATTTGTGTCTCCTTCTCTCTTTGCCACTTCTCTCTCTCTCTCTCTCTCTCTCTCTCTCTCTCAAAAATAATAAAAACATTAAAAAATTTAAAACAGTAACAACAACAGGAGCGCCTGGGTGGCTCAGTCAGTTAAGCATCCAACTTCTGCTCAGCTCATGATCTCATGGTTTGTGGGTTCAAGCACCACATCGGGCTCTCTGCTGACAGCTCAGAGCCCGGAGCCTGCTTTGGATTCTGTGTCTCCCTCTCTCTCTGCCCCTCCCCTGCTTGCTCACTCTGTCTCTGTCTCTAAAAAGAATAAACATTAAAAAAAATTTTAAAAAGACAAAAAGCCACATTCTGAAGTTATAAAAATATTATACAAAAACAACAGGTCAGATATGGAAACTTTGGGTCAACCCGCTGTTTCTTTCTACATTGTGCCAAATAACCGATTTGATAATTGCTGTTGTTTAAGCCATTATATTAGTTTATACTTTTGAGGCAGGTGAATCAATGCAGGGGCTGTTTAAGTATCATATAAATTCCATATGTGTTCAGCACTGGCCGCTCTGACTGGTTACTACAAACCATTCTCTCAAGTCCTTTTCTGAGTATCCACTTCATGCTAGGCATAAATACTATATTAATGCTTCTCCAAGTGTAGCCCATGAACCACTTCCATTTATATAACATGAGGATCTTCCTAAAAATGCATATTCTTACACATCACCCAAGATGTCCAAAATCAGGACCTCAAGAGCCTAAGTGTCAGCCTTTCAATAAAGTTCACCCTACCAACATTTATTCAAACTAAAGTTTGAGAGCCATTGGTCTACACTTTGGACAGTCCCATAGATGGTGGAAGAAAAGGATGGAAGAGTAGACGGAGGGAATGAGGAGGCGAAAGTGGAAAAGAGGGTGATACATTAGTTAGGATACAAGAACAGCTGCTGTGACAAGAAGAGCCAACCTAGTAGTGGTTTAAAACAAAAAGAGTTTATTTCTATTTCATTAAATTTTTTTTGTAACGTTTATTTATTTTTGAGACAGAGAGAGACAGAGCATGAATGGGGGAGGGTCAGAGAGAGGGAGACACAGAGTCTGAAACAGGCTCCAGGCTCTGAGCTGTCAGCACAGAGCCCGACACGGGGCTCGAACTCACGGACCGCGAGATCGTGACCTGAGCAGAAGTCGGACGCTCAACCGACCGAGCCACCCAGGCGCCCCTCTGTTTCATAGAACAGTCTGAATGTTCACAGCCCAGGGCTTGATGTGGAGACGCCAAGGTGTCAGGCACCCAGATTCTTCCACCTTGTGGCTCTGCCATCCTTAAAGTATTTCCCTCATCTACGTGGTCTAAGATGGTTCATAACTCATCCTCATTCCAATGAGAGGGGAAGGAAAGGGAGAGGACACTTCTGCTTAAAGGCACAGGCCAGAAGGCATACTTACCACACCTGTTCATTTTCCAGAACTTACTCATATATCTTCACCCAACTACAAAGGAGACTGAGAAATGCAATAGGGGTAGGAGAAGTGCATGTACCCAAATAAAAATTGGGTTTCTGGGGCAACAGGGTGGCTCAGTCGGTTGAGCATCTGACTTCGGCTCAGGTCATGATCTCATGGTTCATGGGTTCAAGCCCCAAGCCGGGTTCTGTGCTGACAGCTCAGAGACTGGAGCCTGCTTGGGATTTTGTGACTCCCTCTCTCTCTACCCCTCACCCGCTCGCTCTCTCTCTCTCTCTCTCAAAAATAAATAAACATTAAAAAAAAATTTTTAATGGGTTTCTGTAACAACTGAGTAAAGGAGAAAGAGATAATGGGGTTTATTTTACAGTCTCTGTCACCTGGGAGAAAGAGGAAAGGAAGAGAGGAGGTAGAAGTGAGTGAAAAAAATATAAAATCAGTTACTGTCAATTCTTTACAATACCCTCCATTCCCCAACCATCCTCAACATTTACCCCAATACATCTACTCTAGCCTTATGCTCTTGATTTTCTAAGCGTCTTTAATCAAGATTGCTGAATTCACTTTCACTCATACCCCTCCAGCCTTGGCCTTGGACATTGACTTTGATTGGAAAATGATCTGCTGCCAATGTTTCCAATATCATTGGCATAATGGGCTACAGGCACAAGCTATTTATCCAAGTTATCTGCTTTATATTAAAAGTCATGAGATTAGAGGTGAATTTTAACCAGCCAAGCTTTTTCATTTGCCTTTAAAGATGGCACTGTTTGATCAGTCCTGCCATGGCACTCTTTCTACATGACTAGTGCCCTCTGGAACTGGGCAGTGCCATGGCCCTGTGCTCAGTGAACTGAATTTCCATGTGACTCATCACCTCAGCTTTCATGTGAAAACTACATTTTGGTTTGTACTCTGGCTGTTGGAGAAAGTCTAAAACATGAAGGGACAGGCAGCTTTGGTGCTACTGCTTCACTCAGACTACCTTTCCTATGGAGTAAGAACTGCCATGGCCTTGTGCCCAGAACGCTGACCTGTGAAGAACAACCCCCTCCAGCCTTTCATGGGCCTAAGATGAACCATGTGACATTCATTCCCCAGATCAGACATCAGGTCAGATCTTATTGCTTTTGGACAACAGCCATTATGAGATTTATGGAGCAAAGAATAGGTACAATACAACCTCAGAGTACATTACAAAGTTAGAGGGTATTTCTAAGCATGGAAATATGCAACATTTCAGAGCTAATGTCATAAAAAGAGGCATCAGACCAATAGATCACTGTCTCCACTCAACTGTAATCTCTAAAAATAACTTCAGCTCTCATTTCTGAGAATGAGAGAAACTTCAGAAGTTACATTCATGTTTTTAGGAGTCCATATGTAACCTAACTTTTCCAAAACTGAACTTGAATATGATCTAGTTAGAATTACATCCCTCAAAGACATTTCAGTATAGATTCAGATTCACAAAGCAAAGTTAAAGATAATGTGGTTTTATTCCAAAGCACAGACTTAAACACATGGCAACACTCATCATTCTCAAAGTTCCCAGTTGCTTCATTTGCTCCCAAGAGTCAAGTGGTTTCTATAAGAAAATTACATGTGGTCAGAAAATTACAGGAGGCCTGGTTCTTAGGGAGTAATGATCCATTCATTTGATAATTTGCTAAATGCTTACTCTTTATACTCGTCATTTTTTCCTTCTTGGTTAGCACGTCATGCAAATTGTGACAAGAGATAAAGATATGGAAATGCTCCCAGAAAAACAGGCCCAAATGATGAAAAAACAAGAAGATAAAAAAATGTCTTTTAAAAAGAAACTTACTATTTTTTTTTAGAAATGCTTTAATGAAAAATACTACTGGAAACATTTAAATGCACTATTGTAGCCCCACAGACACAGATTTTCAGAGAGTGATGCCATATGCCCCCATCACTGGCATTCATACTATTGAAAATGGCCACTGAGGACATCCAAAAACAACTCAGAATAGGCATCTGGCTGGGGGCAAATCCACCCTGTCTCCAGAGCCTTCTCTAGGATTCCAAATCTTATTTTTTAAGTATGGGTATATGAGAAACACTAGCCCATAGTCTATTGTTTTATAGGTAAATCCTTGCTTTTAATTATTCTGAGGTAGATGTTCTTATTTGCTGGCTATTCTTGTCCATCTACCTTCTTAATGACCACTTCTCAGTGTTCACCAGGACTGGAATAGCAGCAGGGGAAACCAAAGAGCAGCTCAACATTACTGCCTGTTGCTATGCCCACTGATGTGTGGGGCTGACAAGAGCACAAGTAAAAGCCAAGACAACTTTGCACCATGAAATGCGAGATAAGCACGGGGACATCTTCATGTGCCTGCGGAATGGGGCCAATTCTAATATGTCCACAGAACTCCCGGTCAGGTGACCTGGAGTTGTAAACATCAGGCAGATTTAATGTGATTCAACAACAAGGATTTTAAATAGGTCAGCGCTTTTTGGTGTGACTTACTAGGGTTTACTTAAAAGAAAAAATAGAAAATCTATATATAACAGTTTCCAGCTGTCGGCTCTAATTTCCCATGACAGCACAGGACAGGGCGCTCTCCGTGTTTTTGAACAGTTTGTATCAGAAAAGGGCTGATTGGAATTTGTGTTCACCCTACTCTCTCTCCCTGCTCTTTCACAGTTTTCTTAGGAAACATATCCAGGTTTCAGGCTTCTCCAGCCAAGCAGGGTTGGGGGAAAGGCATTTACACTGGATGGTGTCTAAAAATATTTTATACCAATTTCAATGTTTTAGGAAAATAACTGCATGATATTCCAATATTAACAGAAGGAAGAAAACATTTCTTCAAAGAGGTCTATCTCATGCCCTACAGATTTCCTATGTTGGACAAAAATTTTCCATTCTTCTCATGAAACCAATTAATTATAAGTTGGAAAGTCTAGCATACATTGTGTTTTAATGGATTTCTCTATTTCTCTTTTGAGTTCTGAAGGAAGAAGGCAGTAAAGCACAGACACTTCCTTAGCCTCTAGGCTGTAATATCAAGGGAGCAGACCAGTGATCTACTCAATGTTGAGGACCTAACTCATTACCTGGAGTATAATAGTTGCTTAATAAAATTGTTTGCTGTATGTTAAATGGCTCTTCCCAATGAGAAATTCACAGTTTTTCTGCGATTCCCCCATATTCAAAGCTCTAACAAAGATCTTTTTGTAAAGGTATGAGTCAATGACTTTTTTTATTCCAGAGTTTTACAATTCTTCTATCTAGTATCTTTCTCTGGCATACCTGAAGATGCATCTTAGTAATGGAACACAAAGGCTTTGAGATCGAACATATTCAACCATGTGCTTCCACGACTTCCCTGGTGTGGTTCAGTGAGTCACTTAATTTCTCTGAGCCTCGTTTTCCCTACTTTAAAGCATTTTGATACTTATTTCACAAAGCTATCTATGGATTAAATAAAACAATACATATAAAATAGCAAAGTGCCTGCACACTCAATAAACGGTTTACTTATGACTACTTTACTAGTAGTATCATTATTATTATCCACATGAAACTTTAGAATAATCCTATAACATGCTTTAAAAGTTAAATACCATTGCATATCTAATTGAGAAATTTTTCTTGCCCATAAACTGTATAAGCTGTTTTTTTTATACTGCATAATATTGAAGGAAAGTTACCTTAGTTTTTATAATGCCCAGGGATAAATACTAAAGTATGCTAATACTGGATGCAAATTTCTCCAGAGCTTTCTTAAATAGTCTACACGATTCTTTAGAAAAATACACATATATTCCTCCATCACAAATTAGCTGTAATTTTCCCAAAGTCAACAGCCTGTCAGTGGCCACAAAATACAGGAGAAAAAACGTGCATCCATACGCATCCTCATTGCAATAAATGTGGGAGTGCCTGTTAACTTGAAGAAGTGGGGAGACAAGTCAGATGCTTTTCTAGAAGCTTCCATGTTCCACATAACTTTTCTTGCCTAGTGGCATGGTTAAAGGGATACACACACAAGTTTAAGAGGCTCAGCAAGGACTCCTTTGCCTCAGGCGTCATTAATAGCTAGAAAGAAAATGGGTCGTTCCCCTCAAAGAAGTTGAGAAGAGACGAACACAGCAAATATAGAGGTAGGACTCTGGTCATGAAGAGCATGTAAGGAAGGCACAGCCAAATAGGAGCAGATGGATAAAACCTTGAAAAGGAAAAGACAGGAGGGTGCCTTAGGCCATTACTCTCCACTAAATGACTGAACTGCAATGGTTTGGACTCATCTAAAATGAACACAAATTGGCACATGTGTCCAGGTTCTGAAAATCAGAGGTGGCATGACCTGTCACCTCATTTGGTTCTCCCTCTACTCCCAAGAACCCCTGACAAGAAGTAAGCCTAGATAATTCGTCTACTCATGTGCTGTCAGTCAGCACCTAACTCTGAATGGTCGTCAAATTTACGTTTGATGTCTCTCCTTCTAATTCCGTTTCCATTAAATGGATATTTCCTTTTGGATATTTCACAAAGACCTTAAACAATCACAAGCAAATCCTATATTCATCCACATTTTAAAAAAATGTTAAGTTGAATCCTAACTTACAAACCAGTTTATAATTTATTTTCTGATTGAATCGTTGGTCAGTGAAATTACTTGAGTGCTTCTTCTTAAACTTCATAGTGTTGAAACACTCTAAATAGGTCTTCAAATGCACTCATCCTTTTATCTTACATTCGTCTTTCCTAAATTGCTCTATTACCACCAAGAACCCCATAACCTTCCTGCTTCTGAAAGTTTGCAGCTTTGGACTCATCTTCAACTCTCCCTCATCCTTAGGTGGCAAGAAGCGGGGAGCAATCTACATCCTCTATAGTCTACAAGCTCAAAAAGGCTGGAGTAGGAAGCAGCCAGAGTGACTGTGTCTCAGCACCCCTATAGAAGGCCCTTAGAAAGGATCCAAGACAAGGGACAACAAAGACGGAAGCCATCAATCAGCTCCCCCAATGCCCACACATGTCTGCATCCCACCCCTTAGAGCCATAGGAATGACTGATTCCTACTTATAATTCGGAAATACTACTTGAGCACCTACATTGTGCCAAGCACTGCTTTGCTTTTGATGATAGAGATAAATTGGTGAACAAAACGAGCAAAGTGTCTGTCCTCATGAAGCTTGCATTCTAGAGTAAGCTGTTTCTTGATAGTGAGAAAAAGGAGTCTGAATAACAGACCTTACAGTTGGCATACGATATACTTTTCAATCTTTCTAAATTGTTCCTCATTGTCCCCAGTCTAAGCCAAATTTCATTCCTTCTGTGCAAAATGGCATGGCCAGTCTGACCACCAAATACCAAGAGGCTTTCTTAACTACTCGAGTATGTTCTTGGCCAAAGAAAGCCAGCTGCTCCAAAATGGCATGGCAAAACATGTAGAGTAATTTTAATCAATTCTTTCAGCCAATTTTAAAGGTATTTATCACAAAGCACCACAGTCTCGCTAAAATATTTCTTTAAACACAAAGAGTGCTTTGTTCCTAAACCTCTGAGAAATAAAGGGAGCACCCAGACACTGTGCCTGTTTTGTAAGTTAAATTGAAAAAACTGCAACACTGAAACTCGTAGTTGATATCTCTTCAGAAGAGAATTCATCAGCAAGGTAATAATTCCCAGTAGCTATACAAAGAAACCACAGTCTTCAGAAAAACCACATAACAGAGAATGGAATACTGGGAGCAGCCCACATAATTACTCATGATAGATAACTGTATTAAAAATTAAATATAAATTATTGTGGGCATTATAGTTTTGGCATGAGATGAAAAAAGTGCTTTATGTTACTTAAAACTTTCAATAACTGCCTTAAATTTGGCTCCATTGAAAGTAAGCCTATCCTGAGTAAATATAAAGCATTTATTATTTGAAATATTGCTTTCAATACAATTGTAGCTTAAAAAAACGACCTCCTGAATTTTCTAAAAGTTGCTATATGGCCTTGACCTTGCGAAAAAGTACTAAATTTGGATGCAAAGAGATGAATTTTTAACAGGGCCTTAAGGAAGATGACTTTAGTGTATGAAAATCTTATTGAACTCAACAAAACACAAAAATCAATTCCAGATGATTTTCAAATCTAAATATGAGGGGAAAAAAATAAATCTCTTTAAAAAATATGAGAATGTCCTCATGACCTTGGAGTAGGCAAAGATTCCTTAAATAACACAAAAAGTATTAACCTTAAAAGAAAAAATGATGAATTTAGAGTATATTAAAATTACAAATTTCTGTTCATCACTGTTGAGAGTGAAAAGACAACCCATATGGTGGAAAAAATGCTTGAAATAAAAAATCCAACAAAGAGCTGAGGCCCAGAGTATATAAAGAATTCCTACAATTCAATAAGAAAAAGAAAGACAATCCAATAGAAAAATAAGCAAGGCTTTAACACTCACTTCACATAAAAAGATATCTAAATACAGGGGTAGGGGAGAGGTGTGCCTGGGTGGCTCAGTTGATTAAACATCTGACTCTTGATTTCAGCTCAGGTGATGATCTCACATTTTGTGAGATCAAGTCCCACAATGGGCTCTGCGCTGACAGCATGGAGCCTGCTTGGGATTCTCTCCCTCTCTCTCCCTCTCCCTCCCTCTCCCTCCCTCTCCCTCCCTCTCCCTCCCTCTCTCTCTCTCTCTCTCTCTCTCTCTCTCTCTGTCTCTCTCTCTCCCTACCCTTCCCCTTCTCACTTGCACATGCATGTTCTATCTCTCAAAATAAATAAATAAACAACAACAACAAAGCTATCCAAATGGCCAATAAACATGGAAGGAGTTCAACTTCATTAATTGTTAGGGAAGTGCAAATTCAAACCACAAGAAAATACCTTACATTTCCATCTATATTGCTGAAATTTAAAAGGAGGCTAATACCACACAGAGCCACTGGCACTCTCACAAGCTGCTGGTGGAAGGGCGCATTGGTACAAATACTTTGCAAAACTGCTTTTTCAGCATCTGCTAAGCAGAGGTTTTCAAAGTGTGGCCTGTGGACCAGCAACATCAGCATCCCCTGGAACTCATCAGAAGTACAAATTCTTGGGCCCCATGCAGACCTCCAGAGTCAGAAACTCTCCAGGTGTGTCCCAGAGATGTGTACTTTAACGAGACCTCCAGGTGATTCTGATCTGTGCGAGATCTTGAGAACCACTATGCTACAACTAAACATGCGCAGGCCCTGTAATCCAAAAATTGTACTTAGATATAGGTACAGAATTCATCAAAAAGTGTGCAAGAATGTTCACAGAGGCACAATTTACAACATTCAAAAGCCCAGAAACTAGCTAAACACCCATCATCAGTACAACAGGTAAATAAACCATGATGTAGTCACTTAATGGAAATCCGCACAGAAATGAGGATGAGCAATCTACAATTTCACACAACAATGTAGGTAAACCTTGCCTACATAATGTGAACAAAAGAAGCCAAAGGAGAGAAGTATACCCTGCATGATTCCATTTATATAAAATACAAAAACAAGTTAAACCAAATCTTGTTATACATCAAAAAAGAAAATAAATAAAAACTTGTTATGCTTGGGAGACCAGTGGGTAGAACTTGGATGAGGGCTTGACAAGTGTTTCTGGATGCAATTAAGCTTCTGTTTCCTGATCTAGCATTGGTTACACTGGTGGTCAGTTTATGCAAATTCATTGAGCTTGTAACATTCATTATCGACTTGTAATATGGATAGTTTTCTGGGCTCAGACTCTACCTCAATAAAAAGTTGTTTGTTTATTTTTTAAGAACTTCATCAGGGCACCTGGGTGGCTCAGTCGGTTAAGCGCTGACTTAGGCTCAAATCATGGTCTTGCAGTTGGTGGATTCAAGCCCCATATCGGGCTCTGTGCTGACAGAACCTGCTTTGGATTCTGTGTCGCCCTCTCTCTACACCCCTCCCTTGCTCACACTCTTTCTCTCTCAAAAATAAATAAACATTGAACAAAAAATTTTTAATACATAAAAACTTCATTAAATTATTTCTTTTTAGGTTGCATAAGCAAGAATTATTTCAGGTAGGATATTTGCATTGGAAAAAGTTTAAGATGTTAAAGAAGAATAAAGAAGAGCATCAGAAATAATATATCACTCTGGGGAACTATGTCAACAGAAGGGGAAGAAAGCTCACAAAGTCTCGTACCAATGAAAGCTGTCCTGGATGGATGCATCTGGATACTAAAAATAGTCCCTGGGGTCTGATTGGGCAGGAGAAATCCACCAGTGGACATTTCTCATGAGTAAACCTAAGCTTTAATAATTAAAATGTAAGCACTATATTTCTATATCCCTTAACTCCATAGGAATTTTCAGTGGTTGTAATTGCATTAACCTACTCATCAGTCAGGTTAAACAGTAGTCAAAGGAGGAAAGTGGAAACAGGCAAACACATTAATTAGCTGATGTTTGTTTCTCATTGAAGTTTGTTAATTTTTTTTTTTTTTTTTTTGCCAGCAGAGTCAGTGGCTTTAAAACAAAAAATGAATGTTATCTCATCTCTGTCATCAGCAAAGCCTTCATTCTTCCTTGAACACCTCTTGAGTGGCTTCTGGGCTTTGGCTGAGACATGAGCTCAGGCTGGTTTTTACCATCAAGGATGTTGACCTTGGCCAGTTATGTCACTTAGGTAACTTGACCTGAGAAACACACCCTACAATGATTTCCTTTTTAAAAATGTTCTCTATTTTGGCTTTTATTTTTTGGAAAGGTAACTTGCTTGCATGGTTAGAAACTCAAAGGGAACAAAGGGTTATATGGAAAAATTCCCCCCTCCTGGCCCTATACCCTTTCAGTTCCCCTCCCTGAACCAATGTTTCTGGTTTTCTATGTACTTCCCAGACATTGGCTATTTATTAAAAAAATCAACAGCTCTATCAATACATTTATTCTGTTTTATTCTTCTTTCTATACCAAAGAAACCAAATCACCATTGTATGAATGAATGTGCCACAATTTAACCAGTCCCACACTGGCAAGCATATATGGCTGTTAATCTTTTCTCATTGCAGAGTGCTATGATGACTATTTTTCCATATATATTGCTGTAAACATGTCCGGGGTATTTCTAGTTATTTCTCAATTTTTTTTTGTTAAACTCTTGGTTTTGAAGAAATTCTAGACCTATGTAAAAGTTGCAAGAAGATTACACTGAACTTCTGATAACATTTCAATATGAATTTCTTCAGCATTATGATCACTGACCATTCTAATATGGAGAGATAGGTCATTCCTACTGAATCCTATGAAAGAACATGGGTATTTGAAGGCATTTAAAAAAAAAAATTAAAAGGCACCATAAAGGAGGCAAGAAACACAGAAGAAGGGGAGGAAAAAAAAAATAAGAAACACAAAAGGATATTAAGATCCCAAGCAACAGCCAGCCTCACATGGCTGTCCCTGCCCATATGTAGCCTCTCAACCTGACCCACAGCAATGGGGGAGCAGCAAACTCTTCCTATAAAGAACCAGAGAGTAAATGTTTAGACATTGCAGTCTGTACAGTCTCAGGCACACTTACTCAGCTCCACTGTTGTAGCATAAAGTAGTCACAGGTAATATATAAATGAGGGATTGTGGCTGTGTTCCACAACCATTTGCAAAACTATTTACAAAAACAGGCAGAAGTCTGGGTTTGGCCCACTGGCCACAGTTTGCCAAGCCCTTGCTCTTGTACTATGAAAATTACTCCTTTTCAATAAGATGGTCCCCTAGACTCATTCCAAACGTAGAGAAACATTTTCAGCTCTCCAAAATCAATCCCGAGCACTGGTTGCTGGCCTCTGACTTGGGATAACTAGATTGTCATTCTCAGTGTTAAATCGAATTCCATTGCTCATCTTAAAGTATGTCAGGATTGTGCTGCTAATCAGTGTCACCGTGATGTGCTCTCATTGGCACTGTCCTTGAATGGGGACACGTACACATGAGCAGGACCAATGAGTCCACCTAAAGACAGGCACCCTTAAAGCCCCTGGGCTTGGGATGGGTAGGTATGGAAACACATCCTTCTGCTCCAAGGAGAAAATATGATTTTGACATTTGGATCTTCACACAACACTAAGTATACCTGAGATTGCCCAAGCAGTGTGGTTCCCTAGGATAGAAAATACAAAAAATGTCTTCCAGTTTGATAACTGAAACCTGTGTGGTCGGTTTCCGTTAAGTCATGTAATTTTCCCTCTTGAATCAGATGCTTTATTTCATTGGGTTGTTATTTTCCTGCAGGTAAGACTCTGGCAGAACAGCTTTACTGACTGAAAACAAGCTATACTTTTGGGGCTCTAGAAATGTGGAATAACAATCAACCCAACACTTAGCCAAGAGGTCCTACCTCCAGTTCCTTCTCATCATGTCGTGGGTCAAATTCATCCACTCACTTCTCCTCACACCTTCTCTTCTTTTCCATCCGCATCTCACATTTCTTTCCCTTAGCCTCTTGCTTCAAACCAATCCAAAAAATGAATAAAGGAAAATTGAGGGTAGCAAGACATATCGATTGAAAAAAAAGGACTTAAAACATCTTTAACACAGCCTTTTGGGGTGGTTCTTTGACGGCGAGAACATAGCCTAATCTGTTACAGATCCGAGCCACTGGTGTCACGTAATAAACCCAGAATATCCGTTTATACTGACTATTCCTCCACTGCTTCCTTTTGTGATTTAATCTCAGAAGGCATCTTTAATTGATACCTGCTATTGGTTTGCTATCGATGCCAATTAAAAGCGGCATATTATGACCATTATGCAATCAGATAGAAATAAGAAAACACTAGTATACAGATAATGACACAGAACATACAAATTTGATCATTATGATTATAAATGTATTTGAGAGGATGACAAATAACCAGTGGCTTACTGGTAATGTCCTCTAATCCCTAGGAAAAAACATAGAAACCAAAATAAAACGGTAATATGCACTAAGCTTAAAAATAAGCAAGAAGAGGGGCACCCAGGTGGCTTAATCAGTTAAGTGTCCAACTCTGGGTATCAGCTCAGGTCATGATCCCAGGGTTGTGGGATCGAGCCCAGCGTGGAGCTTGCTTAGGATTCTCTTTCTCCCTCTCTCTGCCCCTTCCTTGCTCACTCGCATGTCCTCTCTCTCTCAGAATAAATAAACGTTAAAAGAAAATAATAAGAAAGAAGAGTGTCCCTTTGATAAAAAAAAAAAATACTAGAAAATTCTCTCACAGCTACAATCTGTTTTCTCCTCTGTCAAATGGAATTTTACTGCTCACCACCAGAGCTGAGAGGAGAAACTTAAGAGATGCCATGGGAAAGCATCTACAGATGGCCAAGCTCTCCAAGGGCAAACACAGATCCTTATTACCAAAGAGAAAGGGGAAGTAAATGCATTAGTGTGAAAATCTCACCCCACAAAATACTTCCATATTATCTGCATGACCTAAAATATTCATTTACCAAATTAGTGTTCTTAATTATGCACTATAGGTTAAAATAATCATATACAAAATCAGATCCCATGGCTGACTACCCACATTTATTTTGTTTTCTTACCTGGTCTGAGGTGGTGTTTTATGACTGGACCATAAAAAAATTCCATTATCACTTGTTAATTCTTACATGGCCAATTTTTTTTTTTTTTTTTTTTTTTTTGTCTTTGGAATCTCTTTTCCACATGGCCAATTGGGTAGAAAATACAAGTACTTGAGATGTGAGGAGCTGTCAGTAAATTGATGGAAGTTTCTAAACGTGTAACTCTTGGAATGTCCGGTACCCACAGGAGTGCAAGCCAAGAACATTACCACCACAGAACTAAATGCCTTCCTGGCTCACTGTCCATCTCAAGCCCCAGCCTGTCGGTCCTGAAATGCCATTCAGCAAGTACTGGCATCCTCCCAGGAGCTGTAGATATAGTGTGTCTAACAAAGCCCCAGAAGCCATCAGATAAATGGTGGCTCAGAGTTGTTCACATCCTCCGAAACCAACAGTCCCAGGAGCCAACCCTGGGCCACCACTTAATGTTCTGAGACCCTAGATGGCACTCGGCACCCTTGAACTCCACTTCCTGTAGTGGATGCTTGTCATGCTTTGTACACACACGCATGCGCATACATGCACGGTCTGCCTACGCTTAAAGAATTTTCTCCCTTATCAGTCCTAACTCCCCAGAATAAGCCAGAAACTCATTTTCCAAGCTTTCGTTGAAGCTAAGGTACATCTAGAGATGCACACTCTAGAGACTCTAATGAAGTAGAGAACCAACATAGGAAAGCAGGAGTGTCCCACAGTTTGTCATCGTGCTGCAGGCAATGGAAGGCTCCAGCTCTGGGGAACGTCAGCCAACAAAGGCCTCACGTATCAGTGACAAAATTGCAGTATCTGTATCCTGTGAAGGTGGCAGAGCTGTATCCGCAAAGGCTTCCACTCTTGCAAGAGTCTGCGAGCTACCTAATAATCTTATTTTAATTAAGTTCCATTTGTATGCATGCACATTAGAGTATGTTCTTCTGTTACCAATTAAGAATCCCATCAAATTAGTTGTTGCATTTACAAATGGCAATGATAATGTGTACGACACAGAATATTGGGTATTATCTAGAACAGCCAGGTAACAGCACCTTGAACACAGGTGAAAAGGATTCCTCAAATGCTAGCTCTACTTCCCTCATTTTTTAGTAACCAAATACTTTTATTATCCTATCTGTTTTCTTTCTATCATCATGTTAGTTATGTATTGCTTTACTACTCTTTCAATGATTAGCCTAAGGATTACAACATGCATTCTTGATTTATCACAGTGTAATACATATTATAATTTTTTTAACGTTTGTTTTTGAGAGAGAGACAGACAGACAGACAGAATGCGAGTGGGGGAGGGGCAGAGAGAGGGAGACACAGAATCCAAAGCGGGCTCCAGGCTCTGAGCTGTCAGCACAGAGCCCAGTGTGGGGCTGGAACTCATGAGCTGTGAGATCATGACCTGAGCCAAAGCCGGACACTTAACTGACTGAGAACAATCAAAAATTATTTCTATTCAGGGGCACCTGGGTGGCTCAGTCAGTTAAGCGTCCAACTTCGGCTCAGGTCATGATCTCACCATTCCTGAGTTCAAGCCCCATGTCAGGCTTCATGCTGACAGCTCAGAGCCTGGAGCCTGTTTCGGATTCTGTAGCTCCCTCTCTCTGCCCTTCCCCTGCTCGTGCTCAGTCTCTCTCTCTCAAAAATAAACATTAAAAAAAAATTTTTTTAATTATACATGTGTATCCCTCGTAGTATTATTTGCTTCCTCCTGCATTTCCATATTACCATGTGGAATCATTTTCCCCCAGCCTGGAGGAAAAACATTTTCCTTTCAGTACAAACATGCTAGCAATGAATTTCTTCTATTTTCATTTGCCTACAAGTATTGTTACTTCAACTTCTGGAAAGAATAGTCTAGATATTTTTAATTCTAGATTGGCAGTAATTTTCTTTCACCACTTTAAAAATGTTCTATGCCCTTTGGATTCCATTACTTCTCATAAGCATCCAGCTGTTGGTCTTACTATGACTCTTTCAGAGGTAATAGATCTTTTTTCTAGTAGATTTAAATTTTTTACTTTTTATTTTGTTCTTTGGTAGTTTTACTACAATGTGTGTATGGTTTTCTTGGTATTTCCATTACTCAGGATTCCATGAGGTTCTTGAGTTTAGGGATTCTGTTTGGTGAAATCCTCAGCCATTACCACTTTGGAAATTTCTTCTGCCCATTCTGTTTCATTTTCTATTCATTCAAGGAATTCAATTATTTGTATATTGGACCTTTTCAACAAGTGTCATGTGGGTCTTACATATCTATCTTTTCTACAATCTGAACACAAATGCTATTAACTTGCTTTCCAGTTCACTAGTCCTGTGTTCTGCTATGTCCAATAACCACTAAACTCAGTATATTCTTCATTTCAGATATTACATTTTCCCATTTTAGAATAGCCATCTAATTTTTATAGATTTCAACTCTTTAGCAAAATTCTTCATCTTTGTATCTTTTATTCATTTTTTATCTATTTTTGTTTTTTTAATGTGAAATTTATTGTCAAATTGTTTTCCATGCAACACCCAGTGCTCATCCCAACAGGTGCCCTCCTCAATACCCATCACCAACCCTCCCCTTCCTCCCACTCCCCATCAACCCTCAGTTTGTTCTCAGTTTTTAAGAGTCTCTTATGTTTTGGCCCCCTCCCTCTCTAACTTTTTTCCCCCTTCCCCTCCCCCATGGTGTTCTGTTAAGTTCTCAGGATCCACATAAGAGTGAAAACATATGGTATCTATTTTTGAACGTACTGATCATAGTTATTTTTAAATCCTTGTCTACTAATATTTGATCATCTGTGAGTCTTCCTTTATGATCTGTTTTATCCTTGATTGTTAGTTGTATAGTCTTGGCTCCTTGCAGGTCTTGTAATATTCTATATATAAGATGTACAAAAGCTGCAGAGACTCCAGGTAGTTTTATTATCCACCAAAGACAATTTCTCTTTTCTGTCTTAGGCAGAGAGTGTGAAAGATGAATCATTTCAATCCAATCATATGTTAACGTGGAAAAGGGCTAGTTTATTAGTTTTGGTAAGACACATAACACTTCAACTTTGCCTTTATTTCTAGGGCATGGACTCCAAGGTTTTTATTGAGAGTGGTGGGGTCTCTGTCTCCTTGGCCCTGAAAGATCTTGAGAGTTTATTCACCCTGCGGTGATTTCAACTTAGCTCTCTAACCTCCCACCCCAAATTTGAAAATGTCTTGATGGGAAGATTAGCCAAGTGTTTGATGCAAGCCCTCTCTCCCTTCCTCAGCCCACATCCAGAACTGGTGAATGACAACAAAGGGATTGGGGTAGCTGATGATTGGGACCCCTGAAAGGGTCTCTGCCTGGGAGCTTAGTTTATCTAATCTTCATTGCTTTCCTAGTTCTCTGGTGCCTATTAAAATAGGTTTTTCATAAATTTATAAATTATCTGTTTCTTCCACAGCAAAAGCATTGACCAAGACCTTCTACATCCAACCTAAACAAAGAAGTCCCTCTTCCCCCCTGTGTAACAGATTCTGTCATTGGTGACCTGATGCTCATTAAAAGCCCCACGTTTCTGATAGCAGAAGAAACTAGAAGCTAGTACAACCAGACTGGTTGTTGGATTTTATGGAACTTTTAAATGGTGCTCATTGTCATTCGCAGGTCCAAAGAGCATTTCACTTTGCATAAGAACCACTTCTTATAGACAGACCAGGTTGACAGAATTTAAGTCACAACTTCTAGTTCAGATTCAATTTATATTTACCACAAATCAAAACAAAGCCATTGTGACAAAGAAGAACCGTTTTGCATATCAGTCTTATCCTTATGATCAAGACATGCTTGAAATAAACTGGTTTTTTGTTAGGATAATATCAGTTCACAATCCCCCCACCTCTGGCCAAAATAAGCTTCACACCAACAAAACAGAAGAACTGGTTGTAAAAAAAAAAAAAAAAAAAAAGCAAAACAGGAAAGAAGCCACATTTATAATAGATTGCTTCTATTATAGATTTATAATAGATTTATAAATAGATTTATAAAAAGACGCTAAATATAATTATTACAAAAATTGCCTCTAAGGAACTCCATGTACCAGTTGCTGCACTGAGGAAGATGGAAAGAAGTTAGGATACTGCATGTTGTATATAAACCTAACCAAGGTGGCACAGAAACGTGAATGCTGGAAATCAACCACACACCATGGAAAAAATGAACTTCTTACACAGCCCTGCTGGCTCTTTATTCTTAGGAATAGAATGACTCTGTGGAGTTAACTGAAGGCTCTTCTGGTGTAAAAGATGAGAAAAGGCCTTGCCATATGTAGTTTACGAACTGGGTAATATTGAATTTCTGACTCCTCCCCATCTCCATCGGTACTCACCCATTACAGAACCCCTCCACAACCACCAAATCGATGTCTTCATTTGCCATAAAGTGCCTGGGCACTTTCTAAGGCATATCACTGTAAAGGTATACTACCTTCACTTTTCTAGATTCATTGTTACCCTCCCCTCACACCCACTACTATGTTAATGTACCTTTATTTG
The DNA here is from genome assembly GCF_046562875.1 of Panthera onca. NCBI lineage: Eukaryota > Metazoa > Chordata > Mammalia > Carnivora > Felidae > Panthera > Panthera onca. The sequence goes on along the minus strand of NC_138347.1, from coordinate 9,639,923 downwards.
TAGAAACTTGCAAGGCTAATAGAATGAAAATTTAGAAGAAAGATATTTTAAACCCTTCTATCCTAACAGGAAGGCTCACCCCACCTTACATAATGCATAGGGCCAAACTTAGAGCAATTGAGGAAATGGATGGTTCTTCCTATAGGATGGCTGGAAGAACAATAGCATCATTAATTTTTCACCATTTCCAGCCCATTCTTTGGTGGTGCCATCACTATTCTGTCACAGCTAGTGAAAAATTTAAATGCCACTTTTATTTTTCCAATCAACAGCTTGATATGATCCAATAAAAATGCAATTCCTTTAATGGACACACTAATGCACTGAACTGAGGTCTAGGGCCCCCAACCTGGCACACACACAGATCACCTCTTTCCTGAAACAAATCTTCCCTTCCCATCAAAGGGTATGAATTATTTGTCCAAACAATCTCCCACTCTGAACTTAATACAAAAGCTCTGTTGGTATTGAAATTTGGGTGGAGCTCACCAAATCTAAGGTTCTAAAGTTCAGGAGAAAATTCAGGAGCCTAATATGATGACAGATCAAATGAAACCAAAACACTCTACCTTGACAAGTCTTTCCAGCAGCCAAATACTAACTGCAGATCAAGCCAGATGGCTTAGACTTGAGGTCAAAGAAGTGTCGCTAAAGATCTTTCAATATTGTTCTTTCAACAATTGACCTGCTTCCTTATACTTTCATCAAGTAAAGTTTTTTAAAAGTTTCAATGGCTTGAAATGTATGAATACTTTCTTTGATATCCATTTTGACATAGCTTTCTGACATATTAGTAGAGGTGGTGCATTTGTTTCATAACACATTATATGTATTTTTTAATGGCCAGAATAGATGATACATTGATACATCTTTGCTCACACAAGTACATGACCAGACTCCTAAGACAATACTTAAATGGCCACCCACCTCCTTTCGTATGTCCAGCTCCGGCCATGTGCCTCACCACTTCCCAGATACCCAGGACCAACTTCATCTCAACAAAGAGATCAAATGAACCAAGAATGTGTCTGATTCTCATCCATCCCACATGTAAGCCTAACTCTTGTCCCTCACATCAACCTTTAGCCATTTCCGAAAATGTTATCCACATTTGAGACAGCCTTCCTTACAAAACACATACAATTTACAATCTGCCAGTTCTCAGTGTTAAAATCTTTACCCACAGTTGCATCAACTTAATGATTTCTGTGTCTTTGACTCAATTATACAAGGATTCAGAGACACCATGAGTCAAATCAGGTCTCTGCCCACCCAAACATAACTACACACAGAAAAACCCTGTGAGACATGGTCTACACGGGGGATATTAGTTTTGGCTCCCTACTCCAGCTTCAAAATAAAGAACCCACCAAAAAACAACAATGGCCAACTTTGCAGATCACAACAATTTTATAAAGCACTTTCGCAACCATTATCTCATGTGATCCTCACAAGAACTCTATGAAGGTAACAAAGCAGGCATTATCCTTATTTTAAAGATTATGAAATTAGGATCCAGAGAGGCTAATTACCTTTCCAACACCCCCTCGCTGGTAAGTGGCAGGGTCCCAGTGGTGTGATGGTTCCAGCACATCACACAGCCTGAGAAAACCCTGATTAACTTTGTCTTAGCACAAAGTATAGGACTTATTAGAGCATTATCATCAGCTATCGTTGGGATAAATAGCTCTTGAAATTAAGCCTTCTGAATGTGATGCCAACTTCCTACAAAGCTCTGGCTCTTTAAGACGGTTTTTCACACTGTTCTTACATCTCTCTCTCTTCCACAAGCTCACACAGCTCTATTCATTTGCTGCTGTGCGTTTTAAATATTGCAAATATCGGATCATGTTAGAATGGTGGGATAGCACTGCTCTAGCATTCAGTTAGTGATTTCAAATTATCCCAACCGGGATAAGTGACTTCTTTGTGGCACTGACCCCATGATTACATGACTCCCCTCCCTCATCTTGGTAGATGCTGTCTTTATTTTAATTTTTTTTAATGTTTATTCATTTTTTTTGAGAGAGAGACAGAGACAGAGACAGAGACAGAGTGAAAGCAGGGGAGGGGCAGAGAAAGAGGGAAACACAGAATCCAGAGCAGGGTCCAGGCTCTGAGCTGCAAACACAGAGCCCGACATGGGGCTCAAACCCACAAAATAACCCACTTTGTTTATCATGGATTTTTATGTTAACCTTCACAGCAACATCTAGACTGGTGTTTGACCGGACCACTGAGCACCACAGCACAGCCAAAATGACACCTAAAATTAACCATCACAGTATTTGAATTATATCTCAAATTTTAAAAAATCAATAGTTAGGAAACAAACTATTCAATTAAAAAATGGTCAAAATGTTTGAACAGATGATTCACCCCAAAATATATACGGATGGTGGTAAATCACATGAAAAATGCTTATCCTCATTAGGCAAATGAAAATCAAAAAGTACTTTCAAGTCGTTTTTTAAAACCCCACTTCAACGTCCATTCATCTGAGATTGATTCTTACTGTGTGAAGTGACCCATGCATCCACAGACACCTCATTTGTTTTATTCAGTTAAGGCCTTATCTTGACCCTAGCCGTTAAATGTGTCTATCAGTAAAGTGTTCATACTGGATTTCTGTTTTTGCCCCCACATACGATACTGACATCATCCTCTATATTTTAGTTTTATTCTTCATGTAGCAACACTCTCTCTGTACTTCCCCACCTATTATCAGCTTCTATTTTGGCTGAACATTTGGTCTTAGATTCTCAGTCTCAAAGGTCTCCCATTATCACATTGTTAGTTACCCATGATATATCCTTTACACCAAGAGTCTGCAAACTTTTTCTGGAAGAAGCTGACAGTCAATGCTTTAGATTTTGTGGGCCAGAAGGTCTCCGTTGCAAATACTCATCTCTGCTCTTGTAACATGAAAGTGGCCATAGACAAGGCATAAACAAACAAGCGTGGCTGTATTCCAATAAAACTTTTTTGACAAAAATAGGTGGTGGGCCAGATTTGGCCTGCAGGCCCTTACTTGATAACCTTCACTCTAGAGAACAGCCTGCTCTTCAACAATTTTTTTTTTACATTTTATTTATTTATTATTATTTTTGAGAGAGAGACAGACAGAGCACAAGTGGGGGAGAGGCAGAGGGAAAGGGAGACACAGAATCCGAAGCAGGCTCCAGGCTCTGTCAGCACAGAACCCAACGTGGAGCTCGAACTCACAAACCGTGAGATCATGACCTGAGCCGGACAGTTAACTGACTGAACCACCCAGGTGCCCCAGAGAGCAGCCTGTTCTGTTTCACTTTCTTACATTAGAACTTCGAAGGGTGAAATGATGTTTTGTATTTGCAAGATGCCATGTCATGATCAGCTTAATTGTAAGGACACATTTTGAAAGGAAGGTATAGTTGATCAGCAAAAACAGAGTCAGGGCTCCCCTCTTAGCCCCTGTGATGTTATGATCTAATAAGAAATATATATTTTGGTCTTCATCCCTGGATCCTGGCCAGAGCTCCTAAAACCTCTGTGATTCCCCATTCTAATATTCTGATATTCAGCTTTTGACTCTGGTTCCTGACATAGAGTTCCTAAATCCCTTTTCTCAGGTGTTAGGAGCACCTTTTGTTCTAATGAGTTGACTCTCGGTGGGTTCCTAGATAGCTTCAGGACAGCAGCTAGTCACTGGGAACACCAAGCCTTGATTAGAAGCCTGGAACTTCCAGCCCCTCCAGGATTGAGTTAGTAATTAACGATGCCTATGTGATGAAACCTCAGCAAAAATTACTGAGCTGTGGGGTTCAGAGAGCTTCTGGGCTGGTGAACACGTGGAGGTGCTGGAAGGGTGGCCTGCCTGGAGAGGGCAGGGAAGCGCTGTGCCCCTTCCCACACACTTTGCCCCGTGCAGCTCTCCCATGGGGCTATTTCTTTTTCTCTTTTTTTTTTTTTTTTTTTTAATTTTTTCCCAACGTTTTTTATTTATTTTTGGGACAGGGAGAGACAGAGCATGAACGGGGGAGGGGCAGAGAGAGAGGGAGACACAGAATCGGAAACAGGCTCCAGGCTCCGAGCCATCAGCCCAGAGCCTGACGCGGGGCTCGAACTCACGGACCGCGAGATCGTGACCTGGCTGAAGTCGGACGCTTAACCGACTGCGCCACCCAGGCGCCCCATGGGGCTATTTCTAAGTCATCTCCCTTCAGAATAAACCGGTAATCCAGCAAGTCAACTAGTTCGTGAGCTTTTCTAGCAAAGCACTGAACCTGAATACGGGGTTATAGAACTTCTGATTTATAGCTGGTCAGTTAGGAGAACAGGTACCACCTGGCACTTGTGATGAGCCTCTGAAGCAGGCGGTGGGAAGCAGTCTTATGGGACTGAGCCCTCACCTGTGGGGTCTGACTCCAGATAGATGGTGTCGGAACTGAACTGACTGTAGGACACCCAGCTGGCGTTGGAGAATTGGTCAGTATGTAAAGAACCCACACATTTGGTGGCCACAAGGGAAGCGTGAGGACAAACGAAAATAGTTTTTCTGAGCCCGTGCCATTTCACCTGGAAACACTCAGTGACACCACTATTTGGTCCTGAGTGCCTGGCACAGAGGAGATGCTCAAATAAAGTTGGATATTATCATCGGGAGGCTTGTGTTAGCCAAGGGTGTGTTACTGGACTCGTTGTAACTCTCATTGCTAAAGCAAGATACAAGACACTTTTTAATCCACCTCAGGTCACAAATTGCCAACTTTCTTTTCAGGGAAACTGAGCCTGGGTGGTTAAGAACAGTCACAAGTGGCAGGAATTGCAGGTAAGAAAAAGAAATGGTAAAAGCAGGTTTGAAACCCCTTGCCAGGTGTTGTACATTGCGGCTGCCTTTCATACTGTGTTTGTTGTTGTTTGAGCAAAATGGTGCACAAGCCTCTAGTCAACTTAGGCTATTTTGCCCAATAATGACTAATTTTACTGTAGCAACTTGAGCCTCTTAATTCATCCCTCAACTTCACATCTCTCCTCGTTCACTTAGAAGTTTCATATGTGGATGCAACAACAATTTAGTGGGAAGGGCATGCCCTGGGGAGCCAGAGGGAATTGCATTCAAGTCCCTACCTGCTGTGTGACTCTGGGTGAATGATTTGGCCTCTCTGAGACTCAGTTCACTCACCTATGAAATATGGATAATATCTACCCTAGAGATCTGTGAGTGCTGTGAATTGAATTGTGCCCCCCAAAAAAGAGATGTTGAAGTCCTAACCCCAGTAGCTGTGAATATGACCTTATTTGGAGATAGGGTCGTTACAGGGGTGATTGAGTTTAGATGGGGTTAAGTGAGCCCTAATCCAATATGACTGGTGTCCTGAAAAGAAAAAAATGGACATAGAGACAGATACACATAGAGGGAAGATGAAATGGAAAGGGAGTAAGAAATGGGAATTTCTCCATCACAGAACAAGAAATGTCTGGGATCCCCAGAAGCTAGAAAAGGCCAAGAAAGATCCTTCCCTACAGCCTCCAGAAGGAGCACTGCCCTGTCCATGCCTTAATTTTTGGCTTCTGGTCTCCAGAACCGTGACACTATAAGCTTTTGTTGCTCTAAACCGTCCAGCTTTTGACCCTTTATAGAGGCAGCCGTAGAAAACTAATATATTGAGGGGTCAACAAGATAATGGGGGGAAAAAGCACGTAGCTCAATGTGTGACCTGTAATGGATGCTCAGATATGTTTGTAAAAGAAACAAATGTTCTTTTGAAAGTCTAGTTCCCATGTATTGAACCCCTAGTACATGCTGGGACACACAGCTTATGCTCTCATTTATAATTCTTACAATAACCCTATGAGGCAGGGAGACTTATCAGTCTCAACCACTTTGTAGATGAGGAAACTGTAGCCTCGGGAGATTAAGAAACTTGCCCAAGGTGAACTGCTAGGAAGCAGTCACTGTGTGTCACCTACTCCTTTAGGCTTAAGCTGCCACAGTGCCCAGTCTAAAGCAGTGTCATTACAGGAATCAAGTGGCCAGAGTTGTTTAAAAGCCTTTTCCATAGGAATATGTAGTAGAAATGCACCAACTATTCTAAGCACTTTCCATGCACCTTTGGTGGCATACTTCAACCAAATACTTCTTGAGGTCTTATGTTATTTAATTCCACCCAAAGGACAGGTAATTGGCAAGGATGGGTATATCACAAAGAGATGTGATGCCTCCGTAGATCCTCCTTCAGAAAAGGGTTTGTTGACCCAGCTGTCAACCCCTTCAGAATTGCCTAAGCTACAGAAAGACCCCACCCAAGGTCCTGGCTTCTCAGGGCAGCCTACACCCAAGGACTGAGCAAGAGGACCACCCATTTCAGGCCACAGTGGGCTCTTCTAACCACACCAGTCTCTCTACAGCTCCACCTCCAGGTTGGCAGCGGTACTGTCAGGCCTGAACCAAGGGTGCGTGTCTCCTCCCCTGTTTAATACGTGTCATTCCCTAAAAATGTGCCGCACACCAAACTCCACCTGTGTATCTGCTTCCAGAAAACTCACCAGGTTTTGCATCTATCTTTGGCTGGCAAGGAGTGATATAAGCCCAGATATGGATCTGATTCCAAGGAAAGGAAAGATCCTGATATCTATGTATTTGCAACTTGAGTCCAGGGAAGGAAATGCAGTGAGGTGTAGATGAAGAGCTAAAGTATAAGTAAAAATCCCCACCGTGGTCATGGACAGATTAGAAGTCCATTGACTTCAAAAGCAGAAAAGGGATCTTCCAAGAAGTAGTCAGAAAGAGCCCCTCTGCAGTCTTTGCCATCAATTCCACAAGGCCAGTGTATTTTTTAAGTAAATGTGTGATAAGGACATTGAAACTTGGTATTTCAAATCATATGGACCAGTTCCAAAAAAATATACATGCCTGGCTAAGCAATGCCCTCTAAGTGGCACTTCAGACTCTCAGTATTATGAGGGGGAAAAGACATATAAAAAGTCTTGTTATTTGCACAAAAAGTTCCTTGGCTGATGGCATATATGAAATAATTTGTGTGTGTGTGTGTGTGTGTGTGTGTGTTCACATTTCCACTTAATCAAGGTCAAAAGAAGCCAAGTAATGGGGGTGGGGGCAGTAAATTGTTCCATGAAAGTTTTTGAGCTGATTAAAAATTTACAGAGAAAAGAATCCATCCCAAGCATAGTCATGTGGTATCTCCTTCATAAAGGGAGCCTGGTTACTTAGCACTAAACCCTGCCGTTTGGGCTATCTGATTACACCTTATCAGGGGCCATTAGTGTCTGATAATAGCAACCAATCCCTTGTTTGGCCAGCCTTAATTTCCTTAAAGAAAAATCTCCTTTGGCATGCAGCTCCTCCCCTTATTCACCCAATGGAATAAGGTAAGGAATAAAGATATATACATAAAGATCTGGCATCAAAGGACAAGGTCACATCCAGCCTACCGACAAATACACCTGTCCACCTTCCTGTCACAAAGCAGTGTCTCCTTCTAGCCCCAGGCTTTGCTCAGCAACAGAGAGATGAAATGGCATGCAATATTTATTATAATGATCACAAAATATGTAGAATGTGAGCCAACAGGACTGTAGAACTCTGTCAATTCAGCCCCTTCCTTTTACAGTTCAGGAAACAGGAGTCCAGAGTCTCATAGTGTAGCAGAGGTCAAGTCTAGATTTCTGATTCCCAAACCAGGCTTATTTCCACCAAGGCAAGTCACAATCCACATCATACCTTGTTTTCTACAACATGACTTAGGGAGAAAACTGAATCTATTCACCCTGATTTGTTCCAAGACTGTCACCTTATCTTTGCCATTGTGTGTCTTGTGGCATTTATAGACATTTCAATTTTTTTTATTTTTTATTTTTTTAAATTTACATCCAAATTAATTAGCATATAGTGCAACAATGATGTCAGGAGTAGATTCCTTAGTGCCCCTTACCCATTTAGCCCACCCCCCCTCCCACAACCCCTCCAGTAACCCTCAGTTTGTTCTCCATATTTATGAGTCTCTTCTGTTTTGTCCCCCTCCCTGTTTTTGTATTATTTTTGCTTCCCTTCCCTTATGTCCATCTGTTTTGTTTCTTAAAGTCCTCATATTTTGTTTTAAATTTTAACATTTATTTTTGAGAGTGAGCACACAAGTGGGGGAGAGGCAGAGGGAGGGAGACAGAGGATCCAAAGCAGGATCCCCACTGTGAGTGCAGAGCCTGATGAGGAAACCATGAGATCGTGACCTGAGCCAAAATCAAGAGTAGGCAGCTTAACCAACTGAGCCACTCAGGTGCCCCAGCATTTATAGACATTTTTAAAGAGAACTTTGACTAAATGGGATCCATCACCAAAGAATGATAGCTAGAGGGGTAAAAATATCCTCTAAAATAAAAATCCCATTGATATTGACCTCTGGCTTAAAATACGGGGGGCCTGGGTGGCTCAGTCGGTTGAGCGTCTGACTTCGGCTCAGGTTGTGATCTGTTTGTGAGTTGGAGCCCCACATCGGGTTCTGTGCTGACAGCTCAGAGCCTGGAACCTGCTTCGGATTCTGTGGCTCCCTCTCTCTCTGCCCCTCCCCTGCTCACGCTCTGTCTCTCTCTCTCTCAAAAATAAACATTAAAAATTTTAAAATAAATAAATAAAATAGAATAGAATACAGTCTATCCCAAGTTTCCATCTAGGATAACAAAAGATAGAGAAAAGAAAATATGGAAAAAGGGAAAACCCCACAAGAAGGGTGAAACTATTATTGGCAGGCAAACTATTCCCAGAATACGGAAGGAGATATCACTAATTACAAAATAAAGCCAACAGCTGCCCCGCCTGAGCTCAGACCCTTATTCTTTCTGCTCTACTCAGAACCCAAGGTCTGTATGAAACAGGAAACAGCTCACCATCCCCATGTTGGGTAGGTGCAAGGTTTTCATAGTTATAATCCCTTTAGGGTCTCACGTTATACTTTTATCTGAAGAAGGAAACTAAGTAAATGAAGAAAGGAGAAAGGGGGTAAACAGTGAGGGCACAGCATACACAGGGAGGCACAGTTCCAGGTGCTAAGGTGTCAAGAGTTTCAGTGGGAGGAGATGCAGAGGCCATATTTTTTCCCCATGTTCTATCAGTTGATAAGGTCAAGAAAGCAGATAATAAAGAGCGAGCCCCACTTAGCAAAGAGCTGCGAGAAAGACCCACAAGGTAGAATTCAAATTAAGAGAATAAAATCTAAAGGGTTGCCAGTGAGACCGTGAAGAATGGCAAAACAACATGTTTGCCCTCTTAAATTAAATATCCACTTCATGTCTGGTAAAAAGCAGACTTGAGGGGCACCTGGGTGGCTCAGTCAGTTAAGTGTCTGACTTAGGCTCGGGTCATGATCTCACGGTTCATGGGTTCCAGCCCCATGTTGGACTCTGTGCTGACAGCTCAGAGCCTGGAGCCTGCTTCAGGTTCTGTGTCTCCCTCTCTCTGTGTCTGTCTGTCTGTCTCTCTCTCTCTCTTTCTCATTCTCTCTCACAAATAAACAAACATGTTTAAAAATTTTTTTAAAAAAGGCAGGCTTGATCATGTAGAAAACCAAACCCATGGTTGGGATGCAAGTTGGGTGTTCAGAATAAATAGGAAGAGATAGGACATAGTAAGTAAGTGTAAAAAGACAGCGGACATCCAGAAGGGACACCGCCAACTGATGTAATGTGGATTCTTGAGAAAGACACCAGAAAAGGTGAAAAGAGAATTTTGGTTTAAAATACTTTATGAAAATGTTAGAATTCAAACCAAAAACAAACAACAACAACAAAATAACAAGAAAAAAACACCTGACCAGGTGAAGGAAAAGGGTTCATTCACCACATTCTAACCTACATTGATGAGAGAAGCCCCCGTCAAGACACTTTCTGACAACTCTTAAATGAGTGGAGGAAAAGGCATATAAGAATTCAGGCAGAAGGGAAAACAGAAACAAAACAAAACAAAACAAAACAAAAATTAAAGCAGCTTCAGATGTCTGTCCCAGGACACTGAAAGCTAAAAGAAAATACAACTATAGTTTTGCCTTTAAAACACATGAAAGATCATAAAGAGACATACACTAATGATCAAGAGATGACTAAAAAAAATAAAACTGTGATCTAAAAGGACTTGCAGTGAACAGTGAAATTCATAAAGGATGAGCTGAAGATTATAAAAACGTGAACCAAACTAAATACAAATGTAAAATACCTCTTAAAAATATAGAATAGTAAAAAAAAAAAAAAAATTAATATCAATCATCTGACTGTAAAAACACAGGTTATATTTTTCAATCTCAGGAAGGGGAAGTAAAATTGCATTAAATGCCTTACTTTATATAAAGAGTTTAAAAAATTGTTTCATCCTTGATTTTGATTGTAGAAATCCACTTTTTGAAATTTTTTTTCACTTAGAAAGTCACTAGAAAATTAAAACTAGACTACATTTATTCAAAATCATAAGTGCAAAAGTAAAAAATAAATACTCCAAAAAAGAACAGAAAACTTTTGGAAAGAGGAAAAAGACTTTCCCCAAAAGACAGCATATCATGGCAGGAACAAATGAAAACATTAAACGATGATCAGATTGGATTTTTTAAAATCAAACACACTCTGCTTTCAAGGGATAGGTTGAAATAAAATGACCAGAAAAAGTTATGCAAAGATTTATTACACAGATTTTTTAAATAGATTTTAAAAAATAGGAAAGTATGATCATTAATTTCTGATGAAACTGAGTTCAAGGTAGAATATTAAAAAGGACAAAGACTGTTATTTTATATCAATAAAGATAGAACCCAAAATGAATACATAACAATCCTAAATATTTGCTAAATACCATAGCATCATAATATGAAGCAAAAATAACTAGAAATGAGTAATGGTATTTAAACAAAAACGAGGCATAGAAATTAATATGCATTCTTTTCAATAGTCCTTGAATAAAAATATTTAAACACACCAACCAGTGGACTTTTAAAATAAATAATATTTTAAAACTAACAAAACTTTTGAAGTAGGATCTAATAGTTCTCACAGGAAAGTTCACACTTAAATTCTCTTAATATTAAAAAAGAATAATAAATGAACTAAGCCTTTAATGCAAGAAGCGAGCAAATCTATTGGGGGTGGAAAATATTTTTTAATTAGTGTTATTAAACAAGCTGTAGAGGGGCGCCTGGGTGGCTCAATTGATTAAGCATCTGACTCTTGATTTCAGCTCAGGTCATGATCTTAAGAGTTCGTGAATTCGAGCCTTGCATTGGGCTCTGCGCTGACAGTGTGGAACCTGCTTGAGATTCTCTTTCTCCCTCTCTGCCCCTCTCCCACTTGCACACATGCTCTCTGTCTCAAAAAAAAAATAAACATTAAAAAAAAAAAACCCAAGTTATAGAATTAATAGATAAATCCTGGAGCTAATTCTTTGGAAAACTTATACACCAAATACACAATTCTAATCACTCAAATCGAGAAAATCAAATCAGAAAATAAAAATATACCTATGTATGTGAAAAAGTACAAATGTGTACAAAGATTTTAAAATATAAAACAATATTTTGCATCGCACTATGCCAATAGCTTTGAAAATATTTGAGAAATGGCATATTCTTAAAAACAAAAGCCAGAAAATCTCACTTGAGGAAAACTATGGAAAAATTAGAAAAGTTACCCAGAATTTACCTCCAAGGGGCTATTGATCATAACCATTTTTTTAGATGCTCTTTTACATAAGGAATAGTTGTTTTTATAATACATATATATCACTGCAGAGCATAGAAAATACAGAAAGCTGAGCGAGATCATTTATAAAACTGGCCTAATCCTGAAATCAAAACCAGGAGAGAGAGGAAAACCCAGAAAAGATTTTGAAAAAACCCTATAGACCAATCTCACAGCTATAGGCCAAAAATTCTAAATAAAAAACCCATAAAGTAGGGATGTCTGGGTGACTCAGTCGGTTAAGCGTCAGACTCTTGGTTTCAACTCAGGTCATGATCTCACAGTTTCAAGAGCTCGAGCCACACGTCAGTCCCTGAGCAGGCAGTGTGGAGCCTGCTTGGGATGATCTTTCCCTCTCTCTGCCCCTCCCCCACTCATGCTGTCTCTGTCTCTCTCAAAATAAATAAATAAAACTTAATAAAAAAAATTATAAAAAAAACCATAAAGTAAATTTCATACTATTTTAGAAGAATGACCCACCTAATAAGAGTTATACAAGGAATCCATGGGCCATTTAATATTAGGCATTGTAGTAATACGACACAACCAGGGCCAATTAGAAAAACAGTGTGACGCTCTCAACTATAGCCAAAGAGTTTTAAGGTCAGCTGTTCACAATACTACCTAGAGATAAAAGGGTGAAAAAAGATTTCCAAACATCCAGATAATTCTTTAAGATCAAAGTCTAAATTATCCAGCTACCTGGGATTAAATATTTATTAGTTCAAACAGAATGGTCTCCGAGAAGGAAAAATATTATGCCACAAGCCGTTTCCTCATTATTCTGAGTAACGGGAATGCCGCATCCCAAGAAAGCCCTCCAGGTCCTCCACGTGACTGTCACTCATCACTGTCACTGCCCCTCTCTTAGATTATCTATTTCTTGTCCATCTCATTTCCATGGTTCAGTTCAAGCTCCACTACCCCTGGACCCACTCCACTTCACCCCCCTTCATCCTTCGCCTCCCCTCCAGGACGTTCCTGCTGACACGCTCTGTTCCCCACTCGTAACCCCGGTTACATCAGACTCCCCATGCTGACTATTGTCTTGGCTGTTTCCTCTGAGACCACAGGTCCCTGGGGCCCTGGGTTGTGTCCCGCAGTTTCACTACCCTGTCATACAACACAGAGTAAACACTCAATCAGTTTGGATTCTTTGTTTACCTAATCAATCCAGAAATTTGCGAGGACCTAGCGATATTGATTCCTGTGTAGCAAAACGATCCTAAATTAGTAACTGAATCAGATCTCCCTCCAAGAAATTGGTCTAAAACAGTCTCACACACGTGCGTACACATACAAGCCTAGCAAGCTAGAAGGCATTTCCTGAGTTCGCCACTTGGCATTTGAAGCTTTAAGATTTGTCACATGAATGTGCAGAACAAACACTAAAAAGCAGTCACCTGTCTTTTTTCTTCCTCGTTCAGCTTCATAAGAGTAGACACTGAGAAAACCTAACGAGGCTAATTCTGGTTTCACTTCATTTACCTGTTGGTAAGGGGTGATCTTCCAATGGAACTGTTGCCCAGAGAATTTACCTTACTCAGCTAACGGCCTGAGCATCTCTCTTGGCCAAACCTGGGTGAATTTCCCTCTCTTTTAAGAGGGGACTTTCTGTCTTTTCATGTTTCCTATACCAGTTCTAAAAACCAAGACCAGACTAACATTTCCAGGTCCCACCCAGTAACCAATGGGCCAGTCTTCATGGGACCGGAAAGAGTTCTAATGACCGAGAATTCTAACTATTGCACATCTTAATTGGGAGGGAAAAAAAGGACAACTCTGCTTCATTTTTCCCAACACTTAAATTATAACACAGATTAAAAACCCCTGGAATCCACCAAGGAATTGGCTGAAATAAATATTTAAGAAAATCGCAATGGCAAATGGTTTGTTTTTTGTGTGTCTGTGCATTGGGGGCCTAGGGTTTTAAGGAGTCTGTCCCTCTGCTCTCGAGTTGGGTTTTTAGAAAGAGATCAGGCTGCTCTTAATAGTTAAGTTAAATGAAAAGGGGGGTCAGATGCAGCGTAGGATGCTGGTAAAGGGTAGGAAGAAAGGGTACAGCGGGCGGACAAGAACAGTATTAACAGCAAGATCATATGTGCATCACGAAAAAGGAAGAGGAGGCTCGCACTGATCCAGGAAAGCTGAGCTGTGAAGTCCGCAAATCCGAATTATTCAGCACAAATCCCCATTTTCAAAAGATGGGCCAGGTCCATAAATATATCCGTAAGCCTATCTGCTAAATACACAGTCGCTTGCTTTAAATATTTTAGAGGTAGGAAATAGAGCATCAACTTAGTTAAAAAGCAATTTTTACCCATCTTTTTATATCACAAAGCAATTATTGCTTACTTGCCGCTTTAATTTGCTCTGACAACCTAATGTCAGATAACACCAAAGAAAACAAATGAAAAATGGAAAGAATAGTTAGTCTCTGATATGATATATGTTTATGCCAACAAAGATTAGTTAAAAATCCATCTTCCTCCACCTGAATTCAGAGACTGTTTAAGGGAACTGTCAGTAAAATCATTACTAATGAAGTACCAGACTACCCGAAACAATGGTTAGGGAGGGAAATTAAAAGGTAACTGCAATCGCAGATGTCACAAAGTTTTCATTAGTGACTGAAGCTGCTGGGAAAGTTCGTGTTTTCAGAACAGCCTGTGATCATTCCAAGCATCCACACCATCCAAGCTTATCCAGTCCTGTATTCTCCTCTCATCTTCTCCCTCCTCCTACGTTTTGGAATTTGGCTTTTCCTATAAAAACTAGAAAGGAAGCTATTGTAAATCCCCTACCCCAACAACCAAACCCCATATCTACTTTCTTGGCTAGCACTGTCTTTGGTATTTATAATAAGCCATCCATCTTTGAATTACAAACCATCATCACTCACCCAATTCTCTGAGACATCTTAAAATCCCACCAAAAGATGGCGGAACGGCATGGAAGGGTTTTTTTGTGTCTCACATCCATGAAATAAAGCCAGATCAACACGAAACCATCCTGCACACCTAGAAAACTGATCTGAGGATTAACACAGCAACGTGCACAACTCAGCAGGTACGCGGCGCAGAGAGGTGAACTGGGGGAGAGAGAAGCCGTGGGGGGAGGGCAGGGAGCTGTTTTTGCCTGCGGAGAGTGGAGGGGGGGGTGCGGAATACGGGAAAAGCACCCCCCCCAAAGCAGCTGGAGAGAAAGTGGAAAAGTGGAAACAGCCGCAGGGACTAAACTAACAAGGGAGAAAGCAGAGGGTTTAAATTCCATTAAGACTATAAACGGGGGGAAAGCAGAGTCTGAAACGCCGCAGCTCGATACCTGGAGGTGCTCTGGTGAGGACGACGAATCCCCAGGAGCAGAGTGGAGTCCGGGGTTCTTTGGGCCACACGGGAGAGTTGGTTCCCCTGCTGGGAGGACATCTGGTAGAGGCTGTGGGGTCCCCCAAAGGCAAGACCCCGGCGGACCCGGAAGAACAACCACATTCACTGGTGCTAGAACAGGGTCATTGGGGGTGAAGCCTGGTGCCAGATGTGTGTTGTGATTTGCCATAATCCCTGAAACGCTCCTGCCACAAGATGGTGCGAACTTTCTCTGGGACGCGCTGGCCCCGGGCCGCAGTCTCCGCATGGGCGGCAGCACGGTCCGTGAAGGTTCCTGAACGCGGCCTGCACCCGGCCACTACTCGGTGAGACCCTCCCGCAGAAGGGCGGAGCAGGTCAGAGCCGCGGTCCCTCAGAAGGAAGAGGTCGGGAAACACAGCCGCATCTGAGATAAAACTCAGGTGGGAGGTGCTGCCTGGAGGTTGGTCACAGACTGTGTAAAAGCGGGGGGCGGATGGAAGCCAAAGACAAACGACGGGTGTGCCATGGCTGATCCGGGAGACGAGCGTTCCAATAGTAGAGAGGGTTGCTGGGTGACGCCATTCTCGCGGCTCCCGCACATGCGCAAACACACCTACAAGCGCCACAACCATCCACCCCAGTAAGCTAAGCAGCGCCATCTAGTGGAGAACGCAGCCATTACACTAAGCCCCGCTCAAATGGGCCAACATCGTTCTTCAGGACCACAAGTCTCTCTGCCGGCTTAGTTTACAGACTATAAAATGCTTCATAGTTTGACTTCTAAGGGAAAACGAAGTGATTTCATTCATATTTCAGTCTGTTCGTTGGTCCATCTATTCAATTTTCTTTCTTTCTTTTTCTTTTTTTCTCTTTTTCATTTCTTTTCTTTTACTTGAATACAGAAAAAGAAAAAAAATTTTTATTTTCAACTTATTAAAAATGTTTAATTTTTTCTACTATATTTTTTACTTTTGTGTAAATGTTTTTCAAATTCTATTTTACTTCCATCATTTCATTTTATTCTATTTCAGTGTATTCATTTTTTCAAGTTTTCAAACAATTTCCTTTTTTTTTTCTTTCCCCTTTTTTCTCTAATCTATCAAACCCCTTTCAACACCCAGACCAAAACACACCTAAGATCTAACATCATTTATTTGATTTTTCTCTATATGTGTGTGTGTTGTTTTTAATTTTTTAATTTTAATTTTTTTTAATTTTAATTTTTCTCTAATTTTAATTTCTTTACCTCATTAATCCCTTTTCTCCCTTCAAAATGACAAAATGAAGGAATTCGCCCCAAAAGACAGAGCAGGAAGAAACAAAAGCCAGGGACCTAACCAACACAGATACAAGCAAGATGTCTGAACCAGAATTTAGAATCACGATAATAAGAATACTAGCTGGAGTCAAAAATAGATTAGAATCCCTTTCTGTGGAGATAAAAGAAGTAAAAGCTAGTCAGGATGAAATAAAAAATGCTATAACTGAACTTCAATCTCGAATGGATGCCACGGCGGCAAGGATGGATGAGGCAGAACAGAGAGTCAGCAATATAGAGGACAAACTTATGGAGAATAATGAAGGAGAAAAAAAGAGGGAGACTAAGGCAAAGAGCACAATTTAAGAATTAGAGAACTCACTGACTCATTAAAAAGGAACATCAGAATGATAGAGGTTCCAGAAGATGAAGAGAGAGAAAAAGGGGTAGAAGTGTTATGTGAGAAAATCATAGTGGAAACTTTCCTAACCTGGGGAAAGACACAGATATCAAAATCCAGGAAGCACAGAGGACTCCCATTGGATTCAACAAAAACCAACCATCAACAAGACATATCATAGTCAAATTCACAAAATACTCGGGAAAGAATCATGAAAGCAGCAAGGGAAAAAAAAAGTCCTCAACCTACAAGGGAAGACAGATCAGGTTTGTAACAGATCTATCCACAGAAACTTGGCAGGCCAGAAAGGAGTGGCAGGATATATTCAATGTGCTGACTCGGAAAAATATGCAGCCAAGAATTCTTTATCCAGCAAGGCTGTCATTCAAAATAGAAGGCGAGATTAAAAGTTTCCTAGACAAACAAAAATTAAAGGAGTTCATGACCACTAAACCAGCCCTGTAAGAAATTTTAAGGGGGACTCTCTGAGGGGAGAAGAAAGAAAGAAAGAAAGAAAGAAAGAAAGAAAGAAAGAAAGAAAGAAAGAAAAAGAGAGGAAGGAAGGAAGGAAGGAAGGAAGAACCAAAAGCAACAAAGACTAGAAAGGACCAGAGAATACCATCAGAAACTCCAACTCTACAAGCAACAACATGGCAATAAATTCTTATCTTTCAGTACTCACTCTAAATGTCAATGGACTAAATGCTCCAATCAAAAGACATAGGCTAACAGAATGGATAAGAAAACAAGATCCATCTATATGCTGTTTACAAGAGACCCACTTGAGACCTAAAGACACCTTCAGATTTAAAGTAAGGGGATGGAAAACCATCTACCATGCTAATTGTCAACAAAATAAAGTTGAAGTAGCCATACTTATATCAGACAATCTAGACTTTAAAATAAAGACTCTAACAAGAGATGAAGAAGGGCATTATAGCATAATTAAGGGGTCTATCCACCAAGAAGACCTAACAATTGTAAACATTTATGCACCAAACGTGAAGGAACCCAAATATATAAATCAATTAATCACAAACATAAAGAAACTCATTGATAATAATACCATAATAGTAGGGGACTTCAACACCCCACTTACAGCAATGGACAGATCATCTAATCAGAAAATCCGCAAGGAAACAATGGCTTTGAATGACACACTGGACAGATGGACTTAAGAGATATATTCAGAACATTTCATCCTAAAGCATAGGAATACACATTCTTCTCCAGTGCACATGGAATGTTCTCCAGAATAGACCACATACTGGGACACAAATCAGCCCTCAACAAGTACAAAAAGATCAAGATAACACTGTGCATATTTTCAGACCACAATGCTATGAAACTCGAAATCAACAACAAGAAAAAATTTGGAAAGGTAACAAATACTTGGAGACTAAAAAACATTCTATTAAAGAATGAATGGGCTAACCAAGAAGTTAAAGAGGAAATTAACAAGTACATGGAAGCCAATGAAAATGATAACACCACAACCCAAAACCTCTGGGACATAGCAAAGACCGTCATCATAAGAGAGAAGTATATAGCAATCCAGGCCTTCCTAAAGAAGGAAGAAAGATCTCAGATACACAACCTAATCTTATGCCTTAAAGAGCTGGAAAAAGAACAGCAAATGAAACCCAAAACCAGCATAAGACAGGAAATAATAAAGATTAGAGCAGAAATTAATGCTATTGAAACAAACAAACAAACAAAAAAACCAACAGAACAGATCAATGAAACCAGAAGCTGGTTCTTCGAAAGAATTAACAAAAGTGATAAACCACTAGCCAGTCTGATCAAAAAGAAAAAGGAAAGGACCCAAATAAATAAAATCAAGAATGAAAGAGGAGAGATCACAACCAACACAGCAGAAATAAAAACAATAATAAGAAAATATTATAAGCAATTATATGCCAATAAAATGGGCAATCTGGAAGAAATGGACAAATTCCTAGAAACATATACACTACCAAAACTGAAACAGGAAGAAATAGAAAATTTGAACAGACCCATAACCAGTAAAGAAATCGAATTAGTGATCAAAAATCTCCCAAAAAACAAGAGTCCAGGGCCAGATGGCTTTCCAGGGGAATTCTACCAAACATTTAAGGAAGAGTTAACACCTATTCTCTTGAAGCTGTTCCAAAAAATAGAAATGGAAGGAAAACTTCCAAACTCTTTCTATGAAACCAGCATTACCTTGATTCCAAAACCAGAGACCCCACTAAAAAGGAGATCTATAGGCCAATTTCCCTGATGAACATGGATGTAAAAATCCTCAACAAGATATTAGCCAACTGGATCCAACAATACATTAAAAAATTATTCACCATGACCAAGTGGGATTTATACCTGGGATGCAGGTCTGGTCCAATATCCACAAAACAATTAACATGATTCATCACATCAATAAAAGAAAGGACAAGAAACATATGGTCTTCTCAATAGATGTAGAGAAAGCATTTGACAAAATATAGCATCCTTTCTTGATAAAATCCCTCAAGAAAGTAGGGATAGAAGGATCACACCTTGAGATCATAAAAGCCATATATGAAAGACCCAATGCTAATATCATCCTCAATGCAGAAAAACTGAGAGCTATCTCCCTAAGGTCAGGAACAAGACAGGGATGTCGACTCTCGCCACTGTTATTCAACATAGTATTGAAAGTCTTTAGCCTCAGCAATCAGATAACACAAAGAAATAAAAGGCATCCAAATCGGCCGGGAGGAGGCCAAACTTTCACTCTTTACAGATTACATGATACTCTATATGGAAAACCCTAAAGATGCCATCAAAAAACTTCTAAAACTGATTCATTAATTCAGCAAAGTTGTGGGACATAAATTCAACGTACAGAAATTGGTTGCATTCCTATACACCAACAATGAAGCAACAGAAAGAGAAATGAAGGAATCGATCCCATTTACAATTGCACCAAAAACCATAAAATACCTAGCAATGAATCTAACCAAAGAGGTGAAAATTCTATACACTGAAAACTATAGAAAGCTTATGAAAGAAATTGAAAAACACCAAAAAAAATTGAAAAATATTCCATGCTCCTGGGTAGGAAGAACAAATATTGTTGAAATATCAATACTACCCAAAGCAGTCTACATATTCAACGCAATCCCTATCAAAGTAACACCAGCATTCTTCACAGAGCTAGAAAAAACAATCCTAAAATTTGTGTGGAACCAGAAAAGACCCCGAATAGCCAAAGCAATCTTGAAAAAGAAAACCAAAGCAGGAGGCATCACAATCCCAGACTTCAAGCTATACTACAAAGCTGTAATCATCAAGACAGTATGGTACTGGCACAAAAACAGACACTCAGATCAATGGAACAGAATAGAGAACCCAGAAATGGACCCAGAAACGTATGGCCAACTCATCTTTGACAAAGCAGGAAAGAATATCCAATGGAATAAAGACAGTCTCTTCAGCAAGTGGTGCTGGGAAAACTGGACAGCAACATGCAGAAAAATTAACCTGGACCACTTTCTTACACCATACACAAAAACAAACTCAAAATGGATGAAAGACTTCAATGTAAGATAGGAAGCCATCAGAATCCTCGAGGAGAAAGCAGACAAAAAACCTCTTTGATCTTGGCCGCAGCAACTTCTTACTCAACACGTCTCTGGAGGCAAAGGAAACAAAAGCAAAAATGAACTATTGGGACCTCATCAAAATAAAAAGCTTCTGCACAGCAAAGGAAACAATCAGCAAAACTAAAAGGCAACCGACAGAATGGGGGAAGGTATTTGCAAACAACATATCAGATAAAGGATTAGTATCCAAAATCTATAAAGAACTTATCAAACTCAACATCCAAAACACAAATAATCTAGTGAAGAAATGGGCAAAAGACATGAATAGATACTTCTCCAAAGAAGACATCCAGTTGGCCAACCGACACATGAAAAAATGCTCCACATCACTCACCATCAGGGAAACCACAATGAGATACCACCTCACACCTGTCAGAATGACTAACATTAATGACTCAGGCAACAACAGATGTTGGTGAGGATGTGGAGAAAGAGGAATTCTTTTGCACTGCTTGTGGGAATGCAAGCTGGTGCAGCCACTCTGGAAAACAGTATGGAGGTTCCTCAAAAAACTAAAACTAGAACTACCCTATGACCCAGCAATTGCACTACTAGGTATTTATCCAAGGGATACAGGTGTGCTGTTTAGAAGGGGCACATGCACCCCCATGTTTATAGCAGCACTATCGACAATAGCCAAAGTATGGAAAGAGCCCAAATGTCCACCGATGGATGAACGGATAAAGAAGATGTGGTATATATATATACAGTGGAGTATTACTCGGCAATCAAAAAGAATGAAATCTTGCCATTTGCAACTAGGTGGATGGAACTAGAGGGTATTATGGTAAATGAAATTAGTCAGAGAAAGCCGAATATCATATGACTTCACTCATGGGAGGACTTTAAGACACAGAACAGATGAACACAAGGGAAGGGAAGCAAAAATAATATAAAAACAGGGAGGGGGACAAAACAGAAGGAGTCTCATAAATATGGAGAACAAACTGAGGGTTACAGGAGGGGTTGTGGGAGGCGGGATGGGCTAAATGGGTAAGGAGCACTAAGGAATCTACTCCTGAAATCATTGTTGCACTATATGCTAACTAACTTGGATGTAAATTTAAAAAATAAAATTTAAATTAAAAAAAAATCCCACCAAGGGGCCCAGAAGAAGACAGCTTTGCTTGTGAAAGGGATGGGGCTTGGTCTAAAGATGTATATCCAACTATACATCTGGACGCTGGGTTCTGACACAGGGTGGAGAGCAGGGAAAACCACAGATTGGGCAGGGAAAAGCAAAGGAGCAGGGGCGAGGGCTGGCACTGTGGAAGTCTGCAAAGTGGATTTCTAGCAATTAGTCTCCATACATAGATGCTCCCTACTCATGCCCCTTGTCTAGTAAATTGATATTTTTCACTGGGAAAAGAGCCTGATTCTTCTCCCAAAGAATAATGGGAGATATCTCAGAGAGAAGAAAAGAACAAGAATTCACTGTCTCCTAGGATTCTCCTATATCTAATTTTTTTTTTTTTACTGTCCATGTCAACCCGAGAAACCAAATGAACATGCAATAGCTCAGTGCACCCTAGACTTTCCTTTCTCCTGAAGTCCCCACCATGTACAACCCTGCCCTTCCCCGTTTGTTCAGTATAGATGGAAGGAGCAATTGGGTCTCATGCTTCGACTGACAGATGAATGAGTGACCAGGAATTGGTTAGCTCAATAGCCACCATTCCTACAAAATTGGTTTAAAAAAAAAAATCAACAAAGAAACTAATAAAAGCCTTCCTGGTGAGGAACTTTAAACTTTTAGACCAGCTCAAAGCCTCTGATTTCCCTTTTTTTAACTGCACCAAATACCAAGAACCAGAACACTGTTTGTGAGATTGCTTAGAGGGATCCCAAAGATGTACCAACCAACCCTACGTGAATCTGAACCTACATGAACACTATTCCTAATGAACATTTTTAGTAAGAAGTAATACGTACTCATTTCAATGACAGGCAATTAAGATTTTGCTTTCAGCAAAACCTATGAAGAGTCAACTCATTTATGTGGAGGGAAAGGAGCTCTGCCGAGTGCTGAGACGTAGATCTAAATCGAGCCTTAGATGGAGACAAAGCCAAGGCTTCCGACCATGTGCTCCTCCAGGACTCCAACGTGTGCCAATGCCAGGGGGTCCTAGAGCCTGCAGAGAGAGAAGAATGCGAGACCCAGGATGATAAAATCCTCACCTAGATCTGAGGAAAAGTGTCATCAATAGACCATTCACCCAAGCTCTCAAAAAAGATGCGAGGGTAAAATAAGGCTGCAGTTTATACCCAGACACCTGGGGCAGGCAGGATAATAGGGGCTCACCAGACTCAGGGCAGAAGGACATGGAAGTCATTCCAAGTCCCATTCACCCATGGAAACAGGGCTGTTTAGTACACTAGTTAGAACAGACTCAAGGGCCAAGGGTGAGCCTGCAGGCAGATGGGCCAGGCTGGGAAGGTCATGATGAATCAGGTACTTAGAAGCAAGGCTGCAGCCCAGGAAAGCGGCATGCATTTGTATGGTCCCTTTCAAAATCGATATGCGAGCTCTACAGCCTACGTGCCCGGAAGCAGCACTTCATTTACAGGAGCTGCCGATGGACTGAGTCACCGGTTAAGTGATGCTTGAATAGAAATCGCTCTGAAGCACATACTCCCTTCCTTCCTTGAACACTCACTGAGCACGTACAAGATGCTGGAGTCTGAAGATGAACAGGTGGTCAGTGTGGACACACCAATCCCCACAACATGTTAAAGGACCACAGAAAGTACGGGTGCCTGGGTGGCTCAGTGGATTAAGCATCCAACTTTGGCTCCGGTCATGATCTCACGCTTCATGAGCTCAAGCCTTGCGTGGGGCTCTATGCTGATGGCTCAGAGCCTGGAGCCTGCTTTGGACTGTGTCTCCCTCTCTCTCTGCCCCTCCCCTGCCCACGCTCGCGCTCTCTCTCTCTCTCTGAAAAATAAACTTTAAAAAAAAAAATTTTTTTAAGAAAAGGACCACAAAGTTGAAGGCCCCTATGGTAGCTTCTTCCTTTACACTTAGCAAAGGGATTTCAGCCTGAAAGTCAAGGTTTGCACTGACAACAGTCTTCAGGGTTTTGTTTGTTTTGTTTCGTTTTTTTTACCAAGTCTTACCTTGGTGGCTGTTTTTTTAAGAGGCTTTTCTGCTAAATTCATTTTACGTGTAGTTTTTTTACTAACTGGATTTTATCAAGTATTTAATATGGATTATGTTAAGTGCACAACAACATGCAGAAACTTCAGGATCTGATTTTTTTTTTATTATATGAAATTTATTGTCAAATTCGTTTCCATACAACACCCAGTGCTCATCCCAAAAGATGCCCTCTTCAATGCCCATCACCTACACTCCCCTCCCTCCCACCCCCCACCAACCCTCAGTTTGTTCTCAGTTTTTAAGAGTCTCTTATGCTTTGGCTCTCTCTCCCACTCTAACCTCTTTTTTTTTCTTTTTTTTTCCTTCCCCTCCCCCATGGGTTTCTGTTAAGTTTCTCAGGATCCACATAAGAGTGAAACCATATGGTATCTGTCTTTCTCTGTATAGCTTATTTCACTTAGCATCACACTCTCCAGTTCCATCCACATTACTACAAAAGGCCGTATTTCATTCTTTCTCATTGCCACGTAGTACTCCATTGTGTATATAAACCACAATGTCTTTAGGATCTGATATTTTTAAAACTTAGCACTGTGTTAACTATAGAATGAACAAGGACTTCTTAACATTTTCACGTGGCAGCTATGAAGGACCTGTCATGCTTTCTCATTGTTCTTAGGAACAGTAAACGGCAACATTCCACTAAGCTGAGCAAGACACTGACTCTTTTAAAGGAAAAATTTTCCCCCATTTACCACCTACTCACCTTTAGACCCAAGTGCCCAGTGAGTGTTTGAAAAGGAACTGGAAGTAGATAAATTTCTGGAGTGACTTCTATTTAACACCAAATACATCACATCCCTTGTCTGAGTAACTTGTTTAAACTGTGATATTTCTTTGGGGCACCTGGGTGGTTCAGACTTAAGTGTCTGGCTCTTGATTTTGGCTCAGGTCGTGATCTCACAGTTTGTGAGTTTGAGCCCCACATCGGGGCTCTGTGCTGACAGTGCAGAGCCTGCTTGGGATTCTCTCTCTCTGCCCCTCCCCCACTCACTCTCTCTGTCTCTCTCTCAAAAATAAACAAACTTAAATTAAAAAAAAAAAAAAGAATACTTCTGCCACTATAAAACTACAATAACATTTAAAATAAATGTAATCAAGGTGATTTTTAAAAAGGCTACAAAACTTCAATTTAATGAATCTATTTTAAAATGGCAGGTGCTGATGTGACTCTAGAAGGTCAGTGCTGGGGCACACCTTGCCTGTGGCATTATTGTGGGCACATGAGCTGTACTCCCAGTACTTCTCTCTACTGAAACTACCATAGACAGGCCTTTGCTTGTCCGGCACTAGGTGACAATCCCGGTCCTTCCTGTGGAAAGGAATCTCGTTGCATATGTCCTAGGTCCACCTCTGTTCTTGCACTGGCATGTGACAATTAATGTCTGCTGTTCTGCTATTCCGGAATCTCTTTACCACACACATGACCACAGGGTGTTCATTCCCTTCTAATTATTTAATCGATTTCACAGCACTGTGCCTCCCTGCTGTCTCTAACTTCAGCCCCTCTTCTATTCAGAGGCAGGTGCTGAAATGCCTCCCAAAATCAGACTTGGAATCATAGCCCCAAGGTTCCAAGAGCTCATATGAAGTTCTAAAATCTTCACCAAAGGCAAAAATTAAAGTCTAAAGTACCTTTAGAATGGTCTCACTTTGCAAGTCAAGCATGAGATCCATGGCTTTATCTATACAGCCCTGTAGACTAATTCTTATACTCACTGAAGTTTGAGAACCACTGAAACAGACTATAGGCAAGAATAAAAGGGATGTCTCTCCTTAGAAGTTTGGGCAGCCAAGCCAATCCACGCTGCAGAGAAGCGTAGTACCCGGGGATACACGGGAGGCCAGTTCAGAATGCCAAAATGTTCTTGCTTGCTGGGAGAATCCACTCTTTTGTCTTCTAGTATGGAGTTTCTAAACCTATGTTAGTACATGTGTTCACACTGTGAGATCTAAATAAGATAACTGTGGACTCTCATCCTAGGACAGGTATACAAAGTAACTTGTTAGATTACAAGTGCATGCATGCCATTTGGTTAATTCAGTATTGCATGGCAGGTTGATTGATTTTCCTTGTTAAGTCCCATAATTAACTCACACCAAAACCTCTTTCTCTAAAATCTCCTTTTTGAAAAATGTTAATCTTGGGGCGCCTGGGTGGCTCGGTTGGTTAAGCGTCCAACTTCAGCTCAGGTCACGATCTCGCGGTCTGTGAGTTCGAGCCCCGCGTCGGGCTCTGGGCTGATGGCGCGGAGCCTGGAGCCTGCTTCCGATTCTGTGTCTCCCTCTCTCTCTGCCCCTCCCCCATTCATGCTCTGTCTCTCTCTGTTTCAAAAATAAATAAACTTTAAAAAAAAAAGAAAAATGTTAATCTTGTTGAAACATACAATTCTATATGTATTTACTGAAAAACAAAATGAATCTTATTAAAATTCAAGGTCATATTACACTGTGCCCAAAGAATCATTCTGCCATCAGGCTAAGAATCAGAAGAAACATATGGTGTACATAAAGTTGTCATGTGCAAGCAAGCAAAAAGAATATCTACTTATTCAGATGGAGAGGCAAGGGGTGACTGGGTGGCTCAGTCAGTTAGGCATCTGACTTTGCTCAGGTCATGATCCAGCAGTCTGTGGGTTTGAGCCCCACATCGGGCTCTGTGCTGACAGCTGGGAGCCTGGAGCCTACTTCAGATTCTGTGTCTCTCTCTCTGTCTCTGCCACTCCCCGACTCGTACTCTGTCCCACACTCGTGCTCTCTCACTCACTCTCTCTCTGTCTCTCAAAAAATAAAAATTTTTTAAAAATTTTATTGCTAAGATGGAGAGGCTGAAATATGATAACCGATATGTTGCCCTTAATTAACCCAGACCAACAATCAGAATATTTGGTCTGCATAATTTTCCAGAAGACATTTTAACGTCGTGGCCTCTTAAAGCAATATGGTTTCTGCAGGAAGTGCACCCCTGGTCCTGCAAATGTCTCTTGCTTCAATAGGGTTTGGACGGAACAGATCCAGGGACACCCTTCTACCAGCCTGCGACCACCCTCTAAACATTTTTTCAGTCACAACCTTCAGAGCCATCTTCTCAGCCACCCTTTGCCTCCAGGACCAGCCAACACCCTATTTTGAGCTTAGCTCCTTATTACCGATCAACCATGAGCACCCAGATTCATCAGAATCATTCCACCGAGGTGGAGGCTGCCATCAGACACCTGACCGACATGCATCTGCGGACCTCCTACACCTACCTCTCTCTGGGCTTCTATTTCCACCACGACCATGTGGCTCTGGAGGGCTGGGCCACTTCTTCCACAAGCTGCCTTAGGAGAAGCCTTAGGAGGGTCCTGAGCCCACTTGAAGATGCAAAACCAATGTGGTGGCCATGCCCTCTTCCAGGATGGGCAGAAGCGTCCCAGGATGAGTGGGGTAAAGCCTTGGATGCCATGGAAGCCACCCTGGTTATGGAGAAGAACCTGAACCAGGCCCTTTTGGATCTGCACGCCCTGGCTTCTGCCTGCACAGGCCTCCGTCTCTGACTTCCTGGACAACCACTTCCTGGATGAGGAGGTGAAACTCATCAAGAAGATGGCGACCACCTGACTCTCATCTGTAAGCTGACTGGCCCCCAGACTGGGCTGGTTGAGTGTCCCTTCCGGAGGCTCACCTTCAAGCATCAGTAGGAGCCCTTGAAGCCCAACAGCCTTTGAGGGGCCCCTCTAGCATCGCCTGGGCCAGGGCTTGTGCCTGAACTTCTTGCAGCCACTAGGCAGCTTTTTAGCCACCCTGGAGCCCTCTCCCAAGCCTTGGACCAAATAGAAACAATAAAGCTTTTTGTAGCCAAAAAAAAAAGCAAAATAGTGTCTGTAAATATTCAATTATAAGAACTAAAAGGCATGACTGTGCCAAATTTTGCCCTGTTTCTACCCACCAGCCTCCTACCACCAGGATAAATTTGCATTCTTATATTAATTGCCTTTGCTTCTACAATATTAATTGCCTTCTACAGCCACTTAGCTCTGGTCATCTCCCATCCAAAAGCCTGGTCCTGTCCAGTCACCCTTGTGTCAACATGAAGGCCCTAACCACTTGGGCCATCCCACTTAGAAACCTGGACATCTCTCCCTTACCTCACATCCAGGCAACCACCAGCCCTGCTATCTGCTCTGGCTGGCCTCTCCTCACCTGCAGAGCCCCCCTCCTGGTTCAGACCATCAACATCTCCCACCTTAACTACTGAAATACCCTCATAATTGCATGCACTTGTGCTCCCCATCAACCTGTTTTCTACACAGCAGCAGAGTGATCTTTTCTTTTTAATTTTTTCAATGTTTATTTATTTTTGAGAGAGACAGAGACAGAATGCGAGTGGGTTAGGGACAGAGAGAGAGGGAGACACAGAAGCAGAAGCAGGCTCCGAGCTGTCAGCACAGAGCCCAACGCAGGGCTCGAACTCACGAGCTGTAAGATCATGGCCTGAGCCGAAGTCAGACGCTCAACCGACTGAGCCACCCAGGCGCCCCCAGGCGCCTCAGCAGAGTAATCTTAAAGTGCAAATCAATCGTGTCCCTCATTTGACCCTTTTACTTATTGCCCTTTTCTCCCAGAATCATAATAGAATCCCTCCCTACTTGCCAGGCATGTTTCTCATGATCTGACCCCTGCCACCTTCTCTAGCCACAACACAGGCCACTTCCCACCCCCACCCTACCCCCGCTCACCACATCTGGGCACCCTCAGACTTGCTAAGGCCCCAGCTCTGTGGCTTTTCAGGGGCTTTGCACCTCCTTGGTCGTCAGCCTGCAGTGCCTGCCCCTCCCAAGAAGCCTGAGCCTTTCCTATACTTCCAGACTGCTACCCTTATTACATCATTTTATGATGTGACCAGTATAATTATGGCACCCCAAAGATAACCATGCTCTAATCTTTGGAACCTGTGAATAGGTTATCTTACATGGTACAAGGGGCCATGCAGCTGTGATTAAGAATCTTGAGATGGGGAGATTGTCCCAGATAATCCAAGTGGGCCAGATATAATCACATGCGTCCTTGAATGCAGAGAACCTTTCTCACCTATAGTCAGAGAGAAGTGACATTGCTGACTTTGAAGATGCAGGAAGGGGCCATGAGTCATGGAAAGCAAGCAGCTCTAGAAGCTGAAAGAGGCAAGAAAATGGAACTTCCCCTAGAGCCTCTGCCCACGTCTTGGTTTTAGCCTGGTGAGGCCCATGTTAGATTTCTGATCCACAGAACTGTAAGATAATAAATGTGTGTTGTTTTAAGCCCCTAAGTTTGTGACAAATTTTTTATAACAGCCAGAGGACACTAACACACATGATATTTGTGGTATTTGTCATCCCTCTAATATTAGGAATTATTTATACCATGTAGTATAAAGGCTCTGGAGTCAGACCGCCTGGGTCAAGCTCCCACTTTTCCACTCACTAGCCAGATGGCTTTGGGCAGTTAAGCTAACAAGCTTAAGCTAAGCTTCTAGTCCCTGATCCATAAGAAAGGGATAATAATGCTTATCTCCAAGGGTGGTCATGAGAATTCAGTAAGATAATACGAAGAAGCACTTAGCATAATGACTAGCACAGAGTAAGCCTTCAATAAGAGTAGGCCACCATGAGTGTTGTGATTGTTGGGTGTGTGACTATTTCTTTGCTCTCACAAGATTATAAACTCTGTGAAGATAGGCACCAGTGACTTTATTGCTCATTGCTGTATTTCCAGGCCCAAGCACAGAGCTGGATGGAGTAGGTAGTCAGTGTAGAAATGGATGGATGGATGGATGGATGGATGGATGGATGGATGGATGGATGGGTTTACATGTTAACTACTTTAGGTCCCAAGCATTACATAAGGCCTAATTCACCTGGTTAGCTCAACAATACGAGCTGAGTGGCTGCTGTGCATGGTAGGCATTTTGCCTTGTGCTGATGAATAGAAAAGGAAAAACACCCCCCCTCAATCCTCAGTTTGTTCTCAGTTTTTAAGAGTCTCTTATGGTTTGGCTCTCTCCCTCTCTAACTTTTTCTTTTTCTTCCCCTCCCCCATGGTCTTCTGTTAAGTTTCTCAGGATCCACCTAAGAGTGAAAACATACGGTATCTGTCTTTTTCTGATGACTTACTTCACTTAGCATAACACCCTCCAGTTCCATCCATGTTGCTACAAAGGGCCATATTTCATTCTTTCTCATTGCCACGTAGTACTCCATTGTGTATATAAACCACAATTTCTTTATCCATTCATCGGTTGATGGACATTTAGGCTGTTTCCATAATTTGGCTATTGTTGAAAGTGCTGATAACATTGGGGTACAAGTGCCCCTATGCATCAGCACTCCTGTATCCCTTGGGTAAATTCCTAGCAGTGCTATTGCTGGGTCATAGGGCAGGTCCATTTTTAATTTTTTGAGGAATCTCCACACTGTTTTCCAGAGTGGCTGCACCAGTTTGCATTCCCACCAACAGTGCAAGAGGGTTCCCGTGTCTCCACATCCTCTCCAGCATCTATAGTCTCCTGATTTGTTCATTTTAGCCACTCTGACTGGCATGAGGTGATATCTCAGTGTGGTTTTGAGTGATGGGCATTGAGGAGGGCACCTGTTGGGATGAGCACTGGGTGTTGTATGGAAACCAATTTGACAATAAATTTTGTATTTAAAAAAACTTAAAAACAAATAAATAAAAATATATTGAGGAAAAAAAAGGAAAGGAAAAACAAAGTGCCCCTTATTGTCTGTGACTTACAGCAGCCCAGAGTTCTCAATGGGTACATACAAGGCAAAAGCACTAGATGCCATGGACTGAGTGTCATGAAAGTGACAAGCCAGAGACCCCTCAGAGATATAAAAGACGATATGGTCTCATCTATTTTGGGTGATCTGGGAAGCTTTTTTGGAGGTGGTGAGATGTGAGAGGGTATTTGAGTCTGGGCAAAGTTTCTATCGGATGAGAGCAAAGAAGGAAAAGCATTCTGGTTATGTTGGAGGAATAGGAGACAGCAGCCTGCAAGAGTAAGTCTGACCCATTTTTTAGATGGTTTTGAACACCAGCTAAAGACTCTGGGCTGCCCCTTAAACGTAGGGAGAACAGGTGACGAGTTCAGATCCCGGAAGCAGCACAGTGGAGCAAATCAATAAGACGATGGCAGGACTGGGCTGGACAAACAGCCATCCCACCTCATACACCATGTGGGGGTACAATTACTAGGTTTTAAAGATGGGGGCAAAACCAGATGATAAGACGTTGCTGATCTTCACTTTCAAAACTTCTCTGGAATTTGTTGTTTTGATGGCCAGATCTGGATCCTCGCCCTTGCCGGTCTTGAGCTTTGTTCACTAGCCAGGGTAGCAATCTCTGTGCTCTCACCAGCTCCCTGGGCTGCGCAGCTCCTCTTTTGTGGGCGCCCACTGTGAACCTATTCAGATGCTTCTCCCAAAGTGCTGGTGGTTTCCTCTCAAGCTCTCAGCAGGGCCCTTTTAGGGTTCAGTCAGCATGGAGCCTGTCTGAGAGCCTTGAAAGTATAATAAAGGGTAAGTCAGCAGTCCTTGCCAAGAACCCCAAAACCTTAGTCTGTGGGCGATAACCCTCCCCATCCGGACATAAAAGCAGCCTCCCTTAAAAAAGCAAGTTTTGTCTCATCAGCGACTGACACAGAGCTGCGGGTGAAACCCAGCCCGATCCTGGGAATCTGCTTGCACACAGACAGGTACAGAACCTTTCTCCACCCTTGACTTGTGATGCCAAACTCTACTGTAATACGTTTACTCGAGAAAAGTCTCCAAGTGGGGTTTATTTCTATTACAAATCGCACTCGAATATTTCCCAAATGTTTTCTGAAATCAGTCCCGTGCACTTTTTAAAAGCTCTGTGTTTCCAAATTCTTTTGAAATGTGTAGTGATCGGTGCAGGTTCTGAGTTGAGTATTCCTGCTCATGCCACATTTTCACCTAATTTCCAATCTTTTGTGGTATCCTTGATTAGTAAGGTACTTGATGTTATCTTTTACTGTGGGCCCTTGACTGTAGAAATATGTTGAAATGACTCATCGATCATAATAAAAGACTTCAAAGGGATCCAAGTTAAACCTCAGGATTCTGAGGCACACACTAGACAGTAAATTTCTTGTATTTCAACCTCAGGACAATGAGACCAGCGGAGAATTTTGCTAAAAATGCCTAATGAGTACGTTAGTCACATCTAAAAATCATCTGTTGTCCACATGTTCACATTATATATATGTGTGTTATCTCTACATATAGAGACAACACACACATATATAGGGGATGGGGGGCTGTGGGGGGAGTGTGTTGCCTCCACCAACCATTTATAGTGTAGCAAGATGTAGTTTCAACTATTCATTTCCACTGATCCAATCCCTGAACATCAGAGGTCGCTGTAAAAGAAGAATAAAGTGACTCCCTTGGGATGGAAGCCTTGCCCCCAACCAAACCAGAGATGCTGCAAAGCACCTGATTCACACTTTGTCTCTATGGGCTGCAGTTTGAAACACAAAGTTGCAATCCATTAAATGATTGCCTTAAATCCCAATTCAGAAACACTTTTCTGTCGTACTTCTATGAATTCTGCCTTATGTTTTTCAAAGTAACCAAGTATTTGGCTGGATTAAATTTTTAAAAAGACAAAAGATATCCATTGTGTGTTTAGTGTTAATAAAGCTTTTAGAAATAACGTAGTGCAGGTTAAAAAATGAACACAATAAAAAATAAAGGACTCTCTTTTTATTAGAACTTAAAATTTCTGACCACAAGGAAAAAAGTCTGTAACTATGTATGGTGATGGATGATAACTAGACTTAGTGCAGTGATCGTTTCTAAATTTATACAAATATTGAATTATATTGTTGTACACTTGAAACTAATAGAAGGTCGTATGTGAATTATACTTCTAGGAAAAACAAGGACTTCCTTTTGGAAATATACATTTAAAGGACAGGATCTTTCTTTTGAATGTTTCTTTATTTATTCTGAGTAGGGGAGGGGCAGAAAGAAAAGGAGAAAGAGAGAATACCAAGCAGGCTCTTTGCCATCAGCACACAGCCTGACATGGGGCTGAATCCCACGAACCGTGAGATCTTGACCTGAGCCAAAACCAAGAGTTGGACACTTAACTGACCCAGCCACCTCGGCGCCCCTAAAGTACGTGATCTCTATATACAGGCTTTCAGTTATGGAACAAACAACTCACAGGAATAAAAGGCAGAGCATAAGGAATACAGTCAAAGATACTGCAGTAACGTTGCATGGTGACAGATGGTAGCTATACTCATGGTGGGCGCAGAATAATGTATAAACTTTGAACCACTGTGTTATATACACCTGAAACTAATGTAATGTTGTGTGTCAACTGTACTCAAATAAAAAATACATGTAAATATGATACATGTCTTCCATTTCTTGCCATGGATTTAATGAGGAGTCGCTAAATGGGAGGAGCCAAAGGGCAATGGACACATCCCTGGGGTGTCCACAAGCTCAAAAGAAAACGGACACCTAAGTGCCTGTAGTGCTGGGCTGACTTGGCGAATAGCAAACTGGGGTTGTAAGTGACATCAAGGCTGCAAGGAAAAGGTAATCTGTGCTCAATGGTGGAATCAGGAATCACGTGGTGGTTCCATTCACCCGAGGTCTTAAAGGGTAAGTAGGACTTCAATACGAGAGAAGTCCCCAGCCAAGCATAGCACAGTCATAGGCCAAGGGCATGAGAAGGATGGCTCAGCTGTAAGGCAGCTGGTACTAGGGCCTCTGGGGGGCAGGTAAGGGGGCTGGGAGTACAGGGGTGGTGATAGCACCTGCCCTTACAGTGGTAGATTAGAGTCAGGTTGGAAAGGGTTCCAGATGTGTGTACAGAGTTAGGACATTTCTCTGCAGAAAATGGGTCCAGAGAACGTTTTAAACAAAGAAGGACTTTAGAAAGATGAATCCTACAGTGAGCCGAAGGACAGCATGAAGCTTGGAAGGAGGAGGAAAGATTTGCTGGGAGGGGAGCGTCTGCCTTACGCAAAAATCAGGTGGGTTTTAACATGAAAATTGATGGTGGAGACAGGAAGGAGAGCAGGAACGGTTCAGCAGTAAGTCAACATTGGGTAACTGATATCATCGGGGGGCAGAGGACGGCTCAAAACTTCCAACTGGGAGAGATGGAGAGATAGGGAATTAAGGAAGACAGAGAAGGCAAGAGAAAATGCAGATGTGAAACCAATTAAGTAATTAATGTTTCCTTTTTTAAAAGTGATGCCTGATCTGACTCCTAAAGTCTTCAGGTTCACTGGTCAAAAAGAAAAAGGCAAACACACACACACACACACACACACACACACACACACACACACAGACACACACACTAGAAAAAGGGGAAAGTATGAGCATAGCCACAGAGGTGAGAGTCTGAGGCTGTCAGAATAGCGGTGGCATAGACTCCACTCTATACAGTGGCATAGACTCAGGCCAAGTGGCAGGATGGCAGAGGGACAAATGTGAGAAATCTTTCGCAGGCAAAAATCAATAACATCTGATGATGATGTAGGGGATAAGAGAGATGGGGAGGATCAAGAAAGTATCTCAGGTTTCAAGCTTAAGTGACCCCTGGGATTTTGCTCCCACATTGGAAATGGAGAATAAATGTGAAGGAGGAGACAAGTCAGGGAAAGATGATGGATGCCACTTTGACCCTGCTGAGTTTAAGGGGTGGGGGAGCCAGTGGGGACAGTTTCTATCCCGACAGAGACATGCAGAGCTGAGCCGAGAGAACCAATGAGACGAAGACACAAAGCATTACATTGTTGGCAGCAAAGTAAACCCTGCCTGTGTGGCATCACTCTGAAAGAGCAAAGAGAAAGAGAGCACACATCTCTCTCTCTATGCAGACAAAAGAACCAAACACTGAGCACCACGTAGGTCAGAAGAAAAGAAATAATCCAAAAATATTTGCCATAAAGAGGTATCGATACCATCAGACCACACGGAACTAAAAACTGTAGCAAAGGACAAGTTACTGATTCATTCATGAGCATGCCACCTGCTATTCCACTGATAATTTAACCATCTGGTTGAGCAACAATTTGGCATTTCATTACTTACTGCCAATCAATGGAAACGCCACCAGGATATCTGGAGGGACGCCTCCTGCCTCTCGAACCCATGTGCCATTTTTTTTTTCTTTTTAAATTTTTTTTTTCAACGTTTTTTATTTATTTTTGGGACAGAGAGAGACAGAGCATGAACGGGGGAGGGGCAGAGAGAGAGGGAGACACAGAATCGGAAACAGGCTCCAGGCTCCGAGCCATCAGCCCAGAGCCTGACGCGGGGCTCGAACTCACGGACCGCGAGATCGTGACCTGGCTGAAGTCGGACGCTTAACCGACTGCGCCACCCAGGCGCCCCCCCATGTGCCATTTTAATCAACACTTCGCACTTTGAACATTCTGTATGGTAAGGTGATCGGAGAGGCAACACCATTTACAGAACAGATTAGAAAATGTCCATCTAACACTCTACTTGAAGACAAGAGGGTTCTTTATCCTAGGACCCTATGAATACAAGTTTAAGAGTTGAGGTGTTCTTGACGAACAAAAATGTGTCACTTAGTAGAGCTGGTGAAACAGATCTCCTGCTGGGATTCAGCCACTGAACTTTTGTGTGCTCTGCCTGAGCAGCCCATGGACCGAGCTCTCTTTTGGAGACTCGCATAAATGTGGAAAGTGAATGACATCACCTTCAACGGGTGCTCTCAGATGAGCTGACACCACATTTAACAGAAGCCCAAAAAATGCAGGAACTCAATCAGCTCAAATAGACATGGCGGCCGAACTTGATCTGCCAGGAATTCTCCCACCTAGAGCTCTATGAAACAATAAATGTCTAGAACCTTCTGGTTTTCAGTTATTAAATGGAGCAACTTCTGTAACCAAAGTCAAATAACCTCACAAGGCTTGCTGGCCACCCTTTGTGATAGAAACACCCAATAGTACGAACGGGTAACGGTGATCCGGGCTCCAAGCCCAGGAGAGGGAGAGAGGGAAGGGAAGCAGGGTCTCAGACTGCCCTTAACCCTTAATTACAGGACGGAGTGGCTCATTCACAGCTTCCCTGCCTGAGTTCTCTATCTCCCCGGCCGTCTCTGCCCCCCGCCCGCAACCCCCCTGGGGAGGTTGTGTCCTTCTTTCATTTCTTGTGTCAGATTTCGGGCTGACACGTGGTAATTGATTCCGTTGCTGGTTAGACGGGTGTTAAGTGGGAGGGATGAAGTTTCAGTGAAAACAAATAGCACTTCATGGGTCTGACCTTTCCTCTTTGGAGCTTTTGTTGTGGTCGGCTCTGGGGTGTGCAGTTCAAGCGCGTGCGAGCCCCTCGCGTCTCTGCCTGCAGTCGCCTGGTTCACCTTCATCAGCTCCCGTCGAGCCCACGGCAGCTGGACTGTCTCCGTGTCGCTTCTGGCTTGATGACGGTCCCGCGGCAGGTGGAAGCTCCGATTTGCACCCGAGAACCGGTATCCCAGAGGCCCAGGTGGCTGAGCACGGCCTGAGCCTTGTAGGGTCACGCGCCTTCATGGAGATGACCTCCGCTCGGAGGATAAGACTTGGCCCTTCAATGACAGCACCCCTGTCAAGAGCCGCTTCCAGTCTGTGGCACAATCTCAGCATTCTGCTCCATCCACCCAAAGGAGGCCTCAGTGCTGCGCCTCGACCGCTGTGAAATTCAAAGTGGCCTCAATAGAATGAATACTTTTGGCTTATTGTCATGAATGCCCTCTGCATTTCCCAGATCCCCTTCAGGACCGAAGGGTGCCCTTCTCCAGGGCTGGGAGGCGGCCCGTCCTCTGCAGATGCTGCCCTTGGCTGAAGGGTGCCACCTTGCACAAGATCACACCCTTTTCCTGGGACAGCTGGAATGCAAGGACCCACCGACAGGTCAGGAGCATGACAGCCGGACCCTCCTGCTCTGACTCAGCACGACGCTGAGGGCCAGGCCAACTTCCCATGGGGTAACAGCAGCATTGCTCAGCCTCTTCTCTGCCCCTTGCTGCTTCCTTCCCTCCTCCTCGGTCACAAGAGTGCCCCTGACAAACATCCCACACGCTAACACCCCCCTCAGAGTCTGCCTCCCAGGAACCCAGCCTGACGCCAGAAGTGCCGTGAAAAAGTGGAGGCTCGTTGATAGGATTTTGGAGCTGCATCACCCACTGCCTGGCCAGCGATAAAGACCTCATCACATAGCCCATGGCTCAAGGAGGCAGTGTAATTGCTGAAACTTCCAGCATAGTGAACTAGGGTAGCCTATGGGGCAGGAAACGGCCAAGCATCAGCTGCTGGAGAAATCCCTATGGAATTTTTATCTTTCTCATCTTTATCAAGAGATGAGACTGTGTGACTGTTGCCGGGGCTACTGATGTTGGGGAGATTGACCAGGAAGGCCTGGGGACATTAACTCTCAGTTGAATGCTAAGCATGGCAGCCAGAAGGTCCCCTTGCCAGTCTGGGAAGAGACTCTGCCATATGTCTTCAAACTGCAGAGAAAGCTAAGGATCAGGCCCAGGACTTAGTCATAAAAATACCAGAACTCCACAGAACTTTATCCCCCAACCCGGCAACTCTGTTAGGGCAAAACTCAGAGCTCCTGTATGGAAGGACAGAAGAATGACACCCTGGGATACAGGGTGGGGCTATCCAGGGTGATGACCTCCAGTCTTGAAGGCTAGAACCCCTTGAACTCTCTGAGCCTCCAAAGAGGTCACTCCTCCCCATCAGAGCTAGTGCCTCCTGATTGCAGGAGGACACTGTGCAGAGACCTCTACCCTGCTAGACACACACACACACACACACACACACACACACACACACACACAGAGGATCTGTCCCCTCCTCACCTCGAGCCCTAGAATTAGGTCACAACATGATGGACCAAGGAAATACTGGGCTTTCCAAGGAGGGAAAGGAACAGACCCTGAGGAGCTGCGGGCTCCAGGCAACACATATTGGCAGGAGCCAGAAGAGGAGGCAGGGGCCAGGCCCTCAGGGCTCTGGATCAGGGACAGAACACAAAGCTGCAGAAGCAAGAGTTTATCCACAAGAGAACGTTATTCTGTGATCCGGATACAACACCTGTATGAGTTTGCTCGGGCTGCTGTAACAAAATACCATAGACCGAGTGGCTTCAACTACAGAAATTTATTTCCTCCCAGTCCTGGAGTCTAGAAAATTGTTATCAAAGTGTCAGTAGGGTTAGTTTCTTCTGAGGGTCCCTCTCCTTGGCTTGTAGGCGGCCGCCTTCTCCCTGTGTCCTCACATGGCCGCTCTCCTCTGTGTGTATCGACATCCCAATCTCCTCTTCTTATCAGGACACCCGTCAGATTAGATGAGGGCCCACCCTAATGACCTCATTTTAATTTAATTATTCCTTTGAAGACCCTGCATGCAACTACTATCACATTCAGAGGTACTGGGGGGTTAGGACTTCAACATATGAATTGATGGGGGTGGCGGGGGACACATAACAACACCCCAACAAAAACTTCAAGAGGCAAAATTAGCATGCTGCTGGGGTGGCTCTTGGAAGCTTGGAGCAAACGATGGCCATACGGAGGAAGTAGAAGTGCCAGGACCACCACGATGGACAACGAAGGACGAGTAGAAAGGCTCAGGGGATCAGGGGAGAGGACAGGTCGAATGCACAGAAAGGCCAGAAAACCCAGTAGATGCTGTTCCACGGAGACCCCAGGGCATCCCACATGCTGAAGCGAGGAGTGAGCTGGCGAGATCCGACAGCACCACTGAAAAGCTTCTCTGCAGGGCCGGGCGGCAGGAGACGGCAGCACAAGAACAGCATGACAGGACCCAAAATAGGAGAATCCAGCAGCCGTCAGGAGCTGGACCGACAACTGTCCTGATGAGTGCATGCCCAGGGATGATCTGGGCAGAGAGAAGAGATGAATCTTAGAGAACAGCACCCCCAGAGGCTGGCAGAGCAACGAACCAAAGTATTGCTCTGTCCATCCTCCCAGAGGACTCTGCCCTGGAGGATCGGGACACTGGGTGAGTGAACCCATTCTCTAGCCATTACCCTGGTCCCCTCAGGAATCATGGGGATGGGACGGGCAGTGGCAAACCCCACACAGATAAGAGCTACCATAGTGAAGAAGTCCAAGGGGAAGACTCTAAAACTGCCCCCACCCCAGCCAAGAGAGCAAATCCAAAACAATATCATATCCTGGGGTGGATTTTAAAGCTGAGAATTGCCCTCCAAGACTCACAGGATACACAGAGCGGCCCCTATCCTATCACCATTGAATTAATCAGCCTGGTATCTGCAGAAATCAGATGGGTGCTGGAGGATGATGGTCTCCCACAAACTTAGGCAGCCAGCCACAGCTGGCACTGAGGCTTCCTGGCCTGACGGTGTAAACTCACTTAAGCATACGCTCGGGTACAAAGAATGCAGCCTTTGATCTGGGGACTGTGCCCTTTTGGTTCCTATCAAAAGAGAATCGGAAACCATTCACATTAACTCAGAACAGACAAAGGTGGTCACTTGCAGTGTTGACTCGGGGCTATGTTAACTCTCCCCTCTGTGTCACCACGCAGTCTGAGGAGGCCTGGACCAGCTGGCCATCTGGAGAACATCACCGTGGTGACGACATCGTGTGAACGGGACCGGAGAAGCAACAAGTGGCAAATACACTGGAGCCTTCATAAGTCAGACTCACCCAATAAACACAATGGAAATAACTCCCCGAGGACTCAGGGCCCTGCCACATCAGTATCCTTTTTAAAGGTCCCAGATCTGGGGCATGCCAGGATATCTTAGCCAAAGAACAGAACAAATTATTGGACCTCACTCTTCCTAAAACAAAGACCTCAGCACAACACTGGGTGGGTTTCTTTGGGTTCTCTGGGTTCCACAGTTAGGAATACTGCTCGCGTCCATTTCAAAGGGACACAAAAGTTTTGAATAGGGACCAAACTGGAAAAGGGTCTGCAAAGAAAGGCCCAGGCTGCAGGGCAAGTGACTTAAAACTTGAGCCTTGTGGACCAGCAGATGCTGTGGCATTAGAAGCATTAGAGATGAGGGGTGCCTATGTGGCTCAGTGGATTAAGCGTCTGACTTGATCTCAGGTCAGGATCTCATGGTTCATGAGTTCAAGCCCCGTGTCGGGCTCTGTGCTGACAGCTCAGAGCCTGGAGCCTGCTTTGGATTCTGTGTCTCCTTCTCTCTTGCCTCTCTGCTGCTTATTCTCTCTCTCTCTCTCTCTCTCTCTCAAAAATAAACATTTTTAAAAAAATTTTTACAGCATTAGAGATGGAAAAAGACACTCCCAGCTCAGACCCATAGAGTTCCAGAATAGGCCATGTCAACTACAGCAAATAACTACACAACTTTAGAGAAAACGGCTCCTAGCATGCTACTGGGCCCTGGAAGAAATGGAGTACCTGACCCCAGGGACATCAAGTAACCAGTCATCCATGATGGGCTGGGCTGCATCACACCCATAAAGCCACATGGTTGGGCAGGCCCAGTTGCAATTCCTTGTAAAACAGACATCCGTACCAAGGTCCATACAAGCCATACAGGCGGGTAGCCCGGACCCCGCATTACTCACCACTGTTGCTAAGTACCTCTCCGTAGCTCAAACCTACTGCCACATGCAATGTCTGTTATGAACAGCTGACGGAGGAGGGAAAAGACCACGCTTGATTTATCCTGGGGTCCACTGAACATGAGGGTACAAGTGGAAATTCGCCAGCGGCTGCAATATGGCCTCCTTCACAGGGTAGCCTTGAAAGACAATAACGAGAGGAAACCATCCCAGTGGACACAGCTTTGGATGGCACAGACTCCATGTTTAAGGGGAATCTGGAAACTGCCCGTGTGCAGATAGCATAAACTTCTTACGCTTCAGTGGGATGTCCTGGGTCGTCTTGTCCCTGAATCTAGCTGAGCATCAGAATTATTTGAGAAACTTTTAAATGGAGATCCCTAAAGCCCCTCCCCCAAATTACTAAATAGACATTCCAGATATGGAGCTCACGAATCTATGTTTTAATAAGATCCATAGTGATTCTCATATTGCTAGTCCTGGTATATAGGAAACGTTCATCTAAGTGACAAGCAACGTCCCAGTGAAGAACAAAAATACTGATAAATTAGCAAACACATAACTAAATGTATTGTGGGAACTATTTTTCTGTATATTTGTGTATCAAATCATTATGTTGTGCACCTTAAAATTATACAATGTTAAATGTCAATTATTTCTCAGGAAGCTGGGGGGGGAGACAAAGCAACATTGCTTTGTTGTTAATTTGTTTTTAATTTTGTTAATGTTTATTTGTTTTTGAGAGAGAGAGAAAGAGCATGAGCAGGGGAGGGTCAGAGAGAGAGGGAGACACAGAAATCGAAGCAGGCTCCAGGCTCTGAGCTGTCAGCACAGAGCCCGACGCAGAGCTCGAACTCACAGACGGTGAGATCGTGACCTGAGCCAAAGTCAGACACTTAACCGACTGAGCCACACAGGCACCCCAACAATATTAAAAAAAAAAAAAGCAAACACGTATAACACAAATGCTTTAATACATATTAGCTTTTCTATTCTCACAACCACCCTATGAAGTGTGTGTTATTATTAACCTCATTTTCTATTAAGAACACTGAAGTTAAATGACTTACTCAAGGTCATACAGCAAGGGAACGACAGAAGTAGTATTTAAACTTAGTCTCTGTGCTTGACCGTGACACCATAGTGAAAAGGGCAGTCAAGAAAAGAGGAGATGGAAGAAAATCTGTAATCCACGAAGCAC
Organism: Panthera onca; assembly: GCF_046562875.1. NCBI lineage: Eukaryota > Metazoa > Chordata > Mammalia > Carnivora > Felidae > Panthera > Panthera onca. Next base: position 9,598,602 of record NC_138347.1, on the reverse strand, counting down.
ATACAGATTGTAGGGCCAATTCCTGTATTTACTTTAAATGAAGGCAAATGGTTTTCCAAATTCTTTGACTTCGAGGACAGAAACCATTTACAGTGGCATCTGAGCGCCACTTAGTGGCAAATAAGGCCACTCAGCGTAACTGCTCTAAGCTGAAATTAGATCAACTAAGAAGGACAGAAAAATTATTAAAATTTAGTAGACTCAAGTTTCCAATTTCAGAACGAGTGAATTCCAGTTCCAGAAGGATGAATTATTTGACTTCCAGAAAAAGCTTTAAGACTATGGTGAGGTTATAAAAATGAGGGAAAACATCAAAATGGATAAAGTCAATAATAATCATAGGAATGATGTCAGTCTAGGTTTTTGCTTTTTTCTTTTTTTAATAAAAAGACAATAGTAATAAAACATAAAAAAGAAAAAGCCATATGGCAAATTATTTTAAGTTTATATCCTTATAATAAACTTATTACAGGCGTTCACTAAAAAATTTCATGACTAACAAATAATCTTTTCCAGGTACTCTCCTAATTCCACACAGTCTTCCCATCCAAGTGTTAAGGTACGACCTGCTCCCACCTCTATCCCATGAGACCTCAAGACTGCCTAAGAAGCAGAAAAGTGCTGGAAGGTTAGGAACCCACTACTTGTCTTCCTGATTTCTGAGAGATGTGTTTTCTCTCAAGATCTGTTGAAGCCACGCACACAGCACCAAGGCAAGAGGGTTTTGAATTCACACAATGGGAGCCAGTTCATCTTGTGAGAAGCAGGGCTGGAAAGAAGGTGGCAAGGCCATGAGCAGAAGATGATGTCAGGGCCCCAGAAGGCATCATCCAGGGCACAGCCAGGGTACAAGAGATTCAGAAGGCAGAGGGTGTTTCCCTGAGCAGAGTCCGGCCTCCATAGCCTCTGACAGTCTTTCCACGTTCTCGAAACCATTAGGGTTCATTCCCACCACTTCTTGAAGCTCCAACTCAACCTTCAATAGGAGTCATAACAGCTGTTCAGCAGGACTTCTTTTAGGGACAAATGTCCTCCCAAAACGGATGAACCTCAAAAGCATGATGCTAAGTGAAAGAAGCTAGACACAAAAGGCCACATGTGTATGACTCTACTTATATGACTTACCCAGCATAGGTGAATCCATAGAGGCAGAAAGCAGATTGGTGGTTACTAGGGGCTGGGGGAGGCAGGAGCGGAGATTAACTGCTCACCAGGTAGGAGGCTTTACACTAGAGAGATGAAAATGTTCTGGAACTAGATTAGGGGCGTTGGTTACAAAACACTGTGAGTACAATAAATGCCACTGAATTGTCCACCTTCGAATGGTTAATTTGATATTATTTGAACATTACCTCAATAATAAAATTTTATGTTTATATATTTTTATTTTTATATATGTCCTTCCTTCTGCGGCCAAGTCCAAAGATATCGCAGATTTTAACTCTGCGTTTCACCTTAGGATTTTTGACCAGGGTATTTTAACTTTTGAATATTTAGTGAGAATTAGTTCTAAGATTTAGTTAGAACCTGAGGCCACCACCCTCCAGATCGAGAAGATTATCCCAGCCTTCTGTAGGAACAGTGTCGGCTAGTAAGAAATGGGAGGGAAGTTGCCACCTGGGCCCCCTCGAAGAGAAAAGACAGCTCATGTTCAGCAGCAAAGTTGTTCTACCAGGAAACTAGAAAACAAGCTACTCCCACTTCAGATCTGTGCTTTGCACCATGCTGGACGTTCAGACGGGTGGGTTAGGTCTGACAAGAAGCAAGGGGCTTTGGCCCTATCTGTGGGAAGCGCCCAGCTTCATGACCCTGGGGCACAAGAAACCTGGAGTCTGGAAGAATCCTGCCCCTCATCTGCGAAGCTTTCTCTCAAGAAGCATCAGAAGGCAATCAGCAACTGGCCGACAAGCGCGAATTCCAAACACACACCCAGTTAATGGAAACCACACACGCACAAACTAGAGATATTTTCTACCTGCCAGTGACAATCTGGAGGGGGAGAAGCGAACGGAAAGTAGCCACGGGGGCTTTATTCAGAATACTCGACATCTAAGGGGGAATCGAGTTTCTCAAAAATAAAGGCTTTCTGTTTACAAACATACTGTTTTTGCCAAAAGGAATTCTTTATTTTAGGTGCTTTGGGAAAACTGCAGAGTCCTCGGGTTTGGGGCCAAAGACGCCCAAATGTTGCAATCCTAAACCTTTGGCACTGACAAAAACATGTTTGCAAGTGGAAAGTTTTCGGTGCAGACTTTTCGTGTTGTTTTGTTTGGGTGTGTGTTTGTTTGCTCGCTTAGTGCCAAAGGATTTCCTCCGCATCTTCTCAGAACCAGGGAGCGGGGGTCGTCGCTGCGTTTGGGATGTTGGCCCCAAACCACCTGTACCCCAACTTGTACATCCTGTATGGCTCAAGGCAATAAAAGAGCAGCCATTAAGTTTAGGGAGGCACCTTTTTCCTGCCTTCAAACTGACCATGGAGCCTGGGACAGTCAGATGGGCCACAAGGAGCTCTCGCTCTGTCCCTGTGGGTTCCATGCGGGCGGACTGGACTTCTGCATTTCTGTCTCTGGTTAACCCAATTTGCTCCCTAGGTCAAACCCTGGCAGGCCACCTTGCCATCTCTTTCCATCCTTCTTTGGTACTCCCTGTGCCGAGGTAACAGGCTGACCTCTTAACTCTAGACACAGCCCAGCAGAATGTATAGACAGAAAGTGGAGAATTTCCAGACAGCTCTTTACGTTGTAACAGAGCAGGGCCAATGGTCTTGAAACCCAAGGTTTTTGATTGACAAGGCTAGGGCACTCGGGAACTCGCGAGTGAAGACTGGATCCTGCCCAGGGAACACAGGAGGGTCCAAGGGCCCCACCCAGACGCTGGACAAGGACAGGCCAAGGGACCAGGCCCCAGAGGGACAGCATGGGAAGAGCCCAAGTCAGAGCCTGAGGCCTGCCTATCGCCCGTGGGGGGGACCATGAGGGAACAGAACGGGCGCCCCCGTTCAGTCCTGCAGGTGTTCTAGAGAGCTCCAAGCTCGAGCCCATCCTCGCCCAAAGGAGGAATTCTCTCCCGCCTGCCTGGTGTGAGTGTAGGCAAAGTCAACCCACAGCTGATGGCTGCTCTTGTCCTCTTCTCCACTTCCGCCCAGCCCCAGCCCGTCCTCCCTCTTCACTGGCCTTTCAGAGAACCGCATCTTCTGAGTCACTCACTCAAGATTCTTGGCATCAGCTTTGCTGTCTCCCCCAACCCCCCCGTCCCCCCCACCCCCCGCCCCATAGCTCATGTACTGCCAAATACCGTAGAGTCTACCTCCCGGTGTCTTTAACACCCATCCCTGGTTTTCATTACTGTTGTCACCACCGGATGCCAGAATCTCATCATGTCTCGATGGAGCCAATTTAACATTCCCTAATTAATACCCCACCTATAATTAATACCCTAATGTCTCCCCCACATGAGTCTTTGTAAACTTCTGTGCTACTTGTAATCTGACTCCTGTTTCCCTCCTCTGGCCACATCCCTCTCTGTTCCCCCTCCTTCTTCTCCATCTCTACACATACATCACCACCCCCCATTCCCCTGTTCCACACAGACTGCATTCTTTCTGGTTTCTCCAACGCAGGGGTGACAGTGTCACCCCTCAGAATCCTTCACAGAAGCTGTCCTCTCTGCCTAGAACACTCTAGCCCCCTTTCCTCTTAACTCCTACTCAACTTCCAGATGGCCTCGGTGTTGCCTCCTCCAGGAAGCCCCCCATGCTTTCAGTAATGGGCAGCAGAAACACCGATTCCCACTGGCATAAATGGTTAAGGAACGCTATTGATGCCATTGAACAGGAGACTCAAAGGGTGCAGGGGTATCATGCCATCTCCAGAGACCCGTCTCGCTTCCTCTTGGTTTTTTGCCGCCCCTGGGGTCAGCTTCGTCCTCGGCACATGCCTCTCCCAGTTCTGCTCCATATCCAGAAACTGCAATGTCCAGGGGAAGAGGGGAGTCTTTCTGCACCTCCTCTTAGGTGTGCAGACATTTCCAAAAGCATTCCCTTCTTCCCCAACCGCCACCAGGCTTCCCCTTCCATTTCGTTGGCCGCAATTAGTTCACATGTCCATCGCTCATTCGAACGCTGGCGAAGGGTTACGGGTGCTACCTGTTGAGCCGCCTCTCACACCTGCATGCGAGGTCAGCCTCCCCTGAGGCATGAGACGGTGCTGGAGAGAGCAGATACCTGATCAAAACCCAGATTCCTTTTGGAAGGAAGTGAGAAGCAAAGGCAACCAGAGTTCAGTCTCCTTCACATTTGATTCTATGTTCCTTCAACAGCTGGCTGCCTTGGTCCATTTGAACAGGACACCATAGACTGGGTGGCTTATCAACAACAGAAGTTTCTCACGGTTCTGGGGGCTGGGAAGTCCAAGATCAAGTCACCAACAAATTCAGTGTCTGGTGAGGACCTGCTTCCTGGTTCACAAACAGCTATCATCTCACTGAGTACTCAAGTGGTGAAAGGGACCAGAGCTCTCTGGGGCCTCTGATAAGGACACTAATCATTAAGGACACCTCACATTCATGAGAGCTCCACCCTCATGACCTGAATGAATCACTTCCCAAAGCACCCCCCCCCCTTCAAATACCATCACCCTGGGGGGTTAGGGCTTCAACATATGAATTTGGGGGTGATATAAGAATTCAATCCATTGCATCTGCTCCTGACCCCCCAAAGTTCACGTCCTTCCCGCATGCAAAATACATGCACTCCATCCCAACAGGCCCCAAAGTCTGAACTCATTCCAGCATCTACTCTGAAGCCCGAAGTCTCATCTACGTACCATCTGGATCAGGTGTGTGTGAGACTCCAGGTACGTTCACCTGGAGGCAAAATCCTCTCTGGCCATGAATCTATGAGACCAAGCAAGTTAGGTGCTTCCAAACTGCAATGGTGGGACATGCACAGGGCAGACATTCGCATTCCAAAAGGGAGAGACGGGAAAGAAGGAAGGAGCGACAGGTCCCTTGTTAAGTCCGAAATCTAACAGGCCAAACAACATTAAGCCTGGAGAATGTTCCCTTCTGGTTCGATGTTGTGCCTTCCAGCCCACTGGGGTGGCACCTTCACCCCTACAGCTCTCTGGAAGGCCCTGCCCCTTCAAGACTACAGCAACAGGGTCATCTTCCACCGGTTCTTGAGCTCTCGTTAAGTTGGCAGTGAGAATACACCATCCTATGCCCCTTTGCCTGGTCCCTCTTCCCCCACCAAATCTCCATACTGAAATCTCTTCTTTTAAAGCCCAACCACATAGGTCGGTTCCAAAATGAGCCTTTTCTGATCTTTTGAATCATGCATACTTGGCTCACCTATTTAGATTTATAACCTTTAATGACATCACAGAGAACCCTGTACCCTGTATCATAGAAACTGGAATCTGGGACTTCTTTGAACTTCCTTTTGTCAAAGCTGGTGTGACTTACCTCTGCACTCCCTCTAGCCCCTGACCCTGTGTTTTGCACACAATGGATACGCCATAAGGGGGTGGAGGGAACCCAACTCAGGGTCTGCAGTCAAGCATTCTAGGCGGAGCTCAGCCACGTACCTACCATGTAAGCTGGGACAAGTCATTGGGCCTCCCAAAAATAAAATGAGGCTCCTGGGTCAGATGTTTCAAGACCCCATACAGCGCTGTACTTGTTTCTTAGGGTACTGCTGCAACAAATTTCCCCAAACTGGGTGATTTAAAACAATTCTATTCTCTCCCAATTCCAGAGGCCAGAAGTTGAAAATCAAGGTGTCAGCAGACTTGGCTCTTTCTGGAGGCTTTGAGGGAGAATTTTTTTCATGCTTCTCTCATAGATTCTGGTGGTTGCCAGAAACCCTTGTCATTTCTTGGCTTATAGAGGCATCGCTCCAGTCTCTGTCTTTGTCTTTCCATGCTGTTCTCCCTCTGTGTATCTCTGTCTCAACCTTCCTCTCTTTTCTCTGATAACAACACCAGTCAGTGAATCTAGGGCTCACCCTATGACTAGGATGATCTCATCCTGAGATCGTTAACTTGATAACATCTACAAAGACTCTATTTCCAAATAAGGTCCCATCCACAGGTACCAAAAGATAGGACTTGAACATAGCTTTTGGGAGAACACAATTCTACCCACAACAAGCTCTAACACTGTGGGATTCTACTAGTTATTTAAGCCTGGCTAGATATTACAGAGAAAACACAAACTAAGGACCGCTGAAGTCTGAAATATTTCCTTCCTTTTTAAAACTACATGTAGATCCCTATTGCGGATCATTCAACATGATGAATTGAAGGTTAAGCAATTTTTTTTAATTTTTCTCTTTTCATTTCTTAAAATACTAGCAGTGAGATGACCTCCAAATTTCAGATACTGATCCTGAACACTACCTATTCACTATAGGATTATTTGTCTTGGCTCCTGGTTCCAATCCACAGCCTAGAAGTCATCAAAAACACTGTCTCAGAGGGAGCGTATTGGTCCCAGCTGCCTTTTCACTTCCCCATGCTTTAAAATCCCCAACAATGAAGGCAAGCACTCTTGGAATAATCACAGGGAGGCCCCTATGTTTACAGAGCCCCTGGCCTGTTTCAAAAGACACATGGGGCCACAAGGAGACCAGCAGCCCCACTATAGCTGCGGAAGTCACACAGTATTCCCACCACACTCCAGACAAGCACCATTTTTAAAATGCATCTGCCATTAGGAAAACTATTTCTGATACTTCTTTATCAAGTTGTACCAAATGACGCCATTGATGGATGAGGTGGTTCAAAACAAGAGGCAATCATTTTTCCTTCACGACAAATGTACCTCTCCAGGCTTCATGGCTGGCAAACCGATCCTATAGAACCCAAACCCTCAGAGACAGAGCTCCACCAGGGAACAAGGCTGAGCTGTGTGCTGGCCTTACGTTATGTCTATTCTAAAAGTTGACTTTGGCAGGTGTGTTGAATACTCACACAATATATCTACTCCCAGAAAAGATAAGGGGGAAAAAAATCAAACACTAAATTTTCTTTAAATTCTCACTTGGAAGCAAACACCTTGGCTTTAAAATCCTTGTTTCAGTGATGATGGACTAGTTGGAACAAATTATAAGGAAAATATTGGAGCTATAAATAACTTATTTTTAAAGAACCCTTGTGCTAAAGTATCTCCTGAGTAGCAAATTCGAAGGAATGTAAGCCTCCAGATTATATTCTATCTGAGGCAACATTTTTCCAGAACCCTTGGAACATGTCTAAGTAATGAAATAAACTCAGTAATCTTTTAAAGGGTTCACTGTGAAAAGATATTAGGGGCAAACGGATGATCATGGACTCACGCTTGTACCTTGGGGTAAAGGAAAATGAGAAGAACTCTAAATATCTAAGATGAAGAAACTCCACAGCCAGACAAGCCCTGGTTCAAATAATCAGGAATGTTTCCAGCCACTGCCAACTTTCTCCCTTACAATAATGAATGGGTTCAAAGGGTCCATTCAAAAGGGGTCTTCACCATGCTTTCCAGTTTCTTCTGCTGTCCTACCTCAAAAGACCCTAAACACCTTTCCCAGTGTCCCCATTTCCTACATTCTAGAACAAAATGACAAAATTAAACTTCATAAAAGTCTGTGTAACACAACCTTACAAAACCTGTTATTGAAGTTCAACAATGTATTTTTAAACTAATAACGTGAATTTTTCCATGCAGAAGAGTCATATAATTGGGTCACTGAAAAAAAAAATACACAGCTGTAATAGAAAACATTTCGGAAAAGGATATTCATACTTCAAAAGCCCTGACTAATCATAAAGTGATGCAAATTTGAAAGGAAATACTTAGATTGTATTTTTACCCAGCTGAACAGTCAGATGTTTAGAAATACCCTGGATTTTTCTACTTATTTCCTCCTGTTAATAGCAAAACTGCTCAGATGCTGTAAAAAAAAAAAAAAAAGGTGGGGGGAGACACACACACTTTAAAAACTTTATGTATTCTGTGTATTTTTCTTAATTACAGCTGCTCCATTCTGGTTGCAAAGGAGATCTGATTGCAAAGACTTTAAAGCTAAGATATTTACCCGGAGGTGCCACAGAGTTATTTTTATGAAAAATACTGAGAAGTACAAGTCTGGGAATACGCATAGAACTTCAAATGAGAGGCTGGAAAAAGAAGGAGGTGATGAAGGACTTAGCACATTTTCGGTTTGTTTCTCTTACAACCTGTGAGAGAACCCAGACAGTCGATGGGCTCCAGGAGCAAACTCAAGATGGCTGCTGTCCAGAGAGTTTGGCAAAGCCCAGGCGAGGAGGAGAGGCTCATAGTGAGCTGGCCTCCTAGACAGGAAGGTGGTGACAGCAGCAGCCGAGTTGCATGGCATGTGAGCCTAGAGGACAAGCTCTGGCAACTGCCTGAGCGGTCCCTTGTGGCCTTTTCTTCAAAAGTGAAGATGGGGGCGTCTGGTCAACCACAGGTGAGGTGGCACTTCAGGGAGAGACTATACACTGTCAACTCCGCCAACCCTAATGAAGACCAGACACCCTGAAGTATTTGCAGAGTTGGCGGGACGGGAGTGAGAAGTAGCATTGGGTTGCCTCAGACCACCACCAGCTAAGCAGACCTGCCCAGCGAGGGAGGAGGGAGACGGTGTCCCCTGGAACTCCCTGGACAAAAGGCAGAATTTTTCAATGCATATTCAAAACAGGCCGTGGTGGGCTTGTGCCAGGTTTGTGCCTGGGTGACTGCCTGGCCCTTTCCCCGAAATAGTACATGGAACTGCAAGGAATGTGCTCTGGCCCCTTTTAGATCCTGGTCCTGAAGACACAAGGCTGGGAACCAGAGGAGCACATTTCCTCAAAGGCCTTATCACCACTTCCTGGCGTTTGTTTCCTGTTTCAGAGCCTGTCCCTGAGAAATGGGGAGAAAACAGAGCTCACAGCAGTGAAACCTGGAGACTTCCATCCTGGCATCCTGAGATCCACTGAGGCCGGCCTCTCTGAGGATGGCACACATGGAGGAGTTTACCACAGAACTTGAGTTCAAGAAGAAGGCTTCGCTTTCTTTTTCTGAAATTGTTTTTAACGTTTATTCATTTTTGCGAGACAGAGGCGGAGTGCGAGTGGGGGAGGGGCAGAGAGAGAGAGGGAGACACAGAATCCGAAGCAGGCTCCACTCCAGGCTCTGAGCTGTCAGCACAGAGCCCGACTCAGGGCTGGAACTCACGGACCACAAGATCATGACCCTAGCTGGAGTCGGAGGCTTAACCCACTGAGGCACCCAGACGCCACACGAAGGCTTCACTTTCTAAAGATGTCATGTTCAGCATTTCCAAGAATAAGCTTATTTTTTTAAATAATAATTAAATCTGGCCATCTTCAATCAGAAGGTAAGTCAATAAATAAAATGTTCCAATAAAGTCTGCAACATAATTTTCCATAGTGGCCTTATGATCGACAAGAAAAACCCCTTGTTTTATTTCTTTGGGAGGGAGGTGAGGGGACCTATAACCGCAGAAAGCTAGGTGACTCACCTCGAGCACAGCCTAGTGGTCACAGAGGAGAAGAGAAGCATGGATTCTCCCAGGAACCCAGGGTTACTATTATGGGTGGGACTGTGTCCCTCCCCAAATACCACCACCACCAGCAAATCCATATGCTGAAATCCTAACCCCTAGAAACACTTGGAAATAGTGCTGTTGAAGATGTAATTAGTTCAGTTAAAATGAGGTCATGCTGCCATAGGGCTAGCCCCTAACCCAGGATGGCTGATGGGCTTATCAAAAAGAATGCCATGTAAAGAGAAAGAGCTACACAAAGAAGGAAGACGATGGGAAGACACAACAAGAGAGCCATCTACAAGCCAAAGAGCACCTGAGGCACCAGAAGCAAGGGGAGATGCCAGGAACAGAGTCTCCTCCATAGCCCTGCCAAGGAACCCACACAACCCTGCTCGTTCACAATGTCATCTGAAACTTTTGGGGTCCAGAACCATGAAGAAATACACTCCGACTGTCTAAGTCACTCGGTTTGTGGTACTTTGTTACAAATGCACCAGGAAGCTAACACAATCATATGTGATTTTTGTAGGCCCTGGGCACTTTGGCCTGTGTGGGCCCCTTCCTCCATAAAAAATATTCAAATTACTTTGTGACTGTATTGGTACAAAGATAAATAAGGGGCGTCTGGGTGGCTCGGTCAGTTAAGCATCCAACGCTTGATTTCTACTCAGGTCGTGATCTCACAGTCCTGAGATGGAGCCCCGTGTCAGATTCTGTACTGATAGTGCAGAGCCTTCTTGGGATTCTGTCTCTCCCTCTCCCTCAGCCCCTCCCTCACTTACTCTCATAAATAAATAAATAAATAAATAAATAAATAGAAATAAAAATTTAAAAGATAAATAAAATCCAGGCTAGATCATATTTAATTTTTATTTCTGATTTTAAAAAAGTGAAAACATCTTCATGAGCCCCTAGAAATCTCATGGGCCCTCCACACTGTACTCCTGAGCCTCATGGAGAAGATGGCCTCGTAGACACAGTCACCGGAGTGCCCAGACTCGGGCATGTGCCTCCCTGTTCTTTATCTTGGTGCCATATTGAAACTACCTGTCATTGTGTCTGATACTGTCTCTCTCCACCCCTGGCTAGAACATACCCAGGCAAAAAGACTGTTTTATTTATCTTTGCAGCCCCAGCATCACTTGGCACATAGTATGTGCTCAACAAATAGCCTGTGAACCGACTTGAGTTGCATTAACTTGAACCGATAAAGATCCAGGGTTGTTTAAGGTCATTCCTGAAACATGAAGCAAGAAAAGAGAAAAAGAAGGACGTTTTGGCAAGAACAGAGCCTTAATAACTGAAGCCTTAGCTCCTGGTAGCAGGGTGAGGATCTGGGAGCTCATCCCAGGAAAGTTTGGAAACAAATAAAATGAGTGTTTTATAACCATCCATTCTGTTCCATTTTTTTTTTCTTTCTCCCTCTCTCCATCTTTGAACTTGTTTTTCACTCTCCAGGACTTAGAGAAGTTCACTTACATCAGAGCTACTTGCCTTTCTTTCAGTGAGGGTTTCTCAAATTACAACTTTTCCACTGAGACTTTTCTGGCAGTGGATTTGGCCTTTCTAGATCCAGCCACACTTATCGTCCATGACAATGCTATATTTTAAGTTGTCCCGATCCCTGAATAATTTCTGCTTTTCCTGCTGACCAGTCTGCATCTTTGCCATATTTCCATGTAAAAAGTCCTTCTCTGCACTAGGATCCCACAATGGCAGTTAAGTAAACCTCCCTTAGCCCTTTGCCACGACATAAAAATTTTAAACCAGAAAGAAAGAAATTAACATTCCATTGGGCACTGGAGAGAGATAAAGAATCACAAAAACTTACATGATTGCTTGGAGGATAAGACTTCTAGATTTCTAATTGTGTACCATAACCTTCCTAGAAGAGCATTCCCCAAAATGTATTCAACAGAATGCTGATAGTGTCACACAAATGAAAGGTTCCAAGGACATAAATCTGGAAGGTACAGGGGTTTAAAAACCTAAGGCAGTTTCTACTATGCAGTAGGAATGTCCACGAGACAGATAATACATTCAGCATTTCACGGACAGACTTAACCATGGACTTATCCTACAGGTGGAGTGGAGAACAGGGAGCAAGTGTGCTTCAAAGGGCACGTGTTCTAGGAAATACTTTGGCAAATACTGGCCTAGCCACAATATGTTGAGTTTTAAAGGAGAGACACCATGATGGGCATAAGGATCCCCCACAGGCCAAAGTGGTTAGAGAGGGTGTGTTAAAAGCAGTATGATTTGCATTAGTGCTCAAAAGACAGAGCAAGGAGCGTGCGAGTGGAGGGTGCTTGGGAAAATAGCCTCAGCAAAGGAGAAAATTTACGAGATGTGTTTGAAGGCCACAGAAGACTGGTGTGGAAGGCATGCTATAGAAGAGATCAAAAGGCCTGGGAAGAGCGGGAGACACAGAGGAGAAGGAGACAGAGAATCTCATCCTGGAAGCGTGGGAAACAAGAGTCAACTTCAAGGCAAAATCACAGACATTGGGTGCTGAAAGAACATAAGTGTATTTGGCTCCAGTCGATACATATGATTCCTACTATCTGCTCGACAGGGAGGAAAAGGGGTGCCAAGGAGCAGGGGCATGAACTTGGCAAGTAGGGGAGCCACAGTGGTGTAGGGGCAAGGGCCCTGGGCATGTTAGGAAGCTCACGTTCCACATCTACCACTGCCAAGACTTTGGACAAGTTAAGTTCCCATGGACCCAATGTCCTCATCTGTGAAATAAGAGAAGCTGATGCTATGGTCCCTTACCATTCTACCACCCTGTCAGTCTCTGATGATGTGAAAGTCACGTCCATCTAAAGCCAGCATGGCTGGATGGAATGGGGCAATTTGAGGTCAGACCCCACACTCCTTTCTCCCGCAGCGAGCTTACCAGAGAGCGTTTCAGCTGACAAGTCTCTCTCAGCCCAATACAGCTGCCTATGCCATGTGGACAAGGGGTGGGAACCCAAGAGGCATGAGTTCTGAGAGAATCAAGGGACAGAATATTGAGAGACAAGAGAGCAGAAGAATTGCAGAGGGTGTCTTCTTGCCTTTTGAATTCAGGCAAGCTGATTGCCACACCCTTCTGAATCTTCAATGATGGAATCAACCAGATGCCATTTCCTACACCCTGAGAGTCAGTTAACAGCTCCTGAGTCTGTAAAATTAAGAAATCTGTAATAGCTTCATAGGGTTGCAGAGTGGGTTGAACAGCATAGGTTTTATAAAACAGAAAACCCCGTGCCTGGCCTAGAGTGACAAGTCAATACTTGGCTTTGCAGTCTACATGTGTTGTGCTCAGACCTGATTATTTCCCAGGATGCATCACTGATGTGTTGCTCCCTCCACCCTGCCATGACCCAACTCACCCCCAAGGCTCTTCCCTGCCTGGCTACGGGACCCTGATCCAACCACTCACGGCTTCCTTTGTGCCAATGCTGCAACAGACAAAGAACGACCAAAAAAAAATAGACCCACTTGAGCATCTCAAACTTCTTTTTACTTACAGCCACACTATAATTTTAGCTAAAATGTTGGAATAGTTTTGTTTTCCATTATTAGCATGATTCTTACTTACCGGGATGAAATATGGTTTCCTTTGGTTAAAAAAAATGCCCAATATGTTATAAAAGATGAAGTAATGCCTAGTAACCTTGCTTGTTTTTAAAACCCCTTCCTATCAACTGCTAGAGGGACTTGGTTTAATGTTGATCCATGCCACAGTATATTTGCTTCACTTCCAGCTTCTGGCTAACCCCTTAATGGGTAAGTTAATTGGGTAACATGAGTCAATTAATCAGAACGCATAGTTATTTTTATGAACTCTATTGCCAATGCATTAATTCATGACATGTGTTTCATATATTGGAAGAATGGCTAAAATATAAGTATAGATTTTTACATGATGTATGGTTCTAAAAGTCAGATGCCGTGAATGATTCACGCATTCATTCATCTAAGAAGTGTTAAGCACCTACTAAGAACCAGTCATGATTCTAAGCACTGGAGGTAATAGATGAATCAAGTCAAAGAAAGGCAGTAGGCACACAAACAAGTCCTTGCACACAGATTTCTGATGGAGGTGTGGATATGGTAGGATTGTGCACAGTGTCAGGACCACATCGCTGCCAGAGGGTCAACCAAGGTTTCAGAGGGGCAGAGTTGCATCCAGAAGAATGGGTAGGGACTCAACTCTATGACAGATGGAGAAAGCGGATATAGTGATAGAAAGACATTCCAGGTATTAGAAATCTCCTCTGAAAATGCCTCAAGGCACCAGGGAGCAGAGTAATTCACAATGGCTAGGACATAAGGTCCAGGGAATGAGAGAGAAGTGATGAGCAGGAGCTAAGTGGAAGAACAGCCAGAGTTTAGAAGATCTTGAGAAGCACACTTAAGATTTGGGGCTTTATCCTGAAGGCAATGCAGAATTTCTGAAGGGTTTAAGCAGGAGGGATGGTGTCATAAGATGCTTAAAAGATCATTCTGGATACTGGCAGGAAGAGACTAGCCCAGGAGGTAGTACAGAGGTTGAGATGAGTGATGATGAAGGTCTGGGGTGAGCCAGAGGCATTTGGGAGGGATACAGACAGTAGATTTCAGGTATATTTTTTCCAATTATATTGAGAGGTAATTGACTCAGGTATATTTAATAGCTCAAATCAGTGGAGCTTGCTCATGCATGGAGGTGAAGTGAGAGGCAAGAGTCTGGGGTAGTGATTGGATGAGTAGCAGCACCATCGACCCAAGTACCGGAGAGAGGAGGAGAACCAGGTGATGGGGGAACATCATGAACTCCGTTCTGCCATGTGGATTTGAGGGCACAGTGGACACATAAACGGCAGGTACTCAACAGGCTATTGTATAGGCGGGTCTGAAGCTCAGGAAATGAGTGTAAGCTGGTGAAAGACATTTGGAAATCATCACTACTATCACAATGTAACCAAGAGAGGACGTGTGATTGCCCAGGAAGGGCAGGTGGAAGAAGAGGAGTCCAGGAAAAGGTAAGTCTGAGGATGACACGGCAGCATAGAGGGATGGTAAAGAGAAAGGGGTTTGCAGAGCGTTTCAAGAATGTGCAGTCAACAGTGCCAAATGGCACAGGGAAGGAGAGGGAATGCACACTGGATGTGTCAATGTTTGCAAATTTCAGTTCCCATGAGTTTGAGGACTGGCACTGAGTATTGGCCATAAGCAAGGAGGAGCCAATCATATTTTTTTTTAAAAAAGAAAAGAAAACTAATGTCTCTCAAACTTTAAGTGCATTAGGTTGTTTATTTTTTCAAGTTTATTAATTCTGAGAGAGAGAGAGAGAGAGAGAGAGAGACAGGACACACACAAGTGGGGAAGGGGCAGAGAGAGAGAGAATCCCAAGCAGGCTCTGTGCTGTCAGCATGGAGCTGGATGTAGGGCTCAAACTCATGAACCATGGGATCATGATCTGAGTCAAAACCAGGAGTCAGATGTCTAACCAACTTAGCCACCTAGGTACCCTTGAAGGGTGTTTTAAAATACAGTTCTTGGGCCCCACCCTCAGAGCTTTTAATACAGTGGGTCTATAGGAGATCTCAGGAACCTGCATTTGTAACAAGCACCTGAGAGTTTCTATGAGGACAGAGAATCCACTCTTACAGTCACTGTGAAAGTGCCTCCCTGTAAGCTAAAATTGGGTACTTTTTAAACAAAACTATTTTATTCACAGAAGCATTTCCCAGGGGTCCATGATACCCATTTCTGTTTCACTCACAGAGACCCAAGAGGCTGCCGGATTGTTTTACTCTTCCCAGTGCCTTCAGTCTTGTAGTCCTCGATATCCTCAAAATGAGACCCGCAGTTCTCGTAAGTGGAAGAATAACCTGAGTGTTTAAGAAAATCTGTCTACCATGTCCTAGTTCCACCCTACCTCCTGAATCAGGCTCCCAGACGTGGAGCCCAGGAATCCAGAAATTTCTGAAGCCACCCCTCCCCCAGTAGATTCTGTGGTTCAGCCAGGTTTAGAAACAACTGAATAGATCATCTCTAATCCAACATCAATCTTTAATAGTCCATGAATTCAATGCACATCTGCAAGAGATGTGTTTTGGCTGCCAAAATAAGGCCCTAATAAACCTCCCTGTCAAAAAGGAAGTTTAAAATTCCTTGATGTCAGCGGAGCTTGAGATAGAAACTGTAGTCCAACTGTGAGTTTTCAGAGTAAATATTATTACAATGATGTAGAATTTTAGCTGGTCCTATTAATTATGCAGCTGAAGCACTTCGATGAATTGCGGGTGCTGTAATGTAAACATTTGGTTCAGTAATTGTTACTCTCAAGTTCAATGGCCTCCTCAAATCAGTCAGCGAAGATTTACCATTGTTGTTGTAACAACAAGAGGAGTCCAGGAAGAATGAGTCCTTTCGCCAGCTCTAACACTGGAAAATTTGGTAAACATATATTTAAGTCAGTGCCAAACAATAAATTCTCTGGCTAATAAGGATTATTAAGGGAAATGAGATGTCTCATAAGTAACATAAAGGGCTGGTAAACACAATCATTTCAAAGTCCCAGTTCTCCAGAGGTAAAGGTGACAAATTCTTACAAATGAGCTGCTTACCTCCCCTGTCCCACCGCCTCTTCTTTCCTCCTGTGGCCATCCCCATCCAGTGCTAGCAATGGCCTGTGTTCCAGACTAGGGTTTGCTAGAAGAGAAGGGGAATGGAGAGACAGGGGAGAACATGGCAGAGTAGTACTAAAAACCGGCTGGCAAGCTCTGCCTTTGCTACCTCCAAGATTTTCTCTTATCATGGCCCTAGGGAGGTACTGTCAGCTTCCTACAAAAGAGAGGAGACGTCCCTGCTTAAAAACCTCAGTAGGGTTCCCAGCACCTATATCATAAAACTCGCACTGTTTACAGAGGCAAGCAAGAGCATTTCCCATTAGGCCTCAGTTCCCCTCACTTTGTCCCGCCTACTCTTCCCAGCCCTCCCTCCCCAGTACTGTAAACACCCTCCATTCCAGGGACATTAAACTTCTGACTTTCCACAACTCAGGGTCTTTCTCTGCACGTGCTATAGCCTCCAAAGCGGTAACCTTCCTGCTCCCTTTCCTCACCTGGCAAATCTCTCTTATCTCTCAAGACCCAGCTCAGACAGTACTTCCTTGGCGAAGCCTCCTCAGATTATCCCAGACAAACATATGGATTCACCCTTGGTGCTCTGTAGCCCTTTGTTTAAATTCCTGTAATATCGAGCACCCTGCTAAATAATTATTTATCTAATTGCCTGTCTAACTCTTCTGCTGGAGTTCAAGGGCAAGCCAAGCTCACAGTAGACTCTGTTAGATAGATAAAAGGGAGCAAGAGCGGGGAATGAAGGAAGGAAAGAAGGATAGATGGATGGAGTGACAGACAAAGGAACGGGGAAAAAAGAAGCAGAACGAACTAGACTAGAGGCAGGAGCCTATATTTCTCCATTTGTTCATACAACAGAGGTGTATTGGGAATAATAATTAAGTTCAAGACATTGTGTTAGGCTTACTGAGACAAACAAGACCCACCTGTGACCCCTACAAGATGCTCCCAGGCCAGCCAGGAACACAGATAAGCAAACAGACAATTACATTAAAGTCCATGAAGACTAGTGAAAGTATACATGAGGTGCTATGATATCACATGGGAGAATTTGCCAAAACGGTCCAGAGGAGTCGAATGGAAAGCTGAAACCTAAAGCATGAGTAGGGCTGGAAGCAATTTGCATTTCCAGGAGAGTGACAGTATGTGCAAAGAAAGGAAAAGAAATAAAAGCTTGGACAAAGAATTAGGGCAGGAGAGATAAGTCTGGAGAGGGAAGCAGGGTGTGGCCACAAAGATGTCTAGAGGTAGCACGTGGACATGAGGGAAAGCTTTAACTGAACCCCCAGCCTTTGCATTGTTGCTCCTATTGTTTAGAATATGCTTAGTTTCCTCCAGACAAATTCTGCCACCCTTCAGTTAGAATTTCCAGGCACCCTACAGCGTCCCATTATAACACGCTTCAAAAATCATTGAACTATTCTATCTAATCCCTGGCTACCCCAGTAAACTGGAAGATTCCTCAGGCTAGGCATTGTATCTGTCTTGTTCATCATGGTATCCCTAGCACCTATAAAGTGCATGGCTTGGGGCTTCTGGGTGGCTCAGTTGGTTAAGCATTAGACTTTGGCTTAGGTCATGATCTCATGGTTCATGAATTCAAGCCCCACATCGGGCTGCATGCTGACAGAATGGAGCCTACTTGGGATTCTCTTTCTTTTCTCTCTCTCTCTCTCTCTCTCTCTCTCCTCCCCCCCTTCCATGTGCGCGTGCTCTCTCTCAAAATAAATAAACTTTAAAAAAGTACATGGCCTATGGTAAGCCCTCCATAAATACTGGTTAAATACTGGTTAAAATATAAGAAATGCATGGTCTTGTTAACCAAATATTTCCATTATGGTTCTCTGAAATAGTTTTTTTTTAAAGCCCACCTGGGAAAATATTTGAGAAAAATCCATGAGGTAGAAAGGATCCCAGCAGAGACCTTGTTCTCACCCAGCCTCTGACACTCAGACAGATGTGGTCGCCAGCAATCACGTCAGCTCACCAAGGCTGGGGGGTTTCTTACTTATCAAATGGGGCTATTGGCCTGGATGAAATATAAGGTTGCCTGTAACTCAAGTCAATTGCTTTTATGTTATGACACCAAAGCCACACTGACCCATGGTAAGAAAATTTGGAGAAAAAAAAAAAAAGAAAATTTGGAGATACTAAGATGCAGGAAAGCACTCAGAGCCATTCACCTCCAGGACTGTGGTCTCATCGAATCTGTCCTAAGGGAAGCTGCTACAAAGTCCACTCTTAACTTATTAGATATGAAAACACAGTCAAAGAAGGAAGGAGAGGTCACTTCTCCTATGCAAATAAACTTTCTTTTAGTAAGTCCCCAAGAGATGGATGTGGAGAGCTCAACATTTTCCACTTTCAAGTTTAAAATGGCCAGAAAGAACCAAACCCCTCGAGCCAAACCGGGGAGAAGGGCTTGAGGTGCCTCCAGCAGCAAAGAGCCACGTGATTTGCTCTATGCCCAGGAGATTCAGAGGATTGGAAACGAACTAAAGCCATGATTTAAGTAATTTCATCTATGTGTTTCCAGAGATTAATTATATTTATTGTATCTGACACCAGTCAGGGATAGCAAACGTCTTTTGTGAGGCTTACAACAATATTTAAAAAGCATTACTCGTAATGGCTGATTTTGTTTTATTATATCTGACTCAAAGCCAAAGGTAGACAGCACTTAGCTGTCTGTGGACATTAATGTTTGGAGAGCAACAAAGACAGCTCCCCTCTCTGGTCTCCTACTGGCACCTGCACATGCTGCCCACTCTCTCTCTCGGTGTATGTGACAGTGGGGTGGGGGCAGGGAGGCCATCCAACACCTCCAGAATTTGCCGTGCAGCCACTGTATGCAAAGCATAGCGCTAGGCCTTGCCGGACCCTCGGAGGTGGATAAAACAAGGATTCCTGCCCCCTAGGTGGCACGGGGCTCACTAACAGTCCAACAAACATCACCCCATAAAGGCTTTACTACATGGCATAGGACAAGCAAGACAATAGTAGGATAAGAATAGGGAGAAATCAGAAAAGGACATGGCATATGAGATGAGCCAGCAAAGAAGAGGCCAACACAAATGGGAAATTGATTCTGGGTGCCCAAAACAGCATGGGCAAAGATGGGAAACTGAGGAAGGCTGGGGCACGTTCAGACAAAGCTTTCGGTGGCGTGTGTCCATGTGGAGAAATCGCATACAGTGAGATGGGAAAGATGGAACAAGTGGTTGAAGGTCTGGAACAGGTACCCATTGGGCATGAGCAGAGGAGTACCATGAGAAGGTCTACACTCCGGAGAATTAGTGTAGGGTGTTAGATAAGCAGCCAGCAAGGCCCTTCAGAAAGTGCATTCCATGGCCTGGTGAGAGCCGCTACTCTAGAGCACAGTCACACCTGGTGATTGGGGGGCCACAGGATCGCTACAGAAATGAACATGGTGGGCTTGGGAAATTTCAGTCAGCTGGCCTGGGGACCTAATGATGGCGTGTCCATAGAAAAGGGCAATTTTGAATTGTAAGTCACTGACTTAGAGACAATATTCAAAGACAATTCATTTGTAAGTTGGGGGTTGCCCTCCCAAACGAAGGAGATCTGTTTCATATTGTTACAGGGTGCTTCCGCTTTGCAAGCAGATCTTGCCATCTTGTGGAAAAGGTGAAAGTATTTTGGACAAAGGAACCAGGAGATCCAAGCATGAGAGCATTTACATCCAACTGTGCCCACGACATCAGACAAGAACACAACACACCAGGGAGGCCCCCTCCTAGCTACATAGGGGCCCATCCCCAAAAGCCTTAAAAAATAGCACGAAAGTGGAATGTCTTTAAAATCCACCACATCTTCAATGGAGTTAATTTTACTGGAAAATTGTTCTCCCTTTTTAGAACATTAGTCCCTAAGGACAGAGTACAAGAGGGAGAAACTTGTTTTTTTATGAACTTGCCCAAGAAAATTGATACACCCTAAAGCCCATCTAGTTATGAAATTCCATTGCATCTGTCTCTTGTTTGTTTGCTTTGAAACCACCAATCCAAATCTACTTGGGACACTCAATGCAAAATAATAATAGCTCTGTTCATTTTTATTTGGCTTTAAAGGAAAAATTAACAGAAGGGGAACAAGGTCTCAGTTAAAGATCAAGAAAATATGACAGTAATTGGCATCTATGCAAAATAAATCAAGACCAAATCTCTGTATTTTTTGCTTTGTCATTGATTTTTTTCTTTACAAATAAGACATTTATGTCTTTCTTCCCTGTGTGTTTTCTGGATCCATCATCAGTACCCCATATTTTGCTGTGCCAAGTATAAATCCTTAAACATCATAAGAAGTTTCCAGTGTTTATCTTTGGAAAAAAATACAACTCAACATATCCATAAAATTGTACTATAAAATTATGGATGCTAGCATAAATAGGGATACCTACACATTTATATGTCTGTTGAGAAATGCATGTCTCTATAAATATTCTTGGTTTTTTAATATCACTTTAGACTTACATAAAAGTTGAAGACTAGTGTAAAGAATTCATAATTCCCATATGCCTTTTACATAGATTCCCCAAATATTACCATTTATCGTGTGAATGCGTGTGCACATGTAGATATGTAAGTTGCACGCATGATGCACTTTTGTCCCTAATTGGAGTTTGTGTCTCCTAAAAACAAGAGCATCCTCTTACACAACCACAATATAATTGCAAAGTAAGAAAATTAACAAGCTATTGCTCAGATCTATTCTATAGACTTAATTCTAACTTGCCAGTTGTCCGAATAGTGTCCTTTAGAGCAAAAGAAAATCCCAGATTACACATGGAGCTCATTTGTCATACATCAGCGCTATCGACCTTTGTGTGTAAGGAGCAGAGACAAACTGTTTCCATCACACAGAAACTCAGAAGATACTGTTCTCTTGAGTTCCTCCTGAGGAATCTGCTACAGCCTCGTTTCTTCTGACAACGAAAATGGCTAGAGAAGCATAAGGGCAAAGAGGACAGAGCACTTAACATGCAATTACTTCAGGAACTAGGACTAAATGAACGTTAACAGGGAAGTTTATCGTGTATATGACTATGTGAACACAGATATGACCATGAGGATATAGTAAAGCCATAAAAAAATAGAGGGACAAGGAACAGCATATGTAACAATATAGACTTAACTATTTTTCAGGAATCATGATTGGTGGTAATAGTATTATGTTGTTATTCTGAGACTATTATGTTTATACCAAGGGATAAAGCAAGTGAGTAATTACGGGATATTCTAATTCTGTATGCTTGAGAACTAAGGTTTTTGGTATGAAAGAGAGGAGATAAGGATATAACACAGAGGCAAGTAAACCAAAACCCTGTAGTCTTCAATTTGAGTTAGAAATTGATGTGAATTCATATGGCATTTTACCTATTCATAGACAGTTGAAAGATCGGTAATGAGAGAGAGAGACAGACAGAGGCAGATAGACAGACAGATGTGTGTGCATGTGTGTTTTCCTAGCTCTATCCACTAGAAAAGCCTAGAAACAGTGGCCAACCCTGTTCTAGAATCATGTCAAGGAGATGTGAGAGTAGCTCATCACAGAGGTCTAAAGTTAAGAGCTTCTCCGGGTCACAGATGAAACAATGGAAGTTCCCGTAAGGATGAGAATTGCAAGAAATTGGAATTCATCAAATATGTTGAAATCCATAAATTCATGATGACATGTTTGAAAAATGTAGCTGGTAATCTTTTGAGGATGACAAGGAACCCATACATGATCTTAAAAACCAAGTAAAATGACACTATCAAACATGTATCTTACTTTCCTATACAAACTAAACTCCCAGGTAACCAAATAGTAGATGACAGGAAGTATCTCCTTATAAAATTATCCCAGCTAATAAATGAAAACAAAATTATGGAATTAGAACAACACTGCTCTGCAGACTCGTATGAATGAATGGGTGTAGGCAATGTTCATCACATCTTCCAAAATTAAAAACAAGGGGAAAAGAGCAGATGCATGATGGAAGAACACAGCACCACCTACAATCACCTATTCCGGGGGCTGATCCCAAATCTGGTGAGACCTCTGGATCCGCCTGTCCATTTATAGGAGGATAGGGGAAAAAGGAGCTGTTGAACTGTGTGATGAGGGTACAATCAGCAAAATCCAGCCTGGGGGATACTCCACAGGTCAAATGGGCCAGGTTCCTCAAGGTTACGTATAAAAAAATTTTTAAGGGGCGCCTGGGTGGCTCAGTCGGTTGAGCGTCCGACTTTGGCTCAGGTCATGATCTCATGGTCTGTGAGTTCGAGCCCCGCGTCAGGCTCTGTGCTGACAGCTCAGAGCCTGGAGCCTGCTTCGGATTCTGTGTCTCCCTCTCTCTCTGACCCTCCCCCGTTCATGCTCTGTCTCTCTCTGTCTCAAAAATAAGTAATAATAAAAAAAAAAAAAAAAAAAAAAAAAAATTTTTAAGGGGCACCTGGGTGGCTCAGTCAGTTGAGCGTCCAACTCTTGATTTCGGCTCAGGTCATGATTTCTCAGTTGGTGAGATCAAGCTCCACATCAGACTCCAAGCTGATGGCGCTGAGCCTGCTTGGGATTCTCTTTCCCTCACTTTCTGCACCTTCCCTGCTCTCTCTCTCTCTCAAAATAAATAAACATTTTTAAAACCTTTTTTAATAGGCAAAACTATGATGTGTAAGGCTGCATACTTTTTATTAAGCCATAAAAATGCAACAAATTTATTTATTTAAATTTGTTGACTTCATAAATAGTTTATTAAGCTTCCACTTAATAATATTCTGGTAAATCTAGAGTTATTCTACATAGCACCCATGGATCATCAATTTTTTTAAATTTTTTAATCTTTATTTATTTTTGAGAGAGAGACAGAGTACAAGAGGGGGAGGAACAGAGAGAGAGGGAGACATAGAATCCAAAGTAGGCTCCGGGCTCTGAGCTATCAGCACAGAGCTCAACGCAAGGCTTGAATTCACAAACTGTGAGATCATGACCTGAGCCGTTGTCAGGCGCTTAACCAACTGAGCCACTCAGGCATCCCTGGATTTTCAACCATTAAAGATTAGACTAAAGAGGGGTGCCTGGGTGGCTTGGTCGGTTAAGCATCCAACTTCCACTCAGGTCATGATCTCACAGTCCGTGAGTTCGAGCCCCGCGTCGGGCTCTGTGCTGACAGCTCGGAGCCTGGAGCCTGTTTCAGATTCTGTGTCTCCCTCTCTCTGTGACCCTCCCCCGTTCATGCTCTGTCTCTCTCTGTCTCAAAAATAAAATAAACGTTTAAAAAAGAATTAAAAAAAAAAAAAAAGATTAGACTAAAGAGCCATGTTTAACAATAGAACATTCTGAATCAAAAGACATTTTTAGAATTTTATATAGGGCCAGACAGACACCATAAGAATTACCTTTGTGTATTGTTGGAAAATAGTAGTATTTTTTGAACCTGATGTATTTGAGATAAAAGGATATTTGTTACACAGGAGTACTTTTTTTTAAATAAACCCCCCTCATCGTTTCAGGGAGACAGCTCACTGCAATAGAAAAATAGTGGACTAATCAGGGGACCTGAATTCTTCCCTTGGGTTCTTCCACTAACAAGCTTATGATATGGGAAAAGTTGGTCTGGGCTTGGGCTTCAGATGAATAATCTATAAAATGCAAAGTTGCTTGAGAAGCATTTCCAGCTCTGACTGGCATCTGTGATTTTCTTGCAGTTACCAGGGAACCTGTAGCTGGATGTCATCTGAAGGAAGAGTTGTAGCTCTCACGCTTTTACATTTGATCTTAGCCAAAAGGCCAAGAAGCAGGGGCACCTGGGTGGCTCAGGAGGTTAAGCGTCTGACTCTTGATCTCGGCTCAGGTCATGATCTCATGGTTTGTGGGTTAGAGCCCCACATCGGGCTCTGTGCAAGGCGTGGAGCCTGCTTGGGATTCTCTCTCTCCCTCTCTCTGCCCCACCTCTGCTCATGCTTGCTCTCTCTCTCTCTCTCTCTCTCTCTCTCAAAATAAATAAACTTAAAAAAAGAGGCCAAGAAGCAATGCAGCTACCCTTTTGATGATATGTGATGCTCTTTTTGTCTTCCAAGATTTTCCCCTATTTCTCAGTTTGGCAGATTATTTGTTCTTTAAGATTCAGTTCAAATTCTCATGTGTGTGTGTGTGTGTGTGTGTGCGTGTGTGTGTGTGTGTGTGTGTGTATTTCACCTGACTTTCTTATACAGTTCCCTACTTTTTACTTCTGAGTATCTATGTTGTAATTCTTACAACTAAGAATGCAACAAACTTAATACCAGAAAAGCCATAAAAGTGATTACTTTTTGTGGGGGCGAGAGAGTTTCTAGAGTAACTGGCAAAATCCTATTACAATAAAAAGGTTTAAAAGTAGATTTAAAAGTAAAAGAACAAAATGGCTGTTATTTTAAAAAGGGTTTCCAGAATAGGAATCCATTATGATTATATTCACATCAGGAAACCCGGACACAGTGTGTATCCGTATATAAAATAAGTATCTGGAAGAAGACTTGAAGCCTGCATACCAAACAAGGAATGATGAGCAGTGAGATGTACTTCTTGGGCTCAGAGCAGGACAGAGGGGGAGCCTAGAAGCTCAGAACAAAAGGACTCTGACTTCTTGCTGGATATATTTTTATACTATTTGCATTTTTATAGGCAACTTTTCACGTATTATTTATATAGATTAAATGACTCAATTAATCAAGGAGTGAGTGAGCTAAGCAAAGGGTAAGCTAGTAGGTAGATGAGGGATAGTAAGTGGATGAGTGAGTGAGTGAGTGAATGAATGCATTAATTAATGAATGAATAAATGAATGAGTCAGTGAATGAATGAGTAAGTGAATGAGTGAATGAATGGATGGTTGAGTGAGTGAACGAGTGAGTGACTGAGTGAGTAAATGAATGAATCAATCAATCAATGAGTGTAAGAGTGAGTAAGCAAATGAATGGAAAATGAATAAATTACACCAGTATGACAGGCAGGTCCTAATAGCAAAGTCTTCATAAAATCATGTTAGTAAGCCACAAAGAAAAATAGATCATGCAAAGGTCAACCCAGATTCTTCACGCCCTGCGTATTTGAAGATCCTTAAATCCCTAGTCACTAACTTGATTAGATTTATGCCAAAATTTTATAAATGGACAAGTTACAAGGAAACTTGATAGAAGATCAGTCAAGCATGAATTCAGAGCCAAACACCACTTTGAATGATCTCCTGCATCCATCCTAACACCATCCTGCCTGCCTTCCAGGAACCCCCAGTCACATCCCACCAAGAAGTCTTGCTGGACACTTCAATTTCACCATCCGCCTAAGAATTCTAAAGCACACCTCTGCATCCTTCCAGAACTAGTTCTTTGCTACATTCTTTTTAAACACAGAACCACAGCCTCTAACACAGTCACCAGCCAGTGTCCAAATTCAGAGCAGAGAGGCATGCTTTTGAAATTGACGTAATTGAAAAACAACTCTACCTCTAACCAAGTTTCTTCAAGTCTCTGTGTTCAGCTCTGTTCAAAGTTCTAGAAAGCTGGTCAGAAGGAGATTGTCTTGCATAATAACTACTCTGGGCTTCAGTCAGAGTCTTCAACTGTAAAATGGAAGGCATACATTACTTGCCTCACAGAGAGATTATGTGGCCTCAAAAGAAAATTATGTGAAATGCTCAGTACAGTGCCTGGTACGCAGGAGGTGTTTGCTATAGTTATTTTTTTTATTAAGGTAAAATTTACATAACACAAAATTAACCATCTTAAGGCAAATGAATCAGTGGCATTTATTGCAATCACAGTGTTGTGTAACCAGCCCTATCTAGCTCTGAAACGTTTTCACTACCCAAAAGGAAACCCCATATGCATTTAGCAGTTAGCTCTCTATTTCTCTTTCTTCCTGGCCCTGGCGACCACCAATGTACTTTCTGTCTCCATGGTTCTACCATTCTGAACACATCATATAAATGGAATCATACAATATCTGACCTTCCGTGTCCGGCTTCCTTCACCTTAGCATGTTTTCAAGATTCATTCATATTACAGTAATGTATCATTTCCTCATTCCTCTTTAAGGCTGAATAATATTCTATTGTATGTATAGACCACAATTTGTTTATCTGTTAATCTGTTGAGACATTTGGGTTGTTTCTACTTTTCGGCTGTCACGACTACGAGTACTGTCGTGAGCATTCACATGCATGTATTTGTGTGAGCACCTGTTTTCCGTCCAGTTCATCTGGGTATAAACCTAGGAGTGAAATTGCCGGGGCATATAGTAATTCTATGGCTAGCTTTTTGAGGAATGGCAAATCTATTATAATTTCTTTTTTTTTAATATTGTTTAAGTTTTATTTATTTATTTTTAAAGAGAGAGCGAGTGAGGGAGGGGAAGAGAGAGAGAGAGAGAGAGAGAGAATCCCAGGCAGGCTCTGCACTGTCAGCATGGAGCCCAACACGGGGCTCAAACTCATGAATCATGAGATCATGACCTGAGCAGAAACTAAGAGTCAGACGCTTAACCAACTGAGCCACCCAGGCACCCCATAACTATTACAATTTCTAAAGCATTCATTTCAGTGCTACTAGAACAGGCACTATTATATCTATGAGTCATAAGTCCCTATGAGAATTAGTTTTCTGTGAGCACCATTTTTCCAAAAGAAAACAAATAGTTATGATTTTCCACAGGTGTAGGCAGAATCATGACAAACTGAATCTCAAATTTCAAAGAAGTCTTTATCCCTGAGATACATATATTTCAAATGTTTATGGGTAAGTAACCCTATTCTTTTAAGGAGCTGATAACTCCCAACTGTGTCAAACTTGACCTTCTATAGCATCCAACTAATAAGATGTATTTCCAGGCCTTCACCATCCGTGCATGCGTGAATGCAAAATGGCAGAAAGCCTGTCTGGCGTAACAACTCAGATGGCTCCATATCTAAAGGGAGGCAGTTTAAGAAACAAATAGAACAGCAAGCTGAAGAAGGAGCTTGGACACTGTAGTGGGCTTCAGAAGAACTAAGCCAGGGCAGAGATTCAAAGAACAGAACAACAGGACAGGAATGCCAAGACATGGAGAAGATCTCCCACTTATGGAAGGAGGCAAGGTCAAGAAATGAGAGAGGAATGTTAGTTTCATGCCCCTGCCAGTATCTTTCATGGCTAATTACACCCTGACAGCCTATAAATTCCTCTAATAGTTTTCAATGGAGAAACTATTCTTCTATCCATCCCTTCAACTATTAAGTGATGTAGCTGCTTTAGACTGGCTTCCAGAATCACCCAAGTGGTGCTGATTATCACCGGTGGGTGTGGACAAGGGAGAAAGCAAGAATGCATTCTTCTGAGAGCCTTCTGGGCAAAAAGCACCATGTATGGTAAATATCAGATTCCACATATAAAATGTCTCCATTTCCCAACTGAAACAAATAGCCAGGGAGTACCTCTCCTCCCCCTCTCTCTCTTCCCACTCTGCCAACCCTAAGACCAGGACCCAGCACAATAGCCAACCCCTTCAAACACCCAGCCCTCCAAGTCATTTTTCTGAGTGAAAGGACTTGACTTTCTTACCATGGAAGAGTTCTGACTCCATATATATCAGCTAAGAAATAAAAATTCAGCTTTTCAGAAACAAAAGCTCATTCATCTCCATCCAGCAGCTTCTTTCATGGTTCTAGATGAAGAAGATAATACATAGCATTTACATGGCAACTTTCATCTTTAAGATACTTTATAGACATAGTTCAGGAAAGAGGAGGCAAGTAGTAGGCTGACAGATCACTTACAAAATCCTGTTTTTGGCTAGTCTACACTTTGTTTAAATAAAGCAGAAATGGAACAAAGGCCCATTCAAAGGGATTCTACCTAAGAGGCAAAAGAAAACAAGTAATAAAATATGTGTCAAGTCCCCAAAAGTGAGGCCCACATCTGTTAAAGGTCACAGACTTTAGAGTCAAGCACACCTCATTTCAAATCCTTATCCTGCCATTTACTAGCTCTCTAGCCTCTGAGAGCATCAATATTCTCACTGGAAAATGGGACATATAATACCACTTACCAAATAGGTTTAAGTGAGTTAATGTCCAGCCTCATGATCAGCAATCATGGTGGTCATGGTGATAATATGCCCCATATCGATGACTTTTAGAATATAATTTGTTATGTTCTAGGACTGACCTCTAGGTCATGATCTGACCTCACAGATGTTTCCCTACTCTAAGCTCCAACCAAAACCTTCCTTTAACTACATGCCCATGCCTGCCATGGGACCTTTGCATATGTTCTTCCCCCTCTCACGTGCTCTCTTTCCCCTAACTCTGCCTCTAATTAAATAATTTCTACTTGCCCTGTAGATCTTCACTCAAAAATTGCTCCTTCAGAAACTTAGACCCATTAGTTCCATGTATCTCTACATGGCTCTGTATATATGTTCATGGAATCATATCTCTTTCTCTCACTGCCTTCCTTTCAGTCTGCAGGTGTCCTTTCACTGCAAGGGTTCTTAGGACTGCGCCTCAACTAGCCTGTGAGTTCAATGACAGTAGTGACTGTGTCTGGTCTGTGTGCCATTATATCCTGACCACCAAGCCCACTGCCTGGTGAAAAGAGGCACTTGGTAAATAGATGTTGAATGAATGAGTGAATAAATGGATATGAAAAGGTGTATGGCACATTGAATAGGAGGATAGGGAGATTCATGTGTAACCTTAAGAATAGTTCTGTACCACAAACGCCCAGCGCATGGTGTGGGGAAGGCAGAGGACCTCTGTGTCCCAGGTCAGAGTCTCACAGCAATGCCACAAGATCCTGGCTTTGTTGCTACCAACAAACTCTGTAGGAAGAGACGCACAAACACTTAGGCATCTTCCTCCTGTTTCACTGCTCTGAGAATCATGGGGTTTCAGATGGAGGGTCAATAGCAGGGCTGGAGATGAGTGACAGAAAGAAGGAAAATGTTATTGCAAAATGTTCTAGAACTTTCAGGACAAGATGTAAATGTGCCAAAGAATATCAGATAGAAATTGGACACATGGGGTGCCTAGGTGGCTCAGCTGGTTAAGTGTCTGACTGTTGGTTTCAGCTCCAGTCATGATCTCGAGGTTCATGGGATCAAGCCCTGCATCGGGCTCTGCACTGATAGCATGAAGCCTGTTTGGTATTCTCTCTCTCTCTCTCTCTCTCTCTCTCTCTCTCTCTCTCTCTTGCTCTCTGCCCCTCCCCCACTCACACACGCACACACTCTCTCTCAAAAATAAATAAACATTTAAAACTTTAATTAATTAATTAAAGTATCTTGAAGGTACTGAAGAACAAAGCAAGGACAAGACCGTCCTGCAGAAAGCAGCCTCCCAGAGAGCCACTGTTCAGTTCTCTCCAGCACCAGACTTGAAAGTGTGTTTACTTTGAAAACTTCGACTTTAAAGCAATATATATGATGTTCGGACCTCACATTTCAAGCAGAACACCAGCATTCTAAACTCCAGCTTTATGTGAAAGTTAAACACCAATACTTGGCTGGTTTCTTCTGCCCCAGGTTATATGATTGAGAATGCTCAAGAATCTTTGCTCAGGAAATATACGTGGTGTTCTCATGCATCCAACTTTTTCTTACCTCTTCTGAAGACCCCACCTGTAGTGCCCCGTCCCCTCTGCCTGAACCACCTCCAAGCCAACCCAGAGCCCTTTTCTCCTATTGACTAAACTTCAATCTTTACCCCCTGACTTCTTCTTGCCTTGGCAAAAACCCTAAAGCTGTCAGGGTGGTTAGCAAACAGTAGGTGTCGGCCTAAGGGTTAAGCATTCACGCTCCCAGATGATAATCATCAGTATATTGTTCTGGAAAATTAAATACACCTGGGCCAAGTTTCTTAAGGCTGTACTCTTTGGAAATGTTTCAATTTTTTAAAAAAAGAGGAAAAAGTTCAGGAATGTGAACTTCATTTCTCACATATATCTTCCTAGGATGGCAGGTCTTTCTTTCTTCCTTTCTTTCTTTCTTTCTTTCTTTCTTTTTTTTCTTTCTTTCTTTCTTTCTTTCTCCCTTTTTCTTTCTTTGTTCCTTTTTCTCTTTCCTTCTTTCTTCTTTCCCTCCTTTCTCTTTTTTCTTTTTTTTTTTTTAATTTCATTGTGTGCTTCGGGTTTTCCACAGATTTTTACCTACTCTTGTCCTTCTTGACATTTGAGAAATGTGCTTGCATTCTGCCATCTTGGTAGGGACATTAAACAATAAAAGAAGCTATTAGTTCAAAATGTCCTGACTGTACTATGATTAAATTCAGGCATTCACTACCCTCACAATGTGCACAGCCCTCCAGTGGCAAGCATAAACAGCACCTTGCAAAGTCAATGGTGGGTGCACTCACTCAAGAAAGGCTTATTTAATCTTTCTATGCACCAAATATGGTCCAATCAGGATATTCTGGTTCTCAAGGAAGTTCCATCTGTTGAGAATGATGGACTAGAATAGAGGTAAGGCTCTACCAGAGGAGTGGACACCTGTGATGGAAGGCTAAGGAATGAAGCATGTGACGGTCACTCATTTACCAGATGGTGGAGATGCCATGGCGGGCCTTCCAGGCAGGGAGCAACAGACGCAAAGCTACAGAAACATGAAAGGACATAGGGCAATAGAGACATAGGGCATTTTAAGGTGGTCATATCAGACAAAAATGAAGCCTAGAATTATCTGTTGAGATAGATTGTGAAAGCTTTGGTGTGTCATGCCAAGTGGGTTGGATTTATCCTGCATTAAGAGGAGGGGAAGACGAGGTAAGCTTTTGGTCTGGCTAGGGATTCAACAAGGAGCTATAATAGAAAGCGTAATCCCTTGTTTCTCCCATGACTGTAGGAGAAGGGGACTCAGCGACAATAGAGGGGAGAAAGGGATCCTTTTCAGTTGAGGACAGCCTAAAGGGGACTTTAGAGGTGGCCTCTAAATGATGTCTGAAAGGATGAAGAGGGCCCAGACCACGAGAGATGAGGGAAGGCTACCTGTTCGGAGCAGACATACAGGTTGGTGAGCATACATGGCTTTGTGCAGAAAGAGCATGGGGTCTGCCAGGGCCGGCCCGAGGCTTTTGGAGGGTCAGAGTAGGAAATGAGCTGCCAAGTTAGCCTAGGCCACACTGTGGAGCCCTTGGAATGCCACATTACAGATAATGTTCTCAAGGCAACAGGAAGCCTGCAGGATTGGTGACTTCAAAGTTAACTCTGGCAACATTATGGAGTGTGGATTGGATGATGAGAGAAACTAGGCAGAGAGACCAGTGTGAGGGCCACTGCAAAAACTAGGCAAGAAATGACCAGGGCCTTATGTCCGAGGCTGACACAGCTGGACCGCACCTCCCAACCTCCACTGCGAATGGGTGCAGCCACGTGGCTCAGCTGCAGAAGAGACAGGCTCAGCTGCCAAATCTGCTCATCAAATCCCCTAAGTACCTCTTCATTGCCTCTTTCTTTCCAGCTGGTGATGAAGAAGTTGACTTCAGGATATCCTTGGAGGCCCAAAAGAGCCTTCGTCAGCCTGAGTTCCTGCATGGCCACGTGGATTATGACAAGCCTAGTTGCCCAGTTCTCTTACACGAGCGAAAACTAACTTTCTTTTGGTTTTGTGTATGCTTTTGTAATACCAATTATGCCTTTCTTACCTAACGCTGGCCTCAACTATGATGGCGGCAGTGGGGCTAGAAAGAGACAGAGTCAAGAGATACTGTGGAGGTTAGTCTTCAGGAGCTGGCTACCAATTTTAAGGGCAGGTGAGGGTGAAGAGTCAAATATGGCACCAACATTTCCAGTCTGGACAAAGGGGAGGATGGTAAGGCCATTAATCTGAAGGTGTGACTATAGGAGGAGGAAGGGTTTTGAGAGGAAGGTAATGAGACCCATTTGGAACCTACAATTCCAACTTCTGTAGAAACACAGGCAAGGAACTAGCCCATGGAAGAGCTGCACAGACACTTCCAGAACAGCCTGTGATGCTCAGGAAGCCTCCTGTGCACTTTCCTCACACCACAAGGAAATGCTGGAAATGTCAAAGACTACAGATTATAGTAATCAGTTATTATTGGTTAATAGTTATTGGTAACCATTTAAGGTGAACACTAAATAAATTATGGGGAATAAGTTGCTTTGAGTTAAAAGACGAAATCCTAGTTCTGCTATTTATCAGCATAGCAAGAGACTTCATCCCTCAAGACCTCTGTTTTCCTCCTGTACAAAATGGGGATAATCCCTCGGTGTGGCTGTAAGGAATAAATGTAGTAATGTAGCCATCACCAGGGGCTCCATGCCTTTATGCGCCATTACTATAAACCAATGTCAAAAAGAGCTGGTACTTACTCAATTATTCTACACATGCCACTGGATCCACCCAATTAATCTTGACAACACCCCTCAGAGGTTCTATCACTTTCCCCCTTCTACACAACAGGAACCTGAGACCATAGAGATGAAGGAGCTTGCTCAAGGTCATACAGCTAATGGTGAAGCCGGGCTATGGCCCCAGCAGGCAGACTCCGGCACACGGACTCTTCCCTACCACAAGATACACCCACAGCAGGGTACTCCTCCTAGGAAGGCACAGTCCCCTTGGGGAGCATAACATCTCTCTTCGTCCTTGGCCTTTCCTGAGCCCAGGCCAAGGAAGCATTCCCAGCATCTGTAAGTGACTTGCTCAGCATCTTTACCAAGCACTTCAGCAGGGCCACTGCCAGTTCTCCACAGATGGTAAGTGATTACAGCAACCTCTGACTTGTCCTTGAGGGGACACTTCACAATAATGGGGAAAAGTCAGGAATTCCCAAGAAACAAATGCCAATCAGGCAAGATAATAATCCTGAGGTGTTTATAACGCTTTCAATTTTTCAAAGCATGCCCATAAGCTACATCTCATTTGCACCAACGAAGATGGGGACTCAGGCCATTCAAAGGCTCATGGAGGGATATGGAGAAGACTGGCAGAGACGTGTAAACTGTCACTCTCGAAAGAGGCTAGTTCCTTCACCTGTCCCTTCTCTTTCTCATTCTGGACTGTCACAAGGCCAAGAGAGAAGGGGAGACGGGTCATTCTGGCTGCTGGGCCCTCTCGCGGGCTGTGGGACCCTCCCCATTTGGAAATAGCCCAGCTGCAAAGGGAGCCTCCCCAGAGACCGTGCCTCTACCGTGCCCATCGGTCCCTCTCTTCCAGGCTATTTACTGCCTAGTCCGGGGACAAGAGGAGACTGGAGCACAGGCTATCCTATGAGTTACCGCCCTTAATCTAGAAGAGGTGAAAACTGCAGCAGTGGGATGATGCCAGGAAGGACTCCAGAACTGGGGCAGCTGAGACCACAGTGCTTGCCCGGGTCAAGTGTGACTTCCCAAATGGGGACACTCAGGACTATGTGCTGCCTCCATGTTATTAGTACAATACTGCAAGCAGTCCCAAAACTGAGAAGTCCCAAGCATTTCTGGATATCTGCTGAAGCACCACAGCACTCAGCTGCCGTGAGCCTCTCCCCTGATCTGTCCCTAGCTGCCTCCAGCTCTTCCTATTGGCCTCTGAGGGGAGCCATGTGCATTGCAGCCTTTTCTCTATGTTGCACAGACTGCCTCAGTCCCTTTTAGGGATTCCAGTGAGCTTACAGATGTTCTACTCCCAGCCATGACCCTTGTTCCTAAGCCTTGGTGCCCATCATGCCCTAATCAAAAAAAAGGGGGGGGGGCGGGGGCACCTGGGTAGCTCAGTCAGTTAAGCATCTGGCTTCAGCTCAGGTCATGATCTCACGGTTCATGGTTCAGGCCCCACATTGTGCTGACAGCACAGAGCCTCCTTGGGCTTCTCTCTCTGCCCCTCCCTTGCGTCCTCGCTCACTCTCTCAAAATAAATAAATAAACTTAAAAAAATCTGTTTTAAAAAAGGGTATTTTTAATTTAAAAAATAAAGGGTTTTGACTATATTTTTAAAATGGCAAAATAAAAAAAAATCAATCAACATACATCTTAGAATTCCTCCCAATAGTCTCTGTCGCCAACAGCCCTGCTGGCTGCCGCCTTTTTCTTCACTGCTCAGCCTGCAGCTCATTTAAGCATCAGTGCAGATGACTCATGCTCTAGTTCTTAAAATCAAACTTGTTCCACCGAACCCAAAACCCTGTATTTATCCAAATTACAGAAACATGCTCTTACCACCCATCCACCAAAATACCTCCCATCCAGATCAACAGAGCATTAATGGCTGATTCAACCCTGCCGATTTCTAAAAATATTCATACTGCTTCTTCGTCAGGACAGCGGCCCTCAATTTTCCTCACACAGACTCAAAGAATTCCATTCAGTGGGCTTACCGATTCACGGGTCTGACAGAGCACTCCTATTACAGGCATTTTTTAAAAGGCGATTAGGGGGTCCAGCTACGTACCCCTTGATTGGTGGGATCCCCGATTCAAGCTCTTCATTTTGCTGACGGGGGAGCCAGGCCCGCAATATTAAAAGGTTTGCCCAAAGTCCCAGGGCTACAAAGGAAGCCTCACGACCCTCCAACACAACACCAATGCTCAAACAGATTTCATATTTTCTCTATGTCTAGAGAAATCACTTCCAATTTTTTAATTCTTCATAGGTAAACAGTCCCTTTGTCCTCATCAGTAACAACAACTTCTTCCCTTACCAAAGAAGACTTCATGGCAGAGAGAGCTCAGGCTCAGAGAGCTTGGCTGTGAACAGGTGGAAGGGAGGCTCTCCCAGGCAGCATGAGCAAAGGTACGAAGGCAGGATCTCCTGAGATCTGTAACAGGTCATGGAATAAGTCATTCCATGGGCTGAGGCAGAAGGCAGATGAAAAAGAACAGTGAAATGTAGATTTAAACAATTGGTATCCTTACAGCTACTCTTCCAAAGTAATTAATCTCCGATTATATTAACAGACATATAGAGATACAAGTCCCGTCATGTGTAATTCTGTATTATTGCAGCTTCAGGAAGTCTGCAAGAACACTGGGGGAAGACAAATTTTGCTAATCATAGGAGGGAGATTTCATATAAAGAAGAATTTCCCAATCCACTGGGGCTTTTCATAAAAGGCATGAGCTTCCACCAAAACAATGAACTCCCACTTCTCAATGCATTCAAGTGGGGGCCAGACAGCTGCCTGCTTGGAAGGTCAAAGAGATTGTTGCTTTGATGGGAAGGTGGTGGAAGGACATTTAAGGAGTATCTCAAGCATAACAGGTTGTGGTCTTTTGGGTGAGAACTAACGGTCCACCTGGGTTTAACCCCAGTTCTGTTCCTTACCAGCTAGATGACCTGGGCAAAGTAGCTAACCTCTCTGTGCCCCCATTTCCCCAATGGAAAATGAAGACAAATACTAGTGCCTACTTCTAGAGTTATTGCAAGGATTGAATGAGCACATCCATATCAAGGGTCTGAGACATAATCAATGCTTGGTAAATGTTGGTGGTTGTTCTTGTTATGACATTGCTATTATTATTTTGTACTCTGGGTTCTCACCCTCTTTCACTCTCCAGCATCACACGATGCCTCATAAGTCAATGCCACCAAAGTGGCTACACAACACAACATGACAGCCTTCGAAGTATAGACCATGCACAAAATACCCCGTTTCCTTCTGATGACTCACTTTTTTTTTTTTTTATCAAAATGAAGCATAAGGCAGATGAAACAGAATGACCAGACCCGGGTTTACCACTGGTATCTTCATAACCATTCCTCGGAAAGAATTAACCAATAATTACATCAACACATGTACAGAAATGTGTGCTTCTATCTTATTAGCTGAATTTCAAATGTTTTTCCACCCTCAACCCTTGAAAAGCACCTCTGGTGGGGAGAGTGGAAAGTCAGATTGGGGACCCCTCCTGCGTTTCCACCCTGGCTCTCCAGTGTTGCATTTTTCAGAAAAGTTTCCCTTGAACTTCCATGCACCTCCTTCCACCACCACCCCTGCAAATTTACACACAGAGTACCTTTTGTGAGGCTGAGACAGGGACAGAGTACAGAGAAGCTCTGTCAAGCCAAACAAGTTGATTCATGTGCAAAAATCCCCCAACTGCGTTCACAGATTAAATTGGAAAATGATCAGCTGCTTCTGGTTGAAAAATCCACTGAAACACTTCACAGGGTGCCTGTGCCTTCAGCACATACAGTTCCCAGCGCTTGCACAATAGTCTACATGTGCAAACTCACATGCTCAGTGGTACATGAGAGGCGTGTGGCCTCAAGATGTCTGTGTCATCTGACAGCCAGTGGGTTCCTGCATATTTTCTATGTAAACATATCCCGTCTACTAAAGTGCCGCAGCCCACAAAGTTTAACAAGGCTTGGGGCGGGGTGGGGGGTACTTGGATTTTGAATGCTAGACACTTGAGTCTAGCTCCTGGGGAGTTCTTTATTTTGTTGGTATGCCTTTTATGAAGAGCTCCAATGACTGGCAAGGAACAATTATAGATCTGCACTATCCTACATCCTATACCCTATATATCTCATATCCTATATGAGAGCCACTAGCTACTTGCTTTTCACACTTGAAATGTGACATCCAAATTAAGGTATAAAATACACACCAAATTTCTAACAGTTAGTAGCAAAAAAGTCAGATAACTCATTAATAACTTTATAGATACATGTGTTACAGTAGTAAATTGGCTATATTAAATGAAATATATTGTTAAAATTCCCGTTGTTTCTTTTTATTTTTATAGTGTGACCACCAGAAAAATTTAAATTACATATATGGCTCACATTATATCTTGAGTGTACAGTGTTGACCACAAGTATTTATTAAAATCAGAATCTCAGAGAGGTGCCCCAGGAATCTGCATGGTTAATAAGCACCCGGCAATTAAGATCATTGCCAGCTGAGGACCCCCAAAGTAGCAGACAACGACTTGAACCATGAGTCAGAACATCTGGATTCCAAATTTCACTCAAGTTCCTCCTACTTACTGGGCCTTGGTCTCCTCGTCAACAAAATGAAAGTCTTGGATTAGACCTACAAGGGTATATGGTTTAAGGCTTCCATTCCCATTACCCACTGACTGTATGTCCGTTAACCCATGAACCAAGGCCAACAGAGATACCTAGAGACTGATTGGACCCAAATGGATAATAAACTCAGGCCATTGTGACCCTAGAGAGGAATTCATGGTCTCCAACAACAGGTATTCCTGGGAAGTCAGGGAGAAAAGGGTTACCTGGAGCCTTCCCAGAGAAGTGCAGCCAACTTCAGCTGAACCAAATAGAACCTCATTTATATCAACATCATTCATCATCACCACCAACTGGCCAAGGACCCACTGCATGTAAAGTGCACACACACACACACACACACACACAAATCCTAGAGCAATTTCATATCCTTAGGCTGCCCTAAAAGTGGCCAAGATTCCAGGGCCAACCGGGGGCAGATTCCAGCCCACCCTCAGTGAAGGCCACTTGACCCAACCTACCAACATATTCAACCAGAAGAATCCCTTTTCAGACAGGAAGTGGGGAAACAACTTTTTTTTTAACCTTACGGAACTATCAATTTCACCTTTCCAAGAGGGCTCTGACAAAAGTGGTTAAACCACTCTTCAGAAGCTTTGAAATGCATCTTCCTGATGGAAAAGGGTTTTCCATTGGGGAAAAAATGGCTTGTGCAAGACATTTCTAAAAGTAACCCATCAAATAAGTAAAAAAAAAAAAAAAAAAAAAAAAAAAATGCCTGTGGCTTTTGGAGGAGGAAAGATAGGAAGCAGAAAAGGAAGTGAGTAAGATCTACCCCAGTCTAAACTCAGAGCACACTTTAGGGAAAGGATGTGGGAGAGTCTCCGATTCCTGGCTACCAGAGGGCACCAACAGATGGATGTTAGATTTCAGATGGTAGTATTTCAAATAAATGTTTGTTGACTAGTGTATGAAGACAAAATTTACAAGACTGCCTAAAAGAAAAAGATCTTGGCCCAAGCCTTTTCCTTAATCAATGTAAAAATTCCCACATTCCCCATCACTTTATTGACAGAATAAAGGCAGTAATAAAGAGCCAGCAACAAGCTGGGCACTCTGCAGTCCCTCGGACATCAGTGCAAGGGTCTTCTATGGCCCAGAATATGCAGCGCCCATAGAAAAGCCTTTTTCTCCACTAAATAATAATCATCCATGATATAGGGCTGAGACACCAGACACCAGCTGAATATAGAACCCTTGTGGGAGAGACTAATCCTTACCTCTTGCTTTACTAAAGACTCTCACATTTTTAGCCTCAGACCTTCCTAGGTTACATTCTCACATCAGTTAGATTCTCATACTTGACCGAAATGTCGACTTCTGACCAAGCTCATTAAACTTTACAATCCCAGCTGGACAATTCTTGCCAGCAGGTAAGAGGAGGAAGACAAACAAACGTATAAGAAGTGTAATAAACAGAACTTGGACCCAAATTGTGAGCCAATGCCACGAATAAACACACACACAGATTCCAGGTAAACTGTAATTCTGTTTACAATGGAACAGCGCCTTCTTTCCTGGGACTTCTCCTCTTTGCTTATCTGATTAGTAGCTCCATATTCATGGGATCTCCTTCTCAAAAGTTTTCCACTACCACATGTGTAGGTAATCATACTTTGCACAAGAAGATGAGCTTAGTTGAGCAGAAGCGGGTTGGTCCAGATCATCAGCTACATGCATTACCAAATAAAACCTCTAGTACCATTACCAACTGCTACAGCCATCTCACAGTATGGCCTCACCTCTTCCTCCAAACAATTAATAGTATCCTTTGTAATATCCTTGGATGCCAGCACCGAGAGGGACATCTGAGTATGAGTAAAATATTGGGGGTTAGAGATGCTGGGTCACCAGGAACCCATGTTAATGAGCAACCAAAGAGCTTCCCGGCAAGAAGACAGCCCAATAGGCAACCCTCAGTCATCAGTGAGAAATGACTCTTGAGTAGACCTTGGTACCTGGTTTTAGCCCAGCCCAGCCCAGCCTGGTATAGAGACCATATGGTACAGAGACCATAACCAGAAATAGGGGCTGTCTGTCACTAAAGATATCTAAGGCATTAAGGCAAGGGCACCACTGCTTCAGCTACCTTCCACGAATTACAAGTCTAGCTGAAAAGAGGAATTCTTGCCACAGAAAACTACACAGCTGTGGCCCCTAAGGGTTCCACTGTGTCATCAGCTCAAGCAGAGAAGATGGCACCCAAGGGAGTGGACCTGGGAATGGAGAGAGCCCTCACTCCTGGGGTACAGAGGCCCTCCAGGGTTCTTGGATGGCAATGGAAGCAGCTTCACAGCATTAAAAAAATAAATGGCAGTGGCTACATGGTAACCAAGTTCATGAGTAATTAGGAGAAAGGTTTCTGAGTTCCCATAAAAGCAAGAAAATACAGGTCATCTATACTAACGTGAGCCTCTTTTAAACTTCATGAGTTCCATGATCTTAACCACAGTTCACAGATCCAAATGTTTTCTGGGACACAAAAATTATAGACACACTGAAGGGCCATGGATTCCTCCAAAGGGTGTCCCAGAGATCTCTTGTGGTTGGATCTCCTTTGAGAATAAGGCAACTTAACTGGCTTCATCTGATGTTTAGAGGAGCAGAAAGATAAGCCTCTCGGTGAGTGAATGGGATACGGAACAGAGGTTGTATGGGGGCTCAGGGTCATAAGAACTCAGTGCCAAAGGTCAGACCTGAGGGTTCCACCTGTCTAAGGGGCGCTCATCTTCACAAAGGAGTGGAGAAGTATTAAGAACACCAGCTCTAGGTTCATAAAGATGTGGACTCATAGCCCATTCCGCCACTTGCCAATACCATGAATTTTAACCAGTGAGGGAAGCTCTTTGTACCTTGGACACCTCAACTATCAAATGAAGATTCAAATAAATATCTTGCGGGACTTTTTTGAGAGTTAAGTAACATACGTAAAGCTCCTATTGGAATTCCTGGCATACTGTAATTTCTTTTTTAAAAAAGTAGCTACTGCTATTAACATGCCAATTGTAAACAGCTTCCCTTATACATAAAGAAAGCATTAAAAAAAATTAGAGATTGACCCCACTAGTGGAAAGGTCAGAAACAGTATTTGTGAAGTCCTAGAATTTGAGAGAGAAAATCTCACAGATTACATCGTTCAACCCCCTTATTTTTTTGGACTTAGAACGGAGGCTGTTAAGTGTCAACTTAAGGCCACACAGTTAAGGAGGAACAGAACAGAATGAAAATCCGTGCTTGACTACTATTGTGGGTTGAATGGTGCCCCCACCCAAAATATGCTTGGAGTCCTAACTCCCAGTACCTGTCGATGTAGCCTTATTTACAGAAGGATCCTTGACACAGGTGATCAAGTTAAAATGAGGTCATTAGGGTGGACTTTAATCCCGTAGGACTGGTGTCCTAAAAGGGAAATGTGGACACACACACAAACACAGGGAAAGCAGCACGTGAAGACAGGAGTTATGCCAACACAAGCCTGCATAACTACCAGGGGCTGGGAGAGAGACCTGGAATGGGTTTTCCCTAGACCCTTCCGAGGGGCATTGCCCTATCGGCACCTTGATCTTGGACTTCTGGCCTCCAGAACAAGAGACAATAAATTTCTATTGTTTAAGCCACTCAGTGTTTGGCATTTTGCTCAGGCAGCCTTAGTAAACTAGCAAAAGTACTTCCCAGCGTACTATGTACATCTCATGTTTACTATACCAGTAGTTTTTAAAATTTTTTTTAGTTTATTTATTCTTCAGAGAGAGAGAGAGAGACAGAGCATGAGCAGGGGAGGGGCAGAGAGAGAGGAGGAGACACCGAATCCGAAGCAGGCTCCAGGCTCCGAGCTGTCGGCACAGAGCCCGACGCTGGGCTCGAACTCATGAACCGCGAGATCGTGACGTGAGCCGAAGCCGGATGCTCAACTGACCGAGCCACCCAGGCGCCCCTGTACCAGTACTTTTTAAATTCCGTTCCAAGGACCCTAGGGTTCCTGGCAAATAGTGACGTGCTGGCAAATGTTTGATAAGTGGGCCTCGGGGGGAGGTGAGGGGCACCTGATATGTACTGCTTACCAATTTCCATGGTGTAAATATTCCCACCATAGCCAATCTCAAACTACCAGTGTGTAGTCAGCGAGTGCAAAGTAGGAAAGAGCTGCACGCCAGCAGCTCTCCTGAGCCAGTGTGAGTCCCTGGGAGGCACCTCAGGGGCTGCCATAGACACGGGGAAGACCAAAGAAGCAGGATTCTAGTATCACCACTAGTCCAAAATAAGCACTGTATATTTGGAAGTAATGCTACTCAAAAAAAAACATGACCCTCAGAGAAATATTGCCACCTCTTTTTTCAACCTGTAGCTCTAGTTAAGTGTCTATAACCTACATTGACCTCTGGAGCCCTAGATAAGTGTCTATGAAGGTCTGACGGCTTTAGAGGTCACCCCAAGGGGCTCTTTGCCATAGGTCACTCTCTTCATTCCTGGTCTCTACTTCCTGTCCATTAGAGATCACACAGCTTTTCACTGACCTAGAGATGAATTTCAAAAAGAATATCTTTCTTTCACATTCAACAATGAGCCAAATTCTTTACCCCCACCCCCACCCCCCACAAAAAAAAATCTCTTTGGGGAAAAAATTCCAGAAGAATCTACTCACAGATTCTGAGTCCTTAATCTAGCTATCCAATGTGAGACAGAGCTGAGACACTGTGAGGTTTCCTTTTACTGGGCCCACTCTCCAAGTTGATGCTTTTTAATTACAACGTTGATGTCTCCAGACTTCACAGACCAGTTCAACCCACAGGACTCAGTGTTTAGGATAATTTCATTTAAGTTTCTTTCCCAAGATGCCACATTCATGCCACAGTTCAACTATTTCTAACAGAGAAAATGTATAGACTAAACACAGCAATAATAATGGTGAAAAAGAGGGGTGTAGTATAGTAGTTCTCAACTGGAAATGATTTTGCTGCCCAGGAGATATCTGGCAATGTTTAGAGACATGTTTGATTGCCACAACTGGGAAGGGGGACGCGATTGGCACATAGTGGGTATAGGCTAGGGTGCCGTTAAACATCTCACAAGGCACAGGACAGCTTCCCAGGATAAAGAACTATCCAGTCTAAATGTCAACAGTGGGAATTAAGCACCCCTGGATTGGGGGAAATGGAGGGGCCAGAACACAATGGGATGAATTTGGTCATTGTCTCATCATGGGTCTGAAGCGCTGGCCAACAGAATGGCCTCAGGATAGTGGCCTATCTTGTGTACTGACACTCAGGTAACAGCCTCTGAACAACAAAATCATTTTCTTTTTTTTTTTTTTAATTTTTTTTAATGTTTATTTATTTTTGAGACAG
This sequence comes from Panthera onca, assembly GCF_046562875.1. Taxonomy (NCBI): domain Eukaryota; kingdom Metazoa; phylum Chordata; class Mammalia; order Carnivora; family Felidae; genus Panthera; species Panthera onca. Next base: position 9,556,105 of record NC_138347.1, on the reverse strand, counting down.
AGAGAGACAGAGCATGAACGGGGGAGGGTCAGAGAGTGGGAGACACAGACTCTGAAACAGGCTCCAGGCTCTGAGCTGTTAGCACAGAGCCCAACGCGGGGCTCAAACTCACAGACCGCGAGATCATGACCTAAGCCGAAGTCGGACGCTTAACCGACTGAGCCACCCAGGCGCCCCCAAAAAATCATTTTCAATAATAATATGAAATAGTGAATTAATAAATAACAGTCACTATTACTGTTCCCTTGACTCAGTCTTTTAAGTTTAAAACAAACAATTAAACATGTTTAAAAAAAAAAAGAGGAAGAAATTTTCACTGTAAAGATTTTATCCAAATTCAGGAAAATATTTTATGCATGAACGGAAATTCGCACTTACCAATCAAAAACATTTTCACCTTGCAACTCTCACTGTTTCACTGCTTTCAATCTTAAACACAAAAATTCCAAGCAGTCACACAGAATAAGAGAATTAGAAGAACTCAGATTTCATTTCTTCATCTTTGTGGTCAGCGTGCCAGCAGTGTTTCCAACCCACCGTTTACAAGGCAAGAGTACACAGGGCCACAGCATTGGAGCTGCAAACTGTAAAAAAAAGAAAAAGTGAGCTCAAGTGGTTCTGAATCTTTTTAAATTTAGTCTTAAAACTAGTGCACATAGGGGCTCCGGGCTGGCTCTGTCAGTTGAGCGATGGGCTCTTGATTTCGGCTCAGGTCATGATCCCAGGGTCATGGGATCAAGCCCTAAGGTGAGCTCGTCGCTGAGCATGTAGTCTGCTTGGGATTCCGTCTGTCTGTCTGTCTCTCTCTCTCCCTCTGCCCTTCTCCCCCCACTCGTATGCTCTCTCTCCCAAAAAAAAAAAAAATTAGTGCATATGGCTGAGTCTACACGTCGAGGGGGAGGCTGACTCTATACCTAGAGTTCCTCAATTCATTTCCACAGAGAATGAAGTTGACCTATGAGCCGGGCTTGAAGTCAAATACCATCACTTCTGCTATATGCTACTGGTCTCGCAGGCCAGGCCCTTCAGTGTGGGAAGGGCCTGCCTACAGCAGGACGTGAATTAATGAGAAAGGATCCGGGGTGGGGAGGGCAGGTTGCAGTCTGGCCACCACCTTTGGCCATTTATTGTTAGGTGCAGGTTTTGTGTGGCGGGGACCTCAGAACGCCACAGCAAGCGAGGTTTTTCTTCTTCTGCCTCGGTGCAGGGCATCAAACTGCACTACGAAGACTTTCTTACTATGGCAGCAAATGCTTTCAGTGTCCTGTTCACACTCGTATTGTTGCACGGGGATGGCCACCCCTCCCCTCACAGGGCGGCAAGCGGACTTAGCTGGCAGATGGAACCAGGTAATTACGAACAAGACGTTATGGCCGTCATGGGCCGCTCCAGTAAGCGAGAAATAGGAGCCATGACCAGGCTGAATTGGAGCAAACACTGAGAAGGAAGCGTGATTTTGTTAAATGGCCAAGGCTTCTCAAACCTCAAACTCACCGCCGGACATTGTGCCACATCTCCTGTGCCTCAGTCACTCACTCAGTGAATTCTCCCTCTGCACCTGCACTTAGGAAGTTTTCAAACACTCGTTGAATAAGTAATACCATCAACAGACTTGAAATCGTTTGACATTTTCATACTAAATTTTGCCCCAAAAAGTACCGAAGCATTCACTCAAATACTACGCAATCTCAAAAGCTATATTGATGAGATCACATAACATGAGGAAATCACTGTAACCGAGCAGAAAATCAAAAACTGTTTGTTACTATTATTCTTTTTTAAAAATTTTTTAAATGTTTATTTGTTTGAGAAAGAGAGGGGGAAGGGCAGAGAGAGAGGGGGACACAGAATCTGAAGCAGGCTCCAGGCCCTGAGCTGTCAGCGCAGAGCCCATCGTGGGGCCTGAACCCATGAACCGCGAGATCAAGACCTGAGCCAAAGTTGCATGCTCAACCGACTGAGTCACCCGGGCATCCCAGCATTTTTTCAAACTTTGAAAAAAAACACCTATTAAGAAAACGTTTTTTGGATGAATATATAGCAAGTATACATAATGGCTGTGTTTTAGTATTAGGACTAAATTGATATACATTCCTTTTTTTACTTTTTTATATTTCTATTTTTTTCATAAGGTTTCCAACAGTATTATTTGATAGGAAGAGACCTTTATTAATGCTGAGTGGTTAAGTAACACAAGAAGTAAAACAGCATGGCAGAAGGGCGCTGGCCTGGGAAAGAGAAGTCCTGTGTTCAGGGGCAGCTGTGATATGAAGTCTAGTGCTAATTTGCGACATGAAATGTTTCCATTTCTCAACCTCTATCTGCAGAAGGTGAGACTAGAGGATAGTAATCGCTTCACGGGTGTGTTGTGTAGAGACCAAATGAGATGCCAGACACATTAAACATATTATCATCCTTAGTTTCCACTTCTCTGCTTTGTTCTAGCAATTCAGGTAAAAGGGTGCATGTGACTGATGAAAAAGAGACCACATTCAGAGTTGCTTTCATTGTAAGTAGCAAACGAACCAATAAAAAAAATAATTCCAAAAGTACTACGTTTTGTTATTGTTTAGTTTGAGAGATCACAGCTACAACATCTCTTTGTGAAGTTGAATATATTCTTTAAGAGTGTGTTCCAACCATCACGCCTTCCAGCCAACACCCGCACTGGCTCTGGCACGTCTGGGTGTGTTGGACACCTTAGGTGGGAGCCCCCCACGGTAAACTACAGCTTGAGAAGTGGCGATATGCACCAAAATGGACAATGGAATGGATAGAGAAAACTCTAAAGAAACCAGGAACCCATCTCTCTCCTCATTTGATCTACTCGTGTGTGTGTGTGTGTGTGTGTGTGTGTGCACCAGTTCCCCAGTTTGTTTCATGAGAACAGCTCAGAGTCAGTGGGCTGAACTTCCTGCTGTAGAGAAACAACTCTGATGTGCAGGTTTTCTGTTTTCCTACAAGGAAAGAGTGAAGATGGCAGGACTCAGGGATGTATCAATAGGATGCTGTTGTTTAAAGGAGCGAAAGGAACCCAGTGAAAGGAGGTCTGGGTTTTCCTGTCTGGGGGAGGGGGAATAACACAAGGAATGTAAGAGAAAGAACCAAAGGCCCCAGGAACCACTGAAATGCCCTCCACCCCAGTTCTAATATAATACAAAATCAAGTGCCCTCCCCCACCAGGCAGGGGCTGTAGAACTGTATGTGATTTCACCGAAGGAGTAAAGGCTCATCCAAGAAGGTACAGTGACCCCCAGGATGGGAGGAAGAGAAGGAATGGTCAGGAAAAATCAGCAAAGACAGTTGGTCATGGGTGCCAAGGGGAGGATAAGGAAGACAAATCCCCAACAAAGGTGAGGCAGTGGGGTGATGTAGGAAAGAATGGGTGCTAAACTTGTCCAAGTTGGCAGAAGATTAAATAAGAAAGAAGGGGGACTGAGATGCAGCCAATGATTTGTCAACAGGGATCTTGGAGAGCCTGTTTGTAACACAGTGGTGGGGACAGGAGCAATGGCCAGATGGGGACAATCTCTGATAATGATGCTTCATGGTGCCCCTCAGCTATATGCCAGTAAAGAGAGACCACACTCAAGGAGGCAGATTAGCAAAACTGGGCAGGAGAAATTATACAGAAGGAAAATTTGAATACAAATAAGGTTGACATTGGGAGATAGGAAACATATGGGTGATGGCTGGCTTACCACAGCTGGGTAGAAGAGATGGAAAGGGGCCCAACCTGGAGCTTGAAGGACCCACTGGGGTGGGGTAGGATAGATGAGAGCTGGGTGTAGACCCAGCTCGGAATCCAGTTCAGCAAGCAGGACCCAACATCCAAAGGGGCTGGCAACAACCAACCAAGTGTCATCCAGAGAGGCAGACAGCCTGGGATGGGATGAGCCAAAGGAGTACATTTGTCAACATGGTGAGCCATGAGGTGTCCAAGTAAACTGAGCCAGGGGCAGGAATGAAGCAGGAGTAGGAACTTTTCTAGGAAAGTGGCAGAAAGACGACCAAAAAGCATGAAAGAAAAAGGGCAGATAACTGGGCTCCCACTAATGGACCACAGTTCAAAGGTAAGACTCCAGCCCCTGGGGAGGACTGACAAGAACAAACAGAAGGGAGAGGTCAATCCAAACACAACACAGAGACAGTAGGAGACTGAGCATTGGGCAGGCTCCCAAAAGAGGGACCAGGGTCCAGAGAGGGCATGGCAGCTGGTGGCAATCCTGGGTACAAAGCAGACTTAAGAGCACCCAGAGTGACTGGTTATACCTGGAACCTCAGCTCCCTCGCCTAGGGGCACAGAAAGACCTGGAAGCTTGGCTGAGCATCCCTCTTTGGTTCAAAGAACCCCAGAAGAAGAGGACCATTGAGGCAGAGAATCAGCAGAGGCCAGAGAAGGGATGTGTTAGCATAAAGTGTGTCTCATCTTAGAAACAGAAGCAGAAAAGGAAGCAGGAAAATTTGCAATGATGAAGTCAAGCTTTCACTTTTTGCAGATGACATGATATTATACATGGAAAACCCGATAGACTCCACAAAAGTCTGCTAGAACTGATACATGAATTCAGCAAAGTTGCAGGATACAAAATCAATGTACAGAAATGAATTGTATTCTTATACACTAATAATGAAGCAACAGAAAGACAAATAAAGAAACTGATCCCATTCACAATTGCACCAAGAAGCATAAAATACCTAGGAATAAACCTAACCAAAGATGTAAAAGATCTGTATGCTGAAAACTATAGAAAGATTATGAAGGAAACTGAAGAAGATATAAAGAAATGGAAAAACATTCCGTGCTCATGGATTAGAAGAATAAATATTGTTAAAATGTCAATACTACCCAAAGCTATCTACACATTCAATGCAATCCCAATCAAAATTGCACCAGCATTCTCGAAGCTAGAACAAGCAATCCTAAAATTTGTATGGAACCACAAAAGCCCCCAAATAGCCAAAGTAATTTTGAGGAAGACCAAAGCAGGAGGCATCACAATCCCAGACTTTAGCCTCTACTACAAAGCTGTAATCGTCAAGACAGCATGGTATTGGCACAAAAACAGACACATAGACCAATGGAATAGAACAGAAACCCCAGAATTAGACCCACAAAAGTATGGCCAACTAATCTTTGACAAAGCAGGAAAGAATATCCAGTGGAAAAAAGACAGTCTCTTTAACAAATGGTGCTGGGAGAACTGGACAGCAACATGCAGAAGGTTGAAACCAGACCACTTTCTTACACCATTCACAAAAACAAACTCAAAATGGATAAAGGACCTGAATGTGAGACAGGAAACCATCAAAACCCTAGAGGAGAAAGCAGGAAAAGACCTCTCTGACCTCAGCCGCAGCAATTTCTTACCTGACACATCCCCAAAGGCAAGGGAACTAAAAGCAAAAATGAACTATTGGGACCTCATGAAGATAAAAACCTTCTGCGCTGCAAAGGAAATAATCAACAAAACTAAAAGGCAACCGACAGAATGGGAAAAGATATTTGCAAATGATATAGCGGACAAAGGGCTAGTATCCAAAATCTATAAAGAACTTACCAAACTCCACACCCGAAAAACAAATAATCCAGTGAAGAAATGGGCAGAAAACATGAATAGACACTTCTCTAAAGAAGACATCCAGATGGCCAACAGGCACATGAAAAGATGCTCAATGTCACTCCTCATCAGGGAAATACAAATCAAAACCACACTCAGATATCACCTCACACCAGTCAGAGTGGCTAAAATGAACAAATCAGGAGACTATAGATGCTGGCGAGGATGTGGAGAAACGAGAACCCTCTTGCACTGTTGGTGGGAATGAAAACTGGTGCAGCCACTCTGGAAAACAGTGTGGAGTTTCCTCAAAAAATTAAAAATAGATCTACCCTATGACCCAGCAATAGCACTGCTAGGAATTTACCCGAGGGATACAGGAAGGCTGATGCATAGGGGCACTTGTGCCCCAATGTTGATAGCAGCACTTTCAACAATAGCCAAATTATGGAAAGGGCCTAAATGTCCATCAACTGATGAATGGATAAAGAAATTGTGGTTTATATACACAATGGAATACTACGTGGCAATGAGAAAGAATGAAACATGGCCTTTTGTAGCAACATGGATGGAACTGGAGAGTGTTATGCTAAGTGAAATGAGTCATACAGAGAAAGACAGATACCATATGTTTTCACTCTTAGGTGGATCCTGAGAAACTTACCAGAAGACCGTGGGGGAGGGGAAGGAAAAAAAAAGTTAGAGAGAGAGGGAGCCAAACCATAAGAGACTCTTAAAAACTGAGAATAAACTGAGGGTTGATGGGGGGTGGGAGGGAGGGAAGGGTAGGTGAGGGGCATTGAGGAGGCCACCTGTTGGGATGAGCACTGGGTGTTGTATGGAAACCAATTTGACAATAAATTTCATATTAAAAAAAAAGAAAGAAAGAAAAGGAAGCAGGCAGGGTAGGGGAGAGCTCAGGGACAGTCTTGAAGAGTATTTCATGGAGAGGACACCCAGGAAGAGGTGGGAAGGGAGAAAATTCCCAAAGAAAGACTGGACTTGCTACCCCCAGGCCTAAACAATCACAGACCCAGAGCTATGGCAGAACAATTATTCATCAAATCTGATGCATCCCCAAAAGGCACCAAGTCAGAGGATTTGAGACTGATCTGCTGTGAGGTCCAAGGAAGAATCCGACTTCGAGGACTGGAAGATGCCCATGAGAATCCCCACAAGATGTTATGAACATTTCTTCTTTAGAAGTTGTCTTTCATAGTGCTGATTCACCTATTCTTTTTTTAATTCAATTTTTATTTAAATTCTAGTTAGTTAACATACATGGTAAAAGTGGGTTTTAGGTGTAGAATTTAGTGAATCATCACTTACATATAACATCCAGCACTCATCCTGACAAGTGCCCTCCTTTGTTTATATTTGTATTTAAAAAAAATTTTTTAATGTTTGTTTATTTTTGAGAGAGAGAGAGCGAGAGCACGCAAGCAGGAGAGGGACAGAGAGAGGGAGACACAGAATCAGAAGCAGGCTCCAGACTCTGAGCTGTCAGCACAGAGCCCAACATGGAGCTTGAACCCGTGAATCGTGAGATCATGACCTGAGCCAAAGTCAGACGCTTAACCAACTGAGCCACCCAGGCGCCACCTGGCCAAGTGCCCTCCTTAATGCCCATTATCCATTTAGCCCATCCCCCACCAAGCTGCCCTCCAGCAACCCTCAGTTTGTTCTCTGTATATAAGAGTCCCTTATGGTTTGCTTCCCTTTCTCTCTTTTTTTCTCTTTCCCTATGATCATTTGTTTTTTTTTCTTAAATCCCACATATGAGTGAAATCATACAGTATTTGTCTTTCTCTGACTGCTTTATTTCACTTAGCATTATACACTCTAGCTCCATCCACCCATCCATCGTGCAAATGGCAAGATTTCATTATTTTTGATGCCTGAATAATATTCCATTGTGTGTTTGTGTGTGTGTGTGTGTGTGTGTGTGTGTGTGTGTGTGTGTGTGTGTGTGATATCTTCTTTATTTGGTCTCTTCCCATAATTTGACTCTTATAGATAATGCTGCTATAAACTTTGGGGTGCATGTACCACTTTGCTGATTCACCTATTCAGAGATACTCTGTGCACGGTCCTAACTGAAAGCCAAGAAATAAAAGTTCATGCAGAACAGCTTCATGCAGAACTCAACAGCCCATTCCCTCTCTTCCAGGCCTGCCCAGTGCAGGCCGGCGGCTGCTTTCAGTTCTGCGACCTCTCCAAGCTCAGGATGCTGGCTGGGGCACTCTTTCAGTGATGACTGAAAAGGTGCTTCCTTTCTCAGCCAAACAAAGGCTTCAACATCATCAATTCCTATCTTAAGTTTTTTAAAAGGCCTCAAACCCTCAAGTGCCAACAACAAATTCTTCAAGACTTTCTGACTTTGCATTGGTTGCCTTAAAAATTGTACGACTGGTTTTTCTTTAAGGCAAGAATATTTTAGATCTGCTTTTGTCAGCCTCAGATCTGCACCTTTAGATTAATATCTTAACCAAGAGAATAAAACATTGTACTACCTCAGCTACTGAGTCCAGGAACCCGGGGAAATGCTGAGGAGGAACTCAGAGAGACCTTACAGAGGACCTAGCACTTGGCAGTCTCCTGTTGCCTTCAAGAGATTAAATCATACATGTCCCCTGGGGCAATCAGATCGACCTTAATAAAAGATCTCAGTAAAGAAATGAGGAGGACACCTTGACCCCAAAATCTGGACCACATCGTAGGAGTGTGGCAAGGATAAGTGAGGACAAGATTGGACCTGGAGTCCAAGTGACAAGACTCTTCCCTCTCTGAATCAGTTCCTCCTAAAGAATAAAGACCTTGGGGGGCGCCTGGGTGGTGCAGTCGGTTAAGCGGCCGACTTCAGCTCAGGTCACGATCTCGCGGTCCATGAGTTCGAGCCCCGCGTCGGGCTCTGGGCTGATGGCTCAGAGCCTGGAGCCTGCTTCCGATTCTGTGTCTCCCTCTCTCTCTGCCCCTCCCCCGTTCATGCTCTGTCTCTCTCTGTCCCAAAAATAAATAAAAAACGTTGAAAAAAAAAATTTTTTTTTAAATAAAAAAAAATAAAAAAAAAATAAAAAGAATAAAGACCTTGGGCCAGATAACTTCAGCAAGAAAAAAAAAATTCAGCTTCAAACTGTGGTTCGTTTTAAAATCCAATAAAACACAGAATTGGGTCATTTTCAAATTCCAGTAAAACAGTTGAAACATGAAGCTCGTGGGATGAAGATACCAGTACATTTTCTGAAATCCTTTTTCTCCCCTCAATAGCACATATGAGATGCCTCAACACAGGCAAAAACACATACAGCAATAATAGTCTGTTTTTGCAGCTTATAACCCACGCACTGGTAGTGACCAGGAATCACTCTCCAACTCCTTTCCCATCCTGTATCGACTCCCAGAATCTCCCCCCGCACAAGGTCCCGGGAGGGCAGATGACAGTGAGCAGGGGATAGGACCCAGGCAAGCCACAGCTGTTCTGCCTCCTCCAACGCAGACCTATTCCACCAGCCCCCCACACACACAAGCCTCACGGCACCAGCTAGCATATGCACAAGTTCCCAGGATCTCCTTCCTTCTGTCCGTCTTCCCTCGCCCCTTCTGTTCATTGCCTCATGAGAATCCCTTCTCCCTGATCTCGGGAACATCCTGGGAGTTATGATGAGGTAACCCTGGGCTCAAATCCAAACTCCAACATGTAAAACCTGTCTGGCCCTCTGAGCCTCAAGTTTCTTGTCTATAAAGTGGGTTTAGGATACCCACAATTGAGGATTTCTATAAAGATAGTTAGATCATATATGGAAAGCACTTGGTGTAAGGTGGTGCTCTGTGAACCTCTGTTCCTTGTCAATTTACTTGTAAATTTGCGCTAACTGGATACTCCAGGAAAATTCTGAAAAGAAATAGCTCTTATCCCCCAAGAAATACATAATGAGTTACAGAATATTACAGAATGTTCAGAGAAGGAGAAGGAAAAGGTCCCAGAGGATGTAGAAGTACCCATGAGAGAAATGAAAGAGACCATAAACTTCCAGTCTGGAAAGCCAAGCAGAAAGACAGTCTGGATGCCACCAAATCCACAAAGATCAGGCACAGAATAAACACAAGGACATTAGCATCAAATCCTGCTATATTGGAACGCTCCTTACTTGCATCCCTCCAAATCTGTGTCTTCTCCAACTAAATGAAGATAGCAATACCTACCTCAAAAGATTGTGGAAAGGATCAACTTTAGATAATGTGTATAAAGAAATGTCATGCAATACCTATGTGTTAGTTTTCTATAGCTATTGTAACAAATTACCGCAAATTTAGTGGCTTAAACCACATACATGGGGCGCCTGAGTGGCTCGGTTGGTTGGGCGTCTGACCCAGGCTCAGGTCATGATCTTGCATGCAGTTTGTGGGTTCGAGCCCCACATCGGGCTCTGTGCTGACATCTTGGAGCCTGGAGCCTGCTTTGGATTCTGTGTCTCCCTCTCTCTCTGCCCCTCCCCCTACTCGCATTCTCTCTCTCTCTCTCTCTCTCTCTCTCTCAAAAATAAACTTTAAAAAAACATATATATCATCTTATGATTCTGAAGATCAAAGTCGAAAATGGGTCTCATTGGGCAAAAATCAAGATGTCAACAGGGCTGCGTTCCTTCTGGAGGCTCTGGGGAAAATCTGTTTCCTGGCCTCTCCCAGCTTCTGGAGGTCACCTGCATTCCTTGGCTTGTGGCCCCTTCCTCTACCTCCAGACCCAGAAGGGTGGCATCTTCCAATCTCCCTCTGACTCCACTCTTCCTATTTTCTTATAAGCACCCTTGTGGTTACATTGAGCCCATATAGCTACTCCCCACTGCAAAATCTTTCAATTAATCACATCCACAAAGTCCGTTTTGCCATGCACAATGACATGTCCACAGGTTCTGGGGCTTAGAATGTTGACATCTCTGGGGGCCATTATTCTGCCCACCAGAGCTCAGAATGTAGTATGTTCTTGACACGTGGAAGCTGCAGTGGAAATAAGGAGGAGGAAGGGGAAGCAAAAGGAGTAGAAGGGGCCTTACGAGATTCATTGCCTGAATATTAAAAAAACTGATTCAAAAGTGAGTTCAAAACCAATCTACAAATGACATATCCAAAAAGGTCTGTAAAGTTAAACCCAAAACACAAGAAATAACAAGTGCTGGCAAGGATGTGGAGAAAAAGAAACCCCTATGCTCTGCTGGAGAGAATGCAAGCTGGTGTAGCCGCTGTGGAAAACAGTATGGAAGTTCCTCAGGAAATTAAAAATAGAACTACCCTATGATCCAGTAATTCCACTACCGGGGATTTACCCAAAGAAAATGGAAACACTAATTCAGGGCTCACTTTGGTAGCACATATGCTAAACTTTGCGAAGTGAGGTGCAAATTTGTGAAGCTGCAGGTTTTTTTGAAACAATTTAAGAGAAAAATAAGACATTAATTCAAATAGATATACACACCCCTGTGTTTACTGCAGCATTATTTACAGTAGCCAAGACATGGAGGCAACCCAAGTGTCCATCCATAGATTAATGGATAAAGAAGATGTGGTGTGTATATGTACGTCCACACACACACACACACACACAATGGAATACTAATCGGTGATGAAAAAGAATGAAATCTTGCCATTTGCAACAACATGGATGGACCCTAGAGGGTATAATGCTAAGTAAAATAAATCAGACACACATGATTTCACTCACATGTGGAATTTAAGAAACAAAAGAATAAAGAAAAGAATAGACACAAACAAACAAACAAAACAGACTCTTCAATACAGAGAACAAACTGGTGGTGACCAGAGAAGTGGGTGGGGGGACGGGTGCAACAGATAAAGGGGATTAAAAGCACACTTATCCCGATGAGAGCTGAGTAACACACAGAATTATTCAATCACTGAATGGTACGCCTGAAACTAATATAACACTGCATGATAATTATACTTCAATTCTTAAGAAGCTCTGTAAAGGAAATCCAAGGATATATGTACATGTCATCAACTTTTGAAGGCTGGCATTACAGGTGATGGCCAACTCTTGTTTAGTAAATATGTTGACGCCATTTAAAATCATGAGAATTCGTAACTGTGTGTGACGATGCTTGTTAACCACACTCCTTGTGCTCATTTTGCAATATATACATACATCAAATCGTTATGTTGTACACCTGAAGCTAATATGTTTTATGTCAATTACATCTCAGTATAAGTACATTCATACATACATAAATACAGGAATAAGATCATGAGAACCTTAGTGGTAGTCTTCAACTTAGATCAGCATTTTGACTAGAAACTAAAGTGGTCCATAAGCAAATTGAGAAAATCTGGCCTGATGGACATCATCCATCATCACCTTGAGAAACATTTGCCACTGCTTATAAACCCTTAACCACTCAGCTGTATGCCTCTCAATAATTAACACATTCATTCATGGTGGTTCTCTTATATTTTTAAGCATTTTTTGTCCTAAGCTATCTTGACCCTATTAAAGTTCCATATGTTGGGATTTTCTTATGTTTCACCTTTCAGACCAAAGACACTGGCTCATTCAATGCTTCAGTACAATGTTACCTAAAATGAAAGACATACACTCCTATTTCACAAAAGACAACACTTCACAATAAAAATAAAAATGGTCTCTCTGCTCATTTACTGAATCACCGCCTTGCCTATCTATTGGCATCACCATAACTGGGCCTTCAGCCATAATGAGATTATCTAAGAGCACACAGACAGTGTCTTTCTCTTCTAGATGTCTTTCTAAAATGCCCGCAGCATCTGACACCTCACCCAGGCCAGACTTCTTCTCCAAAGTATGCATGTTGTACATTTTTCAGATACCTCGTAAGTTACATGTGTGGTGAGAAAAGGGAGCTTTGATCCTATCTTATTTTTTTTTTAAACGTTTATTTATTTTTGAGACAGAGAGAGACAGAGCATGAACAGGGGAGGAGCAGAGAGAGAGGGAGACACAGAATCTGAAACAGGCTCCGGGCTCTGAGCTGTCGGCACAGAGCCCGACGCGGGGCTCGAACTCGCGGACTGCGAGATCATGACCTGAGCCGAAGTCAGACGCTTAACTGACTGAGCCACCCAGGCGCCCCAAGGGAGCTTTGATCCTAGAGCATGCCCTGACAAAAATTTTTCATTCTAAATTTCACTTAAAACATGGTTTAAAAAAAAATCCTAAAAAGGGGTTTCTTCTCACAATGTTAACCAAATAGAGGATGATGAAAAAAAAACAAAAAACATTTTGTAAACTGGTCTGTAAGCCCGGGACCCACAACTAAGTTGTGCTGGCACCAATTTACATGAAGAATTATATAAACCTTCAGGGACCATACTGGACAGTCTTGGTACAGTTTTGGCTGTCAGTATCTTAAGACTTTCTTTACGATTGGGGCTTTCTACCCACAAATACTGCCCATCATAATGGCCTATCGCTAAAGATGCTGAAAATGCCCCCACCCCACTTGCTCCTATACCTGTTGAGGAAGGCTGATCACATGACCTCCCATGACAAATCAGATGGCTTGGATGGGTTTTTTTGACCCTGGACTGAGTGACCACCACCCATCACTTTATTTATGGGTTTATTTATTATAGTTCCCCAACTGAATGTAAGGTTCCATGATGGCAGTAAATTTTGTTCACTGCTATATTCCTAGTATCTAAATAATACCTGGGTCATAAAAGGAACACAACAAAGTTCTTAAATGAATAAATAAATGGCTGGATATATGGATGCATGTGCTAAACAAGGCAATTTACTATCCCCCTTCCCAGAGTATCATGCATAGTAAAGAATTTATTTGTGCATCTCTTCATCCAACCATTATCATTAAAAGAAGAACATGCTGGGGCAACACAAGATCATTTTACTGTTTCGTGCTAGCATTCATTCACTCCTTCCCCTTTGCAACCTGTTCTCCTGAGCAAAACTCTACATACTCTTTCCCCTGCCAGTTCATACTCAGAAGGATAATTTAAAAAGGGTAGAGTATCACCATTTTGATGACTGCAACTTTCAAAGAAGACAAAAGGAAGTATTTCAGAACTGAGTCAGGAAAACAATGCCTTAATATTTTTAAAGGGAAGAGCATTCATAGAATATACCATATTTAATATCAATATCCTTAAAATCTAGAGTAGATTAACAGAGTTCTCATAAATTCTGCATATTTTGACACGCATGCACCCCCCCCCATCCCACCTTATATTTTACTCTCCATGCACAATATGCCTAGTTTCCTCCACAACTACCCTATGACACGTTTTCCAGAATGATCACCATCATAGATGTCATCCACTTGATGGACTCCAAGTTGTCTATCACTGTTATAAATTTCAATATCCAGAGCTAGAAATAGTATTCTAGATATTATGAGAACACAGAACCATCAGTCACCCTTTTGGTATCAATGTATGTCTACCAAAGTAGCTCATGATTTCATTTTTCTTTTAGCCAATTCTTCACGCTGCACATTGAAACTGCTCCCAAATCAATTGTTCCATACTTTACATTTTTCACAAAAAGATGAAGATATTGGGCCAAGTGGCAAACACAGTATATTCATCTAATTTCCCTCTTTCTCCACACCCTTATAAATGACAGAAGAAGTGGGGTTTTTTTAAGTTTATTTATTTATTTTGGGAGAAATATCCCTGCATGAGTGGGGGAGTGGCAGAGAGGGAGAGAGAGAATCCCAAGCAGGTTCTGCGCTGTCAGCACAGAGCCTGACACAGGGCTCGATCTCACAATCTATGAGATGATGACCTGAGCTGAGATCAAGAGTTGGTCACTTAACCAACAACCTATCCAGGTGCCCCCAGAAGAGATGGTTTTAAAAATATTGGAGCCATCACAGCTGTGTAAAACAAGAAACAGTACCCAACACTAACCAGAAATTTTAAGACAAAAAGAAGAAAGATAAAAATCAGACAAGATCAACTTGCTGGAGAAAACCACAGGCAAACACTTGTGCAGAAGAAAGCTCCTACAGAGAAGAGCAGTTACACCATACTCCAAGCTCCAAAAGAAGAAAAGGTAAATGGGCAAAAACAATAGGGGATTAACTGGGCCACTGCCTTTGGAGCAGCCACATCTGTTGGCTTCTCTCTCTTCCACTCCACACCCCACCCTCCACCTTGAACTGAGTGGTAACCAACAGAAGCACTTGACACAGGTTAAAGTGATGGATTGGGACACTTATACCTAAGAGGCATCATTCACCTGAAGCTATGGAAGAAAGTAGTTTTTTCCTCACTAAGCCCATCCTCCTCTTCTTGGACACAAGAAGTCTTGAAAGACTATGTTGCTAGCCTCTGTTGAAGTTAGGTTGAGATCACGTAACAAGTTTCTAGCCCATCAATGGCAATAAAGTGTACCCTTCCAGACCTGGCCATGAAATGTATGCAACCACCCCCATTTTTTCCTCTCTAAAAGTAAAGGACACAGTGAAAATCTATGAGGAGCCCCTGGAAGATGACAATATTCCAAGATGGAAAGAGCCAGGATCTCAAGATCAGTGGAGAAAAAGAAATAGTTATTGAACTAGTAAGAGTTTGGAGTTGTTTCTTACAGCTGACATGAGTTCCCCAATCAATACCATAGCCGAAGCAGCACTCAGAGGACATGTAGGAGTCACAGTGAGAAAATACCTCACTAGCATCTCCATCTTCTCTATCAGGGCATTGACATGAATTGGACAGCACACTTGAAGCATTGGCCAAAAAGATATTCACAAATGGACTGTTTCCAGAGGTAAAGAGAGAGCTGAAGGAACCATCCAGAGATAAGGAACTTCTCAGAGGTTAGCAACAATGGAAAACCATGACCTCCCCCAGTTCTGAAGGGGAAGGGATTGGAGCAGTCACTGAAAAGCAGGAAGAGTTGTAGCCACAAGAGAGGAGTGACCCACTAAGAGTCCTGACCATAGAGAGAAAAACATCACCACTGCCAAAACCAGGATGACAAAGGGGCGGGCAGGGCAGAGGGAGGATCAATACCTAATCTTTCCTCCTGTCCTTGAGACTCAGCTGGAGTCTCTCTTTGGCTGAACCAACTGGAAGGCAGTGGGCAAAGGAACCCAGTAACACAGAAATCAATCAGCCTCCTAAGGCCCAGGGCAGGTCTGTATAGAACACGGATCTGGGAGAAAAACTGAGAAGAGCCAGAATACTTTCCCAACAGCTCATCCTGCCCAGCCCCCAGTCACCAGAGATAAGCACTGTGATCAGACCTGGCATCCACAGAGGGACAAACAAAACAAAGATCAACAGACAACACAGAATCAAAGATTTAAGGAAAGAGCAGCACGAGGTCACCACAAAGAAGAAATAATACCAAAGGAAACAGAGTTCATAGAGCACATAGAAGAGGATTAACATAAATTTTATGTTTGGGAAGTATAAGAATGACTATCTACCCATAAATTAATAATTAATGAGAAAATTTGAGGAATGTTAGAATTTTAAAAATTGATTCAGAAAGTAAAATACTCACTGGATAAATGGAACTGGAGAAAGTTCATATTTAAATACTGACTTGTTGACCTGGAAAACTAAGCCAAGGGATTGTTTAAGAATCTATCATTGAAAGGGAAAAAAATGGAAAATAAAAAAAAAATTTAAAGGTATAAAGTGCCAATATCCATCTAATGAAAATTCTAGAAATAGAGCACAGAGAAATTTCTAGAAACGGAGAAGAACAAGTCATCAAGAAACAAACAAAACAAAACAAAACAAAATCCCAGGGCTAAAGAAACATGAATTTTTTTTTTAATTTTTTTTTAACGTTTTATTTATTTTTGAGACAGAGAGAGACAGAGCATGAACGGGGTAGGGGCAGAGAGAGAGGGAGACACAGAATCGGAAGCAGGCTCCAGGCTCTGAGCCATCAGCCCAGAGACCGACGCGGGGCTCGAACTCACGGACCGTGAGATCGTGACCTGAGCTGAAGTCGGCCGCTTAACCGACTGAGCCACCCAGGCGCCCCTAAAGAAACATGAATTTTTAAAAATATTCATCACTTGCTAAAAGACCTATCTTTCCTTTGACACACTGTTTAAAATTCAGAAGTTCAAGGATAAAGAGAAAATCCTAAATGCTTCATAAGAGAATAAAACAGGCTACCTGTTTTAAAATGAATGAACTTCTCCCTGACACTACTTGATGCTAAATGACAATAGAGTAGAGCTTAAAAGCTCTGATGGGAATTACTTTCAAGCCAGAATCTGATTCCCATCCAAATTAGTACTGAAAATGAAAAACAAAATAAAGGTATTTTCACAGACATCCAAAGATTCACACATAGGCTTTAGTAGATTAGAAAAAAAAGGGGGGCAATTAATTCAAAAAGGGAAAGAATAGGGTCCCACATCTTTCCCTTTTTGAATTAATTAAAATTAAATATATATATATATATATTTTTTTTTTTTTTTTTTAATTTTAACAATAATAAGCAACTAAAATCCCAGAAGAGCTCAACACTGGTGATGATGGGGTCAAGGAATGGAGGGGATGAAGTGAAAATATGCTAAGGTTCTAGTTGTGCTTGGGATAGGAATGGTAAATAAATTAATTCTAAATAATTAATTTTGAACTAATATTCCAAATATCAATTAACCTAACAATGAAAAAGGGGATATAACTTTAGATAAAAGATTTTATTAAATAAAAGCAAATAATACTATACAAAATTCTTGATGATCTCAATAAGTATGTGATTTTCTACAAAAATATGAATTAATCAAAATTCATCCAAGAAACAGTAAAAATTGTGGAAGGTGGATAGATTAATACCCTTTTAAAAATTGAAAAGGTAGTCAAAGCTGGAATCCTTTTAAAAAACACAAGCATTATTTACCAAGTACTGTTATAGGGATTTCTATTCCTTGAATCAAGTGGTAATCCTTAAGTCATGTATCCATCCCAAAGTATACAAAAATAGAGAGATTCCAGACTCATTCAACACAGGTAGTATCACTGTGATTTCAAAACAAGACAAGGTTGTCACACACTTTATTTAAGTGAAGCCATCGTTACCTATGAATATGTGAACAAAGATTTAAAATACTAAAAAATATATTAGCAAATCAAATTCAGTAATATATCATTATTTTTTAATCATAGCCAAGCAGAATTCACCCATGAAACATGAAAAGGGTTCAATATCAGGGAATTTATGATGTAGTTGTCCACAACAGATCTAAGGACAAAACATTACACTCATGTCAATGCACACCAAAAATTCATTTGGTAAAATTCTATACTATTTCCAAATTAAAAAAATAATCATAATAACCCTTATTACTCTAAGAAAGGATGTAAAATCATGTAATTGAGGGGAAAACTGAAAGAAAATATCATATCGAATAGTGAAAGGTTAGCAAGTTTGTATTAAAATCAAGAACGAGATAACCATTATAGCTACTATCCATCATTGTTCTGCATTATAGGTTCTATTTTAAAAGCCAGAAAAGTAAAAGAAACAAGAGGTATAAACTGTGGACATGTAGACTAATTGTGATCCCAAGTGAATTGAGCAAAATATTATTACAAATAATATCAGATCCAAAATCAGTAGCTTTCTTATGCACCAGCATTGACAAAGTGAAGACCCCTCAGATTTTCTTCTCATACTTTTGTAGCTTAGTGTTTTTATATTGAGTTCCTTAAACCATCTGGAATTCATTTTGGCAGACTATGCTTTCTTTATTTTGTTCTCCACAGAAAGTGCTCTGTAGAGCTCTGTCTGATGGCTGCATGGCCCTCTTGCCCTCAGTCCTGTCTTACCCAGGATTTTAGAGGTTAAATGAATCATATATTGTCCAGTTTCAATCCCAATATTGCCAGTTACTA
Organism: Panthera onca; assembly: GCF_046562875.1. NCBI lineage: Eukaryota > Metazoa > Chordata > Mammalia > Carnivora > Felidae > Panthera > Panthera onca. The sequence goes on along the minus strand of NC_138347.1, from coordinate 9,537,668 downwards.
CTTGTGTGACCTTAGGCTGTTACTATACTCACTGAACCTCAGTCTTCTCATCTACTAAGAGGAGAAAATAGTACCTATGTCATAGCATCCAAACTCAATGACTTAAAACGATGATGTGCAGTGCAAATTAACCTGATTCTGAGCAGATCTCCACGGGGACAGCTCATCTCAGCCCCACCTGGGGTAAGCTGGGGAAGCTTTGCCAGGGCTGAACTGCCACTTCCAGGGTCACTCTCTCCCACAGCTGACAAATGTTCTGGCTGTTGGGCATTTCCAATGAGAGCCTCTCCAGGGGCAGCTTGGGCTTCCTCTCAACATGGTGGTCGGTTTCCAACAATAAGCATCTCAAGAGATGGGAAGAAGAAGTTGCCAGTTTCTTAAGGCTGAAGCCTGAAAACTGACACGGTGTTCCTTCATGATATTCTATCGGTCAAGAACAGAGCCCAGATTCAATCTACCCCTGGCCACATATTATTCACATCCCTCACCCTGCAATATACACCTGCAATATACACTCCCCCTCCCAGACCTGACAGAAGCCTCATCCCTCTAAGTCACGTCCAAGTGTAGGCAAAGCTCCCTGAGTGTGGCTCTCTGTGCACAACTCCTGGAGTACTGTTCATCATCATCTGAATACTGTGGACTAGACAGACATTTACCTTCACCCCCATATATACACACACACTCTACACACAACAGTGCAATAAGCACAGGATACCCACAATAGATGCTCCCATTCAAAATAGGAGAACCTGCTGGGGTGCCTGGGTGGCTCAGTCAGTTAAGCTAAGCATCCGACTTCGGCTCAGGTCATGATCTCATGGTTCATGAGTTCCAGCCCCCCATCGGGCTCTGTGCTGACAGCTCAGAACCTGGAGCCTGCTTCGGATTTTGTGTCTCCCTCTCTCTGCCCCTCCCCCCGCTCATGCGCTCTCTCTCTCTCTCTCTCTCGCTCTCAAATAAACATTTTAAAAAATAAACAAAAAAAAAAAAAAATAGGAGAAGCAGAGACACACAGTCAGCAACGGTCCAAAGCAGTCCTGTGCCCCAGCTGCAGAGATGATGCAAATTTCCTTCTAGGGCCCAGTACTACCCAGCGGCTCTTGGTTGCATCCTCTGGGCTCTTCTCTCTGCCCCTGAGCTTTCTTCCTTTTCCAGAAGAACACTTAGCTGGTGATTCCTCAGCCTGCTCAGCCTACTTCCTGCCCACAGAAGTGAGGCCTCTGCTTCTGCTTCTTTTAATCCATTCTGGTGGTGTTTCCAGTCAATAAGTGTTTACAGTCAATAAAGTGCTCACAGTCAATAAATAGAGTCCATTATTGTTCCTGCTATTAATAACATGGGTAAAAATATAAAGATGCCTTACCAAACAGGCACTACTTCGCAGTAATTTTGGAGGACAGAATTAAGCAGGTAAACCCAACAAAATGAAATTTAGGAAGGGTAAAGAAAATTCCTGCATTTAGACTTTAGAAATGAATTTTATAATTACAGGATGGGGAGGTTTCCATTTGCTGGCATGCTTGTCTCCTCCACTAAGCTGTAAGCCTTTTACAGGAGAAAATTGAGGGGATTTAGTCGACAGCAAGCTCACAATGAAACAAAAGCACGAAGAGGCACACTCTGTAAGTGGCATCCAGACAATGTAGCTTATGATCAGGATGGTGAGGAAATAAAACCACATCACAGGAGTAACTTTGAAGAAGATGAGCGACTTCAGCTGAAGAAGAGAAAGCCTTGGGGGGACAGGGTGGGTATCAGCTTCCTATGTCTGAAAGGCTGTCACGTCAAACAGGAAGTGAACTTAGCTCCAGGACAGAACTCATGCTCTCAACCTCAGTTCCCTGTTGGCATTACGTGAAGAGTTTTAAGTAAAAGTGATGCCAACACCCTCCCCAGAACAATTCTGTCGTCATCACTGAGGGTGGGCCCCGGGCCGTAAAGAGTTTGTAAAGTCCACCAGGTGGTTGTGCCGGACTGCCGTGACTGTGCATATTGGGTCTGGAGCAAACACCACCGCAGGGGCTGACTCACGAAGCATTGGCTTGCCCATTCCCAGAAGCATTCAAACAAGGCTGGGACAGTCAGTCACTATTATTACTACAGACGGGTCTCGCGCCAAGTAGGAGAGCAGATGAGCTTTCAGATCTGCTCCAGGACTATAGATTCAAGGGTGGAGAATGATTCAATCCCATCGAACAACAGCAAAGGAGTCATCTATTCCTCATTGGATGGTCAGCCCATGGTTCTGTTCCTCCCCAGCCTCCTGGGACAGACGACTGGAGCCCCTTCTCTCCATAATGGGGGGCTCTTGGAGTGGACTTCTTTGCCCAAATGGACAGTTTGAGTCAAAGGATAACCTATTTGGAATGGTTAAGAAAATAGGAAGTTGGGGGCAGGGGGTGGTAGAGGGGAGTGGTACTTAAGCCCATGACCTGGATATTTTTTTAAATTTATTTATTTGAATTCAAGTTAATTAACACACGGTGTAGTCTTGGTTTCAGGAGTAGAACCCGGTGATTCATCACTTACATAGGACACCCAGTGCTCATCCCAAAGAGTGCCCTCCTTCATGCCTGTCACCCATTTAGCCCATCCCCCCACCCACCTCCTCTCCAGCAACCCTCAGGTTGTTCTCTGTATGTAAGAGTCTCTTATGGTTTTCCTCCCTCTCTATTTTTACCTTATTTTTCCTTCCCTTCCCCTATGTTCATCTGTCGTGTTTCTTAAAGTCCACACATGAATGAAATCATATGATATCTGTCTTTCTCTGCCTGACTGATTTCCCTCAGCGTAATACACATCCACATAGTTCCATCCACATTGTTGCAAATGGCAAGTTTTCATTCTTTTTTGTTTTCCAGGTATTTTAATTTTAAAGTTTATGACCTTAGTTCCACAAAGAGGCTCTCCCGTCTCCCCCACTTGTACCCACTAAGTCTCCAACCCAACTCCAGCCCTTTGTATCAAGCTAAATTGCTCTCTTTTTTGGACTCACATTCCCTTCAAGTTTGTGCAGATAGCTAGTGTTTCCCAACATTTGCTGCCAGTAAGGCAAAGTCCCCATGAGGTATTTAGTTCTTGTAAGTTTAAATCAGAGCCTGGAGCCTCAGACCCTGATTCTCTGCCCCTCTCTCTCTCTTCACTCTCTCCAGTTCTGTTTCTATACCTCTCTATTATTGAAGTGCACGAATGCGTTAAAACATCCTGGCTGTGTTGCCAGCAGCCTGGAATAAGAAATAAACCATACTGATCACACTCCTCTGACAAAGTTGTGTTTCACAAACAGAATCCTTCCTCGTTTTCTTATAACTCCCACCATGAGCCAAGACACCACGGCAGCTGCATATCCCACAAGCCAAGAGCAGGTATGTAACATGTATCAGGTGACTGTGTTGCGTTTCCACATGACATTTTTGTTATTTACAGCTACGGGTCTCCTTCACACCAGGCATTGACCAAGACGGGTGGCCAGAAAGAGAGATTTTCTTGTAATGTGAATGCAGATTAAAGAGGGAAAAATTGTTATAAATCACAGCACTGTCTTCTGAAGGCCAAGTGCACATTATAAAACTTGCCCAGTTCATTTCAAGCAACTGTTTAGTTCGTCAATGCTTTATTTGTAAAAGCAAATGCTTGGCCTTACAAAACATCTATTCAAACATCAGTGACTCAGAATTCTGGGACTTTCCTGCTTGTCTGGGAATTATGTTTATAATACAAATGCCTAGTTAATAAAAGCCTGCCTTCCACGCGTCAAAGACCTTTACGATCTTAAAGAAAGAGAAAAAAAAAAGGCTGCACTGCCTGCTTTCCTTTGTTCTTCTTTTGCTAAGTTAATGACATTTGTGAGGTTTCATTGTACTTGAAAATAACCAACCAGAGCATTTTTAGGGCTGTGAAACTACTCTGTATCCACTATAATGCTGGATACATGTCATTATACATTTGTCCCAACCCACAGAATGCACACCACCAAGAGTGAGCCCTAAGGTAAACTATGGACTCTGGGTGATAATGGTGTGTCAACGTAAGTTCACCAACTGTAACAAATGTGTCATTCTGTTGGGGGACATTCCTAATGGGGGAGGCTGTGCATGAGCGGGGGAGGGGAAGCCAGAGGGCATACGGGAAATCTCTGTACCTTCTGCTTGATTTTGCTGTGAGCCTAAACTGCTCTAAAAAGTAAAATCCATTAAAAAAATAAACAAGTCCCGTTGGAAGTAAGCCCTAGTGTGCTCAGGGGCTCTGAAAGAATTTTGAAAGAATGTTTCCTTTTCAAAGACCAGAAGATATGGGTGCATCAGAGAAGGTTGCCTTTGGAAGTTGGAGTGCTTAGGGTGAATTGTCACTCCCTTGGGAAGTTTATACCTGCTGGTCTCACTGCCTGGAAATTTCTTCCCCCGGGTCTTTGCATGAACTCAATTTAAATGGCATCTCCGAGAGAGAGAGAGACAGAGAGAGAGAGAGAGAGAGAGGAAACCAGAAACAGACTCTTAACTGTAAAGAACACACTGATGGTGACCAGAGAGGAGGGGGCTAGGAGGATGAGGGAATTAAGGAGGAGGGGATTAAGGAGGGCACTTGTCATGAGGAGCGCCGGGTGATGTATGGAAGCACTGAATCACCGTATCGTGCACCTGAAACTAATATTACACTGTATTTAACTAATTGGAATTAAAGTAAGATAATAAAAATAAAAAAGTAAACAGCATCTCGGAGAAGCTGTCCATCCCCCCCCCCCCCCCCATCTAAAAATGGCTCCTACTCACCTGCTGTCACATCAGCATGCCTCCCTGCCCTCACCGCCCCCTGCTTCTCCTGTGCTGCTGGTGCTTTGTCTCCCCCTGACCCAGAGATTTTTCCTAGTGCTCAGAAAGGTGCCTCTTCATTCCTTAATATTTACTGAGATCCAGAGCAAAGTGCAACGTTTACCTACATTCGCAGGACGTTGCCCGGTTGACACAGAGAAGGCAGACCGCATTGGCTGTCACATGCTCTTCTCACGCTATGTCCAGCGGCCTCCTTGCTTGCATGTTACCAGGCGGGGGGCTAGGCAACGAGAGCCCCAGACAGCCGCGTCCCCGCCGGGAGAGCCTCGAGGAGGATGTGGGGATAGAGACGGCTGGCCCAGACACAGTACTGTTTCCTATCCAGAAACAAAATGTCCTTACTCCGAGGACTTTCACAGGAAGACTCTCGTCTCTGGCTGAAATGCAGGCTGGCTCTTCCGGCTCCCCTCGGAGCACTGCTCCTGAACACCGCTGAGGCACCCAACCCAGGAGGCTGGCTGGGACGTGCCACTAGTCGGGGGATTGAAAATAAAATCACAGGTGAGATGGTTAGGATGTTTCTTCTTTTCATCACCTAATAGGGGAGCCACAAACACCTCAACCATATCACAGTGATGGCGCGAAGAGGAACTCTAGGAAAGCCAGATATGAGCATTCTCACTGGAACCACATATACATACAATATAGACTCATATATGGATGGAATCATTATATTATAAATTACATTTTTATAGAGATGTGATTTTATATGTAGAATGTAGTCTCTCTCTCTATATATATATATACACACACATACATATATATAAGAGTTGACCAAATCTTAACCCCTCTCTCTGCACCCTCACCCTTGCCCAGCCTTCTCATGACCAGACTGTATTTCTCTCCCACTAACTTTGGGCTCAGCCATGTGACTTGCCTTGGCCAAGGCATGTGACTGGAAGGAAAGGGTGCTGCTTCCCAGCCTAAGCCTACACAGCATCACTCATTTCCATTTTCCTTTTTCACCTCCACAATCACTGGGAAGAAGATGCCTCAGTTTACCCCGTGGTTAGCCTCCCAACCCTAGGGTGGGGATGAGAGATGCAGGAGCAGGGCCATCCCAGCCACCCAGCTGTGCCTGCAGATGTATGAGCAATCACAATTAATTACATTTTCAGCCACTGAGTTCTGGGGTGCTATTATGTGGCATTCTGTGGCAAATGATAACTGATCCCGTGTATCCCACACAAGATGTGGATATTTCTTTGTAAAGACCTGAGGGCACCCAGCATACGTTTGTCTGTCATTTCTTACAGCTCTCCACATTGGCCTTGCAGCCCCTCAACAGATTATTTTTGTGTTTTGAAATTACAGATGAGTAGAGAGAAACTTACAAACACCCTTGTCTCCGATGCCCATAATTGCTTATCATTTAACCATCTGTCCTATTTACTTCAAACCATCATTAACATACAAGATTACCCATAAAGTTGACATCTGCTCTGAGGTTGGAAACCCCACTCTAAGCCACCAAAGATGAACCAGCCAAGTCCAGTGCTGCCCCCCACTCCTTGCTCTCCCAACTAGCCATGTTGTCCATGGCATTGGTGTTTTTGGACCAGGTTGGCAGGCACTGGAAGAGGCCTGAAGGAGGGCCAAGAACAAGGGGAAAAAATCATTCAGAAGTTAAGAAACTGCACTGCCGCTTGGTTAGGATCAATAGTCTACTCCTTGCAGGGACCATGTGTCCTGAGATATCCTCAAAGATTGCAGAAGGGATCAGACATCATCACTCCCTTGGGAAAATGGCTTAAAAACTCAATGAGGCAATTTATAAGCTCAGAAGTCTCCCAGCCAATCAGTGAAAATTTTCTTTGGAGGCTCCATGATTTGTTTGCCAAGAACACACACACACATACACACACCTGCATCCAGAGCTTCCACAGCCCTCAGCTTTGTCAACTGAGACTCGCCATGACAAGTACTCACCAGTCCCTTGCTGAGATGGGACCCACCTCTAATACACTCTTTCCCAACATCATTATCTGGGCCGTCTCCTCTTCCACACTCTACTCCCCACCACAAGCCACCAAAAATGTATACAGCGGCTACAGCTATGGTGGAAAACCAGCAGACTCGCACATTCCTGGGGGATTTATTTGTTTTCATCGATGCATTAGACAGCACACGGGGGAGGGAGGGGGGAAATGGACAAGTTCAAGGGAAAGGTTGCTTTGATCCTAAATCTGGAAACAAAACACACTGACACAAAACAATGAAAAGCAAGATACGGCCAATGAGAAACCACAGCTTGAGTCTCAGAATTAAACATCATTCTCACGTTTTTGTACGTCCCCAGTGGCCCCTAAAAGCTCCGTTTAAAAACAAACTAAGACCAAGACCAAAGCTGAAGGGGCTCTTATAATCAGTGAGCCCATGGCCTGGGTGAAAGGAAACGTCTCACTCTGCTCCCCTCACCCAGTGACATTGACACCTGCAAGCTCCGCCCGTACATAACTCAGCCCAGCCGCTCTTTTTATCTTGGCAGCCTCTGGAAGCATTTCGCCAAGGTTCTGGGCTCTTTCAGTCAACATGACCAATTCCACATCCTTTTATTAATTACTAACCATTTCCCCTTGTAGTCAGCCCTGAAATCCTTGCTTTGATCCGCCTGACATGTCACATGGTGTATTCCTGGGAACACCACCCCTCCCGTGGCCGGCTTAGAACTGGCAAGCCCGGCAGACAGGCATACAAGCGAGGAAGACATTTCCTGTAGACACTAGAAAAAAGGGAGTTCTACCAGGAAATCGGTAGCCGTAAGCAGAAATTCATTTTGCTCATTCACTCAGTATTTGTTTGTTGAGAGCCTGGAGGTACATGCTGGAGATCAAAATAACAGCGGCTATCAGAAACACCCTACGCCCTCTCCAGTTAGAGACACCGTGACTTATTTCGTTCAAAAGGAAACCATGACTCCAATATGAGTGAATTGTGATGAACTAAAGTAGTGCTCAACTGGGAAGATTCACAGACGGGTCCTCTTGCAACTTCTGCTAATGTTTTCCTAAGGAACTGAGTCAGCCACAGATTCTGGCCATGTCAGAATGCCTCGTGATGAGATGCTTGTCTTGCAAACAGGACAAAAGACATGAGCGGATGCCCTTCTTCCAAACCCGCTTTCTTCCTTGGACCATTCTCTATAGAAGCAGCTTCTCTGGTGTTTCAAATCAGCATAACAATAACCCAGAAGCATTTCCAAGAGCACACATACAGATCTGTTCTCTCCCTAGAGGCTGACTTGGATGCTTCCAGGGGAATCCGAAGGCAAGCACTGTACTGAATTTAACGAAAATGTTTGGATTTTGGCAGTCCACCCCAAGGACCAAAAGAAAATAGCCATTACCAGACTTAAGTTGCCCGGCCAGCATCCAACATTATATGAGCTGAAATTGGCCACATGATTGAAAACATCGAATAACAAATTATTTGCCTTTATTAAATATTCAGACCATTTCTATTTAAGTAAAACACAAATGTTTTTCATCACACAGCGTAAGGTGCAGGTAAGCTAAAGATCAACTTTACTGCCTCTCTCCCGCCGCAATAAAAAAAAAAAAAAATACCAACTCGACTCTGCTTCTGCTGAAATTGCTGTCTGGTATGAAGATCAAAGGGGCCTTTTCCCCCAGCAGATTACTTGTCTGTAGTTCCCTGGCTTCTCAGTGTGGTCTCAACAGCTCCCGCTTGTCCCACGCTGCTTAGGAGTGAGCCATCAGCCAGGTCTTCCAGCTATGTGATTTCGCTTGTAATGACACTAATTGCCAGTCTGTTAAGTCACCTCCAGCCAAGGAGGAAAATGCCCTCCAGACACATTTCCCAGACCCACATGAAGAGATAGGAATGAATTCATAACAGAAAATTATCCAGTCCTATTTATACAATGCCACTAAGACCATTAAGCTTTTTTTTTCTTCTTTTGTATTAATGGCTTTCCTATGTAACACTGCTGAGCCACAAAGTGGGCAAAGGATTGTGTCTATTCCCTCAAATGTCCTTTCTTTCTTTGACCACCAGAAAGACCACCAGGGGGGAATAGGTGCTGATGTTACATCTCTCCAAGGCATTGTGGGGCTGGGGTTGCCTTTGGGATTATATCTGCCCAGGAAGGGGCCACCTGGGTTCTTTTCTGAAATGGAAGATACATGAGGTGTAAACTATCTTTTTTTTACTATCTTTTCTGTTTAAATGTGATCCTTTTGGGTTATTGTAGGAAGATAGTTTGGGCGTGGTCAAGGCATAGATATAAATGACAGTTTCAGGCTTGTTTCTTACCAATAAACCCAGTTGGATAACTAGTGTGACTAAATATTAACGTGAACCTTTTAAATATAGTATCCACTAGCACCCATATAACTTCAGAATTGTATGTATATGCTAGATTATAATTGTATATAATTTCACAGAGGAGGATTTAAAGATGTGATATCTTGGCCAATAATAAAATGTTACCTAATTTATTAACTTAATCAAGTGCTATGCAGCTACTTTAAATCTATACAGAATATGGAAGAGTATGGAGTTTTCTCCAAAAATTAAAAATAGAACTACCCTGGGGCGCCTGGGTGGCTGTCAGTTAAAGGTCCGAGATGGAGCCCCGCGTCGGGCTCTTTGTTGACAGCTCGGAGCCTGGAGCCTGCTTCGGATTCTGTCTCCGTCTCTCTGCCCCTCCTCTGTTCGTGTTCTCTCTCTCTGTCTCAAATATAGAATTTTTAAAATATATATTCAAAATAGAACTACCCTACGATCCTAGGATCACACTACTGGGTATTTACCCAAACAATACAAAAACACTAATTCGAAGGGATACATGCACCCCTATGTTTATTGCAGCATTATTTACCACAGCCAAATTACAGAAGCTGCCCAAGAGTCCATCGGCTGATGAATGGATAAAGAAGATGCGGTGTGTGTATGCAGTGGAATATCACTCAGCCATAAAAGAGAATGAAATCTTGCCATTTGCAACAACATGGATGGGGCCAGACACTACAATGCTAAGCGAAATAAGCCAGTCAGAGAAAAACAAATACCATATGATCTCACTCATATGTGGAATTTAAGAAACAAAACAAATAAGCAAAGGGGAAAAGAGAGAGAGAGAGAAAAACAGACTCTTAACTGTAGGGAACAAACTGATGCTCACCAAAGGTGAGGTGAGTGGGGGGTGGAGGAAATAGCAGATGGGGATTAAAGAGTACACTTGTCTTGATTTTTTTTTAAGTGATTTAAGGGCCCCTGGATGGCTCAGTAGGTTAAGTGTCCAGCTCTTGATTTCTGCTCAGAGCCTGCCTGGGATTCACTCTCTCTCCCTCTCTCTCTCTGCCCCTCCCCTGCTCGCTTGCTCTCTCTCAACAAATAAACGAAAAAAATTTTCTAATTTAAAATCTATACAGGATAAGACCTTGGAAACTGGGTGCCACCCAGAGTCTCTAGTTTCTCAGCTCCACGCCCTCCTTTCTTTATCTCGGTCTCTGACTCTAGAGCAGAAAGCCTGGAAACTACATTTCCCAGATTCCCTTGCCACCCAGCCTCCTGTTGGGTTCTACCAGTGGGAGGCACCAGTAGCAAATTGAAAGGTGGGGGTGAGGGAGATGTTATTTTTCCACTTTCTAGGGTGCCGGTGGCAATGGTGGCTCCAGCAGCAGGCTGGCAGCTGTGGCTTCTGGGCTTCCGCTGAGACAGCTCAGTCTGACAGCAACAACTTTTGTGGCTCAGCCAGCCTAACAGGAGAGTCCAACATGTTCCCCTGTGGCTTCTTCAAGCCTATGAGGGTAGCGGCTTCCTGCAGTTACTAATCTTTGGGTAACCTCACCTCCCCACTTCTGTACTTTTCTCCTTCTCATACGTACTGAAAATTCTCTGTATTAAACTCCTTTTTTGAAAACCTACAATGGTTTCTAAACAGAAAAATATACTGACCAAACACTGTTACGGCTTGTCATATAATTTATTCCCATAAACTGAATTTTCAATGAAGAAAATTTTAATCAGATGGTTTAAAGATGATGCTAAAAAAGTCATCTCATTCAGCCTGCCAAATCCATGGCAGAATTAGGAATAAAAGTTTTAATTACGTAAATTGACCTTCTAAGATCCCATAAAATACGCACATGGTCCAATCCCTTCTCCAAATAGTTTTGGCTTCGATTTTACGTTTGTTGTTGTCAGTTTGTCCATCTGGGCCATGTGGTGGCTTGCTGCAGGACCTCAGGCATTGTCACTGAGTTTACATGGCTGTTCCCTGACCTAACGAGGCAGGTATTGAATGCCAGCACTTTGATCCATGCACGTGCACGGGCTATAGACATAAGAGCTTCCCAAACCAACTGGATAGAGTCCCAGTGGGAATAGTCCACGACATATTAATCAAAGTCAAATGGCAGAGCAAATTGAACTGGTTCATTAATTATGAAAATTCTCTCACAAAGTGACATCTTGTTAACTATGTGGAAGCTTAGCACATTTTCACATGCTCCTTTTTGTCCACTCAGATCTAAAATGTCACAGTTAGTAATGAATCGAGGTTTTTCTATGCCTTATTTAGGAAGAAAAAGCAATTTCATGCCTAACCCACATCTAAATATATACTCGTATGTTTACCTAAGCCCACTATGTGGATAGAGGTAGCATGTTGGTAAAAGGAAGTTTGCAATGCCAGAATTTGTTTTACAAAGATATATAGAAGGAATTGGGAACATCAATTTTGGTTATTTTAAAGCCTTTGGATCCATGTCAAGTGCCTGTGTACCCTGAGCTAACTGGAAAGATTCAACTGTAATATGAAAAATTGGCCTTATTTCTCTAGGTTTCTTAGCAAAAAATAGTAAAAAAAAAAAAAAAAAAAAGTGAGGTTCACTTAAAAGAACCTCAGTTCCCTGGGTCTTTTCTTCTTTCAACATGTGGATATGAGAAGTTTAAGAAATTATTGGCCTAGGTATACACAAGTCAATAGGTGGCAAAACGGAAACCATGTATTTTGAATAGCAGAGCGATATTCAATATCCCCTCACTATAGTCAGGCCTTTTTTATAGACTCAGATGGCCATTGGACACTGTTTGACTTGGAGGGTTCCTAAATATCTCAACTGCCTGATCTTATGACAACATCTGATCACCAGAAATCCTTTCTGCTTCAGTTAGTTTACGGGTCTGGCTGCCGTTACAAAGGCCATAGTAACAGTGACTTAAACTGATAGAGGTTAATTTATTTGCCATAATGATCTGATCGTACATATTTACAGGCTGTCATCGTGCTCCATAGCCTCAAAGTCCCAGGCTCGTCCTGTCTTATTGCTCTGTCATTCAAAACACATGGTTTCCATTTTGCCATCTATTGACTTGTGTATACCTAGGCCAATGCATACAGGCCAAATGATAGCCCTGCACACAGAACCCCAAGGCCACATTCCCTTGACCAGAACATAGTCACATGGTACTTCTCACTGCAAGGGAAGCTGGGAAACAACTTTTGCCCTGCATTGCCGTGCACTCAACATTACTAAAGAAAAGAGGGCAATGGTTACCAGCCACCTCTGCCACATTCTTCCTTGTGTTAAGGCGCTGTGTGCCCCTAAGTGTTGGCACAGACAAGGCACAAAAGAGATACTTATTAAATGAACAAATAAGCAAATGAATGGATAAAATTCTTAAAGGGATATTCATTTAAAAACAGATATGAGGAGGGGTGCCTGAGTGGCTCAGTCGGTTAAGCATCTGACTGTTGATTTCAGCTTAGGTCATGATCTCATGGTTCGTGAGATAGAGCCCAGTGTTGGGCTCTGCACTGACAGTGTGGAGTCTGCTTGGGATCCACTCTCTCCCTCTCCCTGCCCCTCCTCCCCTGCTTGCTCACTCACTCTCTCTCTCTCTCTCTCTTTCTGTCTCTCAAAATAAATAAATAAACCTAAAAAAAAAAAACAGATATGAGGACAGATTGTTAGGATGTTCATGGTTAGGTTTTCCACCAACTTCTCAGAAGTGAAATTTAGCTTTAATTAGGTAATTTAGTTGATTTAGACAACATATATTTGTATGTCAGAACCAGAATAGCAGTGCAAATATTCTGCGGATGACTCCATCATATTTTTCCCTAGCATTTCCCAAAACCATACGGTCATAGAACCCTTTTGTCAGAGAACATCCATATTCATGAGACTTTCATGAAAAACATCCTCCTGCTTAAAATCTTAGCAGAAAGGTATAATTCAACTATTCATCTTTTTAGATAGGACCTTCTCAATCTGTACATAGGAAAATAAATTTTAAAAAGGAAAACAGTGAAGCTACTCTGTAGGGTACTATAATGATGGATACATGTAATCATGCCTTCGTCAAAACCCACAGAATGTACGACACCAAGAGTGAACTCTAATGTAAACTATGGACTTTGGATGATTATGATGTGTCAATGTAGGCTCATCAGTTGTAACAAATGTCCCACTCTGGTTGGGGATGCTGAGAATGGGAGAGGCTGTGCACACGTTGGGGCAGGAGGCATATGGGAAATCTCTGTACATTCTGCCCAGTTTTTCTGTGCATTAAAACCTCTCTAAAAAATCAAATCTATTTTAAAATAAAGCAACAACTGAGAAGTCTTCTCATAGCACACTAATAATAGTCCCATGGTATCTTCCCATGTTTGTGAGTAACTCATAGGTTGACCTGCCACCTTACATGACATCCTCACTTCCCCAGTGATTTCTCAACAATCATGGGAGGTTAGAAACATCAGGGACTTCAAAATGTCATCGAAGCCACCCATCTGCCTTCAGATCCTGATGTCACTACACTACCAAGAGAAAACAACATCAGAGCAAGACCTCATGACATGATCTCATTCATACCCAGGGTCTGGATAACATCATTTCCACTTTAAGTAAACACTAAAAAGGCAAGATTATCCAGACAGACAATCTTAGATGCACTATATTTGTGGAGTAAGGGGTGGTAACCAACAGTCCCAGGAAATCTGGCATTTGTTCGGAAAACACGCCTGGACTTTGAAAGGGCTCTGCCTAACACATTCAGTGTAGGCCCAGAGGTCTTTGAGGAAGTGCACTCATAAAGATGATACGACTGTGCTAGAAACAGTGATTGATCTACATTCATGCTGCAACTCTCACTTAAAAGGGAAGTAAGTCCAGTTCCCCTTTGAAACAGCTTCTCGACAGCATATGGCCGCCAACCACTATGAAAGCAGTAATAGGAATGTTGTAGCAGTCTTGAAATTCCACTGTGTTGTAACGATGCTCCCTTTATCCATCCAAAAGGAGTGAGGGTGAGGAGCAGGGAGGGTGAAGATTTCAGCTGAGAATACACTCTCAGAATTACAGAACTCCATTATTTAACAGAGAGACTGGGTCATTTGTCTCATTTCAAAGAAGTGTTATAAAGTATTAATTAAAAGTCAGGGTGCCCGGGTGTCTCAGTCCATTGAGCATCTGACTCTTGATTTTGGCTCAGGTTATGATCCCAGGGTCATGGGATCAAGCCCCCAGTCAGGCTGTGCACTGAGTATGGAGCCTGCTTGGGATTCTCTCTCTCTCTCTCTCTCTCTCTCTCTCTCTCTCTCTCTCTCTCTCTTCCTCTGCCCCTCTCCCCTGCTTACGCTCTCTCAAAAAAAAATTTTTTTTTTCAAATCAACATTGGAGACCCCCTTTAAGTAACATAGTTCAGGGGAGGAGAGCTGAGGAGGAAGTTAGTTGAAAACAGTTTGGAGCAATCTACTAGCCAATCATCCACACTCTGCCATCAGAGTTTTATTTCTTTTTTTTTTTTTAAAGAGTTCTTTAAATTTATTTACTTATTTTGGGAGAGAGAGTGCAAGCAGGGTAGAGGCAGAGAGAGAGGGGAGAGAGAAGATCCCAAGCAGGCTCTGCACTGTCAGCACAGAGCCCAATGTGGAGCTCAAACTCACAAACGTGAGATCATGTCCTAAGCCGAAGGCAGACGCTTAACAGACTGAGCCACCCAGGTGTCCCCCATCAGAGTTTTCATTATTCCATTTATGAATTCTGAGTCTCCAGAAATTAAAAAAAATACTACTTCTCAATCTATCTAGGCAGGAATCCATTTTATGAAGCTAAGTATGGAGACTGAAGAAAGCTAGATAATGACAGAAATAATCGTGTTCATTTTAAAAAGAAAAAGGTTAGGTTTGATTACGGTAAATATTAATGAAAAACATGTGTTATTCAATGTAGTCACTAAAAGGATGGAAATGTTTTCAAATGTGATTCATTCCAACTGAAACAGGAAGAGAAGTAAAAACATCAGCATCTAACAAGGCAGTTAAGCTGCTATGTCAGAGCAGCTCTGCCCCTTGGGGAGGAAACTGCCCTCCTCCCTGTGGGAGCTCGACACGCTCACTCCAGCCAGAAGTCTCTGGAGAAAGTCACTGAGCCAAGAGCGTGCGCATGCGCATGTTACCCCCTCACCCCCAATACACACCCACACCAGCCAGAGAGAGTGAAAGGGAGAGGGGTTACACCAACCTCTAAGAACCAGGGCAGCCAAAAGACATCCTTCCAAGAAGGAAAGGAATCAAGGGGGGAAAAAAAAGCTTATGGATAACTCAGGTCAAAATGGTGGAAGAGAGTTGGCCAATTTCTGGATTCAGGGGTCCTGAAACAAAGAGCCTGTCAGTAGGCGCTTTGGGTAAGGAAGTGGAGCCGACTTGGAAGGAAAGGGGATGAGGCCCCGCAGAAATAATACACCGAATGCGTTCAAACAGGCACACCTTGGGGATTTGTAAGCTGGAGAGAATGGCCAAGAGTTATTTCTGAAGGCTAGAAACACGTACAGAAAATACATGCTTCTAAAAAGGGAGGGTTGTGGAGTCGGGAGAAAGGGATGACCTTGGCTTCCGTGAGTCCATGTTCCTACTTTAATTTCCTTAACCAACA
Organism: Panthera onca; assembly: GCF_046562875.1. Classification (NCBI taxonomy): domain Eukaryota; kingdom Metazoa; phylum Chordata; class Mammalia; order Carnivora; family Felidae; genus Panthera; species Panthera onca. Next base: position 9,521,929 of record NC_138347.1, on the reverse strand, counting down.
AATACTTCTGTGCAGTGATACTTTGAAAGCCCACAAGCAGAAAACCTAGCTGAGCATTAGCCAGCAAGAGCTGCCAGAGAACATACACTCTCGTATTTGCCTACCTTCCTTGGAAGAGAAGCCACGGGCTCCACGTTACAGAGGAGTAAAGGGGGTATCATTCGTTTTGATTTTTTCAAGATTTTATGTTTTCAAAATTAGATGGAGTCTTAATCAAAAATATTGGGGCAGGGAGGGGGGAGTCAACTGCCCTAGGAAGGCAGATACAGCTACGTTATTGGGGGGCGCACCAATCTAGACATCTGCTCCTGACTTGCCCTGGGCTCAGCCTCACATGACCACCCGGCTGCACTGGACCCTCCCCCAGGGGCTCCCACAGACCCTCAGCCTTTGCGTCCCCACCTGAGCGGGGTGCCATCCCCTCCTTCGCTCTCTCCCTCCTCACCTTAGTCTCCCCTTCTCCTCCCAGCCTTCCCTGCCACTCTCTGCTAGACCTCAGTTACCGAAGTCGCAGTCCTTACCATTGCCAACGCTGGAATGTTTTGGCACCCCCTGCTTAAAAGAACTCCGTAACCCCCCTCATGTACAGGTTGACATCCGAAACTTCCGGGTATGGTAGGAGGAAGCTCTTCATGTCCAGGGCCCCCACTTATCCATTTCTCCGCCCATCCTATGCTCCCAACACTCCAGACAGCCCTGCAAGCCTCCACGGGCCGAGCACACTCCAGGGCCCGGGACATCTCCCCTCCATGCGGGCACCCTCCTCCTCTTCTCTGCCTAGGGAACTGCGACCCCCACTTAAGGGCTCTGCTGGAGCATCACCTCTTCTGTGAAGACTTCCCTAACTCCCCAGGCAAAGACAGTCCATCTTTCTTCCCCTCCCCACAGGTCTCAGGTTTGTAGAATAGCACTTACCCTGCTCACTCATAATCATTCTGCTTTTAAGATTCTCTTCCCCAGCGAGCATCGAGGGCAAGGAGATAGCCTGCAAATCTTCGTATGTGAGCCCTCAGCACCTTAGTCACCTCGCCTAAAACACGCATCCTGCTGTGTTTTCCTCCATAGCGCTGACACATACGCGGCCTGCTTATCTTTTCTCTGTCTCCCTGCCCTAGAGTATGCGCTCCATGAAAGCGGGCACTTTTGTCTAATCTGTTCTCCCCTCTATCACCGGTTCCCAGAACAATGCCTGGTCCACCCAAAATGATCAGAACAGGATTTGGCACATGTGATTCATTGGTTGTTGAACGAATGCTGAAGTCCCACCCACCCCTTAGAACATTCATGGATTTTCTTCCACCCTTTTCTCCACCTCCCTGGAGATCCAGCAACAGAGACAGTGAGGCTCTCCCCTCCCATCCTGTCATTCCGTGAGCGTATTTCAACCTTGCCTCTAAAGAGAGTATAAAAATCCCAAAGGCAGGTGCCATGACTTTTAAGAAAGAGACAATTAAATATAACTAGTGCCAAGTGCTTCCAAATGTATTATATCACTTCGTCTTCTCCCAAACATCCCACAAAATTATTTCATGATTCCAATTTGGCATCTCAGGTAACCGAGGTGCAAACTTACCCAAGTTTATGAGGCCTTTAAATAACAGAGCAAAGACTCAAACCATGTTTGACTCTAACATTGGTGTTCTTTCCACTACCCTACTCAACTTTTGGTTACTACAGCTTAGTGTTAAGTTTTCCCACAAATATAGAAAAGCCAAAAGAAGAAAACCAGTCATGTACAAACTCATCATCCAAAGACAATCATTATTAACGTTTATTCTATGATTTAGTCTTTTTCACCCTACATATTTTTAAATAATTGTAATCATACTAGGAACTGGTTATACCACCTAATTAATATTTTCGTTTGTGTCCCATATTTATAATGAATATTATAATGATATGATAGTTATTGTGTTTACCCCTGAAGACATTTTTCATGTATTTTTTAAAAATTTTTTAATGTTTATTTATTTTTGAAGGAGAGAGACAGAGCATGAGTGGGGAAGGGGCAGATAGAAAGGGAGATATAGAATCTGAAGTAGGCTCCAGGCTCTGAGCTGTCAGCACAGAGCCCAACATGGGCCTCGAACTCACAAACCGTGAGATCATGATCTGAGCTGAAGCGGGACATTTAACTGAGCCACCCCGGCACCCCTTTCATGTATGTTTCAAATGTATACTTTTTTCCCTTGTGACTTGCCTATTCTTTCTCTACTCATCTCTTTGAGGCCTTAATAATTTCCTTGTACCTGTTATAAAGCTCTTTCTAACCCTTCTGTGAATTCTTTTCTATTCTATTTATCAATTATCTCACCCAGTAAGTGCCTAGCATCATGCTGAATACAAAATGGGTGTGACATAATATTGTTGATTAATCATTTAAAATTATTCAACCAACCCAGTGACCAAGATTAACATCACCAATGATATGTCATATTGATATTGTGTATTCCTGAAATGATTCAATGATAAAGGCACTTCATCTCTGTGGTATTCTTCCCCAAACTCCATAACCCCAGTCTAATCATGAGAAAACGTCAGACAAACTCAAGCTAAAGGACATTCTCTGAAATACTCGACCAGCAGTACTCTTCAGCAATGTCAAGGTCATAAAAGGTAAGGGAAGACTGAGAAACTGCCACAGATTGGAGAAAACAAAGGAGACATAATGACTAAATTCAACATGGTGTCCTGGATTAGGTTCTTAATAGAAAAAGGACGTTAGTGGAAAACCTAGTAATACCAGAACAAAGTCTGCGGTCTAAGTAATACTAGGGCACCAACGTCAATTTCACAGTGTTGCTAAGTAAGCCATGGTTAGATAAGATGCTGACATGAAGCGAAGCTGGTTAAAGAGTATGTAAGAACAGCCTGTGCTGCCTTTCCAACTCTTCTGTAAATCCAGTTATTTCAACATTAAAAGGTTTTTTTTATTATTATTATTTTACTTTAATGATTCACTCTGGATACATAACCAGCATCACTTCACAGAAGATCACATTTTTACTCTACACAATCTTAGCTCTTTCATCAACAACTGCAAATGACAGAATAAAAGAACTGTTTACCGGCTTCGTAATAAATCAGAAGATAGCTAAGACCCAAACAAGTATGATGTATTGGATGTGAGTTTGCCAAGTTGGAAGAGAGATCAGAAACATGATTAGGTCATTAAGACAGGTCAAAATCACCTTTCTAAGGCAGGAAAAGTAGACCAGACAAGCTAAAGGACAAGTTCCCCTAAAGCAGCACGGTGTGCTGGAAACAGCCCGGGTTCTGAAGCTGAACCCTGGCACTGCCCATCTCCAGTTGGTTGGGACCTGAGGAAAGCAAATGACCTTCCAGAGTCTTGGTGTCTTCAAATGTGAAATTGAAATAGTAATATTTCTTTCGTGGGGCTCAAGAGTAAGGGTCAGCAAACTTTTTCATCAGATAGGAAATATTTTCTGTTTTGGGGCAGATGATCTCTGGCTCAGGTGTCACCTCTGCCAACATAGCTTGGAAATAGCCATAGACTCTGACCAGAGTCTTAAAGAAGGTCCTAACTGGGGAGGGAGAAGAATAAGGAAGAAGAGATTAATAACTTTCACGTGCCACAGAACTCCCCCAAGCCAAAGCCAGGATGTAGCACTGTATAGAGCCCTCTATTTCTAAATGTAAATACTGTTCATGTATCAGCACCCTAGGAATACAGTAGCAGTAACACATGTTCGATATGTTATTTTTAAAATATTCAGTACAATTACAGGAGAAAGAAAAATAGATGGGATGGATGGAATTCAAAGAACATATTACTTATACAGTTAGGAAGCCAGGGGCTTGTGCGAAGCAGGTGAAACACATTGATGTGTTAAGTAAATTGATGTGTTAACCACAGGCAGCGAGTAAGCATATAGCACAATCCAGAAGATATGCTGTAGAAATAATAAGTTAGCCATATAGAACATGTAAAGATAGAATAGATTGAAGCTATTCTCTTAAAAGGGAGGTGGAACAAACAAGTGTTACCAGTAGATAAAATGAAGTAGAAGAATCAAGTCATAAGATCCAGATCATGAAACCTTCAGGCTAATAGCTTTTTCATCCCTAAATTGGTCACTCATTGATGACATCCATTATGGTCCCATTCTGGCCCTGTATGTGCTCTGTGCTCAAAAAACACACTTTTTTGTGGTGCCTGGCTGCCTCAGTCGGTAGAGCATGTGACTCTTGATCTCAGAGTTGTGATTTCAAGCCCCACGCTGGGTGCAGAGATTACTTAAAAATAAAATCTTTAAACACACACACGCATTAAACCCACAGTCACCATATTAGTTTCCCATTATTTCTATAACTACCACAAACTTAGCAACTTAAAAGAACTGAATTTATTATCTTATGGTTCTGGATGTCAGAAGTCTAATGTAGGTCTCATTGGGCGAAAACCAAGGTGCCGACATGCCTCCATTACCTTATGGTGGCTCCAGGGAAGAATTTGTTCCCTTGGGTGTATGAGTTTGCTAGGGCCGTGTAACAGAATACCACAGACTTGGGGCCTAAACAACAGATATTTATTGTCTCACAGTTCTGGAGGCTGGAAGTCCAAGATCAAGATGTTAACAGTATAGATTCCTTCTGGGGGCCTTCAGGAAAGGATCTATTCCAGACTTCTCTCCTGGCTTGTAGATGGCCATCTCCTCCTTATATTTTCATATGCTCTTCCCCTTTGTCCTTGTTTGTGTCCAAATCTTCCTCTTCTTATAAATACATCAATCATATAGGATTAGGGGCCACCCTAGTGACTTCATTTTAGCTTAATTTCCTCTGCAAAGACCTCATCTCCAAATATGGTCACATTCTGAGGTACTGGAGGTGAGGACTTCACCATATGAATTCAACAGAGGTGGAGGACACAAGTTAGTCCATTCACACTTGGCTTTTCCAAATTCTAGACACCACCTGCATGCCTTGGCTTATGGTTCCTTCCTTCATCTTCAGGGCCAGCGGTGTAGCATCTTTAAACAGACATCTATCTCTCTGACTCTGTTTCCATTATCACATCTTCTCTAACTCTGACCTCCCTGCCTCCCACTATCCCCAAAGGCCTCCTGTCACTACACCAGGCCCAGCAGATAATCCAAGATAATCCCCCCATTTCGAGCTCCTTTATCACATCTGCAAAGTTCCCTTTGCCGTATGAAGTTATATATCCATAATTCTAAAGACTAAGGCAAGGACATCTTTGGGGGTCAATATTCTGCCTAAAACAGCCACTAAGCAGGTTAATTGGTGACCTACAGCCATTGGCCGGATATCTTCCCAATAGATATCCAAGTATGTGCCGGTTACAGCACCTTCCACCCACTGGGCCCCCTTGTTTAACTTCCACTCTAGTCCTTGTAATCACATCATTGTCAAGGAAGGCTGATGCAGCAGATACAGGGTCAAAAAACAGCCCAGGATTCTAGAATCCTGGAAGTATGGTGCCAGGTGCGTTCACTACCCCATCCGTTTCTTGTTGCTTTTCATGGTATGTTTTGAATTGATTGAATAAACTGTGTGATTTAAGCATCTCAATTGGTCTGTGAAACTTCCTGTTCCATGACAGCTGGGATAGCCTGCCTGGCGGGGTATTAGAGGCTACCAATACATCAAGGTCATTTTCCACACGTCATCTGCTTTCATACAGATGCAGATTTTTCAGTTAACAGAGAACTCAGTGAAATTACAGGAAGGCAAGGTCCAGGACATGGGACTTGGACTCAGGGAGGCTAGTCTTGGGTAGAAGCCAGCGATGAGCGGCCCAGAGTCCCATGAAGGTCTCAGCATCAGAGGACTGGGTGGTGACAGAGTATCCACCATCAAGGAGAAGGACCCTGCAGGCCAGCGTCCCCTTAGCACATTGCCCAGGCCAGCCCTGCTTACACAGTGCCCGCGGCTCCTGGCAAGCCAGATTCCAGGAACATTGTGTCAACTTGCTTTGAGGCACTTAGACACACCAGTGAACTTGGAATAATGTGAGCAGTCTGACAGCTGGGACACGAACAGGAGGGCAAGGAAAGGAACAGTGAACAGAAATCCTGTCTCCCCTTTAGTGCTGCTTCTGAGCTATGACTTTCATAATTTATGGAATCCAGAGCAGAAAAAGAAAGTTAAAAAACTTATGCATCCATAGATTTTAAAAACTTTCTGCCTTTTTCCAAATACCAAAATACCAAAAACAGAAAGATTCCAGATTTCAAAACGGAAATATATGCTTAATTTAATTTTTGAGAAAGGAACACCGTTTGAAAAACATTCACAGGTGTTCTTGTATACCAAACGTTGAGTTCTAGAAATAAATTTTTACTTCAAAAAGCCTTTAGAAAGTTAAATTAAAAAAAAAAAAGAAAGTTAAATTAATATCCTTTTCATTCAATGTAAGTCTTTTAGAAGTTTAAAAAAAAAGAGCTTTTATCAATAGTAATTGTCACTGGAATGCTTTCAAACCCCTACATTTTGGATTTATTATTAAAATGGGATGAAATGTGGCAATGCAAGCTGGTGCAGCCACTCTAGAAAACAGTATGGAGGTTCCTCAAAAAACTAAAAATAGAACTACCCTATGACCCAGCAATTGCACCACTAGGAATTTATCCAAAGGATACAGGAGTGCTGATTCATAGGGGCACATGTACCCCAATGTTTTTAGCAGCACTATCAGCAATAGCCAGAGTATGGAAAGAGCCCAAATGTCCATTGATGGATGAATGGATAAAGAAGATGTGGTGTATATATACACACACACACACACACACACACACACGCGCACACATACATACACACACACACACATACACACATATACACACATACACACATACACACATATAATGGAGTATTACTTGGCAATCAAAAAGAATGAAATCTGGCCATTTGCAACTACGTGGATGGAACTGGAGGGTATCATGCTAAGTGAAACTAGTCAGTCAGAGAAAGACAAATATCATATGACTTCACTCACATGAGGACTTTAAGAGACAAAACAGATGAACATGAGGGAAGGGAAGCAAAAATAACATAAAAACAGGGAGGGGGACAAAACCGAAGAGACTCATAAAGATGGAGAACAAACTGAGGGTTGCTGGAGGGGTTGTGGGAGGGGGATGGGCTAAATGGGGAAGGGGCACTAAGGAATCTATTCCTGAAATCATTGTTTCACTATATGCTAACTAATTTGGGTGTAAATTTTAAAAAATAGAAAATAAAATTTTTAAAAAATGGGATAAAATGTGTCCTGCCTGGTAAAAGCACATGGGGAGTTACAGGGACCATGCCAAAAACACTTTGTTTTCTATTCCAAATTCTAAATCAGGATAAGCCTAACACACGTGGGCGTGTCATCGACATTGAGCCCACCACAATGATTGGAATCAAGTGTTTCCTTGAGCAACAGGCATCATTAATAATGCATAGGTGACAGCTCACCAGTCTCTCCAAGTGACAGAAGATCCTATAAACCCTATGAAGCTCAGTAATTGATCTCCACATCCCAGGGTTATAAAAAGCTGCCTTTTCTGATAGAAACCTTCATAGTTAAGCTTTCAGGAAATAAATGATACAGGTATAAGGCAAGGAGAAAAATAGTTTATTTCCAAGAAAAGACTAATCTAGGTTTTCTGCCACTGACATTGTCATATATGAAAAGACGCTATGTGAGAAATACCTCCCAAAACTCAGATACAACCCTAGTTTCAGAATTCCCTGATCCGACCCTGAATTTATAACCAAAAGAATAAAGAACTCTTCCTGAGAAAGGTTGCATTTTGCTTTCATATCAAGAATACATCTGTCCTCCCTTTAATTCCAATTACAGATACTTATTCCAAGGAATTAATCAGAGATGTGAGAAAAATGCATATATAACAATATTTATTTCAGGATCAATTCTCAAAGTAAAAAATCTGAAACGATCGAAGTGCCCATCAGTAGGAAAATCATTAAATAAAGTGAAGAACAGGCAAAAGATGGAATAACACATTGCCTTTAAAAACTGGGTTTTCGAAGAGTATTTAATGATTGGGAAGTATGCCTATGATATAATGCAATATGAAAAGGAGTATATAAAATTACAAATATTATCTGATTTAAATTTTGTCTCTAAAATGATTAGATTACTATTTTTATGATACTTTCCTGTTTTTTCCAAAATTTCTACAATGGAAAGGTATCACTTCCATTACTGGCGGGGGAGGGGTGAATATATTATTCAAAGAAATGGATTTATCCCAAAGAAAACTGCCCCTTTCCAGTGCTACTATTTTTACAGTAGCCCAGAGTACGGACGGAGAGGAGATTACAGGGAAGTTTCCAGTGACCACACCCTCCAAACTGTTTCTACCCAAACCCTCGCAAGGCATCTCCCTGGTTGAGATCGTGTCTACACCCCCAGGGGAAACACTACTACAAATACTGAACCAGCCCAACTATAACTTTTCAGTTACACTGATGGTTCCAAGTTTGACAACAAAGCAGCGTTATTAGTAAAGTGGGCTCTGTCTATTCAACAACAGACGATCCTGCCCTCCACCCCCAATATTCACAGATAAGCAGTTCAACAAATACACCATCTGCTCATACAACACTTCCAGGGTTCCAGCACTCTGTGTAACGATACAGAGTGTGCTGTCCATGTGTGTGAGCGGCATGTGGGCAAGACCGAGAGGGGAGGGGAGGGAAGGAAGAAAAGGGGGAGAATGCTCACACAAATGACTAAAGACTGGGCCTGGCTAATCTAAAAATTCACTAAGCATAAAATTATTTAGCATTTCCAGGATAGGGAAGAACACATCTCTAACCCTGGCTTAAAGGAGAACAGCCCGTCTGTTTCTTCTTCCAACCACTCAACATGAACATCACCAGCTTTGTCTTATGCCTCTGTGTACACAAGTAGTCTAGAGCACTTGAAACTGGTGCCCAGTGAAAAGGGAGAATTGCGTTGTTCTTTCAACAGGATTTCCTAGGCTGAACTGCATGCATCATCCACATGGGTTAGCACACGGGTTAGTGAAGATTTGGCACGGATATGGAGAGACATCTAGTGGCCAGTTGGGTGAAAAACAGGGCAACAGAGCCTGCAGGATGGCATTTTATTTGATAAATAATTATTAAGTATCTAATGTGTCCTAGGCAGCAGGCTAAATCTGGGGGAATACAAGGATTAAGACCCCAAAAAAGGAAGAATTTTTCATAATTTGTAAATGTATCACATTAGAAAATTCCTTTCTTCTGTTGTCTCTATGAAAGACAAAACAAAAATCCTACATTCAAAACAGAACATCCCTTAGAGGAAAACCAGATTATTCGCTCTCCTATTTAAAGGCAATTATTTTCCAAAAGCTCTAGAAATATTCTACATCAGTAATTCCAAATTTGAAATACACATAACAGGCTTTCTTTCTTTGATTTTTGTAACAATTTTCCCCTATTCCCTCTCCCAACCCAGAAGGCTGAGCCATATAGAAATACTGCTCTTAAAGTAATTTTAGGGGCACCTGGTGGGGGGGGGGGGGTCAGTCAGTTACGTGTCCAATTCTTGGTTTCGGCTCAGGTCATGATCTCACAGTTTCATGAGTTCAAGCCCCACATTGGGCTCTGTGCTGACAGCGCAGAGCCTGCATGGAATTCTCTCTCACTCTCCCTCTTTCTCTCTCATGCTCAAAAATAAACATTAAAAATAAAAACAAAAAATAAAAGATAGGATGAACTGTTGCTATTGATACCCTTGTGTCCTCCCTTGTTTCCTTCCCAAATGGTCAGTGTCCACTCCATGCAGCCTTCCCAAAACCCCCCAGCCCACAGCAAGGCATCCACGGAGCTGACTGAACCTTTGTGACCATTTTACAGCCCGGCTTCTCTAGGCTGGCAGCCCCGTGACACCTCTTTCCAGACCTTCATGACAGCACCCCTGTGGCACCTGCGCCTACAGAAAAGACTGGGTGGGGGGCACGCTGCATTTCCCTCCTGTCACAGCTGACCCCCTTTCCTGTCAGCCTGGTGCACAGTCAAGGCTCTGAACCAGCTCACTTGCTGCCCTCTCCTTCTCAGCAAGTGCCTTCTTGTGGTTCTGAATATCAGCACCGTGCCAGGCTGATCCCGCAGAGGGGATGAACTGGGGTCAAGACCTATTTGTCCCCATGCATGCTCACACACACACACACACACACACACACACGCACACTTGTACACCTCCTCCCCATTTCACAACACAGTCTTTTTTTTAATTTACATCCAAATTAGTTAGCATATAGTGAAACAATGATTTCATGAGTACATTCCTTAATGCCCCTTCCCCATTTAGCCCATCCCCCCTCCCACAACCCCTCCAATAACCCTCTGATTGTTCTCCATATTTATGACTCTCTTCTGCTTTGTCCCCCTCCCTGTTTTTATATTATTTTTGCTTCCCTTCCCTTAGGTTCATCTGTTTTGTCTCTTAAAGTCCTCATATGAGTGAAGTCATATGATATTTGTCTGTGACTAATTTTGCTTAGCATAAAACCCCCTAGTTCCATCCATGTAGTTGCAAATGGCAAGATTTCATTCTTTTTGATTGCCAAGTAATACTCCATCGTGTGTATATATATATATATATATATATATATATATATATATATATACCACATCTTCTTTATCCATTCATCCATTGATGGACATTTGGGCTCTTTCCATACTTTGGCTATTGTGGATAGTGCTGCTATAAACATGGGGGTGCATGTGCCCCTTCGAAACAGCACACCTGTATCCCTTGGATAAATACTTAGTAGTCCTATTGCTGGGTCATAGGGTAGTTCTATTTTTAATTTTTTGAGGAACGTTCATACTGTTTTCCAGAGTGGCTGCACCAGCTTGCATTCCCACAAGCAGTGTAAAAGAATTCCTCTTTCTCCACATCCTCACCATCTGTTGTTGCCTGAGTCATTAATGTTAGTCATTCTGACAGGTGTGAGGTGGTATCTCATCGTGGTTTTGATTTGTATTTCCCTGATGGTGAGTGATGTGGAGCATTTTTTTCATGCGTCGGTTGGCCATCTGGATGTCTTCTTTGGAGAGGTGTCTATTCATGTATTTTGCCCATTTTTCACTGGATTATTTGTGTTTTGGATGTTGAGTTTGATAAGTTCTTTATAGACTTTGGATACTAACCCTTTATCTGATATGTCATTTGCAAATATCTTCTCCCATCTGTCAGTTGCCTTTTAGTTTTGCTGATTGTTTCCTTTGCTGTGCAGAAGCTTTTTATTTTAATGAGGTCCCAGTAGTTCATTTTTGCTCTTGTTTCCTTTGCCTCCAGAGACGTGTTGAGTAAGAAGTTGCTGCGGCCAAGATCAAAGAGGTTTTTGCCTGCTTTCTCCTAGAGGATTTTGATGGCTTCCTGTCTTACATTGAAGTCTTTCATCCATTTTGAGTTTATTTTTGTGTATGGTGTAAGAAAGTGGTCCAGATTCATTCTTCTGCATGTCGTTGTCCAGTTTTCCCAGCACCACTTGCTGAAGAGACTGTCTTTATTCCATTGGATATCCTTTCCTGTTTTGTCAAAGATGAGTTGGCCATACGTTTCTGGGTCCATTTCTGGGTTCTCTATTCTGTTCCATTGATCTGAGTGTCTGTTCTTGTGCCAGTACCATACTGTCTTGATGATTACAGCTTTGTAGTATAGCTTGAAGTCTGGGATTGTGATGCCTCCTGCTTTGGTTTTCTTTTTCAAGATTGCTTTGGCTATTCGGGGTCTTTTCTGGTTCCATACAAATTTTAGGATTATTTGTTCTAGCTCTGTGAAGAATGCTGGTGTTACTTTGATAGGGATTGCGTTGAATATGTAGATTGCTTTGGGTAGTATCGACATTTTAACAATATTTGTTCTTCCTATCCAGGAGCATGGAATCTTTTTCCCTTTTTTTGTGTCTTCTTCAATTTCTTTCATAAGCTTTCTATAGTTTTCAGTGTATAGATTTTTCACTTCTTTGGTTAGATTTACAGTCTTTGATAATGACAATTTCAGGAGATGAATGAGTAAGTGGCGACCACTGTCATAAAACCAAGCTTGCTCACCCACAATGCAGAAAGTCTTAGCTGTCCAAAGAGAAGACCAGGTCAACAGCCCGAGGTCAGAAGAAAGGACTGTGTGCTTCCAAATGAAAAATAGCCAGAGAAATTACAAAGAGAATCATAGTAACTAATCAAATTGGAAGATTCAGAATTTACCTTCAGACAGGATTTCCTCTGTTCACAACTGCATACACACGTCCATGTCGGGACAGACCAGTGGACCAGCAGCACCAGCATCAGGCAGCCCCAGCTCAGCCCCGTGTCACAGCCTCCAGTAAGGACGGTCATGCTGGCCCTCCCCCAGGCCTGTACCCACATCTCTCTCAGCCTTATAGCCTGCCATAGGGTGGCCATCGCCTCCATGGCCCAGGACAGTCCCCCTTTACACCTGTTAACCTGGCATAAATATTGTTAGCGCCCTCATTAATTACAAAGAGTCCTGGTTTGGACACTAAATTATATGGCCACTTACTTTGGGGGACCTTTCTCCCCACCACATACCTTTCCTCTCTGACTTGCAGAGTCAGTTCTAGCATGTGACATTCACACTTGTGAGTTCCCACCAATGTGCCCTGGCCCTCTCCATGGTTTACAGAGGCCAGCTGCGATACCTTCTGGATCGTCTACTGATGGAAAAGGTAAATGGCTCACACGTGCCTTCTGTTCTCTCCCTTCCTCCTTCAAACAAATTGAAAAATAATAGCATCAGATATCCGTGTGCAAGTATTTTCAACAGTACAGATAAACTAATGCATGGGTCCTGTCAACTGAGACATATTAGAAAATAAGTACAGTAAAACCTTGGTTTGCAAGCATAATTCATTCTGGAAACATGCATGTAATCCAAAGCACTTGTATATCAAAGAGAATTTCCAGACCCATTAGCTCACTTGTGATCATGTGATGTTGGGAATCATGTACTACTTGTATCGCAAGACATCACTCATTTATCAAGTTAAAATTTATTAGAAATGTTTGCTCATCTTGCAGAACACTCGCAGAATAAGTTACTCTCAATCCATGGTTTTATTGTATCTGTGAGTAAGGGAAGATACTCGGTGTAAATAATCATCTGCGAAAACTTGCAGGGGGGCTTCATTCAAAATTTAAATAGGATGAAATTCACAAACATCATTATTTACTCATAATTATTAGTGACTCTCAAGAAAGTAGCAGAGCATAGTTCAAATGAACATTAGAACTGACATGTATGTGTAAATAAGTCTACTTTATAAATGTCATCATTACTCTGCCAACTGTGAACATGTACCTCCCACCACGTGGTAGACACTCAGCAAGTACTTGTTGACTCTTTTATTAATAGAAGGGGGAACGGATAAAGGGCCTGAATATGAGACAGGAAACCATCAAAACCCCAGAGGAGAAAGCAGGAAAAAACCTCTCTGACCTCAGCCGCAGCAATTTCTTACTTGACACGTCCCCAAAGGCAAGGGAATTAAAAGCAAAAATGAACTATTGGGACCTTGTGAAGATAAAAAGCTTCTGCACTGCAAAGGAAACAATCAACTAAACTAAAAGGCAACCGACAGAATGGGAAAAGATATTTGCAAATGACATAGCGGACAAAGGGCTAGTATCCAAAATCTATAAAGAGCTCACCAAACTCCACACCCGAAAAACAAATAATCCAGGGAAGAAATGGGCAGAAAACATGAATAGACACTTCTCTAAAGAAGACATCCAGATGGCCAACAGGCACATGAAAAGATGCTCAATGTCACTCCTCATCAGGGAAATACAAATCAAAACCACACTGAGATACCACCTCACGCCAGTCAGAGTGGCTAAAATGAACAAACCAGGAGACTATAGATGCTGGTGAGGATGTGAAGAAACAGGAACCCTCTTGCACTGAAGGTGGGAATGCAAACTGGTGCAGCCGCTCTGGAAAACAGTGTGGAGGTTCCTCAAAAAATTAAAAATAGATCTACCCTATGACCCAGCAGTAGCACTGCTAGGAATGTACCCAAGGGATACAGGAGTGCTGATGCATAGGGGCACTTGTACCCCAATGTTTATAGAAGCACTTTCAACAATAGCCAAATTATGGAAAGAGCCGATGAATGGATAAAGAAATTGTGGTTTATATACACAATAGAGTACTACGTGGCAATGAGAAAGAATGAAATATGGCCCTTTGTAGCAACGTGGATGGAACTGGAGAGTGTGACGCTAAGTGAAATAAATCATACAGAGAAAGACAGATACCATATGTTTTCACTCTTAGGTGGAACCTGAGAAACTTACCAGAAGACCATGGGGGAGGGGAAGGAAAAAAAAAGGGAGGGAGCCAAACCATAAGAGACTCTTAAAACCTGAGAACAAACTGAGGGTTGATGGGGTGTGGGAGGGCAGGGAGGGTGGGTGGTGGGTATTGAGGAGGGCACCTGTTGGGATGAGCACTGGGTGTTGTAAGGAAACCAATCTGACAATAAATTTCGTATTAAAATGAAAAAAAAAAGAAAAAACTAGAAGGGGCCCCATTTCTCAGGCCATGTTTGCAGGCAGCTGCACAGGGGTGGTGAGTTTGAGCAGGCAGTCAGACGCACCTCGCTCTGAAGCCTGGCTCTACTGTCTTCAACGTCTTCAACTTCAAACAGTCACTGATCCACGCTGAGTTTGTTTCCTACTCTGTGAAATAGGGGAAGAAACGACCCCTTCACATTGTTATAACAGTGCATTTAAAGTGCTGAATGCAGGGGCGCCTGGGTGGCTCAGTCAGTTGGGTGCCTGGTTCCCGATTTCGGCTTGGGTCATGCGGGATCCTGAGGTCACGGGGTTGAGCCCCATGTCACGCCCCATGCTGGGCATGGAGCCTGCTTGGGATACTCTGTCTCCCTCTTCCTGTGCCCCTCTCCCCCACTCACATACTCTCTCTCTCTCTCTCTAAAATAAAATAATAATAATAAAGTGTTGAATGCAGTGCCTGGCATCTAGTAAGCTTTCAGTCCTTATTTTTATCTAACAGATACGTGTTGTGTTTATTAAATGCCAGTCCCTGTTCTAAGCACTTCACAAATATCAATTTATTTAATCCTCAAAAAAACTCCCTGATGTAGATGCTAGACGTTAGTACTATCCCCATTTCACAGATGAAACCCGGGACAGAGGGAGTTTAGGTTGCCTGCCCCGTTGGTTAGCACGCTGTCAGTCTGGCTCCAGAGTCTACCCTCTCTGCCAATGTGCTCAGCTGGTATTCTATTTTGCTACATTGGTCGAGCCCACAGAGGGAAGCATTAGAGCCCACTGATCCCCAGTGGGGCTGAAATGGAAGGCCCACAGGTAGTGTCTGGCACATACACCTGGACACAAGGACAGTCACTGTCATCGTGACACATCAGGACATGGTGACCAATGAGATACTCGATCGCCAAATGATTCTAGCTTAAAGCCGGATGGGTCCTGCATTGTGTTCTATTACTTTAGAGAGAAATGACTTCTGTTTTCTCCTTTGCACTGATCTGAATCATCCTGGAGAGAAGATGAATCCAGTAGCAAAGGCTTCCCAGGTAAAGAACCGAAGCCAAGTTATTCCTTCAAGAGGCAAGCATTTTAAAGGATCCTGCCGCTTTCATGTTTAGAAAGGACACATAAGTCAAACTGCGCTTCAGAAATATTCAGTTGAGGGGCACCTGGGTGGCTTGGTCAGTTAAGCGTCCAACTTAGGTTCAGACTGCGATCTTGCAGTTGGTGAGTTGAAGCCCCCATCGGGCTCTGTGCTGACAGCTCAGAGCCTGGAGCCTGCTTCGGATTCTGTGTCTCCCTCTCTCTGCCCTTCCCCCGCTCATTCTCTGTCTCTGTCTCTCAAAAATAAATAAACATTAAAAAAATGTTTTTAAAAAGAAGAAACACATTCAGTTGAAAAGCACAATTTATTGACCCCCTGATCTCACTAGGCTGAGAGCATGTGAGGGGCAAAACCTGCGACAGTTGTATTGTGTCCCCCCAAAAAGCTACAGTGGAATCCTAATTTCCCACATCTCAGAGCGTGACCTTATTTAAAGGGAAGGTCTTTACAGAGGTAGCCAAGTTCAAATGAAGTCGTTAGGATGGGTCCTCATGCAATTTGATGAGTGTCTTATGAAAAGGGGAAATTTGGACACAGATGGGCACACAGATGATGCGACAAGACAAGAAGACAGCTGTCCACAGGCTATGGAAAGAGGCCTAAAACAGCAACTTTCCTCGTGGCTGTCACAGGGACCCAACCCTACTGGCCCCTCAATGTCGGACTTCTGGCCTCCAGAACTGGGAGAGGATAAAATTCTGTCCTTTAAGCCACACAGTGCATGGTACTCTGTTACACAGCTTGAACAAGCTAAGACATATTGGGTAGCAGGTTTCTGAACTCAGACAAGAACTGAAGGTCACCCAAGAGACACATGAATGAGCAGATATTCAGTTACACAGGAGCCCGTGCCCCCGAGGGAGACCAGCAGATTCCCATGCTTCGTCGTGGTCAGGGTGGGAGGTGTTCACGTGATCTGAGCACCGAGGATCAGCCCCCTGCTGCCCCCATCCTGCTCAGCTCCCCTCTGGCCAGCCTAGCCCAGGGCAAGCAAGTCCCTTGCTCTAGCGCCTGCCTAGAGAACCCCGTCTCCTTATGTGACTGGCCTGTAGGTCTCCCGACACCTACTTGATTATGACCTGGGTCAGCCTCAGCTCCTAGAAGAGACAGGCATATGTCAGTGTGTTTTCCTCCACCTAGATTAACCCTTCATCTAATTGGCAGACATGTAGCAAATGGAAATAGTTGAACCCAAGGGTGTTACCCTGTAAAAGCAGAAGTCCTTCTCCATATTCCTTCTCCAAAAGTCTAGTCTACCTTTGTCCTTGACCTCAAGCCTTTCGGAATAAGTTATGTATTGGTCTGTGTGCCCCAAAGCCTCAGTGCTAACTCTGACCACCCATCTGACAAACATACCACTCTGCCCTCTTAACTCCCAAACCCTCTGCATCCTTGATGATTACTGTTGGGGGTCTGATGCCATGAAAAAAAAGACAAATATAAGAGTATTGAGGCTGGTTTGAGGTCTGGAAAATATTGCATTTATATTCAACACCAGCTTGAGCTAAGCCCTTCAGATTTGGAGGAATCACCTGTCTAACTAAAGTTTAATCACTTCCATGGCTTGGAGAAAAAAGAGAATGTATAGGATATAAGTAAGAAACAAAAGAGGCAGCGTCATATATCTAACTACAGTTTTCTTAATATAAAATATATAGATCTTAATTCCCTTCAAACATCTCTCAGAGGGGGAGAGACAGAGAGAGAGAGACAGAGAGAGAGAATCTTAAGCAGGCTAAGTGCAGAGCCCAACATGGGGCTCGATCCCTGGGATCATGACCTGAACCAAAATCAAGAGTCAGATGCTCAACTGACCGAGCCACCCAGGCACCCCAGGGATCAAATAGTCTTAAATTAACCATTTAAAGCCTTAGCCATTCCTAGTATAGGCAAAGAATATTTAATAACGTGAGGGACATATTTGTACATCAATGTTAAAGGGAAAAAAGCTATAATGTCATGTACATATAATCACACACAATGATTTTCTATATGTGTAGAAAAAAAGGAAATACTTCACATAATGGCATTTATAGCTGAGTGATGGATTCCAGGTAATTTCTTCACCTTATGTATTTTCCAAATTTACTATAAAGTGAGTTTGCATTACTTTTTTCATCAGAAAACAATGCTATAGTTTATCCTAACCATTTATCAATAATACACATACTTTATAAGCATATGAATACTGATTACTTTTCGCATGCAAGCGATGTTAGCCCATTACATAACATGTTATAACCAAACTCAAAATTCATTACAAATTGTGTACAAGAACACCTAGAAGCACAAAATGCACACCTCAATCAAAAATTAAAGAAAATGCGTGAGTTGTTATTTGGGCAAGGATAGCTTTTGGTAACTGACTCTGTTTGCTACTAGAAATACATGCCATGTGCACCATTCACCTGTCCCTCACTCACTCCAACGGCCTGCTCAGCACCACACACCCTGCCACAGCCCCACACAAATGCTTCGATTACCCACAGTCCTTAGCAAAACTAGGCCAGTGTCCAGGGCACTGGCTCCTCAGCTCACTCACACCTATGCCAAAGATGTAAAATTTGGTGTAGATGCCTGAGCCTCAATGCTTCAAGGTGTAGACCTTTCGGCCAACACTGTAGCCATTACTATGGGGCCAAAGGGAAGAACAGTGATTATTGAACAGAGTTGGGGAAGTCCCAAAGCAACAAAAGATGGTG
Source organism: Panthera onca (assembly GCF_046562875.1). Classification (NCBI taxonomy): domain Eukaryota; kingdom Metazoa; phylum Chordata; class Mammalia; order Carnivora; family Felidae; genus Panthera; species Panthera onca. The sequence continues at coordinate 9,503,572 of NC_138347.1, read as the reverse complement.
TGACCATTGCAAAGTCAATTGACTTAAAACATAAATGTAAAAATATTGGCACTAAACTTGTTCAAGATGTTTCCTCATCATCAGGGAAATATGAGTCAAAACCACAATGAGATACCACCTCACACCCATCAGAATGGTTAACATTATCAACTCAGGCAATAACAGATGTTGGCGAGGATGTAGAAAAAGAGGAACCCTTTTGCACTGCTGCTGGGAAGGCAAGCTGGTGCAGCCACTCTGGAAAACAGTATGGACGTTCCTCAAAAAGCTAAAAATAGAACTACCTTACAACCCAGCAATTACATTACTAGGTATTTATCTAAAGGATACAGGAGTGCTGTTTCGAAGGGGCACATGATCCCCAATGTTTATAACAGCACTATCGACAATAGCCGAAGTATGGAAAGAGCCCAAATGTCCATCGACTGATGAATGGATAAAGAAGATGTGGTATATATATATACAACAGAGTATTACATGGCAATCAAAAAGAATAAAATCTTGCCATTTGCAACAAGGTGGATGGAACTGGAGTGTATTATGCTAAGCAAAATAAGTTAGTCAGAGAAAGACAAATATCATACGACTTCATTCATATATGGAATTTAAGATACAAAACAGATGAACATAAGGGAAGGGAAGCAAAAATAATATAAAACAGGGAGGGAGACAAATCATAAGAGATTCTTAAATAGAACAAACTGAGAGTTGCTAGAGGGGTTGTGGGAGGGGGATGGGCTAAACGGGCAAGTGGCATTAAGGAGGACACTTGTTGGGATGAGCACTGGGTGTTATATGTAAGTGATGAATCGCTAAATTCTATTCCTGAAATCATTATTACACTATATGTTAACTAACTTGGATGTAAATTAAACAATAAATAATAATAAAGAAATATATCTACTTCATTTATGTCTTCCATTGCTTTCTCAAGTGTATGAAATGACAGCTTATGTGGAAATCAAATCAAAGTCAAATTATCAATGTTATGTGTGTGGCTGGAGTTCAGAATTACCTTCATAAAGAGTCCTGAGGCCCCAAATGAATATTCATTCCACACTCCACCTCCAATCTCAGCTAACAAAAACAAGGGAAAAGAGTAGAAATGTTCCCAAGCTCAGGGCTCAGCCAGTGTTTGCATATGACCAAGAAAAAGAAAGATGTAAGCAGACACAACCAAAGTATGGGCTAGAAGTCCCTTGTAATTGTAAAGGTAAATGTTTGATTCATTGGATTCAGGTTGAATAATTTCAGTTGCATGATAGAAAATTATACACTGGCATACAGCATAGAAACCCTTCATAAGCTTTGTGGGATCCCTACATGACCTTTTTAAATTTCCTGGTCACCAAACATGTGTCAGGAACAGAACTAGAACCACAGATGCCATGACAAGTAACTGGCCCTACACCCTAGGAAGAGTCTGGAAACTTCTTTCTCACGTCTTGATCATGTTCTTGGATTATGTTTGGTTTTAGTACACGTAATGGAGGCATAATTCCTCTTTCAGAAATACCTGGAAATTAACAATTGTTTAATTGTATATTATGCTTATTCTGGCTTCAGTGAAAACGCATCTACACTATAAACTCCTATAAAGACTCGAAAGTTAGACCATAAGAAATACAGCCCACAGGCCACTGCCTTGCCCATCATTGTCCATCCCTCTTTCTCCTACAACCTGCAGCCTCGTGTGAGGTCTGTTCACCATAATACAGTATCATTCAGCATAATACAGTGTCATTCTTATGAGCTGTTCCTAATACTTTATATTGCTTTTGCACATTCCTTGCTACTTTTATCTCATTTGTGCTTTACAATACCTTTGAAAAATGGGTGGAAAAGAAATGTAGTATGAGTTGAGACACAGAATGTTCTAAACCCTTGCAACTCAAGACCAAATTCCACTTTGGCACTTACTACTTACTTCTATAGTCTGCCAGCTGTTCTCCCTGCCTCTTCCACCCCAACCCACTCCTGCCCCATCTCCATCAGGACATCAAAGGGCTCTTTTAAAAATTCAAATCTGATCATGATACTCTCCTGCCTAATCCTCCCCAATGAGCCCATGTCACCAACACTGCTCAGTATGTTTTCCAGGCCAGCATTTCAGCCCCACCAAAGCCTCCACGTGTGCATTCCCCCCACCTGGACTTCCCTTGCCCCACGTGGTCACCAGAAGGCCAACTCCTACTCACCCTACAAGACTCAGCACAAGTATACCATCTTTCATGAAACGTGTTTCTTAGAAAAACTCAGTTTTTCATTAGGAAAGACATTTGAATCAGTGCCTTCTTTGGAGGGACACCCTTTGAGGGATGCTCTTGACCCTGGAGAGAAAGCTATACCAAACCTCAGATAATTTGTGTCTCTGCTTTTTCTTCTATCAGTACCCACAATCCCTTCTGAAGAGGACTCGGCATACCAGAATGGAAGCCATGTTGATGTTACTATCACGACCTCAGAAAATAGACACGGAACCAGTCGAAGCTGACAAGGTCTCACAGGAAAATGCACATAGAAGCAAAAAATACACTTGGTTATTTTCTGCCCTTGCATAATACACTTTCTGTGAAAGTAGATCTTCCCCTTTCATCACTGTGTCCAAGAACTTTTGGGAAATAAAGTGGCCACTCTGTGAGTTAATCTGTAAAACCATCAGATAATGAGCACACAGGAGGTTCAAGAGAAAGAACAGCTCCCAGACCAGCAAGACCCTCAGGACTAGATTAGCATATCTAAAGACAAAATGTGTTCCTTATAAAGGAGACTGGTGAGGCACAGAAGCTGTCCAGCCCTGTGCAGCTGGCATTCCTTGACCTGAAATTTCGTAACTCCAATCTCTGTCTCACCTTCATGAGACCATCTTTTCTGTCTTCTCCCCTTATTTTTTCTTATAAGGACACTTAAAATTTGTGATTTGTCATTGACTTTAGGGTGCCACCTTATCCAGGATGATTTTATCTTGAGATTGTTAACTTAATTGCATCTGCAAAGACCAAATAAGGTTATATTCACAGGTTTCAACCTACAACAGAAATCATGCATCACTCTAATTGAAACCTTATCATGAACACCTCCAGTTCTGAATCCTGGCTGACCACACTTCTCTCTGATTGATTTCATGCCCCAGGTCACATGACCTCTCTGGAGTTCTGATATTCCAACCTCTCTGCAGTTATATTCTTTATGGAAAATCAATGGATAAGAATTTTGGTTTTACACTTGAGTCTTGCGAGTCAAGTAATTGTGTATCTGTGCTGGAGAACCAAGGTTCCATCTTGTAATGTGTTGACCCAATACTCTTTCTGAGCCTACTGGCGTGGAGCCCAACTCAAGTGTGGTAAATTCCCTATGGTAAGCCATCAAGGGAAGCTTCCAGAGAGACTGCTTACTGGCCATTCTGCAGATGACCCTCTCCTATGCCTGGCCATGCAAGGATAGAGAAGCAGAGAGGATCAGAGGTCCTCAGTGAACCAGTAAACATTCCGGATCTTTCCACTCTGTTTCTGTGCTGACCACAGTGGACCTTTGAGCCAATATTCAAAGAGACAACTGTGGGGCCAGTTGGGGTGGCAGAAGAAGAGGTAGAGAAGAACCTTGAAGACCATCGTGAGCCCTAACAAACTGTCTGAGTGAGCAATGCCCACTGCAAACAAGTGGGACTTGTGGCTGGGCAGCCACTTGAAGGGAAGCACAGACCTCCTGCATGGGCTTTGACATGCAACCTCTCCTCCTTTAACATGCTCAGCTCTGACTCTGGTCATTACCCAGGAGACAAGGAGGGATGACAGGGACAGATCTTGAGAAAAGTAATGGTCAGCTGTGGAGCATCTTCTCTGTGAGGCCACAGCATAATCCCCTAGGAAGGGGAGTCTGATTTCTGCAGCCTCTGCCAGCCAGGAAGCTTCAAGCCATTGGGATCCAATATCCTCAGTCTCGGCAGGCAAATGTCACCATCCAAGTTCTCAGGGTCTCCTCGTTAAGATCATATGTGTCACAATGACACTACATGTGTGTCCTCAGGAAGACATTTCAGCTGAGAGATTAAAAAGTTCCAGATGCTTTCCTCTGTGCGCTTCTGGCAACAGTAGAAATTCACCGACTGTGGATGTGCTCATTACCAGCCTATGGCCCCTGAAACACGGAAGGGACTCAATGTGAAAGGATGGGCATAAGGGCAGATTTGTGAAGCCAGAGCTAGAGACAGGGAACTCAACAGTGCTTTCATGAAAATCATCCTGGTTTATGTTATTAAAGTTAATTTAACCTAAAAACACATTTTTCTTTAAGTATGAAACACATAGGTCTATAATGAGTGTCCTGCCGGGGCTCCTGGGTGGCTCAGTCAGTTAAGCATCCAACTTCAGCTCAGGTCATGATCTCACAGTTTGTGGGTTTGAGCCCCACATCAGGCTTTCTGCTGTCATCACAGAGCCTGCTTTGGATCCTCTGTTCTCTCTCTCTCTCTCTCTCTCTCTCTCTCAATTAATTAATTAATTTTTTAATTTTTTTAAAAAATGAGTGTCCTGCCTGGCTTCCCTTCATCTCCCATACCAAAACTCACCCTAAATGCTGTCTGCCCAGTCCCTAATCAATTCTGGCCATGCAAGCAAGAATGCAATGGCAAGGAGCTCCAGTTCATTCCTGCCCAGTCCCCTCCCCATCCCCTGTGTCACCAGATATCCATGGGACGTTGTCCAAAAGTGGCAGTGGTTTCTGGAGAGAAAAAAATGACTTACTCGAAAGAAGAGTTCAAGGAGGGAGTGGTGCATGTTTTGTGTTGCATTTCAGACCTAACCCCCCTGGGTCTCTGCCTAACAGAAAGGAATGAAATATTCTGGGAAACATAAGCAGTGCGATCATTAACTCTTAGGCACAGTGTCCTAGATACCCACCCCCACAGCTCTTCAGACAGGAAATAGCAATACCACTTTAGCAAATAGCAATGAACTTAATAACTTAGTATTTCCTATAAAGAGGAGTAGAGGAAGAGAGAAATGACATGTTAAGCTTGCATAACCTGCTGTGTCTCACACGTACGAATCCTACTTATCTAAAGGCTTCAAAAGTCAACCCCAATGTGAACACAGAAATGTCACTGTTTGAGATGAATGTGGTTATTGAATATACTTCTGCCATACTGACCTTTCCAAATGCCATCTAAGTTTCCTACAAGGATTTTGGAATACGTCATATACACCAATAGTAGGTATTTTTGTTACATTGAAGGGTTTCTCATCCTCAGGTAAGGATCAGACAAGAGCCTTAAACAACTCTTTTAAACCTGCCTGCCTTTTTTGTAATAGAAGTCTTCATTTTCGAAGGTGAAGTATGCTGTTTTTCATGACAGCTTTGTTGCCACCAACAGAAATTCAAAGTATGGTTCTGAAGGTGAATCAGGTAGGATTACCTACATGCTGTTCTTGAAATCCAGCTCAGCTTATGGAAGAAGTGCCATCCATTTTCATATTCCATTTTCCAGGAAAACGTAGTCCATGTTCAACAGAAGGCCATTAAATCCCAAACCAGTGGACCCTGTCTGCCGGCGGGACACAGCTACATTTGAGTCAACGTCTTAAAGAAATACATTATCAATGTGTAAACACGAACAGTTCCAGGAAGCAGGAGTTTGTATTCCTGCCTTGTGTTTCACCGAAACCAAGACCCAGAGCTCACGCTTTCAGACAAAAGTTGAGTCAGGTTTGACCCTTGCTTCCACCAACTTCACTGACACTCCAGAAAGGCAGAGTTGCCTGGATGAAACCAAAGAAACTTCTGGCAACCTCCAAATCCTGCTCCTGATCGTGGCCTATACAAAGTGAGCCTGAGAAATGTAATTCATCCTAGGAATGCACCTGGAAAACAGCAATATTATATCCACCAGGGGAAAAGTATTCCTGGGGAGTACTGTGGGCTCTGAAACGTGAGGCTTCTCGTGCTTTCATAATTGTTATCCCAATTAATGTAACTGCAGACACCATTCTGTTCCCAGGTACAATTGTGTCCTGTTCTGAAGCTCACAAAGCCATTTGCATCAACACTTGTCTCTGCGAGGGAGTCTCAAGGCTGATGACCCCTCACATGGGCCCATCTACCTCTGTGCAAGTGCATTTTCTTTGCATTTCAGTTATATCCCTGACCTTGGAGGGGACAATGTAAAGGGGAAGCCTGATTAACTTTCCATTTATAAACCAATTATTTTACTATTGGCACCTTCATTCTGAAATCACTGACAGAAAATCTTTTACAAAACAAAATGTAATGAATGAGAAATCGATTGGATTTTTTTAAAGTCTGCCTCGAACTCAGCTATTAATAAGAGATGTCCTTTAATAAGAAAGGTCTCTCTGTAGAAGTTACTCCACATCAGAACCCAACTGTGCTGCTTCAATGAAGGACAACATTTTCTGCTCCCACCACAGACTCCTTGCCCTGAATATGACCCTCCCAGACACTCTTCCCAGAGGGCAGCTCAGCTGCCCCCTTTCTCTCCTGTAGGTCTTCATTCAAATGCCACGTTCTAGGTGAGGTCTTCCCTAACCACCCTGTTGATAACTGTAGGGCCCCTGCCCCATCACACCCACCCACTTTCTCTATTCAACTTTCCTTCACAGCACTTCTATACTTGACAGTCTTTACCTTGTGTCCAGCCCTTTATTTTGCTTATTGCGTGTCTCCTTCTATAAGAATGGAAGCTCCATGAGGACAGGGAGATAGTAACGACACCCAACCAGAAACCAGAACTGAGCAGTCACTCAATAAATACAATGGTCAATGTTTAAAATGGAAAGTCAAGGGGTGCCTGGGTGGCTCAGTCGTTTGAGCGGCCGACTTCGGCTCAGGTCACGATCTCGCGGTCCGTGAGTTCGAGCCCCGCGTCGGGCTCTGTGCTGACAGCTCGGAGCCTGGAGCCTGTTTCGGATTCTGTGTCTCCCTCTCTCTGACCCTCCCCTGTTCATGCTCTGTCTCTCTCTGTCTCAAAAATAAACGTTAAAAAAATTTAAAAAAATAATAATAATAAAATAAAATGGAAAGTCAAAATAAAATTGCCTACCAGGGACAAATAATCATCCTTATCTCCACTAAGGTAGACAGTATGGTGAACCCATTGTCCAGGTGAGCCAAGGACAAAAATATGATAGGAGGAAAAAACTTGCCTTGTGCCCTTGCACATCAGATACAAAGCCTTGTGCCTTCCATTCCACCTCGGATTCCTGACTCTGGCAATGGCCATGATCTCTCTGCATACCTCCACCTGAAAGACTCCAGAGAGAAGAGACGAAATGTTCCTTCTGGCTTCTGGCTTGCTTACTGAGACACTGGTCAGTTGTTTGCAGGACCGGCTTCAAGACAGTGCAATCAGAAGGGCTCCCATGCTTTGTTTAATGTTCTGTTGTCAATGTCTTCAAATTCTTAATAATTTCACCTTTGAACTTGAAAGTGAAGTCCAGTAGGACAATGAAGGGTACATGTGAGCAGAAAAGATTCATGAAATGAAGGGAAAAGCTTCATGTTTTAGTGCCTTTAACAGCTCTTTTTGTCTATCTTTTCCAACAAGCAGTGCACAGGGACCCAACAATTATGTAGTTGGCCCCAACTGTATCCAGTTTTATTTCCGGAGGGCAACAAAAACTTTCTACAATGGTGAAAACCTGTTGTGTCTTACAATCTGTTCTCCCAACTTGAGAGAAACATGGTCATCTTTTTGGCTAACAACCACCACCACCACAAAGCTCAGATCCAATTAAACCAGAAATTAAGAAAAGCAAGTGAGGCAATGAGTTGCTTTTGGAAGGAAAGAAAAAATAGAGAAAATTATTTTATAAAAGTAACTACTGGAAATGTTAACAATAGCAGCTTGAAAACTAGTCCATTGTTTGGAGACTCGTCAAAAAGTTATTCATTGAAATCATAGGACAATGTCTATAGCAAGTGTACCAGGTACTAAAAGAGAACTGTTTAATCCACCTTTTCCCCAGGGGAAGAGTGGGGACCAGTAAACATAATCCAAGGCTTCTCAAATATTGGAGAGAATTTGGCCACTCAACAATTATGCAAATTAATTGAAGGCAAAATGTATCTTTAATTCCACAATTTTCTAACTCTGAGAAAACTCTATGAACCCACAGGTTAAATTAAAATAGAGAAAATTTAAATGAGCTGCTGAAAAGCAAAAGTTAGATGGGCCATTTATAAATTAAGTTATCATGACATCCATGATAACAAGAAATCAAACAGTTTAACCCCCATAATCTCAAAGGCATAATATTTTCCTAATTTTCCAGACCTCCCCTGTTTCTCTAACTCCACTATCCTATACAAGAGGATACAAGACCTGAGAAGCAAAAGCCAACACCTCCAGGGGCCCAGACACATAACACCAATGTGTAAATCAGGCTGGATACAAGACAACAGGAGAGGTGGGTGAGTGGGAGTTGCATGTTTCTTTTCTAAGGAGGATTTTTTTAAGTGGGGGCCTGTGTTAGTCTGGGTCTTCTGAAAAGCAAAAATCAAGAGAGGATGACATGTACAAGTCATTTATTAAGAGAGCTGCTCATGAAAGGACATGGGAAGGAACCAGAGGAGGCTATGAGAGATGCTGGACCATGATGCAAGTCTGCCCCAAGGAAGGAAAGAAGTTCAAGGGGATGCCTCCTGAACTGCAGAGCAAGTCTACAGAAGGTTGGGCAAGGCCACCGAGGAGGGCTAGAGCCACAGCCAGAGGCATCCCACCTCTCCCAGAAACGGAGCTGCCTCCATATGCCACCTTGCTCAGTCATGGGAAGGATGGCCTCCGTGCCATCCAGTGATGGATTTCAGAGCACCACAGCTGGGGCTGTAAGTTAATTTCCACCCTCACCATTGGAGATCTGAGGCCATACCCATGGTGGCCATAGTGCCTACAAGATACACCTGAAAGCCAGCAGTTAGAGACTCTGCCTGAGCCCACTACAGTTGCATTCTTCATTCTCTTGACACCACTCTCTGGATGAACCGCCATCATCCTTTATATCTATATGTCTCTGCTGATAAAATGAGAGTTTAGTTACCCACCACCCCGTTCAGAGACTTTGAAAAGATTTATTAGTTGAACAATGGGCCTTGCATTGCTAGAGCAAACACATTTTCAAAACAAGCTGTCATAATAGATCTGTTGGACGTTCAGTCACTGGAGTTGCCTTCAGGCCATGAAATTTGGATCCGGTGTTCAGTTTGTTCCATTTCCTCAAGGAGGTCACTGTGCCCCTTGGTGAATGTGATTCCATGGTCAATAAGTTATGCAGAAACAAACAGCCTTTTTTTGACTAATCAATTTTATACGAGTTTCTGGAACATAAAGGACTCTCTCGTCCTCTGCTTTTTATACAGAAAAGTGTTGCCCTTGGGAAAGTCTCAGTGATCCCACTGTTCCTCCCACAGATACCAGAAATAGTGTCAGTGTTATATTTTAAAAGTTGGGAAGACAAAACCCCCAGCACCACCACACCCAGGGCCTGTGAAAATATCAGCAGCATTGTTGCCACACAGCGGGACCAAATGTACAATGGCTATATTCCCCAAAGTAGTCTCAAGTTACCAAAATCATTCTGTTGAAGGCTGAAAGAAAATAAAGTAGAAGGTCCCTGTAAATACGGAACTAGTGAAGAGAAAAACAATAAAAGGGCATCTTTTTAAAAACACAAATGTAATATGAAACATGAGGGAAGATTAGTAGCTAAGTCCTCACAGGGGGGACCAGAAGAAAAAAGACAACTCTGCTGTTGACATGTCCAAAATACCACCTGAGAAAGCACATTGCAATGGGCTTGTCAGAGGGAAGGTGACAGTCTTCCTCTGTAAGAGTAGGCAGAGAAAGGATCCAATAAAACTATGCCCGCAAAAATACATGGTATGTGTTTTTTGGAAGGAGATAAGTGGAGAAATACTTTGTCAAGAACTAATGTGGTATGTAGGGAAGAAAAGAACGTCAGAGTTCTAAGTGAGCAACATTTTACTGACATTGTTGACCAAGGCCTCAGTTAGACTATGTCCTCTGAAAATGAAATCGTGACATCATCTGTGTACTGCCTTTCCAGATCATTATTCACCCACCAGGAAGCCCAAGAATCCTCACTTTCAACATGTTCCCCCAATGAACACCGTACCCTAATATTTTCTTTCAGGAAATGGCAGCCATCTGTTCAGTCATACTCACTGGAAACCCATCCATCTTGGAAAACTTTTCTCCTTCACCCTTACACCACCCATCACCAAGACCACGTGGCTTCACTTTCCCTTGAATCCATGTATTTAACCCCAACTTCCACCCTCGTCCAGACAAAGGTCACTCTTTGCCTACTCTCCAGTGACTGCACTCCAACTGGTCTCCTCAATTCTACTCTTGCTGCACACCCCCATCATTCTCTGAAGAGCAGCCATCGATCTTCTCCAGACACAAATGGGATTGTAGTGCTCCACTGTAACCTCAACTTCTCCAGTGGCTTTCAGTTCTGCTTCACTTACAAAGACCCTCATCCTCAACATGCCACACAAGATCTTGCATGGTTGCACCCTCTCTCTCCAACTGGTCCACCCACGTCCTCAGCCCCTGACACAGCAACGGCACTGACTTCTTTGAGCTCTTCCAATACTGTACTCTTTGTGGCTTCAGAGACTTTGCAACTACTGTTCCTCCTGCATTTTCTAAAGTTCAGAAGCTACTTCCTCAGGAAAGCTTTCCATAACATGCCTTCAACTACCCCATCCCAGAATAATTTATGCCTTTTTTAAATTTTCCTTATTCTTCACTACTTGTTACACAAAAGAGAGCAAACCGTGCACACTGTCAGGCACCTCGGTTTTTTGTTGTTGCTGTTGCTTAACTGAGCAATGTGTTCCAAAGACCTCTCTGAATCAATTCACTGAGTGCTTCCTTACTATCCTCTGCAGCTCCATGGGAGGGCACTATATAGAGGCACCATGGTTTGTTTAACCCTTTTCCCCATCCAAGTCTTTTGCTCAACAAGACTGCAATGCCTGTCATTGTGTACATATATATCCAGGTCTGACTGTAAGGTCAATTCCTGCAGAAGTAGGACAATGGAAGTGTACTGGTGATTTTGATAAATTTCCATGCATATGTATTTTAAAGTAAAGTCTCACTTTGGAAATCTAAAATTCTGGGGTAAAAAATAAATCAGGAGATGGTGGGAAAGCCTTAGAGCCAGACATGTCCAGGCTTGAGTCTTTGCTCTATTATTTATCAACGATGTCAACACAGGTTAGAAAACTCCTCTCAGCCTGTGTTGTGGCTTCAAGCAATTCCCAAGCCTCCATGCTCTGCTGAAACTGCCCCCATTTTTCCACTTGCCAACTGGACACCTCATCTTACATGCCACACATCTTTAAATTGCGAATACCCAAAATGAAACTCATGATTTACCACTCTCTGGGTCTCATGGTCGACCCAGAGAGTCTAGGACAACCTCTCTCACCAGCCCTGAAGTGATCTTTCCAGAATACAAACCACACCTTTGTTGCTCCATTGATTAGAGCTGTTTGTTTGTCCCCCACCTTCTGTGGGCAGGTATCTACATACCCAGCATGTGAAACACATAAACCACAGCCTCTCCCTGCCCCACGTGTACCCCTCCCCTGGCCTCTTGCCACAGCAAACTCCTGCCTTCCTCTGAGAAGCTATGTCTTTCAAGCAGCCTTCTCTTTGCATATGGAACTCTCGTTACCTCTGTGCTTTTCATTTCACTTAGCAAATAATTTTGAGTGCTTAATATGTGACATTTATCTTTTAACTCAAAAAAATGGATGTTTAGTTTGCCCCCAGACTACTGAACCCTTATAAACTTCATTCATGTAACAGACCCCTGAATTTTCACAAAGCTCCTCCTACTTCTGGTACACAGGTGTCTTACTAGGGTAGTATTTCTCAGCCTTGGCACCACTGAAATTTTGGGCCACATAATTCTTTGTTGGAGGATGGGGAGGGTGGAGAGCTGTATTTTATAATGTGTGGTAGCACATTCTGGACTCTACCCACTAGATACCAGTTGCTCACAATCCCCCATTTGTGACAATCAAAAATGCCTATAGACATTCTCAAATGTCCCCTGGAAATTAAAATCCCCTAAGAACCAATGTTTTTGGGCATTTACGATGCTTTCCACATCCTGATCAGCAAGCCCAAGTAGCATGACGTCATTAGGAGGTGGACCCGAAGTGATGTTCTGTGCAATGTCAAGATGACAAGGCCCCTGTAGACGTGTTGACAGTGAATACATACAGCTGTCCTTCTCATACAAAGGCACCACTACAGATTTCCCCTGTTGATGAGGACTGAGAAGGAAGCATTTGCCAGATCAATAGTCACGTACCAATTTGAGACCATGTGTCGATCTTCACCAGCCAACACAGCACGTCCAATGTAACAGCTTCAAAAGAGATCATCACCTAAAAAACTTTGTGGTGGCCTGATTACCTCTGCTATAATTCACCTGATACCTATACAGTGGGTAAATTTAATGGTGATATTATGGGACCACCACCTTGCAACCTTTATGTCTTTGATGGTGGCAGTAATACCTACAGTTCCTCCTGGGATGTGATGTTGTTTCTGATTTACTATCTTGGATAATGGGGGAATAACAGTTTCAGGTGGTCTTACTTGGTCTTTGCTCCTATTATGTCCATTATTTCACAGGTCATGAGACCTCCTGGGAGTTCTAGAAACCACTGAATATGTCTATCCTGTTCTGGGACCTGAGAAGTAACCACAGGATAGTCTTGTGGACCGATGGACCCATTGCAAAATGGACATGGGGTAAAACTTCATTTGTCACCTACTCTCCTAAAGCTGCTAATCTAGCTGTGGACCCAATGTGTGGCATTTCAAATCCCCTGTTACCAGTGTCAGCTTAGGCCTTGTATGTAGAAGTTCTCGAAAAGTCTGGCTAGTCCCCGTTCTCTGGCACTGGTTACATGGGGAAATATCTACAGATCCCTTGAAGGGGAGGATTAAAATAGTAAATTTTCGTGTAGACTTGTGGGAAACAGTAGCATCCTTCTTCAAGGGGACCCCAGCCTCTCATTAGAATCTTTGGATTCTAGATGCAAAAACAGACTTACATTTGAAAACTGAGTGAGAGACCATCATTTTCCACTGAAGTTACCTTATGTTCTCCAGCTTCTATTATCATTATCATTATTATTATCCAATTTTAACAACACCCTAGCCAGCTGTCTGTCTGTCTCCTGTTTGGGAACACCGTGATCTCTTAGCCATTGCTGCACATCTCTGAAGGTTAAGGCACCCTAACTGCTACTCTGCAGTGTTTCCAATTATGATAATCATGGCCACCTTTGCCTCGGCTGGTTCAAAGCTGCTCCGGAATCTTATCCCCACTGACACTAAGGAGCCCAGCTCCACGGCAGTGTTTACCACCATTACCCCAGCCTACAAAAGACAGACGCCACCTCTCACACATGTCAGTGAGCCCTTAACTTGGGCATTCCCATTGCCTTCAGAAGGAAGTGTCCTCCAGTCTCTTTCAAGAAGCATTGTTGAGTGGAGGGTACTCAGGCTTTACATAGACAATCCATTCTAACATTCCCGACTCCTTGAGCCTGACCCTTTCCTCCAAATTATGTCAAACATACTGCAGCATCTCTCTCCTATCCATTTGAGGCCATCAACCCACCCAATGTCAAGGAGTCACCTCAACAGACTACTAAGACCAGCTCCAGGTAACCATGACAACCTGACACCCTCGAGATCCACTCCTACGTGTCTTTGCTGACACATCTTCCCATTCCTGTAAGTCCTCTGACACACGGACAGATTTCTCCCGGAGCTGAGTACATTTCCCCACCCACTGAAGCTGTGCTCAGCTCTGACTCCGGTCATTACCCAGGAGACAAGGAGAGATGACAGGGACAGATCTTGAGAAAAGTAATGGTCAGCTGTGGAGCATCTTCTCTGTGAGGCCACAGCATAATCCCCTAGGAAGGGGAGCCTGATTTCTGCAGCCTCTGCCAGCCAGGAAGCTTCAAGCCATTGGGATCCAATATCCTCAGTCTCGGCAGGCAAATATCACCATCCAAGTTCTCAGGGTCTCCTCGTTCTCCATCAGGGAACTTTCTTTGACATTAAAGGGACTTTAAGGCTGTCCATTTAGTCTTTTCCATTTCCTCCATCCTTCAGATCAGATCCTGACTTTTAGAACCTTGTGTCCTGCAGCTTTAGGAGATGAGAACCCCCTTTAGAGCTACCATAGGAATACCCTGGCTTTCAGAGAGAGCTTCAAGATAGCAATTAGCTGCCTATTATTTTCATCTAGTATTTTCTTTTTGCAAGGCTTCCAGTGCCTTTCAAAGTGATTATCCCACATCACAATCCTTATAAATTTTCATTGCCTCAAAATGGGCCAAGTGTCACAGTGAGTTGATACCTCAACACTCTACCTCCACCTTCTCCTTGTCCTCATTAACCACAGATAAAAGCTTTGGTAGCTGTGATGCCACCAGATGCCAGGTGATGTCACCATGTGCTTACCACAACCAACGCCCACCAGAGTGTCTGCTTGCTGGAGTCAACACAAATTCCAACTCTTTTGGCCCAAGTTCTCTAGACAAGAGACCCTGGAGCACACACTTATGTGCTAACACTTCACTGCAACGTGCACTCCTAGAGAAGCAGGGGTGTGGGGGGGCGGGGGCGGGGAGAGCAATGAAGCAGGGCAAAGGGAGCCTAAATGCAGAAGTGCAGAGTACCAAGTTGGCCAAAGCTTCGTAACAGCCTGGCTGTTTGCGTGACCTCATGAGATGTCTTCAGGAAGGTTGTAGGGACTATGACATCTCAGAACAGTCACTGGGGCTCAGGGAGGGGGGGCAGTGGTAGGGAAGGGCCCGTCAACCAGCCTCTTCCTATCAGCTGCCTCCCACTGGGCAAAGTCAGCCCCATGGTTTTTGTGTCTCCACACTTTCAAGACAGAAACCCCAGCCTCTTCCAGTGCAGTGGGCTCTCCTTGCCAGTCAGGGCTGAAAGGACAGTGGCTTGACCTGCAGTGGTGGTAGCGGCGGCCTCAGTGACCTGACTCTGTGACTTTGGGAACAGTCCAGGCCGAGGCTGGGCAGATATGTGGTGCGCGGTGGGCGGATCTGGGTGGGTCCATAAGCGGACTCTGGCACACACCCTGAGCACTAGCCTTGCCTTTGCATATTAATAAGGCCAATGGGTTGGAGGTAAAGAAGCACAGACACGAGACACAATGACTTGCAAAGTCATGTGAAATCTGTTCTCATCCGTTTCAGATTCACATCCTTAGTTTCCTTCTCTGTTTGTTTTTTTAAAGAAAGACGGTTATATAGCAACTAAAGACATGGCTATTTCCTTAATGCAGTCACTGAACCCGTGAAGATAACCACAGTTTTCAGGGAATTTCACCTGCTTAACCAAGAAGGGGAATTTAGAAAACCAGAATTGTCTTAAATTATAAATTCTACCCTGGGGGTACGTTCTTACAGCTCACTGCTGCTGTTCCATCCCCTGGATTTTTGCTTTAATTAGCTAGACAAATTGCATACATTCTGCATTTCATTTTGTACTTTACAGCCTCAACTCCTTCGGCTTCTTACTGCCTCACCCGCCCTCTGGCTGATGGTCACGTCTGACTGCAGAACAGCTGTGTGTGTATGCTTGGCGGCAGGAGCCCACTTGTCTGAGACTACAATCGGCCAAAGGAGAGAGAGAACAGAAAAGGTCAGAGTGCCTCCCATTTGCACCTACTAAGAGCCAAATTGAATCTGAGGGACCTGGGATATTTCAATTATAAAATGTACCATGTCTGACTTCATTACAGATTCTGCTCTTATAGTTCTTTTATTTATTTTTAATTTTTTTTTATTTATTTTTGAGAGAGAGAGAGAGACAGGGCATGAGCTGGGAAGGGGCAGAGAGAGAGGGAGACACAGAACCTGAAGCAGGCTCCAGGCTCTGAGCTGTCAGCACAGAGCCTGATGCAGGGCTTAAACTCGTGAACCACGAGATCATGACCTGGGCCAAAGTCGGACGTTCAACCTACTGAGCCACCCAGGTGCCCCACAGATTCTGCTCTTAAAATGGCACAAAAGTTGACTACATCATATTTCATCTGAGTGATGGCCATTACTCTTTAAAGATACTGCATTGAATATTTTTATTACTGTACCATTTTGTGATGTGAATAATCACAATGTATTGCATCTGTGCTATCTGTTTAAGTCTACTGAAAAACCTTTCTGAATATCCCTGTATTTCATACGTTTGAATTTAGGACTTAGCAGCCAAAACAAACTTTGCCTTTGTATTAAACGAATAACACAGTGCAGTACAAGTCAGCCCAGGCCAAAAACAAGAGCACACACAAAAAAGTGTATTCAATGGCACATCTGCCGTGCCTACACAGTCTCCTGTTACAACCCAAGATAATGTGCACTTACCATATTATTCTGGTTTTGCATTCAGCAAACCAACATTCATGTGGCATTCGAATGCCACAAGAGGACAAGGCTTAAAAAGTAATCCTTCATTTTAGTTGTGGGTCCAGCTATCTTTGGAGTACATGACCTGAGCACTGCCAAGAGCTTACAGAGCAGCAAGATTGACAGCCCTGAAGGAGAGACAGCCAACACAATATTTACCCACTATATGAATGTGGAGGGGTTGTTTGTTTCCAGTAAGAAATATCCCCTCTTGGAACATGAATCTTTCAGACTGGATTAGAAAGGGGCTTTCGTAGACATCCAAGGAAACAGCTGATCGACACTTGGTTGTCAGCCACAGTGCCCACTGCCAGACATACAAAAGGGTCCCTCACGAGCATATTTTGCTTTAGGTTCTTAACTGTTTCCCAAACTATTCCTTTTCTGGAGTAAAATGAGAAAGAATATTACACAGATGAGAGAGAGCCATGTAGGAAAAAAGAACCTCACACAACAAAGGTATCCACCAAATACTTGAGGAAGGAAGGAAGGAAGGAAGAAAGGAAGGAAGGCAAGCAAAAGAAGGAGGGAAGGAAGGAAGGAAGGAAGGAAGGAAGGAAGGAAGGAAAGAAGGAAGGAGAGAAGGAAGGAAGGAAGCAAGGAAAGAAGGAAAGAAGGAAGGAAGGAAAGAAAGAAAGAAAAAGGAGGAAGGAAGGAAGGAAGGAAGGAAGGAAGGAAGGAAGGAAAGAAGGAAGGAAGGAAGGAAGGAAAGAAGGAAAGAAGGAAGGAAGGAAAGAAAGAAAAAGAAGGAAGGAAGGAAGGAAGGAAGGAAGGAGAGAAGGAAGGAAGGAAGCAAGGAAAGAAGGAAGGAAGGAAGGAAAGAAGGAAGGAAGGAAGGAAAGAAGGAAGGAAAGAAGGAAAGAAGGAAGGAAGGAAGGAAGGAAGGAAGGAAGGAAGGAAGGAAAGAAAGAAGGAAGGAAAGAAGGAAGGAGAGAAGGAAGGAAGGAAGCAAGGAAAGAAGGAAAGAAGGAAGGAAGGAAAGAAGGAAGGAAGGAAAGAAAGAAAAAGGAGGAAGGAAGGAAGGAAGGAAGGAAGGAAAGAAGGAAGGAAGGAAGGAAAGAAGGAAGGAAGGAAGGAAGGAAGGAAGGAAGGAAGGAAGGAAAGAAAGAAAAAGAAGGAAGGAAGGAAGGAAGGAAGGAAGGAAGGAAGGAAGGAAGGAAAGAAGGAAGGAGAGAAGGAAGGAAGGAAGCAAGGAAAGAAGGAAGGAAGGAAAGAAGGAAGGAAGGAAAGAAAGAAAAAGGAGGAAGGAAGGAAGGAAGGAAGGAAGGAAGGAAGGAAGGAAGGAAGGAAAGAAGGAAGGAAGGAAGGAAGGACGGAAGGACATGGCACCATATGCATTTTTCTGTATCTAAGGTCTTATCTGTCTAGTTAAAGTTTGGAAAGATAAACTAAGCAGTGTCTTTTTCATCCCTTTTTTAAAGTAACATAAACAAGCATCGCACTTATTAAAAACTAATATTAATTATAAAATGTGGAAAATAAGAAACGAAGTTCCCCCAAACCTATTCTTTAGCCATTACCTCCAGTAACCATTTGCTGCATATTCTTCCAGGCTTCTTTCTCGAGCATGTATAAAACATATGTACATATTTTTAACAAAATGGGATCATATATATATATATATATTGTATCCTCTTCTGTAAGTCACTTTTAAAATCTAATTTTCTATTATAGACATGTTTTACGTCAGAATACACAGTAACTATACCTCACTCCTTTAAACACTGAATAATATTTTACGAATCACTTACCCAATCCCCTGTAGATGAAGCAGTATAATTATAAGGTCAAAAATAAAGGCACGTCCTTCTTCTTAATAGATAGTGTCAAATTTTTCTCTAAAATACTACACCATCAACAACACTGACTACTGTCAATTTCCTTAATGCTTATGATCTGGAAGAAATGTGTTTTAGTTGTTCTAATTTGTATTAGCTTGACTATCAGTGAGGTTAAGCACCTCTCCTATTTATAAGTTATCTATACTTCTGTGAATTGCTTTTTCATATCCTTTGCCATTTTTAACTGGATTGTTTATTGCTTCTCACTGGTTTGTAGAAACTTAGGCACTTCTTAGGTTAATTGTTTTAGTTATATATAGTGAATATTTTCTCCACCTTGGTAATAGTTTTTTAATTGGGATTATGTTACTTTTAGCTATATAGAAGAGTTTTTCTTTCAATGCTATCAAATACATCTTTCTAAAACATTATGACTTCCAGGTCACATGTCACGATTTAAAATGCCTTGCCTAGGGGTACCTGGGTGGCTCAGTTGGTTAAGCATCCGACTTTGGCTCAGGTCGTGATCTCATGGTTCATGGGTTCGAGCCCCATGTCAGGCTCTGTGCTGACAGCTCAGAGCCTGGAGCCTGCTTCAGATTCTCTGTCTCCTTCTCTCTGCCCTCCTTCCCTTGCTCACACTCTGTCTCTCTCTCTCAAAAATAAATAAACATTAAAAAATTAAAAAATAAATAAATAAATTTAAAATGCCTTGCCCACTCCAACATAATGAAAATGTTTTCTGTTTTTACTAGTACTTTAAAGATTTTCTTATGTTGAGATACATAATCATTTCAAATTTACTTTTACATGCAGTACAAGTTAGAGATACAACTTTTTAAAAATTTTTTTAATTCTTAAATCTTAGTTTTATTGTTTTTCAATTTTACCCAGTTACAGCCAGTTTAAAACATAATTTCTTCATTAATCCATCCTATTGTCACTGATTGAAAATGACTCCTTCATCATCTACCAATTTGCCACTTACAGTTAAAGGCTTTTAGAGCCAAGACTGAGGTTTTCAGAAGAAGAAGCAATTCTGCCTCAAGACTGCAAATAGAAACCCTGGCCGAGTTTCCAGCTTGCCTGGCCTGCCCTGCAGAACTTGGACCCAACTGTGCAACATCATCTCTTTATTTTATTCTGCTAATCTCTTGGTCGAATCCTGGGCTGGCATCTTATTCTTTGAATTACCATGACCTTATAGTTTGTTTCACATCAAGGAAAGTAAGAATCTCCCCTATTACTCCTTTGCAAAAGTTCCTTGGCTCTTCTAGTGCCTTGCTTTTCCACATTAACTTTAGAATCAAATCTGCAACATACACTTGCTGCCTTAGAAGAACCCTTTCCCTCCTCCATCCAAAGTCCACTTAGAAGGCATCTTCTGTGTGCTGGCCGTGGTGGGTAGGGGCTCTTGCAATGGTCCCAAGCATTAGAGAGCCCACAGTCTGATGGGTTATAGACTAATAAAGAGTGAATTTCCATGATATAATGTAATGAGGGAAATAAAGGATGATCTGGATGTTCGAACAAGCTCAACGCCAATACAGAGCTTCAGGAAAGGTTTCTACAGGAGGTGCTCTCTAAACCTCAACATAATAATCATAGGAGTTATGCAGAAAAAAAAAATAAGGAAGAGAGTAGATCAAGGAGGCAGAAGATCAAGAGAGTAGGTTACAGAAGGCATGTTGAGCCAAAAGACCTGAAAAATGTCTAAAGTGATGGAAACATGATAGATGAGGCAAAGGGCCTGACACACTATATTAAGGAGGCTGGGTTTCTTCTGAAGACCGATGAGCTGCCTTCAAATGGGTTTTGAGCAGAAGAGAATAAGGGAAATTTGTCAGAGACAATGAGTAATCCTTGAGGATCTAAGCGTTCCCAGCCCAGTGGGGCACATCAGGTTAGGCGGTGCCATGTGACCAGTTCCAGCCAATGGGCTGTGTGTGGAAGTGACGTGTGACCTTCCATCCCAAAGCATTTAAAAGCTGGTGCTTGACCCTCCCACACTGGTTGCCACAGCAACCCGGAAGCCCCCGTGCTGAAACGGTGGCTCCCCAAGGTGGCAGCAGCCTGGACCACCAAGTCACTACTGCATGGGGGTAGCTGACCTGAAGAGCCACCCAACCCACGCTGGAATTATCACAAGGCAAGAAAGAAATCTCTATGCGCAAGCCACTGAGACCTC
Source organism: Panthera onca (assembly GCF_046562875.1). Classification (NCBI taxonomy): domain Eukaryota; kingdom Metazoa; phylum Chordata; class Mammalia; order Carnivora; family Felidae; genus Panthera; species Panthera onca. The sequence goes on along the minus strand of NC_138347.1, from coordinate 9,483,088 downwards.
GAGACTTACTTATTTCTATGGTACAGCCTGGTGCTAACCTGACTAATAAAGTTCCCAAACACAATCCACCTTTTCAAAGCTCCACAAACCACTGAAAGTCCCTGTCCTCTATAGTTAAGAATACTCCTTCCTCCCTTGGGGAAAAAAGGATGATATAAACTCATGTCATTGCTATGTCTTTTCAGGGATTTACAAATCACTTCACTGATGAGCTCTGTGCTCCCCTGAACAGATGTGAGGTTCTTCCTGCATAGGGAACTCCAATCTGCAATTTTCCTCTCTCCTTCTTCATGGTCCCACCTTCTCTCCTTATTGCCTCTTTGTTCTTTCAGCCCTGGCCTTTTTCCTATCTTTCTTCATCAGTGAGATGGTCCTGGTTGCTAACTCAGAGGCAGCCATATGGCAGCTATAGCCACACACAACGACTTTGCTTCCAGCCCCTCTGTGCCTTCACAGGGAGCAGACAGGCTCCATAGCAATGCTGCTCCTGCAGACAGAGAGACCTGAGTTCAAATCCTCCCTGGTCTCTTCTTCTTCATATGAACTTTGATGGGTTCCTTACCTTCTCTGAGACGTAGTTCCCTGTTCTGCAAAATGGGGCTACTAGTACTTTTTGGAAGTCTTTTGGAGATTATGGGAAATATAAAGTTCCTAGCACAAGGCCTCGGCCCACAGAACATGAATTTCCTAAAGGTCTGTTTCTTTTTTTTTCTTTTGCCCTTTCTTCTGAAGGGTAAACCAGCTCCTTTTGGCTCCTCCCCGTTTAATTCCATTTTTATTCATCCAGGTCTTTTGATGGACAAAACCCCATACTCAAGTCTGTGGAGGATGCCAGTGATCAGCCAAACTAGGCACGGAGGCAAGATATACTCATGGAGGAAAGTTAGCAGGCTAGTAATAAAATTTGTAAATGCCCGGTGTTTAATATGAGGCATAACCCTTGAAGAAATACACAGAAGGAGAAATTTCCTAGGCTCGGGTTTAGGCTAATGACTCAGCACAGGAGGCAGAAGGGAGAAACTGGTCCTGTTTTCCCAGTGGCCAGGACTCTCACGGCTCAGTCAGGCACCCTCTCTAGTTCCTAACTGTCATCGGATTGACAGCTGTCCCAACGATGACAGACGAAGAGAGATTTCTGGACAGGCTCTGTCCACTCAAAACAGAGACCCCCTTAGGTACTATCACTTGTCTACTGATTCAGGAAAGTGAAACACATCTACTTTTGAATGAATGTACCCACCCCACGGTTGTGGAAGGTCTGTTCTGTACAAGGCACAAGAGTAGTTACCACCAAGGCTGTTCTTGACATTGAAGGCTGGGACGGTGTCTGGTGCCGCTTAGCTTACCCTGAACCTAACACCAGCAGCAGACACACAAAGGGTATTTACACAAGGTCAGAAGATCATCCCAGGGCCCCGTAAACAGTGCCCACAGATGTTCTCAAACTTCTGACTGGGGCAGGGCCAGCTCCTTACTGAGGTCAACACCTTCATGCAGCAGGTGGCCTGCACATGAATTTGTTTCAAGTCCAACAAAGCTCCAGCCACCACTCCCAAAGAGGAACGTGCACTTTATCCGATCCTATCACACTAAATACAAAAAATAGGCAAAGTTGCATATCAACATAACATACCCACGTGCCTAAGACTCCAATATCAAATGGCACATTCAAAGGCCCTGATAAAAGCAAAACAAGTCAATAGTGACTAGGTCAACATTTCTACTTCTGCTTCTTTCCAAACCCTTTGGTACATGGAAATTTAATGAATGGAAGGTTGATTTCTCCCCAGACTTTAAGGTAAACAAGTACCAAGGGTGTGACACAGCACCAAAAAAACCAAACAAGATCTTAGGATGGATTCATCAATAGAGGCACACCATCATGAACAAAGGCAACAAATCCCCACATATGAATGATAGATGCGCCCCTCCACAATCAGACCTGGGGGATCCCTGCAGGAGGTGACAGAGTGGTGACCACTGTGCTTCCTTTGAATCAGTGAGGACATTCAGGCAGGAGACAATCAGCTCAAACACTGTGTCATCTTTAAATGTTGCAAGAACCAGTGTGAAGACAGCTAGATTTTACCACATAGTTCCCAAGGCAGTGCTGAGACCAATAGATAAAAGTGACAGGGACAGAATATTGCAGCCCTCAACCAAATGTGAGGGAGACCTTTCAAAACGATTAAAGCTGTTCAAAAAATTGTTCAAAGTCTCCTGAGGTGGTGAGCATCCTGTCACTGATATATTCACACAAATGTGTCTTTCCACTTTCGTGGCTACGTGGAAATTTAGAGGGAACATGAGATTCTTCGGGCTTCAAGTCAGGTTTTGTGGAAAGTGTCCCAAAGGACAGAGAGGTTAGGCCGGGTGGCCTCAAATGACTGTAGTTAAGGTAACCAAAAAGTGTTGCTTCCTCAGATATTTTCTCCTACGACAAAGGTTAAGAATTTCCCCGGGTCAGGTTTTGAATCACATCTTTAACATTTCCAATCCTTCTCCCCACAGGCATGTCCCCTGCTCAGTGGCATCTGGGTGTCTTTGCCCACTTCTCCCAGACCCCACAGTCACACCCACACTCTTGCTAAAAGCTGTGGACTATAAACTTCATCATGTATAATGCAGAAAGGGAATCATTGATTTTGTTCTGATTAGTCATCATAATGCTTTTCTCTTATATGTACTTAATCGCTGTGGTTTCTCCGAGAATGGAAAGCTTTCCTCTCTATAGAAGAATCCAAATAGCTCTCTAAACAGACACCAGCTGGGCAAACAGTGCAGAGAATTTCGGTGCAATGTGATGAGAGCAACCACACCCACAGCCAAGGCCAAGCAGCCTCTCCACACGGCAGCCAAATTACAAAGAACTGTGGAGGGACTCCTTCTGATCTAACCGTAGGGTGCTTCCATTTCTTAAGAGAATGTTCCATCCAGCTTTGTGGTTAGTCGCAAAGCCTGAAAGTGACTCATGGACTAGAGCATCGGCCAGTGTTTCCCTTCCAGGACTAGAACCGGACGGAGTCGAGCAGCACCAGCTCCAGCAGGAAACGATAATTCAGCTGGCGGCCTGGCCTTGGGCCACAGTGACAGGCTTCCCTGTAGGCCCCGTCGCTCTGCAGGCTCCCCTTCCCGCCTTGCCTCTTCTCGCTAAGCCTGTCTCTCTGCACAGGGACGAGAGGCCTTTCGTGTCCATGTCTGAGGGATGCTGGGGAAGTGTGCAATCTTAAACACAGGAAACACAGACGGTGGCATCCAAGACAGTGTGCTCTCCTCCGCTCTCTGCTCTCTGTTCCAAAGGAGAGTTCCCAGCAGCTAACAGGGTTGTGTGACCACCCACCATTACAGAATTGTCTGGGGAAGGATGAGGTGGGGTAGGAAAAATGAATGGATGAATGGATGAACGAATGAATGAATGAATGAATGAATGAATGAATGAAAGTGACTTCTCTAAGACTACAGACTGTTGAATAACCAGGTGGTAATCTTCCCTTAACGAATGTTCTAGCATGGAGAGGCGGGGACATGTGGGTGTGAGAAGGGTCATAGCCTCCTCCTATTCTAAGGGAACCAATGCTTGCTAAGCCAAGAGGTTCCTTAGGGCTGGAGCTGGGACCTGTATTTCCAACTAATGCTCCAGAGGACACCGCAGCTGATGGAAGAGACAAGAAAGAAGAGTATCTTTGATGCCTAGGCCCCCTGAGGTCTGACCATGGGCACAGTCAACCTCCCAGAGTAGGCACAGCGAACTCAGAAGCTTCTCCTTGGACACAGGACCACCCAGCTTCTTGCTCCATTGGAGGAAGTATGAAGCCACATCTTCAATTTGTGTTTTCACATTAAGCAGCATCAAGCCCTTTTGTGTCCTCAGATTTTGCCTGGACTGGGTAGTGTCTCTACACTGCGAATTCCAAATTACCAGACACAAACACACTTTTATTTCTTTGCAATCTTTATTTGACCTAGAACACACTCGGCGGAAGCTGAGCTGCATCCTGCAAGGGTACACTGCCCCCAGCTGGTGCTGGGCTCGGCGACCCAACTGGACCACATCAGTAAAGCTGGCTCCACCTGGTCCGGGTCTCCAGGCTGAACACTGACCAGGCTTTCAAATACAAGACTTGGTGAAAACAGCGGAACTATTAAACCTACCTGTGAACTGAAAACTAAATTATATGTATGTTCATTCTCCTTGGAGCTGACCTGGGCATTAGTTACATCCATGTCTGAGAACTGTAATCAGCAAGATGCCAATGTCAACAGGGGGTGAGGCCCAGGGCACTGTGGGTGCAACAGTGCACTCCCCCTCTCTCTCCTTTGGAGAGTGGAAAGGGGTCAGCCTAAGCAAGGGCAGGGTTCTGGAGAGACATGGGGAGGGAGCGAGGGAGGCAGGTGGAGGCTGTGTTATTGGTATAGAGAAGCGCATCCCAGCAGAGAGGGTGTCTGCCTGGAGCACAGGTGATGACTGTCCTATGGACACAGACACCACAGGTGGCCTCAGAAACGAGCTCCTGCTCTGGCGGGTAGGAACCATGGGTGGAGGCCTCACAGAGCCCACCTCCCTGGCTTCTTTCCACGCTCCACCCTCTTTCCTAACTTCCTCCTCCAGAAGCTTCCATGGAGAAGCAGCTGTGCTGCGGGCAGGTGTGGTAGCTCCTGGGGCCTGAGTCCCATCCACAGACACAGGCAAGGAGGCCCCTCACTGCCCTGGGGCCAGTTTCCACTTGCTCTACCCTGACAGCAGCCCCAGCACTCTGGTCTGGAACTCTCCTTGTGGACTCTGCCCATCCTTCTTTATGTTCTTGTTTCTGCGTGACCCATGCTGGGATGTTGCCCTCTTTTTTTTCAGGGACCTAACTCGGTCTCTTCTTAGGAACTGCCCCAACTCCCTCTGTATATTGATTGCATTACCTCCACCGATTGTTTTTTGCAGAGCGTAGCTTCCCCCAGATCAAGAAATGCCCACAGCCCCTCTGAACTGAAGAACCGGGGTGAAACACAGAACTCTCTGGCTCCCTCTCCATCCTCCACACTCTCTGGCAAGCCCATCTTCCGGCACAGGCTGAGCCCTGCATGTCGCAGGCGAGGAACCACTGGCAAGAGGCGTTTCTCATTGGGTTCCAAGAATGTGGAATCGTGAACACCATGGCACATTCAGGAGGACAAGTCAACGAGAGCTGGTACTGCGATGGGAACTGCGGACAGAATTCCTCAGTGATGCCTCAACTTTGAACTTGGACGAGCAGGTAAATGGCAAATGAGGGAAGGAAGACCAGCCAGAAGGGGCATGGGTGCATGTCCATGTTTAGATCCTCCCCCAAAAGTACCTGCTATCGTTATCCCCTTGCTTCATCATATACACAGTATGCGATGGTAAGTGTATAACTACCACCTCCCCAAAAATCAAATGTGTGTGTGTGTGTGTGTGTGTGTGTGTGTGTGTGTGTCCCTTTGTAAGTTTCTTATACATTTTTTATACACAGGATGTACAGCACACAATTTACAAAAAATGATAAAATACATGATATCCCATAATATTCTTTATTATAAATCTGTACAGTTAATTGATTCGCACAGAATTTTTTGAATTTTGCCACACCTTCATAATTTCAGCCAACCAATGGCCGTAATGGGGGAGCGAATGTAGTTCCAGGACGAATGTTGGTTAATATTTTGTTTACATTAGCAAGTAAAGAGAAAGCAAAATGACAAAAGTATATGGCAGAGCCTCACCTCTTCATCAGTCATGTGAGCAGCTTTTTTGTTGAGTCAGACAATAGTTTTCAAATAGTAGAAGACCATGTACTCAATTTCTGTGTTATTCGTGAGGTAACATCCACGGACACGACCAACTTTTAAGTTTAATCAGTTCATCACCATTCACATTTCGTCCACCATTTTGTTATGTGCACATGGGTATGTTTATACCGAACGATCAAGCCCTAGTTTGTAGCGTTAGCCATCTCTTTCATGTAAGTTACAAGTTCTCCCCTCATGGCCTATTTCAAACTACCAAGGTGACGTCACCAAACGCAGAGTCTGAAAGAGATCGTAGTAGCAGGCCAGCATATGAGATTTTCACACACACACATAGAATAGAAATAAATTACCTCAAAAGCACAGATAATAGTAAAATCCAGTAAATTAATTAGGTGATGAGGTTAGCATATTTATTACCATTGTCTTTAGTATATAATTTTTATTGTAAATTTATATAATTTAATTTTTAATGTTGGCTGCGCTTAACGACTGGCTCGCAAAGTCCCTGAAAATTTAATTATTGGGTCTCACAAGCCAGTTCAAGCCACCTCTAACACACCATTGTATGAAAATGGGATCACGCTCTATGCAATCTTCAGGCAGCTGTTTTATCACATATTATGTTATTCTTGTCTTTGGACCTCCCACCCTCTTCTTTGCTCACAGCTCTGTCACAGGATGTGGAGCCCTGAGAACAACTCCCAGAATCCCTTGCCAACAGGATTTCTATTCTATTACCAATGAGAGGTGGATGGGAGGACAAAAGTAGATTTCATCATCCTCAGGCAGTGATGGTGGCAGAAAACACGGGCTCTGCAGAAGCAGTAGTGGCTTCCTGAGACTTCCTGGCCTGTGAGGGGCACCCTCACCCTTGGGTTTTGCCCCTCCCCCATCCTTTCCAACAAATTTGTAGGGCCTGATTTCCTGTATTCAGCCCTTCCTGTTGGAAATATGTAGAATGGTTTCTGGTTTTCAGATTAGAAGATTGGGATTTATCCATGTTCAGGCATGGAGCCCAGTGCCACCATTTTCACTGTGGTATAATATTCGATTCTAGGATGGTATCACCTAGGACACCCCACAATTAGGCTCCATTTCACACCCTGCTGACCCAGGCTTTAATGCTTTCAATACAGCCAATATACCCAAATTATACTGTCACAAGCAACCAGACATTGTTCTTGTGTTTACCCAAATGGCTCTCATGCTTACCCATTAGACATGTCATTCCTTGCTCTTATCAGCACCTTCTGCAGGTGATCCAGTGGGCCTTGCCTTCTAGTCCATCAACCTTGACCTAATGTGCTCTCCTGTGTTGAAGGAGGGCCTATTGATGGTCAAGAGACTGGTTCCTATAGGTCACTACAAGCCCACAGGAGCAGGATGAAAACAAAAATCATATAATAAAAATGTAGTTCACCTTCTCACAGTAAATTAGTGTTAGTTGTAAGTTTATAATAGTGAAACATAACGGGCAACAGTCCACATATGCCCACTAGTCAATCAGACTCAGCCACGACTTCTCTAGAGTGCCCCCTGTGCTCACACAATCTGTTCTGAGATATGCAGGAGAGAAGTTAATTTATTGTTAGGAAGAAAAGGGAAAATATTTCTCGCCTTGTCTGTGGGCCCTATTCACCCTTCAAAACCCAATTCAGACATCTCCTCCATGATGCTTTCTCAAACACTACCAATCTGAAATACCTTGCTCTATGTCCGCTGTGCCTTGTATATAATTCTTTATACCCTTGAGGGATGAGGTAATGTCTTTTCCCCAAAGAAGAGATTTGCTTACCACTTACTGTTAAGAGCATTGGAATCCCCAAGTTCTGTGTTCCTCAGCTGTGAGGCAAACCCCCTGCATGCTTAGTATCTACCTAGGCCCCTTCATGTTGCCCTGTGCGACATAGGGGATGACAAGAACCCATCCCAACATGAAGCTCATTCCACTTGCTGTGCCACGAATAACAAGTCCTTTGTCTCTGACCCAGGAACCTTGAATCTTTTGCCAGCATCCACAAAACAGGAACAGGCTGATGTACTAGCTTGTAAGTAGAATACAATCCCAGATCCTTCACAGATCCTGGACCGACTCTGTGTCTTTTCATCCTTACAGGCTCCAGAGTCCAACACAGGTCCTGATTAGTATATGTCTGGATTTTAATCAAGTTGAATTGACAAGGGGCGCCTGGGTGGCTCAGTCAGTTAAGCGGCCGACTTCAGCTCAGGTCATGATCTCACGGTTTATGAGTTCGAGCGCTGCACCAGGCTCTGTGCTGGCAGCTCAGAACCTAGAGCCTGCTTTGGATTCCGTGTCTCCCTCTCTGTCTGCCCCTCCCCCGCTTGTGCGCTATCTCTGTCAAAAAATGAATAAACACTAAAAAAAAGTAAAAAAAAATTAAAAAGTTGAATTGACTAGACCAAAGACAAGAACTTTTCTTCTACTGAGTACCATATAGCCCAATGTTTCTCAACCTTGGCACAACTGACATTTGAAGACTGTCAAACCAGGGCTTGATTGACATTCTTCATTGTGGGGGACTGTCCTGTGCATTGCAGGATATTTAGCAACATCCCTAGCCTCTGCCCAGTTGATGCCAGTAAACCCACTCTCTAGTTGTGGCAACCGACAATGTCTCCAGACATCGCCAAGTAATTGTTCTTTGGGGAGGCAATATCACTACCCCCAAGAACCACTGGATTAACCTATCCCAAGGATGTGGGTGACGGTTGGAAGGGCAAGCAAAGGGGCCATAATTAAATGATAATTTAGCATAGTCTGAAATTTTAACACATTGGGGAGAAATATAAAATACTGCATCATCTATTATATCTCAGTAAAACTAGGGGGAAAATATTGCACTACCTGCTTTTCACAGCTAACAGTAAACACAACTGTTGTTAACATCTATGGCATAAGTGCCATGCAGAGGCCATCAACTAGATCTCCCCATTTATACCCTCCAGCAATGCTGTGAAATAAGCATTTCATGTTATAGGAATCTGAGGGATGGATTGCATAAGTGGCTCACCCAAGTGGAACAGTTTACACTTAAACACAGAGCTACGAATCTCCAACACTCTTGCTCTTAATTATTAACCAACCTCGTGCTATAATCCCAGAAAGAAAGGGGGAGTCAGTCTGGTGGTTGGAAATCATGAAACGGGAAATCAAAGCCTATCTTAAGAAAAAAAAAAACCAAACTCACATGTCGATACCAGTGTCTTAACGGTTAAAAATACACAACCCTTTAGATATTTTAAGTGGGCAGATAAGTGTCAAAATCTGTAATAATATGTACTTTGATTCCTACATAAAAATGTTAAAATACAAGCCCTCATGTGTTGCTGTCTTTTCTGAAAAAAAAAAAAAAAAAAAAAAAAAAAAATGCTAACCAGCCAGTCCAGGAAGGAGAAAAGTGCCAAAACCTGTTTCAACAAGGCAAACACCACTCAGAACTTTGGTGGAGTACCTTCTCCATCTGGCGGTAGGTTAAAGAATTGTCCCTGAAACACTTCGAGCCACCCAGTACTCTGAATGAGTCAGACACACAGTGATGCTCCAAACTGATCAGATTTGTAATTTGGAGACAGCAAAATTACTAATTACCTATGGAATTACAGGGCTGAGTAACTCCTAAATAAAAATACTATTTTGACTATATTTAAAACTTTCTCTGAGAAGCTAACATTCTTAAGTACCCTACATCCTTACATAGATTTGGTCCATTCCAATGGATTTGGTCCATGAGGATGTATTCCCTATATACTTAACGCTCAGAAATATTTTAAATGCACTACAGTGTTTCATCTTGGAGGCAGAGAAAGATAGCAAGAAAGGAAGGGGGAAAGAAAAGGAATGGAAGAGGGAGGATGTTTTTGCCATATTCTGTGGAGAACCAAAAACCATAATTCTATTAAAAATACCTATGTATATTTGTCAAAGATTTAAAATTATATAAGTGAGCTTCTTGCAGGAATCCTGAAAAACATCATCTAGAAAAATAAATGATGACTTCTCAACTAAAATAATAAGTTTACCTAAAAGTGAAATTAATGTCCAATACTAAGATATACATGAATAACTTATGTTGATAAAAAATATCTTTGGGGCACCTGGGTGGCTCAGTCGGTTGAGCATCCAACTTTGGATCAGATCATAATCTCCCAGTTCATGGGTTCAAGCCCTGCGTTGGGCTCTGTGCTGACAGCTCAGAGCCTGGAGCCTGCTTCAGATTTTGTGTCTCCCTCTTTCTATGCCCCTCCCCTGCTCACTCTGTGTGTGTGTCTCTCTCTCTCTCAAAAATAAGTAAACATTAAAAAAAAATTTTTTTAATCTTTCTCCAGGGTGCCTGGGTGGGTTGGTCAGTTAAGTGCCCAATTCTTGATTTCAGCTCAGGTCATGATCTCACGGTTCATGAAGTTGAGCCCCACGTCGGGCTCTGAGCTGACAGCACAGAATCTTCTTGGGATTCTCTCGCCCTCTCTCTCTCTCTGCCCCTCGTCCCCTTCTCTCAAAATAAATAAACATTCTAAAAAATACACGTTTCTCCAATTATTTTGTTTCTAATATAATTGCCTCATATCTCCATTCCTCAAATCTTTAAACTGTTCTCTTTCTTTTCACGGTAATATTACAGAACAATCTGTAACACATTTTTATTCATCTAACAAATATTTTATTGAGCACCTACTATGTACCAGGCATGGGGCTATAGCAGCGAACAGCTATAACAGGAGAAGGGGCAATCCACAGGCTCTCTACTAAGTGTGAGACACCATTTCATTTCATTTTCACAGCTCTGGATGGTGGGTCTCATTATGCCCATTTTACACATGAGGAAACTGGGGCTGAGAGAGGTTGAGTGGTTTACCCAAAGACTCAGAGAATAAGTGGCAGAGGCAAGATTCAAAATCATGTATCTTCTCTAAAGCCCAGCTCTTAAGCCCTGTACCATCCAGCTACACATTTTCTTTCTTTAAAGTATATTTATTTATTTTGAGAGAGAGAGAGAGAGACAACACAAGTGGGGGAGGGGCAGAGAGCGAGGGATAGAGAGAGAATCCCAAGCAGACTCTGAGTTGCCAGCACAGAGCCTGATGCAGGGCTCGAACTCATGAACCACAAGATCATGACACAAGCCTAAGTTGGACGCTTAACAGGCTGAGCCACCAGACGCCCCCCAGCTACAAGTTTTCAAGAGCAAAGCAGACAGCACGCACGGGGAGCTGGTATGTGTGGGGCAAAATGCCTGGTCCTGGGGGGCACAGGGAGACTCGGCCCTGCCTCCTGGAACTGAAGCAGCACCTGCCTGCATGAGGCTTCCGGGACCAAGCACCCACCTGTCCACTCGCCAGCATTTGTTAACAGTAACTAATCTCCCAAACTCAGCTCCAACATTCTAGGGGGGAAAATCATTCTTAAAAATTAAAATTAAAGTGAAATTCAACAAAAAGACTAACATGAGGAGGATCATCAACAGGTCCTGTGATTTCCCCATAGAGGGGTGGGAAAGGTTAGGTTGGGGCTGCGGATTTCATGTGGCTTCCCTCCCTCCCCCCACTGAGTGAATGGGGCAGGCCAATTACTGGAATGTTCAGGCGGCCAAATACACAGACAAGTGGAGATCTTACGTCTGGACCAAGAATGCATTTTGAAAGGCTCGGCGACACAGAGCATAGAATGAGGAATAAAAAAATTACAAAAGACGCTCACTTGAATAGATGGAAAGTCAGCACTTCAATATATATCACTTCTATATATCATAGATTCAGGACCGCATCTAACAAAAACCAGAGTTGACATCAGAGGAGAAACCCCGTCGCAAACACCACTGCTCAATGAGCTCATTACTCCTGGCCGTTTCTGGCAAATCTTTGTTTCCCACTTCTTGTCTAAAACACACTGTTTGCTTGGCAGAAGGAGGGAGACGTGAGAACCTCCTACAGCAAATGTTGATATAAAGGAAATGTCCCAAGTGACCGGTGGTATTTATCCAGGTATTATTTCTGCCACCTGCACGGAGTTTACCAAGTAGGTTGGGGGGAAGGGGGCCGTGTCACTCTCTTGTCGTTCAGCTTGAGTTGCCCGGATACCCCTTTTTGGATTCAACAAGGAACATAAATCTAATTGTCCCTCTCTTCACTTAAACCGTAAGGATCCCAAATTAGGTCATGTCTGTGAACCACATGAATGAACCCTGGACACTGGAACTCTCTGTGTGGCTTGCGAGACCTGCCCTCTGAAACCAGAGGCAGCAAGCTTTGCAATCGAGATGTTCTGGGGTCTTGTCAAACACGGTCAACATTCAAGAGTTCTTCCCCTTGGCTCAGTCTCGGGGCGCCTGGGTGGCTCAGCTGGTTGAGCGTCCGACTTCAGCTCAGGCCATGATCTCATAGCTCGTGAGTTCGAGCCCCGCGTCGGGCTCTGTGCTGACAGCTCAGGGCCTGGAGCCCGCTTGGGATTCTGTGTCTCCCCCTCTCTCTCCGCACCTAACCCACGTGCATTCTGTCTCTGTCTCTCTCAAAAATAAACGTTAAAAAAAAGAAAACAAGAATTCTTCCCCTTGGCAGGCATCCATTTTGGCGTTCTCACTCCTACTTACTGATACCAATGAGCAGCTCTCCGAGTTCTGATTCCCTTTCTGCAGCCAAACTGCTGACTTACGTTAAAAACACCCTCAGCATCGCGTGGGTGGCTCAGTTAGTTAAGTGTCCACTTCAGTTTGGTTAATGATCTCATGGCTCGTGAGTTCTAGCCCTGCATGGGGCTCTGCTCTGACAGCATGGAGCCTGCTTGGGATTCTCTCTCTCTGCCCCTCTCCCCCTCAACAAATAAATAAACTTAAAAAAGAAAACACCCTCATAAACTGCCACTTGTGGGCACAATTGTCACTGCCCATTCACTTCAGAACATACTTAGTTTCCATGGAGCAGAAAAAGAGAAACAAAGGAAGAAATTTGACGAAAATAAACCCAGAAAAGGACACAATTATAAATGTATATAGGAGCAAACTTTAAAGCTGTAGCTACTGCAGAATCATAGGCAAGTCTTAAAATAAGGTTTCTAACCATTGTGGAAATTGTTAAAGTTTCTTTCATGAAATCAACTTTTTTTTTCCTTTAGGCTATATTTTCATATCATAGCATTATCACAACTGTGATTAATGAATTATCTGCATAATTTCTAATTTAATGTCGATCTCCCTGGTTATTCTGTAACTCTCTCAGGCGAGGACCTGACTGGTTTACATCCCAGCTGCCCTGTATATTATTAACTGGCACATAGGAGGGACTCAAAAAAATGTCAACACTAGCTTTGCAATAGCGCTATGATTTCATTATTTCCATGTGCCACCTGTGTCAAAAGCACTATACATCATTTCCCAGGTTTGTCACCATGCTACAGTTATGCAAGATGTTACAGGGGTGACAGGCGTATGGGACCTCCCTGGATATGTTTTTTATTTTGCCACTTCCTGTGAATCTTTGATTATTCAAAGTCTTTGATTTCACCTAAACAGTGGAACTTCCATTTGCCCTGACGCCCACACACCACACGATGCTCCTGGCTTGCTGGATTTCACCAGCGTTTTCCGTCTTTCACCAGCTCCACTTCTAACAATCCGACATCCTATATAATACCTGGGAGCTCATCCTTTCCTCCCGTGGACACTTGACACAGCAGATCACTGTGTACAACAGCGACCCTCCTGAGACAGCCAGCCAAAATGCCAACTATGATGGCAATTTTCATACGATTTATCCCTTTCTGTCTTCTCCACACAGACACCACCCAAAGTTGTCACATGGTAGTGATATTCAAGAAGAGCTAGCTGGAATACCAAGGGTCACAGAGAGATGTTATCATGATGAGCCAATCATCCCCTCAAGATTGTCGGTTGCCAATAAAATCCAGAACACGCATGTCCAGGTTCCCAGTCGGTGAACCACACTCCTAAGTACTATGTAGCCACATCTGCGACGGCCTCACACTACACAAAGAATGAGGCCACCACCAAGCTGCCAAGAGCCTCAGAAAACGGTACAAAGTACTTTCAAATCAACAGAAAGGCTTGCCATGTCACAATTTTTGAATAACTTCTCACCCCTTCCTCCCCAAAAGCCACCACTGGCTGAAGTTTGACACCACAGGCTTGAATCACACAATCAGATTCAAACTCTTAAATAAACCGCTGAACAGATATTAACTTCCCTGTAGGCCTGGGAACACAATTCAGCCCTGCTGGGCATAAAGGGAGATTGAGTATGTAGGGGCAGAGCCGCGTCAGGAGAGCAGAGCATTCTCAGAAAGTGGGTTTACCAGCTGCCCACACCAGCCCCGAGCTTGGCCCACTCTCTGTGCTTCTTGGCCCTCCTAGTTGATGTCCTCCTCCAGGGAAAAAAAACAAAGGGGGCCCACCTTAACACTGACATTAGTCTCTGTGGGTCAGAAAACAAGAGCTGTTCAGCTTTCCAATACCTTCACCAGCTCAAAGGCTCAAAGCATTACCTGTCGTTGACTCTTGTTGTAAAGACAATAGCAAACAGCAGAAATTCAAGGGCAAACAACTTTGAGAGCTTCTCTAAACAGTGAGGCTTGGCTACCAGGAAAGAGAAAAATAAATGAAAACTAATCTTCATTACATCCTGGACAAAAATGGCAGGGAGGGAGAGAGCCAAGAGAAGGAGAGAGAAATGATCGTCATTTAAAATGTTTTAATATGGCGGCGCGATCAAGACTAACTTTCCCACTGCCAGGCAGTGAGTCTGGAGAGGGCCAAATGGCCCATTCTCTCACAGGCTTTTCAGCAGAAAAGTAATACCCATTTGTATAACATTTATAAATCAATAAAGTACTTGCACATGTGGAAACTCAAAGTCTCAGCAACCCTGAGCTATTATACCCACTTTACAGATGAGGAAACTGAAACTCACGAGAGACACAGAGTCAGCCGGAAGTGGCAGAGCCAGGGGCACAATGGGACCAGTCAGCTGGTCAGTACAGACATGAAAGAAGCGGCTGAGGACTGTGCTGTGCTATTCTTTGAGGAAAAAGAAATAAAGCATGGTCCCAACAGTTTATTTTTGTTTTTACTGCCCTTGCCTTAGGAGACATATCTAGAAAAATGTCGCTTCGGCCAATGTTAGAAAATATTGCCTATGTTCTCTTCTAGGATTTTTGTGGTTTCAGGTCTCACATTTAGGCCTTTAATCCATTTTGAATTTATTTTTGTGTAGGGTGTAAGAAAGTGGTCCAGTTTCATTCTTTTTTTGCACATAGCTGGCTAGTTTTTCCAGCATCGTTCATTGAAGAGACTGCCTTTTCTCCATTATATATTCTTCCCGCCTTTGTCAGAAATTAATTGACCATATAAGCATGGGCTTATTTCTGGGCTCTCTGTTCTGATCCATCGATCTATGTACCTATCTCTGTGTCACCACCACATTGTTTTGATCACTACAGCTTTGTAGTATATCTTGAAATCTGGGATTATGTTACCTCTGGCTTTGTACTTCATTCTCAAGGTCATTTTGGCTATTTGGGGTTTCTCATGGTACATACAGATTTTAGTATTATTTGTTCTAAGTTCTGTGAGACGTGCTGTTGGCATTTTGGTAGAGATTGCACTGAATCTGTAGACTGTGTTGGATAGTATGGACATTTTAATAATATTCATTCTTCCAATCCATGATCATGGAAGATCTTTCCATTTGTGTCGTCTTCAATTCCTTTCATCAAAGTTTCACAGCTTTCAGAGTACAGGTCTTTCAGCTCGTTGGTTAAGTTTAGTCCTAGGTATTTTATTCTTTTTGATGTAATTATAAATGGAATTGTTTTTTAATTTCTCTTTCTGCTACTTCATTATTAGTGTATAGAAAAGCTACCAATTGCTGGGTATTAATTTTGTTGTACAGCAAAGGAAACCACCAACAAAGCAAAAAGGCCACCTACTGAATGGGAGAAGATATTTGCAAATGATTTATCCAATAAGGGGTTAATATCCAAAATATAGGAAAAGCGTATACAAATCAACACCAAAAAAACAAGCAAACAATCTGATTGAAAAATGGGCAGAGAAACTGAATAGACATTTTTCCAACAAAGACATCCAGATGGCCAACAGACACATAAAAGGATGCTCAACATCACTAATCATCAAGGCAATGCAAATCAAAACCACAATGAGATACCACTTTATACCTATCAGAATGGCTAAAATCCAAAAGACAAGAAATAACAAGTGTTGGTCAGGATATGAAGAAAAAGGAACCCTGGTACACTGTGGGTGGCAATGGAAACTGTGGGGACCATTGTGCACCCATTGTGGAAAACAGTTTGAAGTTTCCTCAAAATATTAAAAATGGAAATATCATATGATTCCATAATCCACTACTAGGTTTTTACCCAAAGAAAATAAAATATATATCTATATAGATATAGATATAGATATAGATATAGATATAGATATAGATATATATACCATATATAATATATAATATTCCATTGTGTATGTATATACCATACATGTATATCCAATATATATATGTGTGTATGTGTATGTGTGTATACAATGTATACAATGGAATATTACTCAACCATAAAAAAAGGATGAGATCTTGTCATTTGTGACAACACGGATGGCCCTACAGGGTATTACACTAAATAAAACAAGTCAGACTGAGATAGTCAAAAAGCATATGGTTTCATTCATATATGGAATCTAAAAAAAAATGAATAAACAGACAAAAAGCAGAATCAGGCCTACAAATACAAAGAACAAGCTGATGGTTGCCAGAGGGAAAGGGTGTGGGGCGAATGGGCAAAGGGGAGTGGCACGTTCAAGCTTCCCATTATGGAACGGATAAGTCACAGGGATAAAAGGCACAGCACAGGGAATACAGTCAGCGGTGTTGTAATGACCTGTATGTTAACAGATGGCAGCTACACTTGTGAACACAGCATAACGTATAGACTTGCTGAATCACTACGTTATACTCTTGAAACTAACGCAACATTGGGTGTCAAGGATACTCAAATAAAAAAGCAAGCAAGCCTAGTCCCCGATGCGGATGAAGGGGGCTGGGGGATTCCTCTCCATCTTTGCAGTGGATCTAGGAAGCAACACTTCAGGGAGTTACTTTTATTCTTACTCTGACAATTCAAAGAGAAAAGTGCCTAAGCTGATAAATTCTCATTTCAAAGGTGATTCATAGACTATTATCTCCAAAAAGAAATCCACCCAGAAACTTGAGATGAGAGAGTTAGGAACAAAGGGCTCCAGCTGTTACTTGAATCTGTCGGTGCCTCAAACGGGACAGCAGCTTAAACCAAAATATCAAAGGACTTTTTAAGGCCAGCAGCTCACCTTGAAGTGACTCCGGAATACGACCCCAGCCGCAGATGGAGACACTGGATCTCAAAGGCCAGGCCCACAGTGGCAGCAAGAGGTCAAGTCCACGACTCAAACCCAAGACTGTTTTCTGACTTTGCCACAAGGAAGGGCAAGCGAGGCACACCCTCTAGTGCAGGAGAGCAGCGGGCTCTCCACCCGTGCATTTTGAGGACAGGCAAGCTCTCACCTGATCTCGGAAGGTGGCCTGAGGGGGGCAGAGAAGGAAGTCGGAGGTGAATGTTGCCGCAGCGGAAGGAGCAGAAGGAACGGGTTGGGTCGGACCAGGGCTCTGCCCTCCGAGAGCGCCCTCTCCTGTCGCCACTGGGAATAAAAGTGCTGGGCCTCGCTGGGAGCGAATCCAACCCTCGCCAGTGCCCTGGGAACATATAAAGATAAATAAATCCCGAGGCTGGAGAGAAGGGACTGGGGCAAGATCCACCCCACCAGCCAGGTCCCAGGGAGACCCCACCAAGCTTCCACCACCCAACTGCTCCCCACTGCTCTGGGAGAGAGAAACAAACGCCTGTCTTGTTCAAGGAACGCAAAACACACACACAGGCTTGGGACGAGAGACAACACTCCCTTTGATGACATTTTGGATGATATTTCTTCCATTTCAAAAGGCACCAGGAATTTGCTCTAACTCAATGCTCTGTGAGATAACTGAGGCTGCCTCAGTTTTCCCAGCTTACTTCTTCAGGAGGTTAATTCCAGATTTCTCTTTCCACCCTAAACGTTGTAAGGAGTTAGGCCCATTTTGTTGGCCTTTCCTTTTTTTTTTTTTTTAATCGTGGCAAAATATGCGTAACATAAAAGCTGCCCTCTTAACCATTTTTAAGTGTACAGGCCAGTGGCGTTCGGTACCTTCACATGAGCCATCACGTTCCTCATCTCCAGACTTTTTCATCTTCCCAAATTGAACCTCTGTCCCCGTTAAACACAAAGTCCCCCGTCCCCCTTCCCTAGCCCCCCACATCCACCACTCTGCTCTCTGTCTCTACGTGCTTGACTACTCTGGGGACAGCACATACAAGGAATCCTACAGTGTTTGTCCTTTCGGGTCTGGCTTGTTTCACTGAAAGGTGACCTCGTAGTTCACCCCTGCTGTAGCATTGTGTCAGGATTTCCCTTCTGCATTTTTAAGGCTCAATAATGTTCCATTGTAGGGATCTATCACATTTGGTTTATCCATCAGCCATCAATGGACACTTGGGCTGCTTCGACCTTTTGACTCTGAATGACGCACCTATTATCAGAGAAAACTCTGCTTTTATTATTGTGATGTCACTGCCCAAGCCCATCTGAAGCTCGGGCCAGGAGTCGTCTCAGTGGTTTCGAAAACCCCCCTGGCGTTCAGTGCCCTCCCCCACGTGATACCCAGCCCCCACCACAAAGCCCAAAGCAATCAGAAAACAAAACTCCACGCTCACACAGTCCAAGCGTCACACACACCCCATCCCTCACCCACCCCAATCCTCACCCACCCCAACTCTGACACACCCCAACCCTCACATACCCCAACCCTCATACAACCCAAGCCTCACAGACACAGCAACTTGACATACCCCAACTCTCACAAACCCCTTCACACATACACCCAGTCCCCACACACCCCAGACCCCCCCTGTCTCTAGGGACTTTATGGGCTGGCCTCCAGCCTACACACAAGAACCACAGGGACTTCCCAGCCTTGGGGCATCATTCAGGGAGCCCCAGCATTTCCATTTCTGTCTCCCTCCCTCTCTTAATGGGACCGCATAGTTTTGAAAACAAAATGCCTCCCGCCTCTGCCACCTCTGCCATGTGAGCGAGGGCACCTCCAGGTCTCCTGGACAGAAAGCCCTGCTCTCACCTTAGACACTGGAAGCAGGGGGAAAAAGAATTCCTGTAAACTATCCTGAGTTATAAAGGTTTTTGCACACTAACCCCAGCCTCTTCAGACCTATTTTTATTCCATTATGTTCACTTGTCATCCAAAAGGAGGACTCAAGTAGAAAAACGCATTTTAAATATCCTAAGGTTTTCCTGCTGTCCTTGGGCCATAGGTGGTACAGAAAGCCTATGGAGAGAGCTGTTAAGGAAGGAGATGGATCTAGATGCTGTTCTATGGATTAGGCAGAAACAGGCTGTGCCAGTCTCATTCACCAGCCGTTTCCCCGGTAAAGACTACAGGTATGTAGTTGGTGCCCAATCAGTGACTATTGAATGAGGAAGTGAAGAAACGTTTCAAGTCAATGGAAGGTGAAGGGAGAGAATGGGTGCCCCCTTGAGTGTCCATCTTCACCTTGAATCAGCCAGGGTAAAAGTGCTGCTTAGCAGTGGGAGCTTTGGGGAAAACCTAGAGTTGAGTCCAGGGGCTATTTAGTCTTCGCTCACCAGAAGAGGTTGGGCCAAGGTGAAATTCACAGGCAGGAAACTCTGGGTGCACCTGCCATGGACCTGTTCATGGACCTTACGAAGCATTCCCCTAAGCTGTGGCTGCATGAGATGCAAGGACAAGAGTAACGAGACTCGCACAGATGCTCCTGAGCCCGGAAGGGCAGTCTAGTCTTTCTGGATCGTCTTGACAATGGGAAGTTGCCGCAAATTCCAACCTGCTTGCTTTCCGGCTTCTGAGCTCCAGCCCTCTAGGGAGGTGGATTCACCACTCACTGCACCAGTAGGTAACCCACCCTGTACCTCCAACCTCAGGCAGTTCAAGCATCAGTTGGTCAAAGTAGGGAGAAGGATGCTTTCCCACACCTTTTCAGGAAAATTGGGGGAAAAGGTTTTTCTGCTAACAACATATGCATATTGGCTGACTTTACCAAGCCTGTGGTTAGTTACAGCCACAGATTTGGGCAAGATTTGGACACAAAACAAAATGACCCAGCTGCTAAGACCAGGGCTGCTTCTCAACAGGGCACTAAGGAAGTAAATCTAGTACCAATCAAGTTGCTGATAAAGAAACCTGATCAGAAACAGCAGAAAAGACGCTCTCCTCTGTCTCTGTTAGATGGGCCCTTTTCTGTAACCAGTCTGTGTTTTTGTCATGAACCAGTGCATTCAGCTGTATCTCAGAAGACCCCCACTCTGGGTAGCAGTATGCTTGAACTTGAAACAGGAAAACTGGAACCCATCCTAACAGGAACCAAGAGGTAACCTACAAGGAACAACACAAAGCTGTTGACCCACCTCTTGTAGAAAGCATTGTTCCCGGTTTATTTAAAACACTAGGGCCACTGCAGAAATAATTACGCGTACTAACCATACTGCTCCTCACTTCAAGTGACCTCTTCACAGCAACCGAGACCCAGGAAAAGTCTGTCATTAAGGTTCATAAAGAAAAGATAGGTGTATCAACATTGAGGTTTTGTGGTGAGCTGAGAAGAAGCCTCCCTAGAGTCTGCTGGTTCTATCTCACCAAGCTATTTTCTCCCAACATGGCTGTGGTCTGGTCTTCAAACAAGCTGAAAGATAAGCAAATACCCTTCCTCTCAGCTTACATTTGACTGCCTTCAGCATCCAGTGTGTTTCATGAATGACAACAATATAGTAGAAAGCCACAATTCACCCACACTCAACCACAGAACTCCCATCTAGAATAAAACAGAATTGGGGCAGAGGAACCCATCCAAAAACAAAATCAAATTTGATTGAAAGGTGATACAACCAGCCTCTTTCAGCTACTGATCATTCTGAAGTGGGAAATATGAGAGTTAGGGAAATCACATGACTAACTCAAACCACTATAAAGTCACAAACCATGTCTTAGAATCAGAAACAAAAACTTGAGAATGGATTGCTAGACAAAATCTACACTGTCCAACTCAGTACCACTAATGACATGCAGCTGTTTAAATTTAATTTTCAATTAATTAAAATGAAATAAAATTTACAATTCAGCTCCTTACTCTTGCCAACCACACATTTCAAGGGCTCAGCGGCCACATATGGTTAGTGACCACCATATTGAGCAGCACGGATATGGAATATTTCCATCATGGCAGAATGTTCTTTTAGACAGCACAGGACTACACACTAAGAAAGGAAAAAAGAAAGGGAATTTAAAAAGCAATAAAAGAGTTCTCCTCAAAAAAAAACAAAAAACAAAAAACCCAGAAACGTAAGTATCCACCGTGTCCCTATCTTGTGCTTCCTGAAGGCATATTCAAACATAACGAACACATAGACGATATGAGACTTTAGGGCTACATAGACCACCGATGTTCCATAAAAGCTAGAAATGGAATATGTGCCATGGGTATTTTTGTAATTGTCATCAATAAGCTGAGAGCAACCCTTTCAACAAAATGTTAGTTGGTGGCCTCGTGCTCATTTTGTTGATCTATTCTTCTGATTTCTAGTGGAACAAGTTCAGATCCTCCTGAAAAGGAACAGGAAAATATCCTACTTCCCACTTCTAGAACACATATATTTACTAGCCCTCTTCTTTCCATAAATGTGCATCATAGATTAGAGTTTTTGTTTTTGTTTTTGTTTTCAGGAATTTCCTTAGCAGAAGCCTCTGCCCCACCACCACCTTGAACGCCAGCTTTGGGGCAGTAGAGAATGTCATAGTCAAGGTTCCTTGCACAACAAGCAACAGAAACCAATCTGTCCTACCTTAATTAGAAAAGGAAAATTGTCAGATGGATTCCAGAATACTTCATGAAGCCTAAGGATAATGAGGCATCATGAGACACTCCAAGACTTGACAATCCACTGTCTCTGTCTCAAATTTCTGCTTCCCTTTGTCCAACAATGTAATTTCTTGCTCTCTTCAGAACTTCATTCTCTGCTTCTCTTCTCACAGAGTAGAAAAGGGCCACCCCTCAGCTCTAAGGAGCATATGTGGCCACCTCATGACTCTTGAATTTCACATGTCCCTTGGTACTTAGAATTTCAGAGACCCAATTCCAAGAGCCCAGGAGAACTGATTAGCTCAGCTTATCTCTCAGTAGTCCAAACAATCATGGAGGGAGAGTGGAACCATCTAGAGTAAACATGTCAGCAGCAGCTACTGAGGTACAGAAGAGTGGGAAGCAGAGAATTCTCAGGGAGGGTGCTCTGAGCAGTGATACCAAGGATGTAAATGGGGAAAAATGTGAGTTTAAGAAACTAAAGGGCCATCTAATAGATACATTCCAATAACCCAAAATATTATAATACAGGATGTCTATAAAATCTGGAAACATAGCTAATATTATTTTTATTTGTAACAGATTAAATATGTCTTTGAAAACAAGTATATTCATTCACTTGTGTTTCCCAGACATTATGGACATAGTTTACATCATATGCTTCTTCATTGCTACATTGCTCAAAGAAAGCAAAGATTTTATAAAGAGATTAAAGTGTTAGCAAATTATTTCCAATATACTTGAAAAGCTGAGATGATTTTTATTCTTAAATTTCTGAATATACATGCTTTCTTTGGAAGGAAGTATAGTCATATTTTATAGTTTAATTTAGTGTTTTTGTAATAGTCTTTACTTTAGAGATATTCTGTGAAATTGATTTTTTACCAATTATCTCCCTGTTTTCTCAGAGATACTAAATATTGGTATTCTTTGAAAGGTACTGAAGCAAAAACGATAATAAAAGCCAAATTATCCTCTTTATATTTTTGCTGTGAAAAACTGAAAAAAAAAAAAAATGGGGACCTGAGTGGCTCAGTCAGTTAGGCGTCTGACTCTTGATCTCAGCTCAGGTCATGATCTCATGGTTCATGAGACTGAACCCTGCATCAGGCTCTGTGCTGACAGTGTGGACCCTGCTTGGGATTCTCTCTCTCCCTCTCTCTCTCTTTCTCTGCCCTCCCCCACTCGCACCTGTGTGTGCTCGCTCTCTCTCTCTCTCTCTCTCAAAATAAATAAATAAACTTTAAAAAAAAACTAAAAAAAAAAAAGTTTATAGGTCACTCAATGCAGCTCAGTTTTTTGGCAGACATTAATACTGTACTTTAATTTTTAATAATATTTGCCCAAATTTTTTACACTAAAAATTAATTTCTAAAGGAATACCTTTCCCTTGTACTGAAAAAGGCATTTATTCCCATTTGCATCTTTTTATCAGGTAAGTTTTTTTTTCTCCCGGAGCTCCCAGGAAAAAATAAAGATCAAGTCATTTAAAATGGAACACATCATGGGGGCCAGAATGGCCAAGGAAGTAGGTAACAAGCTGAACCTTTCCTTTATCCCTTTGGCTTTTCATGTCTCATGTCCCAGGCTTTCAAGATCTCCAGAAGCCCACCCAGTTTTCCCTCTGTTCATAGCTAGTGGGGTAACAGGAAAAACATAGGCTTTGAGGTCAAATGCTGTCAATAAGCTACATGATTTTGAGAAAATTACTTCATCACACAAAGCCTGTTTCCTCATCTGAAAATGAGATTAATGATGGAAATCTCACAGTTTTGTTGTGAAGATTAAGTGAGTCAACGTGTGTAAAGTACCTAACCTCAGCATACAATAAACATATCTATATTCATATTAGAATTATTATTGTCATTTTCTTTCTTTCAGTGGCATGGCTTTTAATTAGTACTATCTTTCTGAAAGTGACCTTCTTTAGCTTGGTCTTGCAAATCCCTCCTCTCCCAGCCTCAGTTCCAGCCCTCGGATGCAGCTCAGCCCAGACTCCGAAACAAAGGAACAGCAAGAACAAGTAGACGCTGAAATGGCTAATAAATATTGCTAAACCTCTATAAGTCTGATTGAAGAAAAGAGAGAAGGCACAAATAAAAAGTATTAGGAATGAAAAACAGAAACAGAAATACAGATGTGCAAATTAAAAAGAGAAAATTATGAACAATTTTTGCCACTAATCTGATAACTTAATTGAAATAGGTAATTACCTAGAAAAATATTAATTGTCAAAAATGACTATAGAAGATATAGAAAACCCGAATGGTCCTATGCCATTTACAAAATTTAATCTCTAATTTAAAATCTTTCTCAGCTGAGTAAGTACATGGAGTTTATTATACTATTCTCTCCACTTTTTATTATGGAAAATTTTAAGTATATGCAAAAGTTAAAATAATAATTTCTCATATAGAAATGTTTTTGCAGGTAAGTTTTATCAAACATTCAAGAAAGAGGGATTCTAATCTCTCATTAATTTTTTCAGATAATAAGAAAAAACAGTACAACTTACTTTTTATGCTAATATAATCTTAATGCCAAAAATAGACAAGAATGAGATGAGAAAGGAAATTTTAGGCCAGAGAAGCTATAATGGGAACCGGGGCATGTTGAACTCTATGGTGACCTGGCCTTTCAACTTTTATCATCCTTCCTCTTTTATGTTGTAATTTATCTTATTTAAACTTCAGTCCTTCCACTAATGCCTGATAAATCCACACACCTGCAGGGTGGTGTTGTAGATGGATGTGAGGAATAAAGCCTGTCCTATACATACTGTCCTGGCTCTTCAGAGACCCAGAGACTAGATGCGGAGGCTCTAGACCATGTGTTCCAGAAAGGAATCCTAAGTAAAGTAAACAGTGAGGATATCAGCGACTCTTAATGGTTTTGCTGCCCCTTTCTCTAGGTGACTATTCAAAGAAATGATTTCATCTGATCACATCTTATGAATCAGACAGGTACACCCCACAGCAGCCCTATGGCCATGGCTCAGGACAGGCTGATGCCTTTCCCCTACTCATCTCATTAGAAGCAAAGCCCATGACCTGCTGCCCTTGTCTCCCAAGGTGTTACATCAGATACATCAGAGGTTCAGAGCTATCAACTACTGTACTCATGTGGCCCTCCAGCCAGCAGTGTGTCCTCATTTGAGTCATAAGCCCAACTCTACACTATCTTGCTAAGTGAGACTAATTTTAGCAACTTCAGAAACTAAAATATTCTTGCACTTGGCAATTTCCCATTGTCCAAGGCTAGATCATTGCTAACAGGACCCACGTAAACGGGGATGGGCATGAAATATTTAAAAGACTGACATTATCTGCCCGATTGATGTAGAGAGTTCATTTGGGGAGTACTAAAAGGTAAGTTTGGTTATACCAAGCTAGACCCAGGGGAGAATGGTGTTACTTGTTTGAATAAACCAGCGGGGAGGGGTCCAGCATTCTTTTAGCAGCAGTGTAATTTTAATGAGTAAAATTATATAGAAACCTTCAATATATAAGGCTGATGAAATCAGAGCTGGTCTTCTTATAGAAGGAAGATGGAGATTCAGAAATTCACCCACTTGACTTTCTCCTATCCTCTGAGTCAACCCCTCTAGATTGCAGACTCCTTCCCTCGGCACTATGGGTATTGGGCACACAGCTCAAAGTCCATTGGCATGTGACATTAAAGTTCCACTTAAAATCTTTGTCACAGAGTCATCCATAATATGGAGTTAGGAGGTTTATGTAAAACAGACCCTCCACTTTGCCAGTGAGAAAACTGTGAGAAGGAGAGTCTTCCTGACCTGTCTGAACTCCACGTCTACTCAATGGCAGAGGCAAAAATATTATATATGCACCTTGACTCCCACCTCCTCCTATTTCCACCACACCCTACTGAAGTTTCGCCAATTAATTAAATGGAATTGGTGAACTTGCATCTACTACTGACTCCTGTATTGTTAACTATTCCCATACCTCAATGATACGTGTACACACTTCTGCATGGTTCTAAGGATATGTGTAGCAGAAGTCCTGGCTAGGCTATGGATGAGGCCTGCAGAGATAGATGGCCCAGCCACACACACGTCATCCACTAAGCATCATGGTAGCCAGAAGCAACTTGAACTTGTTGAGCCTGGGGGCAGGTAGAACAGGGCCAGGGAAGGGGAATCAACAGAAGGGAGGAATAGGGAGACTGTGGGGGTCCCTGGGAAAGAGCCTACTGTGCTAGATAAAAGGGTTGGATCTGATGGTCCAATCTCACCAGCCGAACCTGAGGGATGGGGGGAATGGCAATTCCAGGTATGACAAATGCCTCTGCCTAGATGTTGTCCCAAACTCAACCACACTGACAGTGTGTACACGACTTGTGAAAGAGAAGAGGTGTGGAATACAGACTATTTAATAAGCTGTAAGTCCTAGAGGATCCAGCACCCAGAATCTCCACAGAGGGTCCCCCCACAAAAGAGATTAAAAAGGTGTTTCCCTACTAGCAAGAGTGGTGGTAAGCCTCAGGAGGCAACAGACACTGCATCCTTCCCCCGAGCCTACTCCCCACCCCCAAACAAGGGTCAGCAGCCTGAAGGAACCTCAAAGCTACAAGAGACCTGAAGTTCCAAAAGCAAAGCAAGGCCTCCCTTTAAGTCCAACACAGGAAACTACAGAAAATCACACTGATTGTCCCGGCTTGTGTCACATGACAACTCCCGAACCAATCGCCATGGGGAAAGGACATATGCCACGAGTGGCACGTGGAAGTCAGGTGCGCTTTGGGCCAGCCAGCCTCTCCCAACCATACATCATGGAGGAGGAATGGCAGGACCCCTGAAGCTGAAGATAAATGGGGGAGGGGCGGTGAACAGACCAAACAACCGCAGATTCTTAGGCTGAGAAATGTCTAGACTGTTACCTAAAAACAATCAAGAATAAAAGGTTTGAATAAGCTGAAATCCTTTTAGAGAGGAGTATCTGAAAAAGGAGATGCAGAAGAAAATTTAAGAAGGTAACCATCATAGGCAAGGGGATAAGGACACTGATAAGGAGCTAACACAACCAGAGATGGAATAACAAGAATACAGATGATAAAGGAATAAACTAAAGATCAATAAAAGCTAGCTACCACCTAGTCACACCTCCCAACAGTACAGCTATGGTTTCATTTTATCCTCCTCAACAGCCCTGCCTCAAAAACTGTCATCCCCCAGCAAGAGCCAAGCAATCTGGGTTTCACGAGGTCATAGCATCCGAAGTCATTTAGCTAGTTCCACAGCAGAATTCGAAATCAAGCCCAGGTGTGAAGGACCTCTAAATCTCTCCCACCCCTTTCACGTCCCTCACCCCCCTCCCACACCATACTGTCTCCCATGTTCTGCAGTTTTAAAGCCAAATCATGAGGATTTTGGAGCTGGTGTATTTTTGAAGCTACGGTAACAGCCATATTAGAGGCTAGTGTGTAAGAATTCAATAACTACTGAGAGTCTACCTGGAATGGAGAGAAGAAAATTGGAAAACCAGCAAGGTTTAAGGTAGTGCTTCTTGGGTATCAAAAGCATCTCTGAATGCTTATTAAAACTACACCTTTGGGGCACCTGGGTGGCTCAGTTAAGCATCTGACTTCAGCTTAGGTCATGATCTCGCGGTTCACGAGTTCAAGCCCCACGTCAGGCTCTGTGCTGTCAGCTTAGAGCCTGCAGCCTGCTTCGGATTCTGTGTCTCCCTCTCTCTCTGCCCCTCCCCCACTTGCGTTCTGTCTCTGTCTCTCAAAAATAAATAAAAACTTCAAAAAAATTGAAAAAACACTACACCTTCTAGGGGTGCCTGGCTGGCTTGGTAAAGGGGAGCATGGGACTCTCAATCTCAGGGTCATGAGTTCAAGCCCCACACTGGGGGTGAAGCCTACTCAAATTTTTTTAAAAAGTTTAAAAAAACAGGGGCGCCTGGGTGGCGCAGTCGGTTAAGCGTCCGACTTCAGCCAGGTCACGATCTCGCGGTCCGTGGGTTCGAGCCCCGCATCAGGCTCTGGGCTGATGGCTCGGAGCCTGGAGCCTGCTTCCGATTCTGTGTCTCCCTCTCTCTCTGCCCCTCCCCTGTTCATGCTCTGTCTCTCTCTGTCCCAAAAATAAATTAAAAACGTTGAAAAAAAATTTAAAAAAAAAAAAAAAAAGTTTAAAAAAACAAAAACTGCACCCTCTAGGTCCTCATCCCCAGAGGTTCAAGGTTTTTAGGTATGGGGCGAAGCCCAAGAATGCCAGCTTCAACAAGCACCAGTGATTCTGAGGTAGGCCATTGGCAGACCAGTGTTCAAAAACACTAGTGAGAAACCAGGGCAATTAATAATGGCAGAGTGTGAGAAAAATTGGAGAGAGATGTATGTATTCTAATACTGTGCATACTGGGAAAAGAGGAAAAAGAAACACGTCAAAGGTGACCACTGAATTTACTTATCTCTGCTTTTGAAGATGGATGTCATCTTTGTCCCAGAAAGAGAATATTCTGGAAAAACTAAGCAACTGGAAGGGGCAGGGGGAGGGGGAAGTATCTCCTGCATCACTAAGTGGCAAAGTACCAAACCTAAGCAAAGGCTTAAAATAATTATTAATACTTGATCTAAGGTTATAAAAGAATAAGGAAAGAAAATAAGAGGAAAGAATACACTAAGTCAATGTTATTGATTTACACTCTCTGAAAGAAATGCCAGACTATTATTTAGATGTCAAAATAACTCCAAGAAGAGTACAAGGCTGTTTTGATCATTTGAAACCAAATACCTGCTTTCTCTGAGATGGGGCTTTCAGACATAGAGCCTCCTTAAATACCACTGCGATGCTCTGAACAGATCACATTTCCCCTTCAAAGGTTACACCATGTTAAATTATATGCAATTTCAAAAAGAACAAGTCGTTGTCCTACTTTGAGTCCCCTTCTCTTAAAAGCATGTTTTGACTAAGATTAATTTATAGCCCAAGGAGATTTGGGGAGAGGAAAAAACCTTGAAATTGCAAGCAAAAATAACTAAGAATTCCGGTCACTTCTTAAATATCAAGTGATGTTGTTTTGGGAATAGGACCAGATTTGCACAGAACCACAGGTAAATGGACCAAACTTTGGGATTTGCAGTATCCAATAGACACTTCAAGGCGGGGGGGGGGGGGGGGGGGTGGAATCTAGTGGATGCCACAGTTGTGGAGTGTAGCCATAATGGAGCTCAACGTTGGGCAATTTGCTCAGCCTCTAAGCCCTTCACCAAATGGAAAGTGGTACACTAAGAAAACACGAGGGCAGAGATGCTCATTACCCCACAGGAGTGGTGTGAGACTAATTAGTGAGTGCTCCTGAAGCACTTAAGAATGGATCAGCTGGGCAGTTTGGCTCATTCGACATTAGGTTTCTGTAAAATGTGCCCGTGGCTGCGTGGATAACTGCATCCTGACTGTTCCTATCACGATAGCTGTAGACGTGCTCATCTCTTTCTATACTAATAAGTCCCCTTATTCCCTTAATCAGATTTCTCCATAATAATGTATTGTTCGTGTTTCTTTTAATTTATTTAAGTTTACTTGGTTATTTTGAGAGAGAGAGACAGAGAGCAGGGGAGGGGCAGAGAGAGAGTAGAGGGAGAGAATCCCCAGTAGGTTCTGGGCATTGTCAGCAAGGAGCCCGATGCAGAGCTCCAACCACGAACCACCAGATCATAACTTGAGCCGAAATCAAGAGCCGGAGGCTTAACCAACTGAGCCACTCAGGTGGCCCCGTTTCTTCTTTTTAAAACAAACCAAAAAAAGCATCTCCTTGTGCTTTTTAATATTTTCTTCACATATGCTAGGAATCTCTTTGTCAATCATTTATGTAACACTTACTCTACCAAATCAATGTAACTCATTAACTGAAGGGGCCCCAGGAGAGCCTGTGTGGCAGGTGGTACTAGGGTTCATTCACCCACCTGAGGAAGAAAAACGTCCTTATACACCTCAGCTTTTGCATAGGGTCACTTTGGTAATTCCACGTCCAGAATTTTTTGATTATTCAGATGCAAATTACTGAAGGGAAGATGTTTTCAATGGGATAGGGATTAAGTATTTTCATTGCGGTTTTGATCTGTTGGGCCATTTCCTGGGTCCTTGTATTTTAAACTCTGGCCCAAGACTCATGGATCCTCTTTTGAGGATCTATGGTCTGCTAGGACCGCCATGACAAAACACCACAGACTTGGGGGCGTAAGCCAGAGACATTTATTTTCTCTCAGTTCTGGAGGCTCGAAGTCCAAGATCAAGGTGTCAGCAGGTTTGGATTCTCCTGAAGCCTCTCTCCTTGGCTTGCATATGGACCTTCTCACTGTGTCTCAAGTGGCCTTTCCTCTGTGTGCACACATCCCTGTATCTTTACCTCTTCTTATCTGAACACCAGTACTATTGAAGTAGGCCCCCAGCCTCCAGGACTTCATGGTATTAGAGTTCTCCAGAGAAATAAGCCATAGGATATAAAAGGAGACGTCTATAGAATTGGTTCATGTGGTTATGGAGGCCAGGAAGTCCTATAGTTTGCTGTCTGTCAGATGGAGAACCAGGAAAGCCAGTGGTATAAAACAGTTCAAGTCCAAAACCTGAGAAACAAGGGGTTGATGATTTCAGTCCCAGGCTGAGTCCAAAATCCCAAGAGCCAGGACTGTCAATGTCCGAGGTCTGGAGATGGGTGCCTCAGTTCTTGTAGAGTGTAAATTCAACCTCCACTGCCATTTTGTTCTCTCTAGGCCTCTCAGTGGCTTGGATGATGCTCACCCACACGGGAGAGGGCCATCTACTTGATACAGTTCACCAATTCAAATGCTAACTTCTTCCAGAAACACTCTCAAACACATCCAGAAATAATGTTTTACCAACTATCTGGGCATCCTTTGGCCTAGGAAAGTTGACATAACATCACATTCATTGAATGCTAATTATCTCCTCCAAGGGCCTGTCTCCAAACACAGTCACATTGAAGATTAAAGCCTCAACATATGAATTTGGAGGAGCACAATGCAGGCCATCACAGAGGATATACCAGACACATTAACAGAACCAAAAATTGAAACTCTGTAGAATGGTGGAGAAGTTTAAGCAATTGCTCTATGTTAACTTGACCCATAACACCATCAGAGCACAAGTACCATGAGTTAAACCATACTCCTGAAATAAATCAACTGTATATAGAATAAAAGCACTGAATTTATGGGAAGGGATTGGTCCTATTGCTAATTTCTATCTTTTAATATAATTAAAAGGGGGTTCTACTCAACCAGAACCCTTGGATATTCATTTCATATCCAAATGATAAAGGATGTCAAAATATGTATCTTGGAAACCAACTGTATTTAGCTTCTGATAGGGAAAAATTTTGTGGACATAGCATTTAATAAACAAGAGAAGAGGGCTTTTCATTCAATATCCTTATGATACGAAAAGTGGCTATTAAACTTAATAGCCATTACTATTTCAATAAACAATGAACACAACCCAGAAAGCACTTTATCCAAAATGTATAAAATCTATGCAAA
This sequence comes from Panthera onca, assembly GCF_046562875.1. Lineage (NCBI taxonomy): Eukaryota > Metazoa > Chordata > Mammalia > Carnivora > Felidae > Panthera > Panthera onca. Next base: position 9,451,785 of record NC_138347.1, on the reverse strand, counting down.
TCATCAACTGTGACTAGCCAATGGGAAACTTGGGCTTCCAGCACTAATTTGCTATTGGCCCCAGTACTTACTCTTCCCCTTCATCAAGATGCATGGCTCTACAATTCCCTGAGCCCTGATAGATATCTGTTGTGCATAGGACAGCATAGCCAAGGGGCAACTTATAACACAGATCATTTAAAGGAGGGATAAGATCCTGGAAATGGCCCTAGATTATATTAAATAGCATCTTAAAACAGATATAACCAAAGCCTACAGATAGCTTTTTCTGAACTTCAGACTACCCAACATTTTCTGGCAGCTCATGACATTTCTATCAGCTGCCCACACCTGACATCATCTAAGTGAAAATGTGCTGGGGCTCTCTTAGCCTAACCAATACTGTTAGCTTAAATTTCCCATTTGTCTTCATATTCTTTATTATTTTCTTCTTGTTTCTAGCATTGGGTTATTTCTTCTAAGCCCCAAATCCATACTACTTTAGATGACTATATCTGTATCCAGTGTGTCTGACCTCCCATGAAAGTGTTCTATTTAACTTCACTATGCTGAAGAGTTATGGTGATGAAGACCTACTAATAATTATTAGCAAAGCAGGATGGTGGGGGGCGGGGCGCAGATAGAATTGCAGGGGATACACAAGAAGAAACAGCCCATAGGACAGACTTTCCTTTGTAGTAAAGAAATTTGTGTGTATATGGTGTCTGATTCAAGACATGTATGGCTGGTAATGGCATAAGAATTGGGAAAACATTTTTTACTAACACTTACTGTAAGGGGGAAAGAACCGTGGCTGTTTTTTCTGTCAGTGGCACCCAAACTCTGAAGAACTTCCACAGATAGGACCTACACTGTCCAAATTCTTCCCTGATTACTCTTCCCAAATTATGAACTAAAAAATAACATGGGAGTGGTAGCTACACTGTCCTGTTGCTGTTCTACAGTAAATCGTATTTTACTCCAGGAAGGAATATTTAAAGTGAAGAATACAAAACACTACATTCATATTAAATTCCCAAAGCAAACCCTCTACTTCCTTGGTTTAGAGTGACCGAGGTGGCCTTAATGTTTCCCCCAGCTTGACTAAACCTTAGACAGACTTATTCTTGACCCTAGACACTGACCTCCCTTTCCTTGGAGCATTTTGTCTAAAATAACTTGTAAATTCTTTTTCTGCCACTTTCAGATATATGACATCTTTTTTAAAGCTTCTTGCCAGTTTTATAGTCCAGGGATGTCTTTCTCAAGGACCCGGGAGCCATTGTTTCAAAACGTAATCATCAAAGGAGATAGCAGCCTTATCTCCCAGTCTCTGGGGGAGGGCAGGAGCCCCATATGATGGCCTAATCACAGAGAAAACATTTGCGGACTCAGTAAATAAGCCAATGTGCTCTACACATCGCACCCATCAACCTCCTGCTAACATCCTCCACCAGCTCATCCCAGCCCTTAAAAACCCTCCTGCCCTTTCTTTCAGTAAATCTGACTTCAGACTCCAGTTCCTCTCCCCTTTTGTAACAGCCTTGAATAAGGCCATCCTTGACTGCTTAACTTTGTTTACTGCAATTTTTGCTTTGACAAGAGTTTATCATTCCAATAACTCTGCTCTTCACGGAGAAGCGGGAAAGCTCCTTTCCTCTTGGTTTCAACGAGGTACTTACTTCACAGTTAACAAAGGATCCCTAATTTCTTCATGGTAAAGTGCCTACGAGACATGGACTGTTAATTGCAGGCAAGCTGTTTGAGAAGTCCATGTACATGTGTTAATAAGGAGCTCTAAAGATATTCATTGTTATCATCATTCATTCAACAAACATTTACTGAGCGTTGACCAGCAACTGTGCTTTGGTCCTGGGTACACACTGGGAAGCACGCAGACCCGGTCTCAGCCTGTAAGACACTTCAGTCCAGCATCAGTGTTACAAGGAAAGCATTCGTGGGTTTTTGTTTTGTTTTGTTTTGTTTTTTTCTCTTTTGCCTTTCTCTTTGCTCTGACCTTTGCAGACACCCTTCTGTCTGGGGGGAGAAAGAGGATTATAGAAGGCATGCAAAGAGACAGACCAATGCAAATCAGCACCTTCATGCATTCAAAGTGACATTCTAACATAATATTGATTTCTTATTTGATGCATTTGTTTTAAAAAGAAAATTAAAATAATGAAGAATAACTTTATTTTTTAAAAAAAAAGTGATGTTTTTGTAGCAAGAGATGGCCCTTCAGCCTGGGGCTGTTGTCTTGAGAAAAGGTGTCCAGCTTTCTTATTTCCCCAGTAGCATATCAAGAGCCAGGCTTAGAGGACTAAGCCACGGGGTCTTTATACTGGAGGCCTGGACAGGACCTGCCCTGTTTGGGCCCTGGGTGAACTGTGGTGAGGAGAAGGGAGCCCAGAGGCATGAGGCAAGACAAGTGCCTTATTCCACTCTGGCTGCTATAAAAAACAATGCCATAGATTGGGTGGCTTAGACAACAAACTTCTTTCTTTTAAGCTCAGGAGGCTCAGAGGTCTGAGATCAGGGAGGCAGCATCGTCGGGTTCTGGTAAGAACTCTCTTCCTGCTGTGTAGACATCTCTCTTCTTGGTGTGTCCTCACATAGCAGAGGGAGGCCAGGAGCTCTGGTCTCTTCCTCTTCTTACCAGAGCACTAAGCCAGGGGCGCCTGGGTGGCTCATTCGTTTAAGTGTGTGACTGTTGATCTCAACTCAGGTCTTTTTTTTTTTTTTTTAATTTACCTCCAAGTTAGTTAGCATATAGTGCAATAAAGATTTCAGGAGTAGAATCCAATGATTCATCCCTTACATATAAAACCCAGTGCTCATCCCAACAAGTGCCCTGCTTAATGCTTCTTACCCATTTGGCCCATCCCTCCACCCACAATCCCTCCAGCAACCCTCAGATTGTTCTCTATATTTAAGAGTCTCTTATGTTTTGTCTCCCTCCATGTTTTTATATTATTTTTGCTTCCCTTCCCTTATGTTTATCTGTTTTGGATCTGAATTCCACATATGAGTAAAGTCATATGATATTTGTCTTTCTCTGACTAATTTTGCTTAGCATAATACCCTCTAGTTCCATCTGATAGGGAAAAATCTGTTATAAGATGGCCAACAGGACCGATAGGGAAATTCCAGTAGCCGACCCAAGACTTCCCTTCCGGGTTCTTCTTCCTACCCCACTTGCCGCGCGTTCCAAATTTCTACTAATGCAGAATGTGGAAGTAACAGACTATAAATTGTTTCCTCTGCTTATGCTCAGGACTCAGACCTCTGGATAGTGATCTCCTCTGAGCCTGCCAATGTGGTGAAATAAATCTCCTGCCTTCCAAGATCTCCGAGTGCTGCTTGGTTCTTCCGCTGGGTGATCCAGACCAGGTTCCGTAACACATCCATGTAGTTGCAAATGGCAAGATTTCATTCTTTTTGACTGCTGAGTAATACTCCATTATATATATACCACATCTTCTTTATCCATTTATTTGTTGATGGACATTTGGGGATCTCAGCTCAGGTCTTGGTCTCAGGGTCATGAGTTCAAGCCCCACATTGGGCTCCATGCTGGGTATAAAACCTACCTAAAAACAAAACAAAACAAAGCACTAATCCCATTTGGGGGGCTATACTTTCATGACTTCATCTAAACCTAACCACTTCTCAAAGGTCCCAAAACCATCACACTGGGGGTTAAGTTTTCAACATATGAATGGGGGCTGGTGGGAGACAGAAACATGCAGTCTGTAACTACAAGCCAACAGGTAAACTATTTTTCAAGTGAGGACATCCAGGACAGAGTTGTGGCCAGACTACATGTGGCTACGAAGGAACCAGATTACAGGCTGCCCCCCGTCTCAGTTCAGGGCCTGGACACATCCTGCAAAATCTGACAGCACACAAAAGCACGGTCATTCCAAAGGATGCCTTGAAGAGCAGTCATCCTGGGCCGCCCGGATTCCTGGCTTGGAGCCAGGTAGGGAATGAGGCTCAGAGGTCTGCAGGTAGCAACAGTCAGCAAGGGAGAGCTAGCTGATGTGTCCCAGAGGTACTGCCCGGGACAGGCTGCAAGTTCACCAGCTACAGACAGAAGAACCAGCACAGGGAGGAGAGAACTATAAACACAAAACCCCCCACTTCCACCCAAAGCCATTTTAGGAAGGGAAACAAGGGAGACTCCTGGACCATGTTGCTCTTTAGGCAATTGCCTAAAGAAGCTTTTTAAATTCAGTTGAGGCTTTTTAAATTAAATTGGATGAGATAAAATTTAAACTGGAGGGGACTGAAAGCCAGATCTTACCCAGTAACCTGTGGGGTGGGCTGGGGGGAAATTGGATCACACAGCCACAATGAAGGCTTTACATTTTCTCTGCAGTATCAGTTAAATTGATGACCCTGCACAATAGGCAGCCTTGGTCGCTTGCAGAGATACATTTCATCCTCATGACAGCTGGCACTCTGCTTGTCCTCATTTACAGATGAAGAGGAGGGGGCACAGGATGGATGACAAAAACTTTCCATGGTCCCAGAACTGGTAAGTGGTGTATCAGGACCCAAATTCAGGTGAGGCTCAGTCTAGAACCCACACTTGTAGCCCGTACCCTATACACCCCTAATCAGAAGACAGTTAAGCAGAAGGCCTGGGTAATCAGGATGCCCATTCAAGCAAAAAGAAGGTACCATATAAAGCTTTCATATCAAAACATCAAGCAAAAATGCCCTAGCAGCAAGCAAAGCTCCATGACTCCTAAGGGTCTTATACCCAGTGACACAATCTGCCCCCAAAACTAAAAAACAAAACAAAACAAAACAAAAAAAGAAAAGAAAAAGCATAGCAGCAGCAGCAATAATTAAAGATGAGATGAGAGCAATGAAGAGAAATGGAAGTTGGAAGAGATTCCCCATGACAGCTTTATTTTTTAGGGAAAGAAAGACAAGAGACTGATTTTTCTTCCCACGACTCTGGATCAAACTGAGGTTTGATTAAAGAAATGACCTTGAACCAGAGCAGAGAATAATAAAAGATAATTTCCAGTAAGTATGCTAGCTCAAATTAATGACTTACTCTTTATTTTTAAACTGAATTCAGTAGAGATTTACATGCATTAGGTTACGATGATTAACATTTGAAATTTGACCTTGAAATAATCTTTACATTGTAAATTCTTAATGATCAAAACAATGTTCTCAGTGATTAAAACATATTAGTGATTAATTATTAAAGGAGAATAATTGCAAATACACATTCCTAAAATCTCAAGGCTTTTAAACCATTTGTACAAATGACTGGACATTTTTTAAATTTGCTAAGAAAAAAAAACCCTCCATCTGATTCGCATTGTCTTTTTTCTTTCTTTTTTTTCTTTTCTTTTCTTTTTTTTTTTTGATTCACATTCTGAATCCAACAACAAGAGAAAAGGTACTTCTTGCAAACTAGAAATGCACACAACTGTGATCGCATCAAAGCCAAAGAGAGTAAAGAAAATTGTTCTGTATAAATCTGTAACATTAAGAAATAATCCCAAGAACTTCCTAAGGAAGGTTAATAAAAGACCAGTAGTTTTGATCATCATTTATCTTTTAAAAAACACTTTGAGGGGCACCTGGGTGGCTCAATCAGTTGAGTGTCTGACTTCGGCTCAGGTCACGATCTCACGGTTCATGGGTTCAAGCCCCAAGTCAGGCTCTTTGCTGGCAGCTCAGAGCCTGGAGCCTGCTTCAGATTCTGTGTCTCTCTCTTTCTCTGCCCCTCCCCTGCTCGTGCTCTCTCTATCTCTCTCAAAAATAAATTTCAAAAAACATTTTAAAATTCTTAAAAAATACTTTGTACTCAGTTTAATAACATACAGTCATGATCTTAATGCTATGTCTAATAACTATGACTGATGCCCAAGCTGATAACTGGACAAGTGAGCTACCTAGCAAACTAGATTTGCCCAGGGGCACCTGGGTGGCTCTGTTGGTTAAGCATCTGAATTTGGCTGAATTTGGCTCTCACGGGTTCATGAGTTCTTGTCCCATATCTGGCTCTCTGCTCTCAGCATAGAACCCACTTCGGATCCTCTGTCCTCCTCTCTCCCTGCCCCTCTCCCCCACCTTGCTCACTCTCTGTCTCTCTCAAAATAAATAAATAAACTGAAAAAAAAAAAAAAAAAAGCTAGATTTGCCTGAACAGTTTTTCCTGAGTAAGAAGGTTTCAAGAAATAACTGTATCTCACACCATAGGGAAATAATACTCAACCAGATTTTGGCCCCATGTATTTTAAGCCATCTTTCCTGATGCCATGGCTCTTCTTAACTAGGATGCTCTTAGGGTGCCTGAGTGGCTCAGTTGCTTAAGTGTCCGACTTCAGCTTAGGTCACGATCTCATGGTTCATGAGTTCAAGCCCCACGTAGGCCTCTGGGCTGACAGCTCAGAGCCTGGACCCCCCTTCAGATTCTGTCTCCCTCTGTTTGACCCTCCACTGCTTGCACTCTGTCTCTTGCATTGTCTCAAAAATAAATAAACATTAAAAAAAATTTTTTTTAAACATTAGGATGCTCTTGTGTGGAGATTTCCTCTTGACAAAAGGAGCCCCAGAGTGGGTACAAGCCAGGGCTGACTATGGCTGTCCCAGGGCCAGGATGAGGGCCTCTCAGGAACCCCTGCCTCCCAACAGCCGACCACACCTGGCCAACTCTTTGGGGGAAGATCCAAAAGCATTCCCTACACTCTCCCCAAATCTGTCCCTTGTCTTTGGGGTCCCATAAGTAGCGACGACCTTTAATAGAAAAAGAAAAAGGAAGAAAGGGAAATTTTCTGGGGCATTGACCTACATAATTTTCTCAGTGGTCAAACATTACTTTTCACAATCTATTCTATGTTGATCATTTACCTATTTTTTCCAACATAAAGGAGTGATATTTGAAATGTTACCTATAGTAACTTTCTATTGCTGTGTAAAAAATTACCACAAACTTAGTGGCTTAAAGTAACACAATTTTATTATTTCACAGTTTCTGTAGGCTAGGACTGGCACATTTTAACTGGGTCCTTTGCTCTGGGTTTAGACTAAATGTTTGTGCCCCCCCCCCCCCCCACAAATTCAGATGCTGAAGCCCTAATCATTTATGTTCCAGGAACTTTGGGAAGTAATTAGCCTTAGATGAAGTCATGAGGGTGAGCCCCATGATGAGAAGAGTGTCTTATGAGAAAATGAAGAGACCAGATCACTCGATCTCCACTATGTGAGCACACAGCAAGAACACAGCCATCTGCAGAGCAGGAAGAGGGCCCTCACCAGACGCAGAATCTGCCAGCATGCTGACCTTGGACTTCCAAGATCTCAGACAGTGAAAAATACATGTCCGTTGCTTAAGCTGCTCAGTCTATGCTATTTTTGTTATAGCAGCCAGAGCAGACTAAGACAGTCTCACAAGGCTGAAATCAACTTGGAAGCCAGGTACATCTTCACTTGCGGGCTCAGTGAGGGAAAGAACCGCTTCCAAGCAGCTTCAAGTTATGGGCAGAACTTGTTTCCTTGGGTCTATGTGACTGAGGTCACCATTTTCTTGTTAGCTGTCAGCTGGGGACCACTCTCAGCTACTAGAGGGTGCTCTCAAGCCCTTGCCACACGGCCCTCCCCAGAGGCCCCCTCACACTTCAAATCAATCTCTTCAGAAGGCACTCAGTCACTTTTAAGGGCTCATCTGATTAGGTCAGGCCCACTTTCAAAATCAACTGATTTGGAACCTTAATTATATCTGAGAAACTTCTTCATTTATGTCACATAACATAACCTAATCATTGTGCTCACAGTACCATCCACACTTGAGGAAGGAGAATTGCATAGGGTGTATATACCAGGAGTCCGAAATGGGGGGCCATCTCAGAATTCTATTGGCCTGGTTTCTCCGGGGAACACTGACTAACATACACAGTTATTCTGTGAGTTATATTTCAGGCTCCACTGGAGGTCTCTCCAAACCCAACGGGCCCTTTATTTTACACACTTTCATGCAAGAGGCAAAAATGGTAACCCCTGAAGGATTTTTTAATGTTCCTGACAGCCTAAAGGATCCCAGCAAAGTTTTATTCCATGTAACCTTGAGTCTGTACTTGGTTTGCTTTCCACAGAATCCAATGACTCTCTGGTCCCTTTGATGCTTTTTTTCTGCAGGTGCAATTTGTGTTCTCTTAGCCTGATGATATAGGAAGTGGGAGACAATAAAGAAAACAGGGAGTGCTCTTGTTGAAGGGGGTACCATAATCAGTATCAGATATTGTCAGCTGCATATAATTGAAAACCTAACAAAAAGGAGCTTAAAAAAAATAAAGATAGTGTTACTTCACATAACAGAGATGTAGGTGGGGTGAGAGGGAGAGAAAGAGAGAGAATAGAGAAGGGAAAGAAGAAAGAGAAGAGAGAGACTCCAGGGTTGATTCAGTTGCTCATCAAACACGTGCCCTCTTTCTTTCCTTCTTCTACTCCTTCTTTCCTACTTTCTACTTTCTACTGACATCCTGGGGGTATTGCCTTGGGATGACTGCCTTCCTAGTCGCAAAGAGGCTGCCATAGCCCCAGGCATCACACAGAGATGACATCAACAACATCTAGAAGCACAAAGGTACTATTCCTTCTCAGTTGCCTCTTTTTACATTACAAAAGAGAGCATGAGGAGACCTACGTTATGCTACAAAATACAATGAAAAACACCAATACTTCACAAACTCTTCCAAAGAAAAGAGGAGGAAACACTTCCAAACTTTTTTCATGGGGTGAGATTACCTAATCACCCTAATACCAAGACAAAGATATTATAAGAAAACTTAGACCAATATCCTCTATGAAGATAGACAGAAAAATCATCAACAACATATTAAGAAACCCAATCCAGCAACATTTAAAAAGGATTATGACCAAATGGGATTTATCCCAAGAATGCAAAGCTGGCTGATATGAAAATCACTTTATAAGGGGAAAACAGCCTTAGACAATTGGTAAACAAATAGATATGGCTGTGTTACAATAACACTTTATTTACACACTTCTGGGTATACACCCAAAGAAATTGAAAGCTGCAACTCAAACAGATATTTGTACATCCATGTTCAGAGCAGCATTATTCACAATAGGCAAGAGACAGAAACATCCCACATGTCCATCAACTGATGAATCGATAACAAAATATGTTATATACATACAGGGGAATATTACTCAGCCACAAAAAAGAAGGAAATCCTGTCACATGCTACAAACTGCATAAACCTTAAGGACATTATGCTAACTGTAATAAGCAAGTCACAAAAGGACAAATACTACATGAGCCCACCCCTAGGAGGTAGCTAAAGGAGTCAAGCTCTTAGAAACAAAAAGTAGAATTGTAGTTCCCAGGGGGAGAGGGGAGAAGGAAAAGGGGAGGTGTCATTCAATGGGTGTAGAGTTTCGGTTTCACAAGAGGAAAGAGTTCTACAGATCTGTTGTACGATGACGTGAATACTGAACTGCACATCTGAAAATGGTTAAGATGATTAAGTTTTACGTTATGTGTTTTTCTCACAATAAAAAAAAAAAAAGCAGTGATGCAAGTTGAATAAGTTCTGGAGACCTAATGTACAATGCCATGGCTATAGTTAACAATATTATATTGTGCATCCAAAATTTGCTAAGAGGGCAGATCTTAAGTGTCCTCGCCACAAAGGGAAAAAAAGACATGGTAAATATGTGAGGTGATGGATATGTTAATTAGCTCAATTGTGGTGATTATTTCATAACGCACAGATGTGACAAATCATCCAGTTGTACACCTTAACCATATGCAACACTTAAGTCTCAATTAAACCTCAACAAAGAAGAGAAGGAGCAATGAAATGCCGATTCACACCACATCACGGATGAACCTCAGAAACATGACGCCAAGTTAAATAAACCAGACACAAAAGGACACACAGTGTATGACTGCACTGCTATGAAATATCTCAAATAGGCAAATTATAGAGACAAAAGGTACATTAGACACTACCAGGGGCAGGGGTGGGAGGGGAGTTACTGTTTCACGGATACAGAGCTTCCGTTTGGGGTGATGAAGTTTTGGAAACAGGCCGTGGTGATGGTTGCACAGCACTATACTCAATGCCACTAAATTGTACACTTAAAAATGGTTACAAGGACACGTGGGTGGCCCAGTGGGTTCAGCATCCAATTCTCGGTCTCAGCTCAGGTCATGATCTCACGGTTGGTGGGTTCGAGCTCCACATTGGGTTCTGTGCTGACACCACAGAGCCTGCTTGGCATTCTCTGTCTCCCTCTCTCTCTGCCCCTCAACCCCGCCTCTTAAATAAATAAATACACATTAAAAAAATGATTAACTGGGGCGCCTGGGTGGCTCAGTCGGTTAAGCGTCCGACTTCAGCTCAGGTCACGAACCACAATTTTTTTAAGTTTGTATTTAGAAAAAAACAAACTTCAGTTCCAAAAATAGGGACTGGCAGTTCGCTGGCCCCTGATCTAGAGTCTCTATAACACTGAGGGGACTGTCGGTATATCTTTTTGCTCCAGAACTACCCCAGTGTAGGAGATATAAGGTGATACGTACTTGCCATGAACTCTGACGTCCTGTGTCCTTTCCTTACGAGGACGCACGTATACACGTCTGGAACGTGGAGGAAGGTGTCCTTCTATTAGGTTATGTGGCTTTAAAAAGCCTCCACACCCTGTCGCGGAGGCTGTACTGTGTCCCTGGAAGAGAAAACACAGAGGGACTGTCTGGGCAGAGTGCTCAGACCAGCTGTTCAGGACACCCGGGCACGGCTCACCCCAGCACTGTCACGCACGCACTTGTGCTCACGACCTCAGTTGGATCTGCCGGTTCGAATTTGCTGGCTCGATGACACCCTGCTTGGGAAAGCATGTCGCTTACAAACGGGACCAAGTGAGGGGGGCATTGCGCGTTTGGCGGATGGCTGCCGCCGTCCTTAGGCGTATTTTCAACCAGAAGCAGAAACAGCCTGGTAGGAGCAGACATGAAACGCGAGGCCTGAAGTCATAATTCAACGTAGAACAACCTGCGGGCCGGCGCAGGTTTATTAGACGGCTAATAAAAATAAATCATGGATGTGTTTTTAAAATGACTCCCCATGTGTTGTGGTTATTTCTCAGGCATACTGTAAATTACCTGTGAAGTGCTACTTCCTACAGGGATTTGTTTTTCTCTCTCTCTCTCTCAAATACAAAGGGGTTATAAGGCTAAAGAATGCAGACATGCATCACGTCTGCAGAAATCATAAAAAAAGATCAAATGTAATATTTTCTTTCAACATGGATGACTGCTTTGAGATTTTCCATTCAAGCAGCCTTGAACACAGCGTCCAGCGTTTGCCAATTACTCCTGACAAATACCATTTGGGCCTGAGTGATGTTGTAAGTGAAATAAAACAGTGGGAGGGAAAGACCAGAACATGATAAAAGGCGTTTTTTTTTTTTTTTTGGTCTGCTGAGAACTTACTGTAAGTTATACATTCACGAGGGAAGGCCTTGCTTCCTGCCAGTGATAGACCCCATGTGATTTTGAGTTCTAAGGTGACTTTTGTTTGACAGTAAGAGGAAGGGAAGACAAAACTCAGTTTTCATGTCCCTTAAAAGGGAGTCGGCTCTGTTTTCCTCCTACACAAAGGAAAAACTGTATATAAACAAAAGAAGGGACACCAGGCGCTGTTCCTCATCATTCCACACAAATATAAGCTCATGTGTGAGAATAATGCCGTGAAATCAGCTGTCGGCACGTCGCCTGGCACCATCTGCGAGCTGGAGCATGTCAGGACCCATCGCAGGTAACCAAAGCCACGAGACAGGAAAGGCACAGCCGGGGTCCAGAGTGCGGTCGTCTGTCCCCCCCCCACACGCACACACACCAGGAACCCCCGGATGGCCCACTTCCTCATTCTTTGAGATTCCAACCAAACTCAGCCCTACTCTTGATCACAGTGCTGCAGAGAATCGGGGAGCGGCCCACAGAAGTGACCGGAAAGAAGCTGCGTGGGGATGAAGCCCATGTGGCATCAAGCGGACCAGAGCCGTGTGCAGCGCAGTCTGCCCTCTTGGGCAAGGAAGGGACTTTGCCTCGTGACCCACTGAGCTGGGCTTTCTTCATCCTTCAGACAGAGAATACGGCATGGCAAGGATAGAATCAGTCCATGCATGGCACCCATCTGGTCCCGCGCTGGCCCCTAGAAGCTAGGCAGACCCCGGAAATAGGTAAACCAGGTAAACACACGGCCAGGCTAAAAGTCCCCGGACTCTCCCAGTCAAGGCCCACCGGTGTTACCCGTGTTAATGCCTCTGCAGTGGCTTGGTGATTTCGTAACAACACTGCTGCATTAGTATCTACTTTTTCCCTGTGAATATGAACCTCAGAAACGTGTGTCAGGGAGACTGGGGTTCCATGGCCAACTGCCCAGCAGCTCCCCAGCATGGGGGGCAGGTGAGAAACTGGCAGCCTCTGTCGGGCTACTCACCTGGCACTGCGGGGGCAACTGCGAACAACCATGCCCCACAGTAAAAGGGGCAAAACCATGATCATTGCTGCGATAAGCTGGCCTTATGAGTCCTTGTGAGTCCTGCCCGAAGAGTCCGCAGCCCCGCCCCACTCTCTGTAGATGAGCCAGCTCCCAGGGCACCTCGCATCAAGGACCAGCATCCCCCATCTGTGCTAAACGGGTTGCTGATGGTCAGACTGGCCCAGGAGACTGGGAAGGCTCGACCAGACACAATCCCCAGGGCTAGCCGTACTCCTGAGTTACCGCTTTCCTAACTTTTGCAGACACACGCATCCTGTTACAGTGCAGACTCTGATGTGGAAGGTCAAGGGTGGGGCCTGAGACTCTGCATTTCCTTCTTCTTTCTTTCTTTCTTTCTTTCAATAGAATTTGTTGTCAAGTTAACTAGCATACAGCATATACATTGTGCTCTTGGCTTCAGGAATATATTCCCATGACTCATCGCTCACATACAACACCCAGTGCTCATCCCAACAAGTGCCCTCCTCAATGCCCACCACCCATTTTTCTCTCCCCCTCCACCCCTCCCCCATCAGCCCTCAGTTTGTTGAGACTCTGCATTTCTAACAAACCCCCAATACTGGTGGTCTGCGTATCAGCCTTTGAGGAGCAGGGTTCTAGGTGACCCCAATAAAAGATGCCGACAGCATCCAAATTTCCTCTTATAAAGACATCAGCTAGATTAGATTAGGGATTAGGGACCACCTTAACAACCTCATTTTAATTTAATAATCTCTTTAAAGGCCCCATCTCTAAATACAGTCACATTCCGAGGTTTTAGGGGTCATGACTTCAACACATGAATTTTGAGGAGACATAATTCAGTCCATAACATGCAGTCAATGTATTTTGATCAACCTTCAAATTAGTTAAAAAAATTCTGTTCAATAAATATTTACTGTCTGACATAAAAAAAAAAAAAAAAAAAAAAAAAAAAAAAAAAAAAGATGCCGACAGCACTTAGCTTCCTGAGGGATGGTTTCTGGTGGCAGTGGCCTCCGCTATAGACCCCTGCCACTAGCAAAACATAAAAGAAAGAGGGTGGGCTCTAACAGTTGTCCACTGCCAGGACTTGGGCCTACTGGTACCAGAGACGCTGCCTTCTGAATAAAGAAACAGGAGATTTCATCTTTCACCCAATCTCTGCTGACGTTTGTGTCCACGTGAGCCATGATTCCCAACCTCGGCTGTGCTGCGGCTACCTGCTCTGAGTCTTGACCCACAACGGTCAGAAAGAGCTGGTTACCCCAACGTGAGTACTCTGGACCAAGATCTCTTTCCCAGACGGACAGCTGCCACCAGCAAGGCGACTCCAATCAGATAAAACGGTCATCTGCAGCTTTCTCTTGTCTCTCAATTAAGGGGGGAAAAAATCCAATATGGTAGTAAGGGGCCTTGTCCAGGCCTTGCCAGCACACTTTAGATGAAATGCCAAGGAGAAAACAAGCATCCAGTCAGGGCAAATCCAGAATGTGTATCAATAGTGAGAGGTGTAAAAGGAGAAGGGCAATCAAAAGGAAAGAGGTGTGATAGGACCTCCCTGATCTGCAAGGTGAGTTAGTCTTGATCTAAGCACAGATGAATGCAGAAAGTCAGGCGGACCAAAGAAGTCATTTCAGGTGAGGCTGCCTGCGTGGCCACTCTGGGATGCTGTGCTAGGTCACTCAGTTCACATCACCCGCGGTCTGATCCGGAAGCTGTCAGCCGCCTGTGGACAGGGAAGCCCGAGGACATGCTGGTGTTTCCACTCTACCTTGAAGCTCTGTCTTCAGATCGCACGCCTCTAACAACAGATGGGCCAGCTCTCCCATCAGTCAGAAGAAACAGCTCCTCTCTAGCTCTCCACAAAATTAGCCCCATTTTCTAATTCCAGAAACATCTGGCAGAAGTGGAGTCACAGGAATACACCCTTTTCTTTGTGTGGGTGGTCAGTTTAAACTCCTTAAAAGCTCCCTGTCCTCTGTTCGCCTGTGTGTCAGTCAGGACCTGAGTCTACCTGCTATCGATGATGTTAGAAATGAAAACCTGCTATCTGCTGTGAGAAACTGTTTCTTTCTCAAAAGAAAGTGCTAAATATCAGCATTTATTTATGGCTTGTCTGAACGCAGGGACAGGGCAGTTTCTGCGTCTTATCAGACCTCTCCCCCATCCCAGCCCCTTCCTCTGAGCACAACACACCTGGCTAGGCCCCCTATCTGGCAGCTGTCACCTTGAACTAATGTTTATCTGCCTGTGTTTCTCACCCAAGGAGATCCAACACCCCACAGAGCATAGGAACCTCTGCATTTCATCCCAGTAGCAACACACAGAGTTGTTTTTGCCTTGTCTGGATCCTACTAACATCTGAAAGAAAGAAAAAAAAAAGATACTCTGTTGCCTCAATTCGACAGAGCCTCCGTGACTAGGAGTCAGCATCCCCAGCCTGGCGGTCTTCTGGTGCCACCTAGTGTACGAAAATGGAAGTGTCTCAAGCTCAGAGCAAAGTCCCACAAAGAAAGATTCACAGATCCAGTGTGTATTTTTCAGGCTTCAGTCCAAACACTTGGGACTCTTACAGGTGTGACTTGTTTCTACAAAGTGTTTCAAGAAAATAACTAAAATGCTCTGAACACCTGTTGTGATCTGGCCACTCACACTTAAGCACACTCACTGAACCAAATGTTAAAGCATTTGAGCTTTGGATGAATCTGTTCTCAATATGGATTGGCACCATTTAAAAGGTTATTTCAGCAGCATAAATGTGTGTAGTCATATAGCAATGGGCACTCTGTCTCCTGCCTCCCAAACTATTGTCACTGGAGGCATTAAAGTAATACCAGAGTATTCCAGCTAGGACAAGTTAAAGCAGCTTGTTCCTCCAGTGCAGAGGCTCAGAAAGGGAACTATGGCATATATTAGAGTCACCTGGGAGCGATATGTTGGCACATCTAAGACCAATTAAATCAGAGCCTCCAGGTGGGACCCGGGCTCAGCAGTTTTTAAAGCTCTGCCATGTGCAAGAGAGGTAATATCAGTCAGGAAGATGGAGAGCCAGGGGATCCCAATCTCATCTCGCCCACAGAAACAACAAAAACTGTAAATAAACAATTATAGACCAATGAAAATAACTCAGGGAAAGCTCTGGACTACAACAAAAAAGCAGCAAAACTCCTGCAGAGCTTAAAACCCAAGGGTGGTCACATAGAACAGCACAGGAAGCATTTTGCCCACATCTCCCCCTCCTCAGGTCAAGAGCAGCTTGGTGCACGGGGATCCACTCAGAGGAAGCTCCTCACGGGGTAAATGAAAGCAGAAGAACCCCAGCAAGCCACACCACTGTGGATGTTTGCAGCCTTTACTACCATGGCCTCCCACGGTCTACACCATTGCTGATCCCAGCTCATGGAGCTGTCCAGCCTCCCCACCACCAAGCCCCTCCTCACAGCTGGGGCTGTCGGTGCAGTAACATGTGGGGTCCTGCCACTGCTGTGTCCAGCTCTTTGGGATCGAGACTTTGCCCCACCACCTACAAGATGGGTGCTACTACTGCCCTGAGCCCTGCCCTCAGCTCAGGTCGCAACTTTGTCCCATTACAGGGGCTGCTGTGAGCCCCACCCCCAGGTCCCAGGTCAAGGCTGGGAACCTTCATTGATTAGGCTGTGTGGCCACTGCTCTGACCCCCACCCTTCAGGTCCCAGGCGGCTGCTCTGAATCATTATTGCCAGGTCACACTACCTCTGCTCTGATCCCTGTCCCTGGGTTCCAGGTCAAAGCCCTGAACTGTCATTGGCAGGGGCACTGCTATGCCCTGAGTCCTGACATGCTCCCTGGATCCTAACATGTGGCTTTCAGAGGCCATCACTAGGGATGCGCTTCTGCTTTCCTGCAACCTTCCCTGAGGCCAAAGTTGGGACTTTGACCCACCACCATCCACAGGCTGTACTACTACTGGCCTCTGCCCCCTGCCCCCCTGGGCCCAAGCTATTGCTGTACCTGCCATCCCAGGGCCTGTGCCACTGCTGCGTCACCCACCTGGCCAGAATCATTGCAAGACCCAGAGACCCAGACCCTGGTTTCACAGAGTTCCACGTACACCCACCTTAGACATCAGCGTCACTGCCACGGGCAAATGCATCTGTGCCTCAAGACCCAGGAACAGTGGTAGCTCCACATGGCTCTGATCCCAGGACTCTGAGTGCCAGCATGCCAGACTATATGCCAAGAGGGATCCCCCCTCTGCTAGAACTTTCTCCCATGGGCAAAAATAGGAGAACAGAAGATCCTAGCAATCTTCACCTCTGAATATCCCAAAAGCCTTAGTTACCACTGTCATCCAGTCTTGGCCACAGAAGACCCCCCACAACTCTGCGCCTACACTGACCTCAAGCTGATGAAGTTGCATGGATACTACGCTGCTGTGCCTTCCAAGAACCAAAGATGCTGCGTCCCACCCAGCTGGCACCCTTGCAGCCACCTTTTGGTGAAAGTTTTGCCCCACCAAAGCCAATTCAAATGGCTGGAAGAGGTGAATGCACTCCCAAATGTGCAAACATCTACACAAAGTCATCAGAAGCATGAAAAAGCAAACATGACACCATGAAACGAACATGATTTTCCAGTAACCAGTTCCAAAGAAATGCAGATCTGTGAGTTACCTGAAAAAGAATTTACAATAATCATTTTCAGGAAGCTCTATGAGCTTCAAGAGAATACAGACAATTTAATGAACTCAGGAAAACAACACATGAACAAAATGAGAAGTTCAACAGAGATATAAATCACTGAAAAAAAGAACCTAACAGAGACTCTGAGTTGAAAGAATACAGTGAATGAAATAAAAAATGCAATAGAAATCTTCAACATTAGACTCAATCAGGCAGAAAAAAAAAATCTGGAAACTTGAGGACAGATCAAATTGAAATTACATAGTCAGAGGAGAAAAAAGAAATTGGAATGAAAAAAAAGTGAGGAAAACCTATGTGAATTATGGAATACATCCAATGAAATAATATCTGCACTATGGGTGACCCAGAAGGAGAAGAGACAGAGAAAGGGACAGAAAATTTACCTAAAGAATGGCTGGCTGAACAACCCAAATCTGGGGAAAGTTTGGCCATCCAAGTACATCAAGCTCAAAGGTCCTCAAATAGATACAACCCAAAGAGATCTTCACCAAGACACAAAATCAAAGACAAAAAGAGAATTTTGAAAACAGCAAGAGACAAAAGATTAATCACATACACATACAAGGGAATCTCAATAAGTCTATCAGCAGATTTATCAGCAGAAGCCTTGCAAGCCAGGAGAGGAGATAATATATTCAAAGTGCTCAAGGAAAAAAACTGTCAACCAAAAATATTTTACCCAGCAAAGTTATCCTTGAGCAATGAAGGAGAAATAAAAACTTTCCCAAACAAACAAAAGTTGAGGGACTTTATCACCACCATACCTGCTAAACAAGAAATGCTAAAAGGAGTTTTGAGGCTGAAACAAAAAGACACTAATTAGTAACATGAAAACAGATGAAAATATAAATTCACTAGTAAAGGAAAACATATCATCAAATTCAAAATACTCTAATACTGCAAAGGTTGTGTGTAAATCACTTTGAACTCCAGCATACAGGTTAAGAAACAAAAATGATATGGGGCACCTGGGTGGCTCAGTCAGTTAAGCGTCCGACTTCAGCTCAGGTCATGATCTCAGAGTATGTGAGTTTGAGCCCCGTGTCAGGCTCTGTGCTGACAGCTCAGAGCCTGGAGCCTGCTTCAGTATCTGTGTCTCCCTCTCTCTCTGCCCCTTCTCCTGCTCATGCTCTGTCTCTCTCTGTCTCAAAAATAAATAAAAACATTAAAAAGAATTAAAAGAAAAAAAATGATTAAAAAAAAAAACTATAGAGGGGCACCTGGGTGGCTCACTTGGTTGAGCGCCCAACTTCGGCTCAGGTCATGATCTCACAGTTCATGGGTTCAAGCCCCATGTCGGGCTCTGTGCTGACAGCTCAGAGCCTGGAGCCTGCTTCAGATTCTGTGTCTCCTTCTCTCTCTGCCTCTCCCTTACTCACTCTCTCTCTCTCTCCCTCTCTCTCAAGAATAAATAAACATTAAAAAAATTTAAAAAACCTATAGAAGCAATATTTTGTTAATGGATAGACAATATAAAAAGGGTAAATTGGTACACGAACAACATAAACTGTGAGTACAAGCAAGTAAATGTGTATAACATTTTTATGCAATTGAAGTTGTCAGTTCAAAATAGTTATAATTATAAGGTGTATTATGAAAGCTTCATGATTACCATAAAGCAAAAAAATCTATAATAGATACATGAATAAAAAAGAGAATGGAATCAAAGCATACCACTGTAAAAAAAATCATCAGCTCACAAAGAAACACAGCAAGAGAGGAAGAATGGAACAAAGTAACCACAAAACAATAGAAAGCAATTAACAAAATGGTGATAGTCTTTACCTATCAGTAATCACTCCAAATGTAAATGGTTTAAATTCTATAATTAAAGGCAAAGAATGAATAGACAAAAAATGGATTAAAAAAGCAAAACCCAACTAAATGCTGTTCACAAGAAACTCATTTGTTCACAAGAAACTCACTTGCAGGCTTAAAGTAAATGGTGGAAAAAGATATTCTGTGCAAATGAAAATCAGAAGACAGTAGGGATAGCTATACTTACATCAGATAAAACAGACTTTAAGTCAAAAACTGTAACAGAGACAAGGAAAATCATTATATAATGCTAAAGGGGTCAATTCACCAAAAAGATATAATTACTGTAAACATCTATGTACTCAATATTGGAAAACTTAAATATATTAAATAATTATTAATAGATCTGAAAGCAAAAATAGACAGCGATGTAGTAATAGTAGGGAAATTCAATACCTTACTTTTAACAGTGGGTAGATCATCCAAAGAAAAAAAATCAGTAAGAAAATAACAGACTGGAATGACACTTTAAACCAAATACCTAATAGACATATATAGAACATTCCATCCAACTGCAGCAGAAAACACATTCTTCTCAAGCACAAATAAAACATTGTCCAGAATAAATCATATTTTAGGTCACAAAATAAGGATTAAGAAATTTAATAACATTGAAATCATATGAAATATCTTTTCCAACTGCAATGGTTTGAGACTGGAAATCAGTAACAAGAAGAAACTGGAAAGTTTACAAATATGTGAAATTTCAACAACACACTTCTTAACAACCAATGGGTGAAAGAAATCAAAAAATATCTAGAGGCAAACATAAATGGAATCACAACACACCAAAACTTATGGGATGCATCCAACCCATAGACAACCTATCATTACACCTCAGGGAACCAGAAAAAGAAAAACAAATTAAGCCCAAAGTTAGCAGAAGGAAGGAAATAATAAAGATTAGAACAGAAATAGATGACATGAGAACTAGAGAAACAATAGAAAATATCAACAAAACTAAGGGTTGGCTTTTTGAAAAGATAAACAATTGACATTTAGGTAGACTAAGAAAAAAAAGAGAGACCTCAATAAAATTGTAAGTGAAAGAAAGACGTTATAACTGATACAACAGAAATTCTAAAGATCATAAGAGAAACTGTGATCAATTATATGCCAACAAATTACATAATTTATAAGAAATTGATAAATTCCTAGAAACGCACAACTTACCAAGACTGAATCATGAAGTCATAGAAAATTTGAACAGACCCATAACAAGCAAGGAGATTGAATTAGTAATCAAAAATCTCCCAACAAATAAAAGCCCAGGACCAGATGGCTTCACAGGTGAATTCTACCAAAATTTAATGAAAAATTAATACCAATCCGTTTCAAACTCTTCTAGAAAATTACAGAGGAAGGAACACTTCCAAACTCATTCTATGAAGCCAGCATGACTGTGATACTGAAGGATACCACAAGCAAAGAAAATTAAAGGCCAATATCCCTGATGAATGCAAAAATCCTCAACAAAATACTAGCAAATCAAATGCAAGAACACATTAAAATGATCACAGGGATTAAAATGATCAAGAGGGATTCATCCATGGGATGCAAAGATGGTTGAACATAAGCAAATCAATAAATGTGATACACCACATGAATAGAATGAAGGATAACAATCATATGATCATTTTAAAAGATGCAGAAAAAGCATCTGACAAAATTCAACATCGTTTCATAAAGAAAAAAATCTCTCAACAAATTAAGTATAGAGGAAGTGTTCCTCAGCATAATAGAAGTCATATATGACGAGCCCACAGCTATATTGTATACAGTGATGAAAAGTTAAAAATCTTTTCCTCTAAGATCAGGAATAGACAGGGATGCTTACTCTCACCATTTCCATTTAACGTAGTACTGGAAGTCCCAGCCATAGCATTTAGGCAAGAAAAAGAAGTAAAGGCATGAAATCAGAAAGGAAGATGTAAAATTATCTGTTTGGAGATGACATGAGCTTATATATAGAAAACCCTAAAGACTCCACCAAAAATCTGTTAGGATGAATAAATAAGTTCAGTAAAGAAGCAGAATATAAAATCAACGTACAGAAATCCATTGTATTTCTATAATTAACAACAAACTATCTGAAAGATGAATTTAAAAAGCAATCCCACTTATAACAGCATCAAAAACAATAAAATACACAGGAATAAATTTAACCAAGGAGATGAAGGACCTGTATACTTAGAACTCTAAGACACTGATGAAAGATATTAAAGAAGATACAAATAAATAAAAAGATATCCCATGTTCATGGATTAGAAGACTTAATACTGTGAAGATGTTCATACTACCCAAATTATCTACAGATTCAATGCAATACTTATCAAAATCCTAATGGTATCATTCACAGAAACAGAAAAAAGTATACAAAAATTTGTATGGAACTACAAAAGGCCCTAAATAGCCAAGGAGATCCTGAAGGAGAAGGAGAAGGAGAAGGAGAAGGAGAAGGAGGAGGAGGAGGAGGAGGAGGAGGAGGAGGAGGAGGAGAAGGAGAAGGAGAAGAAGAAGAAGAAGAAGAAGAAGAAGAGGAGGGGGGGGAGGAGGAGGGGGAGGAGGAGGAGGAGAAGGAGGAGGAGGAGGAGGAGAAGGAGGAGGAGGAGGAGGAGAAGGAGAAGGAGAAGGAGAAGGAGAAGGAGAAGGAGAAGGAGAAGGAGAAGGAGAAGGAGAAGGAGGAGAAGGAGAAGGAGAAGGAGAAGAAGAAGAAGAAGAAGAAGAAGAAGAGGAGGAGGGGGGGGGAGGAGGAGGGGGAGGAGGAGGGGGAGAAGGAGGAGGAGGGGGAGGAGGGGGAGGAGGAGAAGGAGGAGAAGGAGGAGGAAGAGGAGGAGGAAAACAACAACAACAACAGCAACAACAACAACAAAGTTGGAGGTATTACACTTTCTGATTTCAAGCTATATTACAAGCTATAGTGTGGTACTGGCATAAAAAACCATCATATAAACCAGTGGAAGAGAATAGAGAGCCCAGACAAAAACCCACACATACATGGTCCACCAAATTTTGACAAGGGCACCAAGAACACACAATGGGGAAATGATATTCTCTTCAATAAATGGTGCTGGGAAAACCTGATATCCACATGCAAAAGAGTATAACTGGGCCCCTATCTTACACCACTCACAAAAATTAACTCAAAATAGATCAAAGATTTAAATGTAAGACCCGAAACCATAAAACTCCTAGAGGAAAACATAGCAGAAAAGATCCTTGACATAGGTCTTGGCAACAATTTCTTGGATAAAACATCAAAAGTACAGGCACAAAAACTAAAATAAACAAGTGAAACAGCATCACACTAAAGAGTTTCTGCATAGCAAGGAAACAATCAATGAATTGAAAAGGCAAGCTACAGGATGGGTGAAAATATTTGCAAACCATATATATGATAAGGGGTTTATATCCAAAACATACAAAGAATTCATACAATAGCAAAAAAGCAGATAATACAATTTAAAAATGGGCATAGGACCTGAACAGACATTTCCCCCCCACACACACAAAAAAGACATACAAAAGGTATTTGAAAGGTGCTTAACATCACTAATCATCAGAAAAATGCAAATCAAAACCACAATGAGATATCATCTAATGGGATGGCTATTATCAAAAAGACAAAAGATATCAATGATGGTGAAGATGTGGAGAAGAAGGACACTTATATGCTGTTAGTGGTAATGTATATTGGTATGGCCATTATGGAAAACAGTATGATTCCTTAAAAAATTTTAAATTGAACTACCATACCATCCAGCAATCCCAGTCCTGGGTATATGTATCCAAAGGAATTGAAATCAGTATCTCAAAGAGATATCTGCACACCCACCTTCATTACAGCATTATTCAAAATAACCAAGATGAGGAAACAAGGTAAAGTGTCCTTCAACTGATGAATGGGTAAAGAAAATGGAATATTATTCAGCCACAGAAAGGAAGGAAATCCTGCCGTTTGCAACTGCATGGATCAACCTGGAAGGCATTTTGCTAAGTGAAATAAGCCAGACTGAGAAAGACAAATACTGTATGATATCATTTACATGTGGAATATTAAGGGGAGGGGGGCAGTTTCACAGAAACAGAGAATAGAACGGTGGTTGCAAGGGCCGGGGGAAAATGGGAGCGGCATACATCCAAAAGCACAATCTTTCAGATTAGGAACAGTAAGTGCAGAGGAACTAACATACAGCGTGTTGGCTAGTTAATGCTATGGTATTGTTTACTTGAAAGTCACGGAGAGCAGATCTTAAGCATTCCCACCACAGAAAGAAAACAAAGTTAACTGGGGACTATGAGCCGAGGGATGTGTTCATTATCTTGCTCTTGGTGATTGTTCTGTAATGTGTACATATATCAAATCATCACGTGTACACTTTAAGTCTGTACAAATGTATTTGTTAATTATTCCTCAATAAAGTTTCTAAAAACGCTGCACATGTGGTTCCCAGGGACTTCAAACGGCTGCTGCGACCCTTACTGTCTGAGGCTTGGGAGGACCCGAGAAGCAAAGATCTATGCTGCCTGTGACAAACACACCCTTAGACTTGACCCTCCCCCCACTCCCCGGGTCAGTGACATCCTCAATTCCCTTTTATCTTGAGCACTTTGAAGTCTCCCTTTGTGACAAGGGCAAAGTTAGAACGGGAATTATTTACTGTCCTAATAATTGCTACATAGACCCTGCACAGTCTCGGTTTTTGCCTTATCTTCTGGCACTAGCAGAAGGCTTCTAAACGCCCATCACCACAGCTGCATAACCAGACAGGGACCCTTGAGATCAAAAGGAGGGCCCCACCCCCAGGACAGATTTTCTCTGAAATGGGAGAAGGCTGCCTTGCAGGATCACTCACCCCTTCTCGCCCCTCCGCCTTTTGTGGGATGTGGGTGTCACAGTGACAGGGAGGGGGCTGTAAAACTGAAAACCACAGGGAGAGGGCTTGGCCCACAGGGACCTCTGGGGAGGCCCTCTTTCTCCTCGCACCTGGGTGCTGCCTGGCTCCTTGTCGCCAGTCTGCCCAATGAGGTCGATGAAGTTGCCTACTAGAACATGCAAACAAGGGGCGCCTGGGTGGCTCAGTCAGTTAAGCATCCGATTCTTGGTTTGGGCTCAGGTCATGATCTCACAGTTCGTGGGTTTGAGCCCCTGCTTCGGATCCTCTGTCTCCTTCTCTCTCTACTCCTCCCCAGCTTGCACTCTCTCTAAAAAATAAATAAACATTAAAAAAAAATTTTTTTTAAAGAACATGCAAACAAACCAAGACAAAACAAACCACTTTAAGTTTAAGGGGGTCTCTCCCCACCCTGCACTGGAGGCTGCCCATCTTTGGAGGCAGAAACAGGTGTAACTGACAAGTGACAGACTTGAATTCAGACTCCTGGGTTCTAATTCCAACTGTTTGATGTGACAGGTCACGTGACCCCTCTATGCCTCAGGTTCTTCATCTATAAAACATGTAACACCTGCCTCATAGAGCTATTGTGAAATTAGATGGGAAAATCCAATGAGAACAAGAAGGCTGGAGCAGGGTGGGGCCTCTGCTCCTGTTCCTTCTCCACCTCTTCCTGGGCTGGGCTACCCCTTCCCTTTCTCCTCCAACTGCCTCACTCCCCACTCTGATTCTTTTCTAGAAGAATATAGTTGGGGAGTCCGTTTGAGAGAATGTCTAGATCTTACACTATGGAAAGAAAATGCAGGACAGTGAAAGGTCTACCAGAATCAGAAAGAAAATCTGGATTCTGATGCTAAATCCAAGGTCCAGAGTGAGCTCCTCAACCTCTTGGGCTGCAACCAGAAAATAAGGGGTCTGAGTGGATCAGCTCAAGGACCTCTTGTCACCCCAACCCTCAGACAGTGCATGTATTCAGAGGCCCAGCCTTGGATTCATGTGATCTGGGGTCTGCCTAACAATTCACATCAAGAGTCATGAAAGGACCGACTAAAACCTTGGAACCAGCACCTGAGAGTGGAGGGTGAGGGGGCACAGGCGTCTCCCATTGGAATCTCTACAGCCACGGTTCACAAACAGTGGGCACTCAAATCACCTGGGGGCTCACTGAAAATACATATTCTTGGACTTACCCCTAGAGATTCTGATTCTGTGGCTTTGGGATGTGCTTGTACAACCTGGCAGTTTCTGATGCCACAGTCAGGGCACCACATCCTGACAAGCATGCTCTTTTTGTTTTTATTTATTTAAATTCAAGTTAGTTAACATACAGTAGTCTCAGGAGTAGAACCCAGTGATTCATCACTTACATGGGACACCCAGTTCCCATCCCAACAAGTGCCCTCCTTAATTAATGCCCATCACCCCTTTAGCCCATCCCCCTACCCACCACCCCTCCAGCAATCCTCAGTTTGTTCTCTGTATTTAAGAGTCTCTTATGGTTTGCCTCCCTCTGTTTTTATCTCATTTTTCCTTCCCTTCCTCTACGTTCATCTGTCGTGTTTCCCAAATTCCACATGAGCGAAATCATATTTGTCTCTGACTTATTTCACTCAGCATAATACACTCTAGTTTCATCCACCTTGTTGCAAATGGCAAGATTTCATTCTTTTTGATTGTTGAGTAGTATTATTCCGTTGTATACATATATACCACATCTTCTTTACCCATTCATCAGTCGATAGACATTTGGGTTCTTTCCAAAGCACACCTCTATCCCTTGGATAAATACCTAGTAGTGCAATTGCTGGGTCGTAGGATAGTTCGATTTTTAATTTTTTCGATTTTAATTTCCATACTGTTTTTCAGAGTGGCTGCAACAGTTTACATTCCCAGCAGCAGTGCAAAAGGGTTCCTCTTTCTCCACATCCTCACCAACATCTGTTGTTGCCCGAGGTGTTCATTTTAGCCATTCTGAAAGGTGTGAGGTGATATCTCATTGTGGTTTTGATTTGTATTTCCCTGATGAGTGGTATTGAGCACTTTCTCATGTGTCTATTAGTCATCTGGATGTCTTCTTTGGAAAAGTGTCTATTCGTGTCTTCTGCGCATCAAGCATGCTCTTAATAAAGGCTTCAACTATGTGTGATAGAAGGTAGCCCCACCCCCACCCCACATGGCTCTGCACTCACCTGCTGAATACCTTTGGCCATGTTACCTCCCTTCTCTGAACCTGTCTGCTCTTCTATAAAGTGTGGTTAATAACACCTCCTCTCAGGGAATGAGTTGTCATTTTTGAAGACAGGTTCCCTGGGCCATGAGTCTGCTCTTCCATATCTATACTGAGGAGTCTCTTTGCGTATCAAAAGTAGATGCCAGGAGAGAGAGGAGTGATTGATTGATTGATTGATTGAATGATTGATTGATTCATTCATTCATTCAAGAGAACAAATCTACACCTTTATTTACTTTTCAGTCAGTTTAAATCCTTGAGGGGTACAGCATCACACGGATTCTGTGGCCAATGGCTTTAGCATGAAGGTTACTTCGGAATTTGGCACGAACCATGTCATTGTTTCCGTGAGCGTGAGGTACCATTCCCCAGATTACTCTGGTTTTATTTGGTTTGCCACCAGGAGTGTTGTTGTTCTTTGCTTTGTACACATAAGCACCTCTCTTGCCTAGATAGAATTCAGTTTCATCTCGAGCATAAACACCTTTTAAGAAGGCATGTGTGATCCCTCTGGTTCCAGAGACTCCACTTACAGCCAGCAAAAAATGGCTTTGGACCACAGCCTTCCAGGAGCCCTGTTCCCAGAAGGCCTCCACAGGTTCCAAGATGGCAGAAAGAGAAAGGCCCAGGAGAGAGGGGATTTAAATAGGCAGGACTGTAGCATCTCAGCCCTCCAAATGTTCTTCCAAGGCTGGCTGATCCAGCCACACTTTAATTTTACAAAGTCCTAATCAGGTGAGAGCAGGTGCCTCCCTAAGCCTGGGTGCATCTTTCACAGACACGGTCTTTGCTGTATGAACCCTACAAGCGTGGCATCTAGAGGCCAACCGAGGTTTGAATCCTAGCTCTGCCACTCAGCAGCTGTGTGACCTCAGCAATAACTTTACGTTTACATTTACAGAATCAGGAAAATATGAACTCAACCGGTTGTGGTAAGGATAAACAAGGTGATCAATGCAGTGCATGGGCAGAAGGTCTAATGCTATCAGACCATTACTGTCATTGTCAGATTGACAGACTCTGGACCTTCCTGGAAAAAGCATGAGCTGTGAGAAGAGGGGTAGAATCCTCACCAATTAGGCACTAACCTTATTTCTTTAAAAAAGAGCTTTATTGTCGTGTAACTCACAGGCTACACCACTGACCCATTTTAGATGTATGACACAATGGCCACCACCCAATCCCTCCAGCACCCTGGCCCACCCACGGCAGCCACTAATCTACTTCCCATTGCTCTAGATTTGCCCTTTCTGCACATTTCATATAAGTACAATTTTATTTCAAATATTTATTTGAGAAAGAGAGCATACACGCATGAGAGGGGGAGGGGAAGAGAGAGAGGGACAGAGGATCTGAAGCGGGCTCTGCACTGTCAGCACAGAGCCCGACATGAACTCATGAACCATGAGATCATGACCTGAGCCAAAGTGGGACGTTCAACCGACTGAGCCACCCAGGCACCCCTCATACAAATACAATCATATGTGGTCTTTTGTGACGGGGTTCTTTCATTTACCATGTTTTTAAGTCTCATCCATGTTGCAGCATGTATGTACTTTGTTCCCTTCTGTGCCTGAATGATATTTCATTTTATGGCAAAATCTCATTTATCCATTCATCTGCGGATAAACATTTGGGTTGGAGCTGTTATGAATAATGCTGTGACAAACACTGCTATACAAAGTGCTATGAACATTCGTGTTCACGCTTTTGTGTGGACATGTGTTTTTAGTTCTTGGGAGAGAGGGGAGTTGCTAAGTCAGAAAGAGTCTCTGCTAAAACTTTTAGGAACTGCCACACTGGGTTTCCAAGCAGCCACGCCGTCTTACTTTCCATCAGCAGAGCCACAGGGTTCCGATTTCCCCGCATCCTCAACACGTTATCTTTTTTATTACAGGTGTCCCAGTGGGTGTGAATGGTAACCTTGCATTTTTATTAAATTCTACTATGTTTTTGTGAGTTTTTACGAATGTACTCGCAGCCTAATGTTAAAACTACGGAATAGTTTATAGAAGGAAAGTAAATGAAATATCCCCTCAAGGAAAGGTTGTAACAGAACAAAGAGAGGGAGCTGCCCTCTGAAAGGTGAAACAGAACAGCCCCAGAGAGAGCACATGGCACTGAAGAATGTGGCACACGGGGAGGTTGTACGTGGCACATGGGGAGGTTGTACGTGGCACACGGGCAGGCTTATAGAAAAATGCTTCAGGCCTGCTTGTTCCCTCTTAATGTTCCATTCCCTTTAATTCACAAATGACTTTCTGGATCTGTAAAAAAAAAAAAAAAAAACAAACAGGCCCTTTTCCAACAGGGTGGCATTCCTGACAAAACTCTATATTCAAATGTCAGCTGACTGGGGCGCCTGGGTGACTCCGTCGGTTAAGCGTCCGACTTGGGCTCAGGTCATCATCTCGCGGTCGGTGAGTTCAAGCCCCGCGTCGGGCTCTGTGCTGACAGCTCAGAGCCTGGAGCCTGCTTCGGACCTCTGTCTCCCTCTCTCACTGACCCTCCCCCGTTCATGCTCGGTCTCTCTCTGTCTCAAAAATAAATAAACGTTAAAAAAATCTTGAAAAAACAAACAAAGAAACAAAGAAACGTCAGCTGACAAACCGATTTGTGTTTTATTATTCTTTGCTCCTCCAGATAAGACCTACTACCCAACATTAATCTATCACACAGAATGTGGCTGCTGTTTGCCAACTGAAGAGCTAAAATAAATTCCCTATTTCTGTGCCTTCATGGGCCCTCTCAGGACGTGTCTAGGTGGTTCAGTGAGAGCCATTTTCACAGAATTACAGCTCTGATTGTCTAGGTCATTACCAGTCTCCACCTTCAGGCAGAAGCACTTAAAGTGCCCCAGTCAGAGGAGTGCACCTGCTGTTTTTAGCTTGAAAGAGAAGGACAAATAGTCCTTAACTTCGCAATGTGTGTCCCCTCAGGCCAAGTCGGCCAGTGGGAGGCTCACCACCCACAAACTCTGTAACCAGATACCGATGAGGAGAAGGTGTGTTAGTAAGTGACCTCAGGCATGCCCAAGGCAATAGTGAGGAGCAAACAGAAAAGGAGGAAGAAGAAAATGGGGGGGTGTGGGGGTGGGCGTGTAAACTAAAGAAGGAAGAAAATCATGCCACTGGGAAAGAGCCTGGCTTTGCCGGCCCTCACGATGATTTTGCGAGGACAAGCCAAAGGCAGCTGTGTGTCACAGTCAACAGTGGTTTACCCTGTGGGCCAGACTGCCCTACGAGGAGCCATAAGCTCCGCAGACTTTGCAAGAAGTCTGCGGCACACATATACCAAGCATGGTCTATAAATGGAAAAGTCTTATTCTGCAGTTTTCCAAATACACATAGATCTGGTGTGGATGATGAAATACTTCTCATTTGTAAATGCGTGAGTAATGACTTTTCTCATTGTCTATTGTTTTTCTAATCACTGGACAACTAGAGCACAACAATGTTCATGTTAAAGGGTGGCTTTGTTTTTGAAAGGTGTAAAAGCACCTTCACGTAGGAGTTCATACGTATGTGTGTGTAAATATATTAATATATATAGGTCCTAAATGTCCACTAATAGGGGACAGGAAAAATAAGTATGGTATAGCACAGGGGTCAGCAAACGATGGCCCAAGACCTGTCTTTGTAAATAGTCTTACTGGAACGCGGACATTCAACTTGTTTGCATATTGTCTATATGCTGTGCCATAGTCGGGACAAAGGCTGTATGGCTCAGAAAGCTTAAAATATTTACTATTTGCCCCGTTAATGTTTGCGGACCCCTGGTATAGCACATCCTGAAACACACTGCAGCGTGCAGGTGCATGCGAGTAAACAGGGAAGTGGGGGGGAATCCCAAGCAGGCTCCACACTGTCAGCACAGAATCCACAGCATAGCTTGATCCCACGAACCATGAGATCATGACCTAAGCCGAAATCCAGAGTCAGACACTTAACCAACTGAGCCACCCAGGCGCTCCCCACCGCAGCTACTTAAAAATAAAGTCAACACCAACTGCATATAAGAACAAGGAAAGACGTCCAGACACTGTCTCCCGAGGTGAGTGGGTCCCATTTGTTTGGGCTACACTCAAGGACAGGAATTCCAGTGCTGGGGAAGAACAAGACCTGGGAGGGAAAACCGAACTCTGGGCACCGATGCCCGAGAGGGGCAGCCCCTACACCATCTGGCCCCAGTCCGTCCCCAACCTTGGAGAGGCCTGGCGGTCCCTCCACAGCTCCGGCCCCTGAAAGACTTCTCCACGTGTCCGTGCCCTGGGGCCAAGGACTGTTGAGGGCTGTGGAGGGAACATCCCCTCTTCCCTCCCTGGTTCTGAAAAGGATAAACAGGGAAAGAGTAAGGATGGAAGCTCACATATGACCATGGCTTTAGGTCAGTTTGCCCACACTGAGCCCCAGAATCCAGCAGACGTCCCCGCTGAGGTAGAGCTGTGCCAGAAGGCCCGGGCCTCCCGAATGGCATGTTGACGCCCACTGACGTGGAGGCAGCAGGCCCACGCGCATTAACTCCATCCCCACAGCAGGACACAGTAAATCCCGGACACGAACACACCCACGCTGTGGACCCTGACCCCTCCGAGGGCAGGGTGAGTGGGCATTTTCTCTGTAGCACACTAAGTGTGCAATCTTAGGCAATTTCTTCCCCTTTCTATTCATGACACAGGGTAACCGTGAGGCTTAAAACTCTGCATACCAAGGCCTGAGCACAGCACCTAGCATCTAGCAATGCTAACATTTAGTAAATGTTATTGTCTTATGTTCCGATGGCAGTCCAGTTTTTATAGTAAGGGCATATTTTGCTCCTGTGACCGATGATAGAACACCTGCTCCGACTCCCTCCCAGTGGTTCTGACTGTTGACTGACAGGCAGGAAACCGCTATGAAAAGTGTAAATCCTGAGCCAAACTCTGAGTACTAAAAAAGTACTAATTAAGTACACACTTTATATACAAACCATAGTCAGAGGAAAGTCAATAGCCTAAAATGCTTTTATAATTATGAAAGAAAGAAAGAAAAAGAAAGAAAGAAAGAAAGAAAGAAAGAAAGACAGACTCTGAATTCAAAATGACCAACTGAGCACAAAAATTCATCTCCTATACCTCCCAACCCCCCATGAAAATGATAGAAAAGCAGCAGAATAAAAGTGTTAAACACCAGGGTGCCTGGGTGGCTCAGTTGGTTAAGCATCTGACTTCAGCTCAGGTCGTGATCTCACAGTTTGTAAGTTCAAGCCCTGCATCGGGCTCTGTGCTGACAGCTCAGAACCTGGAGCCTGCTTTGGTTTCTGTGTCTCCCTCTCTCTCTGCCCCTCCCCCACTTGAACACACTCTCTCTCTCTCTGTCTCTCTCTTTCAAAAATAAATATACATTTTAAAAAAAAAGTTAAACACCTACCACAAAGAGACTGGGAAAGGAACATGTCTGACAAGAGACTTAAACACATTCTGGAAAACCACAGAGGGAGGTCTGCTGAGGCAGGCCCTACTCTCTCCTGTATTTAATGACTGAACTTCCATTCAATCAAACTCACAGAAGGTGCCCCAACTGTCCCTCCTATAGCCAGCTCCCTGGTTCCTGGTGAGCAAGGGCAAGAAAGCGAAAGGTGGCAGGCATCACCTGGGCCTCTACCCAACACGAGTCCCAGTCCCTGGCCCTTCTACATAGGGGGTCCACAATCTCCTTTTCAAGTTGGAAATCAGAAGGGAAAATGCAAAGTGATTTGCTCAAGTTCAGTGCAGCTGGGGGCCACGCCCGGCTGGGACTGGGGCCTGCCCCACACCACCTACCCCATTCCCCACCCAAAGCCACCCACCACCAGCACATCTCTAAACCAAAGTATCAGAGCAGAATAAAAGCACAACTTCTTGCCCTTTTACAGCTGCTGAGTCAGCGGGGAAGTGGGACACCCAGGGAAAGGCCACACACAGAGCCTCTCAGGCCCCCTCTCTCCTTACAGAGCAGTGCTTTCCTCCTACTTCTTTCTACAAAACTGGGGTCTGTTTTGAGAATATTTTTTGAGGTGCTGTGAGGATGACACATCCATCATCACTTACACTCTAGAATCCACAGAGCCTGCCCTGCCCCCTGCAGATGTCCGCATCGTCTGAGAAGCGGCCACCGCTCCACCCCACAAACAGAGAAAAGCAGAAGGAACAAGAGAAGTATACAATGGTTTAATAGAAACCACTCGGTGACTGTAAATGATTCTATACAAAATAAACCTTTAAAACTGGTGAAGAAGTCACACCCACCACAGGAGGTGATCAAACACATTAGGTGAGGTTACCTAAAAGGTGTTTGCAAACTGTTTAGAATCAGAGCAGAGGCCTGCAGAATCTTTAGTTCTTCGGTCCACAATGTTTCTACCAAAGTTAGTTGGTTTATCGAAGCCACTTCTTCATCTTTCATATGAGAAACCTGGAAAGCATTTTAAAATTATTTTTTTCTTGCAGTAAAATATACGTAAACATAAAATTGACCATCCTGACCACTTTTCAGTGTACACTTCAACGGTACTAGGTACACTCACAATGTTATGTGAGCCTCGCCACCACCCACCCCACAAGTTTTCCATCATCTCTAATGGAAGTTCTGTACCCTATTAACACCAACTCCCCAGCCCCTGGTAACCTCTGCTCTACTTTCTGTAGACTCTGAATTTGCCCATTCTAGATAACTCATGTAAGTGGAATCACACAGTATGTGTCTTTTTGTATTCTAGTTTATTTCACCTAGCATAAGGTCTTGAAGATTCATTAAAATTATTTTTCAATCCCAGTGATGTTTCCATTAAAATGAGTTGATTTCTCATTTAATTAAAACATTTGCTAAATAAAAATATTTTTTAAAAAAAGAGTACTTGAAAATTTATCCAATATAAACACAATGCTAACGGTCAAAAAAACCCCAGAAATTACACCCGTGTTCATCTATGTAAGCATCAAACAATGCCCGAATAAGGTGTAACAGCAAGTACAAAATAGGTAACTTCTTAATCAAAACACTTCTTTAGCAGAAGAATGCGATATTCTAGAAGCATACCTTTTGAAGCACTGCATTGGTCTCCTCTATGAAATAATGGCATATTTTCTGGGCTATGTCCAAACTTGTCTTCTCATTTGTATCTGAAATGATTTCTCCAAGAAGTACTTTTTTCCAGCATGTACTAGAACCAAATTGTTCAGTAACATAATGTCAGCAGGCTCTCAAAAAGTAAAGAAGGCTTTTACACCTCAACACAACACACAAACTCTTCTCCTGTTTTTCTAGAAGCATAACAAAACTCACTAACCTCCCTAACCTCCCCCCACAGATTCCCTAACCTCCCCCCACATGCAGCTCCTGTGTGGAAGCAGACAAGGTATAGAAGCAAGAAGGAGGAACAAGCGAGAGTAAGAATCAAGGCAACTGCCGCTCTTCTGAGGGCAGGCACTGAACTGTGTTGTCATCGCAATCCTGTGTCTGGCACGTAGTTAAGTGGAGCCATGTCCACCAGCCATGGAAACAGAGCAGATGACAGAACAGGAAGGTGAGTTCCAGCCAAAAGGACTAAGGACTGAGGAAACAGGTAGAAGAATTTTCCTTCTCCTCAAGTGACTTTCCTAAACCATGGTAAACTGGACAGAACATGTTTCACAAAGTAAAATGCTCTCAAGATGGAAGGAGCAATCTATGATGAAGCCTTCCTGTACACACATGTCATTCCCATTTTATAATCCAAATATATGTAGGAAATGGGGTTGAAGGGGCAGGTGGGGCCAACTTTCTGCAGGCAGAGGAATGTAAGTGCTTCAGGCTAAGCAAGAGGGAGCCACAGCAAGATCTGAACCAGAAGGTGGCAGAGCCAAAACTACACGCTAGAAAGCAGCACTAAGCAGAGAGGAAGAGAGTGGAGGAAGAGATTCTGGATGCAGAGAATCTGAAGTGGAATGGCTTAGGAAGGGAAAAGTAAGGTGACAAGTGTCACATCAGAGTTGAAGTATACACAAGTCACTTAGAAATTCAGAACAGCTGGCAACCCACACAGGGAATAAAGTCTTAAAGGTCTTGAGCTTTAGAGATTACAACTGAAACCTCAGGAGTAGCTAAGTTTTCAAGGAAGGTAGGAAGGATGGATGGATGGATGGATGGATGGATGGATGGATGAATGGAAGGAAGGAAGGAAGGAAGGAAGGAGGGAAGGAAGGAAGGAAGGAAGGAAGGAAGGAAGGAAGGAAGGAAGATATGCTATATGCTATTCCGTATATTCACTAGATGCTAGGCACAGTGTTTCATATAAAACAATCATCTAATTGAATCTTCACAATTACCTAGCAAAGAAAGCATTATTATCCCCACATTAGACACAAAGAAACTGAGAACTGGGAACAGTAAAGAACCCACCCTAAGTGACAAAGCTCAGGAGAGGTAGAAACAGCATGCAAACACAGAGCCGGCAGAATCCCGGCCTTGGGCTTCTTCTGCCACACCACTCCAGACCATTAGGAGTAAGTCAAAGGGAGGAAAAGCGGTCCAAGGGTGACCTTTGGGAAACAGCCTGTTGTTTTATTTAATTTGAGGTATGTGCCTAAGGACTTATACCTTTTTCCAAGAAGGACTTAAAGACCCTTAACATGAGCACACAGGAGATGAAACAGGTGAGATGAATGGACAGGAAAACAGGACAAAGGAATATTAAGGAAGAAGGAGAAGATACAACCAGGATACACTGCATGCCTTAAAATGCTACACATTTGAAGGAACCACAGACTTGCCTCTGAGTTTTCTAGCAAACAATAAAGAGAAAGAAACGTATCAGACACAGAATCCACAATGACTGTAAAATAAAAACACCCCGTCTGCTGAGAATGAACACAACTCTTTCTGCTGTTGAGACCGGGGAGTAAGTTTTCTCCCTGAGTCCCTGCAGAAAAAGAGGTAAGCCATATCTTAACAGCTGCCATGGAATAAGCACCAGCTACTTCGAGGCACAATGCTAAGGGTTATCTCTACGCATCAATTCATTCAGTCCTCCCAAATGCTCAAGGACCGGGTCACCATCTTCAGCAAGTCCTCTCTTCAAGTGCTTTCTCTCACCTGAGCTTTTGCCAAGTAGTGGACCCGGGCTGAAGGAGCTGCCTGGACCAGGCAACACACAGCCATATAAGCGGACAGTCCTTTCCATGCTGGGGGAGGGACTGGCAGCCTGAAGGTAATGTTAAGGAGCCTAACCAGGACGTGTGTCTACACCGGGGGCTCCTCTACCTGCCTCCCCCATGGAAAGGCCTCTCCTTTAGCAGGGGTCTGGATCTGCCCCCGGGGAGGATATAGCTCCCCAAGAAGCGATTTGTCCCCAGGGAAAAACTCGGTACTCAAGAGGCTTCCCCCTGAACAGTGACGATGCATTTTTTAAAAAATATTTCCTCTAAACAATGCAGGTCACCAGGGAAAAATACCTGAGAATAAAAAGTTCTCAGGGCCACGTACTCTGATTATGACTCTAAAACCAGAATTCCAGAAATGGCAAAAACTTAGAAGTGAAACACTCACCACACGGGCAAGTTCCATAAAGAATAAGCCACCCAGTACACAATGGCATATCTTCCTCCTCCCAGGCTGACTGTTTGAACTTGAGCTAAAAGAAGCCCCTGGGTTATGTCCAGGTTTAAGTACTGCTCATGACCGACACACGTGAAACTTACAATTCTTCAGCTTCCAGACATAACAACTTAAGCGCTGTGAGTAACCTCCAAGATGGTCCATCCCATCCAAATGTCAAATTTCTAAAGCATAAGAACAAACAATGTCACACCTGTCATTTCAGTACTTCATGACACCGTGGCAATGGCTGAAGAGCCAAACATTTTCTGAAGGGGCTGAACATTATGTAACATTTTGTATGGCATCTTGGTCACAATAGTAAAAGAGAAAACTAAGTCCTCAAATACGTAAGAAGAAAGCCAGAGTCAAAACAAAACAAACAAAAAAAAACCCACAAAACTCTTTCTTTAAAAAAAAAAAAAAAAAAAAAAAGGTAAAAAACAACCTTCCAACAGATTGTGATAAGGAGCTGAGCCTGGCCAGAGCAAGAGGTCACATGCCACAGGCCCCAGAGATGAAAGGTGAAGAATGCGCATCACCCCGGGCATCAGACAAATGGCAACCACAGCCAGACTGCTCTCACACTGCTACTGGATCATTTCAAACTTGGTTTCACTTACAGAAGAAAATCTGAAAGGAGAGCCTCGAACCCTGTGTGTCCCACTTGGCGTGGAATCACCTAGCCGCCCCCGCCAGCCCTGCTCCCTGAATGCCTGCAGCACGCCGCAGGGTGACTGAGGGCCAGCGAGGCCTGCGGCAGCCCGATGCCATCCCAGCTGACCACGTGCTGAAGGCACGTCGGTCTCCCAACCGAGATAAACAGGGCTTTCTTTTGGTTCGACCATTTAATACTTCAAATTTGTATCTTATATTCCCAAGTAATCTTCTTGAAAAGTATCTTACGCTCTTGTGTGCCCGCATCAAACACGATTTAGTACACATAGTAAATGCTCAGCGAATACCTACCTGTCAACTGGAACAAGTCAGGAGGTATCTCAGACCTACAGAAACCCTACCCTCCATTTTCTCATCAAAGTTTCCTGAAGGAATAATTTTAAGAAACACTCACTCTATAAAGTCATGATCCTTTAAAATGGAAATCTTCTTGTTCATCTGTTTATCTGCTGATGGAAGATATTTAACAAGTATATCTATATAAAATAAAAAGATCAGAATGAAATTTAGGGTGTCATTCGACAGACATGCGCGCCTTCTAAAGTTACTCGACCTTCTCAACAATCAAGACGTGTGTGAACAGTTTTACCTAATTCACATCGAAAAGCTCCAGTGGAGTCCAAGTCATGAATCTTTATTTGGCCCCTGAAAAGCTACAAGAATTCCAGGGCAAGGGACCAAACATCCACAGTCTCAACGCACGTTCCCACTGAGCCAACGAACCCACAAAACCAGGTCGTTAGGACAGTGGCAGGATGCTGGGAAGTTACACTGACCAGAAACGTAGGAGCTGTACAAACATGAGGAATTGTTTGGAACATAAAGGTTTCAAGAGCCAGAATTCAAAATTGGATATTTGTGATTGTGATCATAAGCAATAACATGCAAAAATTAAAGTTTTTTGGGATAACAGGGTAATGCCTGATTTTTCTGTTTTTAAAATTTCTCTTTTGGGGTGTCTGGGTGGCTCAGTCAGTTAAGCGTCAGACTTCAGCGCAGGTCATGACCTCGTGGTCTGTGAGTTCAAGCCCCGTATTGGGCTCTGTACTGACAGCTCGGAGCCTGGAGCCTGCTTTGGATTCTGTGTCTCCCTCTCTCTCTGCCCCTCCCCAGCTTGCTCGCTCTCTCTCTCTCTCAAAAATAAACATTAAAAACATTTTTTTAATTTTCCCTTCATATTTGTATGCTTTTATTTTTTAATGTAAAAATAACTAAAATGTAAACTTTGTTCAAAACTGACAAATTAATATTTCATGGTCATCAATATTAAAGCTATTCTGATAACAGGAGGTTAATCTCAAAGCTAGTTTTCTAAGAGACCCAGCAAGGCCCAGTTTTTGCTTTTTTATTTCTATTTTGAGAAACAATATTATTATTCTGCCTACAGGATGGAGCTGTTTCACCTTGAACAAAAGTTTCCATTTCCATCAGAACTTGTGTTAAAACTATCCCAAATTATGCATTCAGTAAACCTCTGGCCATATTTCTTCATAGCCTAGAAAACTATTTCTCTGCTGCATCAAGAGAAGGGAAGAAATCAATTTTCTATGTACTGTTATTAATATTACATTTGGAATTTCCACAGCATAAATTTAATAGCTCAATTATTTCTTTTAAATAGTAATACCAGTGATGGCTAATTAGTAGGCCGTAAAAAATAGAAATGAAATCAAGATTTCATCATGACATTAAACACCCCAAAATAAGGACTATGTAAAAGATTTATTCCTGTGATTACCACAGTGCCTCACGCAGTAGGTGCCTAAATAAATTTTTATGTTTTGCTCTCCAATCTATCCTGTATTTAGTGACAGTGACAATGTCTCAGTACAAACATTTCTATTTCTTCTCATCTTTTCAATATTATATTCATTTCCTCAGCGGTTTTCCTTTTCTTCTGTTCTACTGTCCGACTTAACCCAATACAACTTTTCTCAGTTCTTCCTATCCTCGATATCGATGAGGCTTTGTTGTTTCACTGGCCCTATTTAAGGGAAGATAAATGGTATGTATGTTAAGGTTCTGCCATTTTTACTAAAACTTAAAAAAACTATATCCCAAGATGGGGAGGAAAAAAGAGTTATATCATCTTAGTAAGAACAAAGTTGATTCCAACCTTCCGAGACATAAACACAAGCGTGAGGATTATGGATGGAAACGAATCCATACTCCAGGAGCAGTCGCTGATTATCATGAGGGCCATAGCAGATGAACACCTCTTCATGCTTCCTACAGCTTGAAGCTGTTCTAATTTCATAACAGCGAGTTTCCTCATTAAATGCCGCTTCTACCTAGAAAGGAAAATTGTTCAAGTTTTTTTAAAGCCAAGCATACAACTAAAAATATTAAGTTATTGTATTAATTTACGGCAGATGCAGCTTTCAAACACTCATCACTGAATCTAACCACCCGTGGAAAAAGCCACACCTGCACCGGGGCCTCTTGTTTGCCTCCACATCACCCCTCCGTAAGAGAGGGGGTCCTGCCCGAGGATTCTCGGGATGGCTGCACACATGACACCTGACAATGGACAGGTAAGACTGACAGCCGTTTACCAGTCACATATACAGCAATAAGGACACACCAGCCACACAGGGCTAACCGGGGGCTATACTCAGGAGCAGTGTGACCAGCAGGGGCCATGGGGAGCAGGATCTGGAGTAACGAGAGGTGACCCCCTGGCTCTCATGGGAAGATGTGATTGCTTGCTTGAATAGTTTCAAGGACTGGCGGGAAGGTGAAACCCGTTAGGTTGAGGCCAGGTGGGGTGCTCTAGTCTAGCTGATGGGGCCACCGCGGGGGATGGGGAAATCAGCCTAGCCTCTGGGGGGCCCTGTGAGACCCAAAGACATCAAGGCAGCACATGAATTTCAGGTTTTACAATTCACAGCCTTTGAGCAGCAGGATATCGGTTGACACAATCACGTGGATTTTGTGACAATTCTGTTAGTTAATAGATGAGAAAGGAAAAGATGACCTACCTGCTCTCCACAATAAGGAGTGGGTACAGGCACAGAGGCCTCCATACTAAGCAGTAAATCCCAGTGAGGGCAAGGACCAGCAACAGGCTGAAATTGCCAGCTTGCAGCACAACAGATGAGGGCTATGGTCTCGAGTTATGGGCCAAAAGCCAGCTGCAACTCTTTAGACCAAGGACCCGCCATCTTTTTTCCATAGAGGGCCAGAGGGCAAATATTTCAGGCTTTGCCAGAGCCCTGGGGCCACATGCCCACAGGCCGTAGTTTGTGATGCCCCTACACTTGGCTGTGAAATCACTAGTTTAGAGCACAAATGCACTAACAGCCCAATACAAATAAAGTCACGCCAGTGAGGACTCAGTCCCTGTGTCCAGCATCCTATTACACCACATGCCCCCAACATTATTTCACTGACATCAATCACAGACACACCCATCTAGCCTCCACCTCGTCTCTTAATACCGCCAGAAACGCATATTTCTACAAAAGAACAAGCAGACAGGCAAGGAGACTGCCTCGGCCTAAGAAAGCATAGTACAGGCCTCCCTGTGCTCTCCTCTCACTGGCATGTGGGCTAACCAGATGCCATCGATCTTCTCAATATGGGGTAGAGTATGAAGAGAACAGCATGGGCAAGGGCCCAGCCAGTGTATCTCACATGTACCCTGAGCAGGTTACAGGTAAGCTGACACGCTACCTCTGCCCTCGAAGCCAGGCACTTAACCCCAGCAAGCCTACAAACATCATCATCTCCGTTATGTGCCACAGGGGGAAAG
The DNA here is from genome assembly GCF_046562875.1 of Panthera onca. Taxonomy (NCBI): domain Eukaryota; kingdom Metazoa; phylum Chordata; class Mammalia; order Carnivora; family Felidae; genus Panthera; species Panthera onca. The sequence continues at coordinate 9,411,635 of NC_138347.1, read as the reverse complement.
GGCTGGGGATGAGATCTAGGACTACCTCCCAAAGAGGGTTTCTTTAATATTTCCCCAACTCCATTTCCCCACAGATATCCACCCATTCAGTAAAGGTTTATCGAATGCCCACTAGGTGCCCGGCCCCGCAACGAGCACTGTGGTTACAGGGCAGAACAAGGCATAGTCCCCGTCCTCACACAGCTCACGGAGGGGGTCGTAAGTCAGTCAGTGATCGTGGCAAAGGTCAACGCTGACAGCAATGCCACCACATGCGAGAGGGAACAGGGCAGCAATCTGGACCTCAGCCCCCACGCTGGCAGGAGAAGGAGGACACTGCACCAAAGGTGAGCGTGGGGGGCTGCTGGTTAAGGTCATCCAGGGGACATAGCACTGAGCGCTGTGGGGGAAAACACAGCAGAAAAAAAAGGGATGCCACAAAGGGAAAACGGGGCTGGGAGAAAGGACAGAAAATTAGCTGGTGGCAGGCAGGTTTACCTAACGCCAACAACACCTCTCTCTATGGTTTCAAAGTCACAGGTTCTACACGTCAGAGTCCCTCCAGAACATGCGCCCTCGTCAACTGCTCACCTGCACACGGGGGCTGTGGTTCAGCAGATCCAGGTACGGGGCGAGCGCACAGGTGTCTGGCTCCGCGGAAAAGTCGCGCCTCCGCCTGTGCTTCACATACACGGCCCTGGTGTTGACCGTGCACCAGGCCCACAGTAGGGCACGGTAGCTAAAGATGCTCCCGACGGCCTCGGAAAACAGAGGCTGCAGGGAAGAGAAGAAGCCTCTGGAGGAAGAAAAGAACTCTCGCACACGGGCTCTCTGCTCTTCGGCCTTTGCTCTCAAAGGTTGGGGAAAAAGCTTCACCACTTCTGGCTCCAAACAAACGGGGCAGGTGTAGGCCTTTGGTAAAATCTCTAGGTAAGGTTTCCAGACGGACTGGTCCCCAGCATGCTTTTCTGAAACCAGAAAGGTACACAGAGCCAGCAGAGGAGATGGAGGAGGCCGCCATCTGTTAAAATGAGAAGCCAAACATAATTTAAATTATTAAATTATTAAAAGGCAGATTAAAAGAATTACTTTTATTCAAAATATGGAATGAGCTAGAGACACAGATATCCCCAGTGGTGTTTTCTGCTCCCAGAGGAACTGTAGCCAAACTGTGACTACACTCGGAGTTTATTTGACGCACCCGACAGGGGGTCTCTTGCCTCCTCAAACTTTCCTCTCCAGATTGCACCCTGATGTAAGTGCCCCAAAGAAGTACACTGATAAGCGACAACTGACTCACTAACCCAAAGTTCCAGCTTTGTTTTTAGGGACTCCTTTTTGTAAAAAGCTTCTTTGCTTCCAACTTGGTTCTCCAGTTTTAAAGCTTTTGCTCCGTTTCACTTAAGTCACTTGGCTAAGGGCATCAAACGTGGTAGGGAAAAAATGGGTGGAAAGAATCTAGACCTGCCCCATCCAATACAGTAACCATTGAGTACTTATAGCTATTTCAGTTTTAGTTTTTTTAATTAAATGTAGCATTTAAAATTCCTCAATCATGTAAGCCACATATCAAGCACTCAATAGCCATATGTGGGTAATGGCCACCATACTAGACCAGGCAGAGCGAAACACCCATTTCTATCACTGCAAAGCTCTACTGCAGGATACTAACCCAGACAGAAATTCAAGAAACTCATCATATATTTGCTAACGTTTTAATTCCTAAATTTACCCACTCTATTACCAATTATACCTTGCAGTATGCAGTATTTTTATTTGTTACCAATAAAAAGATCTCATGTTGCATGAATGTATTTAGAAAAGTTTTCATTAATCTCACAGTCCAGATTCTACACTGCCAATTATCCTACTCAAAATTTCAGAATGATACAGAAAATGTTAATACAAAGAGTATCCTTGCTTCTACTCAGGTCAATAAAGATACGTTTGCCCTCAGAAAAACATGTTGAGGAGATTAAAAGTCCAGAATTTACCCTGGATTAAGAAGCAACATAATCTTTCAACCCTCATTAATTTAGAAACCCCTTCTGCTAAGGATCTTGCTCACTCTGTCCTCATAAAAGTCCCCCAAAACAAAGGCCCCCTATAACAAAAGCCAGAAAACAGTTCTCAGCTCCTTTTTTGGCCTTCTCTCTTCTCTGCTAAACAAAACTAACTCATAATGTCAACAGCTCTTCATAGTTGAAAGAGAATTCAACCATGTACAGTAAGGGTAAAAATAAGAGTAACATTTGTCAAGACCTACTACGATGGAGAACAGGCTACGAGGAATCAAGGTACTCAGAATGATTTACATCTATTCTTCCATTTTATCTTCATTTTCTGTAAGTAATAGATCAGGATTCAAACCCACATCCAAGGCAGCCTATTAAAAACCTTAAAAATGCAGTTTAAAATGAATAAAGAACAAACTTCAGAGAACAAACATGTATCAGGTGTACGAAGGGGTGGTCCTAACGAACTAGGCCTTAATTGACATATTTGCCGACACTGTGGACTTGAGAGGATAAGCACTTGAGCAGACAATCACGTGTGCGGTCACTTACTTAGCGATGTACGCCCCTAAGTAGCTTCTAATCACTGTGTCCGTGGTGAGCAGGCAACTCTCAGGCAACGAAATAATCACCTGTCCCTCCTTACCAAAAAGAAAGTAAAGTTTAGAACAGCCACGCTTTGAGAAGGACCTGTGAGTACAAGTTCTGTGAAGTCCTTGAGTCCATGATCGCCTCCTAAGAACCCAGCAAAACCCAACCACGGACACCAGAACCCACCGGCGGTCTGGCTCCCACGTCCCTGGGTCAGCGGATGCAGGCGAGACTGCTCCGATGGCAGGAACCGCAACCCCAACAACAATCAAAGGTGACTCATTTGACTGACATCCACTAGCAGTCAGCCTTTCACCAGCGCACACGGAAACACTTTGACAACTCACATCACATTGTTCCTTCACTTTCTTACACCAGGGAACAGTGCTAGCTGTGGGAAACGACAGAAACCATTCCATCTGGCGAAATGCGTGCATCCAGTGACTGCTCCCAGCAGTGGCCTACTCTCCATACCACCTGTGCCAACTAGATAAAGAAAAGGCAGCCCGCCCGCACAAGGATCGCATTTTACTACCCGCAAAAGTGTAGTTTGCATTTCCTCCCACTGAGACAGGAATACAGAAAGAAAAATTAAGATGTCAAGTAACAGACACCAGGAAGAAATAAAGCATTAAGAAGGCTGATGTTAATTAAGATCCTGGCTTTCATTATAACTGGCATCTAAGTTGGTTAAAAGTCTCAGCCAAAAATCTTCTGGGTTCAATTTCTGGTTTCAATATATGTAAATCAAGATCAAGCTGGACGGTCCCTAGAGTCCCCTCCTACTCCAACAGCCCACAATTTCAAAAAGCCACTTAATAAAATGCTCTGTATCTTGACTGGAATAAATCTCATCATCATCAACACTTAACAAACTAGACACTTAAAATCTGTGCATTTCACTATGTGTAAAATACGTCCCTAATATTCAAAAAGTTTAACGGAAAGCCATATTTGAAAGCAGATGTGAAGCAACTGCCAATCATCATTTCAGAATCTAAACAAAGATGACCTATATTTACTGCTTTATACGTGAGGCGTATTTCTCCTCCGAAAATAGAGCACAGTCAATTATATGTTCTCTCAAAAAATACAAATACTGTGAGCTGCCTAATTGGCTCAGTCAGTTAAGCATCCGACTCTTGACTTTGGCCCAGGTCATGGTCCCAGGGTTGTGAGATCAAGTCCCAAGTAGGGTTCCATCCTGGGCGTGGAACCTGCTTAGGATTCTCTCTCTCCCTCTCTCTCTCTCTCTGCCCCTCCCCCACTTGTTCTGTGTCTCAAAAAAATAAATAAAAATACTGTACAACAATGTGACTGTACTTAATATTATTGAACCGTACACTTAAAAATGGCTAAAATGGTAAATTTTGTCATATATATTTTACCACAATGTAAAACTTTTAAGTTAAAAAAAATAGAAGTACCATAGTAGAGTTATACATTAAACGGTACCACTCTTTAGGCTAAACATGTGTACACAGCTGGATTTTATAAGTAAGGAACTAAAAATAAACTAAGGGATTAACTTCTAGCCTTACAGAAAATCGTGCATTGGATGTCCTTTAAATAGAACAGAAAGAACTAAAATGGACCTGGGGAATCACCTATGTCATCTACCTTGTTTTCCAGGTGAGGAAACAAGCTGGGGGGCTAGGGGTTGGGGGCCTTGAGCTGAAGGCCACCCTGCACCCTGGGACCGGCTCCGAGGCTCTGCCCTCTGTTTCCTCAGGCGGCACTCATATACCACACACAACCTCTCAGGTAAGTGTGGCTTCCTCCCCTGGCACATTTAAAATATGACCTGCTTTATACAATTTGCTGTGGCAGAGATGGCTAGCTGCCAACCTAACGTGCCTTCTCCCCTCCTGCCATTAATGCAATCGTATCTGGAGGTGCCAGGGAAAGGACACGTCTCTCATCCCTCGAAGCCAGCCGGGGCTGTGCACCCGGTCACTGTGGATGCAATGGGGCTGGAATTTCCTTAAAAGAAGGAAGCCTGCCCTTCCTCACCCCCTGGCTCCATGCTGCTGCTCAAGCTCCAAGAGCTAGACCGTGGACCTGAGGGTGCAGGGCTTCCTCTAGGATGTGCACAGAGAGCTGGAAGGAGCCTGGGCCTCTAATGGCCTGGGAGCACCACACGTGCCCAGGTCTGCCTATCCAGGCTTGCTTACTTGAGAGCAAAATAAACTTCTATTTGTTTAAGCACTGTTACTTTGGGTTTGTCTCTTATATGCAGCAAACTTAATCCTGACACAATTATATTCAAACCTATTATTAGGTAAAAAATGGCTGTGTGTCTGAAATATCTTTAATTCACTTGATCTAAACCACAAAAACAAAGCAGCAAAATCTATACTAGGCGTCAAGGAAAAGAGAAATTCTTACCTGCAAGGATGTTTTGCTCATCAGCCCTCTTCCTGTACCTAAGACACAAAAAGAAAAAAAAAGGGTAATCCTATGATATCTTCAAGATCTCAGGGATATCATTTTGAATAAGAAAAATGCATTTGAACTTCAAAATTACACAGCTGAAGCTGGGCACCTCTCATCCTTCGGCTCCCAGGGGAGAGAGAGGATCAAGGAGCTGTTCTGGGAAATGTCCTGACCTCCTTTTGCATTTATAATCCTTGAAGAGCAAAGAGTCAAGACCTAAAGATAATCGACTTTACACACATCTGCTGAGGTGTCTCTTACAGGACCCTCTGAGCTGGACCCTCTCTCCGGGGACCTACCAGCCATGCTGGGGGCCCGCTCTTGATGCCCACCCAAGCCGAGAGGCTGGACCCTCAACCACTTTTACCCACTACCAGCACCAGCTTTCCAGCGATGATCTTGAGACCTCTTTGACTGGCTGGCCAGTAAAACCCACTCAGGTCCCACAAAGACTGCAGACGACACCCTCCCCTCCCCGACCACGAAAGCCATTAGACTCTCCTTGACCAGGTGAGCTCAGCAGGCGCAATCCAGGACCAGCTCCTCCTTGTGAACCAAGGCCTTGGCCAGAGCAGTCACAGCAAGTAATCTCACCAGCTGCACTGTCAACACCACCAACACCCAGAAATTAACCCTTCCAAGCCAAAGGCTGCCTTCCCGTAACAGACAGCAGCTTTTCTGGCAGGCCTAGGTACACTGTGACCTATAATTATTATGAGGTCCAGAACGTTCATCTTTTCAAATTCATACTTCCTCATCTTTTTCTCTCCACTCGGAGGGACTATAATTCAGCAAAGGTCAATCCCTGCAGGACTACTAGGAGCTCCTACTTCATGGATGGATCTTCTTCCTCAAGTCCTGGATCAGGGGTCTGCCAAGTCTGATTTGACGAGTCATAACTCATCTCCCCACCCAGAAGCATACTGTCTGTTCAGTATTTGGTTTTAAGAACTTATTTAAATATCTTCTGTATGTCCCACAGCAGAGTTAATCACCCCTGTGGGCCAGAACCCTTCCTGGAACCAATTACTAATGGGAGGATTTTTTTTTTCTACAAGGTCATCCTTTAAAAGACCCGCATACTAATCTAAGTGGAAATTTCTCTTCAAATATATATACGAACAGAACCTGGCATACGAAATAAATCTGGGAGATACTTCGCCTGTATCTCTACAACATAGTGTTCAGTATCAGAAAACAAATCACAGAAACCTGCACTTACTAAGGCAAGGTAGGAGGTGGCCATTAGGATCTTATAAAAGTAAAGCTTATTACAGACTTCCCAGCACCTTAAAATTTCTGTAATCATAAATCTAACTGGGAGACCCAGATTGGCCAGTGCTTTTGGTGGCAAAAGGAAATAGTAGGGTCAGTACTCAAATCAGGTGAGAGTCTAAAGACTGAATCCTGCTTGCAACTGAGGAGTCTTGCCTTGCCCCTCCACAAACCAAGATTAAGTCCTCGGAATTTTGTACACCTTGACAGACTCCCACAAATGTTCCCTCCCATCAGATTAAGAGCTAAAAATATATAAAGCATTTAGAGAAGATATGTTGAAATCCCAACCCACAATGTGAGGATGTCAGGAAGTATGGCCTTCGATAAGTGATTAGGTCATAAGGATGGAGTCCTCGTGAATGGGACTTGGTGCCTATGGCAGCAGTAGGAAGAGACCAGAAAGCTTGTCTAGCTCCCTGCTCTCCAACACATGAGGGCCCAACACGAAGACGGCAATTTGTAAACCTGGAATCAGTCCTCACCAGACACTCAATCTGCCCATGCCATGATCTTGGACTTCCCAGCCCCAAAACTGTGAGAACAAAATTGTTGTTTAAGCTACCCAGTCTATGGTAATTTGCTACAGCAGCCCAAACTGACTAAGACAGAAGGTTCTTTGCCCCTAGAAATGTAAGTAGTGGGCTCTGATCATTACCAAACCGTTTTGCTTTAGCTTCTCTGTGACCACGAACCTGGAGGTGGGCCCAGAGACAGTTGTTCCCACTAAAAACAGTAACTCTTTACCGCTCTAAATTATAGATAGATTACTTATTTTAAGGCATCCCATTTAAGCATATGCCAATCCCTGCCTGCTAATTTTAATCCTATCCTTTTTAAGGCAAAGAGACATCTGAGGCATAGACAGGCCAAAGGCACAAGTCCATGCCTGACACTATGTCCTCTTGATCGTCTTGTGAAGAACTCCATCCAGTCAAATCTAAGAGCATGGCTTTTACTATTTTTTGTGCTTGACACACAAAAACAGAAAGTTCAACATTCCGTTAGAGCCTGAAAAAAAGGTTTACCGTCTTAAATAGGAGTAGTCCTAACAGATAATGGCAAGTATTTTAGCCCAAAGTCACCATGTGTAACCGACGCAGAGGGAATAACTACACACACCACCTCATTCAACCAGGCCCACACGTGGTCAATTATTTATCTCGGTGATGTATAAGGAAGTTAATCTGCTCAAAGTTAAATTATGTAATGGCTACTTAATCATCTCAGTGGCCAAAAGGAGCACTCAAGAGGCATACGGTTTAATTTTCTGTAAGGTAAGTGTGCTGTACCTGCCCTGACGGCACAGCAGTCTCTATGCTACACCAGACCCAGAATCCTTCAGAAAAGCATCTTGGTCCTCTCCGCGGATACCTCACGCCCACTTCTGGATGGAATTGGTGGTATGCAGGCACACACCCAGAGCAAGCTGCCAACTTCTATGAGAGAATGTTCCAGAAGAAAATGCTAATCCAAACTCCACATCAAGCTCCTGAACTTCAGAAAATTATGTTAATTAGCCTCTGCTTAGGTGACTGTTAAAGCTACGGCCACACAGAAGGCACACAGAGGGCTCCTCCTCTAACACTTGGAGAGCACAGCCACAAGCCAGCTGAGGCCTTCCTAAGGACTCCTCTCCTCGAACCACACCACCAGAGAATGAGCACCTCCACTGGTTGTTTGGAACCTCCTTCTCTTAGAAAACTGTTTTGACTCACCTGAGCTATGGAATAATCCCATCAGCCTGCATGGCTTGAAAAATCCCATGAAACCACCATAAGCATGATGATAAGGACACCAGGTACATTACATAAATGTCTTCCCTATGAAGACCCAGCAAAGACATTTCCTTCAGGTCTCTTCCAGGAATACCTGCACTTCTGCCATGTAAACAATTTAATTTTCTTTACAGAACACAAAGACTCAGGTGTTGATCATATAAAGTGTCTGGCCACTGGAAAGACAAGTCAAATTTGTGGCTCACCTCCCAGGTGTACAATAAGATTTTAGAATCAGGGCTTTTATGTATTATTCTTATCCCTGCCTTCACCTTATTTTTCTATGCTCATTTTCCTTTTATAATTTTTGATATTATTTCACCACTTGGGAACTTCTCCCCATAAGCCACTTCAACTTATTTTTAAAAAAAGGCAAAGGATAAATAAATATGACAGCTACAAAGTAGGAAGCCTGACACACAACAGAAGATGTGCTCCCAGACAGAATACAGACCACCTTTAAGAACTACACGTGTTTTCCTATCACCTGGGCCCACACGTCTCTCATGTGAAAAAAGTCATGAGACTTGAATAACAGGCCTTACCTGGAAAACAAGCAGGTATTAAGTTTGTATCTTCAAACTTTCTATCTTTCAGCCACTTCTTAAGCTCTATAAATTCAGGCTTGTAGCTCTCATTCACTAATCAAGAGAGAAAAGAAAAAATGGAGTATAAGATCAATATGTAATCAGATCACCATTTAAGAAGTAATGGTCTCACACAGTCCTATTATAAAAGAGAATAAATTTTAAAATATGACTAAATAATGTGAACTAGAAAAGAAAAACCATGATCACCTCAAAGATTCAGGAAAAACATTTGATAAAATCTAACATTCATTCCCGTAAATAATGCCAACAAGGCAAGGATAAAATTTCCTGAATCTGATGAAGACTATCTAACAAAAAACCTACACACCTGATGAAAAATCATTGAAACAGAAACCAGAATGGTTGTTGCTAGGGGCTAGGGAAGAGTGAAGAATGAGGAGTTACTACTTAATGGGTATAGACTCTCAGTTCTACAAGCTGAAAAGAGTTCTGGAGATTCATCACACAACAATATGAATGTACTTAACATTCCTGGAGTATACTTAAAAATGGTTACAATGGTAAATTTTACGTTATGTGTATTTTATCACAATTAAAAATAATTTTTTTAAAAGATCTCAAGTCAGTAACATGAATAAATGGAGAAATATACCTTGTTTATGGATTAGAAGACTCAACATTGTTAAAATGTCAAATTCTCCCCAAAGTGATCTATAGATTCAATATGATCCAATCAAAATTCAAGCAGACATTTTGTATAAATTGACAAAATGATTCTAAAAGCCATATGAAAATGCAAAGGACCTACAATAGTCAAAACCACTTTGAAATACTGATTTCAAAACTTATTATAAGCCATAGTAACCAAGATTATGTAATACTGTCATCCAGACTAATAAAGAAATCAATGGAACAGAAAAGAAAATCCAAAAACAGACTCACAAATATATGAAGAGATGATTTTTTACAAAGGTGCAAAAGCAATTCAGTGGAAAAGGATAGTTTTTTCAATAAATGTTGCTGAAAGAACTGGATCTACATAAGCAAAAAAGGATGCACTTATTCCTATCTTGCACCATCTATAAAAATTAACTCAAAATTAATCACAGACTTAAATATAAAGCCTAAAACTACGAAACTACTACTAGAAAACATACTAGAAAATCTTTGCAACCCAGGGTTATACAAATTTCTTAGGTACACCACCAAAAGGAAGATCCCTGAAACAACAAATTGATAAACAGGACTTTATTAAAATTTTAAATTTCTGTTCTTCAAAAGAAAGACACTGTTAAAAAAGCATGTGAAGAAATGCCACAGAATAATTGAAAACATTTGCACAACGCCTATCTGATCAAAGACTTGTATCCAGAATATCTAAAGAACTCTCAGTAGTCAAGAAAAAGAAAACAAGACATTTTTCCAAAGAAGATGTGCAGATGGCCAACATACACATGAGAAGATGCTCAACCTCACTCATCATCAGGGAAATGCAAATCAAGACCACAATGAGATATTACCTCACACCTGTGATTTTAGAATGGCTAACATCAAAAGCACGATAAACAAAACAAGTATGAGTGAGCATGTGGAGAAAAAGGAACACTTATGCACTGTTGGTAGGAATGTTAACTGGTGCAGCCACTGACAAAGACAGTAAGAAGCTTCCTCAAAAATTTTTTAAAGATAGGATTACCATATCACTCAGTAATTCCACTACTGGGTATTTACCCAAAGAATACAAAAACACTAATTCCAAAAGATATGTGCACCCCTATGTTTACCGCAGCCGTATTTACAATAGCCAAATTATGAAAGCAGCTCGAGTGGTCACTGACAAGATGAATGGATAAAGAAGAGGTGGTACACACACACACACACACACACACACACTGCAATATTACTCGACCAAAAAAAAAAAAAAAAAAGAATGAAATCTTGCTATTTACAACAAAATGGATGGATCTAGAGAGTATAATGCTAAGAGAAATAACTCATTCAGAGAAAGACAAATACCATATGATTCCACTCATACATGGAATTTAAGAAATAAAGAAAAAAAGAGATAAAAAAACAGACTCTTAAATACAGAGAACAAACGATGGTTATAGAGGGGAGGTGGGCGGGGGGAGGGGAAATAGTTGATGGGGATTAAGAGTGCACTTATGATGAACACTGAGTAATGTACAGAATTGTGCAATCACTGTATTGTACACGTGAAACTAGTATAATACTCTACATTAATTGTACTAGAATTTTAAAAATTAAATAAGCTATAAATAAATAAAAATTATCATTTTCAGCTCAAAAAACAATAAAAGAATAATAGTGCAAAAAGACAGAAGAGAATTTACTAACACAGTGTCATAAAAAATCAAGGTGTAGAAATCAACAGCCATCACAAGTACAAAGAAGAGCCAGATAGAAGATGTAATGGAAGAGAATGCCTTTCTTACCATAACCAGAAAACAAAATAAAAAAAGAAGATGAAAAAGAAAACAACCTAATAAAAACATGGGCAAAAGATCTAAACAGTTTACCAAAGAATGCCTATGTAAATAGCAAATAAGCTCAGCAGTCATTAGGAAAATACACATCAAAACCACAATATGACAGCACTTGTACCCATTAGGACGGCTACAATCAAAAAGACAGTAAGAAGTGTCGGCAAAAATGTGGAGCAACTGGAACTCTCACGAACTGCTGGTGGAAACTATACAACCACACTGAAAAACTGCTCGACAGTTTCTTTTTCTTTAAAAGCTGAACATATATCTATCATATGATCCAGTCTTTCTACTCCTAGGTATTGACCCAAGAGAAGAGAAATCATGTGTCCATGCAAAAGCAAAGACTGTACACAAATGTTCATTAACAGCTTTCTTTTTAACAGGCAAAAAAAAAAAAAAAAAAAAAAAAAGAAAACAATCCAAATGTACATCAAGAAGACAAACAAATCATGGAATGTATTCAGCAATAAAAAACAATAAATATTGATAGACACAATTATCTCAAAATAACTATGCTAAGTAAAAGAAGCCAAATACTATATATTATTATATGACATACTATATGGTTATATGAAAATATAAAACACAAATAAATCAATAGTGACAGAAAGCAGATCAGTGGTGGCCTGGATGGCGGCTGTTGTTAAAGAGGGGCAAAAGGAAAGGATTACAAGGGGAAACGAGGAAACTTCTTGAGATGGATGGGTATGTTCATGATCTTGATATGCGGCATTCACTATATGTCAATTATACCTCAATAAAACTTTTCTAAAAACACCATCCAAAATATAAGGCTTCCAAAATATGTTACCATAAACTAGAGAATAGATTTTACAGTAAGAGCATTTAATCAGTGAGCATTTAATGAGCAACTACTATATACAGAGCACTATGTTAGAAACAGTGGGGAATGTTCAACATGTTCTTCAACCTCAAAAGTTGACATCTTAGTTGGGAAATAAGACCTCCATGAGAAACAACTAAAAAACCAGTAAGTAGGTCTTTAAGAATAACACCCAATAAGCATCTTAGCAAAGGGTGACATTAGTAAAAAGTGAAAATGGCATTGCCAAAAAAATAAGACCTCAGCTCAGTCTTAAAGGCTGGAGAAAAGCTGAATAAGCAAGGAGAAGGAAAATAGCTGTTCTAGACTGAAGAAGGATTCAGAGGAACGACAGAGGCAGACATATGTGGGGTGTGTCCAGGGAGCGGCGAGTGGAGAACATACTTCTGGTACATGCAATAGCAGGGTGAAGCCCCCTCGTAAGGAAGGTAATGTTAGGCAGGAGGAGTTCATCTATCATGCAAAACGGAATGAGGAGGATCCCTGGAAGCTTTTAAACCAAAAAGGCAACATGAGAACAGTCCCTTAGGAAAGTTAGACTGAGAGTAACTAATGGAAAAATAAGCAGGGAAGAAAAACAAGGGTGTAGATAACCCAGCAAAGAACAAGCTGAAATCATCTTTCGGTAGTAGAAGGGAGAGGGGGAAGCTACCTGACAAAAACTAGACAAGATGTAGTAGGACGCTAGTGAGAGAGAGAGCAAAGAAAGAAACTGGAAAAGATTGCCTAAGATGGTGCTGACAGGCCTGGGGTCAAGTAGGAAAGTTTTATTAATTTTTATCAAAATAACAACTGCATTTGTTGGCCAAGCAATTCCACATACAATGTCTTGCTCAGACTCAGTTATGCTGAATCTGAAATGATGAATTTACATCCAAACACTGATATTCTACAGGTAGCTATAGGTCAAGAGAAAGGTCAGGACTGGAAACAGAAACCTGGAGTCATTCCCAGAGAAGACACAGGTGAAGCAATGAGAAATACACTGACATTCCCATAAGAGTTTAAAAGAACATAATGGTATTCCTAAAAAGAGTATTAATTCTCTTTGAACACTGCCCATGGGCCTCTGAGAAAAGCTACATGTGTCTGTTAATACCAATCAACAAAAGATTCCTTTTCTTCATCACTGGCACCAAAAGATCAAAACTGTACCTCCTCTTGATACAGAACTTCTGAAGAGTTTCCGTCTTCTGATCCGGCTTGTTCTTCCTCTTCCCATCTTCATATCAAAACTGCAGTTTCTGTTCAGGTGCCCAATCTAATATAAAAGCTTTTTCTTTGCCTTTCTTTCCAGTTGTATGATAAGCACTGTTCTTTGTACCTACAAGGATTTGAATACACAAGCTTATGTTATTTGCTAAACCATTTCTCTAGTGTTTCTGTACACAAACCGTTTATACTGTAAGCTAAATCATCATTCCTTATGCAGTAAGGGACTGCCCATTATACTGCTCACTCTGAAACAGTTTTATGTTAAGGTCCTACTAAATGCTGATTAATCGTCAAAATCCTCAACTATTTCACCACTGTGTGCTTTGGTGACTTATGTATCTCAATTCAAATCACATTTACTAAGCACCAACCTAACATACTTGGAAAAAACAATGGCCATAAAGCTTCTATAAGCTAAGTCTTAGAGGAAAAAAGAAAACATTCTGGGATGCCTGGGTGGCTCACTTGGTTGAGTCTGACCCTTGATTTCAGCTTAGGTCATAATCTCACAATTCATGAGCCCCGCTGCGCTGACAGCAAAGAGCCTCCTTGGGACTCTCTCCCCCTCTCTCTCTACTCCTTCCCCACTCACACACACATGCTCCCTCTCTCTAAGCAGTTTGTTTTTCTTTAAATGCTCTTTCAATGTGAAGTAATTTGTTCTTAGAACTAGGATCCTGAAATCAATAGAAGTAAATGGGAGTCTGCAACAAATTACAAAGGAAATGACCACCAAGAAGGCAGACAAAACAAAGAAATGATCGTGAAATCTACAGACTGTTGGAATATTACTCAGCACTCAAAAAGAATGAAATCTTGGGGCACCTGGGTGGCTCAGCTGGTTAAGCATCCGACCTCAGCTCAGGTCATGATCTCACAGTCTGTGGGTTCTAGCCCCACATCAGGCTGTGCTGACAGCTCAGAGTCTGGAGCCTGCTTTGGATTCTGTGTCTCCATTATTCTCCGCCTCTCCCCTGCTCACACTCTGTCTCTGTCTCTCTCGCTCTCTCAAAAATAAATAAATGTTAAAAATTTTTTTTTAAACAATGAAATCTTGCCAATTGCAACAATGATTTCCATATGTGGAATTTTTTTATTTATTTTTGAGAAAGGGGGAGAGGGGCGGAGAGAGAGAGGAAGACACGGAATCCCAAGCAGGGTCCAGGCTCTGAGCTGTCAGCACAGACCCGACCCAAGGCTCAAACTCAAGAACCCTGAGATCATGACCTAAGGTGAAGTGTGATGCTTAACCAACTGAGCCAGTTAGGTGCCCCAACATATGTGGAATTTAAGAAAGCAGATGGGGACACCTGGGTGGCTCAGTTAAGAGTCTAACTTCAGCTCAGGTCATGATCTCCTGGCTCATGGGTTCGATCCCCACATCAGGCTATGTACTGACAGCTCAGACACTGGAACCTGCTTCGGAGTCTGTGTCTCCCTCTCTCTCTGCCCCTCCGCTGCTTGCATTCTGTCTCTCTCTATGTCTCTCAAAAACAAATAAACATTAAAAAAAATTTTTTTAATAAAAAGAAACAAAGCAGTGAACATCGGGGGAGGGAGGGAAAAACACAGGATAATAACAGAGAGGGAAACAAACCATAAGAGATTCTCAAAGACAGAGAACAAACTGAGGGTTGGTGGAGGGGAGGTGGACAGCGGGATGAGCTAAATGGGTGATAAGCATTAAGGAGGGAACTTGCTGGGTGTTACTGTATCATTAAATTATTAATCATTAAATTCTCCTGAAACCAGTACACTATATGTTAATTAAGGTGAATTTAAATTTTAAAAAATGGTATTTTCCTGCTAAAAAATGACCACTGCAGTTTTTACATGGTACTTCTTTGGAAGCATAAAAAATGAAATCCATTAAGCACACCAGCATGATACAGACAATGGAGTGGAGTATTATGCAGCCATTAATAAGAGGAAGGTATGCACTGTGTTCAAGATACATTAAGTGAAAAAAAATAAAGTTGCAGAACATTCAATGATCCCATTGGGGTTGGCTTTCGACGCATCCTGTATGTTTATAAAACAAGAGGATTTAAGGAAGGTTATTCAAAAGACGTGCCCGGGCAGGGGGCCTTTACTATTCCTTTGGCAGCCTCCTGTCCTCTGCCTTACATATGTCTCAACACATAAGTGACACAACAGGACTATTCCTTAGGGGCGGGCATATGTATGCAGCGTAACCACAGGACTGCTTTTAAACTCTTCGACTGACTCGTAAACACCGGACCGAAACGAGGAAGAAGTCCTGGCGCCATGGCGACCCCACCCCCGCGGGGGGAAGGCTCACTGATCTACCCCGAGTCCCGAGGCCAACCGCGGCCCGTCCCCTCCGGTGCCCAGCGCTCCGCCCGCACCCGGACGCCGGGTGACAGCGCGACGAACGCCACGGGCCTCGCTCCCACAGGCACGGACTCGCACGGGAGGCTGGGTCTCGGCCCCGGCGGTACGAACTCCCGGCCGCAGGCTCCCGCGCACCCCCAGCGCGACTCGACCGCGGTTTAAGCGGCTACACCCGCTGAAGGACGTCCAGGTGACGGGGGCGACGGCCGTCGCAGCGTAACGCCAGGCCTGGTGGGGGTCTGCGAGCTGAGCTCTTCTCTTCACCCCGAACAGTGAAAACATACGGAGAGCTCCAGCGCTCCCCGACCCCGGGACCGGGACCCCGGGTTCACCGCTTTCCGTCTCCCCGTCGTCCTGCCGGCTCACCTCGCGGCGGCGGCGCCGGGCACACCGCACGAGGAAACCAAAATCAGCGCCCCAGGGAAACGTGAGTTAAGGCAAGAGCCCAGCGTCACACGCAGAAGTCGAGCTGCCACGCCCGCTTCGAGTCCTGACCAACCCAAGTCCTCAGGCGACTCGCGGTGCTGTAGCCCCAGCTTCCTGGCGTGCGACTGCGCCTGCGCCTTCGTGTGCGCGTGCGCCCAGGTTCCCGGAAACGTCACGGCCGTCCCCCCACGCCGCGCCGGGGTCAGGGGTAAGAAAACCCAGCGGTCCCCGGGCAGGGAAGCTGAGCTCCATACAGCTGGCCTGCGGAGTCCTTCCTTCCCTAATAGAGGGGACGAACCTCCTCCGGCGTGCGTCCCGACCCGGCCCCTAAAGCCGCCAGGCCCCGCCTGGTCCCTCCATCCACCGACTCGGGCCGAGGTAGCGTCCTAGCAGACAGCGTCAGGCCCTACCTGCCAACCTTTGCCTTGACCCCGCCCCGCCCTTCCCTTCCCCGGCCGACCCGGCCTCGCCCCTTTACTCGGTTAGTCCCGCCCCACTTCACGTTCTTTAGCGTAGCTCTCCCGGTACCGTCTTTACCGAAGTTCAAATCCTTCCTGGATATGGAGCTCAATTTCTGCCTCCTTCCCCGCCTTGATTGCCATCTATGCTTAGTGACTTGCTTGCAGAGAGTACATTGGGGAAAGGGGAGAATATTAACTACAGTGGAGAAACCTGGCTCATACTCCCTGGTCACGTGATGAGGATTCATGGTAATCATGTTGATGTTGGGTTCACCATATGTAAGAAGGGTAGTTCATCTCTGGTATTCCTCCCGAAACCTCATAACCCCAGTTCTTCCTTGCGGAAAATACCAGACAAACCCAAAAACACCCGACCATATATACATTGACAAAAGCTGTCAAGTTCGTGTAAAACAAGTGAACTCTGAGAATCTCTCATTAGGCGGAGAAAATTAAGGAGCCATGACGGTAACATGTAATGCGGTATTCTGGAGGGCATCCCGGAAAAGCATCACAATCTCACACAAATGCATTCAAGACAGGAAGAAAAGGACCACATGAAACAAGGATTTTCCTTTCATGAGGGAGGAAAAAAATGCCTACAACCTTTTTCTAGATGGGAATTGACAAAGATGCTCCCCTTCAGCAAACTCAAGCCAGGCTGCTCTGAGGCTGCTTCTCAACCAGACCTCAACCCTGGCCTATGAAAAGTACAAACTCAGAACAACTGGTTTCATCCACTACCCGCCCCCTACACACACAAATTAAAAGACTTAGCATTATATTTTCAAAAAGCAAACACTAACATAGTTTCTAATAGCTCACAGCCACATCCTTAAGGTGACCCTAGCCCTCTATACCTGCCAAAAGAATATCTGTTCTAACCAACAATTGATAATGGGCCCTTCAGCACCCTTTATTAGAGGATTTACTAAAAAGGATTCACAATTTGAGTCCTTCCTCTGTCCATTTGAGGTATAAATCTATCTCTTACACCTCAGTAGTGTCTTAAGGATTTGAAATGTTATCATCAGAAAAGATAGGGCCTCTGTCTCCCAGTCTCTGTGTAGCCCACACAGCTGGCCTAATGGCATTTACACTGACACACTCTTGGTAATTCTTCATTTCCCTGACTCTACTCAAGCCCCTCCATTCCCCCTCTCTGTGCCCTTATTCTCCCTTTAAAACACTCAGCCACCTCTGTACAAATCCAAGTTAAGTTCATTTCACGCTGGGCCCAATTTCCTGTTTCAATAGTATATTCCTGATTAAAATCTGTCCTTACCACCTTAACCAGTATCCAGCGTTGTTTATCTTTGATAAAATTAAGTACATTGCTTAGATTTTCATATCTCCTAAGCAGCTCAGTCACAATTTGATTCCGGGAATTAAAATTCATGCACCACCCTTTTAAGAAGGCTTATTGAACAAGCTTAGAATGTAAGAAGAAAAGCCAGTGTCAGAGTTCTGTGAGGGTAAATAATCATGGGCAAGGGAAGACCCTAAGAGCTTCATAACTTGTCATTTAACAATACTGTTTTCCTACATCTTTTATGTTAGTAGACACCATAGAACTGGGTACTTTAGGACAGAACAACTGTTTTGAACCAGTGGGTAGTAAAGATGTGGGTTTATTCCACAAGTTAAAAGACATGATAAAAATTCTTTCTCCATATAGCAGCCAGGATGATCTCAGACTTGACTCACAACTAACGAGTATCTTCCATGCTAAACATCAGCAGTACTAACAGAGATCTGGGGCCTTCATCTTTACTCTTTTGTTTTCTTTCTCAAGTTGTTCAGAGGTCAGACAAGGTGCTATGTATGGAAAGTGGTGGTGACCTCGCAAATACACAACCAGGATCAAGACCCAAATGTGACGGGGAAAAAAAAGATAAAAATCATCAAAACAGAAATTAATTCACTGGCTTTAAATTAGCATGCTTTTCAAAAAAATAAAGTTTCAAAACATTTCCCATACTTAAATCTGTCCTTTCCTTTGTGATGCTTCCCCTGTTCTTATGCTTACAAAGTCCTTTTCCCACAAATTTTAGTTATATTTCCTTACACTTGTTTTATGGTTACATTTATAAAACTATAAATTTAAGAAGTGAGAAGGCACTTTTTTGTCTTGTTAGAAATTAACCAGTGTACATTATGCAATCATTTTTGGGATAGTTCTTTCTTACCCCCATAATTGTTAATACCACTTTCATCATAAGCTAAATTCATATTTCCGTGTGATATTTTATGCATTGCATTTTCTTGAGCATCCTGCGTCATTGGCCATCAAGTCTTGTGTTCGTACAAGTACCAAAAGGATAAACAAATCAGCCAGAAAATATGATTCGTGGTCCTCTTGTTTTGCCTTTTGAAACAGCAGGCCTCTCACCATGCCCAAAGTTCCCTGCACACTATGTACTATCTCTGTGGCTTAATTTGGTGAATTTAATTCATCCCACTTCCTTTTCACACTGGCTCACCCCAAGTATAGAAGAAAGTAGGGAGTGGTGTGGAGGGAGGCCAGCAAATGGCAGACCAAGTATACACTTTGATAAAGGAGAAAATCCAAAACAAAGCACTTAGTTATCTTGAGTGAAAAAAAAAAAAAAAAATCCCCAAAGGTTACACTGCACAACTCCATCTCTATAACATTTTTGAAACAATAAAATTTTTAAATGAAGAACAGATTACTGCTTCCCAAGGAATTGAGTGGAGGTGGGGGTGGGCAACAGAGAGATGTTTGGCTATAAAAAAGCAACAATGGGGATCTTTGTGCTGATGGAAATGTTTTCAACATCTCTAGTGGTGGACAGACAAACCCAAGCATGTGATAAAATTGTATAGATCCAAATACACAAATAAGTACAAGTAAAACTGAGGAAATCCGAATATGATTGATGGATTGTTTTCATGTGGCTATCCTTATTATGATATCCTACTATATTGTTGCAAAATTTTACCATAGATGAAAACTGTGTAAAGCGTAAGGAATCTCTGTATCTTTTTTTACTGCTATATGCAAATCTGCAATTATCTCAATAAAAATTGGGGTCAAAAAGAAGCAAAGGGGTTTCCCAAATTGTTTGTTTTTTGCAACTAATTGGAAACCCACCTTGAATTGCAACATAATTGGAAACTATCTAAAGCACTGCTTGTAAATTTCTGTTGTAATGGAGATACTATAGATCTGCACTATCCAAAACAGCGGCCACTAATACATGTGACTACTAGCGCTTGAAATATGGCTAATGTAACTAAGCACCGAATTTTAAGTTGTATTATTTCGATTAAATTTACATTTAAATAGCCACTCATGGCTATCATACCAGGCAGTGCAGAAATGAGATTTGGTTTCATAGTCCCCTTTTCCTCTGTTGTAAATAAGACATAAGAGGGGCGCCTGGGTGGCTCAGTCGGTTGAGCGTCCGACTTCCGCTCAGGTCACGATCTCAGGGTTTGTGAGTTCGAGCCCCGCATTGGGCTCTGCACTGACAGCTCAGAGCCTGGAGCCTGCTTCTGCTTCTGTGTCTCCCTGTCTCTCTGCCCCTAACCCACTCGCCTTCTGTCTCTGTCTCTCTCAAAAAATAAATAAACATTTTAAAAAATTTTTAAGAAAAAAGAAAATTCATTTCCCACCATTGACCTAATTTATGAACTTCTTAGGATCCATTTCCTCACTTTAAAATGGGGAGGGACGCCTGGGTGGCTCAGTTGGTTAAGTGGTCTACCTCAGCTCAGGTCATGATCTCCGGATTCACAGGTTCAAGTCCCGCATGAGGCTCTGTGCTGACAGCTCAGAGCCTGGAGCCTGCTTCCGATTCTGTGTCTCCCTCTCTCTCTGCTGCTCCCCCGCTCACTCCCTCTCTCTCTCTCAAAAATTAATAAACATTTAAAAAAATAATAAAAAATAAAATGGGGAAAATAAGATGCACCCTGACAAGTTATTTTGAATGTAAGAAAGGGCTTCAAACCCCTCCTTCCACCTGTACACTGCAGAACCTGCATACAAGTAACCTGATGACCCTGCAAGTGTCGGGGGAGGTAACCCTGTGACGATTTAGTGACTGTTCCCCACTCTAACGTGAAAACCAACCAAGGACAAACCGGTAGATTTGCTTTCACATACTTAGGGAAGAAAACAACACACACTTGATCTCCTAGCTTATTCCACAACTATAGTTCCAAACACTTCAAGAGATTTTTTTTCCTCACCCGGAAAAACAAACAAAACAGTCCCTACAAATGCCCTATTTGTTGAATTACACAAGTCAATGGTTGAATAGTTGAGAGGATACAAAGAAAAACCCTTGGAGAACCAGGGATACAGGCTCAGTTTAGACTCAATGAGGGACATGGCCAAATAGAATGATTCTCTCCGCTGCCAGGCGGGCAGCTACCTAACCAGCCTCTGCCACCCACCGGCCCTTCCCATTCTCCACCACCCCTGGGAGGTTCCCGGGAAGCCACGCCCTAAGGGGGAGGTGCGTCCCGCCCGCGCGCTCCTAGCGCCCTCTAACCCCGCGCAGGCGCGCCGAACTTGGTGCGTAAACTCCAGAGGCACCGAGCGCAGCGAACGCCTTCTGAAGGTCCGCTCCCCGCGCAAGTACTTCGTGCACCCCACGCGCAACCATGTCGTCACACACCCGCGTGGCTCTGGTAACCGGGGCCAACAAGGGTATCGGCTTCGCCATCGTGCGCGACCTGTGCCGGCAGTTTTCGGGGGACGTGGTGCTCACGGCGCGGGACGAGGCGCGGGGACAGGCGGCAGTGCAGCGGCTCCAGGCCGAAGGACTGAGCCCCCGCTTCCACCTGCTGGACATCGACGACCTGCAGAGCATCCGCGCCATGCGCGACTTCCTACGCAAGGAGTACGGGGGCCTGGACGTGCTGGTCAACAACGCGGGCATCGCCTTCAAGAGTAAGGGGATGGGGGCACGCAGGGGAGGTGGACACCACGGAGCACCTCCAGCCAGGGTGGGCTGCATCTGTTGGGGAAATCGCTGCGGTGGGGCTCTCAGCGCCTGTGGCGGCCCAAATGGCTCCGTAGGGCTGAAGGAGGGATGGGGGACAGGGGTGGGGCCCGGAGCCAAGTCCCAGGGGAATCACAGCGCTTTTCATCCAGAGTGACCTTTGTGTTTCCTAAGACTCCTCGGATTCTTTCCAGGTTGTCACAGGGTTTCTCTGGGATTGGGCTTCAGGGCAGTTGGGTGGATTTTTAATGCATTTTGAAATAAACAAGAAAATGGCACAAATTGGTGAACACAGATCCCGTGTGTGCCCCCTTCACCCACCCTCCCCAAGATGGTGCCATCTTACAACATTCTCCAACCTTATCAAATGAGGACGTTGTCATTGGCACAATACTATGAACTAGAGGCCAGTTTTACAAAAAATTCACCACATTTCACATGCACTTTTCCTCCATATGCCATTCTGTGGAATTTTACCACATGGCTGCTATTAACGCTAATCTCTTTCTCCCTGAAAGCCAATGATCCGACACCGTTTCATATTCAAGCGGAAGTGACGATGAAAACAAACTTCTTTGGTACCCGAGACGTGTGCACAGAACTGCTGCCTCTAATGAAACCCCAAGGTAGGTGTGACAAGGGACCCAGGCAGTGGTGTTTCTGGAATGATCTTGCCGCTGCCTCTATGACTTCATCTACGGGCCCTGCTCCCTCTCCCTGCTCAGCCACACTGGCCTCCCTGCTGTATCCCCACCTGGACAGGTGCCCTTCCCCTCAGGACTCTGTACACACGTGTCCAGCACTCAGCAGTGCCCTCTGTCCCACTGGCCTCTCACAACTGGCTTCTTCTTCTCCTTTATATCTTCATTCCAAACTCTCCTCCCAGAGGCCTTTTTCTGGCTCTGTGTCCTCACAGGTGCACTTCCCTGGGGATTTCTTCCTGGACCCTTCCTTCTCCCTCTCCCTCCCTCTGAGTGATCTTATTCAGGCTAGTGGACTCTTCCCTATCCAAACTTGTTAGGGCCCCCTAAACTCTGTCACCTGCCTAGAACATTCCCAGAGCCCCAGACACACATAGTTCTCCTCCTGCCTCTCTTTCTCCTCAGGACGCCCTGCCCAGGCCAGGTGTAGATCCCTCCCCATCGCCTCCAGAAGGCCTGCACACTCACATGTGCCACAGATGGCCACAGGCCAGTGGTCTATCTCCAGGCAGATGAGGCAGCTCTACTGTCCCTCAAGCCTGCTGTCACCTGGAGAGGCCCCCACACCACTGCCTCTGTCCAGGCCTGCTCAGGCTGCCTATATGCACATTTTTTTCCATAAGCATACGTACAGTACTATAAATATATTTTCTTTTATTTACGATTTTCTTAACCTGTTCTCTACCTTACTTTATTGTAAGAATACATCATGTATGTTAATCGACTGTTTATGTCATGGATACGCCTTCAGTCAAAATCAAACTATCAGTAAACTTTTGGGGAAATCAGAAGTTAATGTAGATTTTTTACTGCATGGGGATTCAGCAATTCCTAATCCCTGGGTTGTCAAGGTTCAACTGTATTTGGATCAGGAAGCACAAAACCAGAAGTAGTTAGCAATGCTCCATTGACAGGTGCTCAGGGAAGGACTATTATACAGAAAAACCCAGAATTAAGGGAAGAAAATTATTGATTGAATGTAACTTCAAGCTTAGTTGGTTGTTTGTGATCGGTCGTCCTTAGGTTTCAGTTTTGTAAGTTTGAGGCATTTACAGGCATTGATTTTGGTTTGCTACATATGCCACCAGGGTATTAGAGCCACCGCAAAGTAATGGCCTCCTTGTTTAATTAATTTAACAGTATAGAAATTAGCTGACAGTCAGGTAAATCCAGTTTTTCATCAGGCTTGTCATTTTCCATCAGTATTACATCCTGAGCAGACGGTCACTCAGTCTTCCGGTACATTTGCTCATCACTCTCCATAGCATCATATGATTCATTTATAAATGGTAGTTGAATCTTACTAAGAAGTCCAATGTGACACCACGTCACAGTGCAGTAGCACATCTAACAGAAAAATAAGAATCAAGAGATGCTGGCACATCGCTAGAGTCCCACTTGGTCACTCACAGTTGGTTCGGTCCATATCACATGAGCAAATCTGCCACAGAGATGTCACTCAGGTTCTCAGGCCTACATTCATCCTTGTTAGCGTGTTCTTATAGGAGCCATTTCTGATTTCCTGTGGAGCATCTGCTCGGCGCCCTCCCCACCAGAGCATTTCTCAGGCATCATCGGAGACATTATGGGTATAACAAGTTTAGGACCGTCCTGTCCTTGACTCATGCAGGCAGTCTTCATTAATGCTCACAGCAAACTCATGATACTTCAGTGGAAATTTTCTAGTACCAAATCTTAGCGAAACTGGAATTCATCTTTCTTTGCCCTTCTCCATAACATTTTGTGTTGTATTTTAGGCAGAGTGGTCAATGTGTCTAGCATAGTGAGCCTCAGATCGCTTAAAAACTGCAGCCCAGGACTGCAGCAGAAGTTCAGAAGTGAAACCATCACAGAGGAGGAGCTGGTGGGGCTCATGAACAAGTTCGTGGAAGACACAAAGAACAGGGTGCACAGGAAGGAGGGCTGGCCTGATACTGCATATGGAGTGGCAAAAATTGGTGTCACGGTCCTGTCCAGAATCCATGCCAGGAAACTGAGTGAGCAGAGGAGAGGGGACAAGATCCTCCTGAATGCCTGCTGCCCTGGGTGGGTGAGAACAGACATGGCCGGACCTAGAGCCACTAAAAGCCCAGAAGAAGGAGCAGAGACCCCCGTCTACTTGGCCCTTTTGCCCTCAGATGCTGAGGGACCTCACGGGGAGTTTGTTATGGAGAAGAAAGTCGAACAATGGTGAACCGAATTCATGGTTCCATCTATGGGGCCCTCTGTGAAACCCCCTCCCTTGCCCAAAAGAACTCTTTCCCTGTCGATACTATCCCTATCCAAAACAAAACAGAGTGTAAAATATCCCTACTTGTATTTGAGTAGTCTGCTAATTCTGTGAAAGATTTTTTATTTTAGCTGTGAAAAGGCAGAGAAAAATGAAATCACTGAAATAACACCAGAAATGAATAAATGGTTCTTTATAAAATGCCTGTTTGTACAGACTGTATATGCTAAACCAGCAGAAAAATCTAATACACCTGAGTAGATGAGGAGAAGTTACAGTCTAGTTCAAGAGTAAGCAAACATTATAGAAAGAGACAGATAGTAATACTTTTAGCTTTGCAGGCCACACAGTCCCTATAGGATCTACTCAGATCTGCTGTTGTAGCTGAAAGAACCCAGAGCCAACACATAAGCCAATGAGCATGGTTGGATGTGCCAGGGAGCATTTTTCACCAGCCTCTAGTATAACATGGGCAACACATCTGCTGTGATCTCTTAAAATATCGGATTCCTTGGGAAAAACAATCGCCACGTGTGAAATAGGAGTGAGAACACAAGATACATCCATACGGCAATCTGAGACAAGGGGAGGAACTGAGTAAGATTGGGTGTAGATCATGACTCCCCAAGTGACTCGCCCCAGGACACCAAAGTGACAGAAGATTCTTCCTGCCCAAACCAAGCCTGGCTCCTGTGGGCCTGAATGAACACCCACCACCTACCTGCCTCCCTTCACAGGAACATCCCTGTTCTAAAGATGCTTCTACTTACTGATTACATTTCTTTTTTTATATATATATGAAATTTATTGTCAAATTGGTTTCCATACAACACCCAGTGCTCATCCCAACAGGCGCCCTCCTCAATGCCCATCACCCACCCTCCCCGCCCTCCCACTCCCCCCCCATCAACCCTCAGTTCTCAGATTTTAAGAGTCTCTTACTTTTCACTCTTCACCAGGGATTTTCAGGCTTACCCAAATGAAAGGTGACAGACCCAGAAAACAAGGGTAGGGTCCGTATTTTAAAAGTTTTTCACTTCAAAGGGGTGAATAATTTCCTCCCTGTGAGCTTGTATTTCTAATCTGACCATGAGGAAACTCAATGTGTAGAGCAGCACAATAGAATCTCAATTGCTCCTTTGGCAATCCATCGCAAACATCTTTTTTTTGATACCATAAAAATAACGCCATATATGTAACATTTATTTACTGTGACCTTGGAAGAACATAAAAAATAGGCAATTTAGGCAAATGGGATTATATAACCATTAAACATTCTAAGCAATGCCTCAGCCCTCAGTGACCTTCATAAACATTCCCTCCCTCTCAGGGCCCACTGGCAGTCACACTGAGGGAGAAGCCCAAAAGTTAGGACAAGACCTAATTCTCTACTTCTCCCTCTTGAATTTCTCTTTAAAAAGCACGGGGATCTTGTCCCCAAGGGCAGTTCTGTGTAAGCAACTAAACTGAATTTTGCAAAGAAAGCAACCTTATCCATTCTGCAGAGAAAGAAGGACACATGCTCAAGACAATATCCGTGCTCCTTTTTTTCTGCTGGGGTTTTCCCAAAATAATTTTCATTCAGCTACCATGAATCTCAACCCCATATAAATCCATGACCAACCACCTTTATTTTGGGGAGCACAGCATTCCAACCAGAACCAATGCTGGGCCTAGAGGGAGGGATCCTAAGAGGACACAGGCCTGGTTGGGCTCACAGTGCAGCCCCGGGGGAGACAGATTTGGTATAGAGAGCCTTCTGGTACCTTCGCTCTAACTTTCTTGAAAGGACGAAGGCGGGGCCTAGTGTTCTAGGAGTCAGCACTGAATCCCAGCACACAGTTCTGGGTCCAGGCCTCCGCACCACTGGCCCTCTGTGTGGCCCACAACACCATCCGTCCCACACACAGGGCCTCCCTAGCACTCCACACGGTCATGCCATCACACATCCCACGTGCCACTGGTGACTGGGGCCAACAAGGGCACTGGCCTCGCCATCGCACATGACCTGTGCCGGCAGTTCTCCGGGGACGTGGTGCTCACGGCACGGGACGAGGCGCGGGGACGGGCGGCCGTGCAGCAGCTCCAGGGCGAGGGCCTGAGTCCACGCTTCCACCTGCTGGACGTCAACGACCTGCAGAGCACCCGCGCCCTGCGTGACTTCTGCGCAAGGAGTACGGAGGCCTGGATGTGCTGGTGAACAACGCGGGCATTGCTCTTGCTAGTAAGGACATGGGAAGGCCAGGAGACCTCCCTTAGGGGACCAGCCAGGGTGAGTTTGGAGCTGGTGTCTGAACCGCTGCTGTGGGGCCATAGCTCCGAGGGGATCAAGAATACCCACCCTAGGGAAGAAGATAGACTGGAGGCAGAGGGAGAGAGGACCCCCAGGAACTGCAAGCCTTTTCAGCCAAAGGACCTTGGCATTGCCATAGATCAGGCTCTCAGGGACTTCACCTGGGTTTTTGCATGTTTCTCTCTTTGAGAATCTCCATGAGTCTTTTGTTTGTTTATTTGTATATTTTGAGAGAGAGAGAGAGAGAGAGCAGGGAGGGGAAGAGAGAGGGAGAGAGAGAATCCCAAGTAGGCTCCACACTGTCAGCACAGAGCCCAATGTGGGGCTTGAACTCAAACTGCAATATCATGATCTGAGCAAAGTCAGACGCTTAACCGACTAAGGCACACGAGTGCCCCTCCATGAATTTTGACTAATTTTGAAATAACACAACAAATCCCACAGGGTCATATGCAGAGATGCCTTGTGCACCCTTACCTTAGCTTTTTGCAATGGTGCCAAATTACAAAGCTAAATAGCATCACTGCGTGAGATAATTCCCTTTGGAACAAAGTGTACACTAACCTACACACTTGAAAATTGACCAGATTGCACATGCAACAAAAATGTTACTGTCACTGCATGGAATCTTCTTAGAAGGCTACTACTTACTAACCTACTCTCTTTCTCCCATACCAGCTAATGACCCCACCTCTTTACATATTCAAGCAGAAGTGACGATGAAAACAAACTTTTTGGTACCCGAGACGTGTGCACAGAACTGCTGCCTCTAATGAGACCCCAAGGTAGGTGTGACGACTTACAGCAGTACTGTTTCTGGAATGATCTGGCCCTGCCTCTCTGACCGCATCTACAGGCCCTGCTCCCTCTCCCTGCTCAGCCGCCCCGGCCTCCCTGCTGTGTCCCCACCTGGACAGGTGCCCTTCCCCTCAGGACTCTGTACACACGTGTCCAGACTCAGCAGTGCCCTCTGTCCCACTGGCCTCTCACAACTGGCTTCTTCTTCTCCTTTATATCTTCATTCCAAACTCTCCTCCCAGAGGCCTTTTTCTGGCTCTGTGTCCTCACAGGTGCACTTCCCTGGGGATTTCTTCCTGGACCCTTCCTTCTCCCTCTCCCTCCCTCTGAGTGATCTTATTCAGGCTAGTGGACTCTTCCCTATCCAAACTTGTTAGGGCCCCCTAAACTCTGTCACCTGCCTAGAACATTCCCAGAGCCCCAGACACACATAGTTCTCTTCCTGCTTCTCCCTCTCCTCAGGATGTCCTCCTTTCCCTCCTCAAATCCCAGCCCTCCAACCTCCCCCCGCCCCACACCTCTACCTAAAACTCTAACACACATCTAGATAACACTTGTGCTTTCCCAATATAATCCTGGTCACAGACCCCACCATCCACCCTCCATGACAAATGAGGTCACCATGCCCACCTCCTGATTATCACTGACCAGGTCCTAACAGTTGCCCTATGGATTTGCCCCCAACCTTCTCCATCCCAACTCTCCAACAGAGACTCAGCTGTCATTTCTGGCCAATTGTAACCTTCCAAAGAGACGCTACTTCTTCAGTCTTTTCCTTTCTGGTTATTCCCTGTACTTTCTGGGTGCTCATTTACTCCCAAAAGTCCAGGACCAAAGCTCAATCCTGAGCATAGCTTCTAGGGATCTCTGTCGTCAGACCTGCCAAAGTCCAGGCCCATAAGTTCCCCTCACCTTGTTCAATGTTTGCACAAAACAAACTGCTATAATTCCCTGGTTCTAAACCACTTTAATATTTACCTCCACGTTAATATGATGGGAGAACCACCACTCGTTTAGTACACTGAGTAAGTGAGGTGACACTTTTAGAAAGATCAGGGTGTCTGGCCTGAGTGAGCACATGCGTATACAGTTTACTGTCAGTTCTGCCCCCACTGCCTCTTCATTCCTGGAAATTTCTACTACTTCTCCTTCTACCACTGGTTTCACCGGCACCCAAAGGGCGGCTCTCAAATGTCCCCTGACTCCTTTACTCACCATAAGGTTGATGTGGGACGAGTTCCTTGTGCCAGCATCACACTTCCTACACGTATCCCTTAGAAGGCAAAACTCACTTCTGGCCGATTGTTTTCTCACCTACAGAACAGTGTGGGTGCCTGCTGTGTATTTGGTCATGGACCAGAATGAGAAATGAGTGTTCTCCTGCATTTGCTGAGGCAGGCTCTAATCAAACAATTGATCCTGACTCAGAAAAATTAGACTCAGGGACCTAGAAATGCAAGCTATACTCTCAGTGTAAGAGCAGGGTTTTCTTGACTTTGAAAATAGGAGAGTTCTTCCATTGTTTGGGGGGATGGCAGCCACAGCAGTTCATGTTACCATAACTTTACACCCTTTAGCAAGACTATCTGGGAGAAATCCCAGCTAGCATAACCAAAAGCAAATACTTTCCCACCTCCCACCTACTTTGGAAACCAGGATAGAAAGAACAATCTTGAATGACGTCCACCAGATCTCTCTAGTTCAGAACCTTTTCAAAAATGCAATGTCTGCTTCCAATGTCTGCTTTGGGTTTTGGCATGAAAGGACAAACCAAAAGACAGAATCGTGAACCTAAGCTCACAATAGTATATGTTCATTCTTCTTACTTTTTAATCCTTTCTTCAAAAAGAGTTTTACTGAAATAACTTAGCCACAAAAACAAAATACTAAGAATCTACAACACCCAGGTGCCCACCACCAGTCTTAACCAGGCAATCAGTATCAAGGTCATGTAAACCCTTTCCCACATTCTATATCATTTCCCTCCCCTGCCCCGCAAATTCCTATTCCTGAATGAGAAGGATACTCTCTTTAAAAGGATAAGCTGTTGTTCCTCCTTATTGTCTTTATCTATGGTTTTATTTCAAAAAGATACTAAGATATAAACATCTCTAAGGAATTGAGCAAACTGGAAATCTGAACATTGTTGTTCATCAGATATTAGCTTAAAGTACTAGGTGGAAAT
Source organism: Panthera onca (assembly GCF_046562875.1). NCBI lineage: Eukaryota > Metazoa > Chordata > Mammalia > Carnivora > Felidae > Panthera > Panthera onca. Next base: position 9,382,019 of record NC_138347.1, on the reverse strand, counting down.
ACAGTCTTGTTAACGCTGCACTTATCAAGGAAACCTTAAAAAAGGTGTTCTCAACCTTCATTTGAAAAGGTACTGCTTTGCAATATCCTTAGTCTGAAACGCCACTAGAGGAATTTGCTTGGAAAATTACAATAGTAAACGTAACTCACTCACACACACCCTCTGACATATTGGTTCTAGAAAGGATAGGTGGCTGGGCATTCTAGATGTGATGTACTGGGCATCTTATATATGGTGCCCATTAATAACATGGAGGAATAATGAATCTCAAGGTCACGAGCACAGCTGGTTGCAGACTGAGGTCATGGGACATCCAAACTAGTGGTTCTTCCCACTACTCAAGGTCCTCAAATCATTTTTACTTGATCCCCCTCTCCAAATGAAGCCTTACCTGGTAAGTTTAGAGAAACAACATAAGGACTCTGCTTGATTGGGCCTATGTCTTCCTCGTCTCAGGGCCCCAGGTACCTCAGGGAAAACCACAGGAGGCACATTTAAAACCCTGAGGTGTTTTGTGAAAACCCCCTATCAGTCCAGAGACTTAACAACTGGTCCTCTTGGTATTAGAAAACATGAATCTTCCAGGGAATGTGATGAATGTGAAATCATCAAAGGTCACAAGAACCAGCTTGAACTTACAGACTCTGAATAGCCTTGAGAATCAAGTAATGCACTTGAAATTTGTGACTCCCAATGAGATGATGTCTAAAATACCCTGCGTTGTGTAGATCACTGTGGCTCTGCTTGAGGACAGTGAGGTTTGGAGAGTAGGAGACAGTGAGAGATTTCCTAACAATAGATCCCTGGTCACATACAGAGTAATGGTCTGGATAAACTGTAAGCCCAACACACACCCCGGCCCCACCAGCACAAGAGTCCTTTCTTACCTGGGTAATGTGCTTTTCGTAGTGACTGTGACAGGGCAACTGTCACACTACCTCACGCACAGTGTCACATACTTAGAGTCACACATACAGTCTCTGTCTCACGCACACTCCCATTCACATACATATCACACACTGACGTGAACTCACACACCCTTAGCACAAGGACACTGGGATGGTCCATACACTTCTTAGTATATAGGCTGCGTGCATTCCGAAATGACACTGAAAGCCATGAGTCCACGCTGACGACAAAAATGTTTGGATCAGAGTCTTTGCTGTATAAACTCCACAAGTGCTTCCCATTCCTTCTCATGTGATTCCTGTCCTGAGCTGTCAGACCAGAAGCATCTACCATCTCTCCCAGTTCTAGGAGAAGCCCCCTGACAGCCACCCTGCCCGCTTGGGGATGTGCTCAGTGCATGGGACAGGCCTGAGGAAGAGGGTTTGGTTGCAGCATCTACTACCAGGAATTTACCTACAAAACCTTTTACTCCCCATCACGCTTACAGGTAAGCATTTTCACAGCTGATACTAGACTTCCTGAGATAGAAAATAGAGAATAGGAAAGAGGTCATCACTTCATTACAAACAGCCTACGGAACGTTAGTAGAGTTTTCCATTTACTATCTATACTAAAGGTACTTAAGAAACTGGCTCCGCACCCTAGGGAGTAAATGTAGCAGTCTTTCTACTATAGCAGTTACCCAATGTTGGTTCCTCTACTTCTGTCTTATTTCACACACTTCTGTTTTTGAAACTTCAAATCGTTAATATATGTTACTTTTGTTGTGAAAGAGGCAAATGATTTTTGAAAATGAAATAAACTAGGGAGAAGTAATAAAATCGGAGAGCTGCTTACTAAAACATCTAACTTTTCTAAAAATATTGTTTAATGTTTATTTATTTTTGAGAGAGAGAGAGAGAGAGAGAGAGAGAGCTGTCAGCATAGAGCCAACGCGGGGCTCGAACTCACAAACCACAAGATCATGACCTGAACCAAGATCAAGGGTCAGACATTTAACTGACTGAGTCACCCAGGTGCCCCTAAGTTCCATTAATCTTAGCTTAGTATGTTGTAGATGGAAGGAAGTATGGAGTAACTGACTCCTTTCTCAAAGGTATTCATCTTAGAAACCTGTTACATTAATAAGACAGTTTCTGCAATTCATTTTAATTGTCTCTAAACACCACCAATGAGAATCACAGGGTCATGCATTATCTCTTACACTGAACTTGTATGGCACTGACATTCCTTAGTGGGATGGAGCTCAGAGTTAAGTGACCATGACTGTCTTTCCCGGATATTTACATAAAATAGGGATAGTTTCCTAATTTATTGAAGCTCTTACTGTTCGTAAATTCTCATAATCTTTCTATTAGGCTAAAGATACTCATGTAGATGGAAAAATAGTAAGCTATTTATACATGTCAATGTAAGTTCACTTTTATGAATAATAACTATACTTTTGAAAAAGAATTAGTGAGAACTGTGAGATTGCTTTACACTTTTAACTACTTTACTGAGATACAATTCACATATCATACACTTTACCCGTTTCAGGTATGCAATTCAGTGGAATTTAGTATATGGACAGACTTGTGGAACAATCACTTCTTTAAGATTAGCATACTGTCATCACCCCAAGGAGAACCTGTGCCCTTAGCACCAGCCCTCTTTTCCCACAATCCCACTGCCTGAAGCACCTCTAATCTATTATCTGTCTGATCATCTACTTCTCTGGACATCCCATATATAGAGAATCATATAATGAGTAGTCTTTTGTGACTGGCCACTTTCTTTTGGGTAATGTTATCAAGATTCATCCATGTTATAGCATTTCTTTTTTATACTATCTTTTTAACATGTGACTGTTCCATTGCCCCTTCCCATAACTATATTGCCTGGTGTTTTCTCACTGCTCCCAAGTTGATGAAATTCCAACATAGAGAAAATACCACACACCTTAGCCCACTGAGGTGATTTCTTTTTACCTGGTTTTATCAGAGGGACAGCCCACAAAACACATGCAGTCTGTTCTTCTTCAAAAGGTCATCACTAAAATGATCAGATGTTTGTTGGTTAGTAGACACTTGTTCATAGAGCACTGGCCATGGGACCATAAGATGTTAAGATGGTTCCAAAGGGGACCTGTGAAGAAAAGTGGCTCTCTACTCATGATTGCAGTGAGCACCGACTTACCTTCTGATAGCACGTTCCTGTAGAAGTCACTTTCTTTTCTTTATGGGACATCTGGGCACTGCACACCCCATTAGATCATTTCTCTGACATCCTCTGAGACATTATGAGTCTTGCAAGGTTCAATATTGGATTGTGTCCTTCATTTATATAGGAAGACTACATTCACACTCCTAGCAAACTGGTAACTGTCTCCCAAATGGGCAAATCTAAGGGATTTTGGTATTCATCATTCTTACACATGCGATTCTACATGACCATTTGTGTTGTATTTTAGGCAGAGTGGCCACTGTGTCTAGTATAATGAGCTTCATAGTTCTTAACAACTGCAGCTCAGAACTTCAGCAGAAGTTCAGAAGTGAGACTATCACAGAGGAGGAGCTGGTGGGGCTCATGAACAAGTTTCTGGAAGACACAAAGAGCGGGGTACACAGGAAGGAAGGCTGCCCTGATATGAAAGTACTCACATATGGAGTGTCAAAGATGGGTATCACTGTCCTGTCCAGAATCCATGCCAGGAAACTGAGTGAGCAGAGGAGGGGAAACAGGATCCTTCTGAATGCCTGCTGCCCTAGGTGGGTGAGAACAGACATGGGTAGACCTACAGCCATTAAAAGCCCAGAAGAAGGAGCAGAGACCCCCATCTACTTGGCCCTTTTGCCCTCAGATGCTAAGGGGCCTGACGGGGAGTTTGTAATGGAGAAGAACATTGAACAATGGGGACTCCCCCCCGCCCCAGTTCCCTCCATGGGTCCCATTATGATACTTCCATGATATGAACAAAAGGACTACACTGTTAACAATGTTCATATCAGAGGAAGTAGAAGGAGGAGGAGGAGGAAAAGGAGGAGGAGGAAGAACCACTGTCCATATTGAGTACTTAAATTGAATTGGTTACTAATTCTGGGAAGTCTTTTGTGATTTCTTCTGTGATATATGAGAAGAAAAAGTGGAATTAATGCCAACCAACAATGAATGAATATCATAGATGAATAAACAATTATAAGTAAATGTCCATGTGTGCAGATTGTTTCTTGCCAACCAGCCCCAAAGTCTAACAGACCCTAAGTTAGGTCAAGAGCAGGGACAGTTTCACTCAGGTGTTGGTAAACATTAGTGAAAGAGCCACATAATGAATATTTTTGCCTTTGCAAGCCAGTGGTCTCTAATCAAATCTGCTTTTGTAGCTTGAAAGTCACCAGAGACAATATATAAACCCATGAATAGGGCTAGATTTCCCTAACTAGCATACTTTATCAGCCTCTACTACAAAATAGACATCGTTGTGGTCTCTTTAAATAGCAAACTCATTGGGGAAAAAAAAACACAATTGCAAGGTGTGAAATGGGAGTGAGCACTAGAGGCATATCCATGAGACAACCTGAGACAAGGAGGAAAAGTGAATAAGGATTGGTATCAATGGACATGAAAGAATTACTGTCAACTCTCAAGGTGAATGCGCTATTCACGTAAGGAGAAACGGTCAAGTCTGTAACATTAACATGGTCCAGCAAAATCTCTACAGAAGGTGAAGGATAGTAACACACTCATCACTACTGAGGCTAGTTTGGAGGATACATGGGTGTCCACAGTCCTATTCTTTCCACTTCTCTCTTTGAAAGCTTTCAAAACAAACATCTGGAAATGAAAAGATCCTGGCTCTGCCACCTACGGGTTGACCTTGAGCAAAATCCTGCATGTTGCTGTATGTCAGTCTCCTCAAGTGTACAATTCGGGGGAAGTCTTAGGATTTCCATGAAGAGTAAAGGAACTAATACAGGTGAACAGGCTGAAAACAAGGGCGGTGCAAAGTGCCCTCCATAGGCGTCCCCGGACTGGGACCTGACACATCCAGGGCCCTGAGGGGAGCTTCTTACTGCCACACACCCAGCCTGGCTCCCTAGGGGCCTCCGTGAATGCCCACCACCTCCCACCCCTCACAGAAGCATCCAGATTGTTCAGACTCCCTCCTCTCATGATTATTTTTTAGTCTTCACCAGGGGTTTTTAGGCTGACAGAAATGAGAACAGATAGGCCCTGCAAAGCAAAGGCACGGTTTTGTTTTTTTCCTTTAAGTTTATTTATTTGGAGAGAGAACATGAGCAGGGGAGGGCAGATAGAAGGGGGAGAGAGAGAATCCCAAGCAGGCTCCTTACTATCATCACAGATTCTGAGGCACAGCACGATCTCACAAGTCATGAGACCAATACCTGAGCCAAAATCAAGAGTTGGACGCTCAACTGACTGAGCCACCAAGGCGCCCCATGGGGTAAGGTTTCTATTTGGAAAGAGGTTTCCTGTGGGGCGCCTAGGAGGCTCAGTCGTTAGAGCATGGGACTCTTGATCTCAAGGTTGGTAGTTGGAACCCCACGTTTGGTATAGACATTACTTAAAAACAGCCTTTTAAAGAATAAAATGAAATAAAAAATATAAGTGAGGTTTCCTTTAACGTTTTCTCTTCAACAAGGCTGTTAATTTCCTCCCTGTTAGCTTGTGTTTCTAAAATGAACCTTGAGGAGTATCACTATCAAGGACAAGACCTATCACGTCTACTGCTAGTTTAGAAATATATCCCAGCATCACAGGTCTGTGTTCCTCAATACTTTAAAAATAACACCTAATTACATATAATACTTATTAACTGTGACCTTAAAGAAAACAAAAAAGCAAGCACTACAGGCAAACGGGATTGTGTAACCATTAAATTAAACATTGCAATCATTGCCTTGGCCCACATGAACTTCATAAACATTGCCTCATCTGGGGGCACACTGGGACTCACACTGAGGGAGGAGCCCTGCCCACACCCCAGTCTCAGCACAGGACCTAATTCTGTTTCTCACCCTTGAGATTCTCCTAAGAAAGCAAGGAGATCTGTATGCTCAATACCGGTTTTGTTGTATGAACAATTTCACTGTATCTTAGAAGGCAACCATTCCCATTCTGCAGATGAAAGGCATATTCCCAAGATGATTGCTCTCTTTTTCTCCTATAGAGGTTCTCCCAAAATTGTTCCCTCAAAAGCTATGAAACTTTAGCATCCTTTTAATCAATCACCCACAACCTTTGTTTTGGGAAGCACGTCAGTACTCCTCAAAGCACTGCTTGGCTCAGAGGAGGGATCCTAAGAGGATAGAATCCTAGTTGGGCTCAGAGTGCAGCCCCAGGAAGGACATATCTGGAATAGCGTCATTAGGGAACCTCCTGGAACGTCTGGTCCCTGCTTTCATGGAGGAACGGAGGCAGCGCCTGGGCTCTAGGAATCACAGCACTGGATCCCAGAACACAGTTCTACTGGCATCTCTGACTGTGGCCAGGCCTCCGCACCACTAGCCCTCCGTGTGGCCCACAGCACCATCAGCTCCACACACAGGACCTCGCTAGCCCTCCACACAGCCATGTGTTCAGACACCGTGTGGCACTGGTGACCAGGGCCAACAAGGCATTGGCTTCTCCATCACGTACAACGTGTGCCTGCAGTTCTCGGGCAACATGATGTTCATAGTGCTGGATGAGGCGTGGGGACAGTCGGCTGTGCGGCAGCTCCGGGCCAAGGGCCTGAGCCCCTGCTTCCACCTGCTGGACATCAAGGACCTGCAGAGCATCTGCGCCCTGCATGACTTCCTGCCGAAGGAGTACAGGGACCTCACGTGTTGGTCAACAACTAGAGCATCATTTTCGAAGGTATCATCTTCGAGGTTAAGAACACTGGAGCTCTTAGGCCAGGAAACCTCTCTTAGGGGACTACCCAGAAGCGGTTGGGGTGGGTGTCTGAAGAGCTGCTGTGGGGCCTACAGCTCTGAGGGGTTCTAGAACGGCCTTCCTAGGGAAAGAGGTCAGATTGGACGTGCAGGGAGGACAGAAACTTCCAGGAGTTGCAAGCCTTTCCAGCCAGAGGACCTTGACATTGCCATGGATCAGACTCTCAGGGACTTTACCCAGGTTTTTGAAAGATTCTCTCTGTTGGACTTTGTGCATCTCTATGAATTTTTAACTTATTTTGAAATACACAAAAAATGCCAAAGAGTCATATGTAGAAATGCCATTGTGCCCTCTTATCTTTGCTGCTTGCAATGGGTGCCAAATAACAAAGCTGCACAACATCAACCAGCCAGATAATACAAGTTGGGACAAACTGTTCACCTGTCTACACATTACTGAGAACTGACCAGATTGCACATACAACAAAAAATTTTAAGGTGACTGGGGAAATCTTCTCAGATGGCTACTTCTTATTAACCTGTTCTCCTTCTCCCCTACCAGCTAATGATCACACACCCTTACATATTCAAGCAGAAGTGACATGGAAAACAAACTTCTTTGGTACCTGAGACATGTGCACAGAACTGCTGCCTCTAATGAAACCCTAAAGTAGGTGTGACGACTTACAGCGGTACTGTTTCTGGAATGATCTGGCCCTGCCTCTCTGACCGCATCTACAGACCCTCTCCCTGCTCAGCCGCCCCGGCCTCCCTGCTGTGTCCCCACCTGGACAGGTGCCCTTCCCCTCAGGACTCTGTACACACGTGTCCAGACTCAGCAGTGCCCTCTGTCCCACTGGCCTCTCACAACTGGCTTCTTCTTCTCCTTTATATCTTCATTCCAAACTCTCCTCCCAGAGGCCTTTTTCTGGCTCTGTGTCCTCACAGGTGCACTTCCCTGGGGATTTCTTCCTGGACCCTTCCTTCTCCCTCTCCCTCCTTCTGAGTGGTTTTATTCAGGCTAGTGGACTCGTCCCTATCCAAACTTGTTTAGAGCCTCCTAAAATCCTTCACCTGCCTAGAACATTCCCAGAGCTCCAAACACATAGTTCTCTTCCCGCCTCTCCCTTTCCTCGGGATGTCCTCCCTTCCCTTCTCAAATTGCAGCCCTCCAGTCCCCTACACATACCCCCATCTAAACATCTAAAACATGTCCAGATGACACTTGTACTTTCCTAATATCATCCTGGTCACAGACCCCACCATCCACTCACTATGACAAATGAGCTCACTATGCCCACCTCCTGATTATCACTGACCAGATCCTAACAGTTGTCCTTCGGGTTTGTCCCCACCTTCTCCATTCCAGCTCTTCAAAAGAGACTCGGCTGTCATTTCTGAACCATTGCAACCCTTCCTAAGAGACTCTGCTTCTTCAGTCATTTCCTTTCTGGTTATTCTCTGTACTCTTCGAGTGCTCACTTACTCCCAACAGTCTTTTAAGAATGAAGTGACCTCTAAGGGAGTTGTAATAGCCTTTGCAGCATGATATTTTACCATTACCATCCTTTAAATAGGAGCCATCAGGAAACCATAAAAAATCTGCATTGGTTAGAGGAGTTTCCTGTAAATTGTCATGGGGAGTCAAAAGGTAACCTGTCAGTTGCTGGCAACGCCAAATCCTTGGAGTCCAAATACAGTTCTCATTTCAAGATCTCATGCATTAAGTTTCTGACCTGAGTCTGGGTTAACTGCACTGGTTTCCCTGGAGACCTTATGTCTCTTTATGGCCCAAGTTTTAACAGGTAGATGCGATCTTCCTGTGAAGACGGTTGAGAAGGTGAACAGAGAAGCAAATCATCTACATGCTGAGACAAAGGAGAGCCTGCAGAAAACTTACTATCATCCAAATCAGCCTCTAACCGTTGTGTCAAAACAGAAAGGACTCTCTGTGTAGCCCTGGGACATTACTGTCCCTGTGCATTGCCATTCTTCCCAAGTGAAGGCGAAAAGAGACTGGCTGTCCTTATCAACTAGAATCATAAAAACTGTACTGCATAGGGCTATTACAGTGAAAAATTTGCCTTCAGCGGCAATGGATGTCAGTACGTTTGTTCGTGGGTTGGGACAAATAGGGTGCTGAGGTTAACAATGTTATTGGTTGCTCTGGGATTTTGGACAAACCTCCATCCTCAGCAGTTAGGGTTTTTTGGTTGTTTGTTTTTTCTGTTTTTTACAGGTAAAACAGGTCTGTTACAATGACTTGTGCAGGGGATGAGACTCTTGAGCCTTGTAATCTATTATGAGCTTGATGCCTTGAAGGGCTTCTCTATTTGTAGGGTGTTGATTAATTTAGGGGAGAGGTTTTGAGGGACCTATGTGAATCTTGATGGGATGTACACTGTGGATTCTGCCCATATGGGTTGATGGTTTTACCCATAAGAGGATGATAGCTGATCCAATAGGAATAGATTAACAGCACCCTCAGACTCAGCTATAGTGCCCTCAGAGAACCCGCATAGGAAAGGTGCCCAAGGGTCACTTATTTTCCCTTGTTGGTGATTTTGGTTAGGACTGTCAAATTCTAGAATCCCTTCCCTTTTCTGGGAGTAATTCTGGTATGATACGTTTCCAACAAAACTGAGTGCAAGAAATGGATAGGGGCAGGGGAACTAAGAAGAAAAGGGTGTGTATCTGTGCAAGGGGTGAGACGCAAAGGAAAAGGTTCAGAGACAGGGACCTGTTAAAGTTTATTAGAGATCCCTCTATTTCAATTGTTTTAGTACTCCAGGCGGTGGAGCTGCTTTATAGCAGCGGGGTTAAGCAATGAGAGTGTAGATCCTGTGCCAATAAGGATCGAGAGAGATTCATTCCCAATCTGGAGATGCTTTGCCCAAGCTGATGAAGAGGGAAGATTGGGAAGAGCCCTTATGGTTCCTCAGAGCCCCACCACTGGGAATCAGGAGGACATGGGAAAAGTTGGCTAGTGGGCTAAGGTGCATGAAGTGCTTCCATGTGTTACAGTCTCTTTCCCAAAGTCCTGATACCTTGCAACAGTAGCAGAAATTACACTTCCGGTTCTGTTTTGGGGCCTTCATTGGCTGTACATTAAAAATTTCAGTAGGTCCTTCCTATAGGTGATTCATCTAGGGTGACCCCAAGCTGGTTTTCCAGGTCTGTTAAATCTGCAGTGGCCATAGTTTCCCATGCTATCCTGGTCCTTTTGACTAAAAGGGAAAGATCCCAAATCAGCCCAGTGAGAAACACAGACTGAAATGCTACCCAGGTGGACTCACATCTAAAGGAAGACCAGAAGTTTTCTTTAAAGACATTTTTGAGTTGACTGTAATTATTATGAACAGATTCATCAGGCCTTTGTATACAACCCTGAATTTTGTTCCAGTCAACAGGCTTAGGAAAAGCCACTGTCCTTGCTCAGTGGACATTTCCAGCGAGTATCGTAGCAGAAGTTCAGGGTCTGTTCTTTATATCCTGTTCAAGATGTTCCTGCTGAGCTAGTCTCATCCAATGTTTTGCCTGGCCCTCACCAACAAGCATGTGACCAATTGAGAAACGTGGTTGGTAACGTTTGGCTAATTACGTTAAATTATTCAGCAAACCTATGGGTGTTCTCAGTGACTTTAGGAAACTCTTTGACTCTGAATTCAGCCTTAGTCCAGGGAATATAAGAAATGTGGGGTCTATTTAGATCTTTAGAAGACTTAACTTGAAAGGGGCAGGTTTGAGTAGGTTCAGGAGAGGAGGAAGCAGAAGGAGCTTCAAATGAAAAGGAAAGTTCAGCAAAAGGATCAGAATGAGAGGGCCCAGAGAAAGAGGAAGGTGCAGAGACAGAGGAAGATGGCTGCCTCCTGTCTGTAAACGAAGAAGGTAGAGAGGAGGGAAAGAGGCCTCAGAAGCCATGTTGTTTAAAAAAATGTTTTAAGTTTATTTACATATTTGGGGGGGGAGGGGCGGTCAGAGAGAGAATCCCAAGCTGGCTCCACACTGTCAGCACAGAGCCTGACTCTGAGCTTGACCTCCCAACGGTGAGATCGTGACCTGAGCCAAAACCAAGAGTCGGATGCTTAACCGATTGAGCCACCCAGGTGCCCCATCATTTTGCCTCTTTCAATTGTGTGCCTCAATGAATTTAGAAACAGTACTTTCCAAAGGGGCAAACAGAATCCAAACACATCTGCAAGAGTCAAGGTACCATTTAAATTTTTTTTTTAAGATTATTTATTCTTGAGAGACAGAGAGAGACAGAGCATGAGCAGGGGAGGGGCAGAGAGAGAGGAGGAGACACAGAATCCGAAGCAGACTCCAGGCTCCGAGCTGTCTGCACAGAGCCCAATGCGGGGCTCGAACTCACGAACCGCAAGATCATGACCTGAGCCAAAGCTGGACGCTTAACCAACTGAGCCACCCAGGTGCCCCAAGGTACCATTTAAAATAGACATCTCATTCTTTTTTTGTTTTGATTTTATCTTCTTTCAAGAAGAAACAGTTTTTTAACTGAATTTTGAGTAAACCAAGTTTGGAGATATTGAAAGTCCCCCATTATGGCCACTGAAGTTTCTGAAAGTTTGTAACAAAAAACCTCACTAAAAATGGAATCAGGAGGTGTCTGCAGGGAAAGTTCTCATGCCCTAGCACTCCTACTCAATTGCAGGCTCAACTGCAGACTCAACAAGAAGAGACGAACTTGACCTTAGAAGGATTTGACCTTGCCCATGGATACTACTCTACTATACCAGCCAGAAATAGAGACACTTTCCTTTTCCCCCCAGGCAACACTCAGCCACTGAAAAGCCACTGCACTTCAGACACCCAATTTATGCCAAGGGACTTTTAATTTATAAAAGCCTTCCCAACTGCCCCCTTTCTTCTTAAAAAAGCATACCTGTCCTTTGTTCCCTGGACTTGTCTACAGGTTTTGCTGCAGCTTGATTTTCCTGACTTGCAGTTCTCTTTACTCTTGAATGTATGCATCTGTTACTGGTAAATTAACTGGCAGTTTTACTTTTAAGGTTAACAAGTCCTGAAATGCTTTTGTTTAAGGCGGTCCATTTAGTTAGGAATGTGCCTACAGAACAACCATAGATTTTAAACATAAAATGAGCCATAGTCCCAAAGGGGAGGGGTGTCACGAAGCATTTTCTTGCAGGGGATCCCATTTTCTTTAGCAGTTTTCCGGGAACAACCTAGTTCCAGAATGACTCAGACCAGAGGCCAGCAGGTTCCAAGAGGAATAGTCCAGTACCAAACAGAACTCGGACCCAAGGCTAGTGCATTTCCAACTGGCACAGTTCTAACTGCAACAGTCCAATCCCGAAAAGAATTTAGACAGAAGGCCTATGCAGCTCCAAATGGTACCATTCCAACAGGAACAGTTCAATCCCAAAGCAGAATAGGACCTAAGACCAATGCAGTTCAAACTGGTACTTTTCCAACAGGAGCAGTCCAATCCCAGAAGGAATTAGACCAAACGAGAAAGGAGTTCCGTTAGGAACAGTTTGATTCTGAGAAGGAATCAGAGGCCAAATGAATACTCTCAGAGATGTAAAAAAAGAAAGAAAGAAATCACAGACAAAAAGCATGGAGCTGGAAGTCCAGGAGAAAAGCTTACCCTCAAACCCTATGGTTGGTGAGAAAGCAGTGAGCCCAAACACCTCCATGGATACCACACCTGCTTGCCCACCAGAGTAAGAGGCCTTGGGGATCTTCCCTGGATCCCCACGTGTGTCACCGAGGAACGTCAGTTGTAAAAATGTAACCTGCCAGTTATTTTACCAGCAAAGTTGGGTTTCTTCGGGAATAAAGGGAATTGCAATCTGGGAAAGCCAAGCTGTGGCAAAACTATAGGCAAGTCCAGGGAACAAAGGACAGGTACATTTTTAAGGAGAAAAGGGGTAAGTCGGGAGGGCTGTTTTAAACTAAAAGCCCAATGGAGTAAACTGGGACGTAGAAGCGTAGTGCTTTTCATTGGCTGGGCTGCTGCTCCAGGGATTTAAAACAGGCATATTTTACTCTGTCTGGACTAGTACAGTTGTGTTCATGTGCAAGGGCAGCTCCCTTGATCAAGTCTCTCTCTCTTCTTCTTGGGACTGCAGTTGGCTGGGAGTGGTAGGGCATGAGTTGCTCCCGCTGCCGGCTTCCTGACTGCATTTAGTGAGGTTTCCCATTACTGATTTTCCACAAAAGATAAAGATTGGTGGATTGGAATTGAGCACATGCAGGTACATCTTACTGTCAGTCCTGCCCCCTTTCCCTGTCCTGTCTGAAAAAGTTCTACTATTTCTACCAGTACTGAGTTCACTGAGTTCACCTCAAACAAAGGGCAGCTCTCAAATCTCCCCTGACTCCTTTACTCACCACAACATTGATGTGGGACAAGTTCTTTGTGCCATCACCACACATCCTACACATATCCCCCTTAGAAGGCAAAAATCACTTCTGGCTGATTGTTTTCTCACTTACTGAATAGTGTCATCGCCTGCTGTGTATTTGGTCGTGGACCTGAATGAGGAATGAGTGTTCTTCTGCATTTGCTGAGGCAGGCTCTAATCAAATATTGATCTTGCCTAAGGAAAACTAGACTCAGGGACATGGAAATGCAAGCTATATTCTCAGCATAAGAGCAGGGTTTTCTTGCCTTTGGAAATAGCAGAGTTCTTCCATTATTTGGGGGGATGGCAGCCACAGTGGTTCATGTTATCAGGACATTACCCTCTTCGGGGAGACTATCTGAGAGAAGTCCTAGCTAGGGCAGCCAAAGGAAATACTGTCCGTCCTCCCCCATACTTCAGAACCTTAGATACAAAAAACAATCTTGAATGTTTTGTACCAGATCTCTGTGGGGGCAGAACACATCCAAAAAGTCAATGTTAACCTTGTTGTTTACCTTGGAAGGAGAATATCAGAGTAGGATGACCTTATGGATAGGATACCAAAGGATAATAGATGTGGATTTCTTCTTCTTACTTTTTTTAAAAAAATGTAAAAAATGTAAAAAAAAAAAAAATTTTTTTTAAAAAATGTAAATTTCTTTCTTTTTAAAAGAAATTTCTTCTTACTTTTTTATTTATTTTGAGAGAGAGAGAGAGAGAGAGCAAGGGAAGGACAGAGAGAGGGAGATAGAATCCCAAGCAAGTTTTGCAATGTCAGCCCAGATCTAATGTGGGGCTGAAACTGATGAATCGTGAGATCGTGACCTGAACCGAAATCAAGATTTGGACGCTTAACCGGCTGAGCCACCCAGGTGCCCAACTTCTCCTTACTTTTTAATGCTTTCTGTAAAAACAGTGTTTCTGAAATAATCTAGCCACAGAAGATATAAGAATCTACAGCAGCCAGGAGCCCACCCCCTATCTTAACCCATCAATCAATGTCAGGGCCATGGAAACCCCTTTCCACATTCCATGTCTTTTCCCTCTCATTTCCCCAGAATTCCTCTTCCTGACTTTGGAGAATATTCTCTTTAGTGCTCATTAGCTGTTATTCTTCTTTTTTCTCATTAAATTATAATATGCATTTATTTCCAAAATATATTATGGAATGACTATTCTGAGGAATCAAGCACACCTGTGAAATCTGAACACTCTTGTTCATCAAACAGTAGCTGTAAAAGTTCTAGGAGCAAAACAGTCTTGTTAAGGCACACACACTATGTAAACCTTAAAGAAGGTGTTATCAACCTTGATTTGAGGTACTGCTTTTCAATGTCCAATAGTCTGGAAAATCACTAGGGGAATCAGCTGGCAGGGGGGAATTACCACAGTAAAGGCACCTCCCTCACACACCCACACTCTGACATATTATAGTTCTAGAAAGGTGGGGTGTATGGACATTACTACATTTGATGTGCTAGGCATTTTATATATTGTCCCCATCAAGAACATGAAGGAAAAACAGATCTCAAGGTCCCATGCACAGCCTGATGTAGACCAAGTTCATGTAGCTTCCAGCCTAATGGTTCTTCTCACTACTCAGGGTCCTCAAATCTTTTATGCTGAGGATCCTGTTCCTCAAGTGATTTCTTTCCCAGTAAGGCTAGAGGGACAGCCGATAAAGAAACTCACCTTGACTGGGGCCAATGGCTTCCCACCACAGAGCCCCTTGATACTTTGAAAATAACACCTATTTATATATAACACATTAACTGTAACCTTAAACAGAACCAAAAAGTAGGGATTTCAGGAAAAAGGGGCTAATGTAACCATTAAATCAAACATTCCCAACAATTTGTTGGCCACAGTGAGCTTCATAAACATTCCCTCCCACCCAGGACCCACTGAAAATCACACAGAGGGAGGAGCCCTGTCCACACCCCCATCACAGCACAGGACCTAATTCTCTGTTCCTCACTATTGAGATTCTCCGAAAAAAGTGAAGGGACTGTGTCCTCAGAGGCAGTTCCCCTGTGCAAGCAACTTCACTGCATCTTGGAAGAAAGCAACCTTTCCCATTCTGCAGAGGAAGAAGGACACATTCCCAAGACAATATCTGTACTCCTTCTTTACTTTTGAGGGTTTCTGAAAATAATTTTAACTAGCCTACCATGAATCACTAGCCCCCTATTAACCCAAAGCCAACCACCTTAGTTTGGGGAGCCCATCAGTTGACCTCAAGCCATTGCTTGGCTCAGAGGTAGCATCCTAAGAGGACACAGTCCTGGTTGGGCTCAGGGTACAGCCCCAGTAGGTATGGATTTGATACAGCTTCATTAAACTACTGGAACTCTGGCCCCTCCTTTCATGGAGGGATGGGGGTGGGACCTCAGCTCTAGGAGCCACAGCGCTGGATCCCAGAACACAGTTCTACTGGCATCTCTGACTGTGGCCAGGCCTCCGCACCACTAGCCCTCCGTGTGGCCCACAGCACCGTCGGCTCCACACACAGGGCCTCCCCAGCAATCCACACAGTCATGTCGTCACACATCCGTGTAGCGCTTGTGACCGGGGCCAACAAGGGCATCGGCTTGGCCATCGTGCGTGACCTGTGCCGGCAGTTCTCCGGGGACGTGGTGCTCACGGCACGGGACGAGGCGCGGGGACGGGCGGCCGTGCAGCAGCTCCAGGCCGAGGGCCTGAATCCGCGCTTCCACCTGCTGGACGTCGACGACCTGCAGAGCATCCGCGTCCTGCGTGATTTCCTGCGCAAGGAGTACGGGGGCCTGGACGTGCTGGTCAACAACGCGGGCATTGCTCTTGCTAGTAAGAACGTGGGAACTCTTAGGCCAGGAGACCTCTCTTAGGGGACCAGCCAGGGTGGGTTTGGGGCTGGTGTCTAAACCGCTGCTCTGGGGTCCAGAGTTCTGAGGGGATCTAGAACGGCCTCCCTAGGGAAGAAGATGTACTGGAGACACAGGGAGAGCAGGACCTTCCAGCAGTTGCAAGCATTTCCAGCCACAGGACCTTGGCATTGTCATAGATTAGTCTCTCAGGGATGTCACCCAGGTTTTTGCAAGTGTCTCTCTGACTGGATCTGAGTCATTTGGTAAAGATTTAACCTATTTTGCAATGAACAACAACAAATTTAAACAAGGATACACAGAAATACCATTGTGCATCCTTCCTTTAGCCTCCCCACATGGTGCCCACTTACAAAGATGCACAGCATCAACCAGCCAGATAATTCACACCCAGACAGTGGTGTTACCTAACACAGAAATTGCTGAAAATTCACCAGTTTGCACAGAAAAAAAGTTATTGTCACTTCATGGAATATTTTCACAAGGCTACTACTTACTAACCTATTCTCCTTCTCCCCTACAAGATGGTGACCCCACCCCCTTACATATTCAAGCACAAGTGACATTGAGAACAAACTTCTTTGGTACTCGAGACATGTGCACAGAACTGCTGCCTCTAATGAAACCACAAGGTAGGTGTGACAACTTACAGTGGTACTGTTTCTGGAATGATCTGGCCCCCAACTCTGACCTCATCTACAGGCCCTGCTCCCTCTCCCTGCTGTGTCCCCACCTGCACAGGTGACCTTCTCTTCAGGACTCTGTACACACGTGTCCAGCAATGATCAGTGTCTTCTGTCCTGCTGGCCTTTCACAACTGGCTCTTTCTTCTCCTTCACATCTTCATTTCAAACTCTCCTCACAGAGGCCTTTTCTGCACTGTGTGCCCCTCACAGGTGCACTTCCCTGGGGATTCCTTCCTGGACCCTTTTTTCTCCCTTTCCCTCCCTCTGAGGATTTAATTCAGGCTAGTAGAATTTTCACTATCCAAACATGTCAGGCTCCCCTAAAATCTATCGCCTGCCTAGGACATTCCCTAGAACATTGTCTTCCTGTCTCTCCTACTCCTCAGGATGCCCTCCCTTCCCTCCTCAAATCTGACCCTTCCTGCCCCTCACCCTCACCCCCATCTAAATATCTAAAACATGTCCAGATAACACTTGTGCTTTCCCAATATCATCCTGGTCACGGACCATTCCATCCACCCACCATGAAAAATGAGGTCACCATGCCCACCTCCTGATTGTCAGTGACCAGGTCCTACAGTTGTCCTATAGATTTTGTCCCCCAAGCTATCTGCATCCCAACTCTCCTCCAACAGAGACTCAGCTGTCGTTTCTGGACAATTGAAACCTTCCTAGAGACACTGTTTTTTCTCTTTTCCTTTATGGTTATTCTCTCTACTCCCTGAGTGCTCACTTACTCCCAAAAGTCCTTCAGGATCAAAGGCAGCCTGAGCACAACTTGTAGGGATCCGTCTTGTCAGACCTGCCAAAGTCCAGGCCCATCAACCTCCCTTCACCTTGGTCATTGCACAAAACAAACTGCCACAATTCCTTGGTTGTTAACTACTGAAATATTTACCCCCACGTTAATGTGATGGGGGAACCACCACCCATTCAGTACACTGACTAAATAAGCCGACACTTTTAGAAAGATTAGGGTGTCTGGCTTGAATGAGTACGTGCGTGTACAGTTTACTCTTAGTTCTGTCCCCATTCCCTCTTCATTCCTGGAAACTTCCATCACTTCTTCTACCACTGGCTTCTCTGGCACCCAAAGGGCAGCTCTCAAATGTCCCATGACTCCTTTACTCACCACAACGTGGATGTGGGATGAGTTCTGTGTGCCAGCATCACATCCACCACCTTAAAGGCAAAAATCACCCTTGTGGCTGATTGTTTTCTCACTGACTGCAGAGTGTCACTGCCTGCTGTGTGTTGGCCTCAGACCAGAATGAGGAATGAGTGTTCTTCTGCATTTGCTAAGGCAGGCTCTAATCAAATATTGATCTTGCCTCGGGAAAACTAGACTCAGGGACATGGAAATGCAAGCTATATTCTCAGTGTAAGACCAGGGTTCCCTTGCCTTTGGAAATAAGAGAGTTCTTCCATTATTTGAGGGGATGGCAGCCACAGTGGTTCATGTTATCAGAACATTACCCTCTTTGGGGAGACTATCTGGGAGAAGTCCTAGCTAGGGCAGCCAAAGGAAATGCTGTCCCTCCTCCCCCATACTTCAGAAACCAGGATACAAAGAACAATCTCCAATGACACCCACCAGGTCTCTGCGGGTCAGAACACATGCAAAAGGCCAACATGTGCTCTGTTTTGAGGTGTGTAAGGACAAACCAAAAGACACAATTGTGACTTTAGGGATATTGAGAGATAGTACCTACTGATTCTTCTTATTTTTTTTAATCAACTAAACCAATACTCAACAAATTGAACCACCCCTGCACCCCTCTCCTTATATTTTTTTAAGTGTATTTATTTATTTTGAGAGCGAGAGTGCCAGTGGGGAGGGGCAAAGAGAGTAGAAGAGAGAATCCAAGCAAGCCCCATGCTTTCACTGCAGGGCCCAAAGAGGCCTTGAACTCATGAACCATGAGATCATGACCTGAGCAAAATCAAGAGTCAGACGCTTACCCAACTGGGCCACTCAGGCACTGCAATTCTTCTATTTTAATTCTTTCTTCAATAACAGCTGTAGTTAATATTTTAGGCAGAAAACGAAGATAAGAATTTACAACAACCAGGTGCCCATTACCAATCAGTCTAAAGCATGTAATTAGTGTCAAAGTCATATAAATCCCTTCCCACATTCCATATCTTTTCATTCGCATTCCTATTCCTGAATTTGAAAGATATTCTCTTTAAAAGGATAAGCTGTTGTTATTCTTTTTCTCATAAATTACACTTATTTCAAAAAGCTATTAAGACAGAAAGCACTCTAAGGAATTGAACAAACATTGAAAATATGAGCACTCTTTTCATCAGACGTAAACTTAAAATAGTAGGTAGAAATATGATCTTATTAAGGCTACTGTAACCAAGGAAACCTTACAGAAGTTGTTCTCAACCTTCCTTTGAGAAAGTACTGCTTTGCAATATCCTGTAGTCTGAAAAACCACTAGAGGAATTTGGTGGGAAAATTATAATAGTAAACATATCTCAGCCACACACACACTCTGACATATTGGTTCTAGAAAGGATAGGTGGCTGGACATTTCTAGGTGTGATGTGCTAGGCATTTTATATATGGTCCCCATTAAGAACCTGGAGGAATGATGGATTTCAAGGTCACAAACACAGCTGGCTGAAGACCAAGGTCATGCGACATCCAAACTAGTGGTTCTTCCCACTACTCAAGGTCTTCAAATCATTTTCCCTACATCTCGCTTCTTCAGATGAAGCCTTACCCAGTAAGGCAAGGGAAACAGAAAATAAAAGGACTCTGCTCTATTGGGCCAATGCCTTCCTTATCGCAAGACCCCCAGGTACCTCAGGGAAAACCACAGGAGGCACATTTCAAAACTTGAAGTGTTTTCTGAAAAACCCTTATCAGTCAAGACACTAAAGAACTGGTCCTCTTGATATTAGAAAACATGGATCCTTCAGGGAATGTGACAAATGTTAAATCATCAAAGGTCATGAGACCAGCTTGGACTTACAGATTCTGAATAGCCTTGAGAGTCAAATGCTGCCCTTGAAGTTTGTGACCCCAGATGAGATGATGTCTAAAATAGCTTGTGTTGTGGAGATCACTGTGGCTGTGCTTTAGGACACTGAAGTTTGGAGAGGGAGAGATGTTCCTAAATAGATCCCTGGCCACATACAGAGTAATGGCCTGGATAGACTATAAGCCTGAGACGCACGCCAGCCCCACCAGAACAAGAGTCCTTTCGTATCTGGGTGACATGCTTTCACGCTGATTGTGACGGGGCAATTCCTTTACACGCTACCTCATACAGGTCACACACTTACAGTCACACATCCAGTCTCTTTCGCACACACTCACATGCAGACATACGACACACTCAAATGCACTCACACACCCTTATCACAAGGTCTTATGGATGGTCCATAAACTTCTTTTCTTTTAAGTTTACTTACTTATATTTGACAGAGAGGGCACGAGTGAGGGAGGGGCAGAGAGCGAGAACGAGCATCCCAAGCAGGCTCCAAACTGTCAGCACAGAGCCCAACGCGGGGCTCCAACCCACGAACCGTGAGATCATGACCTGAGTTGAAATCAAGAAGCAGTTGCTTAACTGACTAAGCCATCCAGGCGCCCCACCCTTAAACTTCGTAGCGCACGGGCTGCGTGCATTCCAGCTCAGAGTCCTCAAAACGATACATGAAAGCCATGAGTCTACTCTGGAGACCAAATGTTTGGATCAGACACTTGGCCGTATAAACTCCATAAGTACTTCCTATTCCTGCACTTGTGTTTCCTGTCCTGAGCTGTCACACCAGAAGGGTCTACCAACTCACCCAGCTCTCAGGTGAAGCCCGCTGACAGCCAGCCTGCCACTTGCAGATGTGGTCAGTGCAGGGGACAGGCCTGGGTTGAGGGAATGGTTGCAGCATCTACTATAAGGAATTTACCTACAAAACCTTTTACTCCCTGTCAGACTCCCTGAAATACACAGGTAAGCATTTTCACAGGTGATTCTAGACTTCCTGAAATAGACAATACAGAATAGACAAGAGGGCATCACTTCATTATACATTATACACAGCCTGCAGAAAGTTAGTAGAGTTTCTCCATCTAGTGTCTATAGTAAAGGTACATAAGAAAATGGCTCCAAGCCCCTATGAGTAAATGTTGCTGTCTTTCTGGTATACCAGTTACCCAGGGTGGGTTCCTTGGCCCCATCTTATTTCATAAACTTCTGTGTTTTGCGATTTTGAAACATTAATGTGTATTATTTTTATTTTGAGACAGGCAGATGATATTTTTAAAAGAAAATAAATCTAATTAGTTAAGTAATCAAACATGAGAAGTGCTTACTAAACCATTTAACACATAAGTTCCGTTAAAGTGACACTTAACATGTTTTAGATGAAAGGAAGGACTGGAATAACTGACCCCTTTCTAAAAGGTGTTTATGTTAGAAAACTGTTACATTAATAAGGTACTTTCTAGAAATCATTTTAATTATCTCTAAACACCACCAATGAGAGTCACAGGGTCATGCATGATCTCTCCCACTGAACTTGTATGGCACTGACATTCCTTAGTGGGATGGAGCTCAGAGTTAAGTGACCATGACTGTCTTTCCCGGATATTTACATAAAATAGGGATAGTTTCCTAATTTATTGAAGCTCTTATTGTTTGTAAATTCTCATAATCTTTCTATTAGGCTAAAGATACTCATGTAGATGGAAAAATAGTAAACTATTTATACATGTCAATGTAAGTTCACATTTATGAATAATATTTTTGAAAAAGAATTAGTGAGAACTATGTGATTAACACTTTTAACCACTTTACTGAGATAAAATTCACACATCCTACACTTCACCCATCTCAGGTATGCAATTCAGTGGAGTTTAGTAAATGGACAGAGGTGTGGAGCAATCACCGCTTCAAGATTAGCACACTGTCATCACCCCAAGGAGAACCTGGACCCTTAACATCAGCCCTCTGGTCCTGCATTCCCACTGCCCGAAGCAACCTCCAATCTATTTTCTGCCTGATCATCTACTTCTCTGGACATCCCATATATAGAGAATCATATAATGAGTAGTCTTTTGTGACTGGCCACTTTCTTTTGGGTAATGTTACCAAGATTCATCCGTGTTGTAGCATTTCTTTTTATACTATCTTTTTAACATGTGACTGTTCTGTTGCCCCTCTCCATGACCTTATTGCCTGGTGTGTTCTCACTGCTCCTGAGTCGATGAAATCCCAACATAGAGAAAATAGCATGCACCTTACCCCACTGAGGAGACTTGTTTTTACCTGGTTATAGCAGAAAGACAGCCCACAAAACCTATGCAGTTGCTCTCCTTCAAAAGGTCATCAATAAACTGATCAGTTGTTTGTTGGTTGATAGACACTCATTCATAGAGCACTGGCCATGGGACCATAAGATGTTAAGATGGTCCCAAAGGGGACCTGTGAAGAAAAGTGTCTCTCTACTCATGATTGCAGTGAGCACCTACTTACCTTCTGGAGCACGTTCCTGTATAAGGGGCTGTCTTTCCCTTATGGGACATCTAGGCACTGCACTCCCCATTAGATCATTTCTCTGACGTCCTCTGAGACATTATGAGTGTTACAAGGTTCAAGACTGTATTGTGTCCTTCACTTATATAGGAAGACTACAATCACACTCCTAGCAAACTGGTAATTGTCTCCCAAATAGACAAATCCAAGGGATTGTGGTATTCATCATTATTGTGCATGCCATTCTATGTAACTACTCGTGTTGTATTTTAGGCAGAGTGGTCAATGTGTCTAGCATAATGAGCTTAGTAGCTCTTAAGAACTGCAGCCCAGGAATGCAGCAGAAGTTCAGAAGTGAGACTATCACAGAGGAGGAGCTGTTGGAACTCATGAACAAGTTTGTGGAAGACACAAAGAACAGGGTACACATAAAGGAGGGCTGGCCTGATATGAGGGCACTCACATATGGAGTGTCAAAGATGGGTGTCACCGTCCTGTCCAGAATCCATGCCAGGAAACTGAGTGAGCAGAGGAGGGGAGACAGGATCCTCCTGAATGCCTGCTGCCCTGGGTGGGTGAGAACAGACATGGGTGGACCTACAGCCATTAAAAGCCCAGAAGAAGGAGCAGAGACTCCCGTCTACTTGGCCCTTTTGCCCCCGGATGCCAAGGAGCCTCACGGGGAGTTTGTTATGGAGAAGAAAGTTGAACAATGGGGACCCCCCTCTCAGTTCCCTTCATGGGTCCCGTTATGATACAGTCATGATTTGACCACGAGATTCTACTATCAGCAATGTCCTTGTCAAAGAAAAGAAAGAAAGAACCTTTATTTGTATCAAGTACTCACCTTGAATTAGCTACTATTTCTGTGAAGTCTTCTGTGATTTCTTCTGTGATATATGAGAAGGAAAAGTGGACTTAATGACAATAGTGAATGAACATCATAGATGAATAAACAGTTATAAGTAAATGTCCATGTGTGCAGCTTATTGCTTGCCAATCGGCCCAAAAAACTAACAGAACCTAAGTTAGGTTGAGAGAAGGGACAGTTTAACACAGGAGTTGATAAATATTAGTGAAAGAGACACAGAGTGAATGTATTTGCCTTTGCAGGCCAATGGCTTCTGTTGGGCGTACTCATATCTGCTGTTGTAGCTTTAAAGTTACCAGAGATGATATATAAACCCATGAATGGGGATGGACTTCCCTTGCTAGCATACTTTATCAGCCTCTACTATGACATGTGCACCCCACCACAAATAGACATTCTGTGGTCTCTTTAAATATCAAACTCACTGGGGAAAAACAATTTCAAGTTGTGAGAGGGAAGTAGGCTCTTACGATGCATCCATAAGACAACCTGAGACAAGGGAGAAAAGGGAATATGGATTGGTATCAATGAATATGAATTACCGTCAAATCTCCTCAAGGCGAATGCGCTATTCATGTACAGATAACGTGTCACCAAGTTTGTAACATTAACAAGGTCCAGAAAGATCTCTAGAGAACATAGAGGATAGTAAAATACTCGTCATAGATGAATCTGGTTTGGTTGATACATGGGTGTCTACCGTCCCAGTCTTTCCAAATACCTCTTTCGAAGCTTTAAAGACAAACATCTGGAAACAAAAACGTCCTGGCTCTGCCACCTTATAGGGTGACCTTGAGCAAAATCCTGCATGTTGCTGTACATCGGTCTCCTAAGTGTACAATTCTGGGGAAGTCATAGGATTTCCATGAAGAGTAAATGAACTAATACAGGTGAACAGGCTGAAAACAAGGGCGATGCAAAGTGCCCCCTATAAGCGTCCCCAGACTGGGGCCTGACACATCCAGGGCCCTGAGGGGAGCTTCTTACTGCCCCACACCCAGCCTGGCTCCTGGGGGCCTCCGTGAATGCCCATCACCTCCCTCCCCTCACAGAAGCATCCGTGTTGTACAGACTTCCTCCTCTCATGATTATTTTTCAGTCTTCACCAGGGATTTCAGGCTGACAGAAATGAGAACTGATGGGCCCTGCAAGCAAGGGTTGGGTCCATACTTTATGTCTTTCCCTTCAGGGGCGCTTGAGTGACTCAGTCAGTTGAGCGTCTAACTTTGGCTCAGGTCATTATCTCAAGGTTCATTAGCCCCACATAGGACTCTGCCGTCAGCACAGAGCCCACTTCAGATCTCTCTCTCTCTCTCTCTCTCTCTCTCTCTCTGCACCTCCCCTGCTCTTTCTCTTTTTCTCTCAGAATAAATAAACTTTTAAAAAATAGGTCTTTCCCTTCAAAAGGGCTATTAATTTTCTCTCTGTTATCTGGCTTTTCTAAACTGACCCATGAGGAGCATCAATGTCTAGGACAAAACAATAGCATGTCAACTGCTGGTTTGGAAATGTATCCCAGTATCACAGAGATCTCTTTTCCTTGATACCTTAAAAATAACACCAAATTATATATAACACTTATTAACTAAAACCTTGGTCTACACCAAATATAAGCACTTTTAACAAACATAAGTATTTATAACCATTAAAGCAGACATCCCAAGCAATTCCTCAGCCACAGTGAGCTTCACAAACATTCCCTCCCACTCGGGGCCCACTGGGAATCACACTGAGGGAGGAGTCCTGCCCACACCCAAGTCCCAGCACAGGACCTCACTCTCTGTATCTCTCTCTTGAGTTTCTACTGAGAAAGCAGGGGATCTGTGTCCTCAGAAGCACTTCCCTGTACAACCAGTTTCACTGCATCTTAGAAGAAGGCAAACTTTCCCATTCTACAGAGGAAGAAGGACACATTCCCAACACAATGGCTATATTCCTTTCTTCCTGATGGGGTTTTCCCAAAATATGTTTAGTTCCACTACCATAAATCTCTAGCTCTTATTAGCCTGTGACTACCCATTTTCTTTCCGAGGAGCACATCAGTCCGTCCTGAACCACTGCTGAGCTCAGAGGAAGGATCCTAAGAGTGGGGAGTTCTGGTTGGGTTTAAGATACAGACCTGGGAGAGACAGACCTGGTATAGCATCATTAGGGAACCATCTGGAACCTTTGGCCCCTTCTTTGATGGGTGATGGAGGCAGGGCCTCTAGCTCTAGGGGTAACATCCCCAGATACCAGAACACACCTGTGCCAGTGCATGGGGCCCACAGCACACCCCAAGTGTCTTACCATGTCTGCTTTCTGCACTCTAATGCCTCGCTCAGCCTAGTAGACCTACAGCCATGTGGTGCTGGTGACTGGGCCCAACTAGGCTTCACCATCATGGGTGTTCTGTGCCAGCAGGTCTCGGGGAACATGATGCTCCCAACCATGCTTCCCCCTGCCTGACATCCATGACCTGCAGAGCAGCCATGCGCTGCTTGACTTCCTATGCAAGGAGTGTGGGGGTCTGGAAGTGCTGGTCAACAACATGGGCATCGTCTTCCAACCCTCCTCTCTCTGTGTGATCTAGTCAGGTTAGTGGAACCTCACTACCTCCAATTCATAAGGCCGGCCTAAAACCTATCACTTGCCTAGAATATTCCAGGATCTCCAGAGCACATATTTGTTTTCCTGCCTCTCCACCTGCACCTATGCCCTCCCTTCCTGCCTCAAATCCCTCTAACCCCATCTAAAACCAACATTTCCTGAAGACACTGCTTTTTCCATTTCCTCCATTCACTATAGCTTCTCTCTGGTTTGTGCTCCTCTGGAAGACTGCAACTTATTAACTAGATTCAGGACCTCCATCAATTTGGTGTTTCTGTGGGTAAACCAGGGATAGGACTTCCTACTCTGCCATCTTGCTGATGTTACTCTACAGATGCTTTTTGGCCTGAATCTCCCTGATTCTCTCTTCCCTGAATCTCCAGGCTGCAGGCCTCCCTGCTGATTTTGGACTCGTCAGCCTCCATAATTGTGAGTCATTCCTTACGATTCTTTAAAATAAATCTCTCTCGCTCACTCTTTCCCTCTCTTCCTCTAAGCATGTGTATGCACACACACCCTATCAGTTCAATTTTCTCTGGAGATTCTAGACTGATTAACACATGTGGCAAAAGAATAAATGTTACTCTATATTGTCACAAATGCATTAAGTTGGGATTTCAAGCAGTGGAACCTATCCTGGATTATCTTGGAGGGTCCTCGATGCCATCACATGTACCCTTATTTACAGAGGTGAGGAAGTTTTGAGGATGAAGAGGAGGCCTGTGAACATGGAAGCAGTGAGTGGACTGATGTAGCCATAAGCAAAGAAACACCTTTAGCCACCAGAAGAGGGAAGAGGTAAGGAAGGGTCTTCCCTAGAAACCGGAGAGTGCACAGTCCTGGAAGCACCTTGATTTCAGACCTCTGGCCTCTGGAGCTTCAAGAGACTAGATCGCTGTTGTTTTAACTGGGTACAGTTTGTAATCATTTGTTACGGTAGCCCCGGAAAAGTAAGATCCCCATGTTCCTTGTTTACTTAGCAGTTTGGCCACATTGGTGACTCAATGTAAGTTTTGGCAGATTACCTTAAAGATCCCCCAGGTAAAAACCTCTGGCATTTCTTCCTGGCAGCTCTCCCTAGGATTACCAGTTGTACCAAAGTATTGCTCTTGAAGAACAAAGAGTTCGGAAAGTTCTTTGCCTTCAGTCAAAGGCAAGGAACACACACACTCAGCAATTATGTCTCCACTGCTCACTCGCTGTCTGTCTCTCTCTCTCTCAAAACTAAATAAACATAAAAAAAAAAAGATGAGGTCATGCTAGATCAGGAAGGGCCCTAAGTCCAATGACTGGTGTCTTTATAAAAAAGGAGGAGGATACAGAAGAGAAGGCAGGGGTTGGGATGATGTAACCACAAACCAAGGAATCCCAAGGAGTGCCAGCGACCACCTGAAGCTGGGAGAGGCAAGGAAGGATTCTTTGATAGAGTTTTAAGAGCGAGAACGACCCCGTCAACACCTTGATATTGGACTTCTGCTCTCCAGAACCGTGAGAAAATACCTTTCTGTTGTTTTAAGCCCCAGCTTGTGGTACTTTGTATGATGGTCACAGAAATGGATCCAGACGCCATGTAGTTTGGCCACTAAACCACCAGAGGGCACTGTCTACCAGCAAGTACTGCATACACAGACACTAGGACCCAAAAGGATTACTGAAGTTTACAGACACAGCCATGCCGTGTTCAGATCAAACACTTGTACCTGTTTGATGACGGTAAACAACTTGTAATGTATCACTTAGAAAAATTACAACCGTTATCATCTTGCTGGATAATTTTGTGACCTTTGCAACAACTTGGCTGGGAGCTTTTAAAGAACATCCTTGCCCTGCTGTCATTTTGTACCCCAGGGAGGGTATCTGTAGGATCAATTCCACCCCCACCCCCCCCAAAAAAAAAACAATTTCCCTTCCAGGAATAGATGCATGTCCTTCATTTCCATTGACAGGTCCTACTGGCTCTGAGGTGGCTACAAGGCCAGGTCGCAGTGAGTGTAAGTTCTGCCCCAGTCCTAGGTGGCCTTGGGCATCTTGGTGCTGAGCTGGGGAAATCTGTGGTCTATCAAGAGACCAATGGAGAAACAAGACTTGAAATAAAAGAATCTATTCATGGCCAAGATATTTTCATTATACAGACAAGACCCAGAGATGTGAATACAGCTGTGATGGAGTTACTGAGCATGGCTTAGGCACTGAAGACAGCCCGTGCCAGGAACATCACTAGAGTCATCCCTTATTTCCCCTACAGCAAGCAGAGCAAGGTGAGGAAGAGGGGTTCATTCCATTGTGTGTAAATTCTTGGCGAACATTCTGGCAAAAGCAGGTTTAACTCACATGATCACCAAAGATCTTCATCAAAAGTAAATACAAGGCGTTTGCAGCTTTCCCATGTACAACCTTAGAGCCTCACCCTTTGTGTTGCAGTATAACCAGGGAGAAATTCTGAATTACAGGAATGCAGTCATTGTAGCAAAGTCTCCTGATGCTGCCCAGTCATATGCTGAGAGACTCCATCTGGGGTTAGCTGTAATCCACGCAGAAGCCCAGGGTACAGAGCGGGACATGGATGAAGGTCGTCATTCTTCCCCAGTGGTCAAAAATGCTACTGTCCACCCAGGTCTGGGGTTGCCGCTGATGATGGCCAAAGACAAGCCGCCGATAACTGTAGTCCGAGATGATGGTGGGCACACTGCATGGTGGATGACATTATGGATGATGCAGGAAGATGTGTTGCTTCTGCGGAGACACTGAAAGAGAGAGGGTTTACAAGATCTATGTCACGGCCACTGAAGGCATCCTGTCTGCAGAGGACCCTGCCTGAGTGAGGAGTCCTCCATTGATGAGGTGGTGGTGACGAATACTGTCCCTCACGGCATGCGGAAGCCGCAGTGTCCCAAGATAGAGACTGCTGGTATCAGTCTGATTCTTTCTGAAGCAATTCGGAGAATCCACAATGGGGAGTCCATGGCCTACCTTTTCCCGAAACATCACTGCGGAGGACTAGGTGCCACGGTTGCCTGGACTGTGGAGCTCCCGAGGAAAACGTGTGGAAAGCGGTGCCATCAACTTACATACAAAGTGTTTCCTTTCAGGGGAGGACTACAAACAGCCTGGAGTCAGATGGTCTCTCTTGCCAGGTTTGGTAGGTAGGAGGCATTAAGATGGTTAAGGGGAAGACAGAGTTCATGGATAAATGGCCTGAAATGTCTGCCAGTGTCATCCTGTCCCTTAAACAAAAGTTACAGACACTTTCCTGAAAAGAATCTCCAAATCTTATTAATATGGAAAAGGAGCAAAAGGCAGATAAGGTCTTAACTCCGTAATTGGCAGTCGTTTCCACCCCAGAGACATGCGTGTGTTGATGTGGATCTTGATTAGGGAAGCTGAGTGCCCTGGCACTGTTGCCAGTCTAGTTGTCCTCTTCCCGGTTAACCTCACACGAGTCTTTTGTGGAAAACCCTAGTAGTCTGTGAGAAGCTGCTATGTCCACAGCCAGTGAACAACGAAGCATGTGTGGCACGACCCCTAGCAAGGAGGTCTGATTAGACAGTAGCATCCTTTCTCTCTCAATACCTGTGTTGCTCTTCAATGGAAAAGAAAAGAATCTGTGGTCTTCCTAGTCTGTTCACTACACTGCAGAGCTGTGAAGGCTCTCCCGCCTTCACGGTGACTGACTTCTGTCCAGACTGTGTGGAAAACAATGCCTACAAAATAAAAGGTGTTCCAGGTCCACGGATGGTCCCAAACCCTAGACGTGAGGCTCCATCTGTACGTTCCATCCCCTTCCTGAGCATCAAAGTCAAATCAGTGTTGGAATATTGGACTTAAAAACCTAAAGTTTTAAAATATAGAACTAACTATATACTTTTTCTTGTGTGACAGGTGACACTTTTGTCAACTGCATTACTTAGGGCTGCACTTGACCTTTCTATCCAGCATTTAAAATTACCTAGTCATCGGGTGTCTGGGTGGCTCAGTCGGTTAAGCATCAGACTCTTGATTTCAGCTCAGATCGCATTCTCATGGTTCGTGAGATCAAGCCCTGTGTCAGGCTCTTCAGTGACAGGGTGGAGCCTGCTTGGGATTCTCTCTCTCTGTTCCTCCCCTGCATGTGTGCACGTGCATGCTCTTTCACTCTCTCAAAATTGGTAAAACATTTTTTAAAAATTAAAAAACACATGTTCATGCTCTCTCACTCTCTCACAATTGATAAACATTTTTTTTTAATTAAAAAATAAAATTAAAAAAAACAGACAGGAACTAATTCCTCTGCAAAGAGGTAATAGTATGTTACATATTCACCAGAAATGTACAGAAATGGTGGTTTTTCTAACCTTGGCAATACTGCTCTAGAACAAACAGTGAGGTGGGTCCTAAGGACAGGGCTAAGGGCCCTTAGACCATCATCTCCCAGTTCAGCTGCCTCACCAGTGTTATGGGTAATACAGATCCCCAGTCTTCCAGAAACTCTTCTCCAGCCTAGCATGGGCACAGTTGATTCCCTCTTCAGCCATGGAGTCCAGCCTGTCAGACACAGCCCTGATACTGGTTCATACCAACTGCAGGGAGAACGTCTTCCTCCAAGTCCACAGTGTTCCCAATAAGTATAAGCAGCACCCCTTTTCCCTGAGTCCCTCTGAATACAGAGGCCTGAAACCAATTCCAGGGCGCCACAGGGATAGCCACCGTGGTGGCCTCAAGAACAGCCCTCACACCCAAGCATGTTTGACGAAGGAGCCAAGAATACTCAATGGAGAAAAGACATTATCTTCAAAAAATGGGGCTGAGGGGCATCTGGGTGGCTCAAAGGAATGAGTGTCCGACCCTTGATTTTGGCTCAGCTTGTGATTGAGACCCATGTGGGACTTCAGGCTGGCAGTGTGGAGAGTGTTTGGGGTTCGTTGTCTCCCTCTCTCTCTGCCCGTCTCTCAAAATAATAAACATTTTTTTTTAATGGTGGTGGGAAAATTGCATAGTCCCATGGAAAAAAAAATGAAACTAGACTTCTACCTTACACCACTCACAAAAATTAACTCATAATGGATTAAAGATATTTACATGTAACACCAGAAACCATAGGGCGCCCGGGTGGTTCAGTCGGTTAAGCATCCAACCCTTGGTTTTGGCTCAGAAATCGATATCATTAGTGAGTTTGAGCCTCATGTTGGGCTCTGTGCTAACAGCACGGAGCCTGCTTGGAATACTCTCTCTCCCTCTCTCTCTGCCTATCTACTCCTCCCCGGCTCACACACACAGTCTGTCTCTCAAAATAAATAAATAAACTTAATAAAAAACCCTACTCTTGGCAGTGATTTTTTTGACATGATATCTAAAGCACAAACAACCAAACAAAAAACAAACAAGTGGGACTACATCAAATTAAAAATCTTTTGTACAGCAAAGGAAACCATCAACAAGATGAAAAGACAACCTGCAGACTGAGAAATAATATTTCCAAACCATATATATATATATATATATATATATATATATATATAGTTAGTTAGAGGTAAATATCAAAAATATATTAAAAAATTATACAACACAATAGCAAAAATACCCACAAAAAAAACAATCTATTTAAAAAATGGGCAAAGGATTTGAATAGACATTTTTCCAAAGAAAATATACCAATGGCCAACAGGTATATTAAAAGGTACTCAACATCACTCATCACCTGGGAAATGCAAATCAAAGTCGTGAGATACTACCTCAACCGGTTAGAATGATGATCATCAAAAGACAAGAGATTAAAACAATGCTGGGCAGGATGTAGAGAAATGGGAATTCTTATGCACCGTTGCTATGAATGTAAGTTGATGCAGCCAATATAGAGAACAGTACGAGGTTCCTTTAAAAACTAAAAATAGAGATGATGGCAGAACAGCATGGAAGTTTTGTGTGTGTCTCACGTCCATGAAATACAGCCAGACCAACACTAAACCATCCTGCACACCTAGAAAACTGATTGGAGGATTAACACAACAATCTGCACAACCTGAACCACAGAATTCAACAGGTATGCGGCGAGGAGAGGTGAACTTGGGGAATGAGAAGTCCTGGTGGGCAGGGAGCTGCTTTTGCGGGCAAAGAGAGGACAGAGACAGGGGGAGGGGGAGGGGGGATATGGGAAAAGCACCCCTCCCCAAAAGCAGCTGGACAGAAAGTGGAAAAGTGGAAACAGCCGCAGGGACTAAACTAACAAAGGAGAAAGCAGAGGGTTTAAATTCCATTAAGACCGTAAACAAGGGGAGCACAGAGTCTGCAACTCCACAGCTCCATACCTGGAGGTGGTCTGGTGGGAACAGCGAATCCCTAGGAACAGAGTGGGATCTGGCAGGTTCACAGGCCACATGGGGAGAAGCGGTTTCACTGCTGGAAGGACATTTGGTAGAGGCTGCGAGGCAACCTGGGCCCAGCAGACCCCAGAGAATGGGCACATTTACTGGTGCTGGAACACGGTCGTTAAGGGTGAAGGCTGGTGCCAGATGTGTGTTGTGATTTCCCATAATCCCTGAAACGCTGCTGCTACACTATCTTGCAAACTTTTCCTGAGGCAGGCTGGCACCTGGCCACAGTCTCAGGGCACCGGCAGCAACAGGGTCCAGCAAGCGAGCATTCCTGAGTGCAGCTGGCATTCAGCCATTGTTCAGTGAGACCCTCCCACAGAGGGGCAGAACGGGTCAAAGCCGCAGTCCTTCAGAATTAAGGGGAAAACAGCCACATCTGAGACAAAATTCAGGACACAGGTACTGCCTGGGGCTTGGTCATGGACACTGAAAAAGTGGGGAGTAGACAAAAGTTGAAGACAGAGGACAGGTGCATAATTGCTGATCCGGGAGAACAGAGTTCCAATACTAGAGACTGGGTAGCTGGGTGACGCCATTTTCACTGCTCCCGCACCTGCCCAAATGCACCTACGGGCATCGCAACAATCCACCTCAGTAGGCTAGCAGCGCCATCTAGTGGAGAACGGAGCCATTACACTAAGCCCTGCCCAACTGGGCCCACCTCACTCCTCAGGAACACAAGTCTCACAACCTGCTCAGTTTCTGGACTATAAAGTACTTCATAGTCTGAATTCTAGGGGAAAACAAAGCAATTTCATTCGTATTTCAATCTGTTAGCAGGTCCACCTATTCAATTTTCTTTTTTTTTTCTCTTTTTCACTTCTTTTTCTTGAATACAGAAAGAGAAAAAATTCATTTTTATTTTCAATTTTTATTAAAAATATTTAATTTTTTACTATATTTTTACTTGTGTGTAAATTATTTCAAACTCTCTTTTACTTCCATCACTTTATTTTATTCTCCTTCAGTGTACTCACTTTTTCAAATTTTCAAATGATTTCCTTTTTTTGTTCCTTCCCCCCCACCTTTTTTCTCTAATCTATCAAACTACTTTCAACACCCAGACCAAACACACCTAGTCATTTACTCGATTTTGTGTGTGTTTTCAATTTTTTGATTTTACTATTTTTTAATTTTAATTTTTATACCTCATTAATTCCTTTTCTCCCTTCAAAATGACGAAATGAAGGAATTCACCCCAAAAGAAAGAGCACGAAGAAACGACAGCCAGGGATTTAACCAACACAGATAAAAAAAGCAAGATGTCTGAACCAGAATTTAGAATCACGATAATAAGAATATTAGCTGGAGTTGAGAATAGACTAGAATCCCTTTCTGCGGAGATAAAAGAAGTAAAAACTAGTCAGGATGAAATTTAAAAAATGCTATAACTGAACTGCAATCACGAATGGATGCCACGGTGGCAAGGATGGATGAGGCAGAACAGAGAATCAGCAATATAGAGAACAAACTTATGGAGAATAATGAAGCAGAAATAAAGAGGGAGATTAAGGCAAAAGAGCACGATTTAAGAATTAGAGAAATCAGTGACTCATTAGAAAGGAACAACATCAGAATCATAGGGGTCCCAGAAGAGGAAGAGAAAGAAATAGGGGTAGAAGGTTTCTGTGAGCAAATCATAGCGGAAAACTTTCCTAACCTAGGGAAAGACACAGACATCAGAATCCAGGAAGCACAGAGGACCCCTATTAGTTTCAACAAAAACCAACCATCAACAAGGTATATCATAGTCAAATTCACAAAATACTCAGGCAAGGAGAGAATCATGAAAGCAGCAAAGGAAAAAAAGTCCCTAACCTACAAGGGAAGACAGATCAGGTTTGCAGCAGACCTATCCACAGAAACTTGACAGGCCAGAAAGGAGTGGCAGGATATATTCAATGTGCTGAATCAGAAAAATATGCAGCCAAGAAGTCTTTATCCAGCAAGGCTGTCATTCAAAATAGAAGGAGAGATAAAAAGTTTCCCAGACGAACAAAAATGAAAGAAGTTTGTGACCACTAAACCAACCCTGCCAGAAATTATAAGGGGGACTCTCTGAGGGGAGAAAAGATGAATATAAATATATATATATATATATATATATATATATATATATATATATATATATACCAAAAGCAACAAAGATTAGAAAGGACCAGAGAACACCACCAGAAACTCCAACTCTACAAGCATTGTAATGGTAGTACTCACTCTAAACGTCAGTGGACTCAATGTTCCAATCAAAAGACACAGGCTAACAGAATGGATAAGAAAACAAGATCCATCTATATGCTGTTTACAAGAGACCCACTTGAGACCTAAAGACACCTTCAGATTGAAAATAAGGGGATGGAGAACTATCTATCATGCTATCATGGTCAACAAAAGAAAGCCAGAGTAGCCATACTTATATCAGACAATCTAGACTTTAAAATAAAGACTGTATCAAGAGAGGCAGAAAGGCATTATATCATAATCACGGGTTCTATCCACCAAGAAGACTTAACAATTGTAAACATTTATGCGCCAAATGTGAAAGCACCCAAATATATAAACCAATTAATCACAAACATAAAGAAACTCATTGATAGTAATACCATAATAGTAGGAGACTTCCACACCCCACTCACAGCAATGGACAGATCATCTAATCAAAAAATCAACAGGGAAACAATGGCTTTGAATGACACACTGGACCAGATGGACTTAACAGATATATTCAGAACATTTCATCCTAAAGCAGCAGAATATACATTCTTCTCCGGTGCACATGGAATGTTCTCCAGAATAGACTACATACTGGGACACAAATCAGCCCTCAGCAAGTGCAGAATGATCGAGATCATACCATGCATATTTTCAGACCACAACACTATGCAACTCAAAATCAACCACAAGAAAAAATTTGGAAAGGAAACAAATACTTGGACTGAAGAACATCCCATGAAAGAATGAATGGGCTAAGGAAGAAGTTAAAGGGGAAATTAAAAGTATATGGAAGCCAATGAAAATGATAACGCCACAACCCAAAACGTCTGGGACGCAGCAAAGGCGGTCATAAGAGGTAAGTATATAGCAATCCAGGCCTTCCTAAAGAAGAAAGATCTCAGATACACAACATAACCTTATGCCTTAAAGAGCTGGAAAAAGAACAGCAAATAAAACCCAAAACCAGCAGAAGACAGGAAATAATAAAGATTAGAGCAGAAATTAATGCTATTGAAACCAAAAAACAGTAGAACAGATCAATGAAACCAGAAGCTGGTTCTTCGAAAGAATTAATAAAATTGATAAACCACTAGTCAGTTTGATCAAAAAGAAAAAGGAAAGGACCCAAATAAATAAAATCAAGAATGAAAGAGGAGAAATCACAACCAACACAGCAGAAATAAAAACAATAATAAGAAAATATTATAAGCAATTATATGCCAATAAAATGGGCAATCTGGAAGAAACGGACAAATTCCTAGAAACATATACACTACCAAAACTGAAACAGGAAGAAATAGAAAATTTGAACAGACCCATAACCAGTAAAGAAATCGAATTAGTGATCAAAAATCTCCCAAAAAACAAGAGTCCAGGGCCAGATGGCTTTCCAGGGGAATTCTACCAAACATTTAAAGAAGAGTTAACACCCACTCTCTTGAAGCTGTTCCAAAAAATAGAAATGGAAGGACAACTTCCAAACTCCTTCTATGAAGCCAGCATTACCTTGATTCCAAAACCAGACAGAGACCCCACTAAAAAGGAGATCTATAGACCAATTTCCCTGATGAACATGGATGCAAAAATTCTCAACAAGATATTAGCCAACCGGATCCAACAATATATTAAAAAAATTATTCACCACGACCAAGTGGGATTTATACCCAGGATGCAGGGCTGGTTCAATGATCGCAAAACAAGTAACATGATTCATCACATCAATAAAAGAAAGGACAAGAACCATATGATCCTCTCAATAGATGCAGAGAAAGCATTTGACAAAATACAGCATCCTTTCTTGATAAAAAGACGCAAGAAAGTAGGGATAGAAGGAGCATACCTCAAGATCATAAAAGCCATATATGAACAACCCAAGGCTCATATCATCCTCAATGGGGAAAAACTGAGAGCTTTCCCCCTAAGGTCAGGAACAAGACAGGGATGTCGACTCTCGCCACTGTTATTCAACATAGTATTGGAAGTCTTGGCCTCTACAATCAGACAACACAAAGAAATAAAAGGCATCCAAATCGACCAGGAGGAGGTCAAACTTTCACTCTTCACAGATGACATGATACTCTATATGGAAAACCCTAAAGATTCCACCAAAAAACTGCTAGAACTGTTCATGAATTCAGCAAAGCTGCAGGATATAAAATTAATGCACAGAAATCGGATGCATTCCTAGACGCCAACAATGAAGCAACAGAAAGAGAAATCAAGGAATTGATCCCATTTACAATTGCCCCCAAAACCATAAAATACCTAGGAATAAATCTAACCTAATAGGTGAAAAATCTATACACTGAAAACTACAGAAAGCTTACGAAAGAAATTGAAGAAAGACACAAAAAAATGGAAAAAGATTCCATGCTCCTGGATAGGAAGAACAAATATTGTTAAAATGTCGATACTACCCAAAGCAATCTACATATTCAATGCAATTTCTATCAAAATAACACCAGCATTCTTCACAGACCTAGAACAAACAATCCTAAAATTTGTATGGAACCAGAAAAGACCCCGAATAGACAAAGCAATCTTGAAAAAGAAAACCAAAGCAGGAGGCATCACAATCCCGGACTTCAAGCTATACTACAAAGCTGTAATCATCAAGACAGTATGGTTCTGGCACAAGAACAGACACTCAGATCAATGGAACACAATAGAGAACCCAGAAATGGACCCACAAACGTATGGCCAACTAATCTTTGACAAAGCAGGAAAGAATATCCAATGGAATAAAGAGTCTCTTCAGCAAGTGGTGCTGGGAAAACTGGACAGCGACATGCAGAAAAATGAACCTGGACCACTTTCTTACACCACACACAAAAATAAACTCAAAATGGATGAAAGACCTCAATGTAAGACAATGTAAGCCATCAAAATCCTCAAGGAGAAAGCAGGCAAAAACCTCTTTGATCTTGGCCACAGCAACTTCTTACTCAACACATCTCCAGAGGCAAGGGAAGCAAAAGCAAACATGAACTACTGGGACCTCATCAAAATAAAAAGCTTCTGCACAGCAAAGGAAACAATCAGCAAAACTAAAAGGCAACCGACAGAATGGGAGAAGATATCTGCAAACGACGTATCAGATAAAGGGTTAGTATCCAAAGTCTATAAAGAACTTATCAAACTCAACACCCAAAAAACAAATAATCCAGTGAAGAAATGGGCAAAAGACATGAATAGACACTTCTCCAAAGAAGACAACCAGATGGCCAAGCAACACATGAAAAAATGCTCAACATCACTCATCATCAGGGAAATACAAATCAAAACCACAATGAGATACCACCTCACGCCTGTCAGAATGGCTAACATTAACAACGCAGGCAACAACAGATGTTGGCGAGGATGCAGAGAAAGAGGATCTCTTTTGCATTGTTGGTGGGAATGCAAGCTGCTGCAACCACTGTGGAAAATAGTATGGAGGTTCCTCAAAAAACTAAAAATAGAACTACCCTACAACCCAGCAATTGCACTACTAGGTATTTATCCGAGGGATGCAGGTGTGCTGTTTCGAAGGGACACAGGCACCCCAATGTTTATAGCAGCACTATCAACAATAGCCAAAGTATGGAAAGAGCCCAAATGTCCATTGATGGATGAAAGGATAAAGAAGACGTGGTATATATACATATATATACACCACACACACACACACACACACACACACACACACACACACACACACACACAGTATTACTCGGCATACAAAAAGAATGAAATCTTGCCATTTGCAACTACGTGGATGGAACTGGAGGGTATTATGCTTTGTGAAATTAGTCAGTCATAGAAAGACAAGTATCATATGACTTCACTCATATGAGGACTTTAAGAGACAAAACAGATGAACATAAGGGAAGGGAAACAAAAATGATATAAAAACAGGGAGGGGGACAAAACATAAGACTCATAAATATGGAGAACAAACTGGAAGGGTTGTGGGAGGAGGGATGGGCTAAATGGGTAAGGGGCACTAAGGAATCTCCTCCTGAAATCTTTGCACTACATGCTAACTAATTTGGATGTAAATTAAAAAAAAAAATTAAAATGAAATTCTCATTTAAAAAAAAAACTAAAAATAGAGGGGGTGCCTGGGTGGTTCAGTCTGAAGAGCATGCACCTCTTGATCTTGGAGTCATGAGTTCAAGCCCCACTTGGGGTGCAGAGATCACTTAAATAAATAACACTTAGCAGTTCTCCTGTCCATGGGTCCTGGACCTGTGCTTTAATAAAAGTACCTTTTTACACCAAAGACATCTTAAGAATTATTCCTTGGCTGTCAGCTCCGAATGCCATGAACCCCACCATCATCTCAAACTGCCTCAACTGCAAATATCTTCTCCCATTCCGTTGGTTGCCTTTCAGTTTTGCTGATTGTTTCCTTTGCTGTGCAGAAGCTTTTTATTTTCATGAGTCCCAATAGTTCATTTTTGCTTTTGTTTCCCTTGCCTCCGGAGACGTGCTGAGAAGTTGCTACAGCTGAGGTCAAAGAGGTTTTGGCCTGCTTTGTCCTTTAGGATTTTGATGGCTTCATGTCTGACATTAGGTATCCTGTTGTTGACTGGGGCATGAGGTCAGACTTGCGCACCTTTCCACCTGTGAGACCCTTCCGTTTTGCATTTGGCTTGCCTGTCATTGTTCCCCAACCCTGTGTGGGTTCCAAGTCCTGTGACACCTAGCTGCTAGAATGCCCCCTCCAGCTACAAATGATAAATGACTCAGATCCAACATGGTGGAGCAGTAGGGGGACCCAAAGTTCCCTCGTCCCTCAATCACAACAGGGTTGAGGCCAAAGGACTTTGAATTCCAAGAGTCCGGGCTGCAGAGTGACTGAGACATCTCCAGGGGCCCACAGGGACAACCTGGCACGTCAAAGGTGTGTGATTGTGAACTGGGAGAGATAAAACAGGGAGCATAGGCACAGATGGGAGGGATCCCCTTCTGTGGCAAGACAAAGAGAAGAGAAGAGGGGCTGTGGAAGTGTAGGACTATATATGGACTAGAGAAAAACGATGGACCAGGATAGAGAAAGATTCAATCTCTAACCGTGGGGCTTTCAGGGCACCCAGCAGTTTTGCATTTTCTGATTTAACTCTTGGACAATTTTTATTATATGTGTTTTCTTTTTTCCTTTTATCCTTATTTCTTCCCTCCTCTAGTCTGGTTATTCTGTTTGTTGGTTTGCTTAAACAGACATATGTAATCTGTTCTCTTCACACCTGTTCTTTATCTCCTCTATTTTCCTCCCTCTCTGGATTAAGCCCTATAGTTTCTCTGCCTGATCAATTTTCTTTTCTTTCCTTTTTCCTCGCCCCTGTCATTAATCTCTTTGTATGGGATAAGACCTCTTCCATAAACACCACCCCCACCCCATTGTTTTTTTGTTATTGCTGGTATTTTGTATGTTTTTTGTGGGTTTTTTGTTTTTCTTTGTTTGCTTGTTTTTTGTTTTGTTTGTTTCCTTTTCCAGGGCTACTTCAAGGCACACCTGGTGGAGGGTCCAAAACATCACTACTGAGTAGGAAGATAAAGCAACCAGGGTCACGACAACAGAGAGCAAGTAACACATTCCAAAAAACACCTGCTGAAAGGCCAGGC
Organism: Panthera onca; assembly: GCF_046562875.1. Taxonomy (NCBI): domain Eukaryota; kingdom Metazoa; phylum Chordata; class Mammalia; order Carnivora; family Felidae; genus Panthera; species Panthera onca. The sequence continues at coordinate 9,342,175 of NC_138347.1, read as the reverse complement.
CCTGGATAATGTATGACCCGTCTTTAACATAGTACTGCTCATGGGTGTGGGACACATAACAAGCTTTTAAAACACATAAGGAACAGAAAATGAGCCAAAATGGTGAAATGGAAGAACTCTCCTCAAAAGAAATTCCAGGAAGAAATGACAGCTAAAGAATTATCAAAACAGATAAAAACAATACAACTGATAACGAATTTAGAATAGTCGTAAGATTAATTACTGGGGTTGAAAAAAGCATAGAATACAGCAGAGAATCTATTGCTATAGAGATCAAGGAACTAACAAATAGTCATGATGAATTAAACAATGTTGTAAATGAGGTGCAAAATAAACGAGGTAGTGACAGCGAGGATTGATGGGGCAGAGGGGAGAATAAGTGAAATAGAAGATAAAATTATGGAAAAGATGAAGCTGAGAAAAAGAGAGATAAAAAAAATTCTAGACCACAAGGGGAGACTTTGAGAACTAAGCGATTTGATGAAACATATTATCTGTATCATAGGAGTTCCAGAAGAAGAGAGAGAGAAAGGGGCGGAAGGTGTACTTGAACAAATCATGCTGAGAACGTCCGCAATCTGGGGAAGGAAACAGACACTGAAATCTAAGAGGCACAGAGAACTCCCTTCAGACGTAACAGGAACTGATCTTCTGCACAACATATTATAGTGAAACTGGCAAAATACAAAAATAAAGACAGAATTATGAAAGCAGCTAGGAACAAAAGGGCCTTAACCTACAAGGGTAGACACAGAAGGGTACTAGCAGACCTATCTGCTAAAACTTGGCAGGCCAGAGGAGAGTGGCAGAGGAAATATTCAACGTGATGAATAGGAAAAATATGCAGCCAAGGATCCTTTATCCAGCAAGGCTGTCATTCAGAATAAAAGGAGACATAAACGTTTTCCCAGACAAACAAAAACTGAAGGACTTCATCAATACTAAACCAGTCCTACAAGAGATCCAAAGGAGGACTCTGTGAGTGGAATGTTGCAAAGACCACAAAGGACCAGAGACATCACTACCAGCACGAAACCTACAGACAGCACAATGACACAAATCCATATCTTTCAATAATAACACTGAATGTAAATGGACCAAATGCTCCAATCAAAAGACATAGGGTATCAGAATAGATAAAAACAAAAAACAAAAAAACAAAAAACAAGACCCATCCACAAGAGACCCATTTTAGACCTGAGGACATCTTTGGATTGAGAGTGAGGGGATGGAGAACTACCTATCATGCTACTGGAAGTCAAAAGAAAGCTGGAGTAGCCATACCTGTATCAGACAAACTAGATTTTAAAGTAAAGGCTGTAACAAGAGATGAAGAAGGGCATTATATAATAATTACGAGGTCTATCCATCAAGAAGAGCTAACAATTATAAATGTTTCTGCACCCAATTTGGTGACACGCAAATATATAAAACAATTAACCACAAACATAAGCAATCTTATTGATAAGACTGTGGTAATTTCAGGGGACTTTAATACTCCACTTACAACAATGGACAGATCAACTAGGCAGAAAATCAATAAACAATGGTCCTGAATGATACACTGAACCAGATGACTTGACAGATATATTCAGAACTCTTCACCCAAAAGCAGCAGAATGCACATTCTTCTCGAGTGCACATGGAACATTCCCCAAGATACATCACATACTGGGTCACAAAACAGCCCTCAATAAATATAAAAGAACTGAGATCATACCATGCACATTTTCAGATCACAACGCTATGAAACTTGAAATCAACCACAGGAAAGTTTGGAAAACCTCCAAATGCATGGAGGTAAATGAACATCCTACTAAACAATGAATGGGTCAACCAGGCAATTAAAGAAGAAATTAAAAAATATATGGAAACAAATGAAAATGAAAACACGACAGTCCAAACCCTTTGGGATACAACAAAGGCAGTCATAAGAGGAAAGTACTTTGCAATCCAGGCCTATCTCAAGAAACAAGAAAAATCCCCAACACAAAATCTGATAGCATATCTAAAGGAACTAGAAGCAGAACAGCAAAGAAACTCCAAGGCCAGGAGAAGAAGAGAAAGAATGAAGATCAGAGCAGAAATAAACAATATAGAATCCAAAACAAAAAACAACAACAAAAAAAACCAGAAGAGATCAATGAAACTAAGAGCTGGTTCTTGGGGAAAAAAAAAAAAACCAAAAACAAAAAACAAAAAAACGCCCCACCAATACAAACAATTATCAGAGAATACTATGAAAAATTATATGCCAACAAACTGGACAACCTGGAAGAAATGGACAAATTCCTAAACATCCACACGCTACCGAAACTCAAACGGGAAGAAATAGAAAATTGGAACAGACCCATAACCACTGAAGAAGTCTAATCAGGTATCAAAACTCTCCCAACAAATAAGAATCCTGGGCCAGATGGCTTCCCTGGGGATTTCTACCAGACATTTAAAGCTGAGACAATACCTATCCTTCCCAAGCTGTTCCAAGAAAACAGAAATGGAAGGAAAACTTCTGGACTCATTCTGTGAAGCCAGAATTACCTTGATTCCCAAACCAGACAGAGACCCCACAAAAAAGAACTACAGGCCAATATCTCTGATAAACATGGATGCAAAAAATTCTCAACAAGATACTAGCATATCGAATTCAACAGCATATAAAAAGAATTATTCACTTGGGATGCCTGGGTGGCTCAGTCAGTTAAGCCTCTGACTTGGCTCAGGTCATGATCTTGCACAAAGGTCATGATTGGCACAAAAACAGACACATAGACCAATGGAAGAAAACAGAGAACCCAGAATTGGACCCACAAATGTACAGCCAACTAATCTTTGACAAAGCAAGAAAGAGTACCCAATGGAAAAAAGACAGTCTCTTTAGGCAATGGTGCTGGGAGAACGGGACAGCAACATGCAGGAGAATGAACCTGGACCACTTTCTTACACCATACACAAAAATAAACCCAAAATGGATGAAAGACCTAAATGTGAGACAGGAAGCCATCAAAACCCTAGAGGAGAAAGCAGGCAACAACCTCTCTGACCCCAGGCGCAGCAATTTCTTACTCAACTCATCACCAAAGGCAAGGGAATTAAAAGCAAAAATGAACTATTGGGACCTCATCAAGATAAAACGAACGCTTCTACACTGCAAAGGACACAATCAACAAAACTAAAAGGCAACCAACAGAACGGGAAAAGATATTTGCAAATGACATATCGGATAAAGGACTAGTATACAAAATCTGTAAGAACGTAACCAAACTACACAGCCGAAAAACAAATAATCAAATGAAGAAATGGGCAGAACACATGTATAGACACTTTTCCAGAGAAGACATCCAGATGGCCAACAGACACATGAAAAGATGCTCAACGTCACTCATCATTAGGGAAATACAAATCGAAGCCCACACTGAGATACCACCTCACAACAGTCAGAGCAGCTAAAATGAACAAATCAGGAAACTATAGATGCTGGCAAGCATGTGGAGAAACAGGAACCCTCTTGCCCTGTTGGTGGGAATGCAAACTGGTGCAGCTGCTCTGGAAAACAGTGTGGAAGTTCCTCAAAAAATTAAAAATGGAACTACCCTATGACCCAGCAAAAGTACTCCTACGAATTTATCCAAAGGATACAGGAATGCTGATTCACAGGGCACATGTACCCCAATGTTTATATTTGGCTTTCAACAACAGCCAAATTATGGAAAGAGCCTAAATATCCATCAACTGATGAATGGATAAAGAAAATGTGGTATATATATATATATATATATATATATATATATATACACAATAGAATACTACCTGGCAATGAGAAAGAATGAAATCATGCCATTTGAAGCAATGTGGATGGAACTGGAAGGTATTATGCTAAGTGAAATATGTCAGAGAAGGAAACATATCATATGCTTTCACTCATATGTGGATTTTGAGAAACGTAACAGAAGACCGGGGGGAAGGGAAGGGGAAGAAAATAGCTACAAACAGAGAGGGAGGGAGGCAAACCATAAGACACTCAAATACAGAGAACAAACTGAGGGTGCATTGGCGGGGGGGGGGGGGGGGGAGAGGGGAAAATGGGTAATGGGCATTGAGGAGGGCACTTGTTGGGATGAGCACTTGGTGTTGTGTGTAAGCGATGAACCACGGGAATCTACCTCCAAAACCAAGAGCACACTGTATACACTATATGTTAGCCAATATGACAATAAATTATATCAAAAATTTTTTTAAAAATAAAAATAAATTAAAAAAATAAAGTTGGAAAAGGGGACGCATATAATAGTTGGAGAGTTCAGAGCTGCGGACCCAGGGAACATTCCATAATGCTGCTTGATAACAATGTGGCAGTACAAAATCAAAATGATTAAGGAAAATAAAAAAAATAATCAAACAATAAATAAATAAATAAATAAATAACACTTAACAAAAACTAAAAATAGAACTACCACATGATCCAGCAATTCCACTTCTGGGCATATGGAAAATGGAATCAAAGAGATAGCTGCATTCCCATGTTTATTACAGCATTATTTATCATAGCCAAGACATGGACACAACCTAAGTGTCCACAGACAGATAAATGGATGCAGAAAGTGTAGTATATACACGATGGAACATCATTCAACCACAAAAAAGGAGGATATTCTGCTGTTTGCGACAACATAGATGAACTTACAAGGTCTACGTGATCCCACCGCAGGAAAGCCTCCCTGATTCCCCATGTAAAATATCTACCAAGCCATTATCCTTTGCCACAGCACCCTGTTTCTCCTCTTCAAGGTGCTAATCACAATCGACTTAATCCATGTGTTTGTTGGTTGCCATATGGCCCATCTTTCCACTTGAATATATGTTCAACAGGGGAAGCAAACTGGTCATCTCCTCTGCCATCATATCACCAGCACCAAGCACAGGGTCAAGGCTCAATGAACATGGAATGGATGGATGGATGGATGGATGGATGGATGGATGGATAGATGGATGAATTCGCACCAAATCCATTTATGAGATGTCCTCCCCCTGTCAGAAGGTGCTTAGTGCTGATGTGCCCTGTCCTTGGTGTCAAGCAGGAACACACTTCCCCATGCTCAACATTGTGCTCCCACACGAGATCCTTATTTGCACTTAACCCACTGTGATATCCACACCTTGGTAACAGTGCTCCAGCACCCGTCTTCCCAAGCCCAAGCCTCTTCTCCATCCTTGAAATGTATACCAATGCTTTTCAAGCAGTCTATTTGTGTGGTTCAGAGCAGTGGCCCACGTGCCTTTGAGAAAAGCTACGTGTGTCTGTGAATAACCATCAACAAAGGATTCCTTTTTTTTTCATCACTGGCACCAAAAGATCAAAACTGTGCCTCCTCTTGATACAGAACTTCTGAAGAGTTTCCATCTTCTGATCTGGCTTGTTCGTCCTCTTGCCATCTTCATATTAAAATTGCAGTTTCTGTTCAGGTGCCCAATCTAATATAAAAGCTTTTTCTTTGCCTTTCTTTCCAGTTGTATGATAAGCACTGTTCTTTGTACTTACAAGGATTTAAATACACAAGCGTATATTATTTGCTAAACCATTACCCTAGTGGTTTTCAACACAAAACATTTATACTGTGAGTTACATCATGATTCCTTGTGCAGTAAGGCACTGCCCATTATACTGCTCCCTTTAAAACACTTCTATCTTGAGGCGCCTGGGGGCACAGTTGGTTAAGAGTCGAACTCTTGATCTCAGCTCAGGTCACTATCTTACAGTTTGCGAGTCAGAGCCCCGCATTGGACTCTGTGCTGATGGTGGGGAGCCTGCCTGGAATTTTTTCTCCTTCTCTCTGCCCCTACGCAGCTTGTGTTTCTCTCTCTTTCTCTCCCAAGATAAACAATCAAAAAAATTAATAAAAATAAATAAATAAATAAATAAATGTTTTCTTTTAAGGTCCAACTAAATGCTGATTAAACATCGAAATCCACATAACTGATTTCACAACTGTTTGCTTTGGTGACTTACATATCTCAATACTAATCAACATTTACTAAGCACCAACCAAACATAATTTGAAAAGACAGTAGCCATGAAGCTTCCATCAGCTAGGAAACATTAGAGGAGAAAAAAATCTGGGCGCCTGGGTAGCTAGCTCAGTCACTTAAAAATCTGACTGTTGATTTCCGCTCAGGTCATGATCTCACAATTTGTGACACCGAGCCCCACATCAGCTCTTTGCTACCATTTTAATATGTTTTTTTAAAAACCCTCTTTCAGGCTCGCCTGGGTGGCTCAGTCGGCTAAGCGTCCGACTTCGGCTCAGGACATGATCTCACAGCTTGTAAGTTCGAGCCCCATGACGGGCTCCGTGCTGACAGCTCAGCCTGTTTCAGATTCTGTGTCTCCTTCTCTCTCTGCCCCTAACCCACTTGCATTCTGTCTCTGTCTCTCTCAAAAATAAATAAACATTAAAAAACAAAAAAAAAAAACCCTCTTTCAATGTGAAGTAAATAATTTGTTCTTAGAACCAGGATCCTGAAATCAATATAAGTAATGGGTGTTTGCAACAGATTATGGAGGAATGAGAGCCAAGGAGGCACACAAAGCAAAGAAGTGATCAAAAAATCTAAGATGACTATGGGAATATTACTTGGTACTCAAAAAAAGGAAATCTTGCCATTTGCAACAACATGGATGGAACTAGAGTGTAGCCCTAAGTGAAATAAGTCAGAGAAAGACAAGTATCATATGATTTTACTCATATGTGGAATTTCAGAAACACAACAGATGAACATAGGGGAAGGGAAGGAAAAATAAGATCAAAACGGAGGGAGGCAAACCATAAGAGACTCTTAAATACAGAGAACAAACTGAGGGTTGCTGGAGGTTGCACCCACCTCCCCTCCTGAGGGTGATAGGCATCAAGGAGAGTTAAAAGGGTGATAGGCATCAAGGAGGTCATTTGTCAGGATGAGCACTAGGTGTCCTATGTACGTGATGAATCACTGGGTTCTACTCCTGAAAGCAATATGACACTATATGTTAACTAACTTGAATTTAAAAACAATACAAATAGGGGTGCCTGGGTGGCTGAGTCAGTTCAGAGACACTCTTGGGATCAGGTCATGATCTCCCTGTTGGCGAGCTGGAGCCCTGCATCAGGCCGGCTACTGTCAACGCAGAACCAGTTTCAGATCCTCTGCCCCCCTCTCTCTGCTCATCACCTGCACACCCTCTCTCAAAACAGTAAATATTTTAAAAATAAATAAAACATTTTCTCATAAATACATTAACAAATAAAAAACAATTACGCAGCCATTAACAAGAAGGTATGCGTTGTATTCAAGATACATTAAGTAAAAAAAAAAAAAAAAAAAAATTAAGCTGCAGAATATTCAAAGATCTCTGGGGTTGGCTTTTGACGCATCCTGTATGTTTATAAAACAAGAGGATTTAAGGAAGGTTATTCAAAAGACGTGCCCGGGCAGGGGGCCTTTACTATTCCTTTGGCAGCCTCCTGTCCTCTGCCTTACATATGTCTCAACACATAAGTGACACAACAGGACTATTCCTTAGGGGCGGGCATATGTATGCAGCGTAACCACAGGACTGCTTTTAAACTCTTCGACTGACTCGTAAACACCGGACCGAAACGAGGAAGAAGTCCTGGCGCCATGGCGACCCCACCCCCGCGGGGGGAAGGCTCACTGATCTACCCCGAGTCCCGAGGCCAACCGCGGCCCGTCCCCTCCGGTGCCCAGCGCTCCGCCCGCACCCGGACGCCGGGTGACAGCGCGACGAACGCCACGGGCCTCGCTCCCACAGGCACGGACTCGCACGGGAGGCTGGGTCTCGGCCCCGGCGGTACGAACTCCCGGCCGCAGGCTCCCGCGCACCCCCAGCGCGACTCGACCGCGGTTTAAGCGGCTACACCCGCTGAAGGACGTCCAGGTGACGGGGGCGACGGCCGTCGCAGCGTAACGCCAGGCCTGGTGGGGGTCTGCGAGCTGAGCTCTTCTCTTCACCCCGAACAGTGAAAACATACGGAGAGCTCCAGCGCTCCCCGACCCCGGGACCGGGACCCCGGGTTCACGGCTTTCCGTCTCCCCGTCGTCCTGCCGGCTCACCTCGCGGCGGCGGCGCCGGGCACACCGCACGAGGAAACCAAAATCAGCGCCCCAGGGAAACGTGAGTTAAGGCAAGAGCCCAGCGTCACACGCAGAAGTCGAGCTGCCACGCCCGCTTCGAGTCCTGACCAACCCAAGTCCTCAGGCGACCCGCGGTGCTGTAGCCCCCGCCTCCTGGCGTGCGACTGCGCCTGCGCCTTCGTGTGCGCGTGCGCCCAGGTTCCCGGAAACGCCACGGCCGCTACGCCACGGCCGCTCCGCCCCGGCCCGCTCAGCCGGAGTCAGAGATGAGAAGAGCCCGCGGTCCCGGGGCGTCGAGGCTGGGTTCGACGGAGTAGAGCTGGCCTGCGGAGGCTTTCCTTCCCTAGTAGAGGGAACGAAACTCCTAGGGCGCGCGTCCCGCCTCGGCTCGGCCCGTAAAGCCGCCAGGCCCCGCCCGATCCCTCCATCTACTGACCTCCGCCTCGCCCTCGAGCCCAGGTAGCGTCAGGTCCTACCAGGCAACCTTTGCCTGGACTTCGCCAGGGGAAAGCCAGTAAAATCCAAATAAAGCACGGAGCATAGTCACTACTACTGTTCCACGTTGCCTTTTTACTTCTGCCAAACGTGACCAATAAAAGTAAGATGTTGACATAGGGAGAATTTGATGACGAGTACACGGGAATTCTCTATTACATTTGCAACTTTTCAGTGTATTTTTCTAAAATTACGTTTTTTGAAAAGGAAGGGGGGAAGGGGGACCTGGATATAGTTGGATCCAGATTTGGACCTATGATTCATGCCGTCATCATGGATCAAGGCTCTCTCTAATTTTCATCTGTTAGTTTGCTTCCTCATGGTGTCAGGGCAGTTTTGCTGCAGCTCCAAGTATCCCATTCTCACACAAATGCGTTCGAGATAGAAAAGGATCAGATGAAACAAGTGTTTTCCTTTTATGAGGGAGGAGAATAATACCTGCCCCCATTTCAAGATGGGAATTGACAAAGATGCTGTCCTCAGCGCTCTCCAGCCAGGCTGTTCAGGGCTTCTCAACTAGACCTCAGCCCAGACCTATAAAAAGTACAAACTCAGCCCAACTGATTTCATCCACTCCCCCCCCACACACACATATTAAAACATTTAACATTATATTTTTAAAAAGCGAACACAGAGTTTCTTCTTAAAAAATATTTTTTTAATGTTTACTTATTTTTGAGTGAGACAGAGTGTAAGCAGGGGAGGGGCAGAGACAGAGGGAGACACAGAATCCAAAGCAGGCTCCAGGCTCCGAGCTGTCAGCACAGAGCCTGAGGCGGGCTCGAACTCACGAACTGTGAGATCATGACCTGAGCCAAAGGCAGACACTTAGCAGACTAAGCAACCCAGGTGTCCCTAACATGCTTTTCAACAGCTCAAGCCACATCCCTAAATGACCCTAGCCCTCTATACCTGCCAAAAGAATTTACTATTTGTTCTAACCAACAATTGATCATAGGCCCTTCACCACCCTTTCTTAGAGGATTTACTAAAAAGGATTCACGATTTGCGGGTCCTTCCTTTGTCCATTTGAGGTAGGTATCTATCTCCTACAACCGAGTCGTGTCTTTCTCAAGCACTGGAAAGCCCTTCCTTTGAAATGTAATCATCAGAAAAGATAGGGCCTCGGTCTCCCAGACTCTGTGCGGCACATACAGCTGGCCTAATGGCATTTACACGACCCACTCTGGGTAATTTTTCATTTCCCTGACTCTACTCAAGCCCGTCCATTCCCCATCTCTACACCCTTATTCACCCTTTAAAACACTCAGCCACCTCTGTACAAATCCAAGTTGAGTTCAGTTCATGCTGGACCCAATTCTCTATTTCAGTAGTATATTACTGATTAAAATCTGCCAAGGCCAAGGGAAATCACAGCACTTTTCATCCAGAGCAACCTTTGGTTTCTCGGACTCCTCGGATTATTTCCAGGTTGTCACACGGTTTCTCTGGGATTGGACTTTAGGGCGGTTGGGTGAATTTTTTTTTTTTTTAATTTTTTTTTTTAACGTTTTATTTATTTTTGAGACAGAGAGAGACAGAGCATGAACGGGGGAGGGGCAGAGAGAGAGGGAAACACAGAATCGGAAGCAGGCTCCAGGCTGTGAGCCATCAGCCCAGAGCCCAACGCGGGGCTCGAACTCACGGACCGCGAGATCGTGACCTGAGCTGAAGTCGGCCGCTTAACCGACTGAGCCACCCAGGCGCCCCAGGGTGAATTTTTAATACAGGATGAAATAAACAAGAAAATGGCACAAATTGGTGAACACATATCCCGTGTGTGCACCTTTCACCCACCCTCCCCAGATGGTGCCATCTTACAACATTCTACAACATCATCACATGAGGACATTGTCATTGGCACAATACTACTAACTAGAGGCCAGTTTTACACAAAATTCACCAGATTTCACGTGCACTCTTCTTCTATATGTCAGTCTGTGGAATTTGGCCACACGGCTGCTATTATGCTTCTCTTTCTCCCGAGAAGCAAATGATCCGACACCGTTTCACATTCAAGCAGAAGTGTTGATGAAAATAAACTTCTTTGGTAGCTGAGGCGTGTGCACAAAACCGCTGCCTCCAACGAAACCCCAAGGTGGGTGTGCTGCTGGGCCCAAGTGGTGGTATTTCTGGCAATGATCCAACAAGTGCCTTCCGTTTCGGTCCACTCACATTCGTATAGGATAGGGCTGCACAGGTCCCAAACGAGCTGGTGTCTCAATACTACACAGTACAGTTACGTTCACTGTCTCCCCAGTTTTGCCAGATGGGGAAAGGCACAATATACTCCATTGTGCCCTTAGGAATTCTGACCAAAGTTTTAAAGCTATGGTGCCAGATTCTTGCCTAGAGATAAGCCTTGCTTCCCATGTCCACAGTTGCAGCTCTGGTCCCGGGACCACTGTATGAGTTAGAAGCAAAGGAAGTTGGGAGGATGTAGGGAAGAATTGTATACTCAGTTCGGTATCCCCCCCCCCACCCCCTGTCCCCCACACTCCCCAGCGAAGGCGAAAACTCTGTCCAGTGAGGGATCTCCCTCGGCCCCGCTCATGTTGAGCGTGAATCCTTGTTCATGAACGTGTGTGAGCCCTACATACCCTTACCTCCTGTTTGACACAACCAAGGTTTCAGATGCCTGTTACAGTTCTCTGTGGAACCACTTCTCTGCAGGTGAAAATGTGTTGCTTGGCCTGCAGAAACGTATCTCGTCAGCGCAAATTGTTCCAGTATCTTCTGCTCTCCTCTCGCTCTACACCGGCATCTTCTGTGTACACAAACCCGCGTCCAGAAATAGTGTGTTGTCTGGACCATTAGTAGCCTCCCAGGCTACGACCTTCACCCAACTGGCCAGCTGTGGACAGTCTCTCCCATAACCTTCTACAACCTTGGTCTGTCTTAGAAACATAAGAGTCCTTGGCAATTTTTTTGCCTCAGAGGGTGCAAGAGTCCCTGTCCACAATTATCCCATCTCTGCACTGCTGGCTCTCCCCCACCTCCACGCATGTCATGGATTCGCTTGCCACTTCCCACAGACACACTGGAATAGCCACCTGCTTGGCCCAGTCCCATTCCAGTCCTGGAAGCAGTTCTAATGATGAGCACTGGCGTGTCCTAGGCTAATCCCTCCCCTTCATTCCCATTGTGACTTCCACAGGGCCACGCCCAGTATTGGCACCCTTCAATCCCCAGCTTTCCACTGCCTCTCCCCATGACCATATTCTCAGGCCATAACGTTATAGACACGCAAGTTAGAGACCCAGACAGAAATCACCGTGCAAGTCAGGCCACTCTACTAATTTGCTTTTACCATCCTTGAGCAGAGTAGATGTAGCTGCCCTCCTTAAACCAGTCAGCTCTTTGTTGGTCGGTAGAGATGTTTGTAGAGCATGGCCCAAGCGACCATGAAATCCTCGGGTGGTCCCAGAGGTGGCCTTGAGGGGAAAGAGGTACTCCGCTCATGAAGGCAGTGAGTGTCCTTTACATTCTCCTTAGCCTGTTCTCGTAGGAGCCATTTCCGATTTCCTGTGGAGCATCTGCTTGGCGCCCTCCCCACCAGAGCATTTCTCAGGCATCATCGGAGACATTATGGCTATAACAAGTTAAGGACCATCCTGTCCTTGACTCATGCAGGCAGTCTTTATTAATGCTCACAGCAAACTCATGATACTTCAGTGGAAATTTTCTAGTACCAAATCTTAGAGAAACTGGAATTCATCTTTCTTTGCCCTTCTCCATAACATTTTGTGTTGTATTTTAGGCAGATTGGTCGATGTGTGAGCATAGTGAGCCTCAGATCGCTTAAAAATTGCAGCCCAGGACTGCAGCAGAAGTTCAGAAGTGAAACCATCACAGAGGAGGAGCTGGTGGGGCTCATGAACAAGTTTGTGGAAGACACAAAGAACAGGATGTACAGGAAGAAGGGCTGGCCTGATACTGCATATGGAGTGACAAAAATTGGTGTCACGGTCCTGTCCAGAATCCATGCCAGGAAACTGAGTGAGCAGAGGAGAGGGGACAAGATCCTCCTGAATGCCTACTGCCCTGGCAGGGTGGGTGAGATCAGACATGGCTGGACCTAAAGCCTCTAAAAACCCAGAAGAAGGAGAGAGACCCTCATCTCCTTGCCCGTTTGCCCTCTGATGCTGAAGGGCCTCATGGGAAGTTTATTAAACAGAAAAAAGTTCAACAGTGGAGAGTTGAATTCACACCTCCATCCATGGGCCCCTCTGTGATACCCCCTCCCTTGCCCAAAAGGACTCTTTCAATGTCAATAGTATCCCTATCCAAAACATAAGTGTGAAATATCCCTACTAGTATTTAATTTCACTAGGTTGCTAATTCTATAGAGGATTTATTTTTACTTTTATTTTTATTTATTTTTTTCAAATATGAAATTTATTGTCAAATTGCTTTCCATGCAACACCCAGTGCTCATCCCAGCAGGTGTCCTCCTCCATAACCAATACCCACCCTCCCCTCCCTCCCACCCCCCATCAACCCTCAGTTTGTTCTCAGTTTTTAGAGTCTCTTATGTTTTTGCTCCCTCCCGTTCTAACCTCTTTTTTTTTTTCGTTTTTTTTTTAATTTTTTTCTGTGAAAAGACAGAGACAAAAGAGATCAGTGAAATAGTGAACACCAGAAATGGATAAATGGTTCTTTATGAATGCCTGTGTGTATAGACTGTATATTCAAAACTTCCTGAAAAATCTAATACACCTAATTAGATCAAGAGAAGTTACATACAGTTTAGTTCAAGGGGAAGCAAACATAGAAAGGGACAAATAAGTGTTGTACATTTGCAGGACACGGAGTCCCTATAGGATCTACTCAGATCTGCTCTTATAGCTGAAAGAACCTAGAGCCCATGAGCATGGTTGGATGTGCCAGGCAGCATTTTTCACCGGCCTCTAGTGTATCATGGGCAACACATCTGCTGTTGTCCATGTTCTAACATCCCTGTTCTAAAGGTGCCTCTACTTACCGATTACTTTTCACTCTTCACCAGGGATTTTCAGGCTTACCCAAATGAAAGTTGGTAGACCCAGAAAAGAAGGGTAGGGTCCTCATTTTAAAAGTGTTTCACATCCAAAGGGCTAATAATTTCCTCCCTGTGAACTTGTATTTCTACACTGACTGTGAGGAAACTCAATGTGTAGAGTAGCACAATAGAATCTCAATTGCTACTTTGGCAATCTATGACCAACGTCTTCTTTCCGGGATACCATAAAAACAACACTACATACATACGTACATACATATATATATGTATGTATGTACATACATGTATATATATAACAGCTACAGGCTACAGGCTCCAAGACTTACGAACCATGTGATCATGACCTGTGCTGACATTGGACACTTAACCGATATAGCCACCCAGGTGCCCTGAAAATTATTCTCTATAGAGAAATAAGCTGTTGCTCCCATTTATTCTCTTTAAATTATTCTATGGTTTTATTTCAAAAAGATATTACAGTATCCTCATCTCTAAGGAATCCAGCCAATGTTGGAAATATGAACATTCTTCATCAGATGTTAACTTAAAGTACTCTAAGGAATTGAGCAAACTTTGGAAATCTGAACATTCTTCTTCAGATACTAACTTAAAGTAGTAGTTGGAAATACAGTCTTATTAACGCTACACTTACCAAGGAAACCTTAAAGAAGGTGTTCTCAACACTCATTTAAGAAGGTACTGCTTTGCAACATCCTATAGCCTGAAAAGCTACTGAGGAATTTGGTGGCAAAAATCACAACAGTAAAGGTATCTCACTCACACACACACACTGTCTGACATATTGATTCTAGAGAGGATAGATGGGCGGACATTCTAGATGTAACATGCTGGGCATTTTATATATGGTCCCCATTAAGAACATGGAGAAATAATGGATCTCAAGGTCACAAGCACATCTGGTTGCAGACGGAGGTCATGTGACATCCAAACTAGTGGATCTTCTCACTCCTCGAGGACCTCACATCATTTTCCCTACATCTCCCTTCTTCAAATGAAGCCTTACAAAGTAATGCCAGAGAAACAGAAAATAAGAGGACTGTGCTTGATCGGGCCAATATCTTCCTTATTACAGGGCCCAGGTATTTCATGGAAAACCACAGGAAGCACATTTTAAAACTTTGAAGTGTTTTCTAAAAATCTCTTGTCAGTCCAGAGGCTTAACAACTGGTCCTCTTGATATTAGAAAACATGAATCTTCCAGGGAATGTGATGAATGTTAAATCATCAAAGGTCATGAAAACCAGCTTGGAATTATAGACTCTGAATAGCCTTGAGAATCAAGTAATGCACTGGAACTTTGTGACCCCAGATGAGATGATGTCTAAAATATCCTGTGTTGTGTAGATCACTGTGGCTCTGCTTGAGGACAGTGAGGTTTGAAGAGTAGGAGACAGTGAGAGATTTCCTGACAATAAATCCCTGGTCACATACACAGTAATGGTCTGGATAAACTGTAAGCCCAACACACACCCTGGCCGCACCAGCACAAGAGTCCTTTCTTACCTAGGTGACCAGCTTTTCACGGTGACTGTGACAAGGCAACCCTTTTACATACCACCTCACACACAGTGTCACACACAGTCACACACACAGTCTCTTTCTCAAACACTCACACTCACACATCACTCACTCCCATGCACTCACACACCCATAAAACAAGGACATCGGGATGGCCCATACACTTCTTTGTGCATAGACTGTATGCATTTCAGTTCACAGTCCTCACAATAACTCTTAAAAGCCATGAGTCCACGCTGGAGACAAAATGTTTGGATCAGAATCTCTGCTGTGTAAACTCTACAAATGCTTCCCATTCCTGTGTGTGTCCTGTTCTGAGCTGTCAGACCAGAAGGCTCTACCATCGGTCCCAGTTCCAAGGAGAAGTCCCCTAACAGCCCCCCTGTCCATCTGGGGATGTGGTCAGTGGGTGGGATATGCCTGGGAAGAGAGCATGGTTGTGGCATCCACATCTAGGAATTTCCACACAAAACCTTTTACTCCCCATCTGACTTCTCTCATATACCCAAGTAAGCATTCTCACAGGTGATTCTAAACTTCCTGAGATAAACAAGACAGAATAGACAAGAGGTCATCACTCCATTACAAACAACCTACAGAAAATTAGTAGAGATTCTCCATCTACTGACTATACTAAAGCTACGTAAAAAAATGGTTCCAACCCCTGTGAGTAAATGCAGCTGTCTTTCTGGTATACCAGTTACCCAGTGTGGGTTCTTCTGCCCCCATCTTTTTTTATTTCAAACATTTCTATGTGTGGCAATTTTGACTCCTAAAACATATTTTATTTTTATTATTACACAGGCAGATAATATTTTTGAAAGTAAAATAAATATGATTAGTGGTCGGTAATAAAATCTGACAGGTGCTTATTAAACATTTGACAAATATGTTCCATTAAACTTACACTTAACATGCTGTAGATGAAAGGAAGGACTGGAATCGCTGACCCCTTTCTAAAAAGTGTTCACCTTAGAAAATAGTTACATTACTAAGAGAGTTTCTTTAACTCATTTTAATTATCTCTAAACACCACTTAATGAGAGTCACAGGGTCATGCATTGTCTCTCCCACTGAACTTGTATGGCACTGCCATTCTGTCTTTCCAGGATATTGACATAAAACAGGGACAGTTTCCTAAATTTCTTGAAGCTCTTATCATTGGTACATTCTCATAACCTTTCTATTGGGCAAAAGATACTCATTTAAATGCAAAAATAGTAAACTATTTATACATGTCAATAACAGCTCACTTTTATGAATAACTATATTTTTAAAAAGAATTAGTGACAACTGTGAAATTGGTTTACACTTTTAATAGTTTTACTGAGATACAATTTATCATACACTTCACCCATTTCAAATATGCAATTCAGTGGAGTTTAGTATATGGACAGACTTGTGGAATGATCACCGCTTCAAGATTAGCATACGGTCATCACCCCGAGGAGAACCTGTGCCCTTAGCACCAGCCCTCTTTTCCTGAAATCCCACTACCTGAAGCAACCTCCAGTCTATTTTCTGTCTGAACATTTACTTTTCTGAACATCCTGTATAAAGAAAATCATATAATGAATAGACACTTTTGTGACTGGCCACTTTCTTTTGGGTAATGTTACCAAGATTCATCCGTGTTGTAGCATTTCTTTCTATAGCACCTCTTTAACATGTGACTGTTCCACAGCCCCTTCCCATGACCATATTGCCTGGTAATTTCTCACTGCTCCCAGGTTGATGAAATCCCAACATAGAGAAAATAGCCATGCACATTAGCCCATGAGGTGATTTGTTTTTACCTGGTTACAACAGAGCAACAGCCCACAAAACCATGCAGTCTGTTCTCCTACAAAAGGTAATCAATAAACTGATCAGTTGTTTGTTTGTTATAGACAACCATTCATAGAGCACTGGCCATGGGACAATAAGATGTTAAGATGGTCTCAAAGGCGACCTGTGAAGAAAAGTGGTTCTCTACTCATAATTGCAGTGAGTGCCCCTCACATTCAGATGGCATGTTCCCGTATAAATCGCTCTCTTTTCTTTTGTTTTTAATTTATTTTTAGTTTT
Organism: Panthera onca; assembly: GCF_046562875.1. Classification (NCBI taxonomy): domain Eukaryota; kingdom Metazoa; phylum Chordata; class Mammalia; order Carnivora; family Felidae; genus Panthera; species Panthera onca. The sequence goes on along the minus strand of NC_138347.1, from coordinate 9,324,942 downwards.
GAGACAGAGAGAGACAGAGCATGAGCAGGGGAGGGGCAGAGAGAGAGGGAGACACAGAATCCGAAGCAGGCTCCAGGCTCTGAGCTATCAGCACAGAGCCCGACGCGGGGCTCGGACCCACGGACCATGAGTTCATGACCCGAGCCAAAGTCAGCCACTGAACCGACTGAGCCACCCAGGTGCCCCTCAGTCTCTTTTCTTTATGGGACATCTGGGCACTGTGCTCTCCAGTAGATCATTTCTATGACATCATCTGAGACATTATGAGTGTTACAAAGCTCAAAACTGTACCGTATCTTTCACTTATATAAGACTACATTAACACTCTTAGCATACTGCTAATTGTCTCCCAAATGGACAAATGCAGGAATTTTGGTACTCATCACTCTCATGCATGTGATTCTATGTGACTATTTGTGTTGTATTTTAGGCAGTGTGGTCACTGTGTCTAGCATAACGAGCTTCATAGCTCTTAAGAACTGCAGCTCAGAACTGCAGAACTCCAGAAGTGAGACCATCACAGAGGAGGAGCTGGTGGGGCTCATGAACAAGTTCGTGGAAGACACAAAGAGTGGGGTACACAGGAAGGAGGGCTGGCCTGATACGAGGGCACTCACATATGGAGTGTCAAAGATGGGTGTCACCGTCCTGTCCAGAATCCATGCCAGGAAACTGAGTGAGCAGAGGAGGGGAGACAGGATCCTCCTGAATGCCTGCTGCCCTAGGTGGGTGAGAACAGACATGGGTGGACCTACAGCCATTAAAATCCCAGAAGAAGGAGCAGAGACCCCCGTCTACTCGGCCCTTTTGCCCTCGCATGCTAAGGAGCCTCACAGGGAGTTTGTTACGGAGAAGAACGTTGAACAATGAGGACCCCACCCTCAGTTCCCTCCATGGAACCCATTATGATACTGCCACGATTTGACCAAAAGAACTCTTACACTGTGAACAATTTCCTTAACCAAAAAGATAAATAAATAAAAGGAAGAATCAGTGTCCATACCGAATACTCACAATGAATTGGCTACTAATTCTGTGAAGTCTTTTGTGATTTCTTCTGTGATATATAAGGGGAAAAAATGAAATTGATGAAAATAATAAATGAACATCATAGATGAATAAACAGGTTAAGTAAATGTCCACGTGTGCAAATTGTTTCATGCCAACCAGCCCAAATTCTAACAGACCATAAGCTAGGTCAACAGAAGGGACAGTTTAACTCAGGGGTTGGTAAACATTAGTGAATGAGCCAAATAGTGAATATGGTTGCCTTTGTACACCAATGGTCTCTTTTGGACCCACTCAAATCTGCCGTTCTAGCTTGAAAGTCAACAGAGACGACTTACAATCTCATGAATGGGGCTGGGTATCCCTAGCCAGCATACTTTATCAGCCTCTACTATGACATGGGCAACCCCACCACAGATAGACATTCACTGTGGTCTCGTTAAATATCAAAGTCATTGGAGGAAAAGGAGCTGCAAGGTGTGAAATGGGAGTGGGCACTAGAGGCATATCCATGAGACAACCTGAGACAAGGGGGAAAAGGGAATATGGGTTGGTATCAGTGCATATGAAAGAATTACTGTCAAATCTCAAGGCTAATGTGCTATTCATGTAGGGATAAATGGCCACCAAGTGTGTAACATTAACACAGTTCAGCAAAGCCTCCACAGAAGATGAACATATAAGGAAAGTGAAATACTCATCATTGTTGGGGCTTGTTTGGTGGACACATGGGTGTCCGCAGTCCTATTCTTCCCACTTTTCTCTCTGAGAGCTTTCAAGACAAACATCTGGAAATAAAAAGGTCTTGGCTCTGCTGCCTTACGCGACGACCTTGAGCAAAACCCTGCCTGTTGCTGTCTGTCAATCTCCTCAAGTGTACAATTCAGGGGAACTCATAGGATTGCCGAGAAGAGGAAAGGCACTAATGCAGGTGAGCAGGCTGCAAACAAGGGCGGTGCAAAGTGCCCTCCGTAGGCGTCCCCGGACTGGGGCCTGACACCTCCAGGGCCCAGAGGGGAGCTTCTTACTGCCCCACACCCAGCCTGGCTCCCGGGGGGCCTCCCACCACCTCCCACCCCTCCCAGAAGCATCCATGTGGTACAGACTCCCTCGTCTTGTGATTATTTTCCAGTCTTCACCAGGGGTTTCAGGCTGACAGAAATGAGAACTGATGGGCCCTGCAAGCAAGTGTGGACTAGGGTCCACACTTTAAAAGTCTTTCCCTTCAGAAGGGCTATGATTTTCTCTCTGTTATTTGGCTTTTCTAAACTGACCCACGATGAATAACAAATTCTAGGACAAAACAGTAGCATGTCAACTGCTGGGTTGGAAATGTACCCCAGTATCACAGAGATCTTTTTTCCCTGATGCTTTAAAAATAACACCTATTTGTATATAACACGTAGCAACTGTGACCTTGGACAAACATAAGAAATAGGCAGTATAGGCGAACAGGAGATTATGTAACCATTAGATCAAACATTCCAAGCAACTCCTTGGCCACAGTAAGTGTTCATAAACATTCCCTCCCACTTGGGGCCCATTGGGAATTACACAGAAGGAGAAGCCCTGCTCACACCCCAGTCTCAGCACAGGACCTAATTCTCTGTTTCTCCCTCTTGAGATTCTCCTAAAAGAGCAAAGAAGTCTGTGTCCTCCGACAGTTCCCCTGTAAAAGTAATTTCACTGAGGGGTGCCTGGGTGGCTCAGTCTGTTGAGCATCCGACTTTGGCTCAGGTCATGATCTCACGGTCTGTGAGTTTGAGCCCCGTATCCGGCTCTGTGCTGACAGCTCAGAGCCTGGAAGCTGTTTTGGATTCTGCGTCTCCCTGTCTCTCTCTGCCCCTCCCCCACTCATGCTCTGTCTCTCTCTCTCTGTCAATAATAAGTAAACATTACAAATTAAAAAAAAAAGTAATTTCACTGCATCTTGGAAGAAAGCATCCATTCCCATTCTACAGAAGAAGGACATGTTCCTGAGACAATATCCGTACTCCTTTTCTTCTGTTGAGGTTTCTCCAAAATAATATTAGTTCACTTACCATGCATCTCTAGCCCCTACTAACCTATGACCAACACCTTTCTTTGGATAGCAAAGCAGTCCAACCAGAACTAATGCTGGGCCCAGAGGACAGATCCTAAGAGGACACAGTCCCGGTTGGCCTCAGGGTGCAGCCCCAGGAGGTACAGATTTGTTATAGCGTCATTAGGAAACCTTCTGGAATATTGTCCCCTCCTTTCATAGAAGAACGAAGGCGGGGCCTCGGGCTCTAGGACTCACAGCACTGGATCCCAGAAACAGTTTTGCTGGCATCTCTGACTGTGGCCAGGCCTTGCCCTCGGTTTGGCCCACAGCTCCATCCGCTACACACACAGAGCCTCACTCGCGTTCCACACAGCTATGTGTTCGGACACCCGCGTGGCGCTGGTGACCGGGGCCAACAAGGGCATCGGCTTGGCCACCGTGCGTGACCTGTGCCGGCAGTTCTCCGGGGACGTGGTGCTCACGGCACGGGACGAGGCGCGGGGACGGGCGGCCGTGCAGCAGCTCCAGGCCGAGGGCCTGAGTCCGCGCTTCCACCTGCTGGACATCGACGACCTGCAGAGCATCCGCGCCCTGCGCGACTTCTTGCGCAAGGAGTACGGGGGCCTGGACGTGCTGGTCAACAATGCAGCCGTCTTCTTTGACAGTAAGGACGTGGGAACTCTTAGGTCAGGAGACTTCCCTTAGGGGACCACCCAGGGTGGGTTGGGGCCGGTGTGTGAACCGCTGCTCTGGGGCCGTAGCTCAGAGGGGATCTAGAACGACCTCCCTAGGGAAGAAGATAGTCAGGAGGCACAGGGAGAGCAGAACCCTCCAGAAGTTGCAAGCCTTTCCAGCCAGAGAACTTTGGCATTGTCATGGATCAGACTCTCAGGGACCTCCCCCAGGTTGTTGCAAGCTACTCTCATGGGACTTGAGCGTCTCCATGAATTTTTAAATTATTACTAAATATACAAAACCCCACAGGGCCACCTGAAGAGATACCATTGCACCTTACCTTAGCGTCTTGCAGTGAGTGGTGTCAACCTACAAAGCCACCCAGCATCAACCAGTCAGATAATAAATGTTGGGATAAACTGTTCACTATCCTACACACTATTGAGAATTCACCCGATTACACACAAATGCTATTGTCACTGCATCAAATTTTCTCAATGGCTACTACTTATTAACCTATTCTCCTTCTCCCCTACAAGTTGGTGACCCCACCCCCTTACATATTCAAGCAGAAGTGACGATGAAAACAAACTTCTTTGGTACCCGAGACGTGTGCACAGAACTGCTGCCTCTAATGAGACCCCAAGGTAGGTTAATTGTTAACCAGATCTCTATGGGCTCAGAATCCATTCAAAAGGCCAATGTTTGCTCCGTTTCTTGACATGGAAAGACAAACCAAAAGACAGAATTATGGCCTTAAGGACATTGAGGGATAGTAGATATTATCATTTTTTAATCCTTTCTTCAAAAAGAGGTTTACTGAAATAATGTAGCCACAAAAACAAAATAAGAATCTACAACACCCAGGTGCTCACCACCAATCTTAACCAGGCAATCAGTATCAAGGCCATGTAATCCCCTTCCCACATTCCATATCTTTTCCCTCCCATTCCCCCAAATTCCTATTGCTGAATTTAAAGGATACTCTCCTTAAAGGGATGAGCTGTTGTTCTTTTTTCTCTCTAAATTATACCAGGCACTTATCTCAAAAAAGATATGAAGGTATAAGCTGTGGTGCCTCAATGGCTCAGTCAGTTAAGCGTCTGACTCTTGATTTCGCCTCATGTCACGATCTCACAGTTTCGTGAATTCAAGCCCCACATCGGCCTGTTGCTGACAGCACAGAGCCTGCTTGAGATTCTCCCTCTCTCTCTGACCCTCCCCTGCTCACACTCTCTGTCTTTATAAAAAATAAATAACACATAAACACACAAAAAGATATTAAGATATAAACATCTCTGAAGAATTGAGCAAACATTGGAAATCTGAGCACTCTTGTTCATTAGATATAAGGTTCAAGTAAAGATGGAAATACAGTCTTGTTAAGGCTACACTTACCCAGGAAACTTAGAAAAGTTGCTCTCAACCTTCACATGAGAAGATACTGCTTTGAAATATCCTGTAGACTGAAAAACCACTAGAGAAATTTGGAGAGAAAGTGACAATAGCAAATGTATCTCACTCACACTCACTCTGACATATTGATTCTAGAAAGGATAGGTGGCTGGACATTTCTAGGTGTGATGTGCTAGGCATTTTATATATAGTCCCCATTAAGAACCTGGAGGAATAATGGATTTCAAGGTCACAAGCACAGCTGGCTGAAGACCGAGGTCATGCGACATCCAAACTAGTGGTTCTTCCCACTACTCAAGGTCCTCAAATCATTTTCCCTACATCTCTCTTCTTCAAATGAAGCCTTACCCAGTAAGACAAGGGAAACAGAAAATAAAAGGACTCTTCCTGATTGGGTCAATGTCTTCCTTATCACAGGACTCCCAGGTACCTCAGGGAAAACCACAGGAGGCATATTTTAAAACTTTGAAGTGTTTTCTGAAAACCTCTTATCACTCAAGAGACTGAAGAAATGGTAATCTTAATATCAGAAAACATGAATCTTTCAGGGAATGTGATGAATGTGAAATCATCAAAGGTCACAAAAACCAGCTTGGACCTACAAACTGAATTTCCTTGAGAGTCAAATACTGCCCTTGAAGTTTGTGACCCCAGATGAGTGATGATGTCTAAAATACCCTGTGTTGTGTAGATCACTGTGGCTCTGGTTGAGGACAGTGAGGTTTGGAGAGTAGGAGATAGTGAGAGATTTCCTAACAATAGATCCCTGGTCACATACAGAGTAATGGTCTGGATAAACTGTAAGCCCAACATACAACCTGGCCCCAGCAGTGCACAAGAGTCCTTTCTGACCTAGGTGACGTGCTTTTCACAGTGACTATGACAGGGCAATCCTTTTACACACGATCTCACACACAGTGTCACACACTCACAGTCACATTCACATACAGTCTCTTTCACACACACTCGCATTCACACAAATCTCACACACTCCTGTGAACTCACACACCCTTAACATAAGGATGTCAGGAGGGCCCATACACTCCTTGGCACACAGTCTGTGTGCCTTCCAGTTCAGAGTCCTCAAAATAACACTTGAAAACCATGAGTCCGCTATGATGACAAAAATGTTTGGATCAGGGACTCTGCTGTGGAAGCTCTAAAAGTACTTCCCAATCCTGTGTGTGTCCTGTCCTGAGCTGTCAGACCGGAAGGGTCTAAAGGGTCCCACTTCTAAGGGGAAGCCCCCTGACAACCACCCTGCCCACTTGCAGATGTGGTCAGTGCAGGGGACAGGCCTGGGTTGAGGGAATGGTTGCAGCATCTACTACAAGGAATTTACCTACAAAACCTTTTACTCCCTGCCAGGCTTCCCTCAAATACACAGGTAAGCATTCTCACAGGTGATTCTAGACTTCCCAAGACAGACAATATAGAAGAGAAACAGGGTATCTTTATTACAAACAGCCTGTAGAAAGTTAGAAGAATTTCTCCATCTACTGACTATACTAAAGGTATGTAAGAAATAGTTCCTAGCCCCTATGAGTAAATGCATTGGCCTTTCTGGTATACCAGTTACCCCAGTGTGGGTTCCTCTGCCCCAGTCTTGTTCTTTTTCAAAGATTTCTTTCTCTCTGTTGCAATTTTGAATCATGAAACATAGTTTATTATATTATTACCCAGGCATATAATATTTTTGAAAATAAAATAAATATGTTTAGTGGTAAGTAATAAAACCTGAGAGGTGCTTCTGAAACATTTGACAAACATGTTCTGTTAATCCTACACCAAATACGCTGTAGATGAAAGGAAGGACTGGAATAACAGATCCCTTTCTAAAAGGTGTTCAGCTTAGAAAACTGTTACATTAATAAGATAGTTTATATAATTCATTTTCATTGTTTCTAAACACCACCAATGAGAGCCACAGGGTCATGCATGATCTCTCCCACTGAACTTGTATGGCACTGCCATTCCTTAGTGGGATGGAGGTCAGAGTTAAGTGACCATGACTGTCTTTCCTGGATATTTACATGAAAAAGGGAGAGTTTCCTAATTTTCTTGTACCTTTTGACTTTTTTTATAATCTAAAAGTACTCACTGAAATATAAAAATACAATCAATATTTAAATGTAAAAATAGTAAACTATATATGTCAATATAATGTCATTTTTATGACTACTGATATATTTTTAAAAAACAGTGAGTGAGAAATGTGTCATTGCTTTGCACCTTTAATAGCTTTATTGAGATAAAGTTCACCTACCATACACTTCACCCATTTCAGGTATGCAATTCACTGGATTTTAGTATTGACAGAGTTGTAGAACCATCACAACTTCAAGATTAACACACTGAAATCACCCTAAGGAGACCCTTCGCCCTTAGCTATCTGCCCTCTGTTACCCCTTTCCCCCTGCCCTAAGCAACCACCAATCTACTCCCTGTCTCTAGACTTCGTTGTTCTGGACATCTCATACACAGAATCGCATAACGAGTGGTGTTGTGTAACTGGCCTCTTTAACGCTGGACAATGTCGTCAGTTGTCATTCACGTTGTAGCATGTACTTCATTTCTTTTTATGGCATCTCTTTAACATGTCAGTTTTCCACTCCCTTCCACGACCACATTGCCTGGCATTCTGTCATTGCTCCCAAGTTGATGAAATCACAAACATAGAGAAAATAGCTTGCAAGTCCGCTCAGTGAGGTGATTTGCTTTTCCTGGCTCATCAGAGTGACAGCCTATCAATGCAGTGCTGTCTTTCACCTTCGAAAGGCCTTCAATAAACTGATCAGCTCTTTGTTGGTCAATAAACATCTGTTCATACAACATCATCTAAGTGACCATAAGATTTTTAGGGGGCTTCAAAGGGGACCTGTGAAGGAAAAGTGAATCTCTATTCATGAATGCGTGAGTGCCTCCTTACAGTCCACTTAACATGTTACTGGATAAGCCATTTTCTTTTTTTTAGGGAACATCTGGGCACTGCCTCCCCATTAGATTCTTTTTTTGACATTATATGAGATATTAAGGGTATAACAATTTTCATGTTCTTCGCTTATAGAGTCTTCATTAACACTCATAGAAAACTGGTAATTGTCTCCCAAATGGACAGATTTTAGCAAATTTGGTATTCATCATTCTCATGGATGCCATTCTATGTGATTTATTTGTGTTGTATTTTAGGCAGAGTGGTCAATGTGTCTAGTATAATGAGCTTTGTAGCTCTTGAATACTGTAGCCCAGGACTGCAGCAGAAGTTCAGAAGTGAGACCATCACAGAGGAGGAGCTGGTGGGGCTCATGAACAAGTTTGTGGACGATGTAAAGAACGGAGTACACCAGAACGAGGGCTGGCCTGATATGAAAGTAGTCACATATGGAGTGTCAGAGATGGGTCTCACAGTCCTGTCCAGAATCTATGCCAGGAAACTGAGTGAGCAGAGGAGAGGGGACAAGATCCTCCTGAATGACTGCTGCCCTGGGTGGGTGAGAACAGACATGGGTGGGCCAAAAGGCATCAAAACCATAGAAGAAGGAGCAGAGACTCCTGTCTACTTGGCCCTTTTGCCCTTGGATGCTAAGGGGCCTCACGGGGAGTTTGTTATGGAGAAGAAAGTTGAACAATGGGGACTCCGCCCTCAGTTCCCTCCATGGGTCCCATTATGATACTGCCATGATTTGACCAAACAGATTACACTGTCACCAATGTCCTTATAAAAAAAAAAAAAGAAAGGAAGAAAAGAAGAGAAAAGAAAAAGGAAGAAAAGAAAAGAATCACTATCCATATCAAGTACTCACACTGAATTGGCTACTAATTCTGTGAAATCTTTTGTGATTTCTTCTGTGATATATGAGTAGAAAGAGTGGAATTAATGACTATCATGAATCAACATCATAGATGAATAAACAGTTCTAAGTAAATGTCCACGTGTACGCATTGTTTCTTGCCAACCAGTCCCAAAATCTAATAGGCCCTACTAGGTCAAGAGAAGGGACAGTTTAACTCAGAGGTTGGTAGACATTAGTGAAAGAGCCATATGCTGAATATATTTGCCTTTGCAGGCCAATGGTCTCTGTTGGATATACTCAAATCTGCTGCTGTAGCCTGAAAGTCACCACAGACAATATAAAAACCCATGAATGGGGTGGAATTTCCCTTGCCAGCATACTTTATCAGCATCTATGACAGCCTCTATGACATGGGCATGCCACCATGGACAGACATCCTCTGTGGTCTCTTTGAATATCACACTCAATGGGGAAAAGTCAACTGCAAGGTGTGAAATGGGAATGGGCACTTAAGATGCATCCATAAGACAATGTGAGACAAGGGGGAAAAGGGAATATGGATTGGTATCAATGCGTATGAAAGAATTACCGTCAAATCTCCTCAAGGCTAATGTGCTATTCATGTAGGGATAAATGGTCACCAAGTGTGTAACACTAACACAGTTCAGCAAAGCCTCCACAGAAGATGAACACATAAGGAAAGTGAAATACTCATCATTGTTGGGGCTAGTTTGGTGGACACATGGGTGTCCGCAGTCCTATTCTTCCCACTTTTCTCTCTGAGAGCTTTCAAGACAAACATCTGGAAATAAAAAGGTCTTGGCTCTGCTGCCTTACGCGACGACCTTGAGCAAAACCCTGCCTGTTGCTGTCTGTCAATCTCCTCAAGTGTACAATTCAGGGGAACTCATAGGATTGCCGAGAAGAGGAAAGGCACTAATACAGGTGAGCAGGCTGCAAACAAGAGCGGTGCAAAGTGCCCTCCGTAGGCGTCCCTGGACTGGGGCCTGACACCTCCAGGGCCCAGAGGGGAGCTTCTTACTGCCCCACACCCAGCCTGGCTCCCGGGGGGCCTCCCACCACCTCCCACCCCTCCCAGAAGCATCCATGTGGTACAGACTTCCTGCCCTCATGATTATTTTCCAGTCTTCACCAGGGGTTTCAGGCTGACAGAAATGAGAACTGATGGGCCCTGCAAGCAAGTGTTGGGTCCATACTTTATGTCTTTCCCTTCAGGGGGTCTTGAGTGACTCAGTCAGTTGAGTGTCTAACTTTGGCTCAGGTCATTATCTCAAGGTTCATGAGCCCCACATGGGATTCTGCCATCAGCACAGAGCCCACTTCAGATCTCTCTCTCTCTCTCTCTCTCTCTCTCTCTCTGTCCCCCTCCCCTGCTTTCTTTTTCTCTCTTTCAGAATAAATAAACTTTAAACAACCTAAAAGTCTTTCCCTTCAAAGGGGCTATTAATTTTCTCTCTGTTATCTGGCTATTCTAAACTGACCCATGAGGAGCATCAATGTCTAGGACAAAACAATAGCATGTCAACTGCTGGTTTGGAAATGTATCCCAGTATCACAGAGATCTCTTTTCCTTGATACCTTAAAAATAACACCAAATTATATATAACACTTATTAACTAAAACCTTGGTCTACACCAAATATAAGCACTTTATAACCATTAAAGCAGACATCCCAAGCAATTCCTCAGCCACAGTGAGCTTCACAAACATTCCCTCCCACTCGGGGCCCACTGGGAATCACACTGAGGGAGGAGTCCTGCCCACACCCAAGTCCCAGCACAGGACCTCACTCTCTGTATCTCTCTCTTGAGTTTCTACTGAGAAAGCAGGGGATCTGTGTCCTCAGAAGCACTTCCCTGTACAACCAGTTTCACTGCATCTTAGAAGAAGGCAAACTTTCCCATTCTACAGAGGAAGAAGGACACATTCCCAACACAATGGCTATATTCCTTTCTTCCTGATGGGGTTTTCCCAAAATATGTTTAGTTCTACTACCATGAATCTCTAGCTCCTATTAGCCTGTGACTACCCATTTTCTTTCTGAGGAGCACATCAGTCCGTCCTGAACCATTGCTGAGCTCAGAGGAGGGATCCTAGGAGTGGGGAGTTCCATCTGGGTTCAGGGTACAACCCTGGGAGAGACAGACCTGGCATAGCATCTTTAAGGAACCATCTGGAACCTTTGGCTCCTCCTTTGATGGGGGATAGGGCCTCTGGCTCTAGGGGTAACAGCCCTGGATCCTAGAACACAGTTCTACTGACATCTGTGCCAGTGCCCGGGGCCAAAACACACACCCAGTGTCTTATGATGTCTGCTTTCCAAACTCAAGTGCCTCGCTCAGCCTGGTAGGCCTGCAGCCACATGGTGCTGGTGACTAGGTCCAACTAGGCTTTGCCATCATGGGTGTTCTGTGCCAGCAGGTCTCAGGGAACATGGTGCTCGCAAACATGCTTCCCCCTGCCTTACATCCATGACCTGCAGAGCAGCCATGCACTGCTCAACTTCCTACGCAAGGAGTGCGGGGGTCTGGAAGTGCTGGTCAGCAACATGGGCATCGTCTTCTACTCCTCCCCTCTTGGCGTGATCTAGTCAGGTTAGTGGAATCTTCACTACCTCCAATTCATAAAGCCAGCCTAAAACCTGTCACCTGCCTAGAATATTCCAGGATCTCCAGACACGCGTATTTGTCTTCCTGCCTCTCCACCTGCACTTATGCCCTCCCTTCCTGCCTCAAATCCCTTTAACCCCATCTAAAACCAACATTTCCTGAGGACACTGATTTTTCTTTTTTTTATTAAAATAATTTTATTAGAAAGTTTATTAGAAAGTTTACATAGTTCAAGGGACAAACTGGCAGCATTTTCGACAAGAGAGAGTGTACACTTTTCAAATGACAGAGAAGATTATTTCAAATAGCAAGGTTTTAGGCCTAAAAAATTATTAAATTCATTAAAGCAGCAATGTGATATGTCATATTTTCTGGGAACTGTGAAATGATAGTAGAAACCTTAAATTTAAGTGTAAAGAACACGTAAAATGTAACTAAAGGCTTACTATATTTTTAAAATATTTTCTACATTTTTTTAATTTTTAATTTATATCCAAGTTAGTTAGCATATGGTAGATATTTTTTTTAATTTTAATTTTTTTTAAACATTGACATCCAAATTATTTAGCATATAGTGCAACAATGATTTCAGGAGTAGATTCCTTAGTGCCCCTTACCCATTTAGCCCATCTCCCCTCCCACAACTCCTCCTGTAACCCTCTGTTCTCCATATTTATGAGTCTCTTATGTTTTGTCCCCCTCTCTGTTTTTACATTATTTTTGTTTCCCTTCCCTTATGTTCATCTGTTTTGTCCCTTAAAGTCCTCATATGAGTGCAGTCATATGATATTTGTCTTTCTCTGACTGATTTCACTTAGCATAATACCCTCCAGTTCCATCCACGTAGTTGCAAATGGCAAGATTTCATTCTTTTTGATTGTTGAGCAATATTCCATTGTATAGATATACCACATCTTCTTTATTCATTCATCCGTTGATGGGCATTTGGGCTGTTTCCATACTTTGGCTATTGTCAATAGTGCTGCTATAAACATTGGGGTGCATATGTCCCTTCAAAATGGCATACCCGTATCCCTTGGATAAATACCTAGTGGTACAATTGCTGGGTCATGGGATGTTCTATTTTTAGTTTTTTGAGGAACCTCCATACTGTTTTCCACAGTGACTATACCAGCTTGCATTCCCAGATGCTGCTTTTTCCATTTCCTCTGTTCACTGTAGCTTCTCTCCAGTTTGTGCTCCTCTGGAAGACTGCAACTTATTAACTAGATTCAGGACCCCCATCAGTTTGGTGTTTCTGTGGGTAAACCAGGGATAGGACTTCCTACTGTCATCTTGCTGATGTTAGTCTTCAGATGGTTTTTGCCTAAAGCTGAAAGGTCAACTCTTCCCTGAACCTCTAGCCTACAGGCCTGCCTTGCTGATTTGGATTTGTCAGCTTCCAAAATTGTGACTCATTTCTTATAATTCCTTAAAATAAATCTCTCTCACTCACTCTTTTCCTCTCTTCCTTTGTGCATGTGTACACACACACACACACACACACACACACCCTATCAGTTCATTTTTCTCTGGAGATTCTAGATTGGTTAATACGTATGGCAAAAGAAAAAATACTACTCTATATTGGAATAGATGCATTAAATTGGGATTTCCAGCAGAGGAACCTATCCTGGATTATCTTGGAGGGCTCTCAAAGCCATCACATGTACCCTTATTGATAGAGGCAGAGGAAGTTTTGAGGATGAAGAGGAGTCATGTGACCATGGAAGCAGTGAGTGAACTGATGTAGCCACAAGGAAAGAAACACCTTTAGCCACCAGAAGAGGGAAGAGGTAAGGAAGGGTCTTCCCTAGAAACCGGAGAGTGCACAGTCCTGGAAGCACCTTGATTTCAGACCTCTGGCCTCTGGAGCTTCAAGAGACTAGATCGCTGTTGTTTTAACTGGGTACAGTTTGTAATCATTTGTTACGGTAGCCCCGGAAAAGTAAGATCCCCATGTTCCTTGTTTACTTAGCAGTTTGGCCACATTGGTGACTCAGTGTAAGTTTTGGCAGATTACCTTAAAGATCCCCCAGGTAAAAACCTCTGGCATTTCTTCCTGGCAGCTCTCCCTATAGAAGAACAAAGAGTTCGGAAAGTTCTTTGCCTTCAGTCAAAGGCAAGGAACACACACACTCAGCAATTATGTCTCTCCTTCTGCGAGTGCTCTTGGTCTCTGTCGTAGGGCTCCCACCTCTCCCTACACACAGAACATGCTATCCAGCGGGACAGGACACTGTCAGCTCTGCATGCAGTTCAAAAAGAGAGCTTACCACATGCACCTGGGTCCAGGAGCAGGTGACTTTGAAACCTCTTGCCTATCAGTGACCAGTACAGTTTCCTAAATGCAGAGTCTAAGCAAGTGTCCATGAGCTGGGAAGAGATCAGGGGGAAAGAAGTAGTGGGAACAAGAGAGGTTTTGTACAGGTTGGCTGAGTAACAAACATGCAGTAGTGGCAATATCATAATTCAGGGGGAAGCGGTTGATGGTAGAGCCATGCATAGAATATAGTGATATAACAAAAGCAGTTTACAAAATTGTTCTGTAACTTGTTCTGGAAATTCTGAAAATGCCAGAATATCTGTGGCTTCCATTTAATTTCTATCAAGAGGCCCAAGCTCCTTCCCATTGGACTCAGCAACAGCTTGCTTGGTCTTGTGTTCCAGAAAGTTAAGAGTATAAACAGTAAACTGTTTAAACACAGACTATTTCAACAACTGACCTAGTTTACAAATTCTTATCCATCTCTGCCCAGATCCCAGTCTCAATAACTCCTGCCTTAAAACTCACTTATGACTAACTCTTTACCAAAAAACAAACAACAATAACAGAAACAAAAACCCAGACTCTTATAAAACCCAATTGCTCAAATTATTGAGGAGATAGTTTGATGATTTCATTTGGTCAGTGGAACTTCTGACTGACAAGTTTCTAATAAACTCAGCTTGTGGGGTTTTCTTTTCAATCACAAAAGTTTTCCTGGTGCTTTTATGGGGATGTTCAACAGACTTGGAGGTCCAGTGATATAGCCAAAATCTCCTCATCCATTTTGGCCCAAGATCCGACATCATTAACAGCATACATCCCCCAAACCCCTGAGTACCCCTATCTGAGGTCCTCAGCTGTCATTGCCACTGTGTCTCCAACATTAAGTCTGAGCTCCCATTCCTTTTCCTTGAACTCCTTAGCTGAGATTATTTTAAATTCAATCAGTATCCTTCAAGAATTGTTCAACTTCCAATACTAATCCAACTTCTATTCAAATTCCTTGTTGGAAATCTGACTAAGCATTTATTGACAACTTATTCTTCTTTTTACCACTCATGATGTTTTCTGTCTATAAGAGGAAGCTCTTAGTAAGGTAGGGGGCCTACAGAGGTCTGAAAAGTCTACCTCTAAACTGGCCGTGAGGATAAATGAATAAAAGGTCTTACTACTCTGCCTTCCTTTCTTAGACATCTCTGCCTTCGATTGCCCATCAAAACTTTACAACAGCTTTCTTTAGTTTGCTCTGTATGAAAGAAATCGCTTCTAGCAGAAATCTTCTCACCACACTCCATCTTCCAGGGCCATTGATTTATCATTTCAATGACTGGAAATGCCTCAACTTCAGGTTGAGGGGCCCAAGACATGGGTTTTATAGAAGTAACACTTCCTACTGACCGCTAGCCAATTCCACATGGATTCACCTGTTAACTAACTCATCTACAATTCTACCTGGCAGAGGTCTGGCTTGTTACGTGTATTCCCACTTAATCCCAACGCCCTCCTATGTGCCATAATATATGCCATAATTCTACCAAGGGTAATATGAACTTGCAATGGCCACTATGGTGATATTTTGATATGACAAAAATATATGATCTAAGGGGTACATTAAAAAACAGACTAAACAAACCCCTAATATTTTGGTCAACACTTTTGATTGGTATGAGTAAGCTTCAAAAAGAAATTCAGACTCAAAATTGGACATTTACAATATAGCTTAGCCAAAGCTAATGAAAATGGGTCAAGCTTAAAACTGTGTATCCATTAGACTCATCATGAGCACACATACCATGTGTAAACCTCCCTCTTTTTCCCACCCACATGCCTTCTCTAGCTTCTGCCTCTACCTAGCTATGACTCCCTTTCCTTTCCCTCTAGTCTACCTGAATCATGAAAGGCTCAATAGCCCCTTACAACTGGAAACCTTAAAATAGACTTGAGAGACTTCTAGGTGGCTCAGTTGGTTGAGTGTCTGACTGTTGTTTTTTGGCTCAGGTCATGATCTCATGGATTGTGAGTTTGAACACCATGCTAGGCTCTGTGCTGGAGGTGCAGAGTTGGCTTGGGATTCTCTCTCTCTCCCTGTCTCTCTCTGCCCCTCCCCTGCTCGCTCACTCTCTCTCTCAAAATAAATAAATAAACTTTACTGGCGACATAGGTAGGTAGGAAGGTAGGTAGGTAGGTAGATTAAAAAAAAAATAGACTTGAAATCATTGCCTGGGTAAGAATTCAGAGACATCAATGACTATCTTAATGTTTATTGAGAAACTCAAAATAGTCTTATGAAATTATAATTCTGGACTGCCAGGCTTATATTGACTCGCACACTGGTGGGCTTCTCAGATGCCAAATCTTAGATGAAAACGACTCGCTAGGATGAAACCACACAAAATGTTAGGAAACCTGAATTCTGGAGGACAGCCTATTAGGACAAGGCTATCAGAATAGAAGACAAGCTCCTAAGGATCCCATCAGAAACATCCCCTGTAAACACTGACTAGACTCTTCCTCAGTTTTATAAATAAGACAAAGATCAAACTATGGTCAATTCAAAGACAGATTATTAAGCAACACTTAGTATAGATGCTAAGGTCAGTCTCAGTGTAGACCTGTTTTTGCGGTTTCTCAATGAATGAAAGCCTTAATAGAATATTTGACTAGGAAAAGCAAGTTAGGGTGGAAAATAACTCCCTTCCCTCAACTACAGCACTCAAAAGAATACCTTTAGAGGGGAAGAGAACAAACCCAGGATAAAACTCAGAATAAATTTAAGATTTTCCAATGTAAAAAATGACATGTTTCCCATAAAAATAATTGCTGGAACCATAAACAAGGAGATTCCCAGGCAAGTGCACTTGTCCATACTGCAAGCAAAAGGAGGGATGGGAAAAATAATTAACTTGTATTAGCTATGAAATAAAAAGAAAGGATTAAGAGGCCTAAACAGAAAAACAGCGTCCAATTTCATGTTGTACCTTTAAGTTCACCTGGAAACCTTTATCTAAATATAAAGGACCACTATACGAATTTATAATTGATGTGGGTATTGGGTTGAATAGGGTCCTCAAAAAATTCATGTCAACGCTGAGCCTGTGGATGTAACCTTGTTTGGAAACTGGGTCGCCAAGTAAACATGATGTCACACTGGATTACAAGAAGGCCCTATGAAGACACTGAGGACCTCACGTAACAAGAATCCCACATAACAAGAGAGTCGGAGAGTCGGTGCTTCTATAAACCAAAGGGATGCCAATAATTGCTGACAACCACCAAAGCCTAGGAAGAGGCATGGAAGGATTCTTCTCTAGAGCCTTCAGAGGTACCATGGCCCTGTCAATGCCCTGCTCTCTGACTTTAATCCTCCAAAACTGAGAGAATATTTTTCTTTTCTTTTAAGCCACCCAGTCTGTGGTACTTTGTCACGGCAAACATGGAAAATGAATACAATATGGATACTACCAAAAACAGCGAACCTACCACTGTCACAGAACCTTTCCTTCCGAAGTGGACGCCAGCCCACCAATTCTGAACTCCCATTTCCAAACACATAATTATCACTTTTGGACTTTAACAGGATAATCCTTCTTTGTGACACCTCATCTGCACATTTAAGAGAGAAAAGCCACTCACTAAGCCAAGGGAATTGCCAGATGAAATGACCTTCCAAGAGTTCCTCTTGAAATTCCTAAAGATTTCCTTATTTATAATCAAGTTAAAATTAATTTAGACACTAACTTACCACTGCCTTATGTTTAAATTAACCCCAAATGGAGGTACTCTGGACTGCTTTGGGACAAAGAATTCCAATGACAGTAGAATTATTGGAGCTGAACTCATTAAGGACTGATCCACGTACCTTGAAATTTCACAGTAACCTCGTAGACCAGAAAGTAAAGACATAAAGACCTGTAATGCAAATTATGATAGAAAATGAATCACGCCTTACAGGAATCTGAGAAATCCAATAGACAAAATTATCAATTTGTGCAGGATTTCTGAAGTATAAACACAAATAGGCATACCTTATTTTTCAGTGGTATCAAGCCCCAATACCAAACTATCCTTAATGCCACCTGAAGCCACTTTCTTTAGTCATAGACCTGTCCACTGCCTTCTTTAGCACCCTCTAGATCAGGGCACCAGTGCCTGTTTATTGAGCTTGGTAAGAGATAAAGTGGTAAGAAAGTACTTATACTAGTGCAGGATTCCTCTCTTATATGGATTATATCAGGAAAAGTTGGTCTCCTTGACTATGGATCTACCTGCTGATCTCTACTGTGTATCTCACTGTCTAGTGCTCCCCTACCCTTGTTGACTTGTGTCAAACCTGTAAGACACAATCAGACAACCTCATAAGGGTATTTGGGCCAAAAGTGGGTCACTGGATAGCCCCAATGACTGTTAATGGATTTGTTCTGCAAATAAAAAAAAAAAAGAAGAAGAAGAAAGGAAGGGAAAGGAAAGGAAAGGAAAGGGAAGGAAAGGGAAGGAGGAAAGAAACCAACTTGTTAGGTACTGCTCACAAATTAAACAGGGACTTAGCATCTCAATAAACTGATGCCCACTGTCAAGAAATTCCCTGATATCCCTGTGGATACATTTGGCTCACTCATTTTCCCTCTTTTTTTTTTTATTTTTTTTCAACATTTATTTATTTTTGAGACAGAGAGAGACAGAGCATGAACAGGGGAGGGGCAGAGAGAGAGGGAGACACAGAATCTGAAACAGGTTCCAGGCTCTGAGCGGTCAGCACAGAGCCCGACACGGGGCTCGAACTCACGGGCAGTGAGATCATGACCTGAGCCGAAGTCGGACACTTAACCGACTGAGCCACCCAGGCGCCCCTCATTTTCCCTCTTAAGAAAAAGCAGTCTTTAGACCTCCTACTTCAAAGAATAGAAAATCTGAAACCTCAAATTTTAACTCCAACAGAAAATTCTGGGCTGCTTTATTCTGTCCTCAGACATACCCATCTCACACTTTAAAGAAGGTCCAAAATGTGGTGCCAAAAACTCTACATGCTGTGGTTCAGAGATTGACAGCAGAACCCGACAGTGCCACCTAGACTAAGGATCTCCTTGCCTGAGAAATTCATAAGATTGCACAGGCAGTAGGATAAAACAGAGCCATTCTAGACGTATTACTGCCTTCTCAAGGCAGACCATGTGCCATCTTAAGGAAAAAATGTACTTCCATCCCTATGGAAATCTGTTCTTTGATGGTTAATGTTAATTAAAGAGATCTGGAAACAAAGACATTAGAAAATTCAATAATATGGGGGCACCTGGGTGACTCAGTTGGTCAAGCGTTCGCCTCTTGGTTTCACTCAGGTCATGATATTGCCATTTTATGGGTTAGAGCCCTGCATTGGGCTCTGCGATGGCAGCACAGAGCCTGCTTGGGATTCTCTCTCTCCTTCTCTCTCTGCCCCTCTGTTTCCTTCAAAATAACTAAATAAACTTTTTAAAAAATTAATGTTTATTTATTTTTGAGAGACACAGAGAGAGCGAGAGCAGGGGAGGGGCAGAGAGAGAGGGAGACCCAGAATCTGAAGCAGGCTCCAGGCTCTGAGCTGTCAGCACAGAGCCTGATGCAGGGCTTGAACTCCTGAAGCACGAGACCATGACCTGAGTGAAGTCGGATGCTTAGCCAGGGACCCCAAAATAAATAAACTTTAAAAAAAAAAGGAAAGAAAATTGGATAATCTGGATAATACCCCATATCTGGTTCACCAGGCTCTTCGAATTGGAGGTAAGATCTGTTTTCTTGGCTTCAAGTAGACATCCTTGGCTTAGAAGTAGACTACCAACTCAGTATTTGCTAGTGTCACAATGATCAAATATATGACCGCACAGAATCTTAAATTTTGCCACACAGTTGCTGTTTTATCAGCTGATCTTGTTGACAGAAGCAAAACATAATGTCTACTAAACTCAGGTGATCTCCATCATGACTGTGTACTTAACCCAGTGGCATAGCTCTAGATTGATCACACGGTCAAGGATGTGGTCTGTCCCATAGACATGACAGAAGTATCCAAAAATTATGACTGAGAAAAAGGTGAGGAACTTATATCAGCCAACCAGATAAACTAGAGAGAATCTACACACTTTAAATACAGTCAGGCTGTTGAAGCCAAGACAGCTTGAGCAACAGTTTGCTTGGTGGACTCCTATGTTTCCAAAGAATAAGCTCGGGGAAAAACTATTCAGATACAAACGATTTCAACACCTCTCCTAGTTTATAAATTCTGACCACCTTCAGTTTAGATCTCCATGTCTAATTTCTTCCCATGATTAACAATTCAAACAAAACTTTATAAAACCCAATAATGCATAAACAAACAAACCTCAATAGTTCAAGACCCTGGGTGGGGGGGGGGGGGCTATTACAAGACCAGGGCTCTAACCCCTGAGCTATGGAGCCGGAGGGGGGGGGGGCTATTAGATGGAACTTATTCAACCAGTGGCTCCCTTGCCTGGCAAGTTTCTGCTAAACTTAAGCTTTTCTTATTTCTTTTTTAGTAACCATATGACTTTACTGATAGTTTCATATGAGGTCTTTGACAGCTCCTTGGGCAATTATCAGAAATTGTAGGGGTGCCTGGGTGGCTCAGTTAGTTAAACATCTGACTCTGGATTTCAGCTCAGGTCATGATCTCACAGTTGGTGAGATCAAGCCCCACAGCGGGCTCTGTGCTGACAAGATGGAGCCCGCTTGGGATTCTCTCTCCCTCGCTCTCTGCCTCTCTCTCTCTCTCTCAAAATAAATAAACATTTTTAAAAAGAAATCAGAAAAAGTAAACATGGCTTTGTATTCCCTTGAACTTGCTTTCCTCCATGCTATGTATAACCAACTATTCTGGGATGGGAAATAGAAGAATAAGGAGGTGGTTTTCTCAGATTGCATATTCCCTTACTTTTCCCAATCTCCAACAACACTATGCTATGTAACTCAAAACTCAGAAGCAAAACTGGCTGTAAGCCACGGTCATTAATAGGGTAGAGTACATCCTCTAGTAGTACAGTTGGGGAAAAAAAAGCGTTGAAACTACCAGATTATAAATCACCAATGCAAACTTATATATGTAGGTGATATGACACAAAGTTACTATAATTGGTTTTTTAAAAACTATGACTTCCAGAAGTAACTCGAAAGAAAAAAAACCTCTCCAGGTCACTGTTCTCACCTCTTTCTCCCATGTGATATTACCTGATTCCTGAGTGGGTAAGAGTGTGTGTGTGTGTGTGTGTGTGTGTGTGTGTGTGTGTGTGGTGTCGGCAAGAAGACAAGGGGGAACATACAGGTGCAAAGCATCAGAGGTAGCGAGTGGAGGTGGGGCGAGGCAACATTGTGATGTGAGACCTGGAACTCCCAGCATTGTTCACATTGTCGGTGCTGCTAGTGCTATTTCCCACTCCCCTCAATCCCATATCCTAAAGCGCTGCTGTCCTCCATGCACATCCATTCCATGCTGAAAGCCTTGAAGGACCACCACACCCGGGAATGCAACCAACTCTTGTCAAGGCTGGTCTTTAATGATAATTGTGAAGGACAGAGAAACAGACAGCCTCTAACAAAGTGTTGGTTCAAACACTGGCCCTTGTACTCACAGAGAGCCAGGAGAGACCAAAGAAAGGGACAGACCACTCCAGACTGGTAGGTGGCAGGTTTAATAGGCAGGAGAACTTACTGACAAGCCAGGCCCTGGGTATCCACAAGATGAGTAGATCTCTACACCTGCCCAACAGAATCTTAGAAGCTTTTAGAGAGGTCCTAACCGGTTTCACTCCCATGCCCAGTCCAGATGTTCTCTGCAACATCTCACTCTCTCAAGGCTACGTCCATGAAAACAGTTCCCATGGTTGGGGGGGGGGGGGCAGAGCATACATCGAAGGACAGGGGAGGGCTGAGGAGCCTTCAATTGCCAACATCTGACTCGAGGGTCAACCAGCGGGCATGCCCTCTCCATTACCTCCTCCAACAGAATCCTGTGAGAATTTTCAAATTCTTAGGATCTAAGCATTAACTTACATCTCCACCGAGACACGAAAGATGACCAAGCATGGGGAAACTATCCTGGTGTTCAGGAGGAAAGTCAGAAGTTTCAAATAGAAGAAACACAAGACACAAATCCAGGAGGCAGTTTAGAAGAACACGCATCCTGCAAGTTTCAAGCCGCTGATATTGAAGAACATAGTTCTGAATCCAGTTTACAATGTCTACCTAATGATTTAGACCCCTATTCACTGCAAGGTGCAGAAAACCAGACAAGGAAAATTACAGAATTCTCATGGTTTTTGACCAATATGAAATGAAGGTTCAGAATCATGGTTAGCTGCCAAAGACTCCTGACCCAGCCCGTTGCTATTTTGGTCCAAAAACCATCACGGTTATGGCATTGCATTTGGGACACTGTAACCTCATCCTCTAAATCAGGCAGCTGTACTGAAGGTGTTCAGTGGAGGTAACCAACAGCAGAATTCAGGGAGTTGACCTCCATTCCGAGGGCCACCTCAGGTAGGTGCCGTCAAGACTAGTTTTCAGGACGTCTCCTCCTCAAAAGCCATTGTCCCTCACAAGAAGCTCTATACTGAGAGCACGGTGCTCCCTACCCAGATGACATTCAGGCAGAAGCCTCAGCGGCCGGCTTCCGCTGGAGCAAGAAGGCTTCGATCTTCCCACAGATGAGATCTCACCACAGAACTAAGGTTTGCTGCTACTCGAAGCCAGCCCCTCTGCCCCATCAAGATGCACAGGCTAACCTGGGCACAGACATGACCATCCTTAAACTGACAGGCTCTATCTCCAGCACCTACCTCTCCCTAGACCGGAGGCACCGAGGGGTCCTTCTGCCCAGGTCTCCGTGCTAACCAGGCTCAGGGTTTTCAGCACTAGCTGCAGATCAGGGCCTTCGGGGCCAAGGAGATTCTAGGCATTAAACCCAGAAACAAAATCCAGGTCCCAGCTGTGCTGCCCCACTTCCCCACAGGCACAGTCAGAGTCCTGTAGCCAGCAGTCGGGTTCCTCTGCCCACTACTCTGGTCTCAACTGCCCCATGACCATCGGGCTGTCACCATCCTGGGCACACTGGCCTTTGCTGTCAGAGTCAGCCTCCTCCCAGGAGTCCTCCGGGTCACCTTCTTCAAGCTCTTTGTACTCTTGGCTCACACCCTGTGTCCTGACTGCCCCCGGAGTTGGCCACCCACCAGGGCTTTGCCCCCAAAACCAGCCTGCAGCACAACCAGAACCATCTCTAACGTCACTGCGCCTACCACCTCCAGCCTACTCTCCCATTTGTCAGCTTAAATCGTCCAGCACAGCAGATAAGCCAGGTCCTCCCACGGACAGCCTCAGAGACTCACACGCCTCTAAAAATAGTGACACCCCGAGTCCACACTGGAGCTAGCCCACTCCTTCTAGCTAGCTAGCTAGAAGGAGACCCCTTCTCGTGATGCAGATTTCACTGTCCCATTTAGGGATATGTAGCTGTCACTACCCCAAAGATATCTTCGGTCACAGCTCTTAAACCCATAAAATCTCTTTCATTATATCAGTTTCTATTCTCAGCACACACCCCCTTCCATTTCATGGAATTATCTTGATGTTTCTAAAAATAAAAGGCTTGGGTGGGAAAGATCACAAGTCCCACAGAACGGGGCCAAGTGGCACTTTTTGAGCACCTACTATGCTCTTTACCTTTGCTTTTTGCCTTCAATTTGGGATCCTACTAGCAGAGCTCTTTAGCTTTTTTAAACTGTTACTTTCCTATTGGAAAATAGGAAGCCACATTTGACAAAGCATCCTTTTAATGTGTGTGGTGCCAACTTGAGTTTCATCAAAAATGAGCTTACTGATTCCTGCCAATCGTGTCATAACCCTTAAGGCATTCACTTAGAGATCAGCTCACAAGAGTCACAGATTTCTGGTATACCTTCACTTGATTTGCTATGCATCTTGCTTTTCTGGAGTTGGTCCTATTTGGGGAAATCAGAGTGGGATTCTAGAATTCAGTATTGCACAAAAAGTAAATATGCAAGGTACACTTCTTTCTTACCTGGAACAAGCGTTGGAGGCATCTAAGTAAGGACTGGTAAACTGAGACACAATTAGGAAAGTTGTTGGGGAAATGCACTAACCAGGGAGGTGGATGTTATTATTAACAGCTAACATTTATACGATCCTTAGGCACCCACTAGGTGTGCCTTTTTCGAGATGTTTATGGAGATTCTTCTACAGTCCTTATGATACTTCCTTGAGCTGGTACTATTATAAGCCCATTTCACAGGGGAGAAAACAGGTTTCAAACGTAATGGGACTTCAAAGAAATCAGTGAAACTGAGTGCAGCTAGTCAGTATGCTAAAGCCTTATCATCATTCAGCCTTATGGGGGATCAAGAGGAACACGTGGGCAAAGTGAAAACCCTGAGAGGAGGACGGACCCTAAAGAGTGAGAGAGGCGCCCTCTAGTGACCACCGTGGTGGTTGGAAGCAGTTGGATTTTTTCTTTTTTTTTTTTATATTTTAATTTTTAAAACCGTCACATTAGCTAACATACAGTGTATACAATGTAGTCTCGGCTTCAGGACTAGATTCCCATGATTCATCACTTACAACACCCAGTGGTCATTCCAACAAGTGCCCTCCTCAATGCCCATCTCCCATGTTCCCTGCCCCCCAACCCCCATCAACCCTCAGTCTGTTCTGTGTATTTAAGAGTCTCTTATGGTATGCCTCCCTCTCTGTTGGTAAATTAATTTTAATTACCTTCCCCTATGGTCTTCTGTCAAAAAAAAATTTTTTTTAAGTTAATGCTACGTGGGGCTTGAACTCACAACCCACAGATCAAGAGTTGCACTGTAGCCAGGTGCCCCTGGATATTTTCTTCAATTAAGTAGTATTATAGATATGTGCTCAAGAAAACTAACAATACAATGCTGATGAACCACCACTCCATTTAAGACCTTTAAATTGTTTCTTCATTCATTTTACATAAATACATGCACACTAATAAAAAAAAAAAAGCCAATGAGAGATATACAGTGTAAAGTCAGCCTCCATATCCCCCATGACCCAGTTCTCCCCATAAATAAATACTATTGCCAGTTACTTGTGTGCCCCTCCAGAGAGTGTCTGTTTAAATAAATGTTTTCTACACACAATGGTGCATACTTTAGGCAGAATAATGCCTTCTCCTCAGAAGGTCCACATCCTAATCCCCAGAACTTGTGTATTACTTTACAGGACAAAAGGGACTTTCCAGGGGTCTTTCAGGTTAAGGATTTTGAGAAGAGAGTATCCTGGATGATCCCGGTGGGCCCAATGTCATCATATACTAATCCTTAAAGCTGAGAATTTTTTGGGCTTGTGACCAGATGTGGCTATGGAAGGATGGTCAGAGATGCAATGTTGCTGGCATTGAAAAGGCAGGAAGCCACGGATACAGGCAGCCCCTAGAAGCTGGCAAAGGTAAAACAAAGCGAAAGAAAATAAAAAATTATTCTCCCCTAGAAACTCCAGAAAGGAATGCAGCCAGGCTGACACCTTAATGTTAGCCCAACCGAGACCTGCATCAGACTTCCCACCTAAAGAAACGGAAGATAATAAATCTGTGGTCATTAAGCCACTTTGTGGGAATCTGCGGCGGCTACAATAGAAAACTAATGTGCACACTATAAGGTGCCGGGCTTTTCTCCTTAATATATTTTGAAGCCTCATCCATTTCGTTACATTTAGAGCTGCCTTGTTCCTTTTTTTGTTTTTAAGTTAATTTTATTTTTGGGAGAGAGGGAGAGCGAGCACCTGTGCTAGCGGGGGAGGGGCAGAGGGAGAGAAAGAATCCCAAGCAGGCTCTGTGCTGTCAGCACAAGGCTCCTTCCTCGAACCGTGGGATCCTGACCTGAGCCAAGTTCAAGAGCCGAACGCTTGACCGACTGAGCCACCCAGGCGTCCCAGCTGTTGTATTCTTATTAACGGCTACATAGCATCCCATCATATGGGTCTTTAACCATTCTATTAAGGATGGTCATTAGCCTGTGTGAGTCTCACAGGAGTTCTAAATAAATCTGAAATGTGGTAATTCCCAAGTTTTCTCATTTGATAGCACACACAGACGTGCTAATGTTTATATAACACGCTGCAGTGAGCCTGAGGCACAGAGACCTTTTACGTGGAGCCTTGATAGAAAAGGTGACTGGGGCGCCTGGGTGGCTCAGTCGGTTAAGCGGCCGACTTCAGCTCAGGTCACGATCTCGCGGTCTGTGAGTTCGAGCCCCGTGTCAGGCTCTGGGCTGATGGCTCAGAGCCTGGAGCCTGCTTCGGATTCTGTGTCTCCCTCTCTCTCTGCCCCTCCCCCGTTCATGCTCTGTCTCTCTCTGTCTCAAAAATAAAAATAAAAAAAAGTTAAAAAAAAAAAAGAAAAGGTGACTGCATTTTCTTTATATTACATAATTACAAGAATAAAACACGAAACACTAAGGAGGATATTAAATATTTAATTAGTATAAAACTTCTAAAGTCTTCAATTTTTTAAGTGAGAAAATTGATTTTTTTTTTCAATTAGTATTTTAACATCAGGCTGTATGCTTGAGACAGTCAATTCCCATTGAGTTTCCCTGCAAACTCTGCGTTAGTAACTACAGAACTGCTAATACTTAGGGTTAGGTTCCTGCAAGTCTCTGGTCAGAACATTTTCAGCAGAGATGCCATATGTGTTACATGCTTCATTTGCCAACATCCTCCCAAAACAAGCCAGTTTCATGAACACTGAACACCTCTCCTCCACGCAATCCTTTTATTTTGAGATGCGTGAGTTTGCCTGTCCTAGCCAAGGGTATAACAGTGCTCCTGATCCCGGGTAACATGACTGTAAATTTCTTTGGCTTTCAGCCTCACAGCAATCCTCCCCACTACAATTCTAATTGTTTTTCTTTTCTTAAAATAGTCATCTCCTAGGGGCACCTGGGTGGCTCAGTTGGTTCAGCATCCGACTTGATTTTGGCTCAGGTCATGATCTCATGGATCCTGGATGGAGCCTTTTGTTGGGCTCTGCACTGACAGTGTGGAGCCTGCTTGGGATTCTCTCTCTGCCCCTCCTCCACTCTAAATCAATCAATCAATCAATCAAGCAGGAAAGAGTCATCTCCTAAATCCACAAACTTAGCCCCCTTTCTATTTTCTCTGCTTCATCACACACTATAGTTGTTACTGTAGCACTTTCCAGAGCGGCCTTATATACAGATCTGCACATTTCTTCTTCCTTTTTCTGGATGTATCCTGTTGTTCATTCATTACCATCAAACTCACAGCCAACAGCACCAAAACATGATGAGTGGCAGAATATGCCACCCCAACATGGGTTACTTTGAGCTGAAGGCCCTGGAAAACAGCAGATGTAGGTAAGTCTCTCTATGACCTTCCTCATCTGCCTGAACACATCTCCTCCAGAAGGAACTCCGTCGTCATCCAGCCCCTCCTGGGGGTGTCTTCGGCAAGGAAGATGGACTCTCATCACAGGAGACGAGACCAGAAGTCGGCACCGCTCCCACATACACCGTGTCCCAAACTATCAGACCCCCATCAAGTCTCCTGAGGGTCCCTTCGGCTTTCCTAAAACCACCTGCTGTCCCCCGAGAGGCCTACCTCCCCTCTCCTTCCCCGATGAAGATGGCATTTAATCCTGAGATCTAAGCCACTCGGAGAGTTACTCATAGTTCCCTGGGTATCTCCCATGTGTATGTGAGGTAGACGTGCTTATAAACTTCGGTTTGTCTTCTCTTGTTACTCTGTTATTTCAGGGGTCTCGGCTAAGACTCAGAAGGGCAGAGGGGCAATTATTTTGCCTTTCCTCACAAACTCTTGCCCGAAGGAATCTTAGATACATGGATTTTCTCCATAAAGCAGACCACAGCCTTCCCGAGCTTAGGAAACTACACAGCACCTCGGCACTACACTCGGGCCATTTCCAACAGCAGAATCGCCACCGAAGAGCACAGAAATTAAAAAAAGAAACAAAACAAAAAACCCCATGTCCCTGAATGAACCACAAAAGGACACTTGTATGCGGTATGAGAGAAGAAACAGGAACACAGAGTGTCACTCTTTTGACCTTAGCTGGGTACCTGCGCTTTGGAAGACTCACACGCTTTGCCACTCTGTTCATATCTGCGATGGGTGTGAAAGCCTTGGGAGCGGTGATTTGGGGGTTGGCGAGTAGGCAATTCACAAACAGGGGATCATGAATACTGAGGACCGGGTGTATATGCAATCCCAGATCAAGATGACTTTCTAAAGATTGATCTCTTCCCCTTTTTTCAGAGTTACCACTGATGGACAACTTCATTTGCACAAGTAAGCAGTAACAAGAGACTGTGTTTCCCCGTCTTCCAGAGATTCTCTGGTCTTGCCATGAACAGGTTTCAGACAATTCAATCTCTTTTTTTAACAAATATATTTTTTTTAATTTTTTTTAACATTTATTTATTTTTGAGACAGAGAGAGACAGAGCATGAACAGGGGAGGGGCAGAGAGAGAGGGAGAAACAGAATCCGAAACAGGCTCCGGGCTCTGAGCCGTCAGCACAGAGCCCGACGCGGGGCTCGAACTCACGGACCGTGAGATCATGACCCGAGCCGAAGTCTGACGCTTAACCGACCGAGCCACCCAGGCGCCCCTAATTCAATCTCTTTAATGCAGAGTTCAGGGAAATGATCCATTCTTTAACTCTAGCAGCCTTTGTTTGTATTCTCCGACTAGTGTTTTCTTGCGATACTGCCAGTGGATTTTATATCCAGTCAAACTTTTCCATCTCAAATCAGCACTCCCCAGATGTGAGTCACAAAAAAATGCAAGTACATGTAACTAAATTTTGCAGGGGCTACATTAAAGTAAAAAGAAACCGGTAAAATTCCTTGTAACGTATTTAACCCAACACAACCAAAAAATATCATCGTTGCAACATGTAATGAGTATGAAGAAGGCTGGTAAGATAATTCACAATTTTTAACTAAGTCATTAATTTTAACATTTATGGGATATCTCTATTTAGACTAGTTACATTTCAAGGGTTTGATAGTCATATCTGGTTGGTGGCTACCATATTGAATAGCATAGTTTTATTACAAAATAACAGTGAAGCCTCTCCTCAAGAATGTACAGATGTTACCTTCCCATCTAATTCTTTTTTAGGATTCACTTTATCAGCCTCATTAGCGATTGCTAGTACACAATTTCTAAACTCTTTCAAAGGCTGCACTTTTGCTTTAAATATCCAAACTTTTTCTATATACGTTCATATATAGGTATACACACATACAAAAGATATGTTCACATGGCCCATGCAATTTTCCTTAAGCTCAGGTGTTCAGATGACAGTTAAAAAACACACTTACTTAGGGGTACCTGGATGGCTCAGTCGGTTAAGCATCCGACTTCAGCTCAGGTCATGATCTCATGGTTCCTGAGTTCGAGCCCCGTGTTGGGCTCTGTGCTGACAGCTGGGAGCCTGGACCCCGCCTCAGATCCTGTATCTCCCTCTCTCTGCCCCTCCCCCACTCATGCTTGTCTCTGTCTTCCAAAAAGAAATAAACATTAAACACACACACACACACACACACACACACAGAGCTGACCTAATCTTCACTGCTTCATGAGCCACTTCAAACGATTTTTGGACCGTGTCAGCCTGGGGAGTCAGATGATTTCCCAGCTTAGCCAGTCAAGACTGTCGTGAGAGCCCTGCCTATTGTTCATATCCTGTGCAGGCTCCTCCCACAGTGGATCAGAGTGTCTGTGTGACCAGGCAACAGGGCAAAGCGATGACATGTGACGTGTGGACCTAGACCACAAAAGACATTTGGCTTCTTTCTCACTTTCTCTGGATCACTCACTCTGGAGGAAGCCAGCCGCCAGCCTTGAAGATACTCAAGCTGCCTAGGAAGCGTCCACTTGGCCCAGAACCCAGGCCTCCAAACCAAGGCCTATGAGTCAGTCATGTGGGAAGGGATTCTCCAGCCCCAGTAAAGCCTTTGCTTGACTGCAGCTGCAACTCACAAGTGTAACCTCCAGAGACACCTTCAGCCAGAACCACCCAGCTAAGCCACTCCCAAATTCCTGCTCCATGGAAACTGAGAAAATACAAGTGTCTTCATTTAGACCATGGTGTTTTGGAGTAATGTGTTATGCAACAATAAGTTACTAATACACAGCTTTGATTTAAAATTACAATTGGGGCGCCTGGGTGGCGCAGTCGGTTAAGCGTCCGACTTCAGCCAGGTCACGATCTCGCGGTCCGTGAGTTCGAGCCCCGCGTCGGGCTCTGGGCTGATGGCTTGGAGCCTGGAGCCTGTTTCCGATTCTGTGTCTCCCTCTCTCTCTGCCGCTCCCCCGTTCATGCTCTGTCTCTCTCTGTCCCAAAAACAAATAAAAAATGTTAAAAAAAAAAAATAAAAAAAAATAAAATTGCAATTGGTAAGGGGTACTACCTCTATAAACTTCTATTTAGATATAAAGTACTTATGGGATCGAAGACACATGGTTTCACAGATTTGATATTTCAGAAAAATGTGTTTTACGGCAGCCATTTCTTTTCTTTTCTTTTCTTTTCTTTCTTTATTTTTTTGAGAGGAGGAGTACGAGCACGGGCATGCAAGCAGGGAAGGGGCAGAGAGGAGGAGAAACAATCCCAAGCAGGCTCTGCACTGTCAGCATGGAGCCTGATGAGGCGCTCGATCTCAATCAAGTTGGGAGCTTAATCAACTGAGCTACCCAGGTGCCCCTGCATCAGACATTTCTTAAGAACACTTTAAAACAAATCAACTTTTTAAAAAACTTAAGCATACCTGAGCAACTTAGAATACTGAAATGTTTTATCTAAAATTCTGAAAAAGTTGGGACACCTGGATGGCTCTGTCAGTTGAGCGTCCAACCCTTGATTTTGGCTCATCAGGTCATCAACCCTGGGTTGTGGGATCAAGCCATGTATTGGGCTCCGTGCTGAGCATGGAGTCTGCTGAAGACTCCCTCTCTCTCTCCCTCTTCCTCTCTCCCCCGCTTGCACTCTCTCTCTATAATAAATAAACAAATAAATATTTAAAAGTTTAAAAATAAAATTCTGAAAAACTGATGAAATAATTACATTTATACATACTTTTGAAAAATGGATTTTGAAAGCCATACGTCTATAAGATCTTTGTTGTATCCACTTTATTATGTTCAATTAATACTTCAAGAGATAAATATTTCAATGACCTCAAAGTTCATTATAAAATCCTATCAAGAACCAGACTTGCTAAACTTCAAAAGTCAATACAACACAAATGAACCCTGAAACAGTATATTAAGTGAAAGAAGTCAGTCACAAGACCACACATCTGATGGTTCCATTCAAATGAAAAGTCCATAATAGGCAAATCTACAGACAGAAATTACATTAGTGGTTGCCCAGGGCTGGGGGGCATGGGTGTAACTACTAATGGGTATTGGGCTTCTTTCTGGGGGTAATGAAAATGTTCTCAATTTATGGTGATGCATACTCAATTCTCTGAACATACTGAAAACCACTGAATTGTATGCTTTAAATGGGTACATTGTTCAGTATGTGAATTTTATCTCAATAAAGCTTTTTTTTTAAAGGGGGGAGGATTCAGAGAAGAAGAGTTGCTAAATAGCAGAAGATAAATATATCTTTTGACAGAAGCACAAAAGTTATTTTCCAAGGAATGTGATGTCTGGAAATTGATTGCTGAAGAATCTTTTCTTCTTATAGACTGCTGATAATTGAGTGTAGCCATCACCTGTTGAAACATAGAGGTATAGAAAGCAGGAGACAGCTATGAAAGAAAATCAATGTGGCTATCTAGATGATTTAAGTCTGTTTTCTTCTTCTTCTTCTTCTTCTTCTTCTTCTTCTTCTTCTTCTTCGTTTATTTATTTTGAGAGAGAGAGAGAGACCACAAGCAGAGGAGGAGCAGAGAAAGAGGGAGAGAGAGAATCCTAAATGGGCTCCACATTGCCAGTGCAGAGCCCCCACAGGGCTAGATCTCACAAACCAAGAGATCATGACCTGAGCCGAGACCAAGAGTCAGACACTTAACCCACTGAGCCACCCAGGTGCCTGAAGTCTGTTTTCAAAATGTCTCCACCAAACTTGACTCTACAGTGTAGGGAGGCTTGTGTGATTATGGAATGGGTTATGGTGCAAAGTACTGAAAACAGCAACAGACCCTGGGCAAGAACTCAGCAGATTAGCCATTGTCTATTTTACAAGCCAGGGAGGAGAAGATCTTTTAAAGATTCTGTAAGAGGTTGAATAGTGTCCCCCCTACCCCCCTACCCCTCAGAATTCATGTCCACTGTGGCCTTATTTATAAAAAGTGTCTTTGTAGATGTAATTAGTTAAGATGAGGTCATGCTAGATCAGGGAGGGCCCTAAGTCCAATGACTGGTGTCTTTATAAAAAAGGAGGAGGATACAGAAGAGAAGGCAGGGGTTGGGATGATGTAACCACAAACCAAGGAATCCCAAGGAGTGCCAGCGACCACCTGAAGCTGGGAGAGGCAAGGAAGGATTCTTTGATAGAGTTTTAAGAGCGAGAACGACCCCGTCAACACCTTGATATTGGACTTCTGCTCTCCAGAACCGTGAGAAAATACCTTTCTGTTGTTTTAAGCCCCAGCTTGTGGTACTTTGTATGATGGTCACAGAAATGGATCCAGACGCCATGTAGTTTGGCCACTAAACCACCAGAGGGCACTGTCTACCAGCAAGTACTGCATACACAGACACTAGGACCCAAAAGGATTACTGAAGTTTACAGACACAGCCATGCCGTGTTCAGATCATTCAAACACTTGTACCTGTTTGATGACGGTAAACAACTTGTAGTGTATCACTTAGAAAAATTACAGCCATTATCATCTTGCTTGATAATTTTGTGACCTTTGCAACAACTTGGCTGGGAGCTTTTAAAGAACATCCTTGCCCTGCTGTCATTCTGTACCCCAGGGAGGGTATCTGTAGGATCAATTCCCCCAACAATTTCCCTTCCAGGAATGGGTGCATGTCCTTCATTTCCATAGACAGGGACTAAATCCTCTGCAAGGAGGTAATATTGTGTTACATACTCACCAGAAATGTACAGAAATGGCGGTTTTTCTAACCTTGGCAATACTGCTCTCGAACAAACAGTGAGGTGGGTCCCAAGGACAGGGCTAAGGGCCCTTAGACCATCATCTCCCAGTTCAGCTGCCTCACCAGTGTTATGGGTAATACAGATCCCCAGTCTTCCAGAAACTCTTCTCCAGCCTAGCATGGGCACAGTTGATTCCCTCTTCAGCCATGGAGTCCAGCCTGTCAGACACAGCCCTGATACTGGTTCATACCAACTGCAGGGAGAACGTCTTCCTCCAAGTCCACAGTGTTCCCAATAAGTATAAGCAGCACCCCTTTTCCCTGAGTCCCTCTGAATACAGAGGCCTGAAACCAATTCCAGGGCGCCACAGGGATAGCCACCGTGGTGGCCTCAAGAACAGCCCTCACACCCAAGCATGTTTGATGAAGGAGCCAAGAATACTCAATGGAGAAAAGACATGATCTTCAGAAAATGATGCGGGGAAAACTGGATAGTCACATGAAAAAAAAATGAAACTAGGCTCCTATCTTATACCATTCACAAAACTTAACTCAAAATGGATTGAAGACATTTTAAGTGTAAGACTAGAAACCATAAAACAGAAGAAAAGTAGGACAAAACTCCTTGACATGGGTCTTGGCAATGATTTTTTTGATATGATATAAAAAGCCAATAGGTAAGACTACATCAAATTAAAAGTCTTTTGTGCAGCAAAGAAAACCATCAACAAGATGAAAAGACAACTTACAGAATGAGAAAAAATATTTGCAAGCCATATATATACCTGATTAGAGATTAATATAAAAAATATATTAAAAAGTCATGCAACTCAATAGCAAAAACAAAAAAACAAACAAAAAAAAAGCCCAAATAATCCACCTAAAAAACGGGCAAAGGATCTGAATAGACATTTTTCCAAAGAAGATATGCAAATGGACAACAGGTACATTAAAAGGTGCTCAACATCACCCATCACCCAGGAAATGCAAATCAAAACCATGAGATATCACCTCACACCTGTTAGAATGATTATCATCAAAAAGACAAGAGATAAAAAGTGCTGGTGAGGATGTGGAGAAAGGGGAACCCTTATTCACTGCTGGTAAGAATGTAAGTTGATGCAGCCACTATAGTAAATAGTACGGAAGTTCCTTTAAAAACTAAAAATAGGGGGTGCCTGTGTGGCTCAGTAGGTTGAGTATCCAACTTCGGCTCAGGTCATGATCTCACTGTTTGTGAGTTCGAGCTCCACGTCGGGCTCTGTGCTGACAGCTGAGAGCCTGGACCCTGCTTCCGATTCTGTGTCTCCTTCTCTCTCTGCCCCTCCCCTGCTCACACTCCGTCTGTCTCTCAAAAATAATAAACAAACATTAAAAAAAAAACTAAAAATAGAGGGGAGCCTGGCTGGCTCAGTCAGAAGAGACTCTTGGGGTCATGAGTTCAAGATCCACATGGGGTGTAGGGATTACTTTTGTAAATAAAACTTTAAAAAAATAACCAAATATAGAACTACCATCTGATCCAGAAATTCTACTTCTGGGTATATGGGAAATGGAATCACGAGATAGCTGCATACCCATGTTTATTACAGTGTTATTTATCATAGCCAAGACATGGACACAACCTAAGTGTCCATCGACAGATAGATGGATAAAGAGAGCGCAGTATATACACGATAGATTATCATTCAACCACGAGAAGAAGGAAATCCTGCTGTTTGTGACAACATGGATAAATTTTGAAGACATTATGCTAAGTAACAAAGTAAGTCAGACAGAAAAAGGCAAACACTCTATGATCGCATTTAAATGTGGAATCTAAAACACACACACATACACACACACACACAGAGGACAGATTGGGTAAAGGTGGTCAAAAGGTACAAACTTCCAGTTATAAGATGAACAAGCCTTGGGGGTGTCGTGCACAGCATGGTGACTACAGTCAGCAATACTGTATTATGTATTTGAAGTTGCTAGGAAAGTGGGTGGTAAAAATTTTCATCACTAGAAAAAATGTTTGTAACTAGGTATAGTGATGGATGTTAATTAAACTTAGCATGGTGATCATTTCACAGTACCTACATACATCAAATCATTATGTTTTATACTTTAAACTTACACAAAACTAGGGGCACCTGGGTGGCTCAGTCAGTTGAGCATCCAACTTTGGCTCAGGTCGCGATCTTGTAGTTTGTGAGGTCAAGCCCCACGTCAGGCTCTGTGCTGACAGTTCAGATACTGTGTCTCCCTCTCTCTGCCCCTCCCACGCTAACGCTCTGTCTCTCTCTCTCTCTCTCTCTCTCTCTCTCTTTCTCAAAACTAAACGTTAAAAAAAAACTTACACAAAACTGTTATGTCAGTCTTCTGGAGTGCTTTTTGTGGCAAAATGCCCCCCAGCTCCCTCAATCTGGGTATCAAGTAACCAGGGTGTCAAACTTGACCCTCCTTTGCCTCCATTGTCCATCTGCCATCAAGTCTTGTGGGTTTATTGTCCAAAATAGTTCTCAACTTCTACATGTGCCCCCATCTGTACCACTGTCCCTTAGCTACCATCAGCTCTTCCCCAGATAGCTGCAAACAGCTTCCAAACTGGTCCCTGCTTTGACTCCTATGCAATCCATTACGCAAATGGCAACCCAAGGAGCTTTCTGCATTACAAACGGATCATGTGACATCCCTCCCCTGCTTCAGCCCCTCAGTAGCTCCCCACATGCTTAGAGCAGACCCCAAGTTTCTTACCACGGTCAACAAAGCCCTGCATGATCTGCCCTCACAGCTCTCTGATCTCCGCGACCAGCATTTGCCCTTTATGCATGGTGGTTCAGCCATGCTCTCTATTAGGGTTTTCCCAGAAGCAGTCCTCAAGACAAGGATTTTGGTTCAAGTAGATAATTTGAGAGAAGATCCCAGGAAGCGTGGTGAGGGAGTGGGAACAGGGTACACGAATGAGAGGATTCCTTCTGTGCACAACTGGGGCTCAGCTCTGCCGGGGGCCCTCTGTGTGGACATGCCTCAGAGTCATCCCAGCTCAGAGCAAGGAACGTGGGGGGTTTACCCACCGTGTCCCATCGCTCACTGGCGAGCATGGCTCTGGAGACGGAACTTCCCAGCGCTCTGTCAGGTGCCCGCCCGGGGCTGGAGAACACCCTTAGGAAGACACGGGAAGCCATGACTGCCCGGATCAACTGGGGGGTCTGTTTGGAATACCATCAGCCCCTGCTCCTTCAGGACTGCTCACCGTGTGGTGTTCAGACCAGCTACCCTCCCCAAAATGTAACCTGTGATGAGGTGAGGGGTTTGGGCCCGAGCATGGACCAGCTACATCATTAAAACACACCACTAGATTCTGCTGACGTTTTATTGACAGCAAGACTTTCTCAGCGAGCCAAGCGTCACATTACTGTGCACTCCGGTGTAAGCTCCTGACAGGTCATAGTCTGGCACAGTCACAGACAGGTACTTTGAATAGCCCTGTATATTATCCTAGAACATTTCGAGTTTATTCTGACCTCATGATCTCTATCCTCACATTCCTGCTGCCTGAAGCCATATTCTCCTGGCTCCTTCCCAGCCTTCATGTTGTCTATGTGACCCCACCTCGGGAAGGCCTCCCTGATTCCCCATGCAAAATATCTACCCACCTGTTATCTTTACCTTCTTCAAGGTGCTAATCACAATCGATTTAATCTATGTGTTTGTCGATTGGTATATGGCCCATCTTTCCACTTGAATATACGTTCAACAGGGGCAGCAAACTGGTCATGTCCTTTGCCATCATATCACCAGCACCAAGCACAGGGTCAAGGCTCAATGAACATGGAATGGATGGATGGATGGATGGATGGATGGATAGATGGATGAATTCGCACCAAATCCATTTATGAGATGTCCTCCCCCTGTCAGAAGGTGCTTAGTGCTGATGTGCCCTGTCCTTGGTGTCAAAGGAACACACTTCCCCAAGCTCAACATTGTGCTCCCACACAAGACCCCAGATTGCACTTCACCCACTGAGATATTCACACCTTGGTAACAGTGCTCCAGCACCCGACTTCCCCACTCAAGCCTCTTCTCCATCCTTGAAGTGTAATGACAGTACCAATGCCTTTGAAGCAGTCCACCTGTGTAGGTGAGAGCACTGGCTTAGGAACTAGACACACAGCTTCAAACCCCAGCTCTGCCCCTGACCAGTTGAGAACTTGGGTGGATGAGTTCACCCCTGTGAGCCTCAATGTTCTCACCAGGGTTGTTGTAGGGATTAAAGAAGATCACTTGTATACAGCGGGGGTTTTCAGCCTGGGCACTAGTGACATTTTCAGCTGGGTAATTCTTGGCTGGGGTAGGACTGGGGGACTGTCCTGTACATTATAGAATGTTTAGCAGCGTCCCCGGTCTCTACCCACTAGATACCAGTAGCAAAATTCCCAACATCATGTGACAACCAAAAAATGTCTCCAGACATTGTCAAATGTTCCCTCGGGGGAATGGGGGCACAAAATCACTGCTGCTTGACAGCCACTGGTGTAGAGTCTTTAACACAGTACCTGGCAAGTTTATTGCACTAGGTACCTCAGTGTCCTTACCTGTAAAATGGGCATAATGGTGCTTAACTATAGATTGGCGTAAGGAGTAAATGAGACAACGTAAGAGATGTAAATGGGTAATACAATATGAAGGACTAAATAAGTGACTACAGTGTAGAGGGCTTAGCAGAACCTTACACATGCTAGAGATTTTAAAACAAGAGGCTACCATGTGAGGTGACGGATGTGTTAATTAACTTGATTGTGGTAATCATTTCACAGTGTGGACGTATATTGTCATGTTGTGTACCTTAAAAAAAAATCTCACTGTACAACCTAAATCTAGACAACTTTTATTTGTCCGTCGTACCTCAATAAAGCTGGCGAAACAACAAAAACATGCTGTTTTGTGTAAAGAAAAATGAATAACACAATTAACTATCCATATCATAAAAAAAATGTATGTCCGTCATAGTTCAGTAAAGCTGGAAAAAGATAGGATACTTTTGGGTAGTTTAATAGAAATAAGATATGAATGGACCGGTTAGTGGCACTCCCCTCGGTACTGGTCAGGACAGTAATGTGGCAGAGAGGGCGCCTGGGTGGTTCAGTCCGTCGAGTGTCCGACTTCGGCTCAGGTCACGATCTCGCGGTTCGGGAGTTTGAGCCCCGAATCAGACTCGCTGCTATTAATGCGGAGGCTGCTCGGGATTCTCCATCTTCCTCTCTCTCTGCCCCTCCCCCTCTCGTGCTCTTTCTCTCAAAAATAAATAAACTTAAAAAAAAATAATGTAGGAGAGAGGAAATTAAACTAGGAATTTGAAGAGTTGATTGTATTCCAGTTCAGGCATCAACAGGCAGTATGACCAGTCAGAGGCCTTAATCTCCTCATGTGCAAGCGAACTGGGCCAGACGGTTTCTGCAATAATTCTGCTTCTAGAAAGCCGTAGAATGTGGACACCCATGTTCACTACAGCATCATTCACAATAGCCAAGAGGTGAAAGCAGCCTAAGTGTCCACTGACAGAGAAAATGTGGTGTATACATACAATGCAATATTATTGACAGAGAGAGAGACAGTGCGTGTGCATGAGCTGGGGAGGGCAGAGAGAGGGACACAGCATCTGAAGCGAGCAGGCTCGGTGCTGAGAGCAGAGAGCCCGACGCGGGGCTCGAACTCATGAACCGCGAGATCACGACCTGAGCCGAAGTCAGATGTTTGACCCACTGAGCCACCCGGGCGCCCCGCCGGGCTAAAAAAAGGGGACCCAATCACGCACTACAACACAGATGAACCTTGAAGACATCATGCTGATTGAAATAAGCCGATCGTACAAAGACCACCACGGAGTGATTCCGCTTTGATGAGGTCCCTCAAGTGGATAAAGGTGTAGACACAGAAAGTAGAACGTGGTTATGAGGGGCTGGGGGAGAGGGCTGAACAGGGAGTTGTTCGAGGGGTCTGGAGCTTCAGTGAGAAAAGACGAAAAGGTTCTAGAGGTCTGTTCCACAATATGCGCATGTACTACCCACTCGCAAATGGTGAGGACGTTCCACTTCATGGGGAGTTCCTTACAACAAAAAAAATAGAAGGAGGGGAGGAGGAGGAGGAGGAGAAGAGGGGGAGGAGGAAGAAGAGACAGAGGAGGAGGAGGAGAAGAAGAAGGAGAAGAAGGAGGAGAAGAGGGAGAAGAGGAAGAAGAAGAGGCGGAGGAGGAGGAGGAGGAGGAGGAGGAGGAGGAGGAGGAGGAGGAGAAGAGGGAGAAGAGGAAGAAGAAGAGGCAAAGGAGGAGGAGGAGGAGGGGGAGGAGGAGGAGGAGGAGGGGGAGCCACGCCACACTAGCTTATCCCATCTCCCAGGGATGACCAATCCCCAAGCTCTGTGCTCAGGCACACTGCCCAGAGGACAGGAAGGAGTGGGGGGGAGGAGGGGGGTGCGGAGCAGGCAGGCAGCGGCTGCCAGGATCTGCCTTCTCCCCGCCGCCTCCCTGGCACTCGCAGCACCACAGTTGTGACCCCCAACCACTCCACTGTCCACACCTAGGAGGGCCAGGGGCTGGAAAGCTGGGGATGGAGAAGAGGAGAGGAGCAGTGACCAAACCGCGTTGACCTCTTCATTTGACTCAGGAATCGGACCTTCACCTGGCTTTCCAGAAAGACCCCAGGCCCCATTCCTGCCCCGGCCTGCCTGGAGCATGGCAAATGTCCGACAAGCTGAGGGAGTCAACAGCGCTTCCTCTAAGGCAAGGCTGGAGACCGGTCCTCCTCCCACCTCTGCCCACGTTATCTGCCTCCAGCAAAGCGAGGTGGGCACTTCTGACGGTGCCTGGTGCCACTCCGGTTATCCAGGAGGACCTCAACAAGCACACGGCTGTGTTGGTTTGAGAGGACTGTCTGCCTCCCCTCGCTGGAGAACGTAACGGCAATGATCAAATGCTCCCGTTCGCAAGCGCTGCTCTAAGTGCTTTTATGATCCTAACTCACTTGACCCTTATACGAATCATGAGAACGAAGCGCTATAATCGTTTCTGTTTTACAAATGGCCAAACTGAGGCTTGCCCGAGACCGCACAGCCAGGAAGCAGCAAAGCCAAGAGCAGCTCCATGGGAGCGGGGAGCTTTCCCCTGCCTGTTCATTCCTCGATATGCTCGGAGCCTGACTGGTGCTCAGATATTCACGAGAGGGATGCAGACGAATGAGTGCCAAGTACACCCAGTCATCTAGATGAAAATGTGCCTTCTGCAGAAGAACTAGGGACGTCCCATGTTGCTGGCGAACACTTTGGTTCTTGCCATGATGATTTAAGAAACCCAAAGGGATAGTAGCCTCACTGAGTGCAAAGCCAGTTTTAAAAGAATCGCAGCTGTAAAAAACCACCAGAACCCCTAACTCTTCTGAACAGGTACCCACGGCTCTTCAGCTGGTGGCAGTTTGGATCAGGCCCAGGAGCTTGCCCTTCCCTTCTGCTTTTTAGTTGACATAGACCCAGCAACCAGGTCAAGTTTTGCATGAGACAGAGGATGTCAAGCAGCTTGTTCCCTTCAATTCGCTCTTCCTCAATCCTCAGGAAATAGATCAAAGCTTTTTTTCCCCCCCAAACCAGTCCTTTTCCTTAAAAATGCGTTCATGATGCAAACCCTCCATGTGATGCTGTGCTGGGTACAAGACTGTTCTCCTGCCATCCTGGAGGTGAGGCAAGAACCCTCTGAGGAAACGCTGATCAGTTTCCAATGGCTACCACGGCAAATTACCACAAACTCGGTGGCTTATGGCACATTCTGGAGATCCTAAGTCCTGAAGTCAAGATGTCAATAGGGGGCACCTGCCTGGCTTAGTTGGTTAAGAATGTGACTTCAGCTCAGGTCATGATCTCATCCCGGGTTGTGGGTTGTGAGTTCGAGCCCCACGTCGGGCTCTGTGCTGACAGCTCAGAGCCTGGAGCCTGCTTCAGATTCTGTCTCCCTCTTGCCCCTCCCCGACTCATTCTCATTCCCGCACGCACTCTCTCTCTCTCTCTCTCTCTCTCTCTCTCTCTCACACACACACACACAAATAAATAAACATTTTAAAAAAAGATGTCAACAGAGCTGCATTCTTTCTGAAGTGGGGTTTTTCCAGCTTCTAGAAACTGCCTGGGTTCCTGACCTTTCCTCTGTCTTCAGACCCAGCTGTATGGTATCTCTCAATTTCTCTCTCTCTCTCCTGTTTTTTTTCATCTCCTTCTTGGCTTTTGGCCTTCCGGCTTCCCTTTAATAAGAACCCTTGTTGCAGGGGGGTGGCTGGCTCCGTCAGTAGAGCATGCAACTCTTGAGTTCAGGGTCATGAGTTCAAACCCCACATGGGGCATAATTACTAAAATAACAGCAGAAAATTCCAAATAAAAGGCAGTGATAATACAGAAAAAAATCAGGAGGAAAATACAAGCCAAAATTGAAATCTAACATTTCCTTTGTGAGGAAGACAGACTCTGAGAGACAATCACCTGCAATGGCTTTAGGAGACGAATAAAATCGGTTTCCTAATCTTCAAAGGGTTACTGCTAAAGGCAACAAAAATTTTAAAAAGAATTGGGGTTTCTATTCTTCGAGATTCAGTCAAAAATCAATCTGGAAGTCAAAAACTACCCCATTCCAAAAACAGTAATTAACAAAAGTACAA
Source organism: Panthera onca (assembly GCF_046562875.1). Taxonomy (NCBI): domain Eukaryota; kingdom Metazoa; phylum Chordata; class Mammalia; order Carnivora; family Felidae; genus Panthera; species Panthera onca. Next base: position 9,283,312 of record NC_138347.1, on the reverse strand, counting down.
CTGAGAAAAATAACATTTTGGGGGGAAAGTGGAGAAAACCTTTACATAATAATAAAATAAAATGTAACTAAGGATGCTTGGGATTACACTGGGCCCAGCAAGATAGTCCAGGGTGATCACCCCATTACAAGATCCCCAACTGAATCACCTCTCCAAAGTCCCCTTTGCCAAGTAAAGTAACGTTCACAGGTTCTGGGGATTAGGACATGAACATCTGGCGGGGAGGTGCTTCTTCTGTCTACCACAATAACCTGTGCAAACCCTCAGCTTCTCTCTTTTGAAAACACCAGCTCTCTTGAGGATCGCGTCACTTCGAACCCACAACCTGCCTTGCTACTGTAACCCAATGGCCGCCAACCTTTGCTGCGCGTTTGAATCACCGAGAGAGATTTTAAGACTCCCAGTCCTTGGGTTACACTCAGACCAATTCAATCGCAACGCCCAGGGATGGAGCCAGGCATCTGTATTTGCTTTTTTAAAGAGGCCCCCAGGAGATCTTAACATGAAAGACTTGGGATCCATTGCTATGAGCGACACACGACACACTTCTATCAAGCCAGGCTCCCCACACCCCTTCTTTCATGGGTGTCACAGGGGCCTGCTACATAACTTACAGGGCCCAGTGCAAAATGAAGATGGGGGGGCCCTTATTTAAAACTCAAGAATTCCAGGACGGGAACAGAAGAAGGGCGCTCACCTTGAGTCCAGCACGACTCAGTATCTTCGTCCCCTCCAAGCCTGGCCTCATCTCTGATAAGGTCAGGAGCCATGGGCAGGATCCATCCGGTATCCTGGCTTTCCAGTCCCTTGACTTCCATCACACCAACGAGATTTTCCTGCCCCCTCCGTGTGGTTCCCCACACATTCTCTGAGCCCTCCATCTCAAAGCATCCCACACTGACCCCCAGGACCTGGCTTCCTCCAGAGGTGTCCTACCCTTGGAGACCTCTCCTTCCATCAACGCTACTGTTCTTCCCTGTTACAAATCTCCAACTTCCTCAGGTCCTATCCTCCACCCTTTGAGGCCACAGCCCTGCACTATAATCTTTTCCATGCAAACACCCTTCAGGCTGTGTGTGAGCGTGGCAAAACACCAACCCTCCACCATCACCACTGTTTCCAGCAAGCAGCTAGGCATGAGGCGGGGGGAGGCGGGGGGAATGGCAGGAAGCTGCCCATGTTGTCGTGACATTTATGACCACAGATCATAAATGGCGCCCCGGCTCCACAGACAATGCTGCCTAGTTCCCTAATACATTCACCTTCACACTCCACGAGATGGCTATTACTTCCTCAAATCTCTCAGACTGAAACCTCTGGCCGACTTTAAATGGCTCATCCTTCAAAGAGTAATAATGCCATCAAGAAGAACCACCTAGCGAGACCCACACACTCTGCTTTCCTCCCGTTATAAAAGTCCTGCTCCAATGACAAGCCCCCATCTGAGTTCTAGATCCCAACTACACCGGCCTCCCACACATTTTAGTCTTGAATTATTCCCTTCCTCTCCTTCATCAATTTTTACCTCCCTTTGAGATTATTACCGTTGCACAAAACATGCTTTAATAGCTCTCTCCCAGCTTTTGAAACTTTTTTTTGAGAGAGAGAGAGAGCGTGCGCACGTAAGCAGGAGAGGGGCCGAAGGAGAGACAGTCAGAGAATCTTAAACAGGCTCCACACCCAGCTCAGAGCCCAATGTTGGGCTCAATCTCATAACCATGAAATCATGACCTGAGCTGAAATCCAGAGTCAGATGCTACACTGACTGAGCCACCCAGGCACCCCTAAAACTCTTTAAAAAGAATTCAGGCCTTATATGGCATGTTCTCTGATTATAATATAATTAAGTTAGAAATTAATAACAGCAAGATATCTGGAAAATATCCAAATAGTTGGAAATTTAAAAATATACTTCTGGTGCATCTGGCTGGCTCAGTCAGTAGAGCATGCGACTCTTGATCTCAGGGTTAGGAGTCAGAACCCCACATTGGGTATAAAGATTACTTAAAAATAAAATCTTCTAAAAATTTTTTGTTAAATATGTTTCTAAATACCCTTAGTCAAAGAATATGTCAATAGGTAAATTAGAAAGTATTTTAAACTGATTAAAATTGAAAAGTCAACATATCAAGATTTATGTGCTGTTATTCCACTAACAGCAGTACTTAAGGGAAATTAATAGCCCTTAACACCTATATAGAAAAAGAAAAAAGATCTCAGATCAATGGCCTCAGCTTCTTTTCTCAGAAACAGAGCAAATAAAACCCAAAATGAGCAAAAGAAAGGAAATAATTTGGGACACCTGGGTGGTTCAGTCAATTAAGCATCCAACTCTTCTTGATTTGTGTTCAGGTCATGATCTCACGGTTCATGGGATCAATCCCCGCATGGAGCTCTGCACTGATGGCATGGAACCTGCTTGGAATTCCCTCTCTTCTTCTTTCTGTCCCTCCCCTGCTTGCATACTCTCTCTCTCCCATAAATAAACATTTAAAAAAAAGAAGAAAACGGGACGCCTGGGTGGCTCAGTCGGTTAAGCGTCCGACTTCGGCTCAGGTCATGATCTTGCGGTCTGTGAGTTCAAGCCCCGCGTCGGGCTCTGTGCTGACAGCTCAGAGCCTGGAGCCTGCTTCCGATTCTGTGTCTCCCTCTCTCTCTGACCCTCCCCCGTTCATGCTCTGTCTCTCTCTGTCTCAAAAATAAATAAACGTTAAAAAAAATTTTAAAAAGAAGAAAGGAAATAAAAGAACAGAAATATAATATAATCAGGGGTGCCTGGGTGGCTCAGTTGGATAAGCGTCTGACTTCGGGTCAGGTTATGATCTCATGGTTCGTGGGTTCAAGCCCCGTGTCAGGCTCTGTGCTGACAGCTCAGAGCCTGGATCCTGCTTCTGATTCTGTGTATCTCTCTCTCTCTGCCCCTCTCCCACTTATACTCTCTCTTTCTCTCAAAAATAAACATTTTTAAAAATATGTATGTAATATAATCAGAAAAAAAAAAACAGAGGAAAAATAACAGTAAAACCAAAAGATGCTTGTTTGAGGGGGGAAAAAAAATCAATAAAATTGATAAACCTCTAGCCAGACAGAGCAGGAAAAAAAAAAAAAAAAGAAACACAAATTACCAATATCAGGAATAAGGGAGGCGGCATCACTACCAATATTAAAAGGACTAATAAAAGCATATTATGGGGGTGCCTGGGTGGCTCAGTCAGTTAAACATCCAACTCTTGGGATTCTCTCTCTCTCCCTCTACTTCTGTCCTACCTGCTCATGCTCTCTCTCTCAAAATGAATAAATAAAACATTTTAAAAAGAGCATATGAACAACTTGTCAACAGAATAACTTAGATGAAATAAACAAATTTTTTGAAAAACATGAATTAAGCTCACTCAAAAAGAAATAGAAAACCTGAATAGCCCTACATCTTTTTTTTTTTATGGTGAAAAAATTTATGTTTAGATTTAGTCAGCCGGACTCAGTTTAGATGATCCCAATTTTGTTGGCAACATCCAAAGTTGAACATATATGCCTTCTTTTCTCCATCAGGCCTGATCAGAGTGTTGACCTCGGCCATGTCAATGTCATAGAGCTTCTTCACAGCCTGTTTGATTGGGCGCTTGTTGGCCTTAACATCCACAATGAACACAAGTGTCCTCTATGTTCATCATGGCTGACTCTGTAGTCAGGGGGAACTTGGTGATGGCATAGTAGTCAAGCTTGTTTCTCCTGGGGGTACTCTTCTGAGGATATTTGAGCTGCCTTTGGAGACACGGTGTCTTGGGCGATCAGAATGTAGGTGATGTGAGGATCTTTGTGTGTGTGTGTGTGTGTGTGTGTGTGTGTGTGTGTGTGACTGCGGATGCCTTTCAGCACCGCTTTCTTGCCTTTCAAAGCCTTTGCTCTGGCTTCTGATTTGGGAGGGGTAGGGGCTTCCTTCTTCCCTTTCCATGCCATCTTCAGAAAAGGCTAGTCCCACAGCTTTAAAATAAAGTTCCAAATAATTTTTAGAGAGAAAAAAAAATATTGGTTGAGCTACAGTAAGGGACCACCCAGCAAGAGCCCACTTTCCTGATCTTGTTTGTTGATTTGATAGAGAAGGGTAGAGTCAAGGTGACAGACACCAGCAGCTTAGCCAACTCTGCTTGGGAAAAGCTGAGTCATAATGAGGTCGCAGCTCTCCATAAATCTAAGTGTCACCAATCAAACACCCTCAGATTACACTAAAGAAGACGCGTGGGGGAGTTCTGATTGTGCAGACCTTGACACACCAGGGGATTCATTTCTGTTTGAACTTTGCAGGTGCACAGTTTTCACTGGGAGAAAAAAAATATATATATATATAGATAGATAGATATAGATATAGATATAGATATATAGATATATATAGCCTCCTTGGACAGACCTAAATGCAGACACTTAGCACCCAAATGAGTTATGTAAGGATTAAATAAAAACATTCCAATAAGAGGCTTGGCACACAGTAAGAGCTTCATAAACACTCCCTCTCACTCGGGGGCCGGCTGGCAATCACATACAGCAATGAACCCTGCCCACACCTGAAAATCTACTCATAAGACCTTTTTTCCTTGAGTTTAAGGAAACGGGAGAACCTATGTCCTGAGAGGCAGTTACCGTGTCTAAATCATTTCGCTGCATTTGAGGAAAAAGCAAACATTTTCATTTTGCAGTGGATGATGGGCGCACGCCCAAGAAAATTACTCAGCCCTTGTTTTTCTCCTTTTGGGGTTTTCCTAGAATAGTTTCAGTCTAACTGCAATGAATCTCTAGATCCCATCACCATCGGTTTTGGCTTTGGGAAATCGACTAACCGCTCCACCCCGCAGACCACCGCTGGGCTCAGACGCGGGATCAAAAGGGCGCAGCGCCGGGAAGGGGCGGACTCCGGAGTGGGGCGTTACGAAACCTTCGGGAACGGACGGCCACTCCTCGCAGGGGAGGGACCGAGGGCCGGGCCTCGTTCTCCAGAAGTCGCAGCACTGGATCCCAGAACTCAGTTCTCTGTGGCCTCTCTGTGTCCGAACCTCCGCAGCGAGCTCCCTAGTGGCTCACAGCCCGGGCCGCTCTCCACGCGCCAAGTGCCTTCCCCGACCATGTCGTCCTGCAGCCGCGTGGCGCTGGTGACCGGGGCCAACAAAGGCATCGGCTTCGCCATCGCGCGCGACCTGTGCCGGCAGTTTTCGGGGGACGTGGTGCTCACGGCGCGGGACGCGGCGCGGGGCCGGGCGGCCGTGCAGCAGCTCCAGGCCGAGGGCCTGAGCCCCCGCTTCCACCTGCTGGACATCGACAACCTGCAGAGCATCCGCGCCCTGCGCGACTTCCTGCGCAAGGAGTACGGGGGCCTCAACGTGTTGATCAACAACGCGGGCATCGCCTTCCAGCGTAGGTCGGGGGTGGGTCTCTGGGAGCGCCAAGGGTTCGGGGCAGAGAGCCGCGGGCGCCCCCTACTTGTGGGCTGGAGTGATCGCGGAGCGCAGCGCCGGCCCCTCGGGATGCGCTCAACATTGGCCTCCCTCGGCGGCTTCTCGCTTTCCGCGGAGTCGCGGGAGCGGTTCGCTTAGCGCGAAGCTGGCGGGGCGCAGCCCTGGGCCCTCCCGGAGCCGTCGGCTGCTGCGGTTTGCCAGAAAACCGGCCTCCTGGGAGGGGGCCACGCCCTGCTAAGCTCATCAGCTTTCTGTCTAAAGCAAAAAACATTTTCCCTGCGAAGGGTCTCCAGCTCACTTTGGGCTTTCGCTTTCCTTGAAAGGGAGCTTTCATAGAAGCCCGGAGGCATCTGCTCGGGACAGGAAATGGATCGCTGAGACACGATCAGCGCGCACTTGCACAATAGTGAACTTGAGATTTTATTTAAAGGAAAGCTTTGATAGGCTCAGCCAGAAAGGAAGCGAGCCTTGTTCCCTCCCCCAGGGAATTTGTTTGTCATCAAACCTACATTTTAAGTGTGATTTTAAGTAGCATCTTTGGCGGGGGGGGGGGGGGGGGGGTAGGTCAAGGTTATTACTCTATTGCTCTACTGAGAAAGTTGTTGAGCCGCCATGTGGCGGAGGTAGAAAGAATAACCAAGCCAAACTCACCTACAACCTAGTGGAGACGAGAAACCCAAGAGGCAGAACGGAGTAAAAACTGCCGTGAAGCCTTGAATAACCAGCCCCCCCCCCCCCCGGCTTGAACCCTCACCGAAGCTGTGCACCCGCACCTCCAACTCAGCGGGTCGGCTTTCCGGAAGCGCAGGTGGGAGGTGGCAGACACCCGCTGGTACAACCCTCAGCCACTGGCTGAAGGATTGATGGATAAATACGCCGCTTCCCGGACCAAGCGTGCAGGAACGCGGGTCCGCTGGCAGCCCTTGCCCCTCAAAGGTGTGGGCGGTGGACCAACAGCACGCGCAGCCCCAGGCCCTCGCTGGAATCGCGGGATCTCGGGCCTCACCCCACACCCGCTGAATCAGAATTTGCATTTTAGCAGGATTGCCAGGTGCCTCCCATACCCTTTCAAGATTGAGCCGCAGCCCTGAAAGCCGGGAATTCTCAAAGTGGGGCCAGACCTGTAGCTGTAGCGTCACCCGAGAACGCGTTAAAAATGCAAATTCTGGAGCCCCACCCGAGACCTTCTCAATCCCCAACTCTGGGGGCGGAGCCCAGAAAGCTGTGTTTTAACAGGCCCTGCAGGTGATTCAGATACACCCTTGAAGCTCGGATCCGGTGGCTTAAAAATCGTTTTAAAGTTAGCTTGTTTTAGGGGCGCCTGGGTGGCTCAGTTGGTTGAGGCTGGGCCTTCAGCTCAGGTCATGACCTCGGGGTTCGTGAGTTCAGCCCCGCGTCGGGCTCTGTGCTGACAGCTCGGAGCCTGGAGCCTGCTTCGGAGTCTGTGTCTCCCTCTCTCTCTGCCCTCCCCCACTCAAGTTCTGTCTCTCTCAAAAATAAACTAAAAAAACATAATAATAAAGTTAGCTTGTTTTTCCTTTAATTAGAGATAAAATCTAGGGCGCCTGGCTAGCTCTGTCCATAGCGCATGAGGTTCTTGATCTTGGGGTTGTGAGCTCCAGCCCCACCTTCCGTGCAGAGATTGCTTGAATAAACTTGAGAGAGAGATAAGATTCGCTTTGTTATATACATTTCAAGGGGAAATGCATGACTTTGTTTCCTTCTCTTTTTGGAAGCTGATGATCCAACACCCTTTGACATTCGAGCTGAGATAACACTGAAGACAAACTTTTTTGCCACAAGGAATGTCTGCATAGAATTACTGCCAATAATAAAACCTCATGGTAAGTCCAGCCATATGTCTGCCCCTCCCCTGCTCATTCTCATTCTCTCTCTCTCTCTCTCTCTCTGTCTCTGTCTCAAAAATAAAAATAAAAAAAGATGTATAATGGGGCACCTGGGTGGCTCAGCCAGTTGAGCATCCGATTCTTGATCTCAGCTCAGGTCTTGATCTCAGGGTCGTGAGTTCAAGCCCCAGTTTGGGCCCCACGCTGGGCGTGAAGCCTACTTAAAAATAAAATAAAAGATATATTTGATACATGGCAGTGCTCTTTGGTCCCATGATATGAACTCAACCCTAGAATAATAGGTGTTACAAGTCCCCAAAGGCCTCTTGCCTTTGAGCAACCTCAGTGGGTCCTTCTCAGCTCCTCAGGGTGGTGGGGCCACACCAGCTCATTTGGGAGCCTGGCAGGGAAGGATCTGTTTTAGCATCATTATGACTTTCCCTGTGTTCCTTTCTGCACTTTGTCAAGCTAATGAAGAACCTCCCAAAGAAATATTTCTTTATTAGGAAGTATCTTGCCCACACTCCCAAGTATTCAATAACTTTTATTACTTTTTCCACAAATACTGGAGGGCCTACCATAACCCAGGGTGCTGGGGACACAGTGGTAAGCACTGTGAACAGGAACAATCCTGACCATGGAGCACTGAGTCCAGTGGACAAGACCGTCATTGACAAGGAATCCTACAACTGTACTGGGAGGGGGCAGAGAAGGCTCGCTTCCTTGACGATTCTCTTTCCCAGGAAGGCAGCTGTGATTCTTAGGAAGAAAAACTCTGTGGTTCTTATAAGAAATGTGCTTTTCTTGGAGTGCCTGGGTGGCTCAGTCGGTTGAGCATCTGACTGTTGATTTCAGCTCAGGTCTTGATCCCAGGGTCGTGGGGTCGGAGCCCCGCATTGGGCTCTGTGCTGAGTGTGGAACTGGCTTAAGATATTCTCTCTCTCTCTCTCTCTCTCTCTCTCTCTCTCTCTCTCTCTCCCCCTCCCTCTCTCCCTCTCCCTCTCTCCCCAGCTCATGCTTGCTGTCTCCCAAAAAAAAGAAAAACAATGTGCTTTTCTTAATTTAACATTTTGAATAAAGATGATCTCTAGTGCAAAAGTCTTAAAATCTAAAAAGATGTTTGGTGAGAGCTGCACTCAGACTCATGCTCCCCCACTTGCCCAATTCCTATCCCCAGCTCTACAGGCAATTCCCTTTGTCTTTTCCTAGTGGGATGAGATCACAGAAAGCCCGCAGGCAGAGTTGCTGGGACTGGCTGAAGGAAGCCTTGGTTCTAGGTGCGTGGAGTTGCTTGAGTGCTCAGGGCCAAGGGCATAGTTTTTAAATGCAAATCTAAGTTATGTGTGTGTGTGTGTATCCCTTTTTTACATAATGGGAACATTAAGTATAATGTTTGCTACTATGCTCTTTTTCACTTACTATCTCTGGGACTCTTTCTAGATCAAGACAGAAAGCTTTCTTATTTTTTTTTTTACAGCTGCATAGTATTCCATTTGCAAGGGTGATTTTTACCAAGTGTCTAGAAGTCTTCTCTCTATGGGTTTTAGAATCCTAGAATTGGAAAACTACAAGGTATTGAAGAAACTTGACATTCCTATGACTTCATTTTACAGAGAAGGAAATTGAGACCCAAAGACATGAACGCAGTCAGGTAGTGATAAATCTGGAAACAGTGTTCAGGTTTCCTGACTTCACCCCTCAATCAAATCAGGATAATTAGTTCCAGTGAAGGGAAGGATCTTAATGCCAAACAATTGCAAACCAAGCCATTTTGAAAGATGAAAGGCATCTTGGAGGAGGGTGGAGCTTGGGCATCAACCCAGAAGCAGATGAGTCACTGGCTTCAACCAGTTCTCTGTAACAGTAATTCCCAACTTGGGAATCTGGTTTACAACACATTGAGAATACTTGTGAATTTTCAGTAAAACTCACGTTTACCCAGAAGGCAAAAAGTGAGGATCCTTGCCTCTTGATTTGTAGGGAATCTCTACCCATGCAAAACTGACTTAAATGTCACATTTTATTTAGCTTTATAATACCTCCTTATTTAAAAAAAAATTTTTTTTAATGTTTGTTCGTTTTTGATGGACAGGGTGTGAGCAGGGGCGGGGCAGAGAGAGAGGGAGACGCAGAATCTGACGCAGGCTCCAGGCTCTCAGTGCAGAGGCTGAAGCCTGGCTTGAACCCACGAGCTGTGAGATCATGACCTGGGCCGAAGTCGGACGCTTAACCGACTGAGCCATCCAGGCGCCCCTATAATACCTCTTTAAAAGAAAGTTACCTCTGGGACCCCTGGGTGGCTCAGTGGGTTAAGCGGGTCTGACTTTAGCTCAGGTCATGATCTCACAGTTAGTGGGTTCCAGCCCTGCTTTAGGCTCTGTGCTGACAGCTCCAAGCCTGGAGCCTGTTTCAGATTCTGTGTCTCCCTCTCCCACTGGCACTTGGTGTGTATCTCTGTCAAAAATATATGCACAGTTAAAAAAATTTTTTTAAAAAGTTACCAAACCTTTTCTTTTGCTTGTTCATTCAAGATTCTGAGTAAATAAGTTAATCCAACGTTTACCCACTAGGGGGAGCTACTTGTCCACTCTTTCTAAGAATGGCTAGGGGTTGTTTCAGGACCAGGGGGCCCACCTGGACCTCAGCAAATGGTGGTGGTTGTGTGGGTGCAGCCCTTCTCAGGACTGATTGCACCCAGCTGGCTGCTGAGATGGTCATCCCTTGGCCTCACTGATGATCACCTGAGATGTCACCTGAGATCAGAGGACACCTCTGACTCTTAGAAAGTTTTTTATTTCTACCAAAGGCATAGAGTAGCACCCCTATTTCATTTTTCTTTCTTCCTTTACCCTTTTGAATTTAATTCCTTGTAGCAACCAGGCGATTAAGAACAAATTTGCTTAGGGTGCCTGGGTGGCCCAGTTGATTAGGTGTCTGACTCTTGATGTCTGCTTGGATCTCCATCTCAGGGTTGTGAGTTCAAGCCCCACGTTGGCTTAAAAAAAAAGGGGGGGGGGCGCCTGGGTGGCTCAGTCGGTTAAGCGTCCAACTTCGGCTCAGGTCATGATCTTGCGGTCTGTGAGTTTGAGCCCCGCATCGGGCTCTGTGCTGACAGCTCAGAGCCTGGAGCCTGTTTCAGATTCTGTGTCTCCCTCTCTCTGACCCTCCCCCACTCATGCTCTGTCTCTCTCTGTCTCAAAAATAAATAAACGTTAAAAAAAAAAAAAAAAGAACAAAGCTGCTTACAAAGTAATGAAGAACACAACTTCATCAAAATAGTATTCCTGGCCAAAGCATTGAAGTGAGTCTAATTAGAAAACCATGCCAGTCCAAATGGGAGAAATACTACAAAATAATAGCCTAGAGTCTTCAAAAAGATCATTGTTAACTACTCTAGGTTAAAACTAAAGAGCTATGACTGCTAAATACAATCCGTGATCCTACGTTGGAGCCTGGATGAAAACAAAAAGTATAAAGAAAGATTATTGAGATAATTGGACCCTTTGAATATGGACTGTACTTCAGATAATAGTGTTATATCATGATAAATGTCTTGAGGGTGATCACTCTTGTGGTTATGTAAGGTAATACCCTCGTTACCGTATATAAAGCGCTTAGGGCAAAGTTTTATGATATTTGTCTGCAATTAAGACAAAGAGAAAGCAAATGTGGCCAAATGTTAACAATTGAGGGGCTTAGGTAAAGGGCATACGGGTATGTATTGAACTATTCTTGCAATTTCTCTGTAGGCTTCAAATTTTTCACAGTTCAAAGTTGGGAAGGAAATATGTATTACAAGAGAGGAAGAAAATACTGAAGAGTCTTAGGTACCTGGGGATAAGTGAGTGCTCATATTCAAGACAGAGTGAGGGCATCTCTGTGTGCAGTTGGCCCACAAAGATATCTAGTAGAATGTACAACACACACACCCCCAACCCCATGGTGAATGAATGCCACTCAGAAAATGCAATAAAATCCAACTATCCTAGTGGATACAGAAAGAGTGGATTCGGGATAATATGTAAGAAAAGAACCCCCTAAATGTGGTGTCTTTTTTTTTTTTTTTATGTTTATTCATTTTTGAGAGAGAGAATGAGTGGGGGAGGGGCAGTGAGAGAAGGGGACAGAGGATCTGAAGTGGGCTTTGTGCCGACAGCAGACAGCTCCATGTGGGGCTCGAACTCATGAACCATGAGATCATGACCTGAACTGAAGTCGGACACTCAACCGACTGAGCCACCCAGGTAACGCAACGTGGTGTCTTCTGATGTTAGGTGAACTGTGTAAATTCACACACTGGTTTCGGGATTTCCATCAATGTTTCCAGCCGTCTTCTAGTTTCTGGCCTGCATGTTTTTTCATAGACATAACCGTCTTTTTAATAGCTGTGAATTATGGTGAATGTGAATATTAACTCATTAATTATATTTAACTATTAATGATGGGCTAAAGAAAGTGAAGAAAATCAAACCCGGGATGGAGAATCAACCCACTCCATGTGTGAGAGTACCCATCATTCAGGATAGACAGGGTCATCGTAAGGCATTGCTTGACCCTGATATTTGGCAGTTGGAGGCGAAGAGGTGGTGCCCAGGGCCCTAGGAAATTGTGCAAACCAGTAAACAGCTTTAATCCTTGGGGTGAGGGTGCTGTCTCTGGGAAACCAAGTTCACAGGCACCTGGAGTGTTTGTGTGTGTGTAGCGGGATGTTTTTAAAACTACTGCCCACTGGAGAATCACTGCCCTTTAGCCCCTGTTACTGATGGAAATGCGTCCTTCCCTTTGGGGGAGGAGAGCACAAAGTAATGTTAAAGCCCACTGGGTCCCTTCTAGAGTCTTTTTTTTTTTTTAAATTTTTTTTTTTTAACGTTTATTTTTAAGACAGAGACAGAGCATGAACGGGGGAGGGACGGAGAGAGAGGGAGACACAGAATCGGAAGCAGGCTCCAGGCTCTGAGCCATCAGCCCAGAGCCCGACGCGGGGCTCGAACTCACGGACCGCGAGATCGTGACCTGAGCTGAAGTCGGACGCTCAACCGACTGAGCCACCCAGGCGCCCCGAGTCTTTTTTTTTTTTTTTTTTAACCAGCAATTAAACCTGCAGTATCAATCAATTGCATGTTGGGTGTAGTTACCCAACAATCGTTTATCTGTGACCTGCTTCCATATATTTACTATTCTGTTTCAGGCAGGGTGGTGAATATCAGCAGTCTAGAGGGCTCCAAAGCTCTTGAAAATTGCAGCCCAGATCTACAGAAGAGGTTCCGATGCGAGACGCTCACAGAAGGGGACCTGGTGGACCTCATGAAAAAGTTTGTGGAGGATGCAAACAACGAAGTGCACGAGAGGGAAGGCTGGCCCAGCTCGGCTTATGGGGTGTCCAAGCTGGGGGTCACGGTCTTATCAAGGATCTTGGCCCGGCATCTGGATGAGAAGAGAAAAGCGGACAGGATTCTGCTGAACGCATGCTGCCCGGGGTGGGTAAAAACGGACCTGGGTGGGCCTTGCGGCCCCAGGACTGTGGAGGAGGGAGCTGAGACCCCTGTCTACTTGGCCCTCCTGCCTCCAGATGCTACCGAGCCTCATGGCCAACTGGTCCATGACAAAGTCGTCCAAAACTGGTGAATGTCTGCTTTGGTGCTTAATGCTTAATAAACGTTTGTGGAGTGAATGAGTGACTTCTGGTGGTGTAGTCGGCTTCATTTTCTGTCGACTTAGAATCTCCCTGTGAGAAAGCGGGTCTCGTCTAGAATCGGGCCGAGAGATTTTATTGTGCCCAGACTCTAACCTGAGACGGAGAAGAACCTGGTCCAGTGGTTCTCCAGTGTCAGAGGGCATCACAATTACCTGGAGGGCATGTTAAAACGTTGCTCAGAACTGGGGCGCAAAGATGTGCACTTCTGACAAGTTCCTGGGTGCTGCTGGTGTTGGTCGAACGAGAGCCCTCAGGGCTACGGAGCGGGCTGCAGCCGTGTTCCAGCAATCCCATGCTGTTTCTAGGTTGTTGACTCTTCGAGCATGTGATTCCTCCTCCATTTCTATTGTTCTGCAATCCTGCTTTGTACCACATTCTGTTTCATTATATTTGGGCACATTTGAACGGGTTCTTATGAAGCAGTATGGCTTGAAGGACTCAGGAGGAATGTCCTTTTTTTTCACTGGGATACGATTTCTTCCATACTGGGTTTTTCACTTGGGGTTTTGCATTCTGTGTTCCCAGAATGTTTGCAAAGTTGCCCTGCCCCTTCTTTCAAATTGTCCCGGCATAGGCAACTTTGTGCAGACCATCTCTGCTCTCGCGGAGACAGATGTCTTCTCCCTGACCTGTTCCTGCTCCCCTACAGCCCAGGGTGATTCTTGAACCTTCCTGGGCCTTTTGTAGTCTCTCTGACAACCAACTCCACATTCACTGCTTCCAAATGGGACTGGCTTTGTAATCAGCCCCCTTGGTTCTAGTTATACCCTGTAGAAGAAGGACTTGGAGACTAAAGAATCTTACGAAAGAGACGTACACTCGTGAGGCAAGTTTGCTAGGGCGTCAAGACCTCAGAAGGAATGGCTAGCCAAACAACAGAAATGCAACAGGTGCAAGATGGACAAATGACAAAGGAAAGAAACCACAAATTTACCAAGTTTATGATGGGTTGTTCATGGTGAGATACACCAATGTTATCACCTGATCATGACCACAAAGGTCACATCATATCACCTGACAACAGCATTGCAGAAATAAGATGATGCTGGCTTCCATTTGATAATAAGTACAGGATGGGAGTACTCAAGATTTCCCTCATTTGGCGGACCAGGACTACTCAGGTAACCCTGTTATGTCTGGTCTGTCACAGCGTGCAAAGTGTTTCTTCGTCTTGACTCTCCAGCGTAACGACGGCAGCATGGCAAAGTGTCGTGTAGCTCTGACAACCCACACCTCACTTCTTCATCCACTTTGGGTGGAGGACATCTGAATCCCACCCAGATTACATCTCACTTCCTTTAGCCATCTCTATATTGCCTGATTAAACCCAGTTTGCTCTTACATTCATCTCAGACCGTAGCTCCTAGGACATTTTTAATGCCTTCTTGTCTGGCTCTAAAAACATTTTGATGGTTTTCAATATGTTGCCTCAATAGCTTTCATACTCTGGTCTCCCTCTGCAGCCAGCCTCCAGAACGCTGCCAATGGCAGGCAAGAGGTCTGGGACCATGGAGCACCTTTAGGTTCTGCCTAATGGGGTCACAGACAGGAAATGCACAAGTAAACAGGCCATTTCCTTTTATTTCTTCTCCCTTTTTTCTCTCTAGCCAATCACCTTGACATTTTGGGATCAGTGTGTAGCCTGCTTAAAAGACCCTTGGTGGTAAACTGCTGACCAGAACGGCGTGTCTCATTTTTTTATGGAAAGGTCATAGGGGACCATTATTGGATGGTCTGCCCAGTACCCTCCCCCGCTGCTTCCTCCCATGTTTGCAGCTGCAACAGCCACAAAGTGACTTTGCCCTGCTAGCCTCTGTTGACTGTTCCAGCTGTAAGCCTGTCTTCTAAAGAGGAGGAGCAGCTGGACTGCATCAGGAAAAGCTCCGAGCTGTTACTGTGAGTGGCCATGCCTCACACCATATGGTTGAGGAAGCAGAGGGAACCAAGCATAGCCTGAAAAGGAAGCAACCAATTCTCGAGGGACGCACTTACAAAATGGCCCCAAGAGAGACTGTCCCATCTCCCCAGAGTGGCATCCCTTAGCTGGCCTCAGGCTATTCCTTTCGTTTTATTTTAGAGAGAGATTGAGAGCATGAGTGGGGGAGAGAAGCAGAGAGAACGTTAAGCAGGCTCCATCTTTAGCACAGAGCCTGAAGCGGGGCTCGATCCCATGACCCTGGGATCATGACCTGAGTCAAAATCAAGAGTCAGATGCTCAACTGACTGAGCCAACCAGGCGCCCAAGAAATGTCACTTTCCTTAAGCTAGTTTGAATTATGTTATTGCTTGAAACGAAAAGGAACCTAATACATGTGCATGAAATATTTCATTGTGGGCTGTAGTGAAAAAAAAAAATTAGGCTTAGAATCAGAAGGGAAAAAAGAAAAAAATTAATGAGTTGAGAACCATGGCATACAAGGCCATACGTCATGCTCAATATTTACCCTACATTGTTTTATGTATTTCTCATGGCAGTTCTTTGAGATAGGTATTAATATCATTTAAATGAGTCATTATCATTCAAATAAGGAAAAAAGGCTTGGAGAAATTGACTAACTTGCCCAAGATCACACAGCTAAGAGCCAAGAGCCAGGATCATATCCAGGACTAAGGCCAGTTCCTTGGCTTTTCTTGGTGCCAAGTGCTTGGCACATCCAAGTTCACTATGAGGAGTCTAGAGACCAGGGCAACTCCCTCGGTGTAAAAATTAAGGGGGATGATATATCAAATCTAAGTGATTTGTAAGCCATATGGTTATTAGATCCCTAACGTAGCCTTTGTATGAACTTTTCCATAAGGTAGGCAAATGAAATATGCTTTAAAAGTGGCATATTTTAAGTGGATTATCCCATTATGTGTGTTTCTTAGGTACCACATTGAGCCAGTGACCCTCTCTGAATCAACGTCTCTGTGACATACTTTCCTAAGTTGACACATGTGTGTTAAGCCCGCATACAGAATCAGCTGTAGGCCTGGCCTTTGGGCTTCTCCCTCACCTACTGAGCTGCAACAAGGATTGTGACAGACCGAGATGCTGAACGGTGATGTAGTGTGGAGATGAAATGGGTGATAATGACGATCCTGACAAAGGTTTACTTGTTACTGCAAGTCAACCACAAAGCAGGCACAACATCAAATACAGAACTAAGCAGGACTTTAGATGGGATGGAGTAGAATCCAGTTTATAGCAAAGACAGGGTTAGAGGATTACCAGTATTTGCATATGGAAACTCTGAACGTGTTTACCTCCCCAATCTCTCTACTAGGTAGGCCAGCCTGAGCCACAGAATGTAGTCACCTCTGATATATAACCCCTTCTTTATTATCAGCAGGGGTAAGGATTAAGGTTCTGATTCAAATGAACTCTGAAATGCTCTGATTAGAGCATTATTATGTGAGGAACCTGCTCTATTTATATGCCTTAAACAGATGAATACACCTAAGTAGACTTTGAAGAGTGACGACCTGACCCATGAAAACAGAATTTGTGGGGGAATAAACTTTCAAATCTTAATACTTGTACATTGACTATCAATCCTGATTATCGATGAAGTTGTTCTTTTAAGGGTTTATGATACTTCAAACTGTCAAAGCTAATTTAACTTCCCACACACCTGGATTTCTTTACGGATAGGTGACACAAAAAGGCAAGCATATTATTTAATGTATAGGACAAAGTTACACATGGTGCTTTTGACATGAATAGACTGGTTCTCTCTTTCAATGGGAAGTACAAGTGGTTCTTTCATTATGAGTTAAATGCAGTATGGAGTGTGGCTAGGATTTGAGGAAACTAAGACAAAAAAACCCACCTCACCCTTTGGCATCTGTTTTTGTAAAAATGGAGTTTCTCATATCTTCATCAGGAAATCAATTTTCATGAAAGTCTTTTTTTCCTACTCAATGCTCTACCCTTTAGTTTTCCTCGGCTTCCACTTTAAGACTATTCCTAAAATTGACCATTAGAGAATTGACATCTGGGGCCCTTGGTGTATGGCCAATGTAGATGGAATCAGAATCAGAAGCCTGGGTGGGCCAGGGGTGGGTTCAGCGTCGCAAGCTATAAATATATTCTTGGTGATTTGGGAGAGGTGGCAGATCCCTTTGGGAATCTGACACAAACTATATACCCTTTTGCAGAAACATATACACAAAATGTTCTGTACAATTTTGAAGTGTGCATGGACCTCTGAACTCTTTCATGACCGCCTAGCTTTTAGGAGCCCCAGACTAGATCTGAAAATTCCTTAAGGGACTGTCAAGGGTTAAATGATTGGCGGCCTGTGCAGAAATGACTACCTCACTCAACAGGTGCCACTGGTTTGATTGGCTGGGAGCCCCAGCTGGTGCAATTAGGATGCTCAGGTGAACTCTGCCTGACTCCCATCCTTAAGGTGCATCTGGTCCTGCAGGCGTTGGGCCAGGTTGGGTGGGTCTGAACTGTCCAGGTCCGAAGGCTCCTAAGGATGACAGGAAGGAGTTAGACTTTATCCGGAAATATTAATGCTCTTTAGGCTGAGGTCTCCTTTCTGAGCCAGAGCCCACGTAAAGGAACTCATTACAAAAATTAACTTCCTCACCTCTGATGCCGAGGGCCAGAAAAGTGCGGCCTCCGGGGGTGGGGGCGCTTTAACCAGGGTCCCCGAGCCTCCAGAGGCCCCAGCATGTATGGAAAGGTTCATTTCATCTCCTCGCAAAAGGTTTGGGTGTGGCCCCGGCGGAAAGGATGGGGTGAGCCAGGTGCCATCGGCCCCAGTCTTTTGGGCCCCCGCGGTTCTCCTTGTCTGTAACTACAAAGCCCCTCCTGGGGTACGCTGATTCACTGACCGAGGTTCTGGTGTGGCGGGGGAGCCCCAGGTGAAAGCCGAAGCCACCCCGCCCACCGGAGCAGGCCTTCCCCAGAGCAGACCCGCTGCGAGGGCGGCAGTTAGTCTCTGCTACTCAGAGCGACGCCCACCGCCTGGAAGCTGTGGAAGACCGGAGGCTGGAGCCCCGAGCTCGCTAGTCCTCGCCCAGGACCCGCCCCCTCACGCTAAGGTACCGCCTCCTGATCCCGCCCCCCGGATCAAAGGCCCGTCTACTGCCTCTGACCCCGCACCGAGGGCTCGCCCTTGGTCCCGCCCCGGCTCCGCCCCCGCGCGCCGAGGGCCCGCCCCGGCTCCGCCTCCGCCCGCCATGACCACGCCTCCATGCCGAGGGCCCTCCTCACGGTCCCGCCCCACCGCCTGGGGCCGCGGCAGCTCCGGCTCGGGCGCGGTGCTTCCTCCGCGGTGCCGGCTCCCGACTGAGCCGCAGCGGGCCGCTCGCTCTACCTGCCACAGCCCGGCCGGCTCTTCCGCGCCGCACGTGGGCGCGCCCGCCGACCAGGGACGCCGCCGCCGCCGCCGGTAAGCCGGCCCCGCGCCCTCGGCCGCCGGGCGAAGCCCGGGCGCCCCGGGCGTCTCCCCCCGCGGGCCCTGGGGCGGCGAGGCGGCGCGGGCGTCCTCCCCCCGGACGCGCAGGGTTCGAGCGGCGCTGTGGGGGCGGTCCCGGGGCGAGGGGAGCCCCCCGAGCGCGGCCGGGGCCCGCGGCGGGCGCTGCTGCAGTGCGGGGCCGGCCCCGGTGAGGCCGCGCGTGGGCGTGGGCTCCGGCCCGGGACCCCCGGGGACACCCCGAGGGCAGGGCGGGGTCCCCCAGTCTCCCCGGCCCTCTGCGGCGGAGGAAGTGCGGCCAAGTCCACACAGGGCCGGTCCGGCCTCTCGTCGGGCAGGTGGAGGTCAGGTGGGTCACCGCCCGCCTTCCCCTCACCTCGGCCGGCGGACGACGCAAGCCGCGCCTTTGTTTGCTTGTGCCGTCCTGGTCCGGGCGGAGGGCTAGGGACTGAAATCTTTGTAAACTGAGGGCTTTCCTGATGAGGGAGGACCCCAGAGTCTCCTAGACTGCCCCCAAGACAAGAGATCCGAGCCGCAGTGCGAGCGCTCTCCCCGCATCCTGGCCCCGGAGTCTTGCAGGATTGCCGCCTGCGGCCGGCGTGGTTGGACCTTTAGCAACAGCTAGGGCTGCTTAAGGAGACTGTTAGCCGCAGGTGTTTCCCTAACCTGGGACAGTTGCTCAATATTTGGAGAAACCTTTGTAGGATTTTTTGGTAAGGCGATGGAGGCCTTCCCCCCCCCCCCGTGCCCAAAGCCCGCTCCCGTTAGGGTCTTAAATTTTTTCCGCTGCAATTTAATTACCACTCTGAAAGACCGAATTCAAAATAATGTGCCCCAGAGTTGATTAAACCATTGGCAGAAGAGTGTTTCCGTGCTGTAGACTAAGGGTCATTATCTAATGTTCTTGCGAGAGGATGGCTATTTGTCCTTTTTCACTCTGGTTTCATCTTATTCCCATGTTCTTTCATGTAAATTTCTTTACGGTTAACTTCCTTCTCATCTGGGCAGTTGATTTTTTTTTTACCTGAACTTGTTTTTCTAAGAAATTAGGAATGGAAAAGGTGAGAGATTTCTTGCTGACATTTTCGATTTTAAGGCGGCTACTTCTGGTCAGATGTACTTGTTTATATGGTTATTCCTTTGTGTATTTAATTGTTAGTAGTCTGTGGGACTCCATCAGTTTTACTGAGCTGAGCCTCTCACAGGAAAGGTACTCAGGATACATTGCAAGAGCATTGTCAAAAGAACTGTTTGAGGGCTGAACTGTTCATTTTACTTGCCGCATAACGTAGTAAAAGCTGTGTACCATTATGCTGACCTGAACTGGATCCCTAACTCTGCCCGATGGTTGCTGAGGGCCCTGGGCAGTTTTTCTGATTCCCAATATCCTCATCTTGAGCAGCATCAAGATAATGCCCATCTCCTAGGCTTCTGTGTGTTGCATAAGATAAATGCATGCATAATGATGGATTTACTGAGCCCAGAAGGCTTGTGTAGTAGCATAGTATTGAATGCCCATATTTGAAATAAACGAGTTTGCTTAAATGCCTCTTTCCAAACCTCCCATCTGTGCTTTTAGTTACACCAGATAGTACTTTCTTCATGTAGCCAGCCATGACATTGAACTGCTCCAGTTACCTGCTCTTACCTGGCCAACCCCTTCTTTGCCAGGAGCAATGGCGCCACGTCCTAAACACGAACCTGATCGCTGACCGAGGCTCTCTTCCTACTAACTAGCCGCCCAAACCTGTGGACTTTGAGGACTCCTCTGCTGGTAGTTGGGCTTCCTCTGTCCTTTCCTTGTGCCAGTGTTATGTCGGCACACCCTCTGTCCCTGCGTGGGCCACCTTAAATTGAAATTATGTGTTTAGGTATTTCCTCTTTCAGTTATGTTCTGAACTATGAAAGGGGAACCCTGGTTTTTTCCATGTTTCCTTTCCCTGTACTTAGACACTTAATATAGTGAACAGACTATGTATGGAGTTTTGCAGTGGTTCAGAGACGCTGGATTTCAAACCTGTAAATTTCCTGGGGAAAAAACCCAATTATGGTTTCTTTGGGTGTACTAACTCCTTACTCGGGAAAATAAAGTACCATTTCTCATTACCATCCTTTAATATTTTTAAGGAGTGTGATGGCTAGTGTTTCAGAAAAAGGGACAAGCCTTCCCAAGGATCAGTGGGCAATTTTACTGTGTGCGTTGATACACGTAGTCCAGTATATTTTTGCAGAGAGCCACAGAATGTGCAAAGGCTCTGTGATAGGCTGAGTTAGCTCTAGAACAAGCAGAGTGCCTCAAAGAGAGATAGATGGAGCCTTGTAGGCCATGGGGTGAGGGGTGAGGAAGTTTGGATTATGATAAGCTTAATGGGAAGAGTTTAAACATGGTGGGGATGTAGGGGCACCTGGGTGTCTCAGTCGGTTAAGCGTCCGACTTTAGCTCAGGTCATGATCTCACGGTTTGTGGGTTTGGGCCCCGCATAGGGCTCTGTGCTGACAGCTCAGAGCCTGGAGCCTTCTTCCGATTCTGTGTCTCTCTCCCTGTCTCTCTCTCTGCTCCTCCCCCACTTACTCTCTGTCTCTCTCAAAAATAAACATTAAAAATAATAATAAACATGGTGGAGATGTACTGTAAAGTATGTTTTAAGAGGATTCTTGAGGTGCTATGTGAAAATGCATTGGAGAGGGGCAAGAGTGAAGAAGAAGCGTCAGGAAATACCTGCAAGCTTGTAGGGGAAAGGTGGCTTCTTGCACAGTGGTGCCACGGGGATGGAGAGCAATTGAGGCCACAGGTGTTTTGGAAGAAGAGGAGTCAGGACTTGGGTTGAGTGTGGCAAGTGAAGAGAAGGAAGAATCCAGGATGATGTCAGAGGTCTTGTGAATGGTGGGGCCACTTTCTGAGGAAAGGAAGACTGGAGAAGGAGCATGTTGAGCAGGTCGCATGAAAAGTATAGTTTCTTTGGGGGGGCGGGCGCCTGAGTGGCTCAGTCAGTTAAGCGTCTGACTTGGGCTAAGGTCATGAGCTCACAGCTAGTGAGTTAGAGCCCCGTGTTGGGCTCTGTGCTGACAGCTCAGAGCCTGGAGCCTGCTTTGGATTCTGTGTGTGTGTGTCTCTCTCTCTGTTCCTCCCCCACTTGCACTCTGTCTCTCTCTCTGTGTCTTTCTGTCTCTCTCTGTCAAAAATAAAGACTAAAAACATTTTTTTAAGTATAGTTTTTTTTAAGGTTATTTTGAGAGAGCGTGTGCGTGCGTGTGCACATATACACACACGTGCATGCACACACACACACACACATCACACATTAGCAGGGGAGGGGAGAGAGAGAGAATCCCAAGCAAGCTCCACACTGTCAGCACAGAGCCAGACACGGGGTTCGAACTCACAAACCATGAGATCGTGACCTGAGCGGAAATCAAGAGTCAGACGCTCGACCAGCTGAGCTACCCAGGTGCCCTAACAGTATGGGTTTTCTTAAAGACCGCTTTATTGAAGTGTAATTTACAGATCATAACCTTCATTTAAGGGCACAGTTCGGTGATTTTTAGTCATTCACAGAGTTGTGCAACCATTGCCACAATCCAGTTTTCGCACTTTTGCTTTACTCCAGGAAGATCCCGTGCCCAACAACTCCCTGTTGTTACTCCCTTCCCTAGGAGGCCACTAATCTGCTCGTCATCTCTGTAGCTTCACCTATTCTGGGCATGTGGTATGAACAGAATCATCCAGTATGTGACCTTTTGTGTGGCTTCTTCCACCACGTTATGTATTTCTCAGGTTCACCCGTACTGTGGTGTGTATCAGTACTCTGTTCATTGTGTGGCTAGACCGTATTTTGTTGATGGATGTTTGGGATGCACTAAGGCTGAGACACTATGCCTCATCCGAGTGGAAGAGTCAAGCAGACAATTGCATGAATTTGGACCTCAGAGGGGAAAGTTTGGGCAGGCATTATGAATGCATGGGTCATTAGCTTGAAGATGGTATTTGCCAGATGACCAGGGATAAAGAGAGAGAGGACCCAAGGCCTGGTACCAGGACATGCCAACATTTGCAGCAGGTAGAGGAGGATCAGCCTGCAGAGGAGAAGGAACCACAGAGAAGGAAACCCACTCAAAGCTGGTGGGGCCAGAGGAGTGTGTGGGCTGAAAGGAGGCTGTTTTGAAAAGGAGGGAGTGGTCTGCTACACAGTCCTCCTGAGTGGTAAAGGCCCACTGACGTGAGAAACTTGAAAGTTGTGGTGGCCTTGGGAGCTCAGAGTGGGCCCAGAATGACCAGAAAGTGAACTAGCAGGTATCATGGGATTCTTAGAACTTGGCCAAGGCCAGTAAATGAAAGATCCAGGCCTCAAGAACATTTCGTATCTACAGTTCAGTTTGTTTCTTTCTTTCTTTTTCTTTCTTTCTTTCTTTCTTTCTTTCTTTCTTTCTTTCTTTCTTTCTTTCTTTCCCTTCCTTCCTTCCTTCCTTCCTAGTTATTTATTTGAGAGCAAGAGAGACGCTGGGGGTGGGCAGGTGGGAGGCATAGAGAGAGAATCCCAAGCAGGTTCCACATTGTCAGCATAGAGCCCGACGTAGTAATCGAACCCATAAGCTGTGAGATCATGACCTGAGCTGAAACCAAGAGTAGGATTCTTAACTGACTGAGCCACCCAGGCTCCCCTACAGTTCAGTTTCTTTCATCTGTGGTTTTGCCATTTCGACTGACTACATGCGACTTTGTTAGCAAACTCACTATGGCATTTTCAGTATATTTAATTACATCACAGTGCTCTACATTTTATTCTCTTTTCAGACTACGTACTAGTGACTGTTAGCCTCGTATATCAATCAGGCTTGATCGTGTTTGGTTGTATCACAAAATGTGATTCAACGGTGGCTTACATTATCTCTTCTGTGCAGCAAACATCAAGTCCAGAGGCAGAGTGTCCAGGCTTGATGCCTTCTTAAAGCCATCTCTGGCCTCAGCTGCTGTGTCTTTCCACTTACCCACAAAAGTTGCACACTGTGGGTGGTGGTTTCTTCTTGGTTGCCACACGGGGCTTCACCTCCAACATTAAACCTTTGTTCCAGGCAGAAAAAAGGGCAAGAGTGAAGGGCAGGAGGCCCATGCCAGAAGAGTCTACCTCCTTTCAAACCGCCTTCCTGATGGCCCCAAACTGACTGTTCATTGCCTACAACTGTTAATGGCCACCTAGCTGCAAGGGAGGCGGGGAACTGTTAGCACTGCCCCGAGCAAACTTAGTGTTCCCTTAGTATGGAAAAGGGGACAAGGAATTTTAGGGTAGATGCCTGCCATACTTTACATAGATCTTAATCAGATGAAGGCCAAAGAAGGAGGGCAAATCAGAGCCTTAAGGCAGCCTTTTTGAGAAAAATGTCGAAGTAAGGAACTTGGTGACTTTCAACATTTCCATATCTTGTGGAATAGCTTTTTTTTTTTTTTTTGAAGGTTTATTTATTTTAGAGAGAGAGAGAGAGCACGAGCCGGGGAGGGACAGAGAGAGAGAGGGAGAGAGAAGATCTGAAGTGGGCTCTGTGCTGACAGCAGTGAGCCCAGTGCGGGCTTGAACTCACAAACTGGGAGATCGTGACCTGTGCCGAAGTTGGATGCCAAACACAGGCACCCCTGGAATAATATCAGAGTTGTTATTTATTTGAATAAACTGGTAGGTTGACCTACAGATTTTTTTTAATGAAGGAAGAAAAAAACAAAACTTGACCTAAGCACGCATACGTTATAATGTTTAAATGACAGATATTTCCACAAAGTCAAATCAGTGCAGTATTCTGTGTTATTTTTTGTTTCCTTTTGTCGCACTGAGGATAAAAAGAAGAGGAAATGGTTGCCATTGGAGCTGGAATTAGACCATAAAGGTCTCAGGCTTTATACCAGCTGCAGTGGTTCATACATAATGAATGCATCTGGCCA
The DNA here is from genome assembly GCF_046562875.1 of Panthera onca. NCBI lineage: Eukaryota > Metazoa > Chordata > Mammalia > Carnivora > Felidae > Panthera > Panthera onca. Next base: position 9,258,986 of record NC_138347.1, on the reverse strand, counting down.
CAGGGAAAAATAAAAGAATCCGTCAAAGAATATACAAAGGCGAGGAGAATAAAATGGTGATTGCTTGGGCCCTGGTGTCACCACCCTGCGTCCAGACTCTTCACACTGAGGCATGAAGCTGTCAGGGCAGTGCCTGGCTGGGGAGATGGGTGGGTAATTGGAGCTCAGTAACCGAACAGGCACATGGTGGATTTCTGGCAACACTGGGGTCACATACTGCATTCTTACACCCTTATTGTTTAAACTTTTCTTGTTTTTTCCATCAGATCTTCCTCTAGAATATTTCCAATCCTCTAACATAGTCTAGTCGAAAAGGACTAGATCACTAAAGAGGTTGTTCTGGGTAATAGCATTGACCTGCTTTTTCTTAGCCTTTATAAATGCCCTTCAGTGGGAAGGGCCGCCTGCATTCAGAATTACCAGTGGGCAACAAGGTTGGTTTGCCGCTTTGTAAGTTTCACTCCTAGAATTAATTTTGTCAACTCAGGAATCCTAGCATTTTTGCTTCTTTTCTGCTCCGTCCATTTGTCTCCAGAATCCAAGAGGGCCGGAACTGTTTATCTTTTATCTACCACAGTGCCTGGCCCAGAAGCCTTGCCAAATATTTGAATTGGATTGCTGAGTACGTTTGTGCACAGTAGTGTTTGTGGACGCGTGTCCTCTGTAGCTCTGGGCTGGGAACGCTTTGTGTCCTTGGGTAGCTCCCTCATTTATTTCTTAATTCACTTTTAGATCCTTTCTCCACTGTGAGAATGTAAGATGGATCCAGAAGAGCAGGAACTCTTAAATGATTACAGATACAGAAATTACTCTTCAGTGATTGAAAAGGCTTTAAGAAATTTTGAGTCCTCAAGTGAATGGGCGGATCTCATATCTTCACTGGGCAAGCTCAACAAGGTAGGTGGGGTGGAGACTGGATTGCATGGGGGGGGGGGGGGACACCACTGTCTTTTATTATTTCAAGAAATTACCTTTTTTAAAAAAAGATCTTATTTTTTTTTTTAACTTTTATTTATTTAAGTAAGCTCTACACTCAATGTGGGGCTTGAACTCAAGACCCAGAGATCAAGAGTTGCCTGTTCTACTGACTAGGCCAGGCGGGGAATTATCTTTTTTTGTTGTTGTTACACAACATGTTGATTATAACAACTAGGAAATACTGATAAGAAAAACTACCCATGTTAGAGAGGGAGGGAGCCAAAGCATAAGAGACTCTTAAAAACCGAGAACAAACTGAGGGTTGATGGGGGGTGGGAGGGAGGGGAGGGTGGGTGATGGGTATTGAGGAGGGCACCTTTTGGGGTGAGCACTGGGTGTTGTATGGAAACCAATTTGACAATAAATTTCATGTTAAAAAAAAAAAACTACCCATAATTCTGTCACCCAGTTACCTGCTGTTATCCTGGTCAGTATGCTTACCTCCTTTTTTTTTTTTTTCCCTGATAATAGAATTATACCGTGGATGTAGTCAATGGAATAGCTGAACAGTCTCTTTCTCAACTATATTTACATCTAAACAAGATAAACTATAAAATTGTCCAATCAGTTATTCAAAGACGAATTATTTTTCAGGTATTACTTAGGATTTTTATGGCTTTTTCTTTTTCAGTCTACTTTTATGGCCATTTTTACTGCAGATTGTCAAATTTTGGTCTTCCATGAGTTACCATCAATATTGAAATCTGCCCAGAAATTGTGAGTGTGTTTGGACTAGGAGAAAAGGGCCAAGTCTAGGAAGAGCAAAACTGGTCGCATGCAGGTTTGACCTTGTGTCCTATAGATGGGACCACTGTATGTTCCCATCCTGCCCAGCAGGATGACCTAGTAATGCCCAGTGCTTCTACTGTAGGTAGAAGATATTTGGGCTTGAAGGTGCCAATCCCGGGCTCCGTTGCTGCCTGGCCGAGGCCCTTGGCCAGGATACCTGAGTTTGGAACGCTAGTGCCATATGGGACTTGAGAGATACCCATACCTACTCTGCAGATCTCCACTCACCAGGTCCCACACACCAGGGTCCTCTAACGAAGGGAAAGAATTGACCTCTGCAGGGAATGCGGGAGGGGTCTGGGGAGGGAGTGAAAAATTCCAGCAGCCTGACCATGATTACAGTCCAGCTAGCAGTCCAGCACTGACTACCAGAGAGCAGCTGTCGGCCTTCACAGATGCCTGTCAGGCACAGTGGAGGTAGGCAGTCATGACAGGTAGTGGCCGGGAAACGACGTGATCTCTTTCAAGGTATATTTATCACTTGTGAATGCCACGGCTGGTGCTTGCCGGGATAACTAGGTGTAATAAAACAGCAGATAAGAGCTGGAGAGTTCTTTGGCTGTAGAGCTCTGACTGTGGAATGTGCAAGCTAAACACAGTAGTCACTGTCATTCATGAAGGTGGGTCTCCCTTTAGGGGAAAGGGAGAAGCGCTGGAATGGGATTTAGGCATATTCAGGTTCTTCTAGATGTTTCCATAGTTTAGTGCTTGACTCTCCTGGAATCTAAAAATAGCATACTTATTTTGGGACAGGGTGTGTCCATTATTTTTTGTTGCAGTAAAATTGACATAACCTAGAATTTGTCATGTAACCATTTTAGAGCTTACAGTTACATGGCTTTTACTACATTCGCAGTGTTGTGCAACCATCACCACTATCTAATTCCAGAAGGTTTATACCACCCCGAGAGGAAACCTTCCCCATCCCCCCCAGCCTCCCCACACAGGCCCCGGCAACCACTAATCTACTTTCTGTGTCTATGGACATTTCATGAAAAATGCACACATACACTGTCCTTCAGTGTCTGGTTTAACTCAGCCTGTTTTCAGGGTTCATTCATGTTGTAGCATGTGTCATTGCTTCACTGACTTTTGTGGCTGAATAATACTCCATTGTATGGATAGACCACATTTTGTGTATCTGTTCACCTACTGATGGACACTTGTGTTTTTGCCTTTTGGCTCTTAGGGATAGTGCTGCTGTGAACATTTATGGACAAATTTTTGTTTCAACATCTGTCTTCATTCCTGTGGGGTATAGAGACCTAGAAGTGGAATTACTGAGTCACGTGGTAATTCTATGTGTAACTTCTCAAGGAACCACCAGACTGTTTTCTGAGGTGGCACCAGTTTACATGGCCACTAGCGATGGTTGAACATTCCAGTTTCTTCGTATCTTCACCAACATTTAGATTTTTAAAAAAATTTTGATGATAGCTGTCGTAGTGGTGTCTCATTGTGGTTCTGATTTGCATTTTCCTAATGACCAATAATTTGGGTATTTTTTCACGTGCTTATTGGCCATCTGTATACATATAAAATATATATGTATATTTGTTTATTTATTTATTTGTTTATTTATTTGAGAAAGAGACATAGGGAGAGAATCCCCAGCAGGCTCCACACCATCAGTGCCGAGTTCAGTGTGGGGCTCAAACAACGAACCGTGAGATCGTGACCTGAGCTGAAACCAAGAGTTGGACGCTCAACCGACTGAGCCGCCTGGTCGCCCTTGTATGTCTTCTTTGGAGAAATTTCTGCTCAAAATCTTTGCCCATTTTTTAAAGTGGGTTGTCTTTTTGTTGTTGATGTGTAAGAGTTCTTTACATATTCTGGATACTAGGCCCTTATTGGATATATGGTTTGCAAATATTTTTTTCCCATTCTTATGTTGTCTTTTCACCTTTTTGATGGCATCCTTTATGCAAAAACTTTTTAGTTTTATGTAGTCCAAGCTATCAACTTTTTCTTCTGTTGCTCGTGCTTCTGATGTCATATCTGAGAAACTTGCTGAATCCCAAATCGTGAAGATTTGCCCCTGTATTTTCTTCTGAGAGTTTTACAGTTTTAGATCTTATGTTTAGGTCTTTGATCCATCTTGAGTTAATTTTTGTGCATGGTGTGAGGTAAGGCTCCGAGCATATTCTTTTGCATGAGGAAATCCAATTGTTCCCGCACCATCCGTTGAAGACACTGTTCTTTCCGAGGGCCTTGGAACCCTTGTTGAAAATCAGTTGGCCATAAGTTGGGTTTATGTCCGGACTTCCATTTCTTTTCCATTGACCTGTCTATCCTTATGCCAACACCACACATTTTGATTACTGAGGCTTTGTAGTAAGCTTTGAGATGGGGGAATGATTTTGTTGCTCTTTGTTGTTCTTTTCACCGTTGTTCTGGCCGTTCTGGATTCCTTGAAGTTCCATATGCCTTTTAGGATCAGCTTGTCAGTTTCTGCCAACAAGCCTGGTGGGATTCTGACAGAAATTATATCGACTCAGTAGATCACTTTGGGGAGTGTTGCCATGTGAACAGTATTAAGTCTTTGAGTCCATGAATACAGGATGTCTTTCAGTTTATTCAGGAACATATGCATTTTGAGCTAGGTAAGATAATAAACTTGGTAAGTACAGTTCTCAAGCCACAAGGTAGTCCGTTAAACAAGCCTCGTTTCGATATGCCTGACAAACTTCCTAAAATGTTTAATCGTTTTAACCCACCTTTTATTATTATTTTTTTTTAAGTTCATTTATTTACATGATCTCCATTCCCAACCTGGGGCTCAAACTCACGACCTTGGGATCAAGAGTCATTCACTCCCCCAACTGAGCCAGCCAGGCGCCCCTTAACCCACCTTTTAAAATGCAGGTTATCGAGTAGAGATGAACCCTTTTTGGAGGAGCTTTAAAAGCACTGGCTATTCATTCGGTAACTATGGGAGTCCCTGCAACGTGCTAGTACTGTCCTAGGTGTCAGGGCAGAGCAGAGAACAAAACCAAGACTCTGCCCACACCGGGATCAGGGGAAAGCTGGATAATAAACAAAATATACGGGCGGGTAGATAGTGATGAGCGAATGGGAACAGTAAAGAAGGGAAGGGACGGTGAGTGTTGAGGACACGTTGTGATAGTAAATGGGGTCTTTAAGGAAGGCTCCGTTGAGAAAGTGCCCTTTGGCTAAGTGTAGAGGCTCTCGTGTGTCTGAGGCCAGTGAGGTCACAAAGCAGGCGAGGGATGGGGAAAGGGTAGTTCACAAGGCTATAGAGGTAAGGGGTGGGGAGGGCATCCAGTCTTGTAGGTCCTTTAAAACTGGAGTCTGACAGTGGCCACTGAGTCAGGGACTGCGTGGGGGAGCCCCGGAGGGGAGTTGAGTGAGTAGCGTAGCCCGGCTTAGCCCACTGGAGCCGGCTCCAGTTGCTCCGTGGGGGCTAGAAAATGGGTAGGAGTCAGGCAAGGCAGAAACAGGGAGACCATTTAGGGGCCGTTGCTGTAACATAGGTGCACCAGTGGAGAAAAGTTTGGATTCTGATATATTTTGAAGGTGTAACAGGATTTGCTCATGGATTGGATTTGGGATACAAGAGAAGAAGAGGAGTCCAGTAGGATTCACAGGTTTTCTCCCAGGCTGTTGGCTTGAGAAGCCACAAGATGCAACGGGGACCCTGGGGGCGGGGCCCACTTCATGGGGTGAGCAGGGAGACCGAGGGATGGGTTAGTTTGATGTTTCTGGTGGATGTCCCCACGTGATGTCAGTAGGCAGTTGGATATGAGTGATAGTGAATAAAAGTTTCAAAAGACAACTTTTTGTTACAGTTGGTACCCAGTTCCATGTAACGGCTCTACTGTGTTTTCTGTGATCAAGCTTCCTGTGCTCTGCTGCTATGTATGATTAAGTGATGAGCGAGAAACTTGCAAGACATCAGTGGGATGAGGTGACACTGTCCATCTTTGCCTCAGCCCTGCCTGTGACAGTGGACATTCCTAGAGAGCATACTGTGTGCTAAGGACTTGGCGTGCATTATTTTATAATACTGTGTATCTGGAGATATGCTTGATCTCAAATTAAGAAACTTCTGCAGTATTCGAGCCTGCAAGCGCAGAGAGCTCAAACCCTGGCTGCCTGGCTGCAAAGCCCATGCTCTTGAGCTTTTTTTCAAGTCATTATCTGTATGGCTCACATAAGGGGGCAGTGATAACCTCTTTGCTGTCAGGGGCACTATCTTCATTATCCAGATGAAGTAGGTGCAATGAATTATTAAGACCCATTTTATTGATGAAGGCTAACTAACTTGCCCCATGTCGTACAGCTGCTAAGTGGTGGTTATGGGTTGAATTACGTCCTCCAAAAAAGATAGGTTCTCGTCTTAACCCCCAGTATCTCAGAGTGTGACCTTATTTGGAGATCTGGTCTTTACAGAGCTAATCGAGTTAAAGTGAAGTCACTAGATTAGGGTGGGCCCTGGTCCACTTGGACTAGAGTCCTTCTAAAAGGGGGCAATTTGGACTCAGACACAGACATGCACAGAGGGAAGACCCCATATGAAAGTGAAGGCAGAGGTCTGGCTGATGCAATTATAAGGCAAGGAACACTGGAGATTGCCAGCAAACTTCCAGAAGCAAGAGGAGCAGTCTGGAGGTATTCTCCCTCACAGCCCCCAAAGGAACCAGCCAGCTGACACCTTGAGCTAGGACTTCTGGCCTCCAGAACTCAGAGACAATCTTCTTCTGTTGTTTAAGCCATCCAATGTGTAGTGCTACGTTACAGCAGCCTTAGCAAAGTAATACAGTGGTAGAACCAAGATAGACCGAACACCTAGGTGCTGGGGATATGGCATTGAACACAAAGTTCATAAGGCTTTGTTGGCAGAAGGCAGACAGTGAATAAATATGTGATATCCGGTGCTGAATGCTAAGGAAAAATAAACCAGGGAAGGGAAGTAGGGTAGTGAGGAAGGAGGGTGGGGTGCTCTGATAATGTGACATTTGAGATTTGAGTAGAGGCCTGGATGCAGTGAGCAAGCTGGTGGGGAGACCATCTGGGGTGTGGGACTGTGTCCAAGGTACAGTAGGGGGTGGGTGTGACTGGAGTAGAGAGGTGAGAGGAGATGAGGGAAGAGAGATAGCTAGGGCAGATGACGGGGTTTTGTTCTGCAAGGGAGGAGAAGCCAGGTGACTTCTGCCTCGCCTGCTGGAAGAATCCTTCTGGTTGATGTGTGGGCAGTGAGCCCGAGCGCAGGAGCCTGCTGGGGTGGCATGGGCAGCTTTTGTGGTCAGATCAGAGTTACTGGAGGTTCAGGAAGTGCTGGATGGAGCAAGCCCCGATCAGTGTTGGCAGCTACCTAACTTCTGGGAGACTCACAACTGTATTCGGGGAACCTTAGTAGGAATTGATGTGAATAAGGGATTTAAGGCTGTGGTGGTGGTCAGGCTTCCTGAGCTCATGGGTGTACACAGAGATTCAGTGAGTAGATGGGTGATGAATTAGTAAAAAATGTTCATAATGCAAATGGAAGCAATATTATAGGTTAATAGTAAGGTTAGATCAAGATACTTTTTAATTAAGGTAGGTGATTGCTGGTTATAAAATGTAAACCGTAGACAGAACAGAAAGCTCATCTAGCTCCAGGCTTAGCAAATGAGGAAACTGAGCCCCAAAAAGTCTTGGTTTGTCAGACTATCTTTGTGTTCTAAGTATATCAGGGTTTTTGTTTGTTTGCCAAACTTACAGTATGATTTTGAGATTTTTATGTAGTAGAAAAAGTTTATCTTTGATTGCTTTCAGGTGTATCAACATGAATAGGGTAGATTTTGCTTAATTGTTTATCTGAGATGCCAAGCCATCATCTTTCACTGATTATTTTTAGATAAATTTTAATTAACAGGCGGCATGTTGAGCTCTTATGAACCCAACCACTTGCCAAGCCTGGATTATGACTTTGATTATTGAAATGAAGGATAGTAGAAATGAATAAACTCTGGACATTTGAAAATCTTATCACCGAAACCTCTTTTTTAAAAACTTCATAATGGTCCTAAATGAAGCACCTTTTTTGTGGCTTTTTTTCGGTACCACTTTGTTTCACAAAATGGCCAGAAAGCAGGTGACACGAATAACGAGAAATATTATGGGTATTGTGATACGTTTCAGCTTCTCAAGTCTTATCACTTAATGATGACACCTCCTTGGTAAAGCACAGCCCCCCTGTGGCATCTCAGAATTAGCACTATTTGGGGAAGAATGTGGGCTGGAGATGGGAGACCTGGTGAACGTTTCTGGTCTACACTGAACTGATTAGCCCCGGGACCTCTTTTGCCTGGAAACTCGAGGAGTCTGAGCTGGATCTCGATTTTTTTTTTTATTTTTTTTTAATGTTTTTATTTATTTTTGAGACAGAGAGAGACAGAGCATGAGCAGGGGAGGGGCAGAGAGGGAGGGAGACACAGAATCCAAAGCAGGCTCCAGGCTCTAGGCTCTGAGCTGTCAGCACAGAGCCTGACACATGGCTCGAACTCACGGACTGTGAGATCATGACCTGAACTGAACCGACTGAGCCACCCAAGCGCCCCTGGATCTCGATTTTTGCCCTAGTTCTAGTCAACTACTTTTCTCTGTTAGATCGTGTTAGTTCAGATAAAGCCCCTTTGGTCTGAGGTCTTATGTTAATCAGCTAAGGCTGTCATAGCAAAATCCCACAGGCTGGGTGACCTAACGGAAATTAACTTTCCCATAGTTCTGGAGGCTAGAAGCCCAAGATCAAGGTGCCGGCTGAGGTGGTTTCTTTTGAGGCCTCTCTCTTTGGCTTGTAGGCAGCCAACTTCTCACTCGGATCTCATGTGGTCTCTCCAGTGTGCATGTCTGTGTCTTGATGTCTTACAAAGACATCAGTCATATTGGACGTTCCCTAGACAGTCACATTTTGCCGTAGTTATCTTTCTAAAGTCCCTGTCTCCAAATATAGTCATACTGTGAAGTATTAGAGATTAGGGTTTCAACTTATGAATTTGGGGGGACACAATTTAGCCTGTAACAGGGTCTGACAATGAAGCACAGATTGTTTTTCCGTGTAAGTCAGTTTTTTCAAAAAGCTCATTTCTGATGGCATCCTGGATGGTTTTTCATCACATCCCTTATGGAACAGTAGAGTGTTACTTCCTTAATCTTTTTTTATTGCCCCACAATGTCGTGAAGAACTTCACTTCTCATATGCATGGTGATTCAATGTGTGCCAAGAACTTCTGAGTCACTCTAGGCCACCTTCCTGGCTGTCTTAGTCTGTGTGAGCTGCTATAAAGAAATAACCCCAGACTGGGCTTCTGAACAGCCAGCCTTTCCCAGTTCTGGAGGCTGGGAGTCAAATCTGGGCACCAGCAGATTCAGGGCCTAGTGCGGGCTGCTTCCTGGTTCACAGTGGCGGTCTTGCATCACCTCCTCACCTGGCGGAAGGGGTGGGAGAGCCCTGTGAGGTCCTTTCTCTAAGGGCACTAACCTCATGAGGGCCACCTTCCACAGCCACCCCCACCCCCCATTAATACCATCGCACTGTGGGACACAAACATTCAGACTGTGACACTAATGATTGGTGTCCCATTTGACTGCACCTCACTAGCCCTGCACCAGTTTTTTCATAAGGGCTTAGTTGTGGGGTGTCTTTTTGGCGGGGGACATTGTCCTTTCCCACGTGTCTCTCTATGTCCTCCTCCCCAGCCTCTTCATGCTTCCAGTGAGATGTGGTTTAAATCACTGCTCCAGATCCCCTCTAGCCGGTGACCCGGGGTAGGGCCTCAACCCCTCTCAGCCTTCACTGTTTATGACTTGTAGCTCTGAGCCTGTGTGATGCCCGGTTCCTTCTTGTCATCTTACTTTGGGGGTCCCACGTGTTAGAGTGTGGTACCTCAGTTTGGGGCAGATATTGTAGTCATTTTCCAGCAACCTTCTGCTGCTGTGACCCTGGGGGTGGAAGTTGTCAGTTAAGTGTGGTGTCAGGGTCACATTGGAAAGATGTGGCCTGAGTGCCTTCTGGGAAGAGACCAGATTGAAAGCCTGTCTTTGGCAGTTACTGAATCTTCATGGGTCGGTAAACTAGAACGGGTGGTAAGCACAAGGCCCATTGGCTTCTGGCAACGTGCTGATTGTCTGGGCACCAGAACTTCGGTCCTGGAGACATAGCTAGCTAACAGAATGTCAGGCAGAGCTCCTGATCCTAATGTGAGGCAGAGGCTGCCGGGTCCTCTGCTGCTGTTCGGGCCTCCTCCTCTCGGTAGGTGACGTATGGGGCTCAGACGGCATTGTGGCTTCTCACCCTCTCGCAGGTTCTCCAGAAGGGGCTGAGGATCAGCACGGGCGTCGCTGGTTTGGGCTTGTGGTGGCCGCCTCATGTGAGCCTCTCAAACACGTGTTGGCATGAGGCTGGCATGGTCCTTTGGAAAGAACATTTCTGTGCTGAAATCGGGAGGCTGTTATCCTTTCGATAATTTATAGCTAGGGTAGTGTATATGTTTTGCATGTGAGCAGAGGATATTTTTGCTGTTCTTTGAGGTCTGCTGGTGGGGCAGAAATAGTCCAGATTCGGGCAGGTGATTTGTTCCTCCAGCAATCTAATGACAAAAACCCATCTTGAGGGAGGGAGCGGGGAAGCTCATCTGGCAGAATTGAGTTTATGGACAAGGGTAAGAGCTTGTTGTCTGCTCACATTTTATAAATTCTGTCAAGAAAGTTATGAAATTAGAAATTTCCTGTCAGCCATTGTAAGGAAAGTGCTATGAACCGAATTATGTCTCCCCCAACCCCACCAAACTTGTACGTTGGAGGCCTAACCCTCAGTGTGACTGTATCTCAAAACACATCTTCAGGAGGTAATTGAGGTTAAATGAGGTCATTCATTAGCGTGGGGCCCTAAGCCAATAGGAAGGTGTCCTTCTGAGAAGAGGGACAGAGCGAGAGATGGCTCTCCCCCATGTGAGCACACAGTGAGGAGGTGCCCTCTACAAACCAGGAGAGCCCAGTCAGCCAGCACCTCGATCTGGGACTTCCAGCGTCCAGAGCTGTGACACATAAGTTTCTGTTGTTTGAGCCCCCTGGTCTGCGGTATTTGTTGCAGCAACTCAAGCAAACTAATGCAGAAGGAATTGAATTAAATGTGGCTATTTTTCAAAAAGGACAACTGATTGAACACGAATACCTATATTCAAGCTTGTATTTGAGCCAAATGCAGGCATTCCCATTTATTTATCTTTTTTCAAATGGTGTTTTCCTTTTTCCTTTCCTTTTTTTTTTTTTTTACAGCTTTGTTGGCATGCGATAAACTAGATGTACTTAAAGTGTATAGTTTGATGAGTTTTGACACGTGTCTATCCCTGTGAAACCATCCCCACGCTAAGATAATAGGGTGTATCTGTCACCCCCAGAAACTTTCTCATGCCCTTTTGCAGTCTCTCCTTCCCTCCCGTCTCTGCCCCCTTCTCTAGGCAACCACGGATCTGCTTTCTATCACTATAACGCTGGTTTGCATTTTCTAAAATTTTATATAAACAGAATCAAAGGGCATATACTCTTTATTCCCCGGTCTGGTGTCTGTCGCTCGGCAGAACTGTTTTGAGAGTCATCCAGGCTGTTGTGTAGATGGGGAGTTCACTCCTTTTTACTGCTGAGCAGGATGCCATGGGTATAAATCATTTATTTGCCCATTTTCCTATTAATGGACATTTGGGTCGCTTCCAGTGGATATATATTTAACTTTGTAAAAAACCTGCCAGATCGTTTTCAAGACTGGTCGTGTCATTTTTCACCCATTCGGCAGTGTACGGGATCTCCATATATTCCATACTCTTGCCAGTGCTTGGTACGGACAGTCCTTAATTTAGCCGTTTTAGTGGGACTACAGTACTGGCTCCTTGTGGCTTTTGCACTTCCCAAAGAACTACTCATTAGACAGTACACGATCGCTGTAAATTTGTGTTGATCTTCTGGAAGCACAACACAAAGATAACCATAAGAATCTGCGCTATTTTATTGTATGTAATAGACAAAAAAGTGAAAGTAGCCCCCCCTCGATGGGGAGGGGTGGCAGAAGTCTAAGTCATGCCACAACAGGATGATGATGGATGTAGCCATCCGGATGGAGTAGTCTTACAGTCACCTGAGCGAAAAATGCTTATGATAAGATAAGGGGGCAAAAAAAAAAAAAAAAAAAAAAGGGCTAGTTGACCAGTTCATCTCTAGCTCTAGTCTTGTATGTGGGAGAGAAGAAGAGAGAGAGGGAGGTTGTATGGAAGGGGACAAAGTCTGGAAGCCCTTTAGTGTGGGACTGGTTTGCTTCCAGTTTTTTCTGATTCTACATGAAGCTCTAAGGAACATCTCTCCCCACGTGTCTGTTTTTGCCAAGGTCCATCAAGGTGGGGGCAGGGTCCGTGTCAATGGGCGGGGAGCTCAGCCTTCGGACACATGAGTCTGTGTTCTGCTGATCCGTGTGTGTTGGTGCCAAAGCTATGCCCTTGAACCACCATGCTATAGAGTGTGTCTGTCTCTGTCTACACCAACCAAACCCCTCTGCTCTTTCGGAATTTTTCTACCATTGCCAGGTCATTTTCCTCCAGATGGACTTCGGAGTCATTCGTAAAGTGAAAGGAGTCCTTGAGGGGTTGACTGGTATTAGGTAACAATTGTAGACTGTTTGGGGGAAGAGGTGACATCTTTACACAGTTGGCTCTCCCACGTGGAAATGCAGGCATTCTCTTCACTGATGAGAGAGTATTCACTTTTGTCTCTAAGAACTTAATCATTTTTCTTGCATAAGTCCTTCCTGTCTCCTAAATGTATTAGGTATTTTATACGTGTAGTTTTGCCGTATGACTGGGTTTATTTCCCACTCTATGTTTTAACTGGTTGTTGGTATGTAGGAAGTGATTAACTTGCAGAATTTGAAAACTGGCCATCTTAGTGAATTTATTTCTCACTTATTTTCAGCTAGTTGTTTTGAGTTCTTTAGCTAGACAAGCATACATATGATCAATCAATACTGAATTCGTGTTTTTTCCTATTTTGCTAGTAGCAGTTACTGGAACAATGTTAAATAATGATGACACCTGTGGTATATCAGTTACAGAAATGTCAGCTGCCGTAACAGAGCCGTCCAAAAATCCAGAGCCACCAGGAAGATGGAAGTTTCTTGCTCGTGTACTGGTTCAACGTGGTGTTCCGGATGGGCAGCTCTCTTCCCCACGGTCGTTCTAGCGACCCCAGCCCAGTACCCTGCCATCTTTAACACATGGCTTGCAGAGTTGCTCTGTTCACTGCCATTCTGTTCCCTGGGAAGGGGGATCAGCATATAGGAGCATGCATAGACCTTAATGCCACACATTACTTCCACTCGTATCTTCAAGGGAGAAAATTACCCTCTGGCCGCGCAGCCAGGGCCCAGCCACAGCCTTACCACAGAAGCAGGGAGCGTGATTCGGGTGCACCTTGCAGTCCCCACGCCCACCTGGCGCACGTGGATTCTGATGGTGGTGCCTCCTGTTTCACTGGTATCTCAGCGCCGTAGGTCCATCAGATTGCTGTCTCCTCAGACATCACTTTATTCATTCTTTACTAACTTTAATGACTTCTCATCTGTATGTGGCCAGAAAGCATGGCATTTCATTACCTGATCAGTTTGTAAAGTGTTGAATTGCTCTTTTCAAAGCAGCACAGTTCTGCCTTACACCTTATTCATGTGCTTTTGGTGATGATTGTACTTAAACTAGTTCTCTCAGTGGCAGAGGTACGCCTTGGAAATCAATCTGCTGGAAGGTCCGCTAACTCAGATGTTGTGGAATGAAGGAAGGGGCACTGAGCTTGGAGGCAGAGCTCCCGGGGGCGCCTGGGTGGCTCAGTCGGCTGAACGCCTGACTCTTGATTTCAGCTCAGGTCATGATCTCACAGTTTGTGGGATCGGCCTCACATCAGGCTGTGTGCTGACAGCGTGGAGCCTGCTTGGGATTCTCTCCCCACCTCCCAATCTCTCTGCCCTCCCCCACTCACGTGCATACTTGAGTTCTCTCTCTTAAAATAAATGTTTAAAAAAGCAGAGCACCCTGGTTTATGTTCAAGCTCACCGCTGCTTAGACTGAGACACACGTGCTGGATGTCTCCCCAGCTGCTCACCCCCTGCCTCCTTGTCGGAAGAACCCAGCTATGTGTAGGCATCAGGTAACAATGGGCTGCAGCGTGGCAGCTCCCATCTCCCAGCCTCAGAGGTCAATGCTACTGGCCTACGACTTCTTCCTAGTAATTCCATTTCCCTGGGCAGGGATTGATTCAGACACGAGCATGTGACCTTCTCTGACCTATGAGGTGTGGCCAGCTGGCTTCTGGAAAGGGCTTCCTCTAATACGAAGAGACAGGAAAGGAACCAACCCTTGACGTTTTGTTCCTCTCTTTAATTGAGGGGGAATTTAGGGCTGATATGTGGCAGACATCTGAGGCCACAGTAGGAAAAGGCTGAGGATAAGTCAACTCACCGTGAGAAGCACACAAGCATGAAAAGGTTCAGGTGCTTTTGGGATGTCACTAAGCCCTTTGCATTAGCCAAATACAGGAATATGCTCCCCGAGACCAGTTTCTTGGCCTTGGTGCTGGTGACCTTCCGTGATGGGGCAGGGAGTGCTGCCCTGGGCGTAATAGAATGTTCATCAGCATCCTGGCCTTTGTCCACATCCCACCCCCAAACCCCATTATAACAGCCAAAAATGCTTCCAGACATGGTCACATGTCCCTAGGGCAAAATTGCCCCAGTTTGGGAATCACTGCTCTAGACTTTAGGTTGTGCTCTAGGTTGTGAGGTGATATGTTTCTTCATTGAGATTTGTATACTTGGATATCCTGTGCTTTACAGCCCAAAGCTTGGTAACTGAGTCCGCAACCTTGGACCATCCTTAACCTGTGGGAGCCTGTTTCCTCTGGGGGCAGAAGCAGGCACGCTTGTTTCTCAGCAGTAAAGGTGTTTATGTGTCCTTAAAAGGCATGGAATGTCCCCTGCTGATCTGTGCCCTCGCCATCTGCACCGGCGTGGTTCTGGTTGGCATCAGGGCATTTTCAGAGAAACTGCAGAGGATTTTCTGTCTCCCCACCTGCACGGGTTTCACCCTCAGTGCAGAAGCCCCGTTGTGTTTCTGAGGAGGCAGTGTTCCTTGAGTGCCTGCTTTATGCCAGCCATGTGTTCAGCGTCTTGGTTCTGAGGGTCCCGGGCAGTTTTATAGCTGCTGGGGTTTGCAGAGTGGAGCCAGCTTTGGGCTTGAATGGATTTGGAAAGAGCCAGGCTTTCACACCTTGGTCACCGTCCCTGTGTGCCTGGTTAGCAGCCTTTTCCCTCCCCCTCACCAAGAGCTACCTTGTTCTTCAGCTGTCCCTGCTTTTATGCAGCTGGCTTGTCTCGGGGACTGGGAAGCAGAGGAAGAGCAGAGAGGAGGAGACGCACAGGTCAGGTTCGGATCAGCTTGAACAGGCAGTGCAGCGTTGGGGCTGTGTGTTCTTCTTCTTCACCCCCGGCTTGTGACTCTGAATTACATTCCTTGCTGCACGCGCGGGTCACAGGAGCCCAGTGCGTTCCGGTGCCCGAGGCTTTTGTGGGCTGTCAGAGCCAGAGCGCTTGGAAGATGTGTCCCAAGCTCCACACAGCCCTGCTGAACCCATTTTGCTTCAACATTGAGGATCAGGAAGTGCTGCTCTGGAGCTCTCTAGAGAAACCTCTGCCCAGGAGGGGATAATATTCAGTCCCATTTGAGCGTGCCAGTTCTCTTCTTCTGGCTGTGACTTTGAAAGAATATGCAGTTCTTCAGTAGAACTTTTGGGACTGAAGCGTGTTTGGGATTTGTAATGAGACTCTTTCTCCAAGATACTCTTGCTGCTTTTTTGGCTCTGACTTGAACAAGTTGGTTTCCACATAATAGGCTTTTGGTTTGTTTGTTAAATATATCATTTGTATGTGGATTAAAATACGTTTGAAAAGCAGAAAAGAACATATGTCCAGACACTGAGTCATTTAGTATCTTAACGATAGGCTTTTATTAGATCTTCTGGTTTATGGTTATAAATTCTTCAAGTATTTTGTGTTGTCTATATCATGTATGTTTCCGTGTTTAGTTCTGAAGGGCGTGTTTGCCCTTCTAATTCACTAATTCATTTCCTTTCGTGTGGTTCACTAACTCTGCTGCCGTGACCTCCTCCCACCCTTTTCCATCACCCCTGAGCCTCTTGGCTCAGAGCCCCCAAAATAGAATGATTCCCTTTTAGTGAGCCCCCCTTACATGCTTGTCACTCATTGTTTTTTCAAACCTGTAATTCTCCGAAGTTGGTGTCATTCAACCCCTTTTACTGGTGAAGGCACCGAATGCAGGTCAGGCTTGCTTGAGACTTCTTAGTTCAGCATCCCGTGTTTCAGCTCAGCCAGCGCGGCTGCAGCACCCACACACGGGTGCCTGGGTGTAAGGGAGGGCTCAGGACCTGCACCGCAGCCGGGAAAGAGTAAGATGTGTCTGGAAACCTGGAAAGCGTCACAGCTAGCCGTCTAAAGTTTCCATGTAGAAGACTGGGAAAATCGCCATTAGTGGTGAGAGGGAGTGGCTTCTACGATCTAGATGTTGTAATAAACTCAGAAGGGGAAAAATAAAGAGCAATACTGGAACACGTGTGTCACAGCTTGCCCTCTGTGAGGTAGCAATGCGTCTGTCACGTGTTTTAAAAGGAGTTTCCCGACCCAGTGTGGAGATTCCCCAGTCCCCTCAAGCGAGAGCCCGGGGTGCACCCCGTGATCCTGTTGAATGCACTCCTTGTTAATCCCGATGCCCTGGGGAAGTGGGAACGGCATGAACGTGGAACCTTTCAGCTCCTTTTGAGTCTGGCCTGCATGCTCCGGGGAACTTGTGCCCAGCGGGGCAGCTGAGCAAGGCTGGTGCCCCGATGGGGCCCCAGGTCACCTGATTCCGAGCCCGTGCTCATCGTCACGGGGCCCCTGCCCCTGCCTCTCCTTGTCATGAGTTAGACCAGCACAGCATTCCCTCCACAGCCCAGCCAGCTCCGGTTAAGCTCAGAAAGATGGATTCCCGAGACAGCCCCACAGAGGCTGGGGCCCAGGGCTTGTGGTATCATCAGGTAGTCAGCGGTGGCTCCGGCTGGGGTTGGCCTGCCGTGTGCCCCCCCGCCCCTCACCCGCAGCCTGGCCCTGGACAGCCTGGCCCTGGACAGCCTGCTGCTCTGCCTTCGGGCCGCGCTTTGTAACGTCTCCCGCCTTTGTGTGTGCTCAGCCTTTGCTTGTGCTCCTGTGCAGGCAGCATGGTGTTTGCTCAGAAAGTATAAGTTAATATCAGCTATAGCAGTAAGGTGGAGCTGATTCAAAAGGGACAAAAATAAGCGTAAGGAATTTTAAAAGCAGAAACATTCTTGTGCGTCTCTACCTCCTGTGGAAGGTTGAGTGAACCAGAGGCCGCGGCGCCCTGCCAGGGTCGTGGGGTGTGGGTGCTGTGACCCTGGTCGAGAGCGGACTGCTCACTCAGTTCACTGTGCTGTGGGCTGGTCCTGAGCGGTCAGCTGACATGTCCCGCGCAGGACAGTCATGTTGCAGCCCGTGACCTTTTTAAAGAAGGAAGCTCTTCTTTTACAGAGGGGTTGAGCCTGTGTCACTCCCCCAGTTAAACAAAAGCTGGCTTCATTGGTTATCTGTGAAATCTCAACATCCTGTAGTGGCTGTTAGGGGGCCTGTCTGTCCTCCTCCTGTCTCTAGCCCCCCCCAGCTGGCGTGGTGGCTGAGGCACTGCCATGTCAGGTAAGGCGAGACGCTCTCCACCATCCCCACCTTCAGCACTTGGCCTACTTTAGTGTGGGGAGTCCTGGCCACTTTGTTATTACTCAGTGTCTGTTCTGTTTTCCTTCTGTCTGAAGGGCATCGCGGGTGTCCCTTGGCCAAGTATTTAACGAGTGTTCAAGCTCGTGCTACCTGGCCAGCCTTACTCACTGTTTGGCTTCGTTCTCATAGCATGAAATGAACATCCTTTTAGAGATGACCAACTTCCAGAAGGAAGACCTGCTGGTATTTTACCATTTGCTTGACGCGAGACCTGCTTTAAAATTGGCTTGCTTGAGTTTCTTTACAGATGGGCATCTGGCATTCTGAATTCCAAAGTCAGGGTGATCACCGTGCAAAATTAGGTTTGGGCAAGCTCTTCTAGGAACTTTTTTTTTCTTAATGTTTATTTTTGAGCAAGAGAGAGAGAGAGACAGAGAGAGCACGCGCACAAGCAGGGGAGGGGCAGAGAGAGGGAGACACAGAATCCGAAGCAAGCTCCAGGCTCTGAGCTGTCAGCACAGAGCCTGACGCGGGGCTCGAACTCACGAACTGTGAGATCATGACCTGAGCTGAAGTCAGACACTTAACCAACGGAGCCACCCAGGCACCCCGAAACTTTTTAAAAATCAAATATAACTCACTCCCTTACCCATATTGTTAAATGACCCTTTAAAATTTTCTTAATTGTGATAAAATACACTTCACATACAATTTGTCTTAAACCATGTTTAAGTGCATTAAGTTACTTTTTTGAGTTGGTGGTCTACCCTTTTGGAATTTTTAATCCCGTTTCTTACACGGAACGGTATCTAAATTGTGCTGGAAGTCCTGGAAGACGTCAGACTGTCAGATAGGCTGACAGTTTACTGTCAGAGTTTAACAAAGTGCGACACAGATGTTGTCTTGGGTGGGGCAAAGTGAGACACTTCCTGGTCTCTATTAATGAAGCTTGGATGTGGTTCAAACCTTTTTTTTTTTTTTTTTTCCAAACTTACATTTTGTAAGTTTTTTTAATTATTTTCAGGTCAACCTGCTGAGCCTACACATACAATGAAGTCCAAAATATTATAATTGTATCTTGATTATAGCTGAAGGAATGTTTTTAAAATAGTGTAGTTCTTGAGGAAAATAAGGAAGGAAGGTTTATTTCTGGTTTGATCCTAGCTTTTCCTTTCTGTTTAGCACTTTTCCAAGTGACTCTGAAAACGTGGCCATTTTTTCCTTCCAGATTCATGAGTTTCCCTGAGATGTTTCTTCTGTAGCTGAAGAACGTTTCTCATCTTTTTTTTTCCTTTTAGTAAACATCATTTTTATTCCGTGTTTACCATGTGCATTGTAGATGGAATATAAATACGTATATTATATACTGTATCTGTATACTTATCCGTATCTGTTTGTCAATGTATCTGTTAACTTGCTTGGGTTTTGGGTTTCCTAAAAAACACAACCCAAACAGTTTCCGAAACTTCCCTGGAAATACTCACTGGGCTTTGCCCGCCGGAGAAGCAAGCGTCTGCATAGAGGCTGGCAGGAAAGAGGCAGAGTCGCGCGGCCCTCCCTCGTCCACACCAGGGGTCCAGTCTTGGCAGCTCTTAAACAGCTGGGAACGGATGAAGGGGAAATCAGCAGTTTTCAAGCAGTGGAAGCTGGACTCAGTTCAAGGTGGCTAGTTTGCTATTGAAGGGTTGGAAACACTCAGGAGAGGCTGGACCCAAGTCCCTGGGTCCCTTCAGGGTTTATTAAAAGGAGTTCCTTTGTTCTCTGATAAGGAAAGAGTTTGTGGTTTGTCCAACATGCAAACATCGCTCGAGAGTTCATGGTTCTTGTAGCCCGGCCGCAGGAGCGGTTGGGTGAAACACAGCATTCATTTCTTTTTTCTTTTGGGGTGATAAAATCTACGTAATACAAAATTTGCCGTTTCAACTATGTGAGTGTACAGTTCAGGGGCATACGGCAGTCACCACCGTCCGAACCTGAACCTGTTTCCATTAGACATAAACACTAGCTCCACTCACTTCCCCTCCCCCGACCCCTCCCATGCTGCTTTCTGTATCTGTGGATCTGACTGCGTTAGGTCCCTCACTTAAGGGGAGTCATAAAGGATTTGTCCTTTTGTGTCTGGTTTCTTTCACTGAGTGCAGTGCCTTCAGGGGCCCTCCATGTTGTATAGCATGTCAGAATTTCTTTCCTTCCTTCCTTTTTTTTTTTTTTTTTTTTTTTTTTAGTTTAACGTTTATTTATTTTGAGAGACAAAGACAGAGTGCCAGTCGGGGAGGGGAAGAGAGAGAGGAAGACACAGAGTCCAAAGCAAGCTCCAGGCTGTCAGCACAGAGTTTAATGCGGGGCTCGAACCCATGAACTGTGAGATCATGACCTGAGCCGAAGTTGGACACTTGCCGCCTGAGCCACCCAGGTGCCCCACAATTTCCTTCCTTTTTAAGGCCAAGCAATATTCACTGTATGTGTAGACCACATTTGGTTTATCAGTCCATTGACATTTGGGTGTTTTTCACCTTTTGGCTGTTGTGAACAGTGCTATAGTGACCATGGGTGTGCAAATATCTGTTTGATATTTACTCTCAGTTCTTTTGAACGTTTACCCAGCAGTGGGGTTACTGGATCATATGGTAGTTTGGTAAACAAGTCAAATGTTTAGGGGCGCCTGGGTGGCGCAGTCGGTTAAGCGTCCGACTTCAGCCAGGTCACGATCTCGCGGTCCGTGAGTTCGAGCCCCACGTCAGGCTCTGGGCTGATGGCTCGGAGCCTGGAGCCTGTTTCCGATTCTGTGTCTCCCTCTCTCTCTGCCCCTCCCCCGTTCATGCTCTGTCTCTCTCTGTCCCAAAAATAAATTAAAAAAAAAACGTTGAAAAAAAAAAAAAAAAAAAAAAAAAACAAACAAGTCAAATGTTTAATCTTTTGAGGGGCCACCATGCACAATGCTGTGTGCACAGTGATTACACCATTTTACATGCCCATCGCCAGTGCACAGCACTCCGTTTTGAAACCTCCTAGGCCAGGGCTATTCTAAATAGAACATTTACTTTTTCAAGAGCAGTGACAGCTCTGGGCATCTGGCTTGATCTCACTCTCAGAGAGGATGCGGCAGAATGCCTCCAGTTTCCAACTGAGAAGTGCTTTTCAGATCCTAAAAGTGGGCCAGCCACATGGGCCAAGCACTTCCGCATGTCCAGGGATGCCTAAGTGACAGCTTCCAGGTAGAGGAGCTCCTGAAAAAAGACACGGTGGCTCAAACACCACCGTGAGCTCTGAATCTTTAGCAGCCAAAGTGGCAGAGTGAATCATTGGATGACTCATTCTCATCTAAGTTTGCCCTGAAAACACGGAGCCGTTCCCCTCATGGCCATGCATTAGCCCTCAACGAGAATAAAGGAAGAGTCTTAGAAAGGGAGTCTTCTAAAGGGACACCACACCTTTGTGACCACTGACCAGAAGCAACTGGCTCTTCCTTCACTGGTCCCCCTTCCCCCCACCGCCCCCAGCTTCTGCACACAGGGTAGGGTGATGGCGAGCAGATCACTGTTTCCTTAATGGCATCAAGAGTTAGGTTATGTTCCCCTTCAGGCATGTTTGCGAGATGCTGCTTAGTACTGCCCACGCAGAAGGTATTTTTAGGGGCTTCTCGTGGCTCAGTCGGTTAAGCGTTCAGCTTCGGCTCAGGTCACGATCTCACAGTTGGTGAGTTTGAGCCCCGCATCCGGCTCTCTGCTCTCAGTGCAGAGCCTGCCTCAGATCCTCTGTCCCCCACTCTCTCTCTGCCCCTCCCCTGCTTGCACTCTGTCTCTCTCTCTCAGAAAAATAAACAATAAACATTTTAAAAAGTGTTTTTAAATAGGGCCCCCAACCTCCTTTCCTGCATGAAGTCCATCACTCTGGGGGAGGAGGTGCTCTGTCTAAGGGAATCCCTTATTTCAGAAAGTGCTTTAAATGCACTACAGACAAAGCGTTTCACTGGCAATTCTTTTTTTTTCTTTTTATTTAAGTTTTTTTTTTTTTTTATTTTTTATTTTTTAAAATTTACATCCAAATTAGTTAGCATATAGTGCAACAATGATTTCAGGAGTAGATTCCTTATTCACTGGAGATTCTAATCTCCAGTTTTAAGGCTGGCAAAATGTTTGTTTAGAAATTTTGCCTTAAATATTATTTAAGAAGTAATATTTTATTATCCCTTTTAATCTTCAGCATTGGTGTTTATCTTTGCCTCTGTCTTCCTAAAAGGAAGTTTCATGTTCTCCCAACTCTACCTCCTCTGTGCAGATTTCCTTTTTCGCTTTAATGTCTCGTGGGATTTTCATCATATTTTGGGTCTGCAGTGATCTTACCACCAAACATAAGAGCGGTTTGAGTTTTGCTTTTCTGATTTGATATATTTTTCACCCTTCCTCATCAGCACCCCTAACTAGTGTCCTTGTTTGCTTTTGTGACAATAAAGGGCATTATCTGTAAACAACTGGGTATCAGTCCATTCTTTTATTATTTTTTTTAGAGAAACTTTTTAAAATTTGTTTTTTAATGTTTATTCATTTTTGAGATGGGGGTGGAAGGAACAGAGAGAGAGAGAGAGGATCCGAAGCGGGCTCTTTACTGACAGCAGAGAGCCCCATCTGGGACTTGAACTCACGAACCGTGAGATTATGACCTGAGCCAAAGTCAGACACTTAATGACTGAGCCACCCAGGTCCCCCATCAGTCAATTCTTTTAAATTTTTTTTTAAAGTTTATTTATTAATTTTGAGAGAGAGAGAGATACAGTGTGAGTGGGAGAGGGGCAGAGAGAGAGAGAGAGAGATGGAATCCCACACAGGCCACGTGCTACCAGCGCAGAGCCCAACACAGGGCTCGAACTCAGGTCACTGACCTGAGCCAAAACCGAGTCAGATGCTTAACCAGCTGAGCCACCCAGATGCCCCTGCCCATCAGTCAGTTCTCTTAAAATGCAATGTATCTTCTCTCCATCTCTAAGTCTTGTGCTTCCTTTTCAGTCTGTCCTTATTTGTTTTTAAATTTTTTTTTTAATGGTTATTTATTTTTGGGAGAGACAGACAGAGTGTGAGCGTGGGCGGGGCAGAGAGAGAAGGAGACACAGAATCCGAAGCAGGCTCCAGGCTCTGAGCTGTCAGCACAGAGCCCGCCTCAGGGCTTGAACTCACAAACCGTGAGATCGTGACCTGAGCCGAAGTCAGACACCCAACCAACTGAGCCACCCAGGTGCCCCTTCAGTTTGTCCTTATAGTAAGAGGTCATGTGCTTCCCGGGTGCCAGACAGCGTGCTGTCCTGTTTACATGTGGTGTCTCACCTGATGCTTGCAGCTTTGTGAAGCGCCATGATCTTCATTTTTTTAGATGAAACTATAGCCAGAGAGGTTAAAGAATTTGCCCAATGAGCAAATAAATGGTGGGACTGGAATGCCAGGCTGTCAGCCCCACGCTCACATGTTAAACCGGTCTAACGATACTACAGTCTTGTTTGCTTAGCCTCAGCGTGGAAGCACCTGTTGAGTGGCAGGCTCTGTGGGAAGCAGGTTAGCACAGCCACTGTGACCGAGGCACTATTTCAGTCCCATCATTGGTGATGGAAATCTGCAGGGTGGAATGTCCTGACTGTTCCACGGAGCAGGCTCGCAAGTTCTGTTTGGCCACATCCTGACTCCAGGTGAGGAACTTGGTTCATGATCCCTGGCTGGCCCTGCTCCGCTCCTGAACCTGTGCGCCTTGATCGAACTTGACAGTCCGATGGGTGAAAAGGATGGTATTTCCTTGTAGTTCTAATTGGCGTTTTTCTTACCAGGAAGGAGGAACAGCTTCCCGGTTTTCTGCGTACGATCTGCTTATCTCCTTTATTCTTGCTGAATTTTCAGATCAAGCAGCATCCTATATTTCTAGGCACCTTTCCCTCAACAGCACAGAGCCCCTGTCTCAGGCATGCCGTGTTTGCATCGATTAACGTGGACGGCATACAATGAACAACCAGGTCCACCTTTGCTGGTTATAGCCTCCGTTCTTGGTTATATTCCTTTTCCTATATCTTTTTCAAATTACATGAAGTCACACATTCAAATGAAAAAGAAATAGCAAGCAGCCCCCTTCATTTGGAAAGAATGGTTGCGGTTCATCATCATTGCATTTATGTGGGAAGAGGTGTATCAGTCAGGATAAGGAGGGTTATGCCAGGGTAACAAACAATCCCTAATCTCTGTGAGTGTTACAGCATGGTTGAGTTCTGCCTCACTGGGCTGCAAGGGGTTTCTGCTCTGTAATTTCTCAGGGAGCCAGGCTGGGAAGGGCTTCAGCTCAACCCACATTTCCATGATCTTAGAGTCAAGAGAAGAGCACCCGACAAGCTTTGAGTTGGCTCGTAGAGCCTATGCCAATATGACACGTATCACTACTCATCTCTCTGGCCAGAGTAAGTCATGCTGCCACACGTAGGGTCACAAGGGCAGAGAAATGGGATTCTACATGCACAGCCCAAGGGAAGCAGATGCTGGTGAGTCCCGAATGACCACCATGGGAGGTGCATCACATCTTTTCCACCTCAGATAGAAGAAATCCTGAGGATACTGAGGCGAACGAGAGTAGGTAGTGACTTAAAAAACAAGTGCTTTATCCTGATAGAAATAATTGTTACAGGTGAAGACAGAGGCTCTCTCTCCTGCTCTTAAATCCATGGAGAAAGCCCACAGCCACGTTATTGTTAAGCCAGTCAAGTCTCAGACGTGGTTTTCCAAAAGCCGCGTCTTCAGGATTGGCCGGGAGTTGATGCTCGTTGAAGCCGGGTGCTGGTTACATTGCCGTTGCCCCTGCTTTTCTGTGTGTCTGAAAACGCCCATAATAAAATGCAGTTTCCTGTGCGTTTCCCACATTCATTTTCCCTCTGCCAAAACTCTCAGTTTGTTCTTATCCTTCGTCACAGCATGTGTTTCCAGTCACCTCAGGATTTGTTTTGACAGGAGACATTTAAAAAAAATTAATTTGTTGGCTTTCCCTTTGTTTTAAAGTGTCAGACTCATATATATAATGTTTCAAGGTGTTTCTTGATGACTTCTAGTTGCATGAGCTTTTTTTTTTATTTTTTTGAAACATAGGTTTATTGACTTCAAGAGTTCAGTTAGACTCCAGCCTTCCGATGAAAAATATTCTTTTCCTTCCTTTCCCTTTGCCTCCTGCATAACCTCAGTGTATGTTTAAGGTCATTTTCTTCGTTGATCAAAAGAACATGTGGTCCAGCGGCCAGCAGTTGTGACACAGAGTGCAGGTGGCATCACACGTCTTCTGACATTCTTCCAGAACACGCCGGCTTTGTTTCAGGTGCTATGCAGAGTGCCCAAGTGATTGTTACAGGTGAAGGAAGACCATAGACCCAGCCCTCAAGTCATTGCCCACCTGAGTCAGCCGTGAAGCAGATGATCAGTAGAACAGGGTTGTAAATCCGTGACAGATATGCCCATGGAACCCAGAGTAGCCAGAACTAAGTACGGGGAAGGGGACGGAGGGCCCCTGCCAGGGAGAGCCATTCCGCCTCCGTGAGATGGGGTGCTAGGTCTCATGTGAGGGAGATTAGCAAAGTGGACAGGATGGAGCTTGGGCAGAGAGCCAGGCAGGAATCACAAATGGATCTGAAGTATTAAGAGTCACGGCAGGCAGGAGTCATGCTATGGAGGCCTTTGAGTGGCTTTTGGAGAAGCGTGGACTTCACCCTGTAGGCCTTCAGCAAATATTTGTGGACTGTTCCCTAATGACAGACACTTTGTCTCATAAGGTTGAGTCATGAGGACCCACCCAACCGCAGCACTCTGCCTGTGGTCACTTGAGGCCGGGCAGAATGGCCGCAGTCCGCTCACACTCCTGATTGTGGTTCTCAGGTACTGCGAATACGCAGGCAAGGCCCGGCTCAGGAGTGCCGTTGCCGCATCCCAACAGGGCTGGGCGTTTCTCCTGCGGGACGCAGGTCCCTCCCAGCAGGATCACCAGCTGGTGGAGATGCCAGGAGTCATGGCCGAGAGGTGTGCCCCCCCATTTCTTCTGGGGTGACCCCTTGCTCAGAGCCCCCGGCTGTGAAGCCAAGCTGGGAGAATGATGGGGATAACTCAGACCCCTTCTTCTCCCTGGACAGAGTCCAAGGGCTTCCTCAGTGCAAGAACGAGGGTCTTCTTAGGGACGGGGGTCACCTCCCCCAATATGGTCTGTGCTCCGCTGAGCCTCATGCGTGGACTGGAGCCCTCACCTGTACCTGGCTTCCTATGTGTGGCCAAGAGCCTGGTCTGATGGTGACAGAATCTTCCTTGCTATTGATTTTGATACCTGCCTCACCTCCAGCATTGCTGGGGGCTTCCCTGATACCCGTGCCCCCTGGCTCGTGGCCCCCCTGGTGTTCCCCACGATGACCCTCTGTCTTCCTTTTGAATCTGTTCTTGTCTTCCTGGCCTCGACAGATTTACTTTCCATTGTAAACATTGCTCCCTTTTTCCTCCTGTTTTTCCTCTTGTTTTCCAGGCTCTTCAGAGTAACCTGAGGTATTCCTTATTGCCAAGACGGCTCCTCATCAGCAAGAGATTAGCCCAGTGCCTCCATCCTGCTTTGCCCAGTGGTGTGCACCTAAAAGCCCTAGAAACCTATGAGATTATCTTCAAAATTGTGGGGACCAAATGGCTGGCCAAGGATTTGTTCCTGTACAGGTAGAGTAGCTTCCCTACCGTATTACTTTTTTGTTACCTGAGTAATCATATTTCAGTTCACGAGATTAGAAAAGGACAAGCAACATGGGGGAGTGGTAGGCAACAGTTCATCCTAAAGACGTCAGCAGGAGACGGCCAGGGCTCACCTTCTGGAGGCATCCTCCCCGGCCTCCCCATAAGTGTGTCCTAAGTGGACGTGTAACGTGCATCCTGCCTAGACGTCCGCTTTTTGCCCAACAGCACGTTGTGACCATCCCGTGCCAGGCAAGCGTCTCCGTCCCTAGTGTAAACAGCTAGCTGGCTGCTTTTGAAAATCCCCTTTGGGGGCACCTGGGTGGCTCGGTCCGTTGAGCGTCCGACTTCGGCTCAGGTCATGATCTCACAGTTCGTGGGTTCGAGCCCCACATCAGGCTCGCTGCTGTCAGGCTGTCAGCGCAAAGCCCACTTCAGATCCTCTGTCCCCTTCTCTCTGCCCCTCCCTCACTTGTGCTCCGCCCAAAATAAATATTTTTTTAAAAACGTAATAAAAAAATTAAAATCCCCTTTGGCTGGGTGATTGTGCCAAACTTCTGATTCGGTGTCTCATTTATCCCCCACCCCGATCTCCCTTTCTCTTTCCCAAAGCTATGGGTTGTTTCCTCTTCTGGCGAACGCAGCCATGTCGGTGAGGCCCGTGCTGCTTGGCCTGTATGAGAAATACTTTCTCCCGCTGCAGAAGCTTCTCCTGCCCAGTCTCCAGGCCTTCATTGTGGGCCTGCTGCCCGGCCTGGAGGAGGGCTCGGAGATCTACGACAGGTGGGTCTCATCCAGTGCTGACGGTGGCGGGACTGCTGGTGGGGGGGTGGTGCTGGTGCACCGGGGGAGGGGGTGCAGGGGGACCTGCTGGTGCACAGCGGGGGGACGTTGGGGGGCCTGCTGTGTAAGAAGCAGGGAAGAAGGAGCAGCAGGGAAAGGTGCGGAAGTCGGGGTGATGCTTTCCATTGCCATGGTGGTCCCTGCTTGACCGGATGCTGTGTTCTCCTGGGAACTGCCTTCAGTTACAGGTGAGAGTCAGAAGGTAAGGTTTCCCAGAGTCACATGGTGAGTGAGTGGCAGAGCTGGGATTCTGAGCCACGTAGGTCAGATTCCAAAGTCTTCCTGCTTCCCATTACACCTGGCTGCCTCTGAACGAAAGCAGAGCCATGCTCATTGATGGCTGGGGCTCGAGAAGGCAATGCTAACTAAGCAGAATAGCTCGACACCTTTCAGCAGCACTTTGGAGACATTTGTAAAGCTCCTAGCATAAAAACTCATGGAGGGCTTGTTTCACTCGTGCTTAGGAGCAAAAGAAGGCATAAGTCTATTCAGACTATTGGGTATATACCGTGTCCTGTTTGTCTGGGGAATTATCACATAAGAACTCACTTCCGTTGTATCAACCGTCTGATCACTGTGATTACCCTCTATTTAATAGGACCTGTTTTAAGAGCCTGTGTGCAGCCTGACTGGGAGGTTTAGAAACCTTGGTGCTTGCAAAAGTTTTCATTTGATTACACAATGCACTGCCCAGATTTCCCCCACGCCAGAGGCCCCAGCCGCCCCACCTTTGTCATGGCTGTGACTGGGGGGTGCAGGGGCTGGGGTGGAATCAAGGAATCAATCCAAGGTCTATTTGGAGTGCTCCCCTAAATTCAGAGAAACCAGATAACTAGAATGGTTTGGGGGATTGTGGCTAGTGGTTATTAAGGGTGCATTTAAGTCAACAGCATTTGTAGTGGAATTTGACATACCTAACCAAAAATTTACACTGGAACATTTCAAACTTTCACATAGAGCAGGTGGTGGCTTCCCACTTCCCAGCGGAGAGCCCCCCCCCCTTGCCGTGGGTCTGGTCAGCCGTCCACTTCTGTAGGAGGCAGAGTCTGTGTCACTGCCTTGTTAAGCCGGTGGCCGCATGCAGGATTGGTAGGTGTGTGGAGGTGATGAATGGAAGGTCATGTAGGAGTCAACTAGAGGGCCCTTACCAGATCTGTCTCTTGACTCCTAGCTCAGGCTCTTTCTAGAAGTTCTGGCCCATTCATGTTTCCCAGACAAATATGGTATGTTCACGTGTGTGTACGTAAACGCTTTTTCTGTCATCTGACAGATGAACACATCAGTTCCCTAAATGTGTTGCGATTTGTGTTTTTTTTTTTTAATCTATAAGAATGAATCACACCAGAAGAGCGTAAATAGTTGGGGTGTTTTTGCGTGTTGTCTTAGTTGATCGATGAGGGTTCATTTGAACAGTTGCTAACATTGCTTAACATAGCTTTTTTTTGTGATTTCTTGACATCCGACCAAGAGCTGAGTAGAGCTACGTGAAATCACTGGGTAGATGGAGCTGTGACAGGAAACCAGGCCCAGTGTCTGCAGCACCCCAGAGTCATTCGTTTTCAGCTCTCCTAGGTGGTTACTGGTCGAGGGTTCTAGAATCTCTGAGTGGGTGTGCACGGGCACAGTAATGGGAAGATTGCACCAAAGTCTTTGGTCTCCGTGTCCGTGTTAATTTGAGAGAAGTCATCATTTTGAGAGAGTCGTCAGCTCTTTCTCCCCCTGAGTGCTCTGGAGCTGAGTCAGACACCCCCCGGCAGACACTGTGCAGGAACAGGGAAAGGAGCGTCAGTGGGGGTCCTGCTGTCCTGTTGGTAGCACATGCAGAGGGGTGAGTTGGGCTGGGGCCGCTGCGGGCAGGGTGACTCACGAGTTTCGCGGAGGTGGAGGCTTCCTGGCTTGTGTGTCAGTGAACCCTAAGAACAGAAACTCTGACCGGTGTTAGGACTTCTTATTCACCCTGGCTTTCCGACCCTTGTATGCCTGCAGATGACTGGCCAGAATGTCTTTTCTAAAGTGGCTATGAGGGGCACCTGAGTGGCTCAGTTGGCTTAGTGTCTGACTCTTGGTTTTAGCTCAGGTCATGATCTCATGGTTGTGAGTTTGAGCCCCGAGTCTGGCTCTGTGCTGACAGCATGGGGATTCATTCTGTTTCCCTCTCTCTGTGCCTTCCCCACTTGTGTGCGCACTCTCTCTCAAATAAAATAAAATAAAACAAAATAAAATAAAATAAAAGTGCTGTGAAATAGCTTCATAGCTGTGTTTTGCTGCACTGAGAAAACAAGAGTAGTTTGGAGAAAATCTTGAACTCCTGAGGAAATGGAGGAAAGGTGAATATTGTCAGAGGTTTGTAAGCAAGCAAAAACTGCTTGGCAGAGATTTTCATGTAAGTTAGTGGTTCTCAGCTGGGGTGATTCGTGTCCCCCACGGACATTTGGCATCATTTTTGGCTGTTACCACTGAGATGGAGAGGGTGTTACTGGCATCTAGTATAAACATCCTGCAGTGACATGGTTGTCCCCACAGTGAAGACTTACCTGCCTCAAAGTCCATCGTGTCAGAGTTGAGAAAGCCTGACTTAAATGGTAGTTGAAACATTTATTGACCTTTCTTTTGGTCAGTTCCAGGCACCATGATGATCAGCTCTGCTGGCTCTAGAATTTTTGTACTCTGGTCATGTATCTGTGGTGGTGCAGGACGCTGTTGTCACTGTTGTGCTTGTTCACATGGCCACACCTCGAGCTCTTTGCTCCTGTGACAGGTTGGCTTTCCATGACTATCCCCTACACAAGTGGCAAGTTGGGAAAGGCTTGGGGCTTACAGCAAACAGCCTGTGTCACTGACTATCCATTGAATAGAGAGTGAGCTTGTGTTTACAGGAGGCACGAGAGAGCGGCAGGCGGGGTGAGGCAGGAGGCATGGAAATAGGAGGGGTCCGGAGGCTGCTTTGGTTGCTGATTCGATCTGAATAGAAAACATTTGAGTCCCGGGCTCTAAACGGTGTAAGCTAATTTCACATTGGAGATGATAGGAGTGATTCTTACTTAGTAGAGAGTTATTTGGCTTTTCTTTATATATATAAGGATTATTTATTCATTTTGAGAGAGAGAGAGAGGAAGAGAAGCCCAAGCAGGCTCCACACTGTCAGCACAGAGCCTGACACGGGGCTCAGTCTCAGGAACGATGAGATCGTGACCTGAGCCAAGGTCAAGAGTTAGAGGCTTAATCGACTGAGCCACCAGGCGCCCCAGAGAGTTGCTTGACTTTTAACCCAGTTATCTTGCCCTTCACTTTAATCTCCTTAGCAAAGTCTTGTCACAATTGCCCTTTTTTGAACTACAGCATCATTGACATTTTTAATGTCTATTAATTTTTTTAGGATAAAATGAGACATAAGCTGCATTTCTCCAACAAAGGGAACTAGCCCATGCACTCTGAATGCAAAAGGGATAGCTTAGGTGGCACCTCCCCCATTGCTGGACAGTTGAACCCTCCGTGAATAGCTCGTGGTCGGTGTTCCGTGGAACCGACTTTGGGAATACCCTGTTCCAGCAAAGGGAGATGCCGCGGCAGTGAGTGCACCGCTGTGTCTGCGATGGGCTTTATCTAAGCATCAGTCCCCGGAGGGGGTCAGGCTTTGTCTAAGCATCAGTCCCCGGAGAGGGGTCGGGCTTTATCTAAGCATCATTCCCCGGAGAGGGGTCGGGCTTTATATAAGCATCACTCATCCCCTGAGAGGGGTCCCGGAGAGAGGGGAGCTCTCCCAGGGTTTTCTCAAATCTCCTGCTGTAGGAATCTCTTCCTAGCTCCAGACCGGCCTGTCGGCCTGCCCAGTGCACTGCAGCCGCTGCTGCTGAGTGAGAGTGGTGCTCCTGCCTCAAATCAGGGCCTTTGCTGGGCTGTTTTCAGAGCCGGGCGAGATAAGCTCTATTTGTTTGCTCAGCCTCAATAGAAGACCAGTCGATATCTTTAGCCACCAAACATTCTGTGTGCTTTTCCTGAACATTTGGCTGTCATTCGTGCCTCTTCAGTTTTGGTTTTTTCTGCAGAGGTGGCAATGTGCATCACGTGCACAGTAAAATTCAAGTATTTTATGACTAAAAGGGTCAGACTAGTTTTATTTATTATTTTTTTTAAGATTTTAAGTCATTTCCTTACCCAACAAGGGGCTCGAGCTCACAACCCCAAGATCGAGAGTCACGTGCTCTACAGACTGAGCCAGCCAGGTACCCCAGACTAGTGTTAAAGAGAACAAAATTTACTGTTAATATAAAGAGGTAGTAATTTTCTGTACGAAATGCCTTTGTGTACCTTGAACTGATTATCGACAAGTAAGCTGAAGGTGACACTCCTCTCCCCGTGTTTTTGGGTGCCAGCTGTGTGTCCGACAATCATCTGGACCCTAGGGACGTGTCAGCAAGCAGAGCAGACCTGGTAGTAATGGGTGGGAGGTGATAGCTCTGTTCGCCTGTGCTAAGGTTTACAGGAGACTCTCAGGTCATGGTCCAAACATCTCCATCTCTTCTCCATATCTCAGAGCCACAAGCTAACATGCACAGAGGTTAAACTCGTCCTAGGGACCCTTGCCAGGAAGCAGACACAGGATCTGGACAGCACAGGCCTGATTCTGGGAACCTGGGTAGGCCACTGCGTCACCCTGGACGACCAGTCCTGTGATTGTTGCCTGTCTTCTTTGCCAGTAGGAAACCCGACAGGTAGAATTCTTTTGGATTTTGAGTCACTTCACTCATTAAATGAAATCGCTTTGTGGAGATTTCCCTCTGCCATTTACTGACAGGTGCTGTCATTGGCCCCGTAAGCCGTTCTCACTGTTGATGGGGAAGGTGCCCTAGTCAGCTGCAGGCACACCACTGAGCGGAGAGGGGCCGGGCCTTGGTCAGCGTCTGTGGAAAAATAAGCCCGGACCCGCTGAGGACCCTGCTTCTCTTCAAGGGCGGACGTGGAGTTGCTGATGTCCCGTCATGGGAGAGGGACCCAGATAGAGATAAGAGACAAAGGAATGTCAGACATCAGCAGGAGAGCGTCCCAGAGCAGGACTCAGCAGAGGGGGTGCTGTGGATGGAGTGACAGGCTTTATGGGATTTGCAAATTCCCAGGGGAACTTTGTCCCCAGTGTTTCTAAAGTCAAATGTCTCTTGGCTCTGCTCAGATGGAGGGCTGTCTTTATCATTATTTGAGTCTCCAGTCAGTCGCACTGACCTTTTATTTTTTATTTAACATGTTAATGAAAGTGACTGGTCTGCTCATCCCCTTTTTGGTGGTGGAACCGCCCACCCACCGGGTCTTGCAGCATCAGGAGCCACAGATGGATCTGAGCCACGGTGCCACCACCAGTCAGACACTTCCCGTTGGCCAAGAAGCTGTACCTCTCAGCGACATGCTTGTTTTAGCAAATTCGGTTTCAATGATGGCCAGCAGGTGGACAGAACAGAAAAGCAAGAGGCGGCAGCCTCTCAGAACCATGAAGAAATGGTCCCACAGCCAGGGGAAGGCGAGCAGGGGCTATTGGTACCGTGAGACACGGACGCCTGGGACCAAGCCCTTACCTTCCGTAACGTCTTGTCCACAGAACAGACGCTCTGCTCCTGAGGCTGTCCCTGGTGGTCGGCAAGGAGGTGTTTTACGCTGCCCTTTGGGGGAGTGTCCTGGTGAGCCCCGCCATCCGCCTTCCTGCCTCGCTCTTCGTGGTGGGCCACATCAGCAGGGACTCGCCCGGCAAGGAGCAGAAGTACATGCTGGGGACGGATTACCAGCTCACGGTGGGTGCTTTGCTTCTCACGCTGGTGGAGCGGGGCACGCAGGTCCCGGCTTCCTGGGCACAGGCCGTCACTGGGGCTGCAGAGGGGCTTCGGAGAGCGGCAGGGAAAGGGAGGTGTTGCAAGCTTCAGAGCATGTGTGCTCTGCTGCTGAGCAAAACGAGGAGGAGGCTTCGAGGCATCAGTACCCAGAATGAAACCCAGGATGGTGGTGTTTGTTTTCAACATACGCGTTAACTGACGCTTTACATATTCAAACAAGTACTTGCACCTAAGGAGGGCCCTTCGGGAAATAGTTAGCTGTGACCAGTGCTCTGAGGCCTCACGGAGTCTGTTGCTGTAGCTAGAACCTCGTTTCCTCCCTGTCCTGTGTCACACTGCACACTGTCCACACATCAGGCTCCCTCTTCCTCCAGCCACTGTCTCTGTCAGTCCTGTTCTTGCCATCGTCCTCTCCTCCGGCTGCTCTCAAACCTAGACTGTCAAGGTTCTTCCTGTGTCCATCCCCAGGCCCTTTGGAGGGCCGCTTTCTTTCCTGGCAAGGTCATCCCTTCCCTTGACCTTCCCACATCTTTAGACTTAACGTCTTGTGTGTCTGATGGCCCGCAGTCTGTCACCACCTAGTGGTAAAACTGAACAGCTTTGTCCATTTCCACTGCTCTCCTTTCAGCTTCTGATCCTTGCTCTGGACCACATCATAATCTTCTGACTGCCCATCCTCTGCCCATCCAGGCTTGTTTTTTGTGGTTTTTTTTTTTTTTTTTTTTTTTTTTTTACTGCTCTTAGCTCTTTGCTTTGTTAAAGCATAGCTTTGTTCATACCCATACCATGCTTGAAAAATATCTGGCTTCCTCTTGCCTACAGATAAAGTCCAAACTCGAGAGTATTATAGGTTTGCTCCCAACCCACCAGTCTCACTCTCCCATCAGGCCCTCTGCACCCCCAAACTGACTGTCCGGCCTGGCCTGCAAGTCTGTGATGCTGCCTCCCTGCTCCTTGCCCTCATTCCCCACCCCTTCTCCCCTGGCCTCAGTGCAGACCCTCCCTGACCTTCCTGCTCAGCTTTCCTACAGAACTCCAATGTTTTCCCTCCTGTCTTCTGAATTAACATTTCCCTTACGGCTCTTCTCAACTGTTCTGCATCTGTGTTCCTGTATATGTATACTTGGAAAAGACACATAGAGTATAGATTGAATTGGTTTGGAATCCATGTAACTGAATGGAGTTTGGGGTTAGTCAAAAGATCCTACCGGAACCTAAAGACATTCCTTTCTGGATCCTAGAATTTGAGGCCTTAGAACCTGACCATCTCGTCCAAGCCCTTCAAGCTCTCAGATGCAACGTGTGAGAGCTGCAGCTGATCCACTGTCCGATGTTACACTGTTTACAGCCTCCTTGGGAACTTCCTGGGTGTGACCTGGAATGTCCCATACATGCAGAGGGCAGCGGGAGGCCAAAGGAAGAGGCAGGCCACTCCAGATTGGTCGGCGGCCAGTTTACTACGCCGGGGAGCTTACTGATGAGGCTTGTCTTGGGCGGGCACAGGACAAGTAGATCTCTGCATCCACCTGCCAGATTGTAAAAGTTTACTATGTAGAGACTTTGCCTGGGTCGGTCACATATACCATGCAGGTGTCGTCAGTGCCACATCACCATGTCAAAGCTGCGTCCCTCAGGCAGCTTCTGAGGCAGGGAAGGCAAGCAGAACGCACACTCCCAGGACAGAGGAGAAGGTGAGGAGCCTCCAGCTCACAGGTCAGCCAGGTCACGTCATCTCGATGATCTCCTCTCACTGCCCCACCCCCAGTGTCTAGAGCTAGAACCCATATTTCCACATTTCCGCCTTACTGTTGTATTCCATGTGATTTAACACAGTGGTTTCAAGATTCCCAGGAAGAGTTAATTTTATTTTTGTGAGTGTAAAGAGTAGCCCACAAATGATGTTAAATGACTTGGGAGTGAAATGTCCATGCTGTTTTATCATCTACAGGTAAAGTCTCTGTGTGCATCGCTGTTGGACTCCAATGTTCTGGTGCAAAGAAATAATTTGGAAATTGTTCTGTTCTTCTTTCCATTTTATACATGTCTGGTAAGCCGTTTGTGTTCTCCCAGGAAGTCCCTAGTATTCCCGAGGATGTGGGGGGCAGGGGGCAGGTGGGACAGATCCAGGCAGCTTTATAGCAGCCACTTTGCGGTCACCATTTGCTTCCAGCTGGCTGAAGCGTCCTTGTTCATTTTTGTGAGGATGGTGTTTCCGTAGCAAAAACTGAGTAGCTTCTGTCCGTGGGCATCGTGAAGAACCAACCCCTTTTGAGAACTACCTTTTTAAGAGCAACCTTGGTAGACCGGTAAGGAAGGGCCACATTCAGAAAGCCGATGATCTACTTGTTCATCCCTCTGCAGTAAAGTTTTCTCTGTCTTCCAATAGGATTCCAACGAGAGAGCCATTCCTCTGCTCAGATCTGACATCGTGCATATCCTGTCAGCCGCCACCCAGACCCTCCTGAGAAGAGATATGTCTCTAAACAGAAGACTTTATGCGTGGTTACTAGGTACTGAGCAGTATACGACAATCGAAAGTCGAAGTTAACATGAAACCTTATAGTGCTGATTTGTGGATCAAGGTTCAGTCTTGGTGATATGTTTCTGAATCATGAAGTCTGGAGAGAGGACACACTGACGGAATATGGCACCGGTCAGATGAGTTCTGCCTACGCTGTAGCTTTGCTTATGTTGCAGCTGTTACACAAAAAACAGGGAAATAAACAAATGGGTTTTTTTTTTTAATTTTAGAGATTGAGAGAACGTGTGCGATTGGGGGAGGGGGAGACAGAAAGGGAGGGAGGGAGGGGGAGAGAGAGAGAGAGAGAAAGAGAATATCTTAAGCAGGCTCCACGCTCAGTGCGGAGCCCGACGTGGGGCTCGATCCCATGACCCTGGGATCATGACCTGAGGCAAAATCAAGAGTCAGCCGCTCAGCAGATTGAGCCACCAGGTGCCCGTAAATGGGATATTTAAAATGCTCACTGAATTGCATTTTAAGAAGCTTGAAATACCACAAAAACTTGTAGTGAAACCTCCTTCAAGTAGAAGCTTGCTGCTATGAAGAAGTCTCATGGGCTTGCAGGGTGTGAGAGCAAACCCACAGACGGTTTGATACAGATGGAAATGTTTGTGGTATTGACCTAAGGTTTTGGAAGACATTTGGAACCGACTTTGGGAGAGCCTGAGAACCCGGGCCCATGTTTCTGTGCACAGCCCATAAACTTGTAGAAAAGCCTTGGACGGTTGGTTCACAGGGACAGAGTTCAGGAAATCCCAGGGCTTGGAGGCTAGCACTTCAGAATTTTATAAATCTGCATGTTCGTGTACCTGAGCACAGGTGGCACACAAAATGACCATGAAAGGACTCCACAGCTTTTTTTTTTTTTAAGACTTTATGATTTTAGAGCAGTTTCAGGTTCACAGCAAAATTAAGAGGAAGGTACACAGTTCCCAGCTCCACCCCCCCCCCCCCCACAACCTCCCCACCAGAGTCGCACATGTGTCAGTCTGTGAACTGGGGCTGGCACGTCATCACCCAGCGTCAGTGGCTTCCACCAGGGCTCACTCGTGGTGGTGAGCATTCTGTGGGCTTGGACACGTGTAAGGACACGCATCCACCTTTACAGCATCACGCAGAGTGGTTTCACTGCCCTAAAGAATCCTTTGCTTCTCCGCTTTTACAACTCTCAACATATAGGTCTTCTCACACCAAAGTCAGGAAGTTCTCTGAACCCTTTCCTTCCTCTCTTCTCCGTAGTTACAGAACTGCCAGAACCCATTGCACGGAAGCCAGTGAAGGATGTCAAGAAGAATATTTACAGACTCTTTAAGCATTTTTATCAAAAGGATGATTCTGATAAATGCTCAGCTCCCGCTTAGTTGACCTTGACTTGCTGTCTATAGAGAGGACCTGGGAACAAGTTGAGTGCTGGCTCCCGCCTGTTAGCCTCAGCCCCAGAATCAATGCTCCTAATACCATGAGATGCCTTTCTTGCCCTGAAGACCTCACAGACTTACCCAGAACTCACAATAAGAGCATATAGAGGAGAATAGCTTGAGTTCACATACTGCCATATAAATGCTGGATTTTAAAAATGATCCTGTTTCCATTAGGTCCTTGTAATCAGACTTCTCCAAGACAGGGTGAACTCTTGGGATGAACTAAATTGATGCCTGTTGAGCTGGAATCCTTAGCATACCACTTTTTTTATCAGAAGAAGAAAATGTGACTTAGTCTCACCAGGTTGGAATTTGGTTTTCTGTTGGAGGAGTTCTCTTTTTAAAAATACCGCAGCATGAGACCCTTGCATAATGTTATGTACCTTAAAATTATAGATCTCGTTACAGCTCATGGCTCTTGTTCTCCTGCAGGTTCAGATATTAAAGGAAATACCGTTGTGCCAGAATCCGAACTCTCAAATTCTTACGAAGACCAGTGCTCGTATTTTTTTGAAAAATATTCTAAGGATCTTTTAGTTGAGGTAAAGGAGACTTTCTGGAAAGTAGGTCCCAGTCAGAACATTCCTGATCATGATTCCTCAGTAGATTGATTTGTAGGACCTCAAAGTAGATGTTGGGAATGTTGCTGGATACGCGGTTGGGAAAATTCTGTGTGTGTCTGTTTCGTGCCCTGTGACTGGTTTTCTATCAGAAATAAACTATCCCAGAATACTTAAAATTAGAAAAAACCAATAGTGTCATACTGTGCTTAAAGTTAGAAAAACCAAGAGTGTCATGCTGTGCTACAGTGTCCTACAATATCCTAATAATATGTGGCTTTTTTGGGGGAAAAAAAAGGGTCTAGCTGAGATACTGCACCAGAAGTTCTCAGATGCTGACATAGAGGAACGCCATCATGCGTATCTGAAGCCTTTCCGCATCCTCGTCAGTCTTCTGGACAAGCCGGAAATAGGTAATGTTAGAAGTGCGGTTACTGGGGTGCCTGGGGGGGGAGGGGGGCTCAGCCGGTTAAGAATCCGCCTCTTGATATCAGCTCAGGTCATGATCCCAAGGTCGTGGGATTGAGCGCAGTGTCGGGCTCTGCACTGAGCGTGGAGCCTGCTTGGGATTCTCTTTCCCTCCCTCTCTCTGCCCCTCCCCTGCACTCGCTTGCATGCACGCGCACGCTCGCTCACTCTCTCTCTAAATAAACTTTAAGGAGAAAAAAAAAAAAAAAGAAATGCGGTTATCCTCATAGGCCCGATGTGGATTGCCTGTGTCGAGGGAGTTAAACTTGGCGAGACACAGTCAACATGTTATTTTGAATATAATTCAGTCATTGGAATTTCAGAATCTTGAAGCATTTTCATCACCTTGTGTGTTCAGTCATCCTGTCTGGGCACCACTTAAAAGTTTTGCACGATAACGTGAACGCTTTTGTTGGAAAAATACCTTGGAGCTCCTATCGTGCGCATCTGTGTGTGTTGTGTGCCCACAGAGCACATAGGGCACTGACTGTGTGAGAATGTTTCCTCAGTCCAACGTCATGCTTCAAATGCACTTTGATCTTATTTTCGAGTGAGTAGGGATCCTCCTCCCTCTCTCTGCCTCACGACCCGGGGAAAGCCACGTCTGCCGTGCGGGCCTCGGTCTGTTCCTCTGCCAAATGAAAGGGGTTGAACTAGACTCCAGCTCCTGAAGGGTCCCCTCTTGCACACTGTGGTCCTGTGAGTGTCAGCTAAAAACACAATGACCTCTGTCCCTTGCTTAGAGAACAGAAATTGCTCTGATATCCATTCACGGTAAGATCTTAACATCCGATCGCTTGAGTGGGGGAGGGGCAGAGAGAGGGAGACAGAGAATCCCAAGCAGGCTCTGCAGTGTCAGCACAGAGCCTGATGCGGGGCTCGAACGCACGAAACCGTGAGACGATGACGGAGCTGAAACCAAGAGCCTGACGCTTAACTGACTGAGCCACCCAGGCGCCCCAAAAGCGTTCGACGTTCTTATGCTGTAGGTAAAATATACTTGGGGCTGATCATCAAAAAAGTTCTCAAAAATGCATAAATAAAAGTTTTCTGAGGCACGTTTTTGGTTTTGTGGAAAAGCAGCATCAAAGATTAATCTGCTGATTGCTTTTTACACGGATACATTGAGAGAGCTTTCACTTTCTCAGAATCGATCCTGTTTTCATCCCTTTGCACACTTGGGTGAGAAGTCGCTGCCTTCACTGCCTGGTGGCTGCTGGTTGTGGGGCAGAAATGTCCAGCCACCTTCCACCTGCCTGGTTGACAGCAGTGCTTCTCTAACCTGCGGCTGGTCCAGTTCTTTTGTGCCATTTTAATAAGCTTTTCAAGAGCAGTGTTATTTTTTTTGTGGGGTTCTGGCTCACGATTAAAAGGATTTAGACGGGCACCTGGCTGACTCCGTAGGTAGAGCATGTGACTGTTGACGTTGGGGTCGTGAGTTTGAGCCCCTTGTTGGGCTCGAGAGATTAAAAGCAAAAATTCAAAGTGTAAAAAAAATTTTTTTTAATTAAAAAATAAGGAAAGTTGCCCTATTCTACTCTGTTGGTATTTATGCCGGGTAACGTCTCTGGCCAGAGGTGATGCACACTTAACGCACACCAAGCACACGCCCTGGGTCCGTCAGGCAGAAGCAGGCGTGGGCAGGTTACTTAACCTGGCTGCCTCTGTCCCCGTATCTG
This sequence comes from Panthera onca, assembly GCF_046562875.1. Taxonomy (NCBI): domain Eukaryota; kingdom Metazoa; phylum Chordata; class Mammalia; order Carnivora; family Felidae; genus Panthera; species Panthera onca. The sequence goes on along the minus strand of NC_138347.1, from coordinate 9,219,389 downwards.
TGGTCCGTACAGCAGTCGGTACCTGGTCGCGCGGCTGTTGTGAGGATGGAATAAGTTCATAGATCCAACGCGCTTAGGGCGCGTCTCCAGCCCGTAGTGTGCGTGACAGAAATGCTGGCCGTTTACGTGAATGTTGTTCCCCCAACTTAATAAAGTTGTCATTATCAAACTAAAGTTTCTGAGCATTTTAGACCCTAAGATTGTGTGTACGGTTCCTCTCTCTTTCATGCGTACGCCATTTATTGACTTATTTAAATACGGATTATTAACCTCTCTCTGTTTTCTTTTTCATCACAGGGCCTCGAGTGGTTGGGAATTTGTTCCTTGAAGTCATCCGGGCCTTTTATTCTTACTGCAGAGACGCTCTCGGCTCTGACCTTAAACTTAGCTACACCCAGAGTGGAAACTCGCTCACAAGGTACGGGTTTGGCCTCCAGCTTCGCACTTCTTCCTCCCTCCCCGATGCTGCTCGTCTCACTTCCCCTGCCGTGTGGTATAAAGTGGGCGGGGCTGGAGAAAGTGGACACTCGAGGGATCGAGACCCGCGTGAAGATAAAACCTGTGCGCTTGAGTCAGACGCCGTGAAAGGACAGTTCCCTGTTGAATACCGTGAAGGGTTTAAAAGGCGTTGAAGCCGGTCTCCACCCAGCCTGGGATGTACAAAATGTATTTACTGAGCGAGTAGGAAACCCGGATCTGGTGTGTGTCCACGTGGTGACTTACAGGGAGGATGGCAGGAGGAGGGTAAGGTTGGGAAGTGGAGCCCGTGGCAGAGGGGAGAGCCAGGCAAGGGCACGCTGAGGGCAGGTGCCACAGGACCCTGAAGGCAGAGCAGGTGAGGTTCAGGACGTGGCAGACATGGTGCCTTGGAGTATGTAGTTCTCTCTCGACCCTGGGTTTTGTTTTTGTTCCTTTTAAGATAGTGCAGTGTCTTCCTTTTGACTTTATTATTTTTTTAATGCTTTTATTTATTTTTGAGGGAGAGAAAGAGAGAGAGTGTGCACAAGCGAGCCAGGGAGGGGTAGAGAGAATCCCAAGCAGGCTCCAGACCCGAATGCAGGGCTCGATCCATGAGATCATGACCTGAGCCGAAACCAAGAGTCGGATGCTTAACTGACTGAGTCACCCTGGTGCCCCTTACTTTATTCTTGATGTAGTTTCCTTCTGCCTGAATCAGCATTGGATATATTGAAAATTTAAAGCTATTTGAGGATTTATCTGGCTTCTTAATTGTAAATGTACCAAGAGTTCTGAGTGTTTGCTTTTTTCCTCCCAGAATTTTTCCTCTTTTCCTCCCCTTTTTTCCTCTTTTCTCCCAGAATTACTGTTTTTCTAAATATGAAAGTAACCATGCTCTTTGTGGAACATACCAGTATTTGAAAATGTCAAGAAAAAAGATACCACCCATGCTCCACCACCCTTGAGAGAAAAACATAAAACGTTTTCATTTCTTTCCAAACTTTGAATGCATATGTAAATATACAGATGCCTGTCTTTTATTTTAAAGATGGTATTATGAGCTATTTAATTGCCTGTTTTTTCTTTTAAATGCAAGTTGTGAGTAGCTCTGCTCTCTTCTACAATGGAATATAATGGTTGTCTTAGGTTCCTCAGTAAGGATTGATCATCTGTTTAAATGAATCCTGACCGATTGGTCAATCTCCTGCTGACCGACTTGTAGGTGGCTTCCAATTTTTCAGTGTTTTTAAATGGCCTTGCAACGGTATCCTCATGCATATATCTTTGGGTGACCATGCAAGGATTTCTGTAGGGTAAATCCATAGAATAAATTTCCTGAGTCATAGAAGATACACATTTAAATTTTAGCCAAATTTCGCACCCAAATGGGTATACCATATTATTTTACCAACAGACTATCTCATTACCCACAGCTGGACTCAAACTGGTTTGCTATACCAGATTCTTTTCACAACAGCTCTGACACTTGTTTCTTTTTATTTCTTTTTTAAATGTTTATTTTTGAGAGAGAGAGAGAGAGCATCAATAGGGAAGGGGCAGAGAGAGACGGAGACACAGAATCCCAAGCCGGCTCCAGGCTCTGAGCTCTCAGAACAGAGCCTGACACGGGGCTCGAACTCACAGACCACAAAATCATGACCTGAGCCGAAGTCGTACGTCTAACCAACTGAGCCACCCAGGCGCTCCTCTGACACTTCTTTCTAAGAGAATGTGTCAATATAAATCCTGTTTAGGATGGCATGCAAACTCTTTCCAGTAACAGGACAGTAACATTTTTATCTTTCTTGGGATTTGTCCATCTCTCCAGAAACAAGTAAATGAATTACAGGTTTTCAGGAACAGTGTTCTTGTAGTGAAGGGTTTCTCATGGATATAGTTAAGAGTCTCCACCTTCCCTTACAGTGCAATAAAAGAAAACAGAAATGCCTCGGAGATTGTTAAAACGGTGAATTTGCTGATCACTTCCCTAAGCACAGACTTTCTCTGGGATTATATGACAAGGTGCTTTGAGAACTGCTTTAGGTAAGTGTCCAGTTCCAGATTATAGAATGTTCAGGAAGGACTGGAAGCTCTTGTGGTTTCATAGCTGCTTTTTGTGGCTCAGGGTGGGTGATCTCTGCTGAGCACACGACAGGAAAGAATTCAAATCTTAGCGGAATAAAAAATATTGCCATTAAGAAGGTTCAGGTAATCTCCGCCACATAATTCTGAAGCTTTTTTATTTATTAATTCTAATTAATTGATTGATTAATTGATTGATTAATCAATTAATTAACTGAGATGAAAATCCTGTGCATTTTCAAGTTACGTTGACTAAATAGACTCTTTGCACAGTTCTCCTGGAGGCTGATGTGTTTAAGGAGGCTTAGTTTTGTGGCTCTGTGTCTAGAGTGAGTGGTTTTGAAATCACCAGTCTCCTTAAATTCTTACTGAAATTGTTCCATAACAGGTCCGATAAAAGCATAATGTCTCAGCTGCCACAATCAGCTTCAAGTCACCTTCGGTCTGATGACTTGTACCACCTTGACATCGTGGATGGTGGCCCCGCTGTGGGGATCCACGTGCCTCCCTGCGAGCCTTTCCCCAGTCCCTCTCCCTACAGCAGGGGAATAGCGTCATTTCTCAGAGCCCGTCTTGTCCTGAGTCCCCCTGTCAGCCTTCCTTCCTGTCACCCTTGAGTGCGATGCTCTGTGCTGTCACTGTCCTCCACTACCCAGCAGCTTAGCAGAAGCTTGACTTGTCGCTTCCTGTGGGCCCTTCTCTGGCCTCAGAGCCCTACACGCACTCATTAACGCCTCGGGACAGCCCAAGGAGAAGTAGGCCCTTGTATCACGTAAGAAAGCCGGGGCCCAGTGACACGCAGCCCTTGTGTGGCTGCGCGGCAAGTTAGCAGCAGCCGAGATGGGAACCCGGGAGCGCCTCACTTCCCGGCTGCTCCCACAGTGCAGCTCTGTGTCCCCTAGAGCCAGGTCCCGGCAGGCGTTCAAACCTGTGATGAATGAATTATAGCTGGACCCACGGGCAACCCAAGGCCACGTTATACTGAAGCTGGACTGTATTTTGGTCAGCGTGTTTCCACTTCAGAGTTAGAAGGTGTGCTTTCTTTTTTTAAAAAAATCAACTACGAAACATATCAAGTGTAAGGAAAACCAAGAAGTAATGTCAGATACACATGCACCCATTACTGAAATTATAGTGAACCCTTGGCCATTTTTTTTTTTTTTCAGATTTTTTTTTTTTTAAGGAATAAAATGTTGCTACCCAGATAGAACTAACTCCTACCTTCCCAGCACCTTCCCCCTTCTTACTGGGATTATTAGCGTCCGTCTTAGCCGTGATGTTGTCTGTGCATTTATAACAAGTGCGTATCCAGAAATGATACAGTCTCGTGTGTCTGTTCAGGCTTTACATAAGCGGTATCAGGTTGTATATAACTTTTTACAGTGTGCTGTTTTGGTGGTGGGTTAACAGTCCTTTGGAGAGCAGTCTGTACACCTGGTAAAAACACTAGTTTCAATTTTTCCATTGTTGCAAATGTCCTTTGTCCTGTCTCTTTACACACACATGCGCAAGTTTCTTTAGAGGAGACACGGAGAACAGTTGCCTAGGCTAGAGTGTGTGTACTTCTTCACAGTGCTCAGATAAATGCCAAGATAACTACATGGTAATTTGCGGTGAAGACAGTGAACTCAGGTCGAGTTGTCCCATGAGAGCTAGATGAATCCAAAGTTACTCTGTTTTGAGCACCGATACGTATCTATTTTTTAACTTACCTATTTAACCAGTCACCTGCTTCTTTAAAAAGAAGCGTTGAGTTTTATAGCATAAGCAGCCACCGACAGAGCGGAGCGGTGTGGACGCCGGAGAGTCTAAGCCGCTCCCGTGCTGAGCTCGTGGGGGTTATGGGGAGGCGCTGTGTCAGGTTGCTTTCAGGAAAGTAGAACGACTGCTCAGCCTGCCCTTCTCTAGCCAGGCGCCTTCCCTCGGAACATGCCTTTGGTTTGGGGCTGGGGACCTAGTGTTGCACCCGTAGCAGAGCTCCGGATCCGCTGGCCGTGGAATCCCACCCGGGCGTGGGACCACCCTCATCTGAACTGATGAAGTTCAGATCTGACCAAACCCGTTTTGGAGATAAGCAGATTCAAGACACTGACACTTCTTTGTGTTAGTTTTACAAAGCTTAATTATGAGAATTACAGAAGCTATCTTTCATTATGTTTGAAATAGAGGAACTTTATTGGACATCATGAATGCTTGAAGTTACCATAGGAGAAAGAACTGATTTGTTTTTCTTTCCTGTGACTTCTGTAGACCAGCGAAGCAGAGTTACACTGTTGGGAACAGCATCAGCCCTCCTCCGACGGTCTCGGAGCTCTGTACCCTTCTGGTGTTCCTTCTGGATGTTATTCCCCTGGTGAGGCCCCTTGCTGTGAGGAGGAGGCTCCATGCTTGGCTGATATTTACGCTTTTCATTAGTGTCGTTGGCCTGATAAACCTTGCCATACTGAAAAGTGGTTTTACGTAAACACACAACACTTTTTTTTACGTTTATGTATTTTATTTTATTTTTTTTTAACATTTATTTGTTTTTGAGAGACAGAGAGGCAGAGCGTGAGCAGGGGAGGGGGAGAGAGAGATACAGAATCTGAAGCAGACTCCAGGTTCTGAGCTGTTTGTTAGCACAGAGCCCGATGCAGGGCTTGAACTCACGAACTGCAAGACCATGACCTGAGCTGAAGTCGGACGCTCAACCGACGGAGCCAGCCAGGTGCCCCTTTAATGTTTATTTTTGAGAGAGAGAGACAGAGACAGAGAGAGCATGAGTGGAGGAGTGACAGAGAGAGAGAGACACAGAATCTGAAGCAGGCTCCAGGCTCCAAGCTGTCAGCACAGAGCCCAACGCGGGGCTCGAACCCACGAACCGCGAGATCATGACCTGAGCTGAAGTTAACTGACCGAGCCACCCAGGCGCCCCCAATGCACGACACTTTTAATGTTTGTTTTAGCGCAGAGAATGTAGCTGCTACACAATGTTGTTTAGTAGTGAGAGTAAATGTACCTCTAGGTAAAATTGTGCAGTTGACTAATTTTCTCAAAGGAAGCTAATTTACTTAATATAGAAACAAATGTGGCAATAGTTTTCTACTAGAAAAGGTAAAGACAGTTGAAAAAAAGAGGAAGAATGTCCATTGATTTGTCTAGATCAAAAAGAAAATACTTTGTTTTCTGATTTGGTAACGAACATAAAACTTATGCTCTTAAAAAATGGACTTTTCGGGGCACCTGGGTGGCTCAGTCGGTTAAGCGTCCGACTTCAGCTCAGGTCACGATCTCGCGGTCTGCGAGTTCGAGCCCCGCGTCGGGCTCTGGGCTGATGGCTCAGAGCCTGGAGCCTGCTTCCGATTCTGTGTCTCCCTCTCTCTCTGCCCCTCCCCCGTTCATGCTGTGTCTCTCTCTGTCTCAAAAATAAATAAACGTTAAAAAAAAAAAAAATTTAAAAAAATGGACTTTTCTAAGGTGCCATTTTGAGGTGCATTTGCTTTTTTCTGATCAAAAATTGAAAGCCCATTAAACCCGGGTCTTTTTTCCACAGGAACTTTACTCTGAGGTACAAACCCAGTACCTCCCGCAGGTGCTGGGCTGCCTGGTGCAGCCTCTGGCCGAGGAAATGGAGACTCTAAGCTTACCTGAGCTCACGCATGCCTTGAAGACATGTTTCAAAGTGCTGAGCAAGGTCCAGATGCCACCTTCCTACCTGGACATGGAGCCCACGAGTGGAAGCACGGTACGTGCCTCGAGGAGCTGACGTGGTTCCCCAGGTGAGGCTTATGCCCTCCTGGGAGCAGGAAGGAATTAGGGTTGGTTAGGGGAGGAGTAAAGGTCAGAGGATGTAGTGGTAATATCTAAGTTACGCTTCTAAAATCCTCAGACACTTTCCAAATCTTTTAGCATGGAAGCTGATCACCCCTTCACTTTGCCTACCCACCCCCCCCCTTCCTCCTACAGCTCTCGGTTAGCTTCCACTCACCTTCCAGATCTCGTCATGTGTATGTTTTTGTGTGTTGGTGGTATCTCTCTAAATGCGTACGTGAGGGGCGCTGGGTGGCTCAGCTGGTTAAGCGTTCGACTTTGGCTCAGGTCATGATCTCGCAGTTTGTGGGTTCGGGCCCTGTGTCGGGCTCTGTGCTGACAGCCCTGTGCCTGCTTCAGATTGTGTCTCCCTCTCTCTCTCTGCCTCTCCTCTGCTCGTGCTCTTTCTCTTTTCCTCAAAAATAAACATTAAAAAACGACACCACCACCACCTAAGTGAGATACTGGTTTACCTGGTCTGCAATAACAAAGTACCAACGACCGAGTGACTTACGTGAGAGGAAGTTATTGTCTCACGGTTCTGGAAGCCAGAAGTCTCCACGACAGCCTAGCTGTGGGCTTTACAGTGTCTTCCAGTCTTGCCCCGTTGGGGTTATTTAGGCGGTTTCTGGGTTTCACTGTTACCGCACTGCGTCCTAGTGCAGCTTGTTCGTGGCTGCGGGTTTCTCTGAAGGATCAATGCCTTGAAATGGGTTGTAATGAAACCCATTTCTTTTTAAACTGGGAGAGAGGTACGCTTGCCCCTTCTGACTTGATGTGGGCGCTGCCAGACCGGGTCCCCAGAAGACTGTGTCACAGTTCCCCAAGGAGTTCGATTTTTTTTTTTAATTTTCCACTTCGCTTCAAGATTTGAAAATTCCGGGGTGCCTGCCTGCATGGCATAGTTCCTTGAGTGTCTGACTCTTGATTTCAGCTCCGTTCATGATCCCGGGGTCGTGGGATCGAGCCCCGAGCCCCGTGTCAGGCTCCACACTGAGCATGGTGCCTACTTGGGATTCTCCCTCTCCCTCTGCTCCTCTCCCCCACATGCTCGCTCTCTCTCTCTCGCTCTCGCTCTCTCTCTCTCTCTCTCTCTCACTCTCACTCTCACTCTCACTCTCACTCAAAAAAAAAAAAATGTTTTGAAAATTCTGGCCTTGACACCCATTCAGTGTAGCCAAGGGCAGGAGAGTGGACAGGCTGGTAGCCAGGCACTCCTGGAGGCGCTGGGCCTGCCCCTCGGGTGCAGACTCACTCACAGACGTTTCCTTTCCACAGTGAGTCCTTTTCTTTTTCTAGCTGTTATAGCTAATCGGAAAAAAATCCTGTAAATGATTTAAGGTACAAAGTTTAAGCGTTTGTCTATAAACATAATTAACCGTGTTTTTAGAAGTGCATACTGTTTCATTCTTCCCTAGAGAGCACAGTGGCGTAAATGGTCAAGTGTTTTAAATTTAATGTAATATTATGTAAGTTAACAGTGTAAGAGGAGAGGCTGGTGATCAAAGGTTGCAGTGGCATCCCTTTGAAAAAGCCACAAAGTGTAGACACACACGTACACACACACACACACACACACACACACACACACACACAGATGGATAAGGTGCTATATATTACAGGGGCAAACCCTTCATTCTAGTTCTCTGCTCTCATTTTATTTCTTCATGCCTTTATTTTACCCCCACTCCAATGTCCTCATTCACGTTTGAAATTTAAATAGATCAGAAACTGTTTTTGCAACAGGTTTTTGAACCTCAAAGGCTTAAATGAATGTACAAAGTGGGCTCAACGCCAGCCTGCGCAAAGCGCTGGAGACACAGCGGCCTCTCTCTGGGCTTGCACCCATCTCCATCCCCCTGATGGGCCTTCTTCATTTTATTAGACACTTTTGCACGGGGGTTGTCTTGGGGTAGAGAATTAGGATTTTGGAAAACGGGAGGTGCAAGCTTTGGTTTGCTGGATTCGGCTGATTCTTGAATCCCTTGGCCCCACGAGATGGTGTAGTTACAAATCTCCATTTTTTGCAGAGTCCAGTAAAAGGTGAAAACAGTGAAGTAATTATAGACACAAAGGCGGTGATTCCGGGTGATGAAGAAGCTTCGTTTCCTCCCCTTAAATCTGAAGACAGCGGGATCGGGCTCAGCGCCTCGTCCCCGGAGCTGTCGGAGCACCTGCGGGTCCCCAGGGTGTCTCCCGACAAGGATGACGTTTGGAAGAAGGGTGGGAGCATGCAGAGGACGTTTCTGTGCATCCAGGAGCTGATTGCCACCTTCGCCCACAAGAACATCTTTGGGGTGCAGCCGACGGCGTCTGGAGAAGAAACCAAGTGCGAAGAGCCCGCAGGCCGCAGAGACGAGGGCGGGCCACCAGGCACGGTGGTCAGCGACCCCGGCAGGAAGAACTCCTGGGATGCCAAGCCCATCAGCGTGCCCCAGTTTAAGCAGATGCTTTCTGACCTCTTCATGGCTCGAGGGTCTCCATTTAAGACAAAAAGCGCGGCGTCACCGTCACCTGTGCCCCGGACCCCTGGCCGGAAGAAGGAGGGGGACTGGGCCGTGGAGCAGGGGGTCGTGGACCTGGGGAGCTCACGGGAGGCCTGCCGGGAGGCCTTCGCTGCCGCATGCCATCTGCTGCTGGACTGCGCTACCTTCCCTGTGTACCTGTCCGCGGAAGAGACGGAGCGCCTTTGCGAAACGCTCTTCCGGCTCCCGGGTGAGCACCCTGCCCCACGGAGCCACCCCGAGGAGTCCCGACACCTAGCTGATGTTTGCAGACAGGCCGAAACCGCGTCTGCCGGGAGGGGACTCTTCCCCACACTCGTCTCCTCCTTATTTTGTCACAAGCTGTGTGTGCATTTGACTCGTGTCTTACCGATGGCAGATTGGTGAGGCTGGGGCTGTAGTTTTGACCTTTAGGTGTCCCGTGCAGCAGATCCCATTAAAGGATCTGGAACATAAAAGGTGCTTAATGATAATCAAGAAGTAGGCTGTTTCATGAGGCCTGTTGTTAAAGATTTGTGTTAGTTTGCTAAGGTTGCTGTGACAAAGTCCTTCCAACTGAGTGGCTTAAAAAAACAGAAAGGTATTGTCTCCGGCCCTGGAGGCAGAAGTCTGAGATCAGCCTGTTGGCAGAGCCGTTCTCCGTTTGAAGGCTCTGGGTAGGGATGTGTTCCAGCCCTCCCCCTTAGCTTCCGGTAGTTCCTGGGACCGTGGCGTTATAACTCCAGTCTGCATGGCATTCCTCCATGTGCGTGTATGTGTCCTGCATTCAGATTTCCTTCTTATAAGGACACCAGTTGTGGTGGATCGGGGCCCATTCTAATGTGACCTTGTTTTAACTAATTACATCTGCATCAACCCTGTTTCTGAATAAGGTCACATTCTGAGGTCCTAAAGGACCTTATGACTGCAACATAAGAATTTGGGAGAGTTGGGGGGTGGGGGGTACACAGTTCAGCCCATAACAGGCAGCTTCTTAGAAGCTCAGGCCGCCATAACAAAATCCCATAGGTCAAGTGGCTTAAACAACAGAAATTTCTTTCTCAGAGTTCTGGAGGCTGGAAGTTGGAGATCAGGATGCTGGCATAGTCCGTTCCTGAGGAGGGCTCTCCCCTCGGTTATAAACGGCCACCTTTTTGTAGGATGCTCACATCCTGGGGACGTGGGCGGGGGTGGATCTCTCTAATGTGTCTTATAAGGGCACTAATCCCGTCATGAAGGCCCCACCTCTGAATACCAGCACATTAGGGGTTGGGGCTTCAACATCTGAATTTGGGGCAGACACAATTCAGTCCTTAGCAGGCATTGAACACTTTAAGAAAAAGAGAGGAACGTGGAAAACAAGAAAGAAGGGATCAAATTGAAGGGAACACAGGAACACAGGACAAAGCTGTCCCCTCTTGTAGCCATCACGGTAAATTTCCTGTGCGGTCTGTCTCTCAAATCATTAGCTGCAAACGACACCGTACTTGGAGGCACTGCACTTGGAATTCAAGTCCACAGTATATTTTGGGCCTCTCTTAAAGCTAATGCCGTGAGTCCCACTATCGAGAGAGCAGCCTTGAAAAAACATTTTGAACTCTACACCAAAAAAATGTGGATATACTATATGTAAATTTAAAAGAAATTTTTAATGTGAGTTTTACTGGATGTAAACTTTTAAAATAAAAGACGCTTTGAATCATCCCAGAGCCCTGACACATTTTCAAAATTCAGGTAATCTGACAAGCTTTTGAAGGCAGACCCAGTCCCCTTTGTCCTCTGGCCCTGAGCGATGACTGATAGCACGTCCCCACGAGAGATTATCGCACCTGCTGGCCGTGTGACTTCTGGATCTCAGGGTGTCTTAGGATCTGCGAATTGTGAACCATTTTCACGCGATTTTCTTTATCTCCATCCTCTCTGACTGGCTTCCTCCCAGGAGGTGGCGACTGCACTTTCCCGTCGTGGCTGAGATCCCTCATGACCGTTTGCTGCTGTGTGTCTGACTGCTTCCTCCAGAACGTAGCCATCTCCACTCTGCTGGAGGTGATCAACCACTCCCAGTCCCTCGCCCTGGTCATCGAAGACAAGATGAAACGCTATAAAAGCTCTGGACACAACCCGTTTTTCGGCAAGCTGCAGATGGTGACCGTCCCTCCCGTTGCTCCAGGAATATTGAAAGTCATTGCAGAGAAAACAGATTTCTATCAGGTACGTCCCACTGGGAGGAGGGGGGTGACGCCCTCTTCCCAGCCAGCTATCTAAAGCTGTCCCCAAGGTCCCAGTCACTATGATAAGAGGGATGTGGCGGCTCTGGTGACAGCTGGAGAGGGTTGCTCGAACCCTGTGCCTGCCTTGCCTGTCTCTCTGTCCCAGGCTCCTGGTACAGTTTCTGGCTCTGTGGCAAGAGGGCAGTAAAGTATTTGTGTTCAGTTTTGGGCTGACTGGACTTCGTACATAAGGACTGTTAGATTCTCTGAACATACGCAAGAAGAGACTGGGCCCTGATTTATAAGGTTAAAGGGTCCGAAGCTATTTAGCCTTCAAGGAAAACTTAGTTACTTGTCAAATTTAGGAAAGCTCACTGAAGATGGTGAGCAGCTGTTGTTCCTCTTTGTGGGGACAGTGTAAAATAGTTTAAAGCTACATATGATAGGGCTCTTTTAACTGCAAGAAGTTAGAAACAGTTCCAGCTGGGGCCCCGGGTGGCTCAGCTTATGATCTCACAGTTCGTGAGTTCGAGCCCCGTGTCGGGCTCTGTGCTGCCGGCTCAGAACCTGGAGCCTGTTTCGGATTCTGTGTCTCCGTCTTCTCTCTCTGCCCCTCCCCCACTCGAGCACATGTGCACGCGCGCTCTCTTTCTCAAAAATTAAAAAATGTTAAAAAAACAGTTCCAACCAGGTCATGAGGAAAAGTGAAATTTATTATAAAGGTGGTGCCCGTGGATGCCAAAGGGCAAGCGTAGACTGCAGCCGGGTCTCCTGGGCTCTCCGCTGGGCGGCTGTTAGATCCTGAGGCTGCTCCTTCCCACGTCGCTCGGCCGTTCGGGGGTCACCTGACTAACTCGGTTGCCACTTGACCTTTGGTCTGCCATGTGACCCTCAAGTTCCTCTAGCCAATGATGTTTGTCTGTCTTTCCCACAGTTGTGAACTGGTCAGTGTTACTAAACAGTCTGTCAGTGAGGCACCTGTGGGTCAGGGCCCTCAGCTTCTCCAGCCCGCCCAGCAGCGATGGGGGCCCAGGGGTGCAGAAAGGGATGTGCCCGCTCACCAGGACCTTTTCCCTGCAGTGATGGGGCAGCAGACACCCTGAAAAGTTTTGACACTGAGGAAGAGAGCTTTCTGATATTTTATGGGTGAATGAGATATTGAAACCGTCCAGTCCCTTTAGGTCCTAACAGCCTGTGCTCTGAAAGCCTTTGAGATAGGCCACCCTTCTGTTTGGGATGAGCGCTTCTCAAGCAAGTCACGTAACTGAGGCCTCCTCTCGACTTTATTGTTTTTTGTTGTTGTTAGTGACAGCTTTATTTAGATAGAATTCACATACCACATAAATCACCCACGTGAAACGTGCAGTTCAGCAGTTTTTACCATATTCACCGAATTGTACCATTTTACCTATTTTCTCTTTTTTTAATTTCTCCTTTGCAATTTTCTTTTTGAGCAAATGAATGCTTTCCAGTTCAGTATTTTAATCGCTTTAATGATTTTCCTCAGTATATTTTTGGAGCTATTAGTGGTCGGTCTAGGGCGTAGCAGGTACATCCTAACTTACCAGAATCGACTCACTTCCAGACTAAATTCCAGTGAAACCCAGAGGCCTCCTGCAGTGTGGGCTTCTCCTCTTCCCCTTCTTGTGCTGTTGGTGCGCACGTGACATCCATGCACGTCACGAACCCAGCGATGTGGTGTTATAGTCGTTACGTAATTTTATGTCCTTATCAGGAAGCTGGGAGAAGAAAGGAAAACACACAGCGAGACAGAGTGTGTTACTTAACCTCCTTTTTTTTTTTTTTTTTACCATTTCTGGCTCTTCTCTTGTGGATTTCAGTCCGTACCTGGGCCATTTCCTTCCTCCTCTGCACCTGCGCTGCCACCCCCTCCCCCGTGCCACTGATGCTGTGTCCCGCCAGTGCACTTGAGCAGTACCTGTGTGCCTGTCGTTCACACAACCTTTTGAAGAGAATCAGTGGAAAGAAAAAAGGAGATACACACTTAGGTTGTCTTTGTAGAACCATGTAATTACCTTTACTGGTGCTTTTTGCCTTTTCTATGGATTTGATTCACTGGGGTCGATTGCTTTCACCTTGAAGAACTTCCTTACATGTTTCTTATAAGACAGGTCTGCTGGCAACAAATTCGCTCAGTTTTTGTTTATCTGGGAATGTCTTCATTTCACCTTCGATTATAAAAGATAGTTTTACTAGATAGCATGCTCTTCGTTGGGCTTTTTTTTTTTCCTTTCAACACTTTGAATATAAGAACAAATCTACTTTAATCAGCCCTGGGTATGCCTGAATATGCAATATTTAAGGAAAGCAGCACTTTTTATTTTTATTTTATTTTTTAACATTTTTATTTATCTTTGAGAGAGACAGAGTGCGAGTGGGGGAGGGGCAGAGAGAGAGAGAGAGAGGGAGACACAGAATCGGAAGCAGGCTCCAGCCTCTGAGCTGTCAGCACAGAGTGCAACGTGGGGCTCGAACTCCCCAACCACAAGATTGCGACTTGAGCCGAAACCAAGAGTCGGATGCTTAACCGACTGAGCCACCCGGGTGGCCCCAGGAAAGCAGCACTTTTTAAATAATCTGTAACAAATGCTCATGTGAATGTTCAAATGAACTTACCATTTGAATTCACCATTTGGATACGTGATCCCACTGTCTTCTTGTCTCCAGCCTTTCCTATAAAAAGGCAACTCTTAATCTTACTGGGTTTCCCTTATAAATGATGAGTGAGTTTTCTCTTGGTGCTTTCAAGATTTTCCCTCCTTTGTCCATTGGCCTCTCATTGTGATGTGTCCAATGTGGATGGCTTGGAGTTTATCCTACTTGGAATTCTTTAAGCTTCTTGGATGTGTACATTAATGTTTTTTCATCAAATGTGGGAAGTTTTTTTAGCCATTATTTCTGCACATATTTTTCCTGCTGCTTTCTCTTCTCCTCACCTTGCACTCCATTTGTGGGAATCTGCTGCACTTGATGGCGTCCCACATTTCTCTAAGGCCCTGATCATTTTTCTTCATTCTTTCTTCTCTCTGTTCTTCAGATTTCATAATTTCTGTCGACCGGTTTTCTTCACTGGTTCTTCCTCGTCTTTGATATGAACTGCTGAGCCTCCTCAGGGGTGAAAGTTTTATTTCAGTTATTGTACTTTCAATTCTAGATTTCCATTGGGTTCTTTTTTTTTTTTTTTTATGCTTTCTACTTGTTGATATTATCTACTTGATGAGAAGTTATTGTACCTTTCTTTACTTTTTTTTCTTTTCCCCCGAGAGAGGGCACAAGTGAGTGAAGGGCAGAGAGAGAGAGAGAGCTGGGGCACACTCGAGGCAGGGCTCAAGCTCAGACGGAGAGATCATGACCAGAGCCAAAGTCAGATGCTTAACGTCTGAGCCACCCTGGTGCCCTTCCTTTACTTTTTAAAACATGGTTTCCTTTAGTTTTTTGAACACATTTATAGTGGCTACTTTGATGTCTTTGTTGAATAAATCTGACACCTGGGTTGCCCTCACAGACACCTTCTGTTGCCTGCTTTTTTCCCCTTGTGTATGTATTGTATTCTTTTGTTCCTTTGCATGTCCTATAGTTTTTCTTCAACGTTTTTTATTTATTTTTGGGACAGAGAGAGACAGAGCATGAACGGGGGAGGGGCAGAGAGAGAGGGAGACACAGAATCGGAAGCAGGCTCCAGGCTCCGAGCCATCAGCCCAGAGCCCGACGTGGGGCTCGAACTCACGGACCGCGAGATCGTGACCTGGCTGAAGTCGGACGCTTTAACCGACTGCGCCACCCAGGCGCCCCATCCTATAGTTTTTCTTGAAGACTGGGCATTTTAGATAATGTATCATAGCAACTTTTCTGACCCCTCCCCCCAAGTCTTTTTGTTGTCTTCATTTCTTGTTTATTGCTTAGTGACTTGCCTAGACCGTTTTAGTGAAGTCTGTTTCCCCGGAGGTGTGAGCCCCGTGGTGCTACTCCCTGGAGGAATGTGCAGGCCCCTGAGATGACGGTGGTCTTAGCTGGGTTCTCGTTGACTATATCTCTCCCTGGTCTCTCTGAAGCTGTGTCTTTTGGTCTCACACCCAGCTGTTAGGCTCCACTAACTGCTGACCGATTGCTCTCTTGTTTCCAGCGGGGCCCAAAGGCGTAAATTACTCCACAACCTGATAATTTTTTGACACTAGTCTTTGAGGGGTTTTTTGGTTTTTGTTTTTTGTTTTTTGTTTTTTTTTGCCAGTAGAGTTCTTCCTAGCTCCCTCTTTTCCTGGTTATTTCTGATAAACAAGCTGGCCTGTGGTTTAATTTGTTGCTGTGCTGGAGCTTCCAGCCTCCTCTTAATTACTTACTACAAAAATTCCATTGTTTTTAAGAGTACCCTAGGCTTGAACTTCCTCACCCTCTTCGAAGTAAACTCTTTTCCCTTGATGGAGCTCTCTGTTTTGTGGCCTGCCTCTCCCTCTGGGCGAAGTCTCCATGTCCCATTGCTCAGGAAGAGCTGGGACCCAAATAGTGACCTGCTTCTTTTGGAGCGAAAGCTCCACAGGTTACTTGCAGTGGGGGGGGAGCCTCCAGTCTTGTGAGCTGGCTTCTCCCAGCATATAACCTCCCCCCTGTAAGCAAAGTAGGGTAAGAATGACCAGAACCCCAGCACTGTTGGCCTGCAGCCCAGTTATAGCCTCCACCCGAGAGGAGGGATGAGGAGTGAAATGCCGCTGCCTTCCCTTTCGCAGAGCCTTGGACTAGGAGCTGGTGGGGAGGGGACTCTACCTGGAGTGGGTAGTCACCTTGTTCCTCGAGCCTCACTGAGCCGAGGCGGTGGGCAGGGTTGTAGTTCAACTGCCGCAGACTTGTTGCTTTAATTGTAATTTAGTAGATATTCTTGAATAAATGTTTCTTTATTTCCTGAATGCCCTTAGGATAATTTCCAAAGACCCTAAATTATGTTTTATTTTTTTATAACTTTCTGTAATTTTTTAATATGTTGTAATTTATATTTTTATAATTTTATAATTTTTTAATAATTTTTTTATTTTTATTTTTCTCTGATAGTCCACAGAGCTCCTCACACAGCCGTACTAACTTGCATACTCAGATCCCGTTTACAGTATTAGGTCCTGGTGGAGCTTTATTTAATTGCTATTTGGCTTGGGCCCCTTGTCCCCCTCCCCTTCCTGCCAAAATTGAGCCCGTGTGGATCTTGCAACTGGAAACAGTGTCACCGTAATACAGCAGCAGTGATTGGGCAAGTCCTTCCTTCCTTGGTCCTGCATATATCTGAGAAGCTTGGCATCATTGTAATATAGGCACAGAGAGGAAAACAGGAGAGAACTTAGCCCATGAATCTTTGACCGCATTAATTACTCTTGCGATGATACACGCTTAGTGATATTTTTGAAAAGGACGCTTTTTCGAGTTCTGTCTGAAGTCTTGAATTTTGTTTTGAATCAGATTTAGTACATATCTCAGTACTTACCACTCATCATGCACTGTAGCATCCTTTATTAAAGTATACAACTCTCAAGGGCTGGGGCGGCAGGGGCCGGTGCCTGACCATGTCCAGATGCTGGACAGGAGCCAGTAAAGCAGCCCACACCAACATCCAGGCCGCCCCCCAGTTCTCGGGCTCTAGGAAGAGGTCTGCTTGCAGATCTTCTAGACTTTTCTCATTCCCATGGAGCAGACCATGTACCAGTGTTCCTGTTGCCCGTGATGTACAGAATAAGGTCTGCAATCCCATGAATCCCCTGACCTTTCTGATCAGGTGGTAAAGGCAGAATTCAGTTCACTAATGAAGTGTCCAGAACATAGGGATCAAGAAGTCCAACATAGATGAAGGAGCAGGTGTGTGTTTTGGGATCAACATCCACTCTCCAACCCTTCAATTCCAGGAGGAGTCTCTTACCTGTAAACTTGCCCATGGGGACCACAAGTAAAGGGACTACTCTGCTTGGTCAAAAGTTTTGTATCAGAGGTTTAATTGCAATTTGATAATTGGAAATCACATTCCTTTAGATTAAAAAAAATAATGGACATCATGGTTAGGGGCTCGAGGCAGTCGGTGGTTAATCTGATCTATGCAGAGAAGATAGTTTTGTCGAATAGAAATAAAGGGGCCAAAAAAGGAGTCATTTGGTCTAAGATGTACTTATAAAGTATTACAGTCTATAAGGCGTAGTCTTTTTTTTTTGGTTTTTGGTTTTTGTTTTGTTTTGTTTTTTAATTTACATCCAAGTTAGTTAGCGTATGGTGCAACTATGATTTCAGGAGTAGCTTCCTTAATGCCCCTTACCCATTTAGCCCATCCTCCCCCCACAACTTCTCGGGTAACCCTCTGTTAAAACATAAGAGACTCTTAAATATGGGGAGGCATAGTCTTTTAACATGACCTAGAAGAATGCCTTCAGAGATTCCTTCCAGGAAATGGGGTTGACCCTCCCTTTGAGTCTCACCCAGTGGGGCAGGCACCCCCAACCCTCACTGGGGCTCCCTGGAATTTAGGGAAGGGCTACAGCCAGGTGCAGACCCTGCATGTTTAAAGAGCTAAGATCAGGGCTGAGGAGACAGAAGACTTGATTTGAGGTGTGATTTGTGTCCTGAAAGTGAGCTGGGCATCCGCCACGGCACTGTGCGTGGAAATGGGAACAGGCAGGTTTATGGAGTTAACACCTCGAAAGACACGAGTCTTCACCGCTGCCGTGTGGTGACCAGTTTGAACCAACCACAGGTGGTAGGGAAGGTGCTGCAAGTGTCACCTCGAGACTGGTGACCACTGCAAATCTACCACACTGCCAGCACATAGTAAGACTGGGTCAAGTGTGCTGGTCGGACGGATACGTTAGCCAATAGGTTCTTGCTTCCAATTGATTTCTCTTGGAAAGTAACGTCAAGGTTTGGGCAAGAGCTGCAGTGTTCTTAGCTGGTCAGAAACCTCCAAGTTTCAAGGGGTGCCTGGCCGGCCCAGTCGATTGAGCCTGCAACTCCTGATGCCAGGGCCATGAGTTCAAGCCCCACAATGGGCATAGAGCTTACTTAAAAAATGAAGAGTGGGGTGCCAGGATGGCTCAGTCAGTTAAGCATCCCACTTTGCCTCAGGTCATGATCTCACGGTTCATGGGTTCGAGTCCCGCGTCAGGCTCTGTGCTGACAGCTCAGAGCCTGGAGCCTGCTTCAGATTCTGTGTCTCCCTCTCTCTCCCACACTCGTGCACTCACTCACTCTCTCGCTCTCTCTCTCTCTTTCAAAAATAAAAGTGTTAAAAAAACACATTTTTAAAAATTAAATGAAAAGCGTTGTTTTGGGGCGCCTGGCTGGCTTAGTCAGTAGAGCCTGCGACTCCTGATCACAGGGTCATGAGTTTGAGCCCCTCATTGGATGTAGAGAAACCTCCAAGTTTAACCTATCACATTACCTGCTGGGGTTTTAGTTTGGTTTGGAGTTTGGTTTGCTTTGTTTTGTTTGTCGATGGTACTTCTCTGTATATTAAGGATTCTCACGTAGCAAGTGTAGATAGAAGCCAGTTCCTCGGGGCTGGGACTGGACTGGCACAAGGAAGAAATGCGGGTGCTGCCTGTGTTCTCACGGTCTCCCTTCTGTCACAGAGGGTGGCTCGTGTGCTTTGGAATCAGCTGAACAAGGAGACCCGGGAGCATCACGTCACCTGTGTAGAGTTGTTCTACCGGCTGCACTGCCTGGCCCCGACGGCCAACATCTGTGAGGACATCATCTGCCACGCCCTCCTGGACCCTGACAAGGTCAGTCTTAGCAGCCTGTCTTCTCTGTCCTATGATCCCAACTGCCAGGCCACCCATCACTGCCTGTGCCCGGGACAGACTTACACACATACAGTCATGCCAGGGCTCAGCAGGCATCCTGATCAATCAACAGGTGTTACAGAATCTTGGGGTTGGGAGGCCTTCAGAAGCTCTAGCCATCCTTTTCAGAGTCCTGAGGACATGGGTTGTGTCCGAATTAAGGCTCACCAGGGAAGTCTACCCCAACTCCTGTGATGTTTGCAGGAACCGTGAGCTCTCGCAGGTGAAGTAGGCAGTCATAGAGAATGCATCGTCCTTTTAGGCCCTGGCCGTCCTTTGCAGTCAAGTTGTATCCTGGTTCTCTAAGCCACTTGCGCCTGACACCTTCAAGAGGTGTGAGAACGCCACGCTCTCTTGTGATCTTCGATCACAGGCCCAGGTGTGCCCCTGGATGTAGGCTAACGTGGCATCTGACCATGCGCGTTATTGTGGTAAAGTGAGCAAGGAAGAGAGGAGGACGTAGGTCTTCCTCCTGCAGGCCGGTCGGAGCCCAGCACCTCTGCTGACGTTGCTGCCGCCCTGCTGAGCTCCTGTTTGTTACGCGGTGGGGTTTGCTGACTGCGGACAACATGCTGTTAGGAAACTAGTGCCTCACTGCCGTTTGTTTCCTCATCAAGGGGACAAGACTAGAAGCTCTGTTTAGGTTCTCCGTCATCTGGCACCTGACGAGAGAGACCCCAGGCAGTCGCGTGACATCTCACAACCGCTCCTTAGACAGGTAAGGTGGTCCTTGTGGGCAGTTACCCTGAACGCACAGGATGCTCTGCCGAGGTGTCTGGTCAGTGTGTCCGGCTGGGGAGGGGAGCGTGTGAAATGGAAAATGTGACCCCATGTTCTGGATGTACAGCAAACGGTTCCCACGATCCCCCAAGTGAATTGAGGCCAGACACATGTGAATACGTGGTAGGAATGTTCTCAATTTGATCCTGGGGGCAGGAAGCCCAGCATGTATCAGAATCACCGGAGGAGAACATGCCTCACGAGGGGACCTCTGTAGGGGACAGTGGTCTGGGTCTGGAACGGGCCGGTTGGCTACGCTGGGTACGTACACTCGCAGTGTCCACCGTGTTCGTGAGATGTGAACTTCACTGCACTACAATCTAGTGCACTTTTTTTTTTTAAATCCCCTTCCTTGGGGCGCCTGGGTGGCTCAGTCGGTTAAGTATCTGCTCAGGTCACGATCTCACGCTTCATGAGTTCAAGCCCCGTGTCCAGCTTTGCGCTGACCATGCAGAGCCTGCTTGGGATTCTCTCTCCCTCTCTCTCTCTGCCCCTGCCCTGCTTGTGTTCTCTCTCTCTCTCTCTCTCCCCCTCTCTCAGAGTGAATAAATAAACTTAAAAAAAAATTATTTAAAGCCCCTTCCTTGTTTCCAAACCTGGGTGTGGTACCAGGTGCCCAGCTTTAGAGAGATGCCGGCTGATTCTGATGCTGGCGGCTTAGTCCCACAGTCGATTGAACCAATGTGGGGTGAAGCCCGGGCATCGGGACTTGGAAAGCTCCCCCGGCGATGCTAGTGTGAAACCAAGGTGGAAATCCCCTGGCCTTTATCTGCATGGGTCTTTAAGCCCGGTTTGCGTGGAGCCGCCTGGGGGTGTCCTGGTGCACGGGGTCACCGAACGCTGACTCAGTGGTGCCCTTCCCACCCACAGGTCCCTGTTCGTCGTGCTGGACAGTCTGGCCTGCACGGACGGTGCCATCAGTGCGGCGGCACAGGGCTGGCTGGTGCGGGCGCTCTCCCTCGGTGATGTGGCACGCATCCTGGAGCCCATGCTCCTGCTCCTGCTGCAGCCCAAGACCCAGAGGACCTCCATCCACTGCCTCAAGCGGGAGAACTCAGCAGGTGAGCCCGCCACGGAGGGCAACCCCGGGGTCCCTGGACCTGGGAAGGAGGGAGGGAGGGAGGAGCAGCCCCGACCCCAGCTGCCTGTGGTGACAGTCAAGTTCCTTAGCCCCACTCAGTGGTTTTGTCAGGTTCAAATGGTGTGAGAGTACTTTGTAATGTTGTGAAGACTTTTGAAGGTTAAGGAGCAGATGAACCAGCACTTAGAAATGCTACGGAGTGTGCTTGTCGTTTTCACTGAAAAATCAGATTTTTTTTTTAATAAAAAAGGAAATGTTTAGTAACCTATGCTCCAATAAGAAATAGCTGAGGGGGCGCCTGGGTGGCTCAGTCGGTTAAGCGTCCCACTTCGGCTCAGGTCACGATCTCACGGTTTGGGAGTTTGAGCCCCGCGTCGGGCTCTGTGCTGACAGCTCGGAGCCTGGAGCCTGCTTCGGATTCTGTGTCTCCCTCTCTCTCTGCCCTTCCGCCCCTCCCCCCAAAAAATAAACATTAAAAAAATAGCTGATTTTTTTTTATTCTTTTGCTAATGAAAAATTCAAGTGCACCTAAGATAGGAGGAAAGAATAACAGACCATCCACACCAGTCTTCCCAAGCCGATGCCTTCACTTAGAAGTCATAGTTTGGTGTCCAGCGGGAAGTTAAGTTTGAGGAGGCTAGGCTGGCACTTCTCTCCAGATCCCTGCTCAGAG
Source organism: Panthera onca (assembly GCF_046562875.1). Taxonomy (NCBI): domain Eukaryota; kingdom Metazoa; phylum Chordata; class Mammalia; order Carnivora; family Felidae; genus Panthera; species Panthera onca. The sequence goes on along the minus strand of NC_138347.1, from coordinate 9,198,009 downwards.
CTAGGGATAGTTTAGGTGGCCTCCAGCTAGGAATGGCCGAGAAGTTGAAATTTGCATGTAATCTGGTCAATTGTATCTATGAAAAATGACTTGTGAGCCTTCAAACACATGGTAAGAAACCACAGAAACCACAGTGGTTTCTGTTTATCCATTTTTCTGTCTGCTCTCTAAGGTTCTTTCCAGCTGTAAATTCTGTGAACATACAATCAGAAATGCAGAAGAAATAAGCCTTTGAGTTCCAAAAAACTTCCAGAGGCATCTTTAGCACAAGTAACAGTAAATAGGAAGAAGAAAAGAAAGGCTAAAATAAACCTGATGAGTGCGTTCCATTTGGGTGATTAGCTCCTGGCACAGTTTATGAACTAACATGACTTCCCACAATAGGTGTGTTTTATGACTTCCTGCAGTTTTCTAAGCAGTGGGTTAACAGGCTTTGAGTTAGCTTGTTTACGGGCTTTGAGTTAGCTCACTGGGCTGTAAATACTGTTTGCGCCAGTCTTGTCTTACAGAGAAAAGCAGCCTAACCTGCATAAGCAGCAATTTTGGAGATGCTGCCTAAAACCGTAATCTCCCGTTTTCCTCTAGGAAAGAAAGCTGGCTGCCTCCTCAAAGACAAGGCCTTTTATTATTCCATATTATGAGAAAGTAAAGTCCAAAGAAATGTAAACTAAAGCACCTTCTCGAAAGTTTGGCCATAATTTATGGCAGCTAAATTTTTTAGTGTTCCTTTGTGTTACGAAGGAAGCTCTGTAAGGGAAGCGAAGCAGAAATAAGATAAAAATAGAGACAAACCGTAAGAGACTCTTTTTTTTTTAATTTTTTTTTTAATGTTTATTTTTGAGAGAGACAGAGACAGAGTGTGAACAGGGGAGGGGCAGAGAGAGGGAGACACAGAATCCAGAACAGGCTCCAGGCTCTGAGCTGAACTCAGAAGCCATGAGATCATGACCTGAGCCGAAGTCGGATGCTTGACCGACTGAGCCACCCAGGCGCCCCAGGAGACTCTTAAATACAGAGAACAAACTGAAGGTTGCTGGTGGGGTGTTGGGTGGAGGGAAGGGCTACGGGGGTGATGGGCATTAGGGAGGGCACTTGTTGGGATGAACACTGGCTGTTGTGTGTAAGTGGTGAATCACTAAAATCAATTCCTGAAATCATTATTACACTATATGTTAACTAACTTGGAGTGAAATTTAAAAAAAAAATGAAAAAGGAAGTTTTAATACCACGTGTGCTGGTTTTAAAAGTCACACAGCACTTCCTGCTGCTTCCTGTAGCCCATGTTCCCTGCACCCTTCCCAGTAAGAGAAAATGTTTTTTCCCTGCCTTGCCCTTCCCCTGGAAGGAACTAGAAGTGTAGTGCCTTACTCACACTATCTGTGTAATAGTGTAGAAATCTATACTGAAGATATTACTACGAGCGTCAGGCAGCTCGTCTATTTCTGTCTTATTTTTCCTCCTTCCCTAATCTTATTTAATGTTCATGGAATAGATTTGCTGAGAGCTGTGTATTAAGATGGTTTGGTGATACATACCAAAGTCTTCTTCCTGGTTGTTGTTCCTGTTTACAGAGACCTGAAATATAATATAATATAATATAATATAATATAATATAATATAATATATATAATTGTATTTAACAAGTAATCATGTATTTTATTTTTTATAAAACATGTTATTTTTTTATCTTATTACTTTGTTTTGAGAGAGAGTGTGCATATGCGCAAATAGGGGAGGGGTACAGAGAAAGGGACACAGAGAATCCCAAGCAGGCTCTGCACTGTCAGCACAGAGCCTGACACAGGGCTCCATCTCATGAACCATGAGATCATGACCTGAGCCGAAATCAAGAGTCGAACGCTTGATGGACTGACCCACCCAGGTGCCCTAAGACCTAAATATCTTAAAGTATTGCATATTTTCTGATTATACAAGTACTAACATGCTTATTTTAAAAATTGAACGGGGCACCTGGGTGGCTCAGTCGGTTAAGTGTCGACTTTGGCTCAGGTCATGATCTCGTGGTCCATGAGTTCGAGCCCCGCATCGGGCTCTGTGCTGACAACTCGGAGCCTGGAGCCTGTTTCAGATGCTGTGTCTCCCTCTCTCTCTTACCCTCCCCTGTTTGTGCTCTGTCTCTCTCGGTCTCAAAAATAAATAAACGTTAAAGAAAAAAACTGAAGTAAAAACATACATGAAAGTCCCTTGAAATGCGATTAGAGCTAGGTACGGATAATAGTTTGATAGTCTTCTAGATTTTTTTCATAGCTGTGTATTTCAGATGCTCTCATGTAAATGAGCTCATTCACCACAGCCTGATTCTGCAGCTTGATTTTTCTTCCCCCCTTTTTTTTTAAATTTATTTATTTATTTTGAGTGAGAGACAGGGCAAGTGGAGGAGGAGCAGAGAGGGAGAGAGAGGGAGAGAGGGAGGGCACGAATCCCAAGCAGGTCCCACGCTACCAAGAAGCCACAAGGTTATAACCTGAGCCACAACCAAGAGTCGAATGGTCTCTTAACTAACTGAGCCATCCAGGCGCCCCTTGATTTTCCTTTTTTCATGTAATATATCCCACACACTGCTCCGTATCAGGACACATATCTTTTAAAAACCCGAGTAGCACTTCATTGCACGCGTGAGCTGAGGTTTTTTCCAGTCTACATGTTTTGTTCACTTCCCGGTTTATCCTCACACGTGACCGTCCAATGAATACCCTTACAGCTTTGAAAACTTTCTGCTTTCGTTTCTGTGGGATACGTTTCTTGAAAGGAAACTGCCGAACAAAATAATACACATTTTTAAAAATCACCCTCCCCGTAAAAGTTGGTTTACTTGTCTGCCTTTTGTCCGTAATACAGTGTGGGCTCCAGTTGTTATAGTTTTTTGGGGGAGTTTTGTCAACATTGATCTTTCTGTCTGGCTTTTTAAGATAAAGATCGTTCTAGAACTGACTTATCGTGGCTGACCCTCCTGTTCTGAAGTCATTTGTCATTTTGTAACTTCCAGAAGACTTGCACCGTTGGTTTCACCGGCAGAAGACTCCTTTCAAAGAGGCGGGTGGCGCGTCTGAGCTCCAGGAAGGCGGCTCGGAGGAAGGTGCGTCTCTGAGCCAGTTCGCCACCGTCGACCGTGAGGCCATCTGGGCCGAGGTGGAGAAGGAACCAGAGAAGTGCCCCCCAGGAAGCGAGCCGAGTGAGGACGACCTGCCCTACTACGTGGACCTTCCCGACGGGCCCGCCTGCAGCGCCGTGGACAGCAGCGAGCACACGGAGTCTGCGGACACGAGCTCTGCCCACACGGACAGTGAGAACACGTCCTCCTTTTCTTCTCCTTCCCACGACCCGCAGGAGCTGAGCAACGAGGAGAACTGCTGCGCGCCCATCCCCACGGCTGGCAGGGCCTACCCCGAGCGCTCGGCCTTGCTGGCGGCCTTCCAGGCCGAAAGCAGCTTCAAGCCCACTGCCAACTTGAGCCTGGCGCGCGTGGACTCAGACAGGACCCGGGCGTCCGAGTCGTTGTCCAGCGACGAGGAGGCCGACCTGGAGCTCCAGGCCCTCAGTGCGTCCCGGCTGCTGAAGCAGCGGCGGGAGAGGCAGGAGACCATCGAGGCCTTGTTCAAGCACATTCTGCTCTACCTGCAGCCCTACGACTCCCGGAGGGTTCTGTACGCCTTCTCCGTGTTGGAGGCCGTGCTCAAGACCAACCCCAAGGAGTTCATCGAGGCGGTGTCCAGGACCAGCATGGACAGCAGCTCCACCGCGCACCTCAACCTCATCTCCAACCTGCTCGCTCGCCACCAGGAGGCCCTCATCGGCCAGAGTTTCTATGGGAAGCTCCAGACCCGGTCTCCCAGCGTGTGTCCCCACTCGCTGCTCATCGAGCTCCTCACCTACCTGTGCCTGAGTTTCCTGCGCAGCTATTACCCTTGTTACCTGAAGGTCTCCCACCGAGACATACTCGGCAACCGGGACGTGCAGGTCAAGAGCGTGGAGGTTTTGATTCGAATCATGACCCAGCTGGTCTCCGTGGCCAAGTCCGCCGAGGGGAAGAACGTGGAGTTCATTCACAGCTTGCTGCAGAGGTGCAAAGTTCAGGAGTTTGTCCTGCTTTCGCTGTCGGCGTCCATGTACACCAGCCAGAAGCGCTACGGCCTGGCCACCGCTGAGCGAGGCCGGGCCCTGCAGGAGGAGAGCCTCCTCGAGGAGAGTCTCATCAACCTGGGCCAGGATCAGATCTGGAGCGAGCACCCGCTGCAGATCGAGTTGCTGAAGCTCCTGCAGGTGCTGATCGTCTTGGAACATCACCTGGGCCAGGTCCAAGAGGAGGCTGAAAATCAGCCAGAACTGTCCCGGGAGTGGCGGAAAGCCCTGAACTTCCAGCAGGCCATCAGCGCCCTGCAGTACGTGCAGCCCCACCCGCTCACCTCCCAGGGGCTGCTGGTGTCCGCCGTGGTGCGAGGGCTGCAGCCGGCCTACGGCTACGGCATGCACCCGGCCTGGGTGAGCTTGGTCACGCACTCCTTGCCGTACTTCGGAAAGTCCCTGGGCTGGACGGTGACGCCTTTCATTGTCCAGATTTGCAAAAATTTGGACGAGCTAGTCAAGCAGTATGAAAGTGAATCTGTGAAGCTCTCTATCAGGTACGGCCAACCCTTTGATACGCTATTCTTGCCTTAGTGACGGTTTTTTGCGAGGAATGACTAATTTGCCATAGAAGCCACTTGGAGAATAATTTCAGCCTGATCAGCCGCCTGTCTAGCGTCGTCAGGAGGGGTATCTAGGAACGAAATGCTCCCATCCTTTACTTTTTATTCTACACAGATACCCAGCCCAGCTGAGTATTGCCGTCGCTCTCCGTTGTTTTTGCAAAACAAAACTAAAAACATGCATCACCTTCACAGAAATTCTAAAACATCTGAAAACATTTTTCTAGAATGACCGTATGAACTTTACGTAAAATTGCACAAAGGATGCCCATCGTTATTATAACTATTTCAGTATGAGGGCCCCTGTTTATTTAAGATACCGCTGTCTCTCTGGTTTCTGTGTTTCTAGGTAGGATTAAATACTTTACAGCCTTGTTTTTAAAAATTCTCAAAACAAGTTTCTCATTTCTTCACCAAAGCATAACCGCCAAGAGGGAAAACATCTCTCCGGATTATCCACTCACTCTTTTGGAAGGTCTGACAACCATTACTCACTTTTGTCTTTTGGAACAACCCAACCAAAACAAGAAGGTAAAATTTTTTTTCCGAGTTTGAGGAAATTTTCTTGTATTGTTTTGTCTTCGTTGGGTTATGACCGGTTCAAATAAGAAATGTGCAGCACATGTGAGTAATGAAAATATGTATGCAAATGTATGCTTGCAAATGAAGTGCATATGCAAATATGCATGCACAAGGCTGTGTGAAAGTAAACAAGTGTAGTTTGTTCTTCTGGCGTTCCCTGGGGCTCCTTCCCAGTGCCCAGTGTTAGATCAATAACCAAATGGGATAAAATGTCCTCTTTCTCGGACATATTTTTTACTTGACCTCATGGCGTTTGTGAAATCTGCAGTCTGAAGCCATTTTAGCTGTTAGTTGCTCTGACCTGTTGGGGATTAAAATTTTAGAATGCAGCTGCTGCTTTGGCCGGATGACCAAAGGAGTCTGTGACGTGGGGCCTCGGACTCCCAGGGGCGCCTCTTAGAAAGAAGGCTATGGGTTGAAATGCACAGGGAAGCATTTTGCTTCCAGATCCCTGCCTGTGGGACTTGTCAGAGGTGTGAGTGCTACGGCCCAGACTCCCATCCCACCGGTGCCCTGGCGATCACCGGATTCTGGTTATCTAGTTCTGCCACACACGCAGCCGAGACTCATGTTCATTTCCAATTCTTAGACCACTGCTGTAAGCGATCCGACCAATTTGAAAAATGCCAAGAATGCCATTCTGGAAGAGTTGCCTCGAATCGTTAACACCATGGCCCTTCTCTGGAATGTTCTCAGAAAGGAGGAGACTCACAAGAGACCCGTCGATCTCCTTGGAGCCACGAAGGGATCCTCTTCCGTTTACTTTAAAACCACCAAAGTGAGAGAACTTCCTCTGTGGTTTGATTATTTCTTTTGTCTTGTGTTGTCCCACCAAAAATAAGTACGTACAGGAATATGTACATAAATAATCAGTGTGTGCTCAGTGAAACCCAAGTTAGGCATAAGTCGGAGATAGAAACCTCCAGTTAGTTTGTTAGAGTAACTTTCCTATTCCTGACTAAAAGGCTTTGTGAGTTTTTAACCTGTTTTTTTCCTTTCGCCCTTTTCTTTTAAACTAGAAGTTTCTGGGGGTTTAAAGATCTTTCCTATTGCTCTCAAGCATTTCTGTAACACAGCTTGTCTCTTATGTCCAGCTTTTAATATTGCCTTGGACACATGGGCACGTCAAGGCAGAATTTAGGGTGTCGCTGAGTTTTTTTACTAAACGAGAAATGCAAAGCCCAGAGTATTTCTGGTTTACTGAGCTCTCCCCCAATTCTAACGGTCTCTGCCTTAGAAGCATCTGGGCACATGGCTCAGTCTCTGTTTGCCAGGTATGGCGGCTTGGAATTATCTGGCCTTGTCTTGTGTCTGCTGACCACCCAGTGCCAGGTGTGACCTCTGGGCTCACTCAGGCATCCAGCAGCCCAGGCTGGGTGGACTGGTTCAGAGCATGGGGAGCTGGGGAGCCTGGGTTCAGCTCCCTGGGACCTTGGGAAAGTTCACTAGCCTCTCTGTGCTGGAGTTTCTTTGGTTGAAAGCACACACCGTCCAAAGTGCTGTACATTTATTAGCATATCTAGCCCTCACATAGGAGGTAAGTGCTCTTATTAGTCCCAAGTTAGGAACAAGAACACTGGGGCCTAGAGGGAGTGAGTGCTTTGCAGTCAGTTATACATCTGATAAGGCAGCCCTGAGGCTGGACCCAGGACCCAGGAAGGAGGATATCTCGCTCATGTGCTCGTTGTATATAAAGTGATAGATAAATAAATAAATAAATAAATAAGTAAATGATATTAAATATAGGCATAGGGGCATAGTACGTGCTCAGTAAATTCATTCGAACAAATATTTGCGTGCCTGCGGCTGTGTGCTGGGCCTTGTTTATACCCGGTGAGCAAGATGGAAGAAGTCCCTGTGCTCACGGCAGACACAGCCGTTACCCTCCAGTTTAAAAGTAATGACGAGAAACAGTGAGAGGAAACGCAGGACATTCTGATGGCATGTGACCAGGGAACCGGACTGGGGCTGGGCTTGCGGGGCAGCCTTCCGGAGGCCAGCTAGCGGGCTTCTACTCCTTGCGTTACAGGCACTGCGTAGTGGCCCTGGCCCCACTCTGCCATAACTCTTCTTTTTCCCGTGTTCTAGACCATACGACAAAAAATTTTAGACTTCTTGAACCCCTTGACGGCGCATCTGGGAGTTCAGTTAACAGCTGCTGTTGCAGCAGTATGGAGCAGGAAGAAGGTTAAACGCCTCAGTAAGATGAAGGTAGAGTTTAAAAATCAAAGTTGTATTTAAACTTGCTCTGCCAGGATCACCAGAGTCACATGCAAGCGATGGTGGTGTTAAAGGCCGGCTCGGGAAACCGCTGAAGTGCTTTCACTGCTTTAAATGCGTGGATGACACAGGCGTGTCTCACTCCAGCTGGGACTGCGGGCGGGCAGGCGGGCGGGCGGGGAGCTACCCCTGGCTTCTGCTTTCGGATCTCTCTGTGAGGAATATAGAATACTTTTTTCTATTATTATCTTTTTGAGATTATTTTGAGAGAAAGAGAGAATGTGTATACGCAAGCAGGGGAGGGACAAAAAGGGAGACAGAGAATCCCAAGCAGGCTCCACGCTGTTGGCACAGAGCCTGACACGGAGCTTGAACTCGTGAACCCAGAGATCATGCATGACCTGAGCCGAGATCAAGGGTTGGACACTTAACCAGCTGAGCCACCCAGGTGCCCCTCTTATAGATGTTTTTAAACCATAAGATACTTTACTTTTTGTTTTAAGAGAAGTCTTAGGTTCACAGCAAAATTGAGGGGAAAGTACAGAGATTTCCCCAGTATCCCCTACCCTACACACGCATGGTGTCCCCCATTATCAACACCTCCCCACAAAGTGGTGTGTTTGTTACAGTCAGGAACCTACTTTTTGACACATCATTATCACCCAGGACCCATAGGCTTTTTAATTTGTAAAAATAGTACTTACAAAAATTTATACCTGATTCAAATCCTCACGTTCCTGTTCCCAAAGATAACTTCGTTTCGCATTTCATCCGTTCTTTATCCGCTCACTGTGGTCCATCACTCAGTCCGCAAGGGACTTGGTTTATTTCTGCAAAACCAACACAAGCCTCTTCCTTTTTTCTCTCTTGACCATCTAGGTTCCTACGTCACACCTCCCTCAGAGGGTCTTTCCCACCCCCTGGACACTATCTCAGTGTCCAACATAGGCTCCTGTTCCCTGAGGAGGCATGAAAGCTTGGTGGCCCAGGCCACCCAGCTTAGCACCTGTGGGGTATTCACTGGTGGTAAGTCTGATCCTTCCAAGTGCGTGTAGCCACATTATAGAGACTCGACATCGAAAATGTGTCTCCGGGGACACCTGGGTGGCTCTCAGTCAGTTGGGCATCTGACTCTTGATTCTCAGCTCAGGTCTTGATCTCAGGGGCGTGAGTTCAAGCCCTACATTAAAAAAAAAAAAAAAAAAAAAAAAAAAAAGATGTGTCTCCCATCCCTGGGATTTCCTGCCAAGGCCAACCATCAAGAATCTGATTTATCTGTTTTCTCTGTTACCATCCTCATACTTCTAGGGCTCCCTTTCAGTGTCAGCCTGCTTCCTTCAAATTACGTGTATCTGTTTCTAAAATGCTCTCTGAGGGGTGCCTGGCTGACTCAGTTGGTGGAGCATGCAACTTTTGATCTTGGGGTTGTGAGTTCAGGCCCCATGATGGGTGTAGAGATTACTTTAAAAAATAAATCCTTTCTGGGGCACCTGGGTGGCTCAGTCAGTTAGGTGTCCAACTTCAGCTCAGGTCACGATCTCATGGCTCATGAGTTCAAGCCCCGTGTCGGGCTCTGTGCTGACAGCTCAGAGCCTGGAGCCTGCTTCAGATCCTGTCTCCCTCTCTCTCTCTGCCCCTTTCCCACTCACACTCTGTCTGTTTCTCTCAAAAATAAATAAATGTTGAAAAAAATTGTTTTTGATAAATAAATAAATGCTTTCTGAGCTTGAACGTACCAGTGTCACTGCCCCATCATCAACTGCACCTGTTATTCCTAATGTATGTCAGATGCTAATTCTGTCACAGTGATTAAATGCTTAGCTCACTCTTTGTCCCCACCAAGAGAGTCCTTTACCCAGTTTTTGTTTAAATATTTATTTAAAATATCAAAGTTCTTTCTCTGGGGGCAGCTCTTATAGAAGACTTTCTGTGCATTGTTCTTATGTTTGTTTTCTCTCTGTGAGCCTTAAGGGAACTATTTTTTTCCTTGGCAGATTGTCCCGGCGGCAAGCACATCCCAGCTGACCCTTGTCGACTTGATTTGTGCGCTCAGCACCCTGCAGACAGACACGGTGCTTCACCTGGCAAAGGAGGTGGTGAAGAGGCCGCCGCAAATCCGAGGGGACGAGGTCAGGAGCCCGGGGATCTTCCAGATGAATGCGTGGCGCCCTCCTGTCTCTGTGTCTTATAAATTGTGTTTGGAAGGGAAGCAGAAGTCTCAGGAGCAGCTAGGATTCCCTGGGGGGTGGCATGGAGGTATTTTGCTGGGCTTGGAGGAGGCCACGTGAAGTGTGCCCAAAGGGCTTTGGTGCACCTGTTTGAAGGTGGGAACCACCGGAGGTCAGCGGCCATCTCTCATCGTTCCCTCCTTGCTGCGGCACGCATTGCCTGGGAGTGGGTTCTTACCAAGTGCCTGCAGTATGCCAAGTTGAACAAAACCTTTAGAAAGAGGAAATGACACCTGCCTCGAGGAACTAGCAGCCTAAGAGGCATCAAAGAGAAGCAAAGCCAGACACTGGTTGAAGGTGGTAAAGGCCAACTTATATTCCGTAGCTACCGTGTTAGGGGAGAGCGTGGACCCCAGTTCTGATCTGTGCAGAGGTAACAGAGTTCTTTGAGAAATGGAGGAGTAGGAAGCGTGAAGGAGCAGGGGCTCCAGCAAAGCCAGGGAAGTAGAAAATTACAAAAAAGCGGGGAAGGGGATCGGTCATTGTGAGTAGGCTGTTGGGTTTGCTGACCGGTGCTCATGGAAGGTAGGCTCCTATCCTCCCGGAGACTGGGAGACAAGGGCCTGTCTTTCCCAATGATGGTACTCCAGAGGACGGCTCCCAGCTCCTTGAGGAAGACAGTCCTGTTGTAAGAAATGTATGTGCATCTCAAAGGACAGAGGAAGGATTTATAACTACACTTTCCTTAATAAATGCTCTGAGAAGGAAGGTCAGGAGCCTGTTGGGTGCCGACTGAGCACATGGTCGATTGTTCTGGCAGCCTTGAACTCTCTTGGGCGGGCATTTTAAGGGGGCTGGGGTCATCACCTGAGGGACGCCACCTTGAGCTGCTAGAAACCCTGGTGGTGTTTGTTCAGGTTAGCGTGGGGGATGGACGGGATCGTTTCTGCTGAAAGTCAGTCCTCGTGGGCCAAAGTGGAGGCCTGGTGGAGAAGAGAGCTCTGACCAGAATTCAAACTTTGGTAATTTTTACATAAAAGAAAAAAAAAATGGGTCAGAGGACAGGACTCACGTGAGGCATTCTGAGAAGGAAGAGATTTCATCTGGCTGCAGCAGAAGCCGTGGTGTGTAGAGAGCTAGGATGGGACCATGAGGCTCCTATGGTTTTGCAGGCCGTTTCTGCATAGCGGGTGTGGAGTCCTTGCTGCCCAAGGCCTCGTGCAGTCACATACAGTGGTTTTGAAACAAAACCACTTGGGGTTTGTTTTTTTTTTTTTTTTTTTGGTAAGATTTTATTTTTAAGTAAACTCTACATCCAACATGGGGCTTGAACTCCCAACCCCAAGAACAGGAGTCACATGCTCCATTGACCGAGCCTGCCAGGCTTCCCAGAGGTTTTTGTTTTTACCAAAGCGGGGAGCCTCATTGAAACGTAGGAGCTGTTTTTGTTCTTAATTCGTTAATTTGATAGAAAGCAGGCATTTATTTCAGCCTTGAAATAATTGCATTCTATGAAGTGATTTAAAATTGTTAGGAAAAGTATAAGAATAATTACCTAAATGGAAACTAGTGGAACGGACAAAGTGATTATTTAAAAATGCAGTTTTACTGAAAAAAAAAAAAAATTTTTTTTTTGGCAGCTGGGTAGGGCAGTCAGTGAAGCATCCACTTTCGGTTCAGGTCAAGATCTCGTGGTCCATGAGTTCAAGCCCTGTGTCAGGCTCTGAGCTGTCAGCCTGCTCCAGATTCTGTGTCTCCCTCTCTCTCTCTCTCTCTCTCTCTCTCTCTCTCTCTCTCTGCCCCTCCCCCACGCTCACACGCACGTCTGAGCATGCGCGCACGCTCTCGCTTTCCAAAGTAAACATTAAAAATATATAAAATAAAATAAATAAAATTACAGTTTCACTCAAACAGGTATTTGTTGTATACCAGTGTTTGTAGTAGCGTTGCTCACAGAAGTGAAAGGGGAGAAGCACCCCAGGTATCCATCGACGAATGATTACATAAACCAAAGCAGGTGCATCCATGCAACGGGGTATTCCTCAGCCTTAGAAAGGAAGTTAATTCTGACACCTGCTGCAACACGGATGAACGTTGAGGACATGTCAAGCGAAGCCAGTCCCAGAAGGACCAAAGTGAAAGGATTCCACTGATAGGACGTCTCTAGAATATTCAGTTGTGTAGACAGAAAGCAGAGTAGTGTTGCCAGAAGTGGGAGGAGAGAGGACAGGAGTTACTGTTGAACGGGGACAGAGTTTCAGTTTGGGAAGATAAAAAAGTCCTGGAGACGGCTGGTGAAGATGGCTGCACAACATTGTGAAGGAACTTAACGCCACGGAACTGGACACGTAGAAATGGTTATAATGAGGGGCGCCTGGGTGGCTCAGTCAGTTGTGTCTGACTTTGGCTTAGGTCATGATCTCATAGCTTGTGGGTTCGAGCCCTGCATCCAGCTCTGTGCTGACAGCTCAGAGCCTGGAGTCTGCTTTGGATTCTGTGTGTGTGTGTGTGTGTGTCTGCCCCTCCCTTGCCCACCCTCTCTCTCTCTGTCTCTCTCAAAAGCTAAATAAATGGGTTTTAAAAATTAAAAAAAAAGAAATGGTTAAAATGGTAAATTTTATGTATACTTTATTACAATAAAAAGTTTTATAACAAAGGAATATAGCTTTGAATTTTAAAGTTCTCACCCAGGATGGCAAACAAAAGCTGAACCCTGGAATAAGCACTGTTCTCAGCCATTTGTCACCCTGTATGTGAGAAAACTGGCCAAGAAGGTCTTAGGCCATGTTCATAGCTCTGCTTGTCTTGGAGCACAACTCTGCCTCTGGTCACGTCTTCCTCCAGAAGGGCCCCCCTCGCACGTGGCACAGGGTAGTGGTCTTCCAGCCAGTGGCACGTGGCACAGGCCTGCGAGGTCCTCCAGCCAGTCAGCTGTGCCCTTCCTTCGTTCCAAAACTGAAGATAACTGTGCTTCGGGGGTAGGGAATCCTCAATAGTGAAACCGTGTCTGCCCTCAGTCAGCTGTGTTCTAGTTGGGAAAAGAAGACGAGCCAGCCTAAACATGAGCGCCACGAGGCCCGGATGATGGAGCTGTTGAAGCCCTTAAGGGATCAGCTGTGAAATGTCATGGGAGACGTCCACGGCATGTGTTGGACGTCTGCCCCCGGGGCCTCCCTCGAATGCCCGGGAGACTTGTCGTCTTTCGTTCTGGTACATAAATATTAAAGTAATCAACCCTGAAGAGAGGAGCAGGGTTGGAGAAACTGTCAGATCCTCGGTGACTTTGCATCTATAACTCTGAGCCAGTCTCAGGTGTCAGGAAACTGACCCTCAGCATTACAGCTGCAGAACCAGAGGGAGCTGTCCTCCGGAAGGAGGGTCTGTGACGGCTTTTGTGGACCAGGCAGGCCCTTGTAGTTTTGTTCCTTCATGTGGCTTGAAATTCTACAAGTATCTGCAACTCGTGGGCTAGAAATAAACCACGAGGGGGCGCCTGGGTGGCTCTGTCAGTTGAGTGTCGGGCTTGATTTTGGCTCAGGTCATGATCTCCAGGTTTGTGAGATTGAGCCCTGTGTCAGTGTGGAGCTGCTTGTGACCCTCTCTCCCTCTCTCTCTCTCTTCCTTCCTCACTCATGCGTGTGCCTGCTCTCTCTCAAAATATATAAATAAACATTAAAAAAACCCATTAGATCTCGTCTGGCTGGCTGGTTTTTGACTGTTCAAACAACAAAATTACATTTTATTGATTAGTTAATCAGTTCAACTTCCATAACTTCCACAAATAGCTTTTTATAAGCAAGAAGAGAAAAAAAATATGTTTTCAAAACCAGTTTCTAAGTGGCTCCAACCCTTGGGATGTAGGGAAGTTGTCTGGGCTGGGTTTGAGGGAATTCCTTGAGCTAAGAATTAGAACTTTTTATTGTCTCTTGTCGGTAGTGAGTCGCATGCACTCATGAGGGTCCACTTGGGCCACCAGAGTTTTATTACACCACAGCTTCCCCCAAATACTTGTTACAAGCCTGGAGGGGACTCGCCCTGAAGTCTGGTAAGAAGGGCGGTGATGATTTGGGACCTCACAGTGGGCATGCGTTTTGTCACACTTGGGGGCTGCTTTCACGTGTGCTATCCCATCTGAGAGACTCTGGCTAAAATCCTTTCTTTGTGAGGATGTAGACTCTCTTTCGTTTTGTATTCTAATTCTTTTTTTAACCTTATTTCCTAACCAACTTGGAGTAATTGGTTTCACTTTCATTTTCAGAAAGCGCCGCTCGTGGATATCCCTGTGTTGCAGTTTTGCTATGCTTTCATCCAAAGGTAAGGCAACCCTTCACAAACTTCGCTCAATCGCAGTAATCACTGCACAGATGCAGTTGCGCTGATTGTAAACATGACTCCCAATTGCATTTCTTGCCAACTGGAGAGCCTTAGTTCAGAAAGCATCTTGAAGGCGTCCTGCCTGGTTTCTTCCCAAGGTGTGAGAATGAATGCCCTGAGGCTCTTCCTTCTTCTCCAGAGATCTAATCGGACTTTGTAAAATCCATGTGCTGTCCCTTGAACACTTCACATTCGGCGTCAAAGTGTTAAAGACTTAGAAAAAGGAGAAGTGATTGTTTTGAGTCCTCGGTGCTTTCCTGTGGTTTCTGCCTGTGAGCTTCGTGTCTGTTTTCAGCCTCTGCTACAGGGGAGGTTGAAGCAGGTTCCCCAGGTGGAAGGGAAGCCTTACCGGACCCACCGTGCGGGGCTGCCTCTGTCGCAGTCACAAAGGCGAAGTGGGGGACATAGCCCCCTTCTCGTGTGGCGGGAATTGCACGGTCAGGCAGTCTGACAACCAGGTCCCAGCTCCTTGGTTAACAAGGCTCTCGGGCCAAGCTTCTTGCAGCTTGCCACCCCCACGGCTACAGGCGGGTAGATCCGAGCGTCATAGTCCCAGGAGTCCCTGGGTCTGGGGTTAAGTTCGAACCCACTGTCGATACTTCGCCCACAAGCGATTTTCCAGTTCCTTCTTCCAGGGGTTAAAGAGGAGCTGGTCACGTCCGTCCTGGTGGTCACTGCTGTGCTTTGTAATGCTGGCGGGTCTCAGCATTATGGTGGTCTCAGTGACCCATGAGACGTCAGCAGCTGCAGATTTCCATCCTCCTCCTCTTGCAGGGGAGGCACTGCTGAGGTGGCTCAGCACTTGAACCTGGGGCCCTTGGGCTGCGGCCTGTCGCGCTATGTGGCCTCACCATGAAAACTACTGAAGATCAGCTCCTGGCGGGTGACCTTGTGGGCTGATGGCTGCGACACTGGAAAGACCAGATATTAGAGCTAGACTGGCCCAAGGGGTCAGATAGTCCTCTGGTTCAAGGCCTTTATTTGATACACAGGAAACTGGGAGCATCTGACTTGTCAGCAGCAGGATTTCTGGTCTCCAGACTCCCCAGGTTCTTGCCAGAATACAAAAATGTAGCCCGTGCGTATTTTAATTTGAACAAGAACAAAGAGGTCAGTCAGATAGGCCATATGCCCTCTGCTTTCCAACTGCCTGGACCTAAAATGTGCTTATAATGTATGTTTTGACTTGTTCACCGTCGGGTTATTTTTTCCTGGTTTTTTAAACATAGGCTCCCAGTCACGGCCTTGCAAGAGAACTTTCCTTCGTTGTTGGGCGTGCTGAAGGAATCCGTACAGTTGAATCTAGCTCCGCCTGGATACTTTCTGCTTCTCAGGTACCGTGCCCCAGCAGTCACGTCACCGTGTTTTCCTGCCGGAATACATCTTGTTCCTGCAACATTCTTAGTCTGAAGCTGCTTGTCTCTCAACAGCATGCTGAACGACTTTGTGACGAGAACTCCCAACCTGGAAAGCAAGAAGGACCAAAGAGACCTGCAGGTCTGTGTGTGAAAAGGGTGGCGATGCCACCGTTCCAGGAGTAGTGGCCGCCTTTAGAGAACGTGCTCGTGGATAATCAGCACTGGGCAGAATCGGCTCTTAGATCTTTGTCGTCACGTCTCACTTCCCTCGTTACTGTCTTTCGGAGGCTCGAGGGACCCGGGCCAGGGTCTCCTGCTGAAGTTCTTGCGTCCGGCCTGAGCAGTCCGCTAGGGATTGACACGATGCCCCCTCCCCCCAACCACACACAGATAGAGGTGGAGACGCCTCCTGCACAGCGTTAGGACAGCAACTCCGTACACATGGATTTCTGTCCTTGAAACCATTCTGGCCCCTCCTTGCTTAAGCAGTATTTGCTCACAGGAAGTTTCCAAAAACCTAAGAAAAGTAAAGGTGAAACTCACCCCAGGAGAAGGGAAGCCTTAGAGTAAAATGCCAACTACAAACGGAATGGCGGGGTCAGGAAATCACGATTTTGCAACCATTAGAATCGTTGGTTGAGGGGCTTTTGGAGCCATGGCTTCGAGTTAAACCGAAGGATTAGTGTATCAGTTTTACAGCCCTGGGGATGTTACTGCTGACCATTATCCCTGGCTTTTGTGAAAGGTCTCTCCGGTTCCAGTGCTGATCCACTGGAGCACGGTTTAAAGCACAGTCAGGCTTAGTTAGACAACCCAGGGACCCGCGTGGCCTCCACTTGTGGGGAAGAAAGCTGACGCTGCACGACCAGTACTTGGACAGCACTTCCCAGACTAGCCTCTCAAGGCCACCTGCCTCGTGGCCTATTACCTACAGCGCGCCCCTGCCTTCTGTCTGTTCTGGCAGTAGCGTTGGCCTCGGGGGTCACGGCAGCTAGTGTGCCTCACCCCTGCTCCCTTTGGTTGCTCCCATCTCATGATGCCCAGCCTCCCTGACACCCCAACTCCTCACCCCTGCTTCAAGGCACACCTACACCTTTTCCCTGCCCACTCGCTGCGTGGGAAGTGGGATACCCTCCGAGCCCTCAGTCTCTTTTCTTGCTCTTTCTTGCCACCGTCGGCCACACCACACCCCTGCCCGGGTTCGCTGAAGGTAGCTCCCTCACGTGTGCCCCTCTTCCCACTGGCAGTGCTCTCGCTCTGTGCCTGACCACCCCAGCCCACCAGTTGGGCTTACGGTCTATGTCAGGATTGTTCCGTTCTCAGACGGCAAGGATGTGCAGCCAGTCTTTGCTGGTGAGACTTGATGGTGCTGGCTTGAGAAAGGGGCTCAGCATTTCTGCCTCCATCCCAGCTACTTGGCCAGATTCTTTACTGATTATACTCCTGATATGAATCGTTCCTCACTTCACCCTCATCGAGTCAACTTAATTCAGTTAATTTTATTTCTTGTTAAATTATTGAAGGATGCCATTCTAGCAAGGACCCATGGCCCCAAAGACACCGGAAACAAATCTGCTAGATGGCAGTGTGCAGCTATAACTTCCTGTTTCTCTGTGGCATGCCCATGATGGCCAGTATGGTAGCCGTTAGCCGCCTGTGGCTGGTGAGCACTTGAAATGTGGTTGGTCTGAATTGAATGTGCACATCAGACTTCAAAGGTCTAGTGCAAAAAAAGAGTGTGAAATCTCATTAATAATTTCTATATTGATTACGTGTCGATCATGTTTTGGGTATATGAGGTTAGAAATTGTGAACTTGTTTCCTCTGACCCTCTAATATGGTTCCTGGAAAACTTCACGTTACCTGTGTGGTTCATAGTTGTGACCTATGTTAACGTTTCTACCGAATGGTGTGGTTTTAGGCATTTCAGCGTCTTTTCCTGAGCTAACTTCCTTTCTTCTTTTCAGGAAGTCACTCAAAAAATCCTAGAAGCTGTAGGGAACATTGCTGGCTCTTCCTTGGAACAAACCAGCTGGCTAAGTAGAAACCTGGAAGTGAAGGCCCAGCCTCAGATCTCTCTAGAAGAATCTGATGCTGAGGAAGATTTGTGTGGTAGGTACACGGGGTCAGAAAATGATACCTGCTGGGGTGCCTGGGTGGCTCAGTCCGCTGAGCGTCCAACTCTTGATTTTGCCTCAGGTCATGATCCAAGGGTCGTGGGATCGAGCCCTGCATCAGGCTCTGTGCTGTGTAGAGCCTGCTTCAGATTCTCTCTCTCTCTCCTTCTTCCCCTCTCCCCCACTCATGCTCTCTCCCCCCCCCTCAAATTAATTAGTTAATTAAAATTAAAAACTAAAAGGATTTCACAGTGGTGTGGGCAAGAGACAGTGTTGGCTTAGAGGCAAGGGCGATACAAAAAGGTGGACTGATTTAGATGCAGAGTCCACAGAACTTGCTCATGGGCTGGATGTGGTGGTTAACAAAAAAGGCAATCAAGGATGACTTTGGTTTTTAGCTTACACAATTTATTGAGGTGGAAAAGACTGAAATAACATTCCGGAACAGGAAATTGAGCTTGGTTTTGCAAGTATTAAATTTGAGATGTCAGAGAAAGAGCCAGAAAAGACACTTAGGTGGTCACTGGGATTGGACAAAAACCAAGAGAGCATAGGGTCACAGAAACATAAGAGTGCTTCCAGAGGAAGGGAGGAATAACACAGTGGAAGACTGCCAAGAAATGGAGGCAAGTCGGACAGAGACCCACTGGGCTCAACAACATGGAAGCCTTTGGGCTGGGAACACCAGAGTAGGTAGAGAAGAGGCTGGGGAGAAAAGGAGGGGGAGGAGACAGCAGTGACGGCATGAATGCAGAGAACTCCCTGAAGCTCACTTGTCAATAGGACAGTAACCAAGTAGAACCAAAGACCAAAGAATATCTCTTACTTGATTTGTTTTTAAATTGGAGTATGCCAGGGGCGCCTGGGTGGCTCAGTCAGTTGAGTTTCTGACTCTTGATTTCGGCTCAGGTCATGATCTCACAGTTTGTGAGTTCGAGCCCCATGTCAGGCTCTGTGCTGACAGCACGGGTCCTGCTTGGGATTCTCTCCCTCCATCTCTCTCTCTCTCTCTCTGTCCCTCGGCTTGCTCTCTCTCTCTTCCAATCTCAAAATAAATAAACATTAAAAAAAATAAAAAATAAATAAATTGGAGTATGCCAACACATATTTGTGTGGTGACCGAACAGTGCGGCAGAGGTGTGCCTGGGTGGCTCAGTTGGTTAAGCATCCGACTCTTGGTTTCGGCTCAGGTCGTGATCTCACTATTCGTGGGTTCAAGCCCTGTGTCAGGCTCTGCACTGACAATATGGAACCTGCTTGGGATTCTCTCTCTCTCTATCTCTCTCTCAGTCTCTCTCTCTCTCAGTCTCTCTCAAAATAAACAAACTAAAAAAACAGAAAAACAACAGTGCAGCAGAGAAGAAATAAATACCACAGAGAGAAAGGATAGTTAGAAAGCAAAACCCTTGATGGCCATGGGGCCAGGGTTGGTGTCATAAATGGAATTATGGTCTTCCCATAGGATCTAGGGGCATGTTTATCAACACAGGAGACCAGGCAGAGAACACAGATATATATGTTGTAGATTAAGAACTCATCGTGGCCAAACTGACAGAGTCCTGTTTGTTTCCATTAATTTTCTCCATGAAATATGAATGAGGTTACCAGCTGACAAGGGGAGAGTATTGATAGTTATCGAAGGAGGATCTGAATTATGTTGGAGAGAAGGGAAGCCAGCATACCACCAAGGTCCATGGGTGGGACTATCTGGTAGCCATCAGGTTCTTTTTGAGGTTCATGGTCATGGGGGAAAGTGAGGTCTGTCTCATGGTTTGGTTTTCTCCAGAGCACTTACCTACACAGAACTGCATAGGCCGAACTTTGGGTTTCTCCAGGTTTGCATTTTTCCAGGTGAGTGCCTCAGAGGGAGAGAACAGCAAAAGTCGGGATGCTTCCCAGGTAGAAGGCAGACCGTGGGTGCAGGTGGGGAGGCAGAGAAGGGCAGACCTGGAGGAGTTGATGAAGGATTTGGTGGCCTGTGCGAGGATCCAGGAAAGATAAGATATAGTCAGAGAAGGAGGCTGGAAGTGGAGAGTTGAGAAATTGATGACATCAAGGGTGTGATGGTGACAGACGACAGAGCTGGTGCAGAGTAAGATTGTCAGAAGAGAGAAGAGGGTCAGGGGGCGCAGAGGCCGAGCTGTCAGATGGATCACCTAAGGGGCCGTTGATGCCCCGAGAACGATTCAGAGCAGAGAGCTGGGGAGGAAGACAGTGAGTCGGCACTGACGCCCTTGATCACAGTGCCCAGATGCTTACTGTGGAGTCGAGCACGCTAACGGAGGACATTGCATACTCCACGTGAGAAGAGGGACTCGTCACACGTACATGCGATGCTTTCGAGGCGTGAATGGTGGCCCAGCCTTCGTGACTGAAACACAGCTGCCTCTTTCTGTCAGCAGATGCCACCGCCACGGCTGCAGCAATGGTGTCCGCGTCCGCCCCGTCGGTATACAGCGTGCAGGCCCTGTCTCTCCTGGCAGATGTAAGTGCGCCCCCTACTGGTCCTCCCTCGCGGGCCCGACGGCTGGCTCCATGCTCTGTGCAGGCAGGCCGCCCCTCGCAGGGGAGCTCGGGAGTCGCTCTTGGCCCCAAGCTGCACCCCAGACTTTTCTTGGGAGGTGACGTCCACCCTGAGGACCGACTCTCACTGTCGCTGGCTTCAGCAGGTTTCTGTCTTCTTGTGGTCCTGCTCCGGTAGGTCCTGGCCTCTCTCCTGGACATGGTTTATCGAAGTGACGAGAAGGAGAAGGCGGTGCCGCTCATCTCCCGCTTGCTCTATTATGTGTTTCCGTACCTGCGCAATCACAGGTATCCTGCCCGTAGGTAGCACACTAGCTTATGAGAAATGCATCAAGTGGCTTTCTTGGCACAGTCTTTGACCTCGACCCTCTTCCCTCCCTGCCCCTGTTCAGTGCCTACAACACCCCCAGCTTCCGAGCCGGCGCTCAGCTGCTGAGCTCCCTGAGTGGCTACGCCTATACCAAGCGAGCCTGGAAAAAAGAAGTCCTGGAGTTATTCTTGGACCCTGCTTTCTTTCAGATGGACACTTGCTGTGCACAGTAAGAAACGCCGCCCTGACCAAAGGGTGCTGCAAATGCTTGGGTGGAAAAAGGGTTTCGGTTTACATAATTAATTCTCATACTTGAAATGGGAGCGGTCAGCATCAGCCCAGATCCCGGGACGTCATTGTCACAAGCTTGCAGGCTAACTGTGTTCATGGAAGAGAGATCAGGCGTTTTAAAAATACAGAGGTGCATTTTTTTCTCAGGAGAATCTCAATTAAGGGAGCGTATTATCCCCAGAACACACAACATAGGGTTCCCGTGGCCCCTGGTCTGGTACTGCTCCATCTGGGAGTCACACAATATTCCACTGGCACTAAGATGACAGAGCCCACTGGTGACGCCGTGGTGTCCTTATCCCATGTCTCAGCTTACACAGGTTCTCAGAGAGACCGTGCAGCCGGCCAGACACTTTGCTGGCAGAGATCCATTGAGGTACACACACAACGTGAACTCCCAGTGCCTTTTGCTGGAAGGTCAACAAAAACACTCAGTGCCTCTCCCCCTGGTGTGGCCCAACATGTCCTCATTAACGGCAGGGATAGAGAGCGGACACTGGTCAGCGGTCCATAAAGCTTGACAGTTTGCCCTGCCTCCCCCCAGAGTCCTGTGGCTTCCATCTCGAGCTCCTGTTACCCCTCCTGGGGACCCCATTTGAAAACTGGTGGTGTTTATTGCCACTACTCCCCGCTTGTGTCCATCAGCACAAGCGTGTGAACATCGTCCTGTGTGAACATAGTCAAGGGCAACTCTTGAAAAAAACCATTCTTTGTTTACCATAAGCTGGGAATTATTCATTCTTTCCCGTGTTGTTCATTGCCTGTGTTTAGTGTGTAAATGAAGAGCTTTTGCTCACCTTTCCCTTATATAAAAACTATTCATTTCAGTAACTTTTCAGAAAAGTCTTTAATATATCTAAAAGGGGGCGTGTTCTTAATGCCTTTAATCAGACTGTCATCCTTGACATATCTAATTTTGCTTTTTTCAATATCCAGTTGGAAGTCCATTATTGACCATCTCCTGACTCACGAGAAAACCATGTTTAAAGATCTAATGAGTAAGTTGTATGTTACGTGCACATAAGTCACTTTTAAAGAACCAATACATCATAATCAGCTTTTATCACGTATTTCAGAACCCCACTAGGATCTTTTCTGGTGCCATCTAAGCTACAGACCATAATGTAATGTGCATAACATGTCAGGACTAATGAATGAGCCTTCCCAGTTCCAGTCTGTTGACCAGAAGGCCCTGACAACCTTTTTGGCAGCTTTTCAGTGGAGGGATACTTTTTAGAGAGTAAGGATCGGTTCACTCACCATAATTTATTAGGAGTACTTGTCCGTCCTTCATCCTCTCTTCCAACTCCCTGTCATTAATGATCATTAGAGAAATGTTTCTGTTTACAAATAAATATGTGAGTAATAACCACAAGATCATAATTACTTAGTCAAGATCATGACTTTTTCACCAGGAAGGATAGAAATTGCACTAGTGTAAATTTCCTGTCGCTTCCCTCTGACTACGGTTTTCTCACTAAACGGAACTTCCTGACTGTATTTATCATAGACATGCAGAGCAGTTCTTTAAAACTATTCTCAAGTTTCGAGCAGAAAGCGATGCTGCTCAAGCGTCAGGCTTTTGCTGTCTTCAGTGGAGAACTTGATCAATACCACCTGTACCTTCCTCTGATACAAGGTAAGAAGGCCACCCTCCCTCGCCCTGAGCACACCCCTCTGCCGGATGGCAGACCCCCCGACTGGCTGACTCGGGCCGGCTACCAGAGCGGCCCAGGGCACATTCTGGCAGGATGGTTGAGTGTTGAGATAGGCACTTGGCAGGGGTAATCGTAGAAGAACAATCCAGAAATGTATTGGTGAATCTGAAGCTTTATTTTAAAACTCAATTATTATAATGCTATTAGATTCCGCTAGGTAGTCTCTAAAAGTCTGACAGTACTTTCTCGGCACTGTCCCTGCCGGATCCCTCCTGTAGTCAAGATATTGTGAGGTCACAGCACCAACCAAGGCTAGTGAAGGAGCAGGATTTGGGGGAAGTGCCTGACCTTTCCTTAACAGTACTTCATACTCAGTCTGTTCTTTGCTTCAAAAATGAATTATTGCAGCTATTTCTTTTGTTTTATTTTTTTAAATTTATGTCCAAATTAGTCAGCATCTAGTGCAACAGTGATTTCAGGAGGAGATTCCTTAGTGCCCCTTCCCCACTTAGCCCATCCCCCCTCCCACAACCCCTCCAGGAACCCTCAGTTTATTCTCCCTATTTATGAGTCTCTTCTGTTTTGTCCCCCTCCCTGTTTTTATATTATTTTTGTTTCCCTTCCCTCATGTTCATCTGTTTTGTCTCTTAAAGTCCTCATATGAGTGAAGTCTTATGATATTTGTCTTTCTCTGACTGACTAGTTTCACTTAGCATGATACCCTCCAGTTCCATCCACGTAGTTGCAAATGGCCAGATTTCATTCTTTTTGATTGCCGAGTAATACTCCACTGTATATATATACCACATCTTCTTTATCCATTCATCCATCGATGGACATTTGGGCTCTTGCCATACTTTGGCTATTGTGGATAGTGCTGCTATAAACATGGGGGTGCATGTGTCCCTTCGAAACAGCACACCTGTATCCCTTGGATAAATGCCTAGTGGTGCAATTGCTGGGGCATAGGGTAGTTCTATTTTTAGTTTTTTGAGGAACGTCCATACTGTTTTCCAAAGTGGCTGCAACAGCTTGCGTTTCCATGAATTACTGCAGCTATTATACATGATTTTGATGGGTTTTTCTCCTCATAAAATGTGGAGATGGTGAAGTGGGCATTCTAAGTTCACCCTTCTCCACGATATGAAAGAATTCTCAAAAAGAAATATGTTCTCCTTAAGACTCACAGCCTGATTGGAATCAAATAAAATTAATACAATTCTTGACAGATATTTTAATTAATACTACAAAGACTAGTGTAACATAATTTTACAAATATCAGAATTATGGTGTGAATCCTCTTTTGAGGGTCGGGTTTACTAGGCTATAATTTACATAAAGTAAAAGTCACCCTTTTGGGTGTACAGCTCTATGAATTAGATTAATACGTATAGTCATGTAACCACCACCACAGTCAACGCACAGAACATTTTCATCACCCCGGAGAGTTCCCTTTGCTCCTTGGAATCATCCCCTCCCCTTCCCCAGCCCCTGGCAAGTGCTACTCTGCCTTCTGTTCATACGGGTTCGTCTTTTCCACAGTGCCTGAAATGTAATTAGCTAGGGTGCAGCCTTCGAGTCTGGCTTTTTTGACTTGTGTCATCTGTTTGAGAGTCATCTGTTCCATTGCATTTATCAACAGCATACTCCTTTTTATTGCTGAACAGTATTCCAGTCTGTGACTTGAAGGACGTTCGGGTTGTTTTCAGGTGGAATTATGACATAAATCTTGTACTCTATCCTTTAAAAAAAATGTTTTATAGGGGCGCCTGGGTGGCTCAGCCGGTTAAGCGTCCGACTCTTGATTTCGGCTCAGGTCGTGATCTCACAGTTCCTGAAATCAGTCCCCGTATCGGGCTCTGTGCTGACAGTGAGGAGCCCGCTTGGAATTCTCTCTCTCCCTCTCTCTCTGTCCCTCCCCTGCTCACACGCTCTCTCTCTCAAAAATAAATAAAATAAACATTTAAAAAAATGTTTATAAATACCTGTCAGCTCACAAAGCAGTCCTCTTCCCAAAGTTATCCTGATTACTCTTAACATTAGTGGTAAGTGTTGGCCCGCATCCCATCTTGACATTAGTAGTAAGTGTCGGCCCACATCCCAACTTGACTATTTGAAAGCTCCTAATTACCTTAATTCAGAACACTAATAGCTTTTACAGTTACTAATTATAACAATATATTTGCAATAATAAAATATCTTTACAGCAAAACTGACATAACTTCAACACGTGAGGCACATTAGATTTTTCACGTCCTAACGCCCTGAACACTTGAAATACGTGAAAGCGAATGTTCAAAATACTGACAGATCCTTTCTGGAACTGCTGACGGGAGGCTGACTTGGTCAGGTGGCGCCCAGGAATGCCAGTAAGGGTAACGGCAGACCTCCAAAGACTTTGGCTGAATGCAGAGTCCAAGCCGAGCTCTGTTGCACCCCCACAAGATCTGGAGGGAGAGAGGATCGCAGGGAGCACCGCCCCTCGTGCCTGTGCAGCGTGCGAGCAGGTGCTTTACGCACCCGGCTGTTCAGCAGCGTCTGAAAGTCCACTTTCAGTGGCGGCAAGAGGGGGAAACTGGAAGGGAGAACGTGTTGGCCAGAGCACCTTGCAGTCCTTCCCGTGCCTTTCCAGTCTGAGAGCAAACACCTGCTCGTTCTCTCCCGTCTCCCATTACACACACCTTTAAAGTTTAGGGTGAGGCCCAGAGAGCTAGAAAGACAGTATTACATGTGTAGGACAGGAAAAGTGTAGACGACAGCCTTTTTCAAACAGTGGTGTGGTTTGACCATGGCAGGATTGAAGCATCCAGCAGTGCTAAGCAATCATACCTCTGAGGAGAGGCAATATAATACTGTACATATTATATAAAAGCACGTGAAATGTGCATGTGTGCTGACTTTAATCTGGAGGTGGTTTGGGGGCCCTTAGAGAAGCAAGAATTTCCCCATATACCCTCCATTTTGCATAGCTCAAATGCTGCATTTTAAATAATGATCCATGTTTTTAAACATGGGCATTTTTACCCCATTTCATATTTTGTTAACTGACAGTTTACAAAGCATTTTCCACTTTACTGTCATTGTCCCCAAGACTGTTGATAGACGCAGCCTCTGTGAGGCAGGGGTGATAGAATTCAGAGCATTCTCTGATAGTCTTGGGACACTTGACTGGCCCCCAAGGAGCAATGATGCCCAAGTCAGGAGAAGAGATACATCCAGAAGCTTCTAACTTGCATGCCATGGTAAATAGTTCAGGCCTAATCTAAAATTAGTCAGGAATTTCTAACATTTCTCCCCCGGGATACACCCTGGAGTCCCTTTCCCCTGACTGATGGCACCATCAAGGAGCCCTGGAGGAGGTCGGTGTGCACAGGGTGTAGAACTGAGTGGCTCTGTACAGCTTGGCGCAGAGGGACATAAATTTTACATTGATCACAAAAGAAGCTGTAGATAAGCCCAAACGAAGGATTTTTTTTTTTTTTAAGGGGCAAAAAGTTGTTTGTCTCAGGTGAGAGGAGACCACCCCCGACAAAGGCCCTGACTAGGGGCATCAGAAGGATCTAGTGGCAACACTCTGTACCCTTCAGGCTGGGTGACTTTGGCCCTTCCCAGGTCCGTTGGAGGCTGTCCCACCTTTTAAGTCTCCCTCCTTGTCCTGTATGTATTAGCTCTATTTTTACATCAGGATACTGCTGCTCAGAGAGAGTAGCACCTGCCTAAAGTGGTGTTGCCATGACCGGCAAAGCCAGGCCTGAAACCTGAGCCCTTTGGTTCCCGGCGATAGGCTGTGGTCTTGAGTAGGTGCCCTGGGAGGGGGGTGGAGTAGGGGACTGCTCCGGTTTCACAGATGGGAGACAGAGCGCGGCTAGATTAGGTGGCCGGCCTGCACAGGGTCCCACGACCTGGAACGGTGGGGCGGGGACTGTCTCGGGCCCTCCCGCTCTCTGCTCGCAGAAGCTCCTTAGATTTCTAAGGTTTTATCACTCAGCTGAGGAAGGAATGTTAGAATTGAAGAATGTTAGTGATTCTGCAACAGATCATCGTGGCTAAAGAAGAATCTCATGAGTTTAGCTTTCATTCGGAGCACCAACAGGAAACGGGCCCTGTGTGTGCAAACCACTTCTTCCGTAATACTTTCTGTCTTGAAATGGGTTAAGACTCAGAGGCAGCCGCACAAACAGCGAGTGTCCTGTGTACCGTACGTCCAGCTTCCCCTGTGGTGGCGTCTCACATGGCATAGTCCACCTCCGAAGCCACTTCCACTGTCCCGCGTAATTTCAAAAGATAACATCATTTTTACTCACGGATTTACCCTTTCTGTCGCTTCTTTGTCTTGCTGTTTCACGCTTCCTGCCGTTACCGTTCCTTTTCTGTCTGAAGAACATCTGTTAGACATTCTTGGAGCGCAGATCTGCTGGCTGCAAGTTTTCTCCGTTTTCCACGGAGACTGTCTTCCTTCTTCTTGGTCTGGGTTGGGTTTTTTCCTTCCACCTTCATTCCAGAAGGACGTTTTCACTGGAAATGGAGTTCTGGGGTGAAGTTCTTTTCTTTCCGCGCTTGGAAAATGTGCCGCTTCTTTGTGACTCCGTGGTTTCTGAGGGAAATCTGCTCTCCTTCAAATTATTGTTCCTTTTTCAGTACAGTGGTCTCCCTTTTCCACAGGGGATACATTCTAAGACCCCCGGTGGACTCCTGAAACCATGGATAGTTCCAAATACTACTTGTACTGTGGTTTTTGTCCTTATGTAGGTACCTAAGATAAAGCTTAATTCGTAAATTAGGCACAACGAGAGATTAGCAACAACAAGAAAATGCAACAGTTGTAACAGTATACCTAGTGAAAGTTGCATGAATGTGGTCTCTCTCTCTCTCTCTCTCTCTCTCAGAATATCTTGCTGTTCTGTCCTCACCCTTGTGATGATGGGAGGTGGTAAAGTGCCTCCATAGTGAGCTGAAGCGAGGTGAGAGACGCAGGCACTGTGACGTGTAACGTGAGGCTGCTGTTGACCTTCTGACTGCGTGTCAGAAGGATCGTGTGCTTCTGGACCGCGGCTGAGTGAGGCCTCGGGAAGCAGAACGTGGAGAAGCTGGGGGACCGCTGTCATGTAGCTTTCCCTTCTGACCACTGTCAAGGTTTTTTCTGTAGCTTCAGTTTTCAGAAGTTTCATTATGTGACTGAACTGGATTTCCTTGGTTTTATCCCTCTCAGAGCTCACTCGGCTTCTTGTCTGTAGACTTCTACGTCTTTCACCAAATTTGGAAAGTTGTCAGTCATTATTTCTTCAATTATTTTTCCAACCCGTACTCTTTTTCCTTTTTTGGGGGGAGACTCCAGTGACACAAATGCTCGACGTTTTGTTGTCCCTCTGGTCCCTGAGACTGCTTGCTTCCCCCCACCCCCAGACCTTTTTTCTTTCTTTTGTTCAGTTCCAATAATTCCCATGAATTCTGTCTTCAACTTCCCTCTTTCTTTTGTCCATTCCATTCTGCTATTGAGCCCATCAGTGAGCTTTTCGATTTTACGGATTTATTTTTTAGTTCTCAAATTTCCATTTGTCTCTTCTTTGTATCTCTTATTTCTTTGGTGACAGTTTCTATTTTTCATGTGTTTCGAATGTCCATAATTGATCATTGGGATATTTTTAGACCACATCTTTAAAATCCTTTCCTGATAATCCCAACCTCCATATCCTCTCTGCACTGGTGTCTTTTCTTATCTTTTCTCGTTTAGGTTGAAACTTTGGCATTCCAGCTTATGTTCTCCTCAGGTGTCCAGGCCAGAATAAAATAAATTTAAATAAAAGATTTAAAAACCCTAGCAAATTCACCTTCAGGTCATTGCTTAAGTCCAAAGGATCCTAGCCCATCCTGCTGCCTTTCCTTCATGTTCCAGTTTTCTGATAGTCAATGTATTTTTACTCAAGGTTTTAGTTGTTTTGTTTTTTTTTTTTTAACTGCAGTTAGAAAAATAAGATGTAATATATTTACTCCATCTCATCCGGAACCAGAAACAAAGCCCTCTTCAAAAAATGCTAACCTGGGGCACCTGGCTGGCTCAGTCGGTAGAGCGTGCTACTCTTAACATCAGGGTTGTGAGTTCAAGCCCCATGTTGTGTGTAGAGGTTACTTAAAAAAAAAAAATTTTTTTTTAATGCTAGTCTATCTGTCAAGTGTCTGAGCTATGCTTGATCCTTCATTTGGTCGAAAGTTGTTTTTTTTTTTTATGGTTTTATTTATTTAAGTAATCTCTATACCCAATTTGGGGCTGAAACTCACAACCCCAAGATCAAGAGTCACATGCCCTATTGACTGAGCCAGGCAGGCACCCCTGGTTAAAAGTTTTTTTTTAAGTTTATTTGTTTATTTTGAGGGGTGCCTGGGTGGCTCAGTTGGTTAAGCACCGGATTTCGGCTCCGGTCACGATCTCACTGCTCGTGGGTTCGAGCCCCACATCAGGCTCTGTGCTGACAGCTGGGAACCTGGAGCCTGCTTTGGATTCTGGGTCTCCCTCTCTCTCTGCCCCTCCCCTGTCTCTCTCAATTTTATTTATTTTAAGAGAGACAGAGATGGCATGAGCAGGGGAGGGCAGAGACAGAGAGAGGGAATCCTACGCAGGCTCCAGGCTCAGCACAGAGCCCGATCTTACAACCTCGAGATCATGACCTGAGCCAAAACCAAGAGTCTCAAGCTCTACCAGCTGAACCACCCAGGCGCCCCTCCCAAGAGTACTTTTAAAAGCAAGAAATAAAAACCCACTTAAGGTAGCTCACATCAAGAGTTCATTACTGAGATACTACAAATAAATCTTAACTGGCATGAACCATTATCTGGCTGTTTGCTTTAACAATTTGTTACGTTTCTAAGAAACCTTAAATGGGGGGGGGGGGGCAGGGGAATCATATTCTACAGTTATTTCAGTGGAGAAGTGGGGAAGACTGTGAGGGGCTGGAGGAACTCACACCTTTTGTTCCTGCAGGAATTAACGTTTTTATCATGGCCACGAAAAAGTTCACCGAAAACAGCTCTTTTGTTCACCCCCTGCACTTCTCACCCTTCACTCCCAGAATGTGGCGTCAGCTGCCGGCTAACCTCTGTGATCGTGTAGCTCCGTCACTCCCCGAGGACCGTCTGTGGTTCTTGTGTCTTGTATTTCGTATTCTCTGAAGAAAATGCGGCGGCCACTGGCCGTCTGACGGATTTCTGGTTTCAGCCAGAAGTTGGTGTCCCTCTGGTCAGCTGTGGCAGGGCAGTAAAGGGCTGCTTGGTTCACTTCCTTCAACGAAGGCCACGGCCTGCTTCACTTCACAGAGAA
The DNA here is from genome assembly GCF_046562875.1 of Panthera onca. Classification (NCBI taxonomy): domain Eukaryota; kingdom Metazoa; phylum Chordata; class Mammalia; order Carnivora; family Felidae; genus Panthera; species Panthera onca. Next base: position 9,168,390 of record NC_138347.1, on the reverse strand, counting down.
GAGGGCTGGAGGTCAGCGAGAGGGGCAGAAACAGACTCCCAACACGCATCACTGAGGCTGCGTTGTCGTTAAATGCCAAAGCAATTACAGCTTTGTGCTTTTTCTTTGTCTAATGAGAAACCCCAAACTGCATATTTGTGTGACGTCTTTAAAATCTTCTTTCCTTAGAACGCCTGACAGACAATCTCAGAGTTGGACAGACATCCACAGTTGCTGCTCAGATGTTTCTTTTTTTCAGAGTTTTGCTGCTAAGAATATCTCCCCAACATTTGACTTCATTGTGGCCAATAATGGTCTCTGAATTAGTAAGTACAAATATCTTAACTCTTGAAAGCAGAGTTGATGCTTTTTAAAATGCTTTTTCAGGAATAATATTTCATATATATCTCAATTTTTTTAAATGTTTATTTGGTTTTGAGAAAGAGAGAGAGCGAGCGAGCGCAGGGGAAGGGCAGAGAGAGAGGGAGACTAGATTCAAAGTAGGCTCCAGGCTCTGAGCTGTCAGCACTGAGCCTGACAAGGGGCTCGAACTTGTGAACCGCGAGATCATGACCTGAGCCAAAGTCAAACGTTCAACTGACTGAGCCACCCAGGCGCCGCAACTATTCCAAATATATCTTAATTTTATCTGCAAAATTTCCTTTTTATTTTATCTACAAAATTTTCAATCAGGTTGGTAGCATTTAGTCAGCTCTTGGTTAAATACAGAATTTTTTTTTTTTTTAACCTTTATTTATTTTTGAGACAGAGAGAGACAGAGCATGAACGGGGGAGGGGCAGAGAGAGAGGGAGACACAGAATCGGAAGCAGGCTCCAGGCTCTGAGCCATCAGCCCAGAGCCCGATGCGGGGCTCGAACCCACAGACCGTGAGATCATGACCTGAGCTGAAGTCGGAGGCTTAACGGACTGAGCCACCCAGGCGCCCCTAAATACAGAATTTTTAAAGATAGAACCATTTAATGTAGCTCTGGGGAATTTTATAGTTTGAATAAACAAAGTATAAAACTTTAAGGCACAGTGAATAACTACACATTACAAACTGGCCACTGTTGGACAAGTAAAGAAGGTAAAATTCAAGGAACACGTGGGGCGCCTGGGACGCTCAGTTGAGTCTCCAACTCTTGATTTTGGCTCAGGTCATGATCCCGGGGTTGTGGGATTGAGCCCGTGTCTAGCTCCACGCTGAGCATGGAGCCTGCTTGAGATTCTCTCTCCCTCTGCTTCTCTCCCCAGCTCGCACACTCTCCCTCTCTCTCTAAAATAAAAAAATAAATAAAAATAAAAATAAAAAACATAAAACCTCTGAGTTATTCTCTGCCTTCACCTGCAGTCAGAAAAGTTTCTAGGTAAGCTCCGTTAGATCGAGAGCCTCTAGGGAGAAAAGATTCAGATCCTGTTTAGATAAGTGGATAACCAAATATATGAGTTGGAGATGCTATCTCATGTGAAGTCAAAATCAAATTAGAGGGAAGAGGTCAGGTTATCATGTTTCAGAGCTACTGGCAGGCTATACTTTATGGTGACATGAATTACCTAATCTGAAGATTAATCCTTTAAATTCTAAATTATAGAGTTTACACCCATCCCTGAAAACATTACCATCACATCCATCACATACCATGACCTACCATTCCATGAATCCATGTAACCGAAGCTTCCTAACGAAAAATTATCTGTCCTAAATCCTTCAAATTTCAGCTGAAGAACTTACTAGCCAGATGTTCACGTTCGCTGATACTAGATTTCCATAATAGGCCCCCTGTACTTATGTTGTGGGTTTCTTTGAAGCCGTGCCTCATATAGAAATATTTAAAGTGGAAAGCTGAATGCTGTTTGGAGGGCTATTAACAACATTAATCTCGGAAAGCACTAGAAGTTTGTGGATAGGCTTTTAAGAGCAGCATTTCCGAAATACTCCACGCATTTAATTCTTTTTCCTTACCCACATTTAGTTATAAATTACTCACGAGGATATGTCATAAGATTCTGAATAGATATTTAGGAATGTTTTCAAAATTCCCTTTTCAGGACTAATATACTATTTCATCTATATCTAATTTCGTCTGAAAATTTTCAAGTTGATAGCACATGGCTCTTGGCCAAATAGAGAATATGTTATCTTCTGTAATTATATTTGACCTTTTTTTAACTGTCAGCTTGTTCACACTCATTTGTATTGTTTGATACTGTCTGCTTTTTAAACTTTTATTCTAGTTCTACTGAGACATAATTGGCATACAGTATAATATAACCTTAGGTGTACAAAGTGATCTGACTAACATTGGGAGATGAGGACCACCGTGAGTTTGGCTAACATCCATCATCTCCTATAGACAGAAAAAGAAGATCGAGAAAGAAAAAATGTGATAAGAACTTGTGATAAGGACTCTTAAGATTTGCCTTAACTACTTCATATATGCCCTCCAGCAGTGTTAACTGTCGTCATGTTGTATGTGACATCCCTAATACTTCTTTAGCTTGTAACGGAAGTTCGTACTTTTTGACCGCCTTCATCCAATTTCCCCTCCCCCACATCTCCTGTCTGTGGTAACCACAAATCTGATTTCTTTTTCTGTGAATTTGGTTTCGTTTTGATTTTTTACGATTCCACGTATAAACTAGATTATACAATATTTGTCTGACTGACTTCACTTATCATAATACTGCCAAGGTCTTCCACGTTGCTCCAAACAGCCGGATTTCCTTCCTTTTTTATAGCCGAATCGTATTTTACTGTATGCACATATACAACATTTCCTCTATCCATTCGTCCGTCAGTAGACAGTTAGGACGTTTCCTTGTCTTGGCTGTTGTCAATAGTGCTGCAGTGGACATGGGTGGACGTGCATCTCCTGAACCTAGCATTTGCGTTCCTTCTGGTATATTCCCAGAGGTGGAATTGCTGGATCGTATAGTAGTTCTAGTTTTAATTATTTGGAGAACCTCCCTACTGCGTTCCGGAGTGGCTGTCCCAATGTACATGCCCACGAGCGGTGGCCGAGGGTTCCATTTGCCCCGCAGCCTCACCAGCACTTGCTGTCTCTTGTCTTTCTGCCGCCTGCCCTTCTGACAGGTGTAAGGTGGTTCCTCACCGGGGTTTTACTTTGCATTTCCCTGATGGTTAGTGACGTTGAGCATCTTTGCATCTGCACCTGTCGGCCATGGTATCCCCTTTGGGAAAATACCTATTCGGGTCCTTGGCCCATTTTTAAGTTACTGGCTTTTTTGTTATTGAGTTGTATGAGTTTTTTTAAATACATCTTGGATATTAACCCTTTATCAGATACTTCGTTAGCAAGTAGTTTTTCCTATTCTTCAGGTTCTTTTCGCCGAGTCTCTTGCTTTATTTGCTCTTTTTTATGGACATATAAATCTTAAACATTAAGCTAGGTTTAACCCCTCTCCAATAGTAAATTGAATTATGTTTTCTTTTTAAGATTCAGACATTCATACAGCTTGAAGAAGATCTGAAAGAGGATGACGAATTATTGAGGTAAGCTGTATGAGTTCTATGTACACATGTGAGCGGACATCACTTTGTGATGTAGGATTATGTAACACTCAATATTATCATTTAAAAAAATTTTTTCATGTTTATGTTGCGAGAGTGAGAGAGAGAATGAGCAGGGAAGGGGCAGAGAGAGAGGGAGACACAGAATCTGAAGCAGGCTCCAGGCTGCGAGCTGTCAGCACAGAGCCCATCGTGGGGCTTGAACCCACAAACCACGAGATCATGACCTGAGCCGGAGTCAGCACTCAACTGAGCCACCCAGGCACCCCCAAATACTCAATATTATTTTCTTGAAATACTTGTGAAGAGACCAGCCATTTGACCATTCTTTTTTTTTTCTTTTTAATGTTTTATTAACAGAGACAGAACATAAGCAGGAGAGGGACAAAGAGAGAGGGAGACACAGAATCCAAAGCAGGCTCCAGGCTCTGAGCTGTCAGCACAGAGCCCGATATGAAGCTTGAACTCACGAACTGTGAGCTCATGACCTGAGTTGAGCCAGAGTCAGACGCTTAACCAGCTGAGCCAACCCTCAACTGTTCTTAAACGGAAAAACGGAAAAACCCTTCTTAGGGACATTGCATAGGTAAATGGGCTACAGCATATGTGAATGAATTTGTAACAAGAGTTTCTTTGCAAATTTTTAGGAACAGCAACAAAATCAACAGAACAAAAGTTTCAGTTGCTGATGGCAACGGGTCCTCCCTGGGGGAGATAGCCCAGAGTGAGCTCATCTTATATTTGTCAGCTTGCAAATTCTTGGACACAGCACTTTCTTTTCCGCCTGACAAGATGCCGTTGTTTCAAATGTAAGTCAGATAAGCCCGTGTGCCCTCCTTGAATTGGTGACTTTCCTCATGAGCACTTTCCCTTGTTCTGTACAGGGTGGGAGAAGCCGCCGTAGGGGTTTCTGGTGGCCCACGAGCCTCCTCAGAATACCAGATGTCAGAGTGCTTACAATACCTGTGGTTTTCTGGATTTGCCTCACAGTAGTGTTGATGGCTGGGTTTCTGCGGTGTATACGCGTTTAGGTAGTTTTGCTACCGAATGCTCGTAAAACGAGAGTCCCGGACTGGTGGTCCTCACTGCATTTGCGTAGATTTCTTCGTCTGTTTGTTGTTAATAAGTGGAACACGCAGTCTCCACTTCACGTTGCCCCTATTGGCTTACATTTCCTGTAGGCTTAACACAGCTGCTCATACATTTAATTTCATGCCTGGCCCCAGATGCCACTTCTCTCTGTCCTGCCCCCTCTAAAGAAAGAGTTATCACGTAGAAATGTTTGTGGTTAAAATGTGGGTTCTTTTTAACAGCATATTACAAAGTGAAAGAAGCCAATCTGAAATGGCTTGAAATAGTATGATTCCAACTCTGTGATACTCTGGAAAAGGCAAAACTATGGAGACAGTCAAAAAAGATTGTCAGGGATTGCAAGACAGGGAGTCAGAGCACAGAGGATTTTTAGAACACTGAAACTACTTTATTTGGTACCTTGATGACGGATACATGTCATTATACATTTATTCAAAGCCATAGAATGCACACCACCAAGAGTGCACCCTGAAGTGAACTCTGGCCTTGGATGATAACACAAATTCATGTCATTTCACTGATTATAACAAACGTACCGCTCTGGTGGGGTATTGATAGCGGGGAAGGCATTGCGTGGAGAGGAGGCTGGGGGCACACGGGAAGCCTCTGTGCGTACTTCCTGCTCAACTGTGTTGCAAACCTAAAACTGCTCCAAAAAGGAAAGTTTTTTTAAAAGTGGGTTCTGATGTATGTGATTATGCATAGGTGCGTTACTCATGAAAGGTGGAGGAAATCTAAAGTCCACGAATGTACGAGAGGGTAAATAACATTGGTGTATCCATACGATGAAACATTCAGCAAAAAAAAAAAAGAAAAGAAAAGAAATACTGACGTGTCCTCCAACATGGATGAACCTTGACCGTGTTATGTTAAGCGAAAGGAGCCAGTCACAAAGCACCACATATTGCATGATTCTGTTTCTATGAAATGCCAAATATATTTTCAAATAAGAAAATATGTAGAGGCAGAAAATAGATTGAGGGGATGTAAGGGGTTGAGGGGCGATAGCTAGAGGGAGCGGGTATTCTTTTTGGGGTGATGAAAAAAATATCCTAAAATTGATTATGGTGGTGGATAAACAATTCTGTGAATAAACTAAAAGCTAATTCAATCATGTACTTCAGATGGGCGTACTATATGGTATGTGAATTATTTCTCCATAAACCTGTTGAAAAATCTTTTTCGAAGTGAGCTCTGAGCCAGCACGCCTGACCTCGGATTGTTTTCATCCAGTTACAGGTGGGCATTTGTCCCAGAAGTGGACACGGAGGTCCCTGCCTTCCTGTCAGACCTAGAGGAGAATCACCAAGAATGCAAACCCCACACTGTTAGGATTCTAGAACTTCTAAAGTTAAAATATGGGGTAAGCGTCTTCCTTTTCACAGTCAGTGTTTGTGGCGGAGGGGAGAAAGGCTAGGCAGCGAGGGCCGCGAGAGAAGCCCGTCACGTGCCACTTGATTTTAATGACCGAATAGTTTTCAGAAGTGCTTTGGTCTGAGTGTTAAAACTCGGAGGTGGTCAAAATCCCATCTTTATTTCCTCATTGGCACGTCACTTTCTCTGCCCACATGCTGAGGTGCGCCTCCCGGAGAACCACAATCACGGGGAAGAGGTTTCGCACCGAGTCGGTTTATTAGGCGAGGAAGGCCCTGCAGGAAGAATAGGGGTCTCGGGGAGAGCGGAGGGGCTGGGGTGAAATCCCGGCGGGAAACGTCGGTTGAAGACCTCGCGTTTGAATTTTTTGGGAAACTGCCACCAGTGCTGACGATGAGTGGTCCCCAGAGAACCCATCGCTTAGATTTGCCGCCCACATGTCCTTGGCCCGCACCTCTGACCCTTAACAAAGCCTTATCATCCTTATGCGGTGTTTCTGTTTTTGCAGGAAATTGGCAGCTCTGATGAGATCAGCGCAAAGAATGAGTTCCCTCTGCTGCGCCAACATTCTGTTTCCAGCATTAGGCAATTGATGCCATTCTTCCAGACTCTAAATCGTGCTTTTAAAACCCAGAGTAAGCTGTCTGCCGACACCCAAGGACCTCCAGTCTTAGAGTTCCCGGTCACAGATAGCCCGAGGGTCTTGCAACAGCTAGAAGAATGTGTTGAGTATGATTTTTTGGAACATCTGGAATGTTAGCCCCATCAGACAGGATTTGTTTAATCCATTTACTGATACGTCAGTGACAACCAGGATACGTGCGTTCTAAACGAGAAAGGAGCCAAGGATAGTGCTTTTTAAACAAGCCAATTTCGATTTTGAAGGTAGATTTCAGATAATTTTCTGTTGGGCAACAAAACACACCTCCCTAAATGCCTTGTAATATATTTGGATCTGATTGTATGTTTCGTCTGCAATTTATGTAAAGAAAATAAAGTTAATGTATCATCTAATGCAAGCACAAAATTCATAATATGAAGCATGAAGGCAATGAAGAGTTGTTTTCTTTGTTGATGCAGCTATTTGGGCTGTCTCGGTATATTTCTCTAAAAGTTTACACTTGTGGCGTATTACTCTTAATCCCTCACACATATGTCCTTTAAAATGTTTATTTTGGTACCACATTTTAAAGCCAAAATACATTGTTTTCTGAAAATAATAATTGCCCATTACCATTGACTGTTCAGCAGTGGTGAGGGCTTGAAGATATCTCAACGTATTTAACTCTTGCTCGTTAAAATCACATATTAAGGGACACCCGGCGGGGGCGCTTGGGTGGCTCAGTCAGCTGAGCCACCGACTTCAGCTCAGATCGTGATGGTGAGGTCCGTGAGTTCGAGCCTGGCATCGGGCTGTGTGCTGACAGCTCAGAACCTGGAGCCTGCTTCAGATTCTGTCCCTCTCTCTTTCTCTCTCTGCCCCTATCCCTGCTCGCATGCGCACGCTCGCTCACTCGCTGTTTCTCTCTCGCTCTCAAAAAATAAACATTTTTTTAAAAGGGGGGGATGCCTGGCTGTCTCAATCAGAAGAATGTGCGACTCTTGATCTTGGGGTTGTGAGTTTGAGCCCCGTGTTGGTTGTAAAGTTTATAAATAAATAAACTTTAAGATAAATCACGCATTAAAATCACAGTGCATCCAGCTTTGAAAGAAATACATAGTTTTCAGAACTCTGACAGCTGTAACCTTAGTTATGTACCATGATGTGCCTTGCCAGCACTTTCCATTTAACATAAATCCGTCGATGTAGTCATGGAGCCTTTAATGCCTGAAGCTTCTGTCAGAGAAACGGACTCTCGACTCTTCCCTTTTCCTTTGTCCTTTCTGGGATCTCTTTACCACTTTGTAGACCTCACTGTTCATTAAAATAATCCCTTCCTAAGCACAGACTCCTCTCTCCTGGCAGGGGGTCACCCCACTCCTGCCGAGCCTCTCTGTCTTAAGCCAGCTACCCTATTTAGAATCCTGGCTCGGCCGCGGGAGCCTGAACTCTCTGCCAGGGAGCATGGTTTGCCTTCCAGACTTGCCTACCTCATGTCCCCTTTTCAGCCTCCAGAGCATCGCGTGAAGTCGGCTTCCAGGCCAGATGATGCACACTGGCCTAATGCGTGCTCTCCTGCCCATCCTTTCTGCACGCCAGGGATCGGTTTGGAATTAACCAACATCGTCGGTTAAGTTTCCCGTAACATCCTACTAGTTCCTAGCGTGTGTGCAGTGTAGAAGCAATTTGTGTCAAGAGCCCCAGTACGGGATTTGGGGAGGACAGAACCACCCGATTACCTACATAAGGGCTCAAAATAAGAATTCAAGCTCACCACTGGAAATAGGAGTAGTCATACAAATATGTGTTAAGAATTACATGAAAATGATGGGTTTGTGCGTGTAAGGGGTATCTCTAAGAACATCTGCAAGCTTGGTGACTAAAGCTTTAAATACCGAAGCGTAGAGCTATAATTTCTATGTAAGTTCTGTGAGTTTGCTGTAATTCAGACTGTGAGGCGATAACCGTATGCCGATCAATAGTTAACCTCAAGGGCATGCACATGTTCATACCTCAGAATTTACAAAACTAGTAACTTACATCATCGGGAGCTATTATGCCATCTGTGCTTAGATTTACAAATTTTGTTGATTGTTTTTCTCTCTAGTATCTAAAACAGCTTAATGGTCTCTGAACATGTGTGTGTGAGTGAATCCTTATTTATTAAATGGAAATCTTAAAAGGAATTCCATAGTACATCATGGAACACTGAGGAAGTCTTATCAACGTGATGCACGTTTAAATCTTTAGTTCGTGGGGCACCTGGGTGGCGCAGTCGGTTAAGCGTCCGACTTCAGCTCGGGTCACGATCTCGCGGTCCGCGAGTTCGAGCCCCGCGTCGGGCTCTGGGCTGATGGCTCAGAGCCTGGAGCCTGCTTCCGATTCTGTGTCTCCCTCTCTCTCTGACCCTCCCCCATTCATACTCTGTCTCTCTCTGTCTCAAAAATAAGTAAAACTTAAAAAAAAAATTAAATCTTTAGTTCGTGAATACCGTAGTAGTTGGGGTTATAAGCTGTGAGGTCGGCTCGCCTGGGTGTGGTGTTCAGCTTCCCCACATACTAGCGTGAGCAAAACTTGTGCCTCGGTTTTCTCATCTATAAAATGGGAATATCGAATGCAACTGCATCTTAGGGTTCCGGCAACTAACCATTTCTGTGATCTGTGAACATATTTGCACCCCTCAGTGAAAAGGAAGCCTGTGCCCACCCCAATATCGGTAAGATGAGCAGAAGCAAGGTTAGCGGTTCCGTATTTTCTTCTTACTTTGGAACCGAGGCCCTTCACCACACTGTGGAGCCAACTGCTCTGCCTCCATTCCTCCCGGTGGAGATGCTCCGCGTCCAGCCCTCAGCCACTGCACTGAGGGCAGGGAGTGTGCTGGGAGAGGTGGGACTTGCCAGGAGCGGCGGTAGCCAAGGAGAACAGACTGGTGCTCTAACAGAGCGGGTTTGAACACACACAGCCGCGGGCAGTGTCGGTGGGAGGGTGGCCCATGCGTGCGGATGAAACGATCCCTGTAACCAGAGTGCTTTCCAGGGGCCAGGCACGGTGCCAGGCGCCTCCCGGGCATCACATTCTCTCTTCCCACCCCCTTGGGAAGTAGAGGCTTACCCCATTCTACAAGGCCAGCAGAGCTAGGAAACGGAACCTAGATCTGTCTCCCTCTGAGAGCCCTTTTCTCCACCCCAGTGCTGAGAAAATTAGACAGGAAATCCCCATGGTGGCTACTGTTGTTCCGTAATGTGTGGAAGACAAGTTTCTGAAACTACCCCGCCCATGTATGACTTCCTGCAAAACCAGCTCATGCTAGGGCCGAAGCACAGAGAAAGTAGCGCCTAGCTTTGAAAGTGTGGCAAGATCTGTTTTTAGAGGAGAACATGCCTTGTTTTCCAGTATTTGTACATTATGCGCGGTTAAATTAGGAGAAATGGCTAGGTTTGCCAAAGTAGTTAAGGAAGGTGGAACTTAAAAGTTTTGAACTACCCAGACAGGTTCTGCGTCATTGGAATAAAATGCTTTGGTGTTAAGACAATGCCTGCTAGCGGGTATTACTTGCAGTTCGGTGAGACACATAAACCAATGAACGTGCAAAGTCAACACCTTCGAAGAGAATACGATTAGGAGCCGAACGCGGATGAGCCAAGGGCACGCTGAGGAGTCTCCACGTTCTACCTGAAGGAGCAACTGGGCTCGTGAGGGTCGAGTTAGTAACCTGTGTGTGTGATCATGTGTATGTGTTTTGTTACGTCGCGCAGTAATCATTCCACGCCATTGCATCCTCTCCAAGCGGACTTGGTGCTGTCTCTGAAGTTCAGAGTGAAGAGGACCCCTGCAAGCATTTTTCAGGCTGGATAGGGGTATCCTGAGGGTAGAAATCTGTCAGTTACGGTTAGAATCCAGCAGAGGAACTATGCTTAGCGCGGGTCCTCCCACCTCCATGTGCACGAGGACCACCCGGAGAGCTTGCAAACTTGCAGGATGCCTAGCCTCCTCCCCAGAGAGTCTGAGTCAGTAGAAAGGGTGACATTCAGGAATCTGCATGTGTAACAAGTTATTTTTGTCACCGGTGCTTCCTGGGTCATTCTTGGAGACGCGCTAGTTTTCAGAGCAATTTCTTCGTAAGTATGACGTGGAAACCAGGAGGAAGCCAGCAAGGCTGAACTTGTTTGGTTACTTCTCATCCTATATAGGGAGCTCCTTCCAAGCGGTTCTCCATCGAAATCAAGTAAGCCCACCTTTAAACCAATGGGAAAGGAAATACATTTTAAAATACTATGGGTCTAGGGGCGCCTGGGTGGCTCAGTCGGTTAAGCGTCCGACTTCGGCTCAGGTCATGATCTCAAGGTCTGTGAGTCCGAGCCCCACGTCGGGCTCTGTGCTGACGGCTCGGAGCCTGGACCCTGCTTCGGACTCTGTGTCTCCCTCTCTCTGCCCCTTGCCCGCTCACATGCTGCCTCTCTCTCTCTCTCTGAAAAGTAAATAAACACTAAAAAAATTTTTTAAATACTGTGGGTCTAGGAGAGGAGTAAGGTAGTTCCTCAAAGAGTTAAAAATAGAATTACCATATGATCTAGCAATTTCACTAAAAAGAAATAAAACCAGGGGCGCCTGGGTGGCTCAGTTGGTTAAGCGTCTGACTTCAGCTCAGGTCATGATCTCGAGTCCGTAAGTTCAAGCCCGGCGTCGGGCCCTGTCCTGACAGCTCAGAGCCTGCTTCCGATTCTGTGTCTCCCTCTCCCTCTGCCCCTCCCCTGCTCAGGCTCTGTTTCTCTCACTCTCAAAAATGAATAAATATTTAAAAATTTTTTTTAAAAAAAAGAACTGAAAACAGAGTCTCAGATATTTTTTTAATTTATTTATTTTACTGTTTATTTTTGACAGAGAGAGCAAGCAAGCACGAGTGGTTCATGTGTGAACCCACGAACCGTGAGTCATGACCCGAGCTGAAGTCGGACGCTCATCCGACTGAGCCCCCCAGGTGCCCCTGGGGTCTCAGATATTTGTACACCTACGTTTATGGCAGCACTATCCACAATAGCCAACAGGTGGAAATGGCCCAAATGTCCATCGACAGATGAATGGCTAAACAAAATGTGGTCTATCCACACAACAGAATATTATTCAGTCTCAAAAAGGAAGGGAATTCTCACACATGCTACAGCATGGATGAACCTTGAGGACATTAGGATACGTAAACCAGTCGCAGAAGGACAAATGGATAACTCCACTTGCGTGAGGGACCTGAAGTAGCCGAATTCATAGACACAAAGTAGAAGGGTGGATACTGGGGGCTGGGAGAGGGGGATGGGGAGTTCGTGTCCAATGGGTACAGTGTTTCAGTTTGGAAAGATGAGAAAGTTCTGGAGATGTGTGATGGCGACACCACAACGTGTGCGTAATCAATGTCACTGTATTGTACGCTGAAAAAGGGTGAAAATGGCAAATTTTATGTGCTGTGTATGTTACCCCAATAAAAATTCTAACACAAAACCAAAATTACTGTGAGTTTAAAGGGAGGGCGCGGAAGAGGGTCTAAGCCAGGGTTCCCCTTACGCGATGAACAGTGTCTGTCTCATCCTGGGTTTCCCCCACAAAGTCAACCAGAAGCAGAGGGGAGGTGGGAATTTAATCCCTGGGACCTGGAGGCCTCCCGTCTGTCTCTTCTGTCTCCCCGAACCACTCAGCATTTTAATCTCTTGCATATCTTTTCTATGTTGTTCGAGCTGCGTGATACTCTTTTCCTTCACCCGACACGTCCCACTCAAATTGTTTATGTAACAAACGTATGGGAGCCAGTCTTTGAGATCCGAATTCCTCAGTCTTGCTTCTTTCTGCAGCTCCTCAGACACAGTGAGGCACTTTGTCACAGGGCAGCCCTATTAGAGCACCTACTAATGTCATAGCCCGTCGCTGGCTGCGAGGCAGGCGCCCCTTTTGTGGAAGAGAGAGACCCCGTATCTTCTTCAGATCCTTCGGGGTCTGGCATATGTAGGCAGTCCACAGTAACGAAATGAAGAACATAAAGGTTGATGTTTCTGATAAGGTGGTGCTGGAGGAGGAAGAAAGAGTAGGAAACCCCAGTTTGAATAAAGTAGTTTGTAGGACTAGACAGCGGGGGGCTCAGGGAACAGTGGGTTTTGGGCCCCAAACTTAGACCCTCTGAGTAACCACTCCCCGGAGGCTCCTGCTGTCTCACTGAGCACCCAGTGTTGGCGCCCGAGGGCACTCTTCTTGGCTTGCTGTCCCCACTCTTCCCTGCTGGTCCTTGAACTACCTGACTTCACAGTCAGCCCAACCCACCTGAAAAACATGTGAAGGCTGCCTTTTCTATCCTCCATGAGCGTGTCCTCAATTCTTATCGGACCCTTTGACAACAAAACACTGCTGTACTGTGTGGGGGGTGAACACTTGGCCCTGGGCAGCACCGTACTGGTTGGAGAGCTCTTTGTGTGGTAGCAAAGCTACTATCTTAACTCATAAGCACTTGATTGTATATTCTTCCAGGTTTCCCTTGCAACTGTTTTCCGTTTGTTTCTGAATCTAAGCCAGGTTAAGCATCTAATTGTTAAGGAATCTAAATTTCTTCAGGAAACAGACGAGTTGTCTAATATGATTGGGAGAGGTGGAGCTTGTGGTTAATCAAAGAGCATGACTGGCCTAAAGGCAATCAGACTCAATAAAAAGTTAATACATATACATCAAGGGATGCCTGGCTAGCTCGGTCAGTAGAGCATGTGACACTTGATCCTGGGGTTGTAGGTTCGAGCCCCACTTTGGGGGTAGGAATTACTTAAAAATACAGTCGTTAGGGGCACCTGGGTGGCTCGATCAGTTAAGCGTCCAAGTCTTAGTTTCAACCGGGTCATGATCTCACAGTTTGTGAGTTCCAGCCCCACAGTGGGCTCTGTGCTGATAGCACGAAGTTTGCTTGGGATTCTGTCTCTTCCTCTCTCTGTCCCTCCCCCACTCATGCTCATTCTCTTGTGCTTGCTCTTTCTCAAAATAAATAAATAAACTTTAAAAAATGAAAATAAAATCTTTATACACACACATGCATATATATACATCAATATAGTTTTTTTGACATCAACATCTCTAAATGGCTAGTTATGAGATAGATGAAATCCCACTTACAATAACAACAACAATAAAATATCAAGGGGGGAAAAAAAGCTTCGTAAGAACTCCTTGAAGAAAATATTTCTGAAGGAGTAAAGGACACTTGGAGTGAAAGGAAAGGCTCACTAGGTCTTAAAGAGGAAGACTCAACATCATCAAGTTGTAAATTCTTAATTAATCTATGAATTTAAGGCAATCCCCCAGAAACAACACTTGTTTTTTGTTTTGTTTTGTTTTAACAAGATAAACTCATCCTAAATTTTATTTGGAAAAATCGGCAAAAGTAGCCAGAAATTTTCTGAAAACAAGGAGTAAAGAAGAGAACTACACTGAGTAGGTCTTGAAACATATTAGAAAGCTAAAATAATTGGTACCAGTGCAGGAATGGACAGCAGATCAATAGAATAAAATAGAAAGTCCATCAATGGACACAAATGCATAGAAGAACGTAGTATTCGAACGAATAGGGGGAAAGACAGGTGGCTTATTTGATAAATGGTATTGGGATAGCTGGGTAACCAACAGAAAAAAATAAGAAATTGGATTTATACCTCCCATCTTTCACCAAAATAAATTCCAAAGAGATCAAAGATTGAAACCATGAAGAAACCATAAAAATACAAGAAGAAATCAAGAGAAGGCATTTATATAAGCCAATAATGATCTCTTTTAGATGAATATAAATCCCAGAAGCCATAAGAGAAAGTTCAATAATTTTGGCTATATGAATTTTCTTTTAAAAATTCTGCATAACAAAAATCATAAGCAAAGTAAAAGACAAATGGCAAACTGAGAAACATATTTGAAAAGACTCCTTTTACGAAGGGCTGATTTTTCCAATACTCAAAGAACGCCTATTGAAAGGTAAAGTATAGAAAGATGGGCAAAAGAAATGAACGGGGGGTTCTACACACACGAAAAAACAATTGGCTTTAACACATGTCAAATGATGTCCAAACTTACAATACAAGGAAAAACTTAAAATTGCTCTGAAATATTCACTGACTGTTTCAGCAGATATTAGTATTAGGGGAAAACAGGATCCCTTCTACAAATAAGGAATATAAATTAGTACAAGCTCTTTGGAGGAAATTTGTCAATTTCTATCAAAACTATGATTGGGTGTATCTTTTGACCCAACAATCCTACTTTTGGGAATTTTCCTGATATACATGTATAACTTACATAAAAATTATTCACCGTAGTCCTATTGATAATAACAAAACTTTGGAGACAACCTTTGCCCACCAGCACAAGGAAGGATTGGCGAAAGAAATTACAATACATCAATAAAATGGAATGTTATTGAGGAATCCAGCTGGCTCAGTCAGTAGAACATGTAACTCTTGATCTTAGGGTCATGAGTTCGATCCCCATGTGGGGCATAGAGATTACTTTAAAAAAAAATGTTAGGAAGTTGCAAAATAACATGAGGAAGTTCTTTAGGCTGTTTTGGAAGGATCTACAAAATATACTGTCCAGTGTAAAAGTCAAGGTGCATATCTGTATAGGTTTGTGAAAGCAACCAGATTTCACACTGTATTTATTAAATCAGGGAGATATTTTATTTGACAAATATTCTAACTCCTGTATGGACTTCAAACATTTCTCTTTCCTTGACCTAGTCCATCTTCCTTTGACTTAGTCCTACAAAAATACTGTAGGCTGGGTGGCTTAAACAACAAACATTCATTTCTCACGGTTCTGGAGGCTAAGAGTTCAAGGTCAAGGTACCTTCTTGGTTGTTCCTACCTTGTCTTCACATTGCACAAGAGTTGAGGGAGCTCTGGCGGGTCTATTTTATTATAAGGGCACTAATATTCATGAGGGCTCCACCTTTGTGACATAATCACCTCTCAAAGGCTCCACCAAATACATTCATTGGGGGTTAGGATTTCAATGTATGAATTTGGGGGGGAGACATTCAGTCTACAGCGCTCCCCAAATAAGATAGTTTTCTATCATTAAAAAAATCACATCAAACTCAGCTTTTTTTTTTTTTTAAATAAAGGTTTCCATGTAAGCTTAGGTTTGATACAAGTACCAGAGGGGTGTGGTGGGGCATTTATTTTCCTGTAAAATCCCCTTTTATACCAACGTAGTGTAAGTTCAGCCTGTACGTGTTTGCCTCACATTTTTTTCGATATGAGTAAGCCTTGAGGATGTAGAATTCCACGGTGTGCTCAATTGTGTTAAAAAAAAGGGGTGGGGGGGACAAGAATCTGTATATATAGGTAAGTACTTGCTTGCACATGAATATATTGCCTACGCTTGTAGTTGTCCTAACAAATTACCACAAATTTAGTGGCTTAAAATTACAGAAATTTCTTCTCTTCCAGTTCTGAAGGCCAGATGTCTGAAATAAGTTTCACTGAGCTGAAACCAAGCTGTCTGCAGGGCTTCATTCCCTCCGCAAACTCTGGGGGCTCTAGAATGGAGTGGCCTCGCCTTTTCCAGCTTCTAGAGCTCATTCCTGGCATTCTTTGGCTCAAGACCCCTTCTTTTCAAAATCAGCAGTATAGCATCTTCAAGTCTCTCTCTGCTGCAGAGGCCAAATAACCTTCTGCGATCCCATCTCCCTCTGTCCCTGTCTTATATAACTTTTTCTTTTAAGTTTATTTATTTATTTTGAGAGAGAGAGAGTACGAGAGAGGTAGGAGCAGAGAGAGGGAAAGACCAGAATCTCAAGCAGGCTCCATGCTGCCAGCAGAGAGCCCGATGCAGGGCTCAAACTCAGGAATCCTGTGAGATCATGACCTGAGCTGAAGTCAAAAGTCTGACGCTTAACTGAGCCACCCAGGTTGCCCCTGTGTCTGTCTTACAAAGACCCTTGGGATTGCATCTAGGGCCCAACCACATAATCCAGGCTAATCTCATCTCAAAACGTACTGAACAGCATATGATCAATAAGGGAAGTTGGAATAATAATAATAGTAACAAGTGAAGAAGTTGTCAGCCCTAGACTGACACAGCACTATACTAGTAAATTAAACTCTGTTCGGATTCCCACAAAACGATAGTTGAGACTCATCAAATTGATTTCACAAGTCACAAATGGGCCACGATTTATTTAACCAACACAGTCTTGAGATCGTAAGTTCAAGAGAGGAAACCTTGGCTATTTTGTTCACCACGGCATCCTTAGAGCCCTGACGTTGACAGATATGAAGAAGGCTCTCAATAAAGAGTTGATAAAAAAGCCTGTTACATAACAATCTTAAAGCTGGAGGGAACCGAGAAATTATCCAGTGCAGGGCATTACAAAGGGTAGTAACTAGCACCCTGATTTAGGCGATTCACATTATGTCATTTGCCCAATGAGTGAGTGGCAAGGGTGACAACAGAACTTTTTTTTTTTTAACATTTCCTCATACATTCAGATCTTCCTCTACTTATGATGGAGCTACCTCTCAATAAACCCATTGTAAGTTGAAAATATAGTAGGGTGGGGGCGCCTGGGTGGCTCAGTCGGTTAAGTGTCCGACTCTAGATTTCAGCGCAGGTTGTGATCTCCAGGTCATGAGACTGAGATGCTCACTGAGCCTGGAGCCTGCTTGGGGTTCTCTCCCTCCCTCTCTCTCTCTGCCCCTCCCCTGCTCGCACTCTCTCTCAAAATAAATAAACGTTAAAAAAAAATCGTAGGTTGAAAATGCGTTTAATAAACCTAAACATATCGAACATCAGAGCTTAGCGTAGCTTCACCTTAAATCACCTTAAATGTGTTCAGAACACTTACGCTAGCCCACAGTTGGACAAAATCATCTAATACAGAGCCTGTTTTATAAGAAAGTGTTGGATATCTGTTTGTTTAAATACTGTACTGAAAGTGAAAACCAGCCTGGTCCTATGGGTTGCAATTGTTGTTAAGTGTGTGGGTTGTTTATTCTGATAGCATGGCTGATTGGGAACTACGGCTTGCTGCTACCCAGCATCATGAGGGAAATCAAACCGGATATCGCCAGCTCGGTGTTGACCTTAAAAATAAAATAAAAACTGCCAGTTGTTTTACTGGCAAAATTGGGCTTATTTAAGAAAAAAAGAGAACTGCAGTTGGGGACAAACAAGTTGCGGCAAAGCCATAGGTGATTCCAGAGACTAAAGGAGAGGTACCCTTTCTGAAGGAGAAAATGGGTAGATTGGGAAGGCTGTTATAAACTAAAAAGTCCACTGGAGTAAATTGGGAGTTCAAAGTGTGGTGTCTTGGCTGAGCTGTTTCGGGGGTGTAGGAGATAAGGTAAGGCTTTATTCTTTTCCCCACTCTCCCCCCACCCCCCATAGTAAAGTAGTACCAAGCAGCAAGGTCAAGTCCCGGTAGTGTCAAGACAGTCTCTTCCTGTTGGGTCTGCAATTGACAAGGCGCGGTAGGTAGGGCGGGACAGCGCCCTCTGTCAACCCCCCTACTCCACTTTACCCAGGTTTCTGGTTATTAATTCTCACATCAGCAAAAGAGCAAAATTCGAAATTCCAAGTACAGTTTCTACTGAATGCGGATCATTTCCGCACCACGGTAAAGTCGTCAAATCCTAAGTAGAACTGGGGTAAGTGGGGGTGGGGGTGGGGTTACCATCTGTATTGGAATATTTAGTCTACAGTAAGCCTGGACTAATGTATACCAAATTGTTTATACGTTCTGGTGAAGAGATTGGGAGTAAATTTTGTTTCATATCTCCGTATGATTTGCATTTTTACAAAGGACATGTATTACAGTTTAAAAACGCGGGGCGCCTGGGTGGCTTGGTCGGTTAAGCGTCCAACTTTGGCTCAGGTCATGATCTCACGGTCCGAGAGTTCGAGCCCCGCATCCGGATCTGTGCTGACAGCTCAGAGCCTGGAGCCTGCTTCCCATTCTGTGTCTCCCTCTCTCTCTGACCCTCCCCCATTCATGCTCTGTCTCTCTCTGTCTCAAAAATAAATAAACGTTAAAAAAAAAAATTTAAAAACGCAATAGGTGGGAAGCAGGTGGGAGAAATGGGATAACCTTTTTTTTTTTTTAGTTGAAAAAAAAATTAGGGGTGCCTGGGTGGCCCAGTCGGTTGAGCATCAGACTTTGGCTGAGGTCAGGATCTCACAGCTTGTGAGCTTTGCCATCAGGCTCTGCGCTGACAGCTTGGAGCCTGGAGCCTGCTTCGTATTCTGTGTCTCCCTCTCTGTCCCTCCCCACTCAACGCTCTGTCTCTCCCTCAAATAAACATTAAACAATTTTTTGAAAAAAATCTGAAAAAATTAAGCGAAACAAAAACAAGTGCTGGAGACCTGACAGGTGCTTAAACTTACCCCAAATCAGCACAAAGACATAAAAGGAAAAACAAAAAGCAAAAAACCTAAATGGATATTAGAAACAAAACAAAACAAAACAAAACCGTTTCCATCCTCTCTTTACCTGCAATATGTAACAACCCTATATTTCTTCATTTCTCTATCTTCGTCACTCAGCCCGGTGCTGGGCTCCAAGCCGACACCGAATAAATGTGCATGCGAGAAAGGACTCTTTTCATAAGGATGAAGGATGATAATTTCCAGGACAACTCCAGTATGCACAAAATCTACATTTCGTTAGCAAGGTTTCAAATCACACGGACACAGGTGGGCACGGGATGGCTTTTTTTGGCGCAATTCACTTCCAGCCAGGTCAGGCGCCTGGAGCGCGCTTCTCCGGGCCCCGGCACACGTCGCTATAGGCTTCGAATTCCAGACCCTCAAGTCTCCAGGTCCGGTTAATGCGGCGACCCGTTCGCGCCCGCCCGTCTCGTCTCACGCATGCGCCCTACCCCTGCAGGGCCGGGCGCTGTGAGCCCAGTTCTTGGTTTAAACCAGCCTCAATTTACCTTCCCCACAGCTCTCCGTACCACAGTGCCCGAGGCGGAAGTGGGTGGGCGGGGCGGCCGCGCGCCCCGCCCCGGAAGTGGGTGGGCCCAGCAGGCCGTGCAGTCTTCCCGGCCGCCTCCCAGTCGGGTTGCGGCCGAGGCCGGTCCTGGCTTTGTAGCTCGCTCAAGATGGCGACGCAGCCACCCAGCGGGATCCGCCTCAGCGCGGTGAGCAGCCGCGAGGGGTGGAGCGGGCCGTGTCCCAGGAGGGCGGGCAGGCGGGCAAGCGAGGGGGGGCAGGCAGTGGGCGGTGGCGACTTGTCGGCGCGGCGGTTGGGGCCGCGGCGGGGCCGGGGGAGGGGGCGGCCATCTCGCTCCCGTCGGCGGAGCCGCTCGGCGGCGGGCAGGGTCGGGCGGCGCGGGCCGGGCTGCGTTCCGTTTCCCCCGCGATAGGTTTCTGTTTTGCCTTCGCGGCTTCGGGGCGGGCCGGGGCCGCGGCCCCTCCTCCCGGCTCCCTCCTGGCTGCCTCGCAGCTGTCGTCCGAGGGCGAGGCCTCGGTGGTCGGGTCGCCCGCCCCTCGGACAGCGGGGCCCCTAACCCTTCCTGGCCTGCGGACCCGCGGGGCGCCCCGGAGCGGGGGGGGGGGAGCGGCAGCGGCAGATCGCGGCCCGAAATGCCAGGCGGCCTTGACCTCTAGGCAGTGGGATGGGGTGAAGCGAGCCGGAACGAGTCTTCCTGATTCGTTCACATTCCTGCCGCTTCCCTCCAGTTAAGCCCTCGGGCCCAAATCCCCAGGTCACTGGGCTCTCCCGTTTCCTGTAGCCTCTCGGTCGTGTCTGTTTCGGGGCGTTCTTGGAAATCCTCCAGTAATTCTCGTATCTACTAGTCCTAAGTCGTAGGGAGCGGTCGCACACTAGAATTAACATTTCGCCTCCTAAAATGTGGGCGTGGCTTCGCTGCCTGATTATCCTTAAAAAGTTGGTGTTGATATGCGGAAGTGTACCTCCTCTTTTGAGGTTGGTGACTCTTGCCAGAGAATGTCTACCTTAGTCTCGTTAAATTGAACAATCGGGTGGTAATACCATTGCTTTAAAAATGGTGCATTGCCCTGTGACTTTTTTAGATTTATCCAGATTCTTACCCACACCTGGTATTGTTGGACTTTAACAATTTTTCCTGTGTGACGAGTGTGAAATGTACGTGGGTTTACTTTACATTTCTTTGACTGTGAAGTTAAAAGTTATTAACATTTTACTCCTTAAAAAGAAAAAAAACCTATTTGTGGGACGCCTGTGTGGCTCAGTTGGTTAAGTGTCTGACTTCAGCTCAGGTCGATCTCGCGGTTTGTGAGTTACAGCCCCGCCTTGGGCTCTATGCTGACAGCTCAGAGCCTGGAGCCTGCTTCGGATTCTGGTCTCTCTCTGTCCCCCACCCCCCGCACTCAAGCGCGCTGGGGTGTCTCTCTCTCTCTCAAAAATGAAGGAAACATTACAAAAAATAACCTATTCGTATCCTTTGTCCATTTTTCTGTTCTCTTTTAGAGACATTTTTATTGATCTATAAGCATTCTTTTTTTTTTTTTTTAAATTTTTTTTTCCAGCGTTTTTTATTTATTTTTGGGACAGAGAGAGACAGAGCATGAACGGGGGAGGGGCAGAGAGAGAGGGAGACACAGAATCGCAAACAGGCTCCAGGCTCTGAGCCATCAGCCCAGAGCCTGACACGGGGCTCGAACTCACGGACTGCGAGATCGTGACCTGGCTGAAGTCGGACGCTTAACCGACTGCGCCACCCAGGCGCCCCGATCTATAAGCATTCTTTACCCATGCTGAATAAAGGTCCTTTGGTTACATAACTGGCTTATTGAATGAGATAGTATTTAGTAGTTTGAATATGGAGAAAACTTTATTCTTCTTACGTCTGGCTTTAAATATTACTTGCTAATGGTTCTTTTCCATGCCCGAGTGGATCTGGGCAGATATAATAACACACTCCAATTAGCCTCAGGTATTGTAAAGTGTGACCTCATCTAATTTAAAATCTCTTATTCAGTTTAATGGCTGGCCCTTCCCCTTCCCAGGTTGGGCCACATTCTGGACCAGAATCGTGTAGAGGGGAAAGGGAGTGAACTGGTTGGGTCCTATTTCTACGCTTGGATTCTCTTTTCCTTCCCTGGCCCCTGCAATGTCTCAGGCTCTTCAAGATTGAGGTGATAAAGGGAGCAAAGACAAAGGTCAAAACAGGGTTAAGAGACCGGTAGTGTTGTTAGCTGGCTGTCTGGGTGAAACAGCTGTCCCTGTGCTAAATCTTTCTTTTGTGGATAATATGGGCTGTTTGGAACCCCATTGACAGAAGTCTCCCATCTGCAGCTTCTGGACTGTATCTCCACCCATCTTCTTGCTTTAGGACAGGAATTGGCAAACTACAGCTCATGGGCCAAATCCAGCCTGCCACCTGTTTTTGTGTGACCCACAAGCTAAGAATGATCCTTAAACAGTTGGGAAAAAAATCAAAGAATATTTTGTGACATAGAAAAATTATGTGACGTAGGCATTTCAGTTTCCATAAAGTTTCATTGGAATATAGCCCTGCTCATTGTTTGCATATAGCTCTCAAATGTTTTCATTAGGGGAGTCTAGGAATTAATGAGTTTATGCATTTGTCAAAATCATAGAACCTAAGGCACAGAGGTGAACCATAATTATGCAATTTTTTTTTTTTTTTTTTTTTAAATTTTGGAGGGTGAGAGATCTTAGAATGGACTGCAGAGTGACAAAAACACTTAAATTGTTGCTTTTTGCTTCCATATTTCTAAGTAAAAACGCTGGTACCATTTTGTTATTTTCCAGTAGTCTGCTATGGATTTAACTGACATGTGCACACTCTTCACCTCCTCCCATCCTTCCCATGCATGTATCTCTCTTTTTTGTTGAATTACTGTCTGATTTATCACTCTTACCACAATTCACAAGTGAGCCAAACAGAACTATGATTGCATTTCCTTTGCTGTACAGCTTTTTGTTTTTCTGAAGTTAATAATTGTGTTTTGTTTGCTTAGATTTGGTCTGTACTGATCACTCTTTCATCCAAACTTTCACAGACCTAGAAAATCTTTTCCAGATGTGCTCAAGCACACCCAATATTTTGTCAGTTTTGTTGGCTCACTTGTGTTTTGGGGACTTCCCTTTATCATTTTTCTGGAAATTTCCTTCCCCTTTTTGTTGGGTCCCCATTCCACATATTCCTCTTTCAGGGTTTACTCCCTTGGCAGGGACAACAGGTCAGTGACTGAGGGCATGGGCCCTGGAGCCCACTTGCCTGGGTTCAAATCCTGACACCTGGATGTGTAACCTTGGCAAGTTACTTACTCTCTACGCCTGAGTTTCCAGTCTGAAGGATGGGCATAATTTATCCACTTCAAAGGGTGGTTTTAAACAGTAGAGGAGTAAATACATATAAAAGGCCTGTGCATGTAGTAAGCACTCTGTAAATACTTGCTATTTTTGTTCCTGGTAGTGGCGGAGCCCATCCATCCTTCCAAAAACAGGTATACCTTCTTGAAAACAGAGTACACGAGAAGAAATTTTATGTCATTTCTTGGAAATACATTGCTTTCTCTTTACATATCATTTAGCTGGGTTTGTAATTCTAAGTTACAAATGATTCTCTTAGAATTTTAAAGGCATGCTTTATTGTGATAGAGTTCTGTGCATTGTATTGGGCACTCAGGCTAGAAACTCAAGTCCTTCATAATCAGGAAAGTTTTCTCATTTATTTGACAAATTTCATCCCTCTGGTTTTCTGTTCTCTGTTGTCTCTTGTTTTCCTTCTCACTGTTTTTTCTTTCTTTTCTGTGAGATTTTCTCCATTTGTTCTTTTACCTTTCTCTTACCATGTGTTTAATTGTTATAAACACTATCTTACTCTCTGAATGTCTTTTTAAAGTCTCCCTGGACAAAGTATTTGCTGTTGCTGGGCATATTGATCATAGTATTTTTGTGAAGTTTTTGTTTTGTTTTGCTCACTGCATTGCTGCTACTTTGTTCCTTTTTCTGCGTGTTTTTGATTTCTAATTTTACACATTCTCAAGTGTCCGGAGGTGGTTAACCTGCTTACATTTCCAAGTGAGACACTAAAAGCTGACTGGAAGATGTTCGTACACGGGTAGAGCCCCTTTGGTGGGCTTCAGTGTTGGGTGATCAGGCAGGAAGGAATCGGTCATATTTTGTTGGGGGCACCCTATGTCAGTATTCGTAAGACCATAGAGAGTGCAAGTGTTCGAAAATACGTTTGTTAAAAATAACTTAAACATTTGTGATGAGCACTAGGCGTTCTATGGGAGTGTTGAATCAACTATATGGCGCATCTGAAACTTATATTAACGCTGTACGTTAACTGGGATTTAAATAAAAACTTAACAAAATATAAAATAAACATTATTAAAAGTTTTTAAAAAGTGGGAACAACAAAAATAAGATGCTATCCAGAAGGGCTTGGCACAACTTGTAAAAGAACCAAATGGAGCTTTTAGACATTATTCTGTTTTCTAGAGAGGAATTTTGCATCTAGTCTCTTGCCATGGCATATATAATTCTGGTTGGTAGCTCATCTGAAAGCTCAGCTAGGGAAAGGAGGAGTGTCACATTGTTCAGTGTGCTGACTTGGTATTTATCTCTTTGTTTATTATTGTGGCAAAATACGCTTCACATAAAATTTACCATCCTAATCATTTTTAAGTGTACAAGTTAGTAGTGTTACATACATTCACATCGTGGGGCACCTGGGTGGCTCAGTCGGTTCAGCCTCCGACTTCGGCTCAGATAGTGATCTCAGGGCTCGTCAGTTCCAGCCCCGCATCGGGCTTTCTGCTGTCAGCGCAGAGCCCGCTTTGGATCCTCAGTCTCCCTTTCTCTCTGCCCCTCCCCACCACATGCATGTGCAGGTGCGTATGCGCTCGCTCGCTCTCTCTCAAAAATAAACATTAAAAAAAAAATCTTCAGATACATTCACTTTGTTGTACAGTCTCCAGAACTCTTTTTATCTTGCAAAACTTAAACTCTGTACCCATTAAAAAATAATTCTCCATTTCCCTTCCCATAGCCCCTAGCAACCACCGTTCTACTATCTGTGAATTTGACTCCTGTAGGTATCTCATATAAGTATAGTCATGAATTATTTGCCTTTTTGTGACCGGTTTATTTCACTTAGCATAATGTCCTCAAGGTGGTTAGCTGTAGCATGTGTCAAGGTATCTTTTTGAGGCTGAAAAATATTCCCTTGTATGAATATACCACATTTTGTTTATCCATTCGTTGATGGATATTTATGTTGCTTCCACCTTTTGGCTGTCGTGAATAATGCTGCTATAAACACGGGTGTACAAATAATCTCTTCAAGATCCTGCTTTCATTTATTTTCAGTATATACCCAGCGGTGGAATTGCTGGATCATGACAATTCTATGTTTACTTTTATAATACGATCCTGGGGCACCTGGGGGGCTCAGTCAGTTGAGTGTCCAACTTCGGCTCAGGTCATGATCTCACGGTGCATGAGGTCGAGCCCCATGCACAACTTGTAAAAGAACCAAATGGAGCTTTTAGAAATTATTCTATTTTCTAGAGAGGAATTTTGCATCTAGTGCATCTGTGCTGACCGCTCAGAGCCTGGAGCTTGCTTCGCATTCTCTCTCTGTCTCCCTCTCTCTCTCTCTCTGTCCCCCTCTCTCTCTGTCCTTTCCCTGCTCATGCTCTGTCCCACTCTCTCTCTCTCTCTCTCTCTCTCTCTCTGTCTCTCTCAAAAATAAATAAACATTAAAAATTTTTTTTATAATACCGTCCTAATGAGTGTGAGGTGGTATCTCATGGTGCTTTTGATTTGTATTTCCCTAATGATTAGTGATGTTGAGCATCTTTTCTTGTATTTAGTGGCCATTTGTGTACCATTCATGGAGAAATATCCAGGTCCTTTGTCAACTATTTAGGATTTTAGTCCTTTTGGTGTTGATTTGTGTAGGAATTCTTTATGTGTTCTGGATGTTAACCTTGTACCACATACTTGCAGATTTTTTCCCATTCCATAGATTTTTCATTTTGTCGGTTGTATCCTTTAATGTGCAGAAGTTTTAAATTCTGATACAGTACAATTGATTTTTTTGTTTCCTGTGCTTTTGGTGTCCTATCCAAGATCCAAATCCAGTGTCCTGAAACTCTTCCCCTGTGCTTTCTTCTAAGAATTTTATAGTTTTAACTCTTTATGTTAGATCTTTGATCCATTTTAATTTCCCCCCCTGTATGATGTGAGGTAACGTGCAACTTGATTCTTTTGTGTGTAGATATCTAGCTTTCCCAGCACTGTTTATTGAAAAGACTGTCCCTTCCCCATTGAGTGGTCTTTATACGCTTGTGGAAGATCATTTGGCCATAGATGTGAGGGGTTTTTTTCTGGGCTGTCTGCTGACTTGCCTTTAACCCACCTATGTTCGTTGTCTCTGAGCTGCCATCATCACTTGCTCCAGAAAACAGACTGCCCGCTTTCTGCTGGGTTGCTTAGAGTAGTTGCAGGATGAAAGAAAGAACGGGGGTGGGGGGTGGGGGGAGTCTTTGCTGTTTCTTATTCTCCTTCTCTTTCTTTTTCTTCTATGTTTGTTTATTTTGAGAGAGAGAGAGAGAGGCCGTGCACAAGCAGGGGAGGGGCAGAGAGAGAGAATCCCAAGCAGGCTCCGCACTGTCAGCGCAGAGCCAGCCCACTATCGGGCTCCAACCCACGAACCGAACCGTGAGATCATGACTTGAGCCAAAGTCAGACGGTTAACTGACTGAGCCACCCATGCGCCCCAAACCTGTCTTGTTTTCATACAGCCTCTGGTACCTTTGACTTCAGAGCCACAAAAGTCTAATTCCTGAGGCTTTCTGGAGTTGTGCCAAGGTTCCTTCCTGGTCTGCTTCTTGTTTTGTTTCCCCTATCCTACAGGTTTCAGACTTCGCTCTTTACAGGCTATTAAATCAGTGTCATTATCCAAACCACGGACTATTCTATGTACTATTATCCATCATTTCTCTGACTGTTTCTGTTCTTCTGGGTTTATTCCCTTTTTTCCTCCCTTCATGACAGAGCAATTTCAGTTGGGAGCCTAAGTGAACACTCTATGTGTTCAGGCTTCCAAAATGTTTTATATATTTAACTGATTTTTTAAATTTGTGACTGTTGATGCTAATTTTTTTTAACGTTTATTTATTTTTGAGAGAGAGAGAGAGAGACAGACAGACAGACAGAGTGCGAGTGGGGGGAGGGCAGAGAGACAGGGAGACAGAATCCGAAGCAGGCTCTAGTCTCTGAGCTGTCAGCACAGAACCCGACGAGGGGCTTGAACTCACAAAACGCGAGATTATGACTTGAGCCAAAGACTGACACTTAAGGACTGAGCCACCCAGGCGCCCTGATTCTAAAAGTTATATTGATTCTTTAAAAAATCTGGGTGGTCTTCAGAGCATCTTGGTTTTTTGTGCGTGTTTCCTACTGTTTGGGGGTGGGGGTGATGTCTAGTACTAGTATATCTTGCCTGCTAACATTTTCTCCTGGTGGGTTGTTCCCTTAAATGTTATTTTAGATTGTGTACTCAAAATACTCCCCTAAATAATGACGTAGGGAATCGTGTGCTGTCAGATTGAGGCTGTGTCTCCGTAGTGGTTCTGCAGGTTATATAAATTGAAACACTTAACCCAAGGGAAGGCATGCCTCTTTTTACAGAACTTCGTGTTACACTTTTTTTTTTTAAGCATCCAGATCCAAACAGACAAGCTTCCCATTAAGCAGATTCCCACCCCTCCTCTGCTAATGGAGGGGAAGAGGAGTGGGGAGAGGGGCATTTACTTCCAAATCTATCTCTGAGTCACAATTAAAACCAAAACCTTTGTATTCCAGTCACTCATTGCATCCTCATTATCAAATCTTATTTTTAATTCCTTCTTTACTTGAAGCCATTAAGGATTTTCCTCATTTTTATTTTTATATGAGCTCAGTTGTGTCGTTAAGGAATACTTAACTTTTTTTTAAAGAACTCACACAGTGCTTACTATGTTTCTGTTGGTCTCCTGAGCGTTTTACAAATATTAAGTTCCTTAATATTCTTAACAGCCTGGTAAGCTGATATGATTGTCATCCTCGTTATTGTAGATGACAGAACTTGAGGCACAGAGGTTAAGCTTCTTGCCCAAGATCACACACCTAGTTAAGCATACTCTGTTCTACGTGTCAGCGCGCGTGTGCGTGTGCGTGCGTGTGTGTGTGTGTGTGTGTGTGTGTGTGCGTGTGCGTGTGTGCGTCTATCTATTACTGCTTTGGCTGCCCCAGGGTGTTTTTCCCCCCTCCTAGCTAATGACATGTTCTCAACATAGAGTTGAGAATTAAGAATAGGTGAGGGGCGCCTAGCTGGCTCAGTTGGTTAAGCATCTGACTCTTCATTTCGGCTCAGGTCACGATCTCATAGTTTGAGCTTCGCGTTGGGCTGTGTGCTGACAGTGCAGAGCCTGCTTGGGATTCTCTCTCCCTATCTCTCCTTCCCTTCCCCCACCTGCATATTTGCTGTCTCGCTCCCTCTCTCTCAAAATAAATAAATAGACATTAAAAAAATTTTTTTAAAGAATAGCTGAAAATAATTGCTTATGTTTAGAGATCCAGAAAGCCACTGTTTGCTATTCATTATTTCTTACTGATGCCGCCTTTGCTTTGCTCTCCTGGGATTCTTGCTCAAGAACGATGTGTGCTGTGTCAGTTTGGAACTGATGTGTAGGCTGAAGACATTACATGAAAATTGACATTACCACTATCACATTCTGTTCATACATCTAAAATTCAAAATGTACCATTTCTAACTCCAGACTTCACGTCTAACAGAATGTATAAAATAGAGCAAAGATAAATGCTCTAAGGGATTTTGGTGGTTAATTAATCCTCTCTTTTGGTAGTGGTTTCACACTCTAAAGCCCTGCCCCTTTATAAAATTAGAACAGGTGACGACTGTACCGTTCTTCTGTAACTGGTAGCCTGGTAATTGCTCAGGGGGAGGGGCTGGGATGTGAAGAGCCTCCTGATGGCTGGTCCTGGCACGGTCCTCAGGTAGATTAATTTGAGAAAAGGTCTCTTGTGCAGGGTGAAGATCTGGAAATTGATTTTTATTAAAAACTCGTTGTAACGTATGCTGTAGAAGGTCTGAGTTACTTGCATTCCACATTACATGAATGTGTGCCCTGCTCCCGTCTGAAGACTGCTCTTCTACAGAATTTCATTTCTCACATGTGTACTTCAGGCTGATGGTGAATGAATGCTTGGGGATTGTTTAAAGTCTAGTGCAGACAGAGAAAAAGTCGACCTCTTTCTGACACCTTGTGGCAGCAGCTGAACACTGCAAACACAGCTGGTTTGAAGTATAATCTCATCCCATTTCCAGAGCTCTTCATCTTAAATAAAGTGTCCACTCTCTTTTTTTCCTTTAAATGTGAGCTGATCTGTTTAAAAGGAACATAAAATACCCATTGCATGGAAATTCTCTGCATGTTGAAATTTTCCAGCCTCGGCCTTTCAAAGCCGCTTGTACATTTTTATACATTTGATATCTGTATTTCTAAGGAATTTTGGAGAATCCTCTATAGCATGAGGTTGATTGGTGTAGTCTTCTCTACTGTATTACTGTGAATAAAATCAGACCTAAAATCCTTGGAAATCAGTAACGTTTGTTTCACTTGAACTTCTTTTGACATTCTGTAAAAATGGTTGATAAATGTATATTACTCCACTCCTGCAGTTTTAACTGTAATGAACTTGGAGTAAATATTAAGGTATCAAATATTGATTTTCCAAAAGACCACTAGAAAAGCCTGTTGATTAATGTGTGACGTTTATTTTTTTAAAAAATTTTATTACATTTATTTATTTTTGAGAGACAGAGTGAGACAGAGCACAAGTGAGGTAGGGGCAGAGAGAGAAGGAAACACAGAATCCAAAGCAGGCTCCAGGCTCTGAGCAAGCGTTCAAGCGCAGAGGTGGACGCAGGGCTCGAACCCACGAACCGTGGGATCGTGACTTGAGCCGAAGTCAGACACTTAACCGACTGAGCCACCCAGGTGCCCCTGTGAAGTTAAGTTTATTAAGCCTAACGCACTCAGGAGAAAACACCCCATTGGCAAGATCTTAGTTGTGTTTTCACAGTAATTTTGAGGTAAGTCTTGTAAGGGGGGTAACTTCTGATTGGGCAGTTTATGATATCATAGCTTTGGAACGGTGGACCCGAGGAGGCAAGAGTTTTGAGGCAAGTCTTGATGAGTGAACTATTTAGTAGTTTCACACAGCCTTCCAAGAATCTTATTTCTCGGTTACATCTTCCACGTATATCCTGAAGCAAGCAGCTATAAGTTTTACTTGGTCCCAGAATTGTTTAATACAGGGACAGGAAATTATATTGGTTTCTGTCTCAAAAGTAAGACTTGAATTAATTTACATGAATCATTGGTTTGTTTCAGCTTTGCCCGAAGTTTTTACATACAAATTCTACTAGTCACACTTGGCCATTCAGTGCAGTTGCTGAATTAATAGGTATGTAAAATTGACATTTCATGTATAATCTGTTGCTTGTAAGTGAAGTTTTAAAAAACTTTTCATTGCAAAATAATATGGAAATGTGCTGTTTAATAAAACAGATGGATCTTGAATGATAACCATTGGTAAAGGTTATCTAGTATAACAGCTATTCAAATCAATGTCAAATTAATTGTTCCTCAACTTTCCCTGTATTAGTATTAAAATATTTTGCCAAATTCATAAAACATGTTGAAAGTAGTATAATTATGATTATAAAAGAAATTGATCTATTGCAAAAATGGGAATGGTGGTTTTTAATAGTTGGAAATATGTGTAACAAGGGTTTTTCTGATGTTAGCAAGTAGGGGGATTAATGTTACGCTTGATTTGTGATAATAAGTTATTGTTTCCTCCAATAGAACGATTGGGTATAGAATTGTATTTTAATAGTGTTTTAATGAGCAGGAGAAAAGAGGCACGACTGGGATCACATTTGCATGATGGGTCATGATTTTTTCCTCTGGAAGATTCATGCAGGAGAGTGTTTTTCCTGAAGTGGCTGATTAAAAAGATTATTTTATTTTAATTGTAGGCTCCCTTATGGAAGGATAGTTTGAGAACCATTATTTGTGTTTAGTCCTAAAGATTTCAAAATACACCTCAGAAAGTAATTTTAGTCAGGGATATTCCGGTGGAACTTAGTTTGAAAGCTGACGTTATTACTGCTTCTGTTGACATTTTTTTTCACCTTTCTTTCCTTTCCTTTTCTCTTTCTTTCTTTCTTTCTTTCTTTCTTTCTTTCTCTCTTTCTTTCTTTCTCTCTCTCTCCCTTTCTCTTTCTTTCTTTCTTTCTTTCTTTCTTTCTTTCTTTCTTTCTTTCATATTCCTTCCTCCTTCCCTATTCTGAGACAAACAAGAGTGTTTGCTAAACAAGAGTGTTAAGTGAAGATCTGTACAGAGATCATAGAAATATAAAAGCCACCAGAAACTTTGGTTAGATTGAGAGGGCCACAATTTGAACAACGGTGTCGAAGGCGAACCTTCATCTATGTGCCCAGTTTAGCAGAAAACATCACTGCTTTCCAATTTATTCAGTAACTCGTGGCATCCCCTCCGCCTCAACGTGTAGTGCTGGTTGACGCTCAGCTCTCAGCTTCTCACTCGATAGCCGGGCTGGTTCTTCGGACAGAAGAAGACCTCCCTGTCTTGATCATCGATTTGGCGCGGTGATTCTTCCTGTTTGTACTTTTTCGGTACAGTCGGTACCAATCTTTGTTCTCTGTGTAACAAATGGAGGGCTTTGGAGAGAGTTAACTCTGTATTGATCGGTGAATGAGTCACGTACAGCAAGGTACGGTTTAGGGTCGTGTTTTCGAGTCTTAGGA
The DNA here is from genome assembly GCF_046562875.1 of Panthera onca. Lineage (NCBI taxonomy): Eukaryota > Metazoa > Chordata > Mammalia > Carnivora > Felidae > Panthera > Panthera onca. The sequence continues at coordinate 9,136,929 of NC_138347.1, read as the reverse complement.
GTTCCCTAAGCATTGCGGTTTTTAAAAATTTTGAAAAATAGATTGCCTGTTAAAGGCTTTTACTGAACTGATTGTTCTTTCAAAATGCAAAGTTAGAGTTTCTCAAAACTTTTGTTTCTCAGATAATGCTTATGATCCCGATGTGAACGCTAAACAGATATGGATTGACAAAACGGTGATAAATGACCATATATGCTTGACATTCACTGATAATGGGAATGGTATGACTTCAGATAAATTACACAAAATGCTAAGGTATGTCAAAGTGTCACATTTCTTGAAAACCTTGCTTTTACCCAGGGGTTTCCGGTGTCATACTTAATCGCCTGTAGTTTTTGTTTTTTAAACACACGTGGTACCCACAGTGCCCTGTGTGCTCTCAAGTCTTCCCATCATCTTCTGCTGATTATTAGACAAGCCCTACCATCCTCCCCCTCCCCCACCACGTCTGACTTACCTAAAATTCCACCATTCCTTTAGAGTGGTAACACTGATGGCAGTTATTTACAGTCTAGCGTTAATTAGTTTTAGCCAGTATTGCCAATAAAATGCCACTTTTGGTGGGGAGTAATTTTAAAGGGATTCAGAGTGTAAGGAAGCAAGATAAAATAGTCACAAAGCCTTGGGCTCTAGGGTCGTAGACTAGGATGTCAGTATGCAGCCAAATGTGCCTGAAAGGGAAACTGAGGTATGTAGTCCAGGTATACAGAGTAGAGAAATGTGGCAGCCAAGCCCTTTCCGCTGTCTCTCAGATACATGTTGCGTTGCCAGAAACTCCACTTGGCACCGTTAGTAATCATACCGCAGTGGGCTTGCTCACATTCAGAAAATCGTTCACATTTAGACATATCTAAAATATCGTGGGGTGAAATCTCAAGGGTCCCAGGAGCCCACCTGAGAACTCAGCCGTTGGGACAGGGTGTGCCAGGCAAGGAGCTCCTCCTGGTTCAGCGTGTGTCACCCTTATGCCCTGCAGCGTGGGTTTAGTTTTCTTCTTTTCAAAGATGGGGAAACACCTCAAAATGCAACTAGAAAGGCTGAGTCTGACATTTATACCCAGGTTTTTTACTTGATGTTACAGGTTTTGAATTAAGAAAATGAAGATTATACGTACTTATTTTAAAAATCCTTTTTGTTTTCTTTTTAGCTTTGGCTTCAGTGACAAAGTCACCATGAATGGTCACGTCCCAGTTGGCTTGTATGGGAATGGCTTCAAGTCAGGTTCTATGCGTTTGGGTAAAGATGCAATTGTATTTACCAAAAACGGAGAAAGCATGAGTGTGGGCTTCTTGTCTCAGACCTACTTGGAAGTCATAAAAGCAGAACATGTTGTTGTCCCAATTGTGGCATTCAACAAACACCATATCCTTTTGATTTTGAAATAGAAACTGTGGAGAAACTCTGAAGAAATATTGTGAACCATTCCCTCCTTTTGCCCTCCTCTCGATTCTCATTTTTCAATCACAGTGTGCATTGTAGCTCTTGTTCCAGCCTCTTAACATCTGAGGCAGCCCTTTGTCCCTTTCTCTCTTCCGTTGGAATTGTGCCTTAGAAACCCCTAACGCAAGGTGGCTGTGTTCTGTGTGCAGCTTCCTGTAGCTCTCCTCTGTATTTCAGTTGTATCATGTCTAATAAGATGTGTGGTCTGCCTTGAAATTTCCCCTAATGACCATGAGAAGCAAGATATCTGTAGGAAAATGTCCTCTGTGTCTTTATAAAACACATTCAGATATTAGGAACTATGAAATTAGGAATCATAATAAACTTGCTTCTACTTCATCTTTCTTGGGGTTCATCTGAAATCAGACTGTAGTTTCAAAACTTAGATATTAATTTAGGAAATAGTTTTTTGTTGTTGTCGTTACCGAAATTTGAGTTCGCATACTTCAATTGTGAAAAATATGTTGTTGTTCTAAGTCTTTAACTTAGGATATACGACAGATGATAAATTTAGCAGAATCCAAAGCAAGCCTTGCAGCAATTCTGGAACATTCTCTGTTTTCTACGGAACAGAAATTACTGGCAGAACTTGATGCTATTATGGGTAAGAAGGGGACAAGGATCATCATTTGGAACCTTAGAAGGTAAATATCGACCTGAACCAGTGATTACGTGTGTGGGAGGTGAACTGTTTGTGCAAAAATAGTTGTGTTCTATTGATCCATGGTCGTACAGAATAGAAATACTTGGGAAGGTACTCATTTTTTGGCATAGGTCATGATTTGTCTTTTCCATGGGTGTTTTATTGAGGCCACTTTGGCTTCAACTCGAGGTAATTTCATATTATTAAAACTAGATTTCCTAGCCCTGCATATTCAGTATCCAGAGAGGCCAATTCTCACTTTCTGTTATTCTGTCCCTCTCCTCAAAAAGAAACAAACAAAAGAAATGGGAAGATAATATCTCACCTGACGAGCCCCGACCTGTGTAAGTTAGGTAGAGAAGTCTTTGTCTGTGACTTAAAGCTAATCATGACTTAACAGCTGGTGACAAAAGTAATGTGGATGAGGCCTCTGGATTGTTAAGGTTTTGTATCCTTGTGAGGATAAAATCATTTGCAAATAAGATTTTTTTAAAACTTTGGATGAATGTGTTAATGTTGATACCTAGACACATAGAATGATATGAATAAAGTACAAATTGAGTGGTAAGCCTAAAATACTTTCACTTTAAATCTTTTCTGATCTCCCGTATTCCCCTTTTTCTTGCTTTTTCTTTCATGCCCCTCCCATCCTCACTCCCCTCTTTTTTTTTAATTTACACTTTTTATTTTGAGATACTTGTACATTCCTGTGCATAAATAATGGACCTCATGTACCCTTCATCCAGTTTCCCCCAGTGGCAGCATCTTGCAAAACTGTAGTGCAGTAGTGTTGATAATGACATTGGTAGAGTCAAGATACGGGACATTTTCATCACCACAGTGATCTCTCATGTTGGCCTTTTGTATCCACACCCACTCCCTCCTTAATCCCTGACAACCTCTAACACGTCTTCCGTTTCTGTAACTTTGTCATTTCGAGAATGTCCTATGAATAGAATCCTACAGTGTGAAACCTTTTGGGATTGGCTTTTTTCATTCATCCTATTACTCTGGAGATGCATCTGGGTTCTTGTGTGTGTCAGTAATTTGCTCCCTTTTCCTTGCTGAGTAGTGTTGTACTGTGTACGTGGACCACTGTGTTTAACCATTCACTAGTTAAAGCACATCTGGATTTTTACCATTTTGGGTTATTACAAATACAGCTGTAAACATTTATGCACAGGTTTTCATGGAATGTAATCTTCCTTTTTCCAGGGTAAATGCTCAGGAGTGTAATTGCTGGCTCATATGGTAGTTGCCTGTTTAGTTTTTTAAGAAACTGCCAGAATGTTTTTGGAGTGGCTCTACCATTTGACATTCCCACCAGCAGTGTGAGAGTGAATACAGTTTTTCTGCATCTTTCTGGATTCCTGTTCTTTCATTTTTCCCTTGCTTTTGTCTCCCTCCCCCCCCCCCCACCCCCCAACCAGGACATCTACCGTGGGTAGGCGTTTTGTTTTGTTAGCAGTGTATTTGCTTATCTTGCCGTGAAGGTAAAATTTACCTCCTTCAAAAAATTGTTTTTATAGCTACAAAAGCGCAACAGAGTTTGATTTTGATAAGGATAAATATGACATCCGAATTCCTGAAGATTTGGATGAGACAACAGGGAAGAAGGGGTACAAGAAACAAGAAAGGATGGACCAAATTGCCCCTGAGAGTGACTATTCCCTGAGGGTATGTATTCACCTCTTTCTGGACATGGGAGAATCAGCAAATGATGGAAATTCCATTTTCTGCTTATGTTATAAATGCTGTCAGTGAAAGTATCTCAGAACCAATTTATTTAACTTTTCATGAGCGCATTGGTGCTTGTATTTTGCTCAGAAAATGGTTTTTTAATTGCAAAGTCATTGGGTCTAATAGCACTTGCAGTTCTTTCACTGTGTGGTTACATTACTTGAATTAGGAATCCTAGAATCAGTATGTCCTATGATAGCCATAGTGATTGATTCCAGCAAAGATACCGATTGTTTTTTAAATTTAAAACGTCCTAGAACACACATACACACAGCTTAATTTACATCCAAAAGCAGTAAATTATTTATAGACTACAGATCCTATGTATTAATACGGTTTTGTGATAAATACCTTTGACATTAGACCTAGAAATGAATATGTTTTTAAGATTGAAGAAATTAATAATCAAATAACAGTAGGATATAAAAAGAATTTTTTTTTTATTCGCTGTCGTGATAAGACATATAATACTGACTTTTCCCTTGACCTTTTGTGCTGAGATTATTCCGTAACCCCAAGCTGAGGATACATTTGACATTTACAGGTTTACCATGTAACTTTTGGAGATCTTAACAGTTACAATGGAAGATATTTAAGTATTCCTTGATATACCCCAAAACATTATTGAAGTATGAAAATCTTGCTCACTTAGGAAACAGGTCCAGAGGCAGTCAGAGTAGATGGTGTGGCTCAGGTCATGATCTCAAGGTCATGGGATCTAAGCCCTGTGTTGGCACAGAGCCTGCTTGGGATTCTCTTTCTTCTTCTCCCTCTCCCTTTCCTTCTCCCTCTCCCTTTCTTCCCTCTCCCACTTGCGAGTTCTCTCTCTCTTAAAAAAAAAAAAGAATTGAAAATGGGTGCCTGGCCTGGTTCAGTTGGAAGAGCATGCAACTCTTGATCTCAAGGGTCGTGAGTTCAAGCCCCACATTGGGTATAGCGATTAGATAGATAGATAGACAAACTAACTTAAAAAAAAAAATTGAAAACACATTTAGATTCCTGCTGATTGTTACAACTCAATTTTGAAAAAAATACTAAGCTTATTTACTCAGCATAAGTGTTGGTATATTATTTATGATATTTTCCTTTTGAAGTATATAATAGACTCTTTTGTCTGTATTAGATTTTTTGTCATTTTTGCCTAAATAAAATTTATTGCTACTTTTAAAATATAATAGCAATCAGGGCACCTGGGTGTCTCAGTTGGTTGAGTGTCCGACTTCCACTCAGGTCATGATCTCACACTTTGTGGGTTTGAGCCCTGTGTTGGGCTCTGTGCTGACACCTCAGAGCCTGGAGCCTGCTTAGGCTTCTGTGTCTCGCTCTCTCTGCCCCTCTCTTGCTTGTGCACTCACTCGCTCTCTGTCTCTCTCTCAAAAATAAATAAACATTAAGAAAGAAAATTTAAAAAATAGTAAATAAAATATAATAGCAATAGGGGTGCCTTGGTAGCTCAGTCAGTTAAGCAACTGACTTTGGCTCAGGTCATGGTCTCACGATTGGTGGGTTTGAGTCCCATGTCGGGCTCGGTGCTGACAGCTCAGCCTACTTTGGATTCTGTGTCTCCCTTTCTCTGCCCCGCGCTTGTTCGCTTTCTTTCTTTCTCAAAAATAAACATTAACAAAAATTAAAATGTATAGCAATATATATATTTGACAGAAGAGTCAGAAAATATAGTCCCTTTTTTTGTACATATGTGCATTAAAAAAAATTAAAATGAGATCATACCACATACGCCGTTTTGTAACTTTTTGAAAAGTTTATTTGCAATTTAATATGGCATTTGTATAGGTCAATAGATTGTTTTCTGCACACCATTTCTCTGGCTTTAGTATATTGAGTTTCATTTTTAAAGAAGAGCAATCAAATGTTAACCAATAACAGCTTTATAGTCTGTATTGTTGAAGAGTTCATGGGTCCTTTATCAAAGCGAGGTCATAGCTTTCTTTCTAAATACATATATCAGTAAAGTTGAACACCTTTGTGGGTAATTATTTGGAAAAGACAGATATTATTGTGTGTCTTTGCAGGCTTACTGCAGTATATTGTATCTAAAGCCAAGAATGCAGATAATATTACGTGGACAGAAGGTGAAGACACAGCTGGTTTCAAAGAGTCTTGCCTACATTGAACGTGATGTTTATCGACCCAAGTTTTTAGTATCCTTTATCTTCCTTTTTATGACGCCATATAAAGACACATTAATAAAGTGTATTCCTCTTCCCCCTTTCTCCTTTTATTCTGGTATGGAGTCCTCTCCAACTTTGCCCTTTTTTATGCACTTTGGGATTCATTAAAAAATGACTTAGAAAGGATGATTTGAAGGAAGTGAGGTGGCATGTTCAGAATTTTCCTTAACATTTAAGACTAAAACAGTGAGAATTACATTTGGATTCAACTGCAGAAATAAAGACCATTATGGGATAATGATGTATCACAGAAATAGACTCATCAAAGCTTATGAAAAAGTTGGATGTCAGTTAAGGGTAAGCTGTAGATCTGAAAATATCTTTTATAAAGTTAAAATACCATGTTACTGGGTCAAATGTGAAATAACATGCTTTGTGTAATAACTTTTAAGTGTCAATGTGTTTAATGATGTTGGTATGGCACTTGAACTTAAAATACTTTTGCATTTCCCATTTGGTCCAAATAATCTTACGAGGGGGACAGAATATTTTATCTCTGTTTTACAGTTGAGGAAATTGGGGCCAATAAGTTAGGTAACTTGCCCAGACCTAAAATGAGTATGGATCTTAGGCCCGAATGCAGATCTTTTGACTGCATCTGGATATGGATCTGTGATTATTTCTGGGATGAAATTGGTTTTATTTAGTCCTGACTCAATAGCCAGAAAAACAGGATCATATAGGTGAGTACTTCTCTGGAGTTAATTCCTAAATATATTAGGCCTTCCTCCTAAACCACTTCCGTTGTTGTAGAATTCAATTTAGGTTGATGAACATTACCCACACTATGCTTGTTTGTTCATCCTTAAACATGTTTTCACAGAAAGGTTTTTTGGGGGTATATGTGTTAAGGATTGAGTGATAAGTTCTGAAAATCAAGTTTGTTAAAGGTTTTGTGTCTAGGCATATTTTGTTTTCCAGTTCTATGGTTTTCATTTTCCGTTCATCTTATTTCATTCTAAATTCTTTGTAGAATGATGTGAGCTCTACACAGTATAATAGTGTGGGTTTATCTTCAATATTATGTAGTAAGGGTTGTAACTCTGTTACATGTTTTACATCGACACAAGTCCCGAATATAGCATTTTTGCAAAAGTAAATAAACTTTGTTGGGCTCTTCTTGGTAACCACTAATTTCAGTCAAAAAATAAATGTAGAGGGGCGCCTGGGTGGCTCAGTCAGTTAAGCATCCAACTCTTGGTTTTGGCTCAGGTCATGATCTCATGGTTCATGGGATTGAGCCCCTTGTTGGGCTCTGTGTTGGAGCCTGCTTGGAATTTTCTCTCTCTCCCCCCCTCCCTCTCTGTGCCCCTCCCCCAGCTCATGCTCTCTCATTCTCAAAGAAATAAAACATTAAAAAATAAATAAATACAGAAATATGGCAACCATGATATGCAGTATCAATCACATTTAAAAAACTAATTTTCATTTATAATCCAACTAGTAATTTTCAACAGAAGTATTCTATAATTAAAGTCACTAAATTTCACTGGTAATTGGAAATTCATTTTTGGTAATAAGCCTTATTTCTCAGGTGCTTTGGTTTTCAAAATAAACCGTGTATCTGTGACAGAATATTAATTATTTTTTTCTTTTATCATTGATGAAATGACCAAAGTAAGGTACACAGCCCATTTTTCCAACCCAATTATGTTTGCATTGTGTATAATTTCTGGTTAAGCTTGACCTGGTAAAAAAATAGGCTTTTACAGCCAACTTTTATTTTTCTCTACCAGGTGATGGATTTGCCTATAGTATTTGCATTCTTTGAACTCAATAAACAGTTTTTAAAAAGGTGTCAGATATTTGATAGGATTTGCCATGCTAGATGATCAGAATAAAAAGATGATAAGGTACAGAGCATGCTCTCAGAGCTCTTTCTGGTGAGGGGACTGTAGTACAAGTCAGAAGCATCAGAAGAAGCTTTCTGGAGAGCATGGTGATGGAGTCTTAGTTGATGTTATTGTGTTGAAAGTCTGGCAAGGGTTTCCCAGGCAGAGAAAAATATCTGCCCAGGAAGGGAAAGAGGCTTCTGAGAACATGACCTCATTAAGGGAGTAGTTTGCTCTGCCTGGGGGCAGATGTTAGGTCGCGAGAGTAATGGGAGAGAGGCAAGAAGATGAGGCTCGAAAGGAGGCAAACAGGACCCACACATTGAAGGCTATTGTGGTTTACTGATCGAATGAGACAAACCACTGATGGTTTTGGTAGAGTGGGATTATGGTTAGTTTTGCATGGTTTCTTCTATAGTTGCTCTGTTTATGAACATTTTCGCTACGTAAGTTATATATTCTTCCACTTTTTCCTTTTGTCGACTCTGCTACAATTGTGAGTAAAATACACTTGCTGATCACACATAGGTAATCAGAATATGTGACTCATATACTCTGAGTTCAATATTTTAGCTAGTAGCATTTTTAAAATAACTTGACTTCAACTGACCTAGGTTTTTATTCCATCACCATTAACAACCAGATGTGTAACTTTGGATAAATGATTTTAATTTTTATCTAGCAAACTTTTGGCATATTATTGCTAGAGTCTTGGCTAGTCTTTGTGGATATAGAAAGGAGTTAGTTGTGGTTTCTGCTGTGTAAGAAATACATCCCAGTAGAGGTGGTCTGTTTCTCTTGGATAAAATTGGGGGTAATACTTGTCTAAATGGATATTTGACAACAGTGAAAGTGTTTTGGAGGAAGGCTCTAATATATTTGGGAATTAACTTCTAGAAAAGTAAAATTATCTACGAGACACTACTTTTCAATTGAAATTTTCTACGAATCATGACATAAAATGTAGAAAAATGTTTCGTACAAATTGTAAATCCTTGTGGAAGGGTAATCATGTTGAGTATCATGTCTTATGCTTACAACACTGATTTTATTTTCTTTTTCAGGCAAACAACATGGGTGTTGGAGTGGTGGGAATTATAGAGTGTAATTTCCTAAAGCCAACTCATAATAAACAAGATTTTGACTATACTAATGAGTACAGGTATGTTACCTATTTAAGTTACCGGTTTTTTACAGTTTTAGAAATACTGTCATAATTTTTCCTTAGCTGAAATTTTTTTTTTTTCTGTCTTGTGGATGTTTTTATAGCATAGAACTTTAAGAAAATTGGTAGGTGAGAGGCATGGATGGAAAACACATTTAACCATCTTCTCCCATCCTAGGAATTGTATTCTACTCCATCACAAGTAGGAATACATTCTCTCCTATCTTTATTGATGAAGTATTTCTGAGCTTTGTGGAAAATATAGAGGGTGTGCTTGCTTTCTTGGTGTCAGCATTTATTATGTAATGTCCTGACACTTTGTGCTTATTAGTTGGGAACTTTAAGGTAATTTTGTCCTATGAGCCTTAGACAGAAATACTCTTATCTTTTAAGAATGGTTAGAAGCCATAGGATGAATATGACCATCAATGTGACTTATAACTTTAGGAAGCACAGTTTTCCTATTGAGCATATATAACGAATAGAATGTAAACATAGGAACATTTGTGATAAAGATAATGCAACAGGCCCTTTATTCAAATAAATGCAACAGAAATAAAACAACAGAGAAAGTGGAAGGAAGAAAATAATAAAGGTGAGAGCAAAATCAGTGAATTAGGAAACACACATAGAGAAAATCAATACACATTCAGAGTTCACTCCTGAGGCAGATCCTACTCCTGTTTTTTTTTAATGAGGATAATTTAATCTAAGGATTATTAACTAAGATAGTAGAGGGTGATTACCAGAAGGGGTAAAAGAGGACAACAGGTATCCAGAACTAGCAGATATGAAAGACGATTACCTCGTGGTTAGAAAAGAATAGACAATAAAGGAACTAGAACAGGACCCCCCCACCCCCCCCAACAGAGATTCAGACAAACACAGGAACAAGCTACCTGCCATGGTAAGAAACTTGATAGAAGGCCTGGCCAGCGCTGGTCTGTAGATGTGGTCCACTATTGCCAGAGGGTGTGGGTGTGCTGGAGCTGTTCTGTAGAGGAGACCTGTCTTTGCGCAAGGATGTGGGCACACTGGAACTGGTCTTTGTTGCTGGAGGTCGTGGGCTGCTGGGGGCAGAGCATAGCTAGAGAACACAGCTTAGAGCCCCTCTGGGGGGCCACTGGACTCTAGTCAAACAATAACACCGCATACCAGAACATGAAGAACATGTGTCCTGCTATCATCACCTAGCAAGTTCATTGCCCTGTTAATCCAGTTTAACATTTTTCGGGCTGCCGAAGGATAAATATTTATACCATCAAGTTTTAGAATCAGAAATCTGAGCAAAGAAGACTGGATTTGAAGCTGAGAGACAAGTTCATAACAGAAAAAATCAAAAAGCTCAAAGTTTGTTCTTTGATAAGAGTAGTAAAATCTATAAGCATCTGGCAATAAAAGGGAAAAAAAGAGAAAATAGCAATCATTACTATCAGAAATGAAAAGGAGGACATGACTACAGATCTATGGACACAAAAACATCAGAAGAATAATATGAACAATTACTCGCCATCTTAGATGAATCGGGTACATTCCTTTGAAATTGAATCAATTTTTAGAAAACTTACAACATACTATGAGGACACATAACTTTGTTAGTCAACTCATGAATATATTACAAGAAGGGAAATTTGTGTTGATTCCTCTCATTATCAAGATATAAAAATCTTAATTAAAATAATAGCAAATACCATCCAGTGATATATATAAAAAGAAAAATTAATACATTAAAACCAGTTGGAGTATATTCCGAGATGACATGGGTAGTTTTAATATTCCAAATCAATGCAGTTCATCACATTGATGTGAGAAAAGAAAACTCTCAGAGGTTATTTTCATAGCTAAGAAAAAGTACTTGATAAATCACAACACAAATTTGTAATTTAGAAAAAAAAAGGGACACTTACAAAACGATTAATGGAAGGGCATAGTAGCAATTAGGAGCATGTACACAGAACACCAAGCGTCATTCCTACTGGTGAATTATTGATAGCTTTACCCTTAAGGGTGAAGATGAGACAAGGGTATCTGCTATCCACCATTTTTGAATAATAAGGGAAGAAAAAGAAGTGAAAGTTACAAGGGTGGGAAAGGAAGAAATAAAACTTTCCTGTACAAGACAGTATTAAGTATATAGAAAGTCCAAAATAATCCACAGATTTAGAATTAATAAAGTAACAAGTTAAGTACTATGTAGTCTAGGGTTGCTGGATAAGAAGTATTCAGAAATGAGTGTATTTGTTTACCAATGACTAAAAACCAGAACGTGAAATTTTTAAAAAGTCCTACTAAGTATCAAAAAAATCAAGTACTTGATTTTGGGATAAATAAAATATGCAATATACACGTTGAAAACTATGAAATATTGTGGAGTAAAATTAAAGCCCTCAATGAGTAGATATACCAAGTTTACGAGTTGGAAGGCTGAATATTATAAAATGTCAGTTTTTCTCCAAAATAATTAAATATAATTCCAGTTTTTAAAAAAAATCCCTGCCAGTGTGTGTTGCTGTTGATATTAATAGGCTTATTCTAAACTTTATGTGGAAAGTCAGAAGAGCCAAGATACTTAAAGACAATCATTAAAGAACGACAAAGCAAGAAAACTTAATACTATTAAATACCAACACTTACAAAGCTGCCATTCACCAAGTGTGGTATTAATGAAAGGATAAACAGTCTAGTGAAATGGAGAAGCCCAAAATAACCCCCCACTTTTTATACATTCGATGACCTGATTTATGACAAAGATTACATCATAGTGTAGTGGGAAAATGATCATCTTTCCAACAATGCTGGGTCAATTGGCAGTTTGTATGGATAATACAGCTCCTGCCTCAGATGTAGCAATAAATTGATACCAGATGGACTTTAGACCTAAATGAGAAAGACAAAAACAGAAAATGGAAACAAGAAAATTTTCAGAACCAGTAGTAAGCGGGTTTTTAAAACAAGATGCAAAAAGTATTGATCATAATGGGCAGAAATGGAAAAGTTATTTAAAATGAGTAAGAGCATGTAGGGCAGTTGGCACTCTCGTCATTGCTAGTGGGTATGAGAATTGATCAGTTTTGAAAACTGTTAGATTATCAAGTAGAGCCAAACATCAATGCACACCCCTATGACCCCACAGCTCCACTCCTCGGTGTATTCTCAGCAGAAATGGGTGCAGTCTTCTGGACTAAGGAATAGAGGTGATGAGAAAAAGGGACGAAGAGGGATTGAAAACATGAGATGCAGGGAGGGGATATATCTGGGAGAGAAGATTCATTTTCCTTTGAATGCTTATGTGTTATGTGATCATGGAGGAAAATTTAGTGAGAGATAATGGTTGGGTATAGAAGTGTCTGATTCAGCCTGCCAGTGTAGAATATGAAATTTCAAATATCGAGTTTGAAAGCTTTATTTTAAATTTAGAATGTTACACTGACTGTACCTTGTGTGTGAGTAGGTGCTGAACTCAGGTGATTGCTTAAGGATGGCCTTAGCCTTCTTTATCTCAGTAGATCCCATTGATTTGCTTTTTATTAACGTCTTACTGGGGAAGAACGGACAGTCTTAATTGTGGGACAGAAACTATTTTGAAGTATACTTGCTGGTAACGATTGCCTACATTTATTCTGACTTGAAGCTTGTATTGGTTGGGGTTGGAATTCAGAGCCTGCGATTCTCCCACTAAGTGGCCTGCAGCAGATTTTCCCAACAGAGGACACAAAATATTACTGTTTGTGTCTTCAAAGATGGTCCTGGCTCTGGCTCTGCTCTAGGAACTTTTTTTTTTTTTTTTTTTTTAATGTTTGTTTATTTTTGAGAGAGAGAGTGTGAGCGGGAGAGGGGCCGAGAGAGGGAGACACAGAATTTAAAGCAGGCTCCGGGCTCTGAGCTGTCAGCACAGAGCCGGATGTGGGGCTCAAAATCACGAACCGCGGGATCATGACCTGAGCCGAAGTCGGACACTTAACCGACTGAGCCACCCAGGTGCCCCTCTAGGAACTTCTTAATGTCCTTAAAGAAAATTGCCACAAGAGCCTTCTTTATTCACTGTACCTTTGGGAGTCATCATCCCTTCTCCCCCATAATGTCCACACAATCATTACTAGGTTGTTTGTGCTTTCTCTGTGTTTGACATAGATGTAATCTTTTTTTTTTTTTTCTTAAATTGATTTTATGATTTTCTTTCTTAAGGCTGACAATAGCAGCACTAGGAGAAAAGCTGAATGATTACTGGAATGAAATGAAAGTCAAGAAAAATTCAGAATATCCTCTAAATTTGCCAGTTGAAGATATTCAGTACGTACATGAAAAAATGTCAACCATTCTAATATCAAGATGTGATATGGGGAGGGTATAGTGATTGTACAGTGTTCACAAACTTTTGACTAACCCATAGTCCGATGTAAGTTCTACAGCTCCAGTCAGCACACCATGAAATGAACCAATGAATATATACATTTATACATCATGCACGCAAAAGATGCATGAAATAGTGTTTACCCAAATGTTACATGCTGATACTTATTTTAAAAATGCAAGTCTTGCCCCATTATATTGATTTCATGATCCACTAATGGGTTGTACTCATTGTTTGAAAAACCTTTGTCTTGTGTAATAGGATCATGAGTCTAAAGCAGACCTGAATTTCGATTGTAATTCTGCTTAAATAATGATGCAACATTGAACATATTACTTGGCCTCTTACAGGTTTACTTTTTCACTTGTAAAATGGGAACATTTTAGTAACACTCACCTCCTAGAGTTGTAAGACTTAAAAATATGCCAGACAAGCTGGTAGCACACAGTACCAGCTCTATTTATGACTAATAGCTGTGTACTGATGGAAAGATGACCAAGATGTGTAATGAAGAACAAAAAGATGCAGTTCAGTGTATTAATTTCCCATTTTATTTTTTTTAGTTTTTTAAGCATAGAAAATTGTGCCAGGGTTTAAAAAAATGAACAATGGTAGGTTCCTAAAATAAGAGACTTGTATTTACTTTATAAACTTCTAGATTATTTGAAGTTTATCTAACTATAAATGCATTTTTAAAAAACTAGATTTCAAAAGTGTTGGTTAGAGGGGCACCTGGCTGACTCAGTCAGAAGGGTATGCAACTCTTGGTCTCGGGGTTGTGAGTTCAAGCCCCACGTGGGGTATAGAGATTACTTAAGTAAAGAATACTTAAAATAAAAATAAAAAGTTATTGGCATTAAGGTGAAGTCTTCATTTTTTTTTATTTAAAAAATACTATTTTTTAGATGTTTATTTATTTGAGAGAGAGTACAAGTGGGAGAGGAGCAGAGGAGACAGAGGATCCCAAGCAGGCTCCCTGCTGATAGCACAGAGTCTGAGTTGGGGCTTGAACCCATAAATCATGAGATCATGTCCCGAGCCAAAATCAAGAGTCAGATGTTTAACCAGACTGAGCCACCCAGGTGCCCCAGTCTTCATAGATTAAATGAATTGTTAATAAATAATTGTTAAATGTTAAATGAATACCTACATTATTCATAGGATCATTGTAATTTTCAAATGATAAAACTATGAAGCACTTTATAAAGTAAAAGAATATGCATGTAGATATTCAGAGATATGCTATAGTAGAGGCTAAAAATACAGTTATAACAGTAATAGAGTTATTAAAAATTGCTTAAGTTATAGTAATAGCTTGTCTGTTTTCTGTACTTGAGTGTTTTATTGTGCTAATTAATATACTAGATTGGACATTGCAATTGCTAACTTAATATAAATTTCAAAACAAGGTGTTTGCAATATTTTGAGTTTTTATTATCAGAGAACAAATTGAATAGTATGCTCTTAAGTAGGACATTTAAGTCTCTCTTTTTTTTTAATGTTCGTTTATTTTTTTTTCAACTTTTTTTTTTTTTTTTATTATTTATTTTTGGGACAGAGAGAGACAGAGCATGAACGGGGGAGGGGCAGAGAGAGAGGGAGACACAGAATCAGAAACAGGCTCCAGGCTCCGAGCCATCAGCCCAGAGCCTGACGCGGGGCTCGAACTCACAGACCGCGAGATCGTGACCTGGCTGAAGTCGGACGCTTAACCGACTGCGCCACCCAGGCGCCCCAATGTTCGTTTATTTTTAAGAGAGAGAGCGTATATGTATGTGTGTGCGCGTGCACCTTGTGTGCTGGCTAGCGGAGGAGGGGCAAAGAGAGAGGGGGAGACAAAGGATCCAAAGCGATCCAAAGCAGGCTGTACGCTGACAGCAGAGAGCCTGGTGCAGGGCTCAAACTCACGAGCCGTGAAGTCATGACCTGCGCCAAAGTTGAGCGCTCAACTGACTGAGCCATGCAGGTGCCCCAGTCTGTTGAAATTGACCTGTTAGCTTTAATCTTTTGAAGGTAACCAAAATTGTTGGCTTAAAAATTTTAATTTGCTGTATGACAATAATTGTGTCATGGACATTTCGGGGACAAAGTAAATAATCGAGGCATTTTGCTGTGGAAATGATGTAGAAGACCTAATGAAGTATACTTAGCATCCATATTTTCATGCTAATATTATGTTTTGTTACAGGAAACGTCCTGATCAGACATGGGTTCAATGTGATTCCTGTCTAAAGTGGCGAAAATTACCAGATGGAATAGATCAACTTCCAGAAAAATGGTATTGCTCCAATAACCCTGACCCACAGTTCAGGTACCATACAGTTGGTAGTACCCTTTTTGGAAAGGCAGAAAGTACTGTTCAAGATGTATGAAGAGGCGCTGGTGACGTGTTATTCCCATGTGATTTTTCTGACTAGAAATTGTGATGTTCCAGAAGAACCCGAAGATGAAGATGTGGTGCATCCTACTTATGAAAAAACCTACAAAAAGAAGTGAGTGTCGAACTAACGTACGGTAGGGAAATAATGCGCAGGTTAGCAGCAGCGATGGGTCTGCAGCATTCGTTGATGTTTCTCCAAGATCATGCTCGTACAACCCGAAGAAGACTATGACCCCCAAAAAGACTTTGTTGTGGACGCATAATATCGGGTGCTTTTTTGGTTTGTTTTTTTAACAGTATAGTGTGGATATCCACTCTTTTTTACCTGCTGTTTATTGCTGTCCTGTCTACAAGATAGTCTGCATACAGAATAGTTTGTCTTTTAGGGGCCACACACAGATGAATCATAGAGTACTGCCCAGTATGAGCTTAAGCCTTAATAGGGAAGGTGAGGCATGTACGTATTACTGACGACAAGTTGACGAGTATCATAAAAGGCACGATCCAGTCCTGTTGGGAAGCCCATAAGGAGAGACGACCTCTCGCTGGGGATGGGAAGGGAAACCCAGATGAGGAAAATTCAAGGAGGACATCTGTATAATATGCCTTGAAGGACGGGTAGGATGAGAATGTATAGGAAACAGTGATTCGTTCGGCTTTAACTAGAGTAAATATGTGAATGGACACGATGGAAAATAGAGGTGGGAGGGAGAAGCTGGGTAATGAACGATAGCCCTGGTGAACTTCCGGCTAGTGTACCACACGCAGGGGCTGAGTTCATGCAGAACTTCCAGGTTTTGATATAGAGTGCACTGTTTTTGAGGGTAAATCCAGCAGCAGAATTGGGAGCAAAGAAGCCAGTTAGAAGCCAGTTGTGGTGTTCCCACTCAAAGGTCAGAATAATGCTGGTCAGGATGGAGAACTTGAGGCAGACATCAGGGCGTTACTGAGATAAGAGGTGGAAAGTATTTCCTGCCTGAGGCTTACCACTGATGATAATGAAATTGAAGCAAAGTTCAGTGTACCTATTTGAGTGACTCAGTGAAATGGCAAGTATGTCAATGGGAAGCAATTGAAAAATAATAAATAAATTTACGTACATTTTCATCTTTTTTTTTTTTTTTTCTTTTTTTAAGAGACAAGGACAAATTCCGGATCCGACAACCAGAAATGATCCCTCGGGTAATGAATTAAGCCTTCCATTTTATAGCTGTGTCTTATGTTGGGTAGTGGTTAGTTTAGCAAACATTGAGTTTGAAAGCTTGCTATTAAAGCTGTCACACAACAAATTGAAGTGGTTGTGTTCATTCATTCATTTCACAGAACTCCTTTTATTACACCCCTCCTTCCTAACCCAACAACTTGATTCAAACTGTTCAGTTTTGTTATTTCGTGGGGCATCTTCTGAGGAAAGGCAAGTGGTTAAGAATCTTACTGTTCCATAGGCAGTCAGGGAAACTTCCCAGGAAGCCGTGGGGAGCCATGTTCTAGTACCAGCCTGGAGCGCTACAGTGTTTCTTTCTCTTTGTTGACCACTCTTCCTGGCCCTTCCATCTCTTTCTCCGTGCTTAATGGTGGTTAAGGAGCGTTTTCGGAGTATGTGGGTAGGGCGCTGTGCTTCTTGTGTAAGAGGCTTTGGTCTGCTGCAGAATTGTATGTTTGCGTTTGATTGCATTGAAATATTTTCTTATGTAAAGGATGAGGGTTTGGAGGTGACAACAGAACTGGGTGAAAAGAATAGTGGGCTTACTTATTCTAAAGGCAGTATCTTTGACTTTATCTTCAGTTTATTTCTCTTAGAAAACTGAATTTCTACTTGTGTCTTGACAAGTCCTGTATTATTAGTACAAGGTCAGCCAATCTTGCTGTAAAAGACCAGATAGTAAGTATTTTAGGCTTTGTGGGCCACATGCAGTCTCTGTTATGTATTCTTTGTTTTGTTCACACCTTTAAAAATGCAAAACCGTTCTTTGGCTGGATTTGGCTTATTGGCCTGTTTGTTGTTCCCTGGTGTGGCATAAAGAATTTACATGGTTAGGATGGTTCTTAGTGTTTCCTGGGATAAGGGGAGAAGGGAAAATAATATCTCATGTTTTGGGCTTGGCATGTTAAGAAAGCCCTTTTAAGATCACACTTTTTCCTTCCAACAGATTAATGCTGAACTCTTGTTTCGGACACCCACCGTGTCAAGTCAGAGCTTTTCTCCCGTGAAGGAAAGTGTTCCAAGAGGACATCTTTCAGAAGTGGCAAATACATACGCAACAAGACTTCTAAACAACCATCGAGGTTCACCCCAGTCGGAACCCGAGAGCAACAAGTCAGTGGCTAAAATGCGCTTTTCCATTCGGGGAATGAATACTAAACAGAGCCTTCACTTGACATTGTGTGGCAATAATGCCCTTCTGAGAAGCTGTAGTTCCGTGCATGTAAGAAGTCTTAGGGATAAGTTAATTTGCTTTTTTGTCTAAACAAAACCCGCACCCCACTTAGGCCACCTGTTTAAAATAATTTTTAAAATATCAGTTGTATTCGTTGTGGATTTGATTGAATTTTCACCCCTTTCAAATTCTATATAGTATGAAAGTTCCTGCTTTTAGAATTACCAGTATTTAAGAAAAACATGCAGTAGTTAATAGTATATGACACTATAATGTCAGGTGTGACCTGTAAGTTCTTAGCTCGTGGCAAGCTGTGTATGTTGGATGAGTGGATGGAGAGGGAAAGAGAAAGAAATGTATGAGTGATATGTAAATTGAACAGTTAGGTCTCTTGACTGGTCAGGAAAGGCTTTGTAATGAGATACAGTACTTGGTTCCTGAAATTCTAAAAGCAGTTCTCTGTGCAGGTGGCCCATTCAGAGGGAATAGAATGAACACAGGTGAAGAAGAAAACAGGATACCAACAAACTAGGGCATCAGACTGACTGTATTATACTTGGTCTTTTTGTTGGAAAACCAACCTTGAAAGGAGGTTCTCTGAGATAGCGGGATGGGATTTTCTGAGAGGTTTTATTGCCTTCATTAAATCCTCAGGGATGTTTGACCTCCAAAAAGATTAGAAAGTATTGCTTTTATGCGTATATACATCAGGGGGGCATGTTCTAAAATAGTTTGCTGTTTGTAGCCTGCATTTTAGAGGCGTATTTGGGGGCTGGGTTGCTACTTAACTAAGAACTTGTGTGAATTTTTTTTTGTAACTAGTCTCCTTAAAATTTTTGGCTTTTCTTCTTAAAGATGGTTCCAAACAAAGTAAGAAAAAACAAAATCTGTAAAGCTTACAGACAAAAGACAATGGAATTTATTCTTTAAAGTGATTTATTCCATCCAAGTAGAAGAAGAGAATAGAAATTTTTCATTAATTTTTAAAGCCTGAAGAATTTGAAATTTGAGTTTGAGAAAAACAGAAGCTTTAAGAATAAAGCCAAAGACTGTGGAAAGGTGGTACCGAAACTGAATCTTAAGAAAGATAAATGGCAATTAGCCTGGTAAGAAAAATAGGACAGCTCCCAGTTAAATGATTAACTCCATGGAAGCCCAGGCATGCTCTAAACTCGGAAGCATCGAGTACTTGTTAAGGTAGAAAATGGGTGAGTACAGAGTACTTGTTAAGGTAGAAAATGGGTGAGTACAGGAGGCTTATTTGAGAGTTTAAGGAAGAGTCGTTCTCTAGACCTCTTCACAACCTGCCAAGTCTGTTGACGTGACTTCTCTGTCAGAAGGCAAGACATTTTCTTTCTGGGCCAGTTTCACTGCTGACAGTGTGGGGGAACCACTCTTCTGAAACAGGAGGGGTAAGGGAACGTTTGAATACTAAATGGTAAGAAATCCCCCTTCCTTCTTCCCCTCTTCAGGCTCCCAAGAGAAAAGCCCTAGACGGTGCTGAGAGTTGGAGCACGCTTGGAATCACAGGGCCAGCCCTCACTGCTTCCATTCAGCCTCACTCTGAAACACAGAGATAGGCAGGGATTACCACATGTACCAACTGAAACAAAGGGAGTAGCAGAAACCTTTGGAATTTACTGGGAGGTGGGTAGGTGTTGAACAGACACATACTTAGAAAGATAAGCAGGTGGAGGGTAGAAAAAGGAAAAGACAAGATACAGGAGGGCCAATGTCTCAATAAAGGAATTTCAGATTGGGAAATCGGAGAAAACAAAGGGGAGGAAGTAGCAGGAGACTTAACTTCCACCAAATACTCCGCAAAAATGTCTGGGGAAAGATCCATTCTGGGGCATCTGAGTGGTTCTGTCGGTTAAGCGTCCGACTTTGGTTCAGGTCATGATCTCACAATTGGTGAGTTCGAGCCCCACGTTGGGCTCTGTCCTGACAGTGTGGCGCCTAGAGCTTGCTTCGAGTTGTGTCTCCCTCTCTCTCTACCTCTCTCCTGCCCATACTGTCTCTCTCTCTCTCTTTCAAAAATGAATAAACGTAAAAGAAAAAAAAAGAGAGAAAGATCTATTCTAAGAAACATCATGAAATTTTAGAACACGAGGGAAAATAATTTTTTTCAGGAGGGGAAAACACAAGTTACCTGCTAAAAGATCAGGAATTAGAATGGCAGGAACACTGAATGGTACATGATCCTGGAATGATGCTTTATAAAAACCAAGCAGGCCATAAAATTGAGAAGTGAATAAAGATACTTTTCAGGATGTAAAGTTTTATATTTTTTATGTCCTGTGTACCCTTTCTCAAGATTTGATTGGAGATTGTGCCCCCTTGCTATGAGAGAGTAAAGCCAAGCAGAAGAAGAACCTTTCTTGAGATGGAGAAATATGAGGGCTAACACATAGGACCCAAACAGCAAACCAGGACAGATATCACTCCTTAAGGGGGGAAAAAGACAATCAGTTGGAGGTAAATTCAAAGAAAACCAAGCTGATGAGCAAAATGAGGTGATTTTTACTGCAGGGAAAATGGAAGGATAGGGTATGCTGGTTTAGTTGGTGTGGCTCCTCTCTGATCACTGAACACTGGTCAAAATTACAGTGAGCGAATGGGAATGGTGCAGAGCCAAGAGCTCGCTCGGATACAAAGAATAGACCTGGCTGGGTTGCGGAGCTCCGTTTTGGGCGTGGATACGTTGAAATGCCCAGAGACATCAAATGAAGGGATGTTTGGCAGTATGTAGAGCTGGTACTTTAAAGCAGCCTCAGTAGTCTAATTGTTTCCTCCACTGTATAAGGAGAAAATCCTCTTTACTTCATCAAATCATCGAGGAGTACTGTGTCATTTTTTTATTTTTTATTTTATTTTATTTTTTTATATTTAAAAAAAAATTTTTTTTTTTTAACGTTTATTTATTTTTGAGACAGAGAGAGACAAAGCATGAATGGGGGAGGGTCAGAGAGAGAGGGAGACACAGAATCTGAGACAGGCTCCAGGCTCTGAGCAGTCAGCACAGAGCCCGACGCGGGGCTCGAAGTCACATACCGCTAGATCGTGACCTGAGCCGAAGTCGCACGCTTAACCGACAGCCACCCAGGCACCCCTGTGTCATTTTTTTAAACGAGCACGGACATTTCTTAGAATTTTAAGATCGTTAGATTGCTTCAAGGTCATCTGTTTTGTTCATTTCTATATTGTATAGTCTTATATTTTCTATATACAATGTTTTCCAGCCTGAAACGGAGACTTTCTACTCGTTCGTCAATTCTGAACTCCAAGACTCGGAGATTGAGTAATCAGGCATTTGAAAATTCAGCTTATAAAGATGATGACGATGAAGATGTCATCATCTTGGAAGAAAACAGTACTCCCAAACCTGCAGTAGATCATGATATTGAAGTGAAATCAGAACAGAGTCACATGGAGCACAGTGGCCTGCAGGTGGAGCCTGTGGCCGAGAAGGAGCCTTGTGGCCAGACTAGCTCATCAGGCGCCTCGTCATCCCGATGTGATCAGGGAACTACCGCGGCCACCCAGACTGAAGTCCCAGGTGTAGTTGTTAAAAAGGAGGAAACCCTTGAAGATGACATAGATGCCAGAAATGACACGGCTGCGCTGCCCTCCTGTGTGGAAGCTGAAGGCAAAATACAGGACACCCAGGAAGCCTTTGATAAATCTGCGGCTGATGCTGGTTGCCAGTTAAACGAACTGAGAAATGAGCTGCTTCTACTGACCCAAGAAAAAGAAAATTATAAGAGACAGTGTAATGCGTTCACTGACCAAATCAAAGGGTTACAACAGAGGATACTGGAACTGAACGACAGATACGTGAAGAAGGAGACGTGCCATCAGTCTACCGAAACTGATGCTGTGTTTTTACTTGAGAGTATTAATGGCAAATCTGAAAGTCCGGACCACGTGGTGTCTCAGTATCGGCAAGCTTTGGAAGAAATAGAAAGGCTGAAGAAACAGTGTAGTGCTCTGCAGCACGTAAAGGCCGAGTGCAATCAGTGTTCCAACAGTGAGAGCAAAAGTGAAGTGGACGAAATGGTTGTGCAGCTGGATGACGTGTTTAGACAGCTGGACAAGTGCACTGCGGAGAGGGACCAGTATAAAAGTGAGGTGAGTGTGTCAGCCAGCGTGATAAGAGTCATGGGAGTCCCCGGGCATCTAAAGCGTAAAGAGCTGCCAGTTGCTAGATTAGGATAGATTACGTAACAACCTGTTTATTGACTCTGCTACCCCACTGCTTCTCAGCTGGGGAGGCGGTCCTGGGGGGCATATGGACACGTGTGTTGAGGAGATGAGCATTACGGGAATTTTAACGTAGTGACAGGTATGGTAAATTTACTATAGGGTACTGGAAATTTCTAGATAATGAAGGATTGTCCTGCTCAGAATACCGTTCTCCCCATTGAGGCACTCAGTTACTAAATATAGGGAACTTCACATCCATTATTAACAGGCCTTGCAAAAACCACACAAGGTGGATGCTGTCCTCATTTTATAGAGACAGCCTGTATTAGTTACGATCGGGTCTGCCGGCAGGAGACGGAGACGAACATCCAACTGGCGGTTCCGCAGGCCTGAGACAGCAGGCTCCTACGTTGTTGCTTCGCTTCTCCGCATGCAGTTATGGTCGGAGGTGGCCCTGCGGGTCCAGTCCTCGTATATCTACATTCCAAGCAGCAGGACAGAGGAGGGGTGTGGTCCCTGAAAGTCGCTTATGTTCCATCTGTCAGAACTTAGCCACCTGGCTAATGGGCGCCTTGGAACTGTAGTCTTTATCAGGGGTTCCTTTACTGAAGGAGAAGGAGAAAAATGGTAGGTGTCAGGCGTCAAGTAGTGGCCTCTGTGTACTCTCCATTCAGATTTGGGTCGCTCCTTCTAAAAACAAGTATTTTACGTATCCTGTTAATGTGGTGTTTGAAAGAAGGCTTTTTCTGCTAAGATTTCGGAAACAGCAGTGTGCTGCTCTCCTGCCCCCTCTTGCTGGAAATAATGCCGACGTAACAGCTCATCTGAACATTCATCTTGATGTATTGGCTTGGAGCCAGATGACAAAATATATAAAAATCAATATAAGCTTTCTGTTGTAGCTTCCAGCTGGTGAGTGTGTCCAAGAAATGAGAGCCACTTTGGTATTGTTTCCAGTGTGACGAAATGTCGAGGTGACACCAAACAGAGGAAGCTTTTTTTTTTTTCCTGTGGGTTTTTTGCCCTTTTTTGATGGTAATGTTCATCACTCAGGTTTTCTACATGTCTTAGCTTAAATTTGCACTTTGGCATTAGTTCTAAATTTTACACTCAATAAATTTTTTTTTTGTCAGGTTGAATTATTGGAAATGGAAAAATCACAAATGCGTTCACAATGTGAAGAACTGAAAACTGAAATTGAACAATTAAAATCCACAAATCACCAGTTAGGAGCAGATGTTTCAACTTCAAGTAACATTGAGGAGTCTGTAAATTATACTGACGGGGAAAGGTAATAGTACCCCAGGCATTCCTCCGGGGCGGCCCGCGTGGTTAGCGTGATACTTATTTGCAAGCACACATCAGACAGATACTGTTCAATCAAAAGAAGTACACATCCTCATCCTTCCCTTCTGGGAAAGAACAGTGGAAGTTCAGCTTAAGAGACACAGGAATTTGGAAGGAGTAAATAAAGCGCGGGTGGTTGGTTAGAGTGGTTTGGAATGCTGTTTGGGGAAAAGTGGAAATTGAGTTAGCTATCACGGAAGAGGGTGGATTTGGCCATGACTAAAAGACAAGGGACTATTTCGTGAAACTTACTTTTTCACCTGGATTTCTTTTACTTTTGTTCTTGGCCCCATTTCTTTATGGTTTGCTGTCCTCATTTTACTCTGTGACCTCCCAATCTTAACTTGTAGGTAATCACAAAGTTACTAAAAATTGCCATAGTTCGGGTGGTTAGTAGGAAGACGTCTTCTGTGAAAATAAGAAAATAGTAAATGAACGGTTACCCTATGGGCTTGGGGTTTTGTTTCAGCGCTGAGAGTAGGGGAGGCAGACGTTCGGGTGGGCGAGGGTGATGGTGCTGCTGATGTGTTGATGTCTTACCATCTGAAAGTAGCCATTAAGGGCCCAAACTGGGCAACTCTTCCTGCTAATACAGGATGACTGCAGACTGAAAAGGCACTGTTGAGAAATGATCTCCCGCCATCGTCTCTTGACATCAGTTATATTATTATCTTGTTTTTTAACTTAAGTTTTTGAAGGATTTCAGTAAATCTGTTCATACACATGGAGCAGAGCAGTACAGAAAAGCCTGGAGGGCTAAGGCTCAGAAGCGATGTTTCTGGGAACCTCAGGCATCTGTGGTGCTTGTAGAAATGCAGATCCTTGGACTGCAGTGTACTTTATTTAATTGGAAACTTTTTTTCTTAATGTTTATTTATTTTCCAGAGAGAGAGAGAGAAAGAGAATCCCAATTAGGCTTCGTGCTGTTAGCACAGAGCCTGATGCGGGACTCGAACTCATGAACCGTGAGATCATGACCTGAACCGAAATCAAAGAGTCGGACGCTTACTGAGCCATCCAGGAGCCCCTAAACTTTTGGAAACTTTTTTAGAAATTTTTAAACAATCTCTAAGATGGTTCTCTTGCACACTGATCTTTGAGTAACTGATGATCTTTGATCTTTCATTTTTTACTTTTTTTTTAACTGATCTTTTAAACCTGTGCTTTCCAAAATAGTATAGGTATATACCACTTGAAATTTAGCTAGTCTGAATTGAGATGTGCTTTAAGTATAGAATAAAAAATAAAATTTTGGGGTGCCTGGGTGGCTCAGTCGGTTGAGCGACTGACTTCGGCTCAGGTCATGATCTCACGGTTTGTGAATTCGAGCCCCGTGTTGGACTCTGTGCTGACAGCTCAGAGTCTGGAGCCTGCTTCTGATTCTGTGTCTCCCTCTCTCTCTGCCCCTCCCCCACTCATGCTCTGTCTCTCTCTGTCTCAGAAATAAATAAACATAAATAAAAAAAATAAAATTTTGAAGTTTTAGTATGAAAAAGGAAAAAGGATGTAAAATATCTCATTAATAACATATTTTGAGGGGTGCCTGGGCGGCTCAGTTGGTTGTGTGTCCAACTTCAGCTCAGGGTGTGATCTCACCGTTCATGAGTTCGAGCCCCGTGTTGGGCTCGCTGCTGTCATTGTGGAGCCTGCTTCAGATCTTCTGTCCCTCCTCTCTCTCTGCCCCACTCCCCCACCCCCTGCTCACGCTCACTGTCCCCAAAATAAAATAAACATCAAAAAAAAAATAATGTACTTTGATTATGTGATGAAATAATATTTTAGTTACATTGGGTTACATGTATAACTACAGTTAAGTTTACAGTTGCATTTTACTTTTTACTTTGGCTATTTGAACATTTTAAGTTGCGTATGGAGTTCAGAATCTTTCTCTTGGACAGTGCTGTTCTGTACACTAAAAATAAGAATCTGTGGCATGTCCGGTGGACAGGAGGAATCAGCCAGGGACAATCAAAAGACTTAAAGAAAAGGACATGTAAGAGGTCACTGGGTCCTACTAGTCTTTTGCCAACTTTTCATGTAGATAAAAGGTTGTGATTATGATAAAGAGGATATTCTTGGTAAGGATATAGAATGGTTAATAACTTCTGAAAAGCAAAGCAGAAACGCGTTTGAACCATGGGCCTCTGATGGAAGATGAGTGGGGAAGCTTGGACAAAAAATGGCTGGCGTGGGAATGATGTAAAATTTTGTCTAAGGACCAACAGAACCTTACCCTGTAAGCTCACAAAACATGCTTAAAATCACATTTCTGTGCATTGTCAACCCAAGGATGAGTATCTTGACTCTTCAGAGATTTCCACCTTAGATCAGTATCTAAAGTAAATGTGGGCTGCCTTCATTTGGGGGGGGGGGGGACAGAATAAGAGCAACTGTAACATTCAGGGCCCTTGGTTTCACTCAGTCTTTGAAGCAAAGGCTGCTGAATAATTGTAGGTATTTAAAGTCTAGGATGTTGATATTCAGATATGTGTATTTCATTTGGAAGGAATGATAATGATCATCTAATCCAGAGATTCCCAGTATTTTTAGCAAAACACCATTCCCTATAAATGCCTAGTAAAATGGGCAGCCTGTGAATTTTAGCGTATGAAAGGTCCAGGGAGGTCCTGCATCTAAAAAAACTTGTTTAACATTAGTTAGCCCAAAGTTTTGTGAGCTTATGACCCCTTGAACCATTTCCTTTTCCTCTTACACAAGGACGGTATCTCATAGAAATGTTTTAGAGAACAAATCCGTTTTTTGTTTTTGTTTTTTTTTTTATTTTTTGAAAACAGATTTATTGGAAGAGTTTTCAAATTTCAGTGACTTTTTTTATTTTTTTTTATTTTTTTTATTTTTTATTTTTTAATATATGAAATTTACTGTCAAATTGGTTTCCATACAACACCCAGTGCTCATCCCAAAAGGTGCCCTCCTCAATACCCATCCCCCACCCTCCCCTCCCTCCCACCCCCCATCAACCCTCAGTTTGAGAACAAATCCGTTTTTATTTTCCTCACAAGCTGAAATTCAGAGATGCATTCTTTTTTTTAAGTTTATTTATTTATTTTTGAGAGAGAGAGAGAGAGAGAGAGAGAGCGAGCACGAGCTGGGGAAGGGCAGGGAGAATCCCAAGCAGAGAGCCCCTTGACGAGGGGCTGGATCTCACCAGCCCTGAGATCATGACCTGAGCTGAAATCGAGAGTCAGTTGCTTAACCGACTGAGCCACCCAGGTGCCCCCAAAGAGATGCATTCTTATTCTTAGACCAGCGTTCTCACTAGTATACCCCTACTGTTTTCCAGGTGATAATATTTTATGTTATAAATAACATCTTGCAATTAAATGTATTTCACCAGTCCATGTTTTCTTCAGTTGCAAATTAAAATCGTATTAGTTGGAACCAGAGCCACTAGTTTTTTGAAACACTCTACTTACCAAGAGATGAATACTACGTATTAACTTATTAAGTTAAGCAACTTCATGTATCACTTAAATTTTAGGCTCCATGTGAATATTAAACTGTGGCAGGACGTTCATCTAACAGATGTAATATTTCTGTTTGCAGCCTCAAACTTCGATCTCTTCGAGTTAACGTAGGACAGCTGTTGGCCATGATTGTACCTGATCTCGATCTTCAGCAAGTGAATTACGATGTTGATGTGGTTGATGAAATTTTAGGGCAAGTTGTTGAACAAATGAGTGAAATCAGTAGCACCTAAGGTATATCTTATGTGAGATAATAAAAATATTTGCTTAATCTTTTTGGTTGTACAGCTTTCAAAATGTAAACAATTTTGTTTTATAGATATGATAGGTAACAGACTGAAGAACCATAATCTTTACTGTATTCTATGCATTCAAGTGTGGTCACAAATACTGTGGACACATTATCACACCTTTTGAAATGCCTGTGAATCATTGGTACTGAGCAGCTGAATAGCTAACTCAAGATTCGGTTTTGAAATGTAAATATTTGTAATTAAGTCTGCACATATTTTTTTATTCCCCTAGAGGACTTCAGTGTTTTTCGCCAAGAGCTCTTCAGGTTGCCCCAGCCTTTGTGCAATCTTTTCTCGTTCCCAAAGTATTTTTCTCTGAAGCGAGGGCTGTGCCATACTACAGATGGAAATGTTACCTTTGGTTTTCTTACAGAGAAGTTTAAACAGGATTTTTAAAAAATGGAATTATACTCCTGATAAGAGAAGTTGTAAGTGAATTGACCCGTAATGTTTCTTTTCTATAAATTCTTATCTTCTGAAATATTTTATTCATGGAAATAAGGTAAGCAGAAACTCTCCATCCATTTTGCCAGGATTTTCCTTGTGTCAGGACTGCCAATCATGGTTAAATGCAGTGTTTTTATAGAACAAAGAAATGATCTTTAGTATAAAAAAGTATCAAAAATATTAAATGTCCCACCACATTTACTTTGAAGCCCATTTTTGGCTGCCTAGTCAGCATGGAGTGGGCACAATAATTGTTGAATATTTCTTTTTGTGAAATTTCCTGTACAGCCTTATGTAGGATTACTACAGGTTAATGAGAGTTGAGGAAGACAATCTTTCTCAAACAGAACAGCATACCTTTCATTATATTACAGACCTAGGTGTTTTATATGTCTTGGAGGTAAGCAGAAAACTGCCCTAGGATTATAGTATTACATGCCATAAAAATTAATGCTTTATTGGTCCCATGTTTGTGCAATTTTAAAGAGATGGCTTTCTATTAAGTATAACTATGTATATATTAATTAAGAATCGTATTTTCCACAACGGAAATGTGCATTATTTTTTTTCAAAGTTTTATCATTGCTATTTATTTTTACTTTTGTTTCTGAACATTCAATACATGTTTCTTTTGTATGTATGCTTAATTACATGTCTTTCATATACAATATTTTTACTGTACATTAACTTCTAAAAAAAGCAAATAAATGAAAGTTGTTTTTATTTGCTTGATAAAGTAATTGAAAGTGTATTTTTGGTATGAAGCTGGTTTTCTGTCCTAATTGTATCTGCCCAAATTTTAAAATATCTTGTAATAAAGTAAATATATATATATATGATAGCTAACTCTTCAGATACTACTTTTAAAGAATTCTATATTCAAATTATATTTTGGAAACTAAAACTGCTCATTGAAGACCCTCAAGTTGAGCTCATTTTACTATATTAATTACAAGTTCTGTTTAGGAGACTAAGACTGTTTCCATTAAGACTCTAAAGACTGAGCTCATCTTGAGAGAATGCGTGAGTGCGTGCGTGTGTATGGGTATTTTACACTCGAGAAGAGACTTTTTCCTCTGTAAATCATTTAGGCTAAAGAAATCTTGCTTAAGTGATAGCAATGTAGAGCATGTCTAAGTTTGTGAATATTTATGTAGCAGTTCTTTCTGGAATTTGCTATTTTCCCCTTCTTTGGGTCAGCTATATTCTTGCAAAAATATATATTTTATATGGCTGTTATCTTGCTTAATGGGAAAGTTAGGCATAGGATTAGTAAATTTGCTTGCTAAATTGGTTCTTTGGAAGTACTTACATATATTTCACCCTTTAAGCAAATATTGCCAGGATACAATTCTTTGACAATGTAGCTAACAAAATTTAACAGAACAACAACATGGGTTTTCATGTATATATCATATTTAGGTAGAGGTATCTGTCTTCTGTTGTTAAGTTAAATTTGCAAAAGGCTAATGTGGGAGGACAGTGGTGTTTAAACTAGTTACTACTGTAAAACAAAAACAGTATGAGGAAGTAAACCAGCACAGTCCACAATCCCTATAAACAGGACCCGCTTTAATTAGCTAAGTGTTCACGCAGCAGGACTGGTGTGTGGCATATCAATGTATTTTTTATTTGGGCCTCAAATTCCTAATGTGGGCGGTACTGCTGGTGACTCTGCCCATGGTCTCAAGACACTTAATCTTGTAATCAGCAGCTCGTTAGGTCATTATTTGTCACTGAAGAATAATTAAATACATCTGGTGGTTCTCACCCCCCCCCCCCCCCCCCCCCGGCTACATATTAGAATCACCTGGGGAGTTTTTAGAAATCCCAGTGCAAGGATGCACCCCATACTAATTCAGAGTCTGGGTTTGGGCCCAGATATCAGGTTTGTTTTTTGTGTTTTTTGTTTTTTTAAAGCCTCTCTGTGTGCCGTCAGAACTGAGAACCATTGATCTATACCTTCCTGTGGCGAGTGTTTACAGGTGTTGAACTCAGTTCGTTCCTGCAACAGACTCAGGATTGGCAGGGCTACTTTCTCACTGGGGCGAGCCAGGAGGGAGAAAAAGAAGCAGAGATGGCGCCCCAGTTAGAAATGCAAATGGAACAGAATGGGATCAAGTGGAAAGGCTTCTGCCCACTGCTTCCCCAAAGTTAACCACGGTTGCTTTTGGTAGGTCCTTCCAGAAAATATTAGCTGCATACATATACACATTCATATATATGCATTCAGTTTATATTAAATTTTTATATCTTTATATTTGATTATATATTTGTATCTCAAGTTTACACAAAGATGGTACACCAGATAATTGGTATCTTAACATTTCCATGTTACTTTTTTGAACGGGTTTGGTAACATCCTGTGATCTGCATATGCTCCTAATGCTCATTTATTTCTCATGTTTTGACATTACAGAATATACTGTGGAAGTTAATACACACCACACACACTTTTATAAGTATACCCAGAGTGTGAATTCTTTGCAGTGAATATTGATAGGTCAAAGAGTGTATGCTATGTAACTTTTAATAAATGTTACCATCCAAAAAGGAATTTAAACTCCTATGAAAAATAAATGTATAAGTGTGTTTTTTTCCCTCTCTTTCCTCATCAAACTTAAATCTGGTCTGTGAAAAAATGACAGCTTGCATTGTCTCAGGTTGAACATGCTCTCGTATGTTTTACTGACCATTGTAATTTCTTTTCCTGCGTACTACGGCATATTGTTTGACCATTCTTTTCTGTTGGGCTCTTTGTTTTACCGCTTTTAAAACTTTTTTTTTCAGTGTTGGTTTATTTTTGAGAGAGAGACCGCACACATGCATGGAGGTGGGGGGCAGAGAGAGAGGGTTAAAGAAGTAGTTTTTACAAAAGCTAAAAGCCTGGATAATGTGGCCACAGACACCACCCAGACAGCTAACTTTTGGAAAATCCACAGTAGGCTAAATCTTATTTTGTACAGGGTCTCCTAAACCCTCACTGGGGGGAGTGACAGACACACTGGATGGCCACAGCTCAAAAAGAATGCCATTAATACCCACTTGGTGTAAAGAAAGACATCTATGTGTGTGGTGTTTAGAATTAAATTTCGTGATCACAAAGTTAATTTCCATATTCTGGCCTGTAGGGAGAAAGTCAAGACCAAAGGAGACAGAGTATTGGTAAATCAAGCCATTCAGATAAGGTGAAGGTATTAAATGAGCCCAGTCACAGACGATGAATGAGCGGTTCTAAAACTGGAATGTGGATCAAAAATACTAACTCGTTAAGGTTTTTTTGGTTTTTTGTTTTTTTTCCTGCAGAAAAATACACATACAATTTGTCATGTAACGATTTGTTAAGTGTATGAGTTGCATTAAGTACATTCACTGTACTCCCACCCCCGGTAACACCTATTTTCTACCTCTGAATTTGCTTATTCTAGGTATCTCATATCAGTGGAATCAAAAATTTGTCTTTTTGTGTCTGGCTTATTTCACTTTGCATAACCTTTTAAAGGTTCATCCTTGTTGCATATATCTTTTTTTTTTTTTTTTTTTAATTTTTTTTAACGTTTACTTATTTTTGAGACAGAGAGAGACAGAGCATGAGCGGGGGAGGGTCAGAGAGAGGGAGACACAGAATCTGAAACAGGCTCCAGGCTCTGAGCTGTCAGCACAGAACCCGACGCGGGGCTCGAAATCACAGACCGTGAGATCATGACCTGAGCCGAAGTTGGCCGCTTAACCGACTGAGCCACCCAGGCGCCCCGCATATATCAATTTCATTCCTTTTTAAGGCTGAATAGTCCATTGTATGTGTGTACCACATTTTGATACCCATTTATCTGTCTATGGATATTTGTGGTGGTTTCTTTCACCTTCTTACTATGAAGAATAATGCTGCTCTGGACATTGTTTCCTAAGTATCTACTTGAGTCCTTGCTTTCAGTTCTTTGGGATAACATACCTAAGAGTGGAATTGACGAATTATGTGGTAATTATGCAGGTGTTTGAGGAATTGCCAAACTATCTTCACAAAGACACACCGTTTCACATAATAGCCAGCAGTGCAGAAGTGTTCCAATTTTTTCACATCCTCTACAACACTGTAGTTTTCTGAGTTTTTTGTTTTTTTAATTAGCCATCTAATGAGGGTGAGGGGTTATTGTGGTTTTGATTTGCATTTCTCTAATGGCTAGTGATGTTAAGCTTCTTTTCATGTGTTTACTGGCCAATTTGTATATTTTTGGAGAAATACCTGTTCACATCTTTTGCCCATTTTTACTTTGGGTTGTTTATATTTTGATATTGATTTGCAGGATATGATTTTTTTAAAAATTCTGGATATCACTCCTTACCAGATATATGATTTGCCAGTATTTTCTCCCATTCTATGGGTTGTCTTTCCACTCTTGAGTTTTTAATTTTGGTGAAGTTGAATTTATTTTCTTGCCTGTGCTTTTGGCATCATACCCAAGAAACCCTTGACTAATCCAATGTCATGAAGATTTTCTTCTGAGAGTTTTATAGTTTTAGTTCTTACATTGAAGTCTCTAATCCATTTTGAATTAGTTTTTGCATATGGCGTAAGATTCCAACTTCATTCTTGTGCATGTGGGCATCCAGTTTTTCCAGTAACATTTTTTGAAGAAGACTATCTTTTCCCCATTGAATAGTCTTCTCATCTTTGTCAAAAATCGATTGACCACATAAGTGAGGGTTTATTTCTGGGCTCTGTATTCCATTGGTTTGTATGTCCTTATGCCAGAACCACAGTATTTTAATTACTGTAACTTTCCAGTAAGGTCTGAAGTCAGGAGGTGTGAGTTCTCCAACTTTGTCCTTACTCAAGATTGTTTTAGCAATTCAGGGTCTCTTGAGATACCACATGAATTTTAGGACAGAGTTTTCTATTTCTGCAAAAAACGCCATTGGAATTCTGATAGGAATTGCATTAAATCTGTGGGTTATTTGGGGTGGCATTGACATCTTAACAATATCAAATCTTCCAATCCATGAACATGGGATGTCTTGCCATTTATTTGTCTTCTTTAATTTCAGCAACATATTTTTTTTTGTACAAGTCTTTCATTTCCTTAAGTTTATTGCTAAGCATTTTTTTTATTTCTGATGCTATTATAAATGGAATTGTTTTCTCAATTTCCTCTCCAAAAGTTCATTGTTAGCGTTTAGAAATGCAACTGATTTTTATGTGTTTTTTTTTGTAACCAGCAACTTTGCTGAATTCATTTGTTAGCCTGAACAGGTTTGGGGGACAGGGGAACTCTTTAGGATATTCTGCATATAAAATCATGTCATCTGCACAAAGATAACTTGATTTCTTTCTAATTTAGATGTCTTTTATTTCTTTTTCTTGCTCAATTGATCTGGCTAGAACTGCCAATACTGTGTTGAACAGAAGTGGTAAAATTAGACATCCTTGTCTTATTCCTGACCTTCGGGGGAAAGCTTTCACCACTAAGAATGGCATTCTTGGGGTGCCTGGGTGGCTCAGTCGGTTGAGTGTCCGGCTTCGGCTTAGGTCACGATCTCGCGGTCCGTGAGTTCGAGCCCCGTGTCGGGCTCTGTGCTGACTGCTCAGAGCCTGGAGCCTGTTTCACATGCTGTGTCTCCCTCTCTCTCTGACCCTCCCCCGTTCATGCTCTGTCTCTGTCTCAAAAATAAATAAACGTTAAAAAAAATTTTTTTTAAAAAGAATGGCATTCTTTAGCTATGGCTTTTCATATATTATGGCTATCATTGAGAAAGTTTTCTTCTATTCCTAGCTTGTTGTTTTTTATTTTTAATCATGAAAGTGTGTTGAGTTTTGTCAAATGCTTTTTCTGCAGCAACCGAGATGATCATGTGGTTTTGTCCCCTTTCATTCTATTAATGTGGATTAAGTTGATTTTTGCATGTTGACCCATTCTAGCATTCCAGGAATACCGTTTGTTCATGGTGTATAATCCTTTCAGTATGTTGCTGAATTAGTTGTTGGTAGTATTTTGTTGAGGTGTTCTTGTTTTTGCATCAAAATTCATCTGGCCTGTATTTTTCTTGTATGGTTTGTCTGGCTTTGGTATCAGGGTAATGAATGAGTTAGGAAGTGTTTCCTTCTCTTTACTTTTTTGGAAGAGTTTGAGAAGGATTGGTGTTAATTTTTCAGTAAATCTTTGGTAGAATTCATTAGTGAATCTATCTATCCAGGGCTTTTCTTTGTTGGGAGGTTTTTGATTATTGAGTCAATTTTCTTAGTAGTTTTAAGTATTCATATTTTCTATTTCTTCATGATTAAATTTTAATAAGTTGTATGTTTCTAGGAATTTGACCATTAATACAGGTTATCTATCCAGTTTGCTGGCATGCAGTTGTCCATCGTATTCTCTTTTTATTCCATAAAATAATCCTTTTTATTTTCAGTAGTAATGCCCCTTTCTTTTCTGAGTTTAGTAATTTCAGTATTCTTTATTTTCTTGGTCAATCTAGCTAAAAGTTTGTCAGTTTTGTTGATCTTTTTAAAGGACCAACTTTTGGTTTTTACTTTCTCTTTATTGTTTTCCTGTTTTTTTATTGTCCTTCCCAAGGTTTTGTTGTTTTTTTTTTTTTTTTAATGTTGATTTATTTTTGAGAGAAAGAGCGCGAGTGGGGGAGGAGCGGAGAGAGAGGGAGACACGGAAACCGAAGCAGGCTCTAGGCTCCAGGCTGTCAACACAGAGCCCGACACAGGGCACAAATCCATGAACTGTGAGATCACAACCTGAGCCAAAGTTGGCCGCTTAACTGACCGAGTCCCCCAGTCACCCCTTTATTTTTTTTTTTAACATTTATTCGTTTTTGAGAGACAGAGCATGAGTGGGGGAAGGGCAGAGAGAGAGAGAGAGGGCAGAGAGAATCTGAAGCAGGCTCCAGGCTCTGAGCTGTCAGCACAGAGCCCGACGTGGGGCTCTAACCCACTAGCGGTGAGATCATGACCTGAGCCAAAGTTGGACACTTAACCAGCTGAGCCACCCAGGCACCCAAGACGTATCTTTGAGTTAAATTACTGAACAGTGTCCTAAAGTATTTGTATCTTGGTTCAGGCTAATATAACAAAGATACCATGGACGGGGTGGCTTAAATAACAAACATTTATTTCTCACAGTTCTGGAGGTGAGGAATTCTAAAATCAAGGCACCAGCAGATCTGGTGTATTGTGAGGGCACTCTTCCCAGTCTGCAGATGGCTGTGTCCTCTGTGATGGAGACCTGGGATAGGGTGGGGGTGGGGAGGGGAGAGAGTAGGAGTGGGCATGCCTGAGCTCTCACCAATCCCATGATGGGGGCTCCACCCCCATGACCTCATCTAAACCTTCTTACCTCCTTAAACCCCCAAATGTAGACACCACATTGGGGATTAAGGCTGCAACATACGAATTTTGGCAGGGGGTGGGGGTACACGTTCATTCTACAGCCCTTTGTATCATTTTACACTTCCACTAGCAGTGTGCTAGAGCTTCTGTGCATTCAGTTTCTCTCTCCTTTTCTAGTTTTCCTCTTTTTATTCTGATAAAATATGCTTAATATCTTTTCCTAACCCTGCACTGAACTTTCAATTTCTGATGTTAAATTTTAGTGCACTTCTATTTCCTATCATTTAATGTTTTATTAGAACATCCTCTGACTTTAGATTTTTATTCCAGAGTATTCATATTTAGAAAAGGGAATGATAGTAAAGTACATTCAGAGAAGTCTTTGTTTTTGAGGGCAGATTAAGATTTACTCCCTTTAGGGTTGCCTGGGTGGCTCTGTCAGTTAAGCGTTTGACTCTTGATTTTGGCTCAGGTCATGATCTAACAAGTTTTTGGGATCGAGCCCTGAGTCTGGCTGTGCGCCGACAGTGTGGAGCCTGCTTGGGATTCTCTCTCCGCCCCCTTCCTCCCCGTCCTGCTCTTGCAAAATAAATAAACAAATTTCAAAAAAAAAAAAAAGATTTATTCCCTTTATATAAATTTTCGCTATATAAAGTTCTTGGGAGACCAAATAACTGTGGTCCCCTTAAGAGTGATGCAGTTGTGCTAAAATCAACACTTAGGGCCCAAAGTGAAGTTCAGTATCTAGTTGTTGAAGCATCTAGTTGGAATCACCTGCAGTCCAACTTGGTGCAAAATACTGAGGCCTCCATCAAACACCTTCCTTGCTTCCTCCCTCCCTCCCTCCCTCCCTCTCTCACTCCTTTCTCCCCTCCTTCTTTCTTTTTTGAAAACATTTGACACATCTCAGATCCCCACTCTGGCAGGCAACAATGTCAAGCCCCAAAAATTTCCACCAAGAAAACCAACTCTTTGAGGTATATTTAGTACCTAAACTGTGTGTGTGTGTGTGTGTGTGTGTGTGTGTATGTGTGTGTGTGTATGTGTGTATGTGTGTGTATGTGTTTACTCTGTAGTCTAGAAGCCTGGCATGTTAGGAGATAATCAGGGGATTCCTTTGTGAATCAAAAACATTTGTCAGAAATGTGGAGAAACCTGATGGTTATGAGAGACACTGAACCACTGATGTCCAAACCAGACTGATTATCAGACTCACCTGGGATCTTGAGAAAATGCAGCACCCCCAACTCCCCAGGGTGCCCCTCTGCTGGATACTCTGAATCAGTGGGCTTAGGTAGGGCCAGGAATCTGTACTTTTAAAACAGCCAGAAAAGCTAAAGTACATATTAGCCATTCCCAGTCCAAGTTCTCTGAATCCCAGCAATGATTTAGGAGACAGGATCTAAAACTACATATCTGGGTTACATTATCCTAGTTTCTCATAGAAATCAGACTTAAGGAGCCTCCAGTCATTCCTGTCAACATGAGACATCGTGACAATTTCTATACCTTTCATAAAATTGGCTAAAAGCATCAACCAGCATTTATATAAGAATCCACATTATTCTTTTTCCTGAAAACAGAAGCGTTGGCTCCTCAGATGAACCTGTGTGTTCCTTTTATCAAGTAAGAGCTATGCATCCCAAGGTATTTGTTTCCTGGCCTTCTCAGAAGCTCACAAATTGTCCCATTTGGAAAATCGTCCCATTTCAAAAGGCCTGCTGCCTCTATTTCTGTCTTCTGATTTACAACCTTATTTGAAAATGTTAAATTATGTTTTTAACAAGTGTTTATAACCACATCTGCTTATTGCAGTGTAATGTAAGCAATCCAGGCATGGGACGATCCGATAGCTTTGAATTCTCCAAAACGTTCTAAAAGCCAACATATATGAAAAACAAAATTCTCAATTTTTGTTTGCTAAAGGAATTAGAAACCTGTTTAAGTTTAGTGCACTGGTATCCAGGGAGGGGGTGAAGGGAGAGGGAGAGACGGAGACGGGAAGGGTGGGGAGTGGGAGAGTCATCTGGGGGAGGCTGGCAGCCTTGTCTTATGCAAGGTTGCACAGGGCAGCACTCGTTTTGGAAAGTCCTTTGGTCTTGAAGACTCAGAAACCAGCATGAGAGTGTCCATTTGTCATCTCGTCCCAACCAAGCTCCCCGACAAATATACACAGAATTCCAGTTAATTTGTAATGAGAAAATTGCCTTTGAGACACATGAGCCCATATGACCTGCTCATTCATGTCTAAATGCTTCCGGGTTTTTGCTCCATCCGTGCTTTCCCATCGCAGATCCCACTGCTCTCCCTTTATGCCTCTGTTGTCAACTGTGAGTTTCTTTAGCTTGAATTCCCATTTCCCAGAGCTGCGCATCCAAAACTATTACCTGAAGCCCATTTTAAATGCCCTCTTCAAATTTCCTTTGAGCCCTTAAATCCGAAATAACCGCGTCCTCAGAACTGTTAAGAGCACATTCATTGTTCCTTATACACCACTTTTCACTTTATCTTTTTAAAATAATTATTTGTGTGCAGGAAGCCAGAAGACCGTCTGCTTGAAACTCCAGAGATGGAGACAGGGCCTGATGCAGGTTACAGCTCTCAAATATTCGCTGTGAAAGAATACCAGTGACAGACGGGGTGGTCTTGGGCGGGTCTCAGAGTTATAGCCTGTCCACCAGTCGCACAGGGCCGTTCTTTTCCTTTAACCGGACTGTAAACTCCCTGAGAGTAAGTCTGAGTCAGTTTCGCTCTCCACTGCTTATCCAGCTCCGGCACAGGGTGCAGAGTCTAGCAGATGCTCAGTAAATGTTAAAAGAATTAATCAAAAAGGGAAGAAATGATTGAATGAATGAGTCGATAACTCACCTATTCTTCCACCAATGCGTCGGTCGGACAGGTAATTAACTGAATTAGCAGCGGCCCAACGGGATGCCGAGGACTCCGCAGCTCTGGACCACCCTCTGCAGCCAGAGCAAGGGCGGGGCGCCAGGTAATCCCGCCCATGCGAAGGCGGGGGCTCCCCGAGAATCCCGCCTACAAAGAGGCGGGTCGTACCTGGAATCCCGCCCTCCCTGAGGCGGGGCCTGTGGCGCGCGGGAAGAAGCGTAAGCGGCGGCGGGAGCTGGCTGTGCAGCCGACTGACCGCGTCCCTGCAGGTATTGCTTCCCTGGCGCCGGCTCCGGCGTCCCCACGGTCTCCCCGGGGGGCCGAGCGAGAGCGAGAGGGTCTCGCTGAGGGCGGGCCGCGGGGTCCCGGCACAGCTCCGGACGGCGTGCGTTTGCGCGCCCTGCGGCTCCCCGCCCCGGCTCCGTGCGGCCTCCTCCCCGCCAGGCCCGCTTTCGGCTTTCCGGCCGAGCGCTTGGTCCCGTGCGGCCTGGGAACGGGGCTGGGGGTGGGGGGATGTCCCCTCTGGTTCCCTCGCCTCGGTTTTCTACCCTGGGCGACCCTCTCCTCCTGGCGGCCCCAGCCGCCTGGGAAGTGGGTGTCTCTCGAAGCCCCCTGACCCCCCCCCCCCCCCCCCAAGCTGTCCACTTGTCCCGGCAGCTTCTCCCGGGAGGCCGCTAGCCCTGGGCAGCCCCTTCCGCCGCGCGACCCGGCCCCTGACTCTCCCCGAACGCCCTCCAACCCCCACTAAGCGGGGGCGGTCGCGCCGTAGGGTCGGCCCCTCGATTTCCTCTGCCTGGGTGTTCCATTTTGCTCTTTCCGGACCTAGCAGTAGAATAAACTTCCAACAGCCGCGGCTCAGCGAAGCATTTTAGGTGAACCTGCAAGGTGTTACATTAGAGGTCAACACTAACATCCTTTCCCACTACAGCGTGCATTTTTAATGGTTAGCAGGGCTCCTGGCTCATAATAAGTGTTCAGTACACCTTTCCTGCTATAATATTCAGTTCATTACCGACGATTTTCAGCTTTCCTCTGTCTTTGGGTAAAGAACGGTGCCCGACGGATTTGTGTTGCTCCATCAAGACTCGGGAGGATGAAAGTCATTACCTGCGAAATAGCCTGGCACAACAAGGAGCCGGTGTATAGCCTGGACTTCCAGCATGGCACCGCCGGGAGGATCCACAGACTGGCGTCGGCCGGTGTAGACACGGCGGTTAGGGTAAGTGGGGCGGGGCGGAGAGAGAAAGGCCCTGGGAAGCACTACGGAGGGTGCATTCTCCATTCTTTTCTTTGAAACAAAAGTCAACAAACTCAAACCAATCTGTCATCTAGCCCAGAGGGATGAATTCTCAGGGCCTTGAGTGAACCATGAAAGCAAAAGAAAGCTTTGTTCCTTGAGTAATGTTTCCCAGATTGGTAAACGGGAGGCTCATTATTTTTAAGAATCCTGAGCCAGTTCCTGTTGGGGAACGGTTTGCAGGAGAAAGAGGAAGGAGGGAGGGTAGCAAGCCATGGAGTTGCTGGTTTATGTTTCAGAACAAAGTTCCATTTTACGTTTCAAAAGAAAAACTATTTTCTTACTGAAACTAAGCACAGTGTTGTTTTAGTAAGCACAGATTGGTAAGTGCTCACTGTATGTTTCCCTGAATGAATGTTTTGGTATCAACAGATCTGGAAGGTGGAAAAAGGACCCGATGGAAAGGCCATTGTTGAATTTT
Organism: Panthera onca; assembly: GCF_046562875.1. NCBI lineage: Eukaryota > Metazoa > Chordata > Mammalia > Carnivora > Felidae > Panthera > Panthera onca. The sequence continues at coordinate 9,097,090 of NC_138347.1, read as the reverse complement.
TGTCCAATCTTGCCCGCCATACCAAAGCTGTCAATGTCGTGCGTTTTTCTCCGAATGGGGAAATTTTAGCATCAGGAGGAGATGGTGAGTACTAGTATTATCCTTCAAAATTCCTTAGAAACCAGATACCTGTGTGTCTCATGTTAAATTGAGATTTGAGCTAGGTGTGATTAAAGAAAAATTTTTCTTTTAATGTTCATTTATTTTTGAAAGAGAGAGAGTGCGAGCGGAGGAGGGGCAGAGAGGGAGGGAGACACAGAATCTGAAGTGGGCTCCAGGCTCTGAGCTGTCAGCATAGAGCCCGACCCGACGCACGGCTCAAACTCACAAACGGTGAGGTCATGACCTGAGCCAAAGTTGGACGCTTAACCGCCTGAGCCACCCAGGTGCTCCTGTACCACTTTTTCATTTTAGGGGTCATTTGACCTCAGTGTGTCATTTAGATAGCTCAGTAAAATAGCGTTCTGGGGAGCATGAGGGGGTGGAAGACAGTAAGCTTAACCCGAAAAGACCTGTTTGACAATGGCCCCTCCCCAGCTTTCACCAGGATCCGCTGCCTGGTGGAGACCAGTAGGAAGGTGCCCACCATTTTGTCAGAGTCCCAGCACAACTGTCCTGGCTTTCATTGCTAGTTTAGTATCTAAGTGATCACAGCCTTTCCCACATCTCTTTGTAATTAATTGATTCGCTGGGGGAGTATTGTCTGAATGATCCTCTAAATTATGTTTGTTTCCTGGGAATATATTGACTCCTATTTTCTGCTTGTGTTTACGTGGCATAAAGATTGCCTTGAATTTGTAGATTTATTTGGGATACGTTGCCATCTTCACAACATTAAATGTTAAACCCATAAAACTGGGACTTTTTCCTAAGCAATTTACTAACTCGTTCTTCCTTTTTCCTTAAGGATTTACTAAAAAGTAAATCGTTTTCCCACGCTTTGACACCAGAACAGTCTACAAGTTAGTACAAAATAAAACAGAAATCACAGACTTTGCAGGAGGAGGAAAGACACCTGGTTCAGTGCCACGGTGTCCAGGGTGTTTGTGCACAGAGGGAAAGGTGGGAAGTGGGGACTGTCCCCGGGGGAGGCTGACAGGCTGTCTTCTGAGAGGGTGTACAGGGCAGCACTTGGTGGGCAAAGCCCTTTGGCTTTGGGGGCCCAGAAACCTGTTAACGGTGGAGAGTGTCCACTTGTCAGTGTCAAGGCTGATCTCCTTTCCACCAAGCTCCTGGGATTCCAGTGCACTTGGAGTGAGAACACGTGTGCCCACACAGCTGGTGCGCTCATTGTCCTACTGGCATTCAGAGGGAGGCCAAGAGGTGCTCAGGCTTAGGTGGTGAGTTTGGGGTCAGAGCACAAGGGCTTACAGCATTCAGACAATTGATGACGTCAGGCCAAGATACCTGCTGCATCCGTATGCGTAGCTAATGTGTCTGTGGCTTACTTTGTGCAAGGCATTGTGTTATAAGTGCTTTATGCATATTAATTCATTTAATCCTTGAGACAGCCCTATGAGGTAGGTATGCGGTTACCCCCATTTTACAGGTCAAGTGACTGAGGAGTCGAGATGCTAAGTCCTGCTGAAGGTTACACAGGAACCATTTGCCAGTCCTTGCCAGTGGCTCTTTGTGGCTCTTTGTTTTTTCCTATTGAGCCATTCATAGGTTATGCCTTAGGATTTGTGAAGGTAGTCAGCCACTTTGCAGTGGTGTTTTGCTGGCCTGGGGACCCTTCTGTTTAATTTGACCTTGTATAACACTTAATCTGGTGTGAGTTTGATTTTAGAGGTTTTTGTTTTTGTTTTTGTTTTTGTTTTTTTTTATTTTTTTTTTTTTTCAACGTTTTTTATTTATTTTTGGGACAGAGAGAGACAGAGCATGAACGGGGGAGGGGCAGAGAGAGAGGGAGACACAGAATCGGAAACAGGCTCCAGGCTCCGAGCCATCGGCCCAGAGCCTGACGCGGGGCTCGAACTCACGGACCGCGAGATCATGACCTGGCTGAAGTCGGAGGCTTAACCGACTGCGCCACCCAGGCGCCCCATTTTTTTAAGTTTATCTTATTTGAGAGAGAGGGACAGTGTGCACGAGCAGGGAAGGGGCAGAGAGTAAGGGAGAGAGAGAATCCCAAGCTGGCTGTGCACTGTCAGTGCAGAGCCCGATGAGGGGCTCCAACTCATGAACCGTGAGATCACGACCTGAGCTGAAACCAAGAGTCGGACGCTTAACCCACTGAGCCACCCAGGCGCCCCAGATTCTGGAGTTTTAGATCAGAAGGCAAACCTGTTTTTCCTGTCAAAATTCTTAGAAGTCCGTCATTGTGACCATACTGTCTATTGAACAACATAAATAGGACTTCAAGCCCTAAAAGCCCAGAAATGAAGGAGCATGCAAAAAGCGTGGCTTATCTTTCACTGAATCACTCCACAGATGCCGTCATCCTGTTGTGGAAGGTGAATGATAATAAGGAGCCAGAACAGATTGCTTTTCAGGATGATGATGAGGCCCAGCTGAACAAGGAGAATTGGACTGTTGTAAAAACCCTGAGGTAACTTGGACAGGGACCACGGGAGTGCCTTATCTAACTGCTCTGAGAGCATTAAACTCACATGCATTTTTTTATTTAAAAAAAAAAAGAATGTTCTTTTGAGTAAGCTCTATGCCCAACATGGGGCTTGAACTCACAGCCCTGAGATCAAGAGTCCTATGCTTTACTGACTGAGCCAATCCAGGCGCCCTGCATTTTGACTTATATCGTACTTAAAAGAAATTTTTTTTAACATTTATTTATTTTTGAGACAGAGAGAGACAGAGCATGAATGGGGGAGGGTCAGAGAGAGGGAGACACAGAATCCGAAACAGGCTCCAGGCTCTGAGCCGTCAGCACAGAGCCCGACGCGGGGCTCGAACTCACGGACCGCGAGATCATGACGTGAGCCGAAGTCGGCCGCCTAACCGACTGAGCCACCCAGGCGCCCCACTTATATTTTACTTAAACCTTTTACTTACACAAGACAGAGATAAGAGAATCATTTTAAAAGCTAGAAACATGATTAAAATGGATTTTATTTCTGCTGTAAAATTTTCTTTAGTCAGATTGAATCAATTACAAAGATACAAGTACCTCTGAAGGTGGTAGATTATAGCTGCAGCTAATAGAGTTCCAGTGGAAATTTCTAAAATCCTATTTTTTTAAATATTTTTTTAAACTTTGAGAGACAGTACGAGCAGGGGAGGGGCAGAGAGAGAGAGAGAGAGAGAGAGAGAGAGAGGGAATCCCAAGGAGGCTCCACGCTGCCAGTGCAGAGCCCAACATGGGGCTCAAACCCACGAAACCGTGAGACCATGACCTGAGCTGAAACCAAGAGTCAGTTGAGCCACCCAGGAGCCCCCCCTAAAATCCTATTCTCGTGTATGGTCTCTGAGTTTGCTTACAAGTTTTTGATGTTTTTTTCTTTTTCTTCTTTGGATTGTAGAGGCCACTTGGAAGATGTGTACGATATTTGCTGGGCAACTGACGGGAATCTAATGGCTTCTGCCTCTGTGGATAACACGGCCATCATATGGGATGTCAGTAAAGGTAGCCGATACGTTTCTGCTCTTGTCAGGGGGAAGGATTTTCTAAGTGTCTAAAAAGCTAACCTACTTGACCTTTAATGGCATAAGAGTTTCTTTAGTGAACTAAACTAGGTATTTGGCTCAGTAGGGTAGGGATTAGCCTCCTGTATCATGGATCCAACTCAGAGTGGTCACGTGTATGAGGTTTTCTGAGTCACTGGTGCCAAAGCAAGGTCCATCCCACATGCTTGGGGGTGTAGACACGTTGGGGGCAGGGCTAATGCCTGCCTTTGCAGAACTTAGGATCTCAGGAAGTTTAGCACGTCGTCATGATGGGGCATTGAATGGTCAGTGTTGGGAGAGGTAGGAGCTGGCATCCGTTTGAGGAGACAGAGGACAGCCGAGGACACCTCACTGCTTTTACAGGACGTGTTTTCTGTTTGGGGAGACAGGAGACACGTGAGAAGTTATAGAAATTGCCGTGAAATGCTTTGCCTGCCCTTTTTGCAGGCTGCGGATTCTCCCCCAGCCCGAGGGCCCTGGGGGGGAGTCAGGGCGGAGCGGGCATCCCACCATGCTTCCTGCACATCTGGTTTATCCACTCAGTGACAGTCTCTGTCCGCTTTAGGTCCCTGCCACCTGCCATCCAATCAGACCCCCTCTGTCTCACCTCACCTCTGTCATGCTACCCAGTCCCTGACTTGGGCAGAATGGAGGGCCGGTGTCCCTGTCTTCTTCTCTTCCCCACATCTGGCCATTGCCCTGGATAATTTCACCGTGTGCGTGGACAGTCCACCCAGCAGCCCCCTGAAGCCAGTTGTAATGACCTTGAACGTTGCCAGGTCTTGATATCCTGCATGATCGTGGCTGCCATCTAGCGGGGTGTTAGTGATGGCGCTGGGAAGGGGCCGCAGAGTGAAAGGCCGATCAGAGAAGGTTGCTCCAAGACTTGAATGCGGGAGGGAAGAGGCTCCAGCCTGTGGGAGCAGCCAGTGCAGAGGCCCTGCGGGGAGCTGCTTGTGAGGCAGGACAGGTCCCGCAGAAAATCCCTCTTCAGAAAACCCTACTCACACACTGACCTAATGATAGCAGTTGTGGGTTAAAAAGCCTCTTGTGGGACACTTGGGTGGCTCAGTCGGTTAAGTGTCCCCAACTCTTGATCAGCTCAGGTCATGATCTCATGGTTCATGAGATCGAGTCCCGTGTCGGGCTCTGCGTTCACAGGGCAGAGCCTGCTTGGGGCTTTCTCCCTCTCTCGCTGCTCCTCCCCTGCTCATGCTCTCTCTCCCTCAAAATAAATAAACTTTAAAAAGAGGGGCGCCTGGGTGGCTCAGTCAGTTGGGCCTCTGACTTTGGCTCGGGTCATGATCTTGCACTCTGTGAGTTTGAGCCCCACATCGGGCTCTGTGCTGACAGCTCAGAGCTTGGAGCCTGCTTTGGATTCTGTGTCTCTTTCTCTCTGCCTCTCCGCCTCTCATGCTCTCTCTCGCTCGCTCGCTCTCTCAAAAATAAATAAACATTAAAAAAATTAAAAAAGAAAAAAAAGCCTCTGTTGTAAAACTCAGGGTCGTTTGAGAAGATGCTGTCACCCGGCTGCAGGCCACCTTACTCTCACAGACCCCCAAAAACACTGGCAAGAAGGCAAGGGGGAAGGAAAGTTAGCCTGAAGCACCCTCGCTGCATTTCACATGGAGGGCGGGTCCCAGGGTCACAGGAGTGTAGACCCCTCTGCAGAGAAGAGCCATTTGAGTTGTTTTTGTTTGTTTGGTTTTTAAGAATGGCCAGGGTTCCATAACTGTCTCTGCTTTTTATCTGGGTAATCTTTGCTGCTGGTTTTCTCTCTTTCCACAGAGTCCCTTTTCCATCACTGCTGGCTTTGCCCGGCCCTTGCCTCCCGCCTGGCCTGCTGTCCCCTCCTAACTAGTGGTGCTTCCTATGTCCTCTGTGACCCTCAGTCTTGTCTTCACGATGCAGGTCACTTCCCAGCCGAGTGTTCCTCTCGGCCGCACCTCGAATTCCCAGAACCTTTTCCTGATACACGAGGGTCGCTGTCACATATCTCTTGTCCTCGTCTTGCCGTTTTGGCATTGGACCTCACCCTGTAGACTTCTCAGTGACCCATTGTTCCGTGTGCCGAGGATCGGCTTACAAAACCTCCTTCATAGCCCCCCTCACCCTGCCCTGTAGGGAGAACTGACCTCAGCTCGTGCCTTGCCGACCCTCACCGTGGCCTCTTAGCTGCCCCGTCTATACCATGCTCAGCTGGCTTGCCTTTTGATGGTGTGTCCCTCCCCCAAAGCGGTAGGCTCCTGGGGAGTGTGGGCCATGTAAAGTCCCCTTTGTCCCCCAAGAGCCTGACACGGCGCCTGCTAAATGACAGGAGGGTATGAAGGGCGCAATACTTAAACTGTACTTTATTCTGCTTGTGCTCGAGTAGGCTTTAGTAAAGCTGTCATGTGCTTTATTCGCAGGACAGAAGATCTCTATCTTTAATGAACATAAAAGTTATGTCCAAGGAGTAACCTGGGACCCCTTGGGTCAGTATGTTGCCACCCTGAGCTGTGACAGGTACGTCAGGATTTGGCAAGTTGTCTTCTCTGCTGGCTTGAAATTTCCTGCAGAGGGATTTTCGTCACCATTTACCAAAATCTGAAGCCCGGTCTAGCTTTGCTTCTTGTTCTTGGTTTCATGTCAAGCATTTGGTTTTACTGTTCCTCTCCCACCGTAACATGAAAGTGGAAACTAATTAGGGCAAGTGCCTTATATGTAGTACTTAGCAAATCTTTATTGAATGGGTGAATGAATGTAGAGGGAGTTTTGAATTGCATTTGAATTTCACGGACAACATTTGTTTATTGTTTTTCTTTTCTTTTTTTTTTGAGACAGAGGGCATAAGTGAGCAAGAGGCAAGGAAAGAGGGAGAGAGAATCTTTTGAGGGGCAGAGAGAGAGAGAAGCGGGGCTCGTTCATAGGCAACGCTTAAAAAAAGTCTTTTATAAATACGACTTCTGCAAGAAGGGGTTGCTAGTGGTTGGGTTGGAATTTTCCCTTCCCCTTCCCTTCCCTCCTTCTTTCTTTCTTTAAAAAAGAAAAAAATTTAACATTTATTTTTGAGAGGCAGAGCATGAGCCGGGGAGGGTCAGAGAGCAAGAGAAACACAGAATCTGAAACAGGCTCCAGGCTCTGAGCTGTCAGCACAGAGCCCGACACGGGGCTGAAACCCATGAACTGTGACATTGTGACCTGAGCCAAAGTTGGACGCGTAACCGACTGAGCCACCCAGGCGCCCCTGTTTATTTATTTATTTTTAAGTTTGTTTATTTTGAGAGAGAAAGAGAGGGGGAATCTCAAGCAGGTTCTGCGCTAATGTGAGGCTCAAACTCACAACCATGAGATCATGACATGAGCCGAAATCGAGAGTGGGACGCTTAACTGACTGAGCCATCCAGGTGTCCCTGGGTGTTTTGTGTTTTTTTGTTTTTTTGTTTAAAGATTTTATTTATAAGTAATCTCTACACCCACCGCAGGGCTTGAACTCACAACCCTGAGATCAAGAGTCTCCTGCCCCACCAACTGAGCCAGCCAGGCATCTTTCTTTCATTTTTTGATTATAGTTTACTACTGCAGTCATTTCAATGACTCCATTTAAGTTAATGTAAAAATAGAATATTTTGTCTTTCCTGAAAGAAGGTTTGGTTGCGGTGTTTACTGGCATCATTCATTTAATCGTATTCTTGGAACAAAGAACTAAGAATCAGAGGTGGTGGGTGTACTACTCATCAGTCAAGATCATCCTTTTGAGTATTTTTCCAACTTCTTTTAATCATAACATGTTTGATTTCAGACGGCCCAGCAGTGTGGACGAGTTAGTGTTTATGAATCAAAGCATCTCCCGTTACGTTCCACGTACATTTATTTTCTGATCTGTATGTTTTATTCGGGCAGTTGGGAGTGAAATGACCTGATTAGCTAGTGGGAATAATACGAATTAGCAAGAAGCAAATTTATCTGTTGGTGTTTTCCTGACTTGCAAATCCCTGAGGGTGAGACCGTTCAATACAAGAGAAATGTCACTGCAGTCCTACAGACTGCCCCTGGGCCAAGTGTCAAGGCCTGAAAAGGCGAGGCCTGACGAGCATCTTACTTGACAAGTTGAAACACTCGATAAAAAGTGAAGTTCTGGCCCGTTTCCTCACTTCATTAGTGACCTCCTTTGGGTGGCTTGCTTCTGTCATAATGAGTTAAGTGGGACAGTCATAAATGGTCTTGGAGGCTGACCTGGTCTAACCGGCCTGCAGTTTTGATGCTAGATTGTTTCTGTGTGGAACACTTCGTTCACTAGAAGAGATGAGTCAGAATGTTTTTCTTTCTTTAGGATCCTCAGGGTGTACAGCACCCAGAAGAAACGTGTGGCTTTTAATGTCTCAAAGATGCTGTCTGGAATAGGGGCCGAAGGAGAGGTATGAAGTGTTGACTTTCTGTGTTAGCAGTGCTTCAGGAAGTCACGAGCTCCTCCGTGTCCTACAGCTAAGTCCCTGGTCTCAGGCACCTGACACTTGCACTACCGTGTGCTTCCTCAGGTCCAGCCAAGGCTCAGTTAGTGTGTTGGGCTGGTCTGCATGGAAATGGGGACATCCGGGGGCCAGGGGAGAGCTGCCGATGGTGGGTAGAGGTGTCCAACCCCAGCTCACCGTGGAGTCGCCCGGAAGCATTAAGAGACATGTGTGCCTGCCCCCCACCCCCCAGGCGTGTGTGATTCGCTTGGCTTGAGGTAGGCAGGGCCTCTGGGATTCTGAGGTGTAGGGAGAGTCGCGAGCGTCTGACCGAGGGGGACCCGGCACTATGCTGCAGGAAGGTGGCAGCGGGCAGTAGGCCGTCTTGGCAGGTTTAGAGCGAATGCTGCCTGCAGGACCATGGGGACCCAGCCAGCGGTCCTAGAGGAATCAAGACCACGGAGGCAGGCACTTCGACAAAAGGGAGCAGGTTGGTCACTGGAACCAAAAAGGGATGTGGTGCAAACCTGGGCCTCAAGCAGCTGGCGGGGCCAAGCGGGCCACGAGCTGACAAAATGGGGAGCTCATGTACGGTAAGGAGGGTAATGCCGGGTCTTTGGGTCCTTGAGACTTAAATGCTTCATGTTTATCCAGTGGCAGTGAGTGGGAGCAAAAACCGTTCCACGCAGGTGTTCAAGAAAGGTTTGAAAAGATGGGATTACCAGTTTAAGAGCGGACTAGTTTATAAGAGGTGTTCATTAAGTTGGAAATTCTAAGTGGACGCACACATCATCCTGCTTTTCTCCCCGGTCTCATTGTCCAGACACACCGCTCTTGACAGTGCACGGTGTTCTCACGGAGGCTTTTTAAAAAGATAACTGTACAACCACAAACATGCACATAGACCTGTACGCACGTACGACTTTCTGTAACGCAGGTGGGCAGTGAATCTTTGTGAGCGATCACTCTTGCGGTCTCGAGTGATTTCATTTGTACTATATTTCCCCTGTTATGTGAGTGTAATAAATGACACTATATAAAGACAAAAACCAAAAAACTGGTAAACCTTTATTGTGAATGTAAAGATTTGGATTAAAAGAAAAAAAAGATTTGGATTAATGTTTAAACTTGTGTGCCACAGGTCCGAAGTTACCGGATGTTTCACGACGACAGCATGAAGTCATTCTTCCGTAGACTCAGTTTTACCCCTGATGGATCTTTGCTCCTCACACCAGGTGGGTTTGACAAGCTTTCGATTTGAGGCGTGATGGCAGCGGTGGGTGATTCCAGTTGCCGCCTGTCAGCTCAGTGAATCCTGATGAAAATAGCGACCCCCCAGCTTGTTCAGACATTGAAACCTCCAGGGGAGCTTCCGGGAGCACTGGTCCCCGGGTTCCACCCCCAGAGACGGTCTGATTGGTCTGGGGTGTGTGTGGTCTAGGTTTTGGAATTTAAAAAATTTCCAAGTAGTTCTGATGTGCAGAGAAGTTGGGGAGCCACTAGGCTAGTGTGACAGACATTTTGCTCTTAGATTTAACTTAAAAAAATGTTAATGTCTTTTCACTAGGCATGTAGGTAGAGGTCATAGCGCTAAAGCTAAAAGAGGTTTATTGTTTCTATTCTGAATGAAGCAGTCTGTTGTGGCAGGGACAAGTTTGGTTGGAATAACTTGAGTATGACGAAACCGCAGAATCAGCAAGGACAAGACAGGTTCATTGTCTACAGGAAGGCATGATGTTAAGCCCAGCAGCGTCAGCCGGGGCACTGACTGCCAGGGTGTTCTTAGAAGAATGTCTTCTGCTCTCCGTGGCTCGGGTCCCATCTTTTGTATGAAGGCGATCACCTAACGCAGGGCTGGGCCAAACAGGAGGGCACAGGTCAGGTTGGCCACTAAGTATTCCAGCCCGGTTGGGCAGAGGAGGCCTGAGAGGGTGTGAATTGTACATGCATACTTGTGATGCCTTCGGACATCGGGGATCATGTGGGAGTGACATTGACCTGGGGAGGGGGTGTCTCAGGATCAGCAACAGGTGGTTGGTAAGTATATTAAAAGTTGCTTACTAAACTCAGTGACAAATCTTTACTAAATGACCACTCTAAAAACATTGTGTTAGAATCAGGTATCGGATGTCTGCTTTTGCCATTATTATTCTTTGTGGTGTTAATACATGCAGGAAGAGGAGAGAATGAAATTATAAAGATTGGAAAGAAGAAACCTTGGTGTTAAGATTATGTTTCTAGAAAATCCAAGAGATTTAAAAATATCAGAATAAAAAAATCTGATAAGGTGGCTGGATACTATCTATGAAATACTTAAAAATCTTCTATACTGGAATATGCACTTAGAAATATAAAAAGGAAAATTATTCCACTCATAATGCAAACCCCACAAAACATGGGAAAAAAATTTAATAAAGGCACAAAGCCTTTATGAAGACTAGAAGATCTTATTGAAGATTGTAAAACAAGTTCTGAACGAATAGAGATCTCAAGTTCTAAAAATTAACATACGCATTGATTTCCAATTAGGATCCTATTAGAGGCTTTTGGTTTACTTTTAGTTGGACAGCCTGCCAGCTCCGTTAGGAGAATAAATGCTGAAGAATAGATTTAATTTTTTTTAAGTTTATTATTTTTGAGAGAGAGAGAGCATGAGCAGGGGAGGGGCAGAGAGAGAGGGAGAGAGAGTCCCCAGGTGACGCCACACAGTCAGCATGGAGCCTGATGAGGGGCTTGAACTTAGAAACTGAGAGATTGTGAACTGAGCCAAAACTAAGAGACGCTTAACCAACTGAACCACCCAGGCGCCCCAAGAATAGATTTAAAAGTATGAAAAATAGGAATAATACTTGAGCAGGCACTTTCCTAAATGTCAGCAGATACTATGGTGCCACTGTTATCAAATCAATATGGTTATTGGCATAGGAATAAACAGATTAGTGAACTGGAACAGAAAATCCCGAAATAGATCCCGAGATAAGGAAATCTGATAGAGTGGGAAGAATGAATTATTGAGCGAATGGTGCTAGAGGACCCAGCTGTCTGGAAGGAAATTCTATTGGACTCTTAACTTACATATGAAAATAAATTCCAGGTGAAGTCAATACTTAAATCTAAAAGGTGAAAACGTAGGAGGACATCCTAGGGCCAGGGAAGACAGACGGAGACAGGAATCCTGGAAGCTCTGGAATGATGGGCCTGTTTGCGTTTGACGGGGAACTTTTGTACGGTGGAGGCCCAGTAAGCGAAATCAGTCGGCAAGTGATGGAACTGGAAAACGCCGTTTACGAGACAGGAAAGAGAGAGCTTACGTGTGTCACGTTCAGCGGCTCTTCCAAATCGATGAGAGCAAAAGAAAAACCCAGAAGAAAAAGATGAGTGAAAGAAACAAGAAGGCAGTTTGTAGAGGAGCAAATTCACATGTTCAGCACCCACAGGGAAAGGTTTGGACCCTCAGTGATAGAGAAATACAAAATAAAGTGACCTACGATTAGGGATTTCTTTATTCTTTTCAGACTAGACAAAAGTGCAGATCTCCCTGGCTGATGGCCATGCAGAATGTGGGTATTGCTGCAGGAACGTGAATTGTTACAGCCAGTTTAGAAAACAGTCTGGAAACCGTTAAATGCATGTACCTTTCAGCCCATCTGTCCCCACCCCCCACCGTCTTAAACTCCGTCTTTAAGAAATGAAAACCTAGTACATAAAGATATATCTTCCACGATATTTATTGCAAGTATGGCTTGTAGTCGTGAAGAATAATACCGATGAACAAGACGGGTGGATGAATTACGGCATTTTCATACCAGTGAACGTGGGGCAGCTAGTGAAGATACATCATCCAAGTTAGCTTTCGCGGGTGGTTGACTGAACAGAGCAACAGAAGCGAAGGAATAAACGAGATCCTGTTTTTGTGAACTAGGCTAAAAGCCCCACCCTCTGAATATATACGCGATGGAGTTGTAACTGGTTGTTGGTTGTGCGAGCAAAGAGGAAAGAGGACACAGTGGTTTGTTCAGATGGCGGATGTGGGGCTGGAAGGGTGGGCTGAGTCGAAGAGACTACTTGACGGGGTCTCTGCCCACCCTTCCCCTCCCCACAGCGGAGACGAAACGGTCACATGTGAAATGACGTGTGTGTGTGTGTGTGTGTGTGTGTGTATCAGGAAAGATACTGCTGTATGGTTGACAGTCATTCTGTGGCCGGGTCTGGCCTGGTTGTAAGGTCATCCCAGGGTGAGTGTGTAGAAGAGCTCAAACATGGGCTCCCCCCAGAGCAAGGTCAGCTGCTTCATGGGTTGGGGGTGCAGTGGAGGCCTGGGTCTCCCGGCAGCCTCCTGGCCGCACCAGGCAGGTGGGAAAGGCTAGTGGCAGGCCCTGGCTGGCTGGCAGCCAAGCTCAAATCCAGCGGACACAGTGGGGTGATACAGTGAGAGCGCTTCTCCAGCAGGAAGTGACTGGCCTCCCAGACGGAGGCCTGCCCGGTTCCTCCTGCCCAGGCCTGAAGCCCCCCCGAGCAGGTGGGCTGCTCAGGGGGAGGTGACAGGTCAGTAGAGCTGGAATAAGAGCTGAGCCCAGCCTGGGACCGTGTGTATTTGTCCTCAGTCACAGAAACACTGTCCAGGGCACGTGGCTATGGGGAGAAATGTTTTACAGGCCAGGGTTGGATGCTCTTGAGTGTGTCTTCTTTCGTCTAATAAAACCTCACCCCTCTCTCTCTCTTCCTGCTTCCCCAGCTGGATGTGTGGAGTCTGGAGAAAATGTAACAAATACCACCTATGTTTTCTCCAGGAAGAATCTTAAAAGGTATGCAGTGGAAGAAATCGTTGAAATGTTTACCCTTTCTTTTTGTTTTTGGTGAGTAACGGTGCCCTCTTCTAAGAAGGTCATGACCGATCTTTTAGGCCCATCGCTCACCTTCCCTGTCCTGGCAAAGCGACGCTTGCAGTTCGCTGCTGTCCCGTCTACTTTGAGTTGAGGCCGGTGGTGGAAACAGGTACGTTAGAGCCACGGTGGTTGTGTTAGGTCTTCGCCGAGGCAGGTCACCAGGCTGCGGGGGTTGTGATGCGGGCTTTCTCCCGTGGGGGGCACGGCTCTGTAGGTTTGGTGCGGTTGAGTTACCGTGAGGAGCAGGAGCAAAGCCCGAGGTTATCAAAATTGTCCAGTGTTCATCTTGTCTAGAATATGCTGTCTTCGCTTCACCTTTAAAGGAATGAAAGTAATTTTTTTTAATCCAGAGCAGATTGAATGTTGTTCAGTATCCGTTTCCTATGCAGTAAAATGTTTTTTTTAGTTTTTTTTTTTCCCTCAAGGTTTTTCTCATTATCAGGGGCTTTAGTCGGATTCTGATGGGCCTTGGTGTAATTTTCTCAGGCTTCTTGTGCTTGGGGTTCATTGAGCTCTTAGATCTATGGGTTTATAGTTTTCATCACCTTTGGGGAATTTCAGCCGTTACAGTGTCAAATGTCTTTTCTGTCATCCCCCTTCTTGCCCACAAGGGGCTCCGCTTACACGTGCGTTAGGCCATTTGAGGTTAGTCCCGGGTTTACTATCTGCTCGCTTTTTCCCTTCTCCGTACTTCCGTTTTCTGTACTCTGTGTCCCATGTCTCTACTTAACACACTCCATCCTTCCTCCTCTTGAACATGTAGGATAGTTTTTGTAATAACTTTTAATGACTTTGTGTACAAAGGATTCGTTTTGATTTTTTTTTTCCTTCATTGTGGGTCATATTTTCTTTGCATGTCTAGTAATATTTCACTAGATGCCAGACATTGTGAATTTTACCTCCGTGGATGCTGGGTTTATTTTTATAAATATTCTTGAGCTTTGTTCTGGGAGGCAGTGAAGTTACTCGGAGACACCGTGCCGCTTATCCTCGTTCGGTGGGACCACGGCAGCATGTGGTCCAGAGCTAATTTCCCCACTGCAGAAGCAGAGCCGCCTGAGTAATCGGTGCCCCGTGAAATAGGTTTCCCACTCTGGGTGGAGGAACACGCTCTGTCTGGCCTTGCGGGAGCTTCGGGAATGACTCTTTCCTGTAGTTCTTGCTCTGGCCTCGGGTGGTTTCCTCACTTGCAAGTGCTGATCAGTGCTCAGCTGGAGACCTGAGAGGGCCTGTAGGTCTGTGCCTGTGAACTCCAGCTGCCCGGGCCTCCCTGCTTCATCCTCTACCTCTCCCTCTCCCGGGCCTGGCAGCTCCAGGCAGCAAGCTGGATGTAGGATTTCCTCCTTGACTTCCCATCCCTCAGAGATCACTGTCCTCAGTGCCTGATGGTCAGAAGTCTTGGAAAACATTTTGTAGATTTTGCCTGGTATTTCAGTTGCTTCGGGCGGGAGGGTAAGTCAGGTCCCTCTTCCTCCAAGGCTGGAAGCAGCTGTTTTAAGCTTTTTAATCCTTTTATGTGAATGAATGTAATTAACTGGAAGCTTGAAATCACCTTAATAAAATGTTTCTAGATTACCCTTATTTTTCATATCAGAAAGGACTTGTTCTATTCACAGGTTTTTTTGTTTTTACCCCCACCTTTTTGGACCTTGGGTGCCCCTGAGTCTTGAATCAGGACACGGTGTCTTCATCAGGTCATGTGTGGTTGTCCTTTATTCCCATATAAACTAAAGGACTGATTTTTTTTTTTGTAAAGCACATAGCAAACTAGCCTTCAGTAAAATGATGTCATTTCCGTCTTCTGAGAGAGGGCTTTTGGGAATTTGTTTCCTCTGGCTTCTGTTTTCCGCCCTTTGTCCCTGTTTTCACCCGAGCAGACAGAGCATCACAGGAGCCGGGCACGGAGCTGGTGCACCTGCCCTACCGCCTGGTGTTTGCTGTGGCTTCTGAAGACTCTGTGCTCTTGTATGACACCCAGCAGCCGTTCCCTTTTGGCTACGTGTCTAACATACATTACCATACCCTGAGTGATGTCTCCTGGTGAGTGGCCGGTGGTGAGGGAGGGTGGGCGGAGGCCACAGTGTGCAGGGGAGGGGTGCCTGGAGTAGAGCCTTGGGGCAGGGAGCATTCCAGCACTACAGGTGGCTTTTTTGGCCGGTGTTTACCAATTCTTTTTATTTTTTTTTTAATTTATTTTTTTTTAAGTTTATTTATTTTTGAGACAGAGAGAGACAGAGCATGAACGGGGGAGGGGCAGAGAGAGAGGGAGACACAGAATCGGAAGCAGGCTCCAGGCTCTGGGCCATCAGCCCAGAGCCCGAAGCGGGGCCCGAACCCACGGACCGCGAGATCGTGACCTGAGCTGAAGTCGGACGCTTAACCGACTGAGCCACCCAGGCGCCCCTCTTTTATTTTTTTAAATTATTTTTTTTTTAACTTTTTTTTTTTAAGTTTATTTAAAACTATTTTTTTTTTCTGGGGTGCCTGGGTGGCTCAGTTAGTTAAGAATCTGACTTTGGCTCAGGTCCTGATCTCGTGGTCCGTGAGTTGGAGCCCCGCATCGGGCTCCATGCTGACGGCTCAGAGCCTGGAGCCTGCTTCAGATTCTGTGTCTCCCTCTCTCTCTCTGCACCCTCCCCTGCTCGCTCTCAGTCTCTCTCAAAAATAAACACTAAAAAAAAAAGTTTTTTGTTTTTTTTTTTAACTTTTTTTCTAAGTTTATTTTGAGCGAGGGAGAGCGAGCACGCATGCCCATGCAAACGGGGGCGGGAGACAGAGAATCCCAAGCAGGCTGCAGCAGAGCCCTGATGTGAGCGGGGCTCAAACTCATGAACCTCAAGATCGTGACCTGAGCTGAAGTCAGATGCTTGACAGACTGAGCCACCCCGGCACCTCTTACCAATTCTTTTTAAAGGAAAGCCGTTTCTAATTTGCAATAATACTGCTTCCTTTTGTAACAGAAACATCTGAATGATGCCATTCAGTTGCCCCAGGGGTTCCTCTGATTCTCAGACTGAGGGAAGGGGTACCTTTTGGGCTCCCTGCTTGTTGGGGGCTTGCCAGGCCCTCTGGGCTTGCAGGAAGCCCGCACCCACGAGCTCCTGGCACCCAGAGCTGCACCCCGGGAGTCACCTTGCGCTCCGCCTCCTGCCGGTGGGGTCCTCTGAGCCCCTGGGTTCCTGATTTGCGCCCAGCTCTGCCTGGGCCTGCTCCCCCACCATCTCTTCCTTGCTCTTTACAGCCTTTTTTCTCCTTTTCGTTTTATCTTGGGGGGAGAAAAACCAAAAAAAGGAAAGGCCCTCACACTTTCATCCAGGTGAATTCGATGACAGTCCTGAGATACCGCGGTGCCCGAGAAACGCGATGGGGTTGGGAAACCAAGGGCGGGAGTGAGGAGCCCACCCAAAGCCTATGATTTTACTTGAGCTGCCATGGTGTCACTAGTCATGAGAGCCTGACGAGGGGCCCATAGACTTGGGTTCGGTTTCTAACCTTTTGTCCTGTTTGGGGAACAAAGGTCCAGCGATGGGGCCTTCCTGGCCATTTCTTCCACGGATGGCTACTGTTCGTTTGTGACATTCGAGAAGGATGAACTTGGAACACCTTTGAAAGAGAAGCCGGTTTTAAGCGTGGGAACTCCCGATACAGCAAAGAAAACGAAGAGTCAGCCACACCAGGGGTCTTCGCCAGGCCCCAGGCTGGTAGAGGGGACCCCCAGCAGCCCCTGCACCCCCCCGCCTCAGGCAAGACCATCTCTAGCCCCAGCAGCGCCTTCCGAGGAGAAGAAGGCCCTGCAGCCCAGCACGCAGAATCCCAAAGCACCCCCATCCCGGAGGGTCACTCTGAACATGCTGCAGGCCCGGAGCAAGACAACACCCCGGTAAGAACCTCTGATGGAAGAAGAAGTCGTCACTGCGGTTGGCCAACAGGAAGCCACCAACCTTTAATGGGGGAAATGCCAGAAGTACGTCACACTGCTGCCGGAGACCTCGCTAACCGTGACCTCCGCTGCGTCCCGCTTCTGCCTCTCAGGCCGGCTCCAGACCCTGCCTCACCCTTTGTCCCGGAATGTCTAGCCTGCTCCCGGAGGCCAGGGCCCCGAGCACACTCTGCCCTAGGGGCCTCTCTGCCCTTACCTTCCTCCGGGAGCCCCAGCCATCTGCATCCCTGGTGACACTGGAGTCTCCCTGGATGTCCCTGCAGCCCTTCCTGTGTCATAACATATCACATTCAGTAGCAGGAGTTTGGTTAGGCTTCTGTTTTCCCTGTCAGGTTATCAGCCCCTTAAGGCAGGAAGCGGTTCCCCAGTCATCACCTGTTTTCTCCTGCCCAGAACAGTCATGGGCACTGAGCAGCAGGCGGGAAAATCAAAGGAACATCCTTAGTAGGCAGTTTTTACTGCATCTGTGGACTGGCTCGTGGTAAGCAGTGTCTCTGCAGTGATAGTGTCCCCAGGTGATGCTGCAGGTGTCTCTGTCCCTGTTCACGTCACTCTGGCTCCTGAGCCCGCCTGAGTTCCCCGCCGGTGCTGCAGACAGAGCCCTTCTGTTGTGCACGGCAGCTGGTGTCCAGGGGTCTTCCTAGGACTGGAAGTCCCCCGTCTGACCCTGGGGGAGTCCTGGGGAGGGAGCAGATGACAAGCACCACGTGTCTCGCTTCCTCTGCCCTGCCCGGGACTTCACTCGCCAGTCTGTAATCTGGATTACATGTAGCGTTCGGCTCTTCTCGGGTGTCTGAGTTCTGCAGACTAGCAACCTTTTTTTTGTTTTTCTGTGTTTTTTGGTGGAGGAAGGGAGTGGGAAGGTGTTCTTTCAAATACTCTTATGAAACCTTTCCCCTCTTAATTTCTTGGAGTCGTCTTCTGTTGTAACTTAAAAAAAAATAGTTGTTGAAAAAGAAGATTGGATTTTAAACAAGAACTGTGTTTCAGAGCTTTCCGTAGTAGAAACCGTTGTCGGCTAGCCTTATATATGCGGTGTCCAGCGATGTGTTCAGCGTACCACTGCAGATCAACAAAACACAGGTTTTGAAACTTTTAGGTGACTAGCGATTGACTATCGTAAGCCTAATGACTGAACTTAGTACATGAACATAATCCTTAGTTACTGAGTGGGCACATCGACATTTAATGTCTACATGGTATGATTAGCTGAAAATTTTTCATGTTTCTTTTGGGTAGTTTTGAAATTTGGCATCATCATAAACGATTCTTAGGATACTAATGAACCATGTACCTCTTTCCTACTTTTTTTTTAATTAAGGAGGATAAATTTACTACCCTTAAAGACAGAGACTCCACCGAATTCTGTACCAGTTAGTATAATCTCCACCCCTTCCACAGAAGAAACTGAACCAGGTAAGTGATACTGCTATTTTAATAGAATTCAAGACATTCTTTCTCCTTTGTTCTTTTGGAAATTAACCACCTAATTTTAAGTCAGTTCTGAGAAAGCAGGGATGTATCTTATTAGACCGTCATTCAGATTCACTGGCTGCCTATTCTCGGCAGGGAGAGCACCTTTCCGCACAGGCATTCAGGGAGCTGAGTAGGTGGCAGGTTCCGGAGGTGCTGTAGGGTCAGGGTTCTCCACCTGGGCACCATTGACAGTCTGGGTCAGATGATTCTGTGTGTGGGGGCTGTCCTGCAAGGGTGGGGTGCTTAGCACCTCTGAATGCTGATACCCATTTGTCCCCCCACCCCCACCCCAACTTGTGACATTTTCCAGTGTCCCCAGACATTGCCCAGGTGAGATCGCCCCCAGTTGAAAACCACCGGATCCTTTCCCTTATGTTCAGATAGGACCCTTGGTATCTTGTCTGGGCACAACATTTATTTTGTGAATATCAGCTCTTAATTTTAAACAAGTGTTCACTTACTTGCCAACCTGCGCTTGTTAATGTTCTAGGGACGCCCGGGGACCCTCAGGACAGTCCTCCGGAGCCCAAGCGGCCTCGGCTTAGTGAACACAAAGGAAGTTCCCAAGGTCTGGAGCCTTGAGGAGATCTGTCTGCTGCTCGAAGGCTGCCAGGTCTGGGGACCCCCGTGCACAGAGAGCGGGGGCTAGGCCGGGGACACCGGAGACCAGTGGCAATAGGCGAAGCCCGATGGATACTCGTGAATTGTTTACTGTAACAGAAGATACACATGGACCAGTTTTTCTCCAGAACTGTGTTTGCACTTGTATTCAAGACACATGCTTACCTCGGAGCAGTGAACGTTCTCATAGACCGGATCTTCTTTTGAGTTTCTGAAACTGGAGCGGTTCAGCCTTGTCTAGTGTGGAACAGGGAGTCCGTCCTTGAAACACTTACAGGGAAAGTGCAGACGCTTTGCGAGCAGACCCTTCCCAAAGCTGGCATGAGAGAGGAGAAAGTTATTTGAGAAGGTTTATTCTGCTGATGTTCCCTTCTGAATAGTTGGTTTTTAGGAGTTAGTTTCCTTTCCGACTGTAAAGGTAATAAAAATGCTCGTGCTGGAAAGCTAGCGAGAATAAAGTAGGAAAAACAGGTCCAAGATGGGACTCTGCCACCCTCTTCCTGCTGGAAGGAACCGTGTTGCTATGTTGGCATATTTATTTCCTTTTTTTTTTTTCCCCCCCCAGGGAGAGAGTGGAGATTTCCCTTTAGAGTTTGGTATCCAAATAGGTTAACTTTTCAGATTGATTTTTCAGAATAAAAGAACTTTTCCTGAGCAGTTTTTGCCTCTGCCTTTGCTTTCCCCATCTCCGGGTGAGGGTGTGTTCTCTCCTGCGGGGAGGGAACCAGACCTGGGGGCTGGGCGCGCACAAGGTGCTGACCACAGGAGGCAGTCCCTGGGAAACACGCTCACGGTGGCTGCTGGTCCTGCGGCAACGGTCTTCTGGTTATTTAAATACATTTCCACGGAAAGCTTTTTCTGGCTTACTCTCTGTCCTCACTGGCACCCCTAATACAGTAGCTCTGCTGTGTGTTTGAAAAGATAAGGTGTGAGATGCCATCGGCTCCTCAGAGACAAAAGATCATTTTAAATTTCCTGAGGCTGGGGCGCCTGGGGCAGGTGGGAGAGCTGGCGGCTCAGGCGGTTAGGGGTCAGGCTCTGTGCTGTCAGTGTGGAGCCTGCTTGGGATTCTCTCTCCCTGTCTGCCACTCGCTCTCAAACTTGAAGTTTTTTTTCCCCTGAGGCTAGAGTGAGGGATATTTCGTGGTCATCCATTCCTGTGCAAGGAGGTGCGATGACGGGTCCTGTGTTCTCGGTGAGGGAGCCTGCTTTCCTGTCCTGACTCCGTATTTGTCTACACATCTGTCTCTTGTGCAGCAACAAGGTGGTGGGGGGGAGACCAGGAGCACCTTTAGCCTGAGGTAGTGTTTCGAGGTACGACTCAGTTGTCAGCCGCCACTGGATGTAAGTTACAGAATCAGCCGTCAAAGCCCAAGCCGTGTAACCCTGCGTCCTGATCTAAAACCGCTTCCATCCGGATAGTTCCCCGGGGAAGCCTGCTGCAAAAGGAGCCCGGTCTGAAGGGCAGGCGGTAAGAACCGACTCACCACCCGGGATCTGCCGTCGGGCGGGGTGTTTGCTCCTCAGTGTTGCCGGCCATTCCTGGTGCCTCCTCACACCACAGTGGGTGACCGGGCCCGAGCCACTGTGCCAGCGGCCTCCGGGCGGGGTGCCCACCGGGGCAAGGGCGCTTGGGCAGAGAGCGAGCGTGTGCCGCCGGGGGCAGGCACGTCCGTCACGGCCGGTCCTCTTACTCATTTCTGCCCCTGCGGCCACTTCCGCTGTCCTTGGGGGAGCGCTCACATCTGCTCGTCAATGGTACTGTCCACCCTTCTTAGCAAAACAGTTGTCAGCGTCCGTTTCAACAAGTAGGTTCCAAGTCCTGGGCTCTGCAAACTTCAAGTAGGGAGGCATGGACGGTGGAGGACGGAGGGTAGAGGACGGGTGGCCCAGCCCTTCTCACCCGCACGTTCCCTTTGTTCTGCTGTAAGTCCAGTCGGCTCCCTCACACCTGTTGTGTGCGTGTCTCTAAGGGAGGGACAGACCTCGGACAGGTTACTTCGCCAAAAGAAGTTTCTTTACAGCTCGACTGTGCCCACCTTGGCAGGGCAGACGGTGAAGAGGAAAGGTGGGACAGAGGTGAGAAAAACAGGGGCTGGAGGTAAACCAGGTCGACCTTCCCCCTTCGAAGTTAACAGGTACCTGTATTCTCAGGTGAGCTCTCATGGCCACTGGAGGTCGCTGTCCCCCCTGGATCCGTCCAGAGGTAGGGCTCCTGGCGACACAGCCCCGCCCCCTTCCACGTAGGCCACAGCCCTGCCAGGCTGGGAATCAACTTGGCCACAGTGGCCCCGGACGCGGCTTCAGTCCCTGGTGGCTGGTCCTAGAGGAGCAGGGCTTAAATTGGGGTGGGAGGGGGGTTAAGAAAGTAACATGTGAGTATCCACCTCCATTCATTCACTCACTCATTCACTCATTCATTCAAGAAATGTATATGGGGGCATCTGGGTGGCTGGTTGGTCGGTCAAGCATCCGACTCTGGATTTCGGCTCAGGTCACCATCTCAGTTTGTGAGTTTGAGACCCACTTTGGGCTCTGCACAGGCCGTCCAGAGTCTGCTTATGATTCTCCTTCCCTCTCCCTCTCTCTCTGCCCCTCCCCTGCTCTCTAATAGATACACTTAAAAAATGCTTATCAAACACCCAGGTACCAGAGGATACATCAGGGAACAAGAGCAAACTCCCAGAGCTTACATCCTGGCTGGGGGAGACGAGCAATAAACAAGTAAATCTGTGCTGGAACAGGACCACGGGAAAAGGGAAAGATGGGCGTCAGGGGCGGGGGGAGAGGGTTACGGCTCCAAGAGGAACAACTCCCCTGAGAGGGTGGCGACAGCTGAGGGGGCGGAGAAACAAGCAGAGCAGGGGCCCCAGCTCTTCCAGGAACGAGGTCACAGCTCAGGGACTGATGGGCTCAGTGTCCAGGCTGGGTGTTTTGGGGTCCCCTGCACCCAGGCTCCTCCTGAGCGATGGGGGTGCTCGCACTCGGGAGACCGGGCCCGGGCCTAGGGTGACCACTGCACCCTTGTCCTTGGGACAGGGAAGGTGGCTGCCACGCTCCGCTGGCAGTGGAAGCTTCCTGAATCGTACATCCGGTCCAGCTCTCGCCCCAGATCAAAGAGCCACGCGTCGCACACCGTTGTCGTGTGCTTCCTGCTTTTAAGCAAATTCTGCAGCGGTTTTAACAGCTAAGTTGTCAGAAGTGGTGGCTGTGGAAGGCGCGTCCTTCATTGTGGCCTCTGCACCTGAAGTTCTTCCTTCCTTAGCACAGACAAGGGCAAATGGGGAGCAACACACTCTCACTCGGATCCCCTACAGAAGCCCTAGGTTTCCTTAAATTTGAGCTTAGAGATGCTGTGAAGCAGTAAGTGTTGCTCCTTTTAAAGGGGTGGTAACTGGGGCGCCCGGGTGGCTCAGTCGGTCAAGCGTCCGACTTCAGCTCAGGTCATGATCTCACGGCTCGTGAGTTCGAGCCCCGTGTCGGGCTCTATGCTGACAGCTTGGAGCGTGGATCCTGCTTGGGATTCTGTGTCTCCCTCTCTCTCTGCCCGTCCCCTGCTAACACTCTGTCTCTGTCTCTCTCAAAAATAAACAAACATTAGAAAAACAATAAAGAGGTAGTAACAGATGCTGGTAATGATCCTGTGGGGTCAGGACATCAGCCTTTTTTTTTTTTTTTTTAAGTTTATTTATTGTGAGTGAGAGAGAGAGCGTGTGCAAGCAGGAGAGGGGCAAAGAGAAGGAGAGCGAGAATCCCAAGCAGGCCCCACTCTGTCAGCACAGAGTCGGAATATGGGGCTTGATCCCACGAACAGTGAGATCATGACCTGAGCCGAAATCAAGTCAGGCGCTCAACCGACTGAGCCACCCAGGTGTCCCTGGCCTCGTTTCTTAATACCCCAGATGACTGATGCCTCCTGTCATAGCACGTTACCTGGGAAAGGTGTCTCAAGTGTAATAACAAGACTTCGAAAATAATTCCGCATCCCTGCCCTCAGTGAGCGCCCCTGGCGGCTCTCAGGAAAAATGTGTGCCTGGGAGGAAGTCAGTGCTATCCCCGGCCCCTCCAGACCTCCTTTCCCCAGAGGTCCCTCTTCTGTCCCCATGGCGAACTACCTGCCAAGTACAAGGAGCTGGCAGCACGAGGCTTTCCGGCCATTGCACATGTCATCTGTGGGGCTTTACAAACAAAAGAAAACCAACTCAAGTCTAGGCTTTGTCTAGACCCTGGAATCAGCTTCTGTCGGTGGGAAGCCAGGCACATGCATTTCAAAAACGCTCGGAGAGATTCCATGAGCAGTCGGCATGAGAACCACCAGGTGGAGGTGTGTGAACTCTGAAAGATAACAGTGAAGGACAAAGTTCTTTGAACTCACTGATTTTATAAAGAAATACATATTCAACTACTCAAGAGGAGGCTGGATCTTGAAGACTTTGCCACCCGGCTCTAGTGTCACTCTGCTTCTACTTAAAAAAGTCATAGGAACGAGGAGACACTATGTTAGGGTAGCCACCCCCCCCCCCCCCCCCCCCGTTTGGAACAGGGATTCCATGAATTTGGGTTCCTAACGAATGAGTACTCCAATAAACCACTGGGGGGCGATATTGCCAGTCCGTGACTCCACTGTCCAATTTATGAACTAATGTATTTTTAATGAGAGGATTTTTAATCCCATTGTTATGGAAGTGGCATATTATCTATTGCAATACATTTTCATGTTTATTACTTTCTATATAATGGCATGCTATTTTGTCGTTCCAAAGCGAATATCTAGATTTAAAAGGTGTTTTATGTTAAATGTAGCCAAAGGTATAATGAGTTTGAAGAAGCTAACCTTAAAAAGGTTTCTTTCTAAACTTTTTAAACCAGAAATACATACACACACACATATACATACACACACGTGTGTGTGTGTGTGTGTGGTCTTGGTGACATTGTTCTACATTAGCAACAAATGTAATATCCACTTGTGCCTTATAACCATACAAAGATATATGTACAGAGTTGTTGCAGTATTTTGAAACGAAAACAAATTGGAAATCATCTAAGTGTCTACCGACGGGACAGCCATTAAATTGCAACGCAGCCATAGGGTAGAAGGTTTCGCACTCTTAGCTGGAGTTGCGTGTATTGCTGTGGAAAAGGTTCAAGCGCAAAACCAAGGGGAAGAACAGCAGGGGGAGCCTGGCGTGCGCATCCTCTTCCTCCCCGGGAGCTGACGGAACTGGAATGTGCGCCGCAGGCGTGCGCAGGCGCGGTGCCGCGATAGGAGGGCGGTCTGGCTCCCGGACCTTAGCCTCGGGAGCCGAGTGGGGTTGGGGCGGTGCCTGTGGTTGGGGCAGTCGAGGCCCTTCCGGTTTTAGAGCTCAGATCAGCACATATTAACGTTTGCCACCTGCGGATGCGCGGAAAACCAGGAAAGACGTTTGTCCCTGACGGTGGCAGGGGAAGAACTTAGGTCATCGGGAGGCGGGAAGGGCACGGACTTTGGAACCAGAAAGAGATTTTGATTCTGCCGCTACTGCTACACCGCTGTGTGACTTTGCACATTTTGCATCCCGTCCCTAGGCCTCAGGCTCCCCGTCTGTAAAATAAGGGGCCAGCACTTGCCTCATTTGGTGGTTGAAAGGACGGAGTGAGATACAGACCTTCTTCTTCAGCTGAGAATTCCCCTTATTCACGGGAGAAATTTAGTGATTCCTCGGGAGGTATTTAATCAGGGTTCAGGGTTCTCCAGCGACACAGAACCAAGAGTATATATTATATATACATATACACGCATACACACATATGCATACATACAAACATATATATATATATATATATATATATATATATACACACACACACACACATATACATACACATACATACATATACATGTTTTATTATAAAGCAATTGGCTCACGCAATTATGGAGGCTGGCAAGTCCGAAATCCACAGGGTGGGCTCTCGGGCTGGCAGCCTGGAGAGCCGGGAAAGCTGACGGCTACAGTTCCATTCCCAAGGCCCTCGGGTGGAGACCCAGGAGAGCTGACAGCGCAGATGAGGTCTGAAGGCGGGTTGCTGCAGAATTGCTTTGTGCTTGGGGAGACTGTTCTTTTTGTTCTAACCGGGCCTTCAACTGATTGGGCGAGGCCCACCCACATTACGGGGGACAATCTGTTCACTGACAGTTCAGAGTTAGGTGTTACTCTCGTCGAAAACCACACTACAGATTGACACGTAAAGTTAACCATCACAACCACCACCTCAAGCCAACCTTGGGGACTGAGAACGCATGTGGCCTGGCAAACTGACCATCTCCGGTGCGGAGTCTGCATCCCCGCTCCGTGGCGAATTGGCTCTCCTGGCCGTTTAGTAGGATGACCCCCTCCATCTGAACGTCCTAATCTACAAAATGAGGACACACGATGATCTGAAGACTCTAACAGAGCAATTCAGGAATTACTGAAGTAGCATTGAAGGGCTGTTCCTTGGAGCAGGGATAACCAGTCGCCTGTGAGTTAACTTGTTGCCGCTGAACCCAGCAGAACACGGGTTCTCAGCAATCACAGGGTTTGAAGGTCGCAGGTTCTGGGGCCGGCCAGCCTGCTTGAATCCTGGCTCTTCCACTCACTGTGTAGCCAAGGATTGATCGCTTCACCTCTCTGAGCCTTGTCCTTCTCACCTGTCAAAGGAGATGCCTGATGGACTTGAGTGTGAATTAACTGGGAAGCCATGGGTGGAGGGTACGATGTCCCCATAGTGAGCCTCAAAAACCTATCAGCCGTTATTATTCCTTTCTAGACCTCCGTCCCCCTCGCCTCTGAACAAGACCGCTTCTCTGTGGGTGAATGTGCTACAGCAGTTTGGGTCTGAAACCAAAGCTTTAGGACCCCAACTCACATTGTGCATCCTCGTTCACCTTCGAGATGGCAGAAGCTATAAAATTAACATCTCAAACGTCTCTCTTGCCAATGGGGTGCTTTGCCATGAGAAGCAGGTGTCAATAGAACTCACACTACACTGGGGAGGGGTTCCTCTTTCTGGGATGAAGAGATTTGAACTGGTCACCGAGAAAGGAGCACCTGCCATGAAGGACAGGCTAGGCCCTGGGGCGCTGTAGGGAAGGGCTCCGGGACTTGGGGCACTAGAGGGAAGGGGTCTGGGACTTGGGGTGCTGTGGGGCTGGGGGCTGGGTCCTGGGGTGCTGTGGGGGTGGGGCTGGGCCCTGGGGTGTTGTAAGGGAGGGGTCTGGGACTTGGGGTGCTTTTGGGGTGAGGGGCCTGGGTCTTGACAGACACCCATGTGGCTGGAGCTTTGTGGACCAATGGGTAGATAGTATGTGATGAGGACCATGGAAAGGAGTCTGGATGCGTTCATAGTGCAAATGGGGTGCTTTACAGTGACCTGATTCCCCTGCGTTCTAGAAAGCCCTCTGCACACTGCGTAGAGAATGGATTGTGGCGGGAACTGCGGTCAGGAGGCTACTGCAATAGTCCAGGCAGGGGTGGTGGGCCTGGACCAGAACGCTGACACAGGGGGAGCCGAGGGGCAGGCCCACTTGAGCATTCTGGAGATAAAGCAAGGAGGTCAAAGGGAAAATACTTCCAGTTGTTAGATTCAGTCCCGGGGATGTAATGTGCAGCATGGGGACTACAGTTCACGACATTGGGTTGTCTACTTCAAAGTGGCTAAGAGAGCGGATCTTAGAAATTCTCATCCCGAGAGAGCAATATTTGCAACTGTGTGTGATGATGCGCGTTAGCAGAATCCACTGTGGAAACCCTTCCATGATATACACATATATCAGATCCTTATGTTGTGCACCTGGAAGTAATCCAATGCTAGAGGTCGGTTCTAGCTCAACAAAACGGAGGGGAAACTGCATTGACTCATCTCTGGTTACTATAGCTATCGATGGTAGAAATTCTAGAACTCCATTGTTGGGAAGAGCCTCAGGGCTTTGGATTTCAGAGCTAGAAGCAGCCAGTCTGGTAGGATTGCTCATATCTGCCTAATTTCCCGTTACCTTTCTTACAGAGGGAGGGCCTGAGGCCTGGGGAGGGTGGGTGCCCATGCTGGGCTGTACGACTTATAGATGCCAAAGTTGCTTCCGGGAAAACAAAGCACCAGATCCAGGCTCTTTCCCCCCCCGGCCGCCCCAACCCCCCTCCCAGTTCTGCTTATATAATCCACCCTCTTCCTAAAGCAGGGATATCCCGGATCGCTGCTTCGTCTCAGCCTCCCCTGGAACCCTTCCAGTGATGGAGAGCTCACCCCTTTGTGAGGAAGCCTGCTCCGTTTCCACTCAGCCAAGGTAGATCATTCTCCCGTCTACGGCCTCAAACCCAGCTCGGGTTCCGTTCTGTGAGCCACAGAGCAGCCCGTTCCCTCTTTCCAGAATTTCAGGTGATTTCAAACTGTCCACCTCCCCCTTTGGGGCCTTCTTTTCCAGGCTACACACACTTCGTGAACAGCGGGACCTCCTAACCTGTAAGTTGCCACCCCCTCCCCCGACTGCCCCTGTTGGGAGGGAGAAGCCGCTTGGGCAGCAGAGGCGAAGACGGCTTCGTAGAGCAGCCTGGCCCGCGTGACAAAGCCGAGTCTGTCTGGTATCGGCTCCAGCTGTGAGTCCCTGGCTATCCTTATTTCAAGGGCAGCACTGCGCCTGGAGAGCTCCTGTTCCCTGGCCGATGAAGCAGCTGGAAGAAACATGATCTAGGCATCCAGAGGCCCGTGCAAAATGCAAGACCGAGCTGAGTGTCCTAGGGGAAGCTGAGCGAGGGCTTGGCGGGGTGGGTGCTCTCACGTGTCCTCGTCACCACGTGGCATTCACCTTTGTCTTCTGGTTGGTTTCTCGTGTGTCTCTTCTCAGCAGGGTGGGGAATTGTGCAACCGGTTTTATTTTCTGATGCAATGTGGGGTTGTCCTGTCTTACTTAACTAAATGAGCTCACCGAAAACAGAGCCTTGGTTGAGTCGTTCCCAAACACTGTTGGTTTCCCTGGACATTCCCTTTTGGTCTGTGTTCAGGGCTCAGCTCTGTGATGCTGGAGGACTTAGGATTGGCCCTTCTTCACGGGTCTCCATCAGAACTTACAACTTGTGCACTGTCCCAGTGGAGGACCTGGGGTGAGCCCTGTGGAGCCCAGAATGTTCCGGGGAAGGCACTGAATGCAGTGGACGTCAAGGGGAAGACTGAGCTCACCACTCTCCTGCCTGGTTTGGCCAAAGACCCCACTCCCAGCTGCTGTGATGGACCTTCTGGGCTTCCATTGTCAGAAAGGGGCAGCCCTGGGCCCAGAGAGCTGGACTGGAGTCATGGCCCCACCACTGAGCAGCTGTGGCCTTGGAAATATTACGTGGCCTCCCTGTGCCTTAGACTTCTCTTGGGAAAGGTAAGAGCACGGGTAGCTCCTATCTCCTCAGGTCTGTGAGGGTGGAATGAGACACTGAAGAGCTTTCTGTATAGTAGGCACTATACAGAAGTACAGCGAGTGTCAGTGTTTTGCTTTTAAATTTGGAACCACTGAGAGAAAGTCTAAGACTTAGGGAGTATCCAAGATGGCGACATAGGAAGACCCTGAACTCACCTCCTCCCATAGACGCACTGAATCCACACCGACCTATAGAGCAATTCCTCCTGAAGAAAAACTGAGGGCTGACGGAACAGCTTCTGCACAACGGAGGACAGAGGGACCACACAGAACGGCAGGAGAGACGGAGAACGGGAACAATGGGAACCCCCGCCTCTACTCTGAAAGCTACAGTGGGGAGGGACGGCCCTAAAGGCCCTGCCTGCAGATTCGCCCGCCATGAGACACAGCAAAATAGTGGCAGCTTAAGGGGCAATGAGACTAGAAGGGAAGGAAACCCATTCACTAACTCTAGGGTGTCCACCAAGTGGGGGACGGCTGGAACTCCGAGTCAGAGGGGCTTATAAATGCCACTGTTTACATTCCCCCTCCACCTCCATAGCACAGACAGCAGCAGGGTCTGGGCACCTTAGTCAGCCTGTTGCTTCAGTGAGACCCAGGCCCCTGGTCCACACCAGCTCCAACTAATCCCCTAGCCCACCCCACCCCCCCCCCCACACCGACCTGTACCTGCCTGAGCTCTAGCCATCCCACCAGTGCAGCCCCAGCATGGTACACTCTGGAACACCACCCCCCAGTGCCTACTTCAGCTCCAGCCATCCCGCCAGGGATGCCCTGTACAGAGCATGTAGACAGCCAGGCAAAGCCAGCGGGCACATGCAGTCTACACAGGGACTATTTCTATACAAGGCCACTCCTTCAAGACTGGAAGGGGTAGTTATTTTGCCCGATTCACGGAAACAAACACAGAAAGTCAAACAAAATGAGGAGACAGAGGAAAATGCCCCAAAGGAAATAAGACAAAACTCCAGAAGATGAACCAAATGAAATAGAGATAAGCGATGTACTTGATAAAGAGTTCAAAGTAACGGCCGTAAAGACGCTCACTGGACTCGAGAGAGGAGGGAAAGAACCCAGTGAGAACTTCAAAAAATAGATGGAAAATATGAAAAAGAAGCATCAGGGTTTAAGAATATAATAACTGAAATGAAAAAATACACTACAAGAAGTCAGTAGTAGATTAGAGAATGCAGAAGAATGGGTCAGTGATCTGGAACACAGAGTAATAGAAAACACCCAAGCTGAACAGCAAAAAAGAAAAAGAATTTTAAATTTAAAAACTGAGCATAGGTGGGGGCACCTGGGTGGCTCAGTCGGTTAAGCGTCTGACTTTGGTTCAGGTCATGATCTCGTGGGTTGTGGGTTCAAGCCCCACCTCGGGCTCTGTGCTGACAGCTCAGAGCCTGGAGCCTGCTTCGGATTCTATGTCTCCCTCTCTCTCTGCCCCTCTACTGCTTGTGCTCTGTCTCTCTCTCAAAAATAAACAAACATTAAAAAAAAAAAAAAGACAGCATAGTTTAAAGGGACCTCTAGTACATCAAGCACACTAACATTCACACTATAGGGAGCCAGGATTGGGTGGGGGTGGCGGGGGGAGGTAGGGAGCAGAAAACTTATTTGAAGAATTAATAGCTGAAAATTTCCCTAATTTGGGGAGAAAACAGACATCCAGATCCAGGAAGTACAGGTAGCCTCAGACAAGAACCTAAGGAGGTCAATATCAAGATACATAATAATTAAAATGTCAAAGATTAGGGGCACCTGGGTGGCTCAGTCCGTTGAGCATCCAACTTTAGCTTAGGCCATGATCTCACAGTTTGTGGGTTCAAGCCCCATGTCAGGCTCTGTGCTGACAGCTCAGAGCCTGGAGCCTGCTTCGGATCCTCTGTCTCCCTCTCTCTCTGCCTCTCCCCCACTCAAGCTCTGTCTTTCAAAAAATGAAACATTAAAAAAAATAAAATGTCAAAGGTTTGAGATAAGGAGAGAATCTTAAAAGCAGCAAGAAAAAAACAGCCAGTTACAAATAAGGAAGCCCCCATAAGGCTATAAGTTCAGTTTTCAGCAAAAACTTTGAATATATTATCCTGCGCCCTCTGGCCTATAAAATTTTTGCGGAAAGGGAAAAATCAACAACCAAGAATACTCTGCCTGGCAAGATTATCATTCAGAATTGAAGGAGAGATAAAAAGTTTCCCAAACAAAAATTTAAAGGAGTTCATCACCACTGAACTGACCATACATGAAATGTTAAAGGGACTTATTTAAATGGAAAAGAAAAGGCCACAGCTAGAAGGAAATTATAAAAGGAAGAAATTTCACAGGTAAAAAGCAAACATGTAGTGGGGCACCTGGGTAGCTCAGTCGGTTAAGCGTCCGACTTCGGCTCAGGTCATGATCTCGTGGTTTGTGGGTTCGAGCCCCGTGTCGGGCTCTGTGCTGACAGCTCGGAGCCTGGAGCCTGCTTGGGATTCTGTGTCTCGCTCTCTCTCTGCCCCTCCCCTGCTCACGCTCTGTCTCTCTCTGTCTCAAAAATAAATCAAACATTAAAAAAAATTTTTTTAAAGAAAGCAAACATAGTAAAGTTAGTAGGTCAATCACTTATAAAGCTAGTATGATGGTTAAAAGCAAAAGTAGTAAGCCAATTATGTGTTAGGGGATCCACAAAATAACAAGATGTAAAATACGACATCATATACGTAAAACATGTAGAGGGGGAAGAAAATGTGGTGCTTTTAAAATGTGTTGGAACTTAAGGACCACCGACTTACTAGACTGCTACTTGGGATGTTACATACGAACTTCACGGTAACCACAAATCAAAACCTATAAAAGGTATACGAAAGAAAGAAAAGAATCTAAGCATAATGCTAACGTCATTAATCACAAAGAAAGAGAGCAAGAGAAGAGAAAAAGAGAAAAAATACAAAACAACCAGAAAACAATTAGCAAAATGATAATAAGTACATGCTTATCAATAATTAAGTGTAAATGGTCTAAATGCTCCTGTTAAAAGACACAGTGTGACAAGACCCATCTGGGGAATTCTGGTCCAAGACGGTGATTCGGGGAAACCCTGAACTCACCTCCTCTGTGGACACACCGAGTCTATACCTATAGATACAGCAATTCCTCTGAAGAAGAACTGGGACCGACTGAACAGTTTCTGCGCAAGAGACAGAGAGACCACATGGAGAACTGCAAGAGACATAGAGACACAGTAATGCAGGGAACGCCCCCCCCCCCCCAGCCCCATCTGTGAACTGCAGTGGGGGAGGGGATAGTACAGAGACATCCTGAGCAGATTCGTCTGCCCTCATGCACAGAAAAAATACACCGCAGTTAAAAGGGGCAACTAGGGGGCGCCTGGGTGGCGCAGTCGGTTAAGCGTCCGACTTCAGCCAGGTCACGATCTCGCGGTCCGTGAGTTCGAGCCCCGCGTCGGGCTCTGGGCTGATGGCTCGGAGCCTGGAGCCTGTTTCCGATTCTGTGTCTCCCTCTCTCTCTGCCCCTCCCCCGTTCATGCTCTGTCTCTCTCTGTCCCAAAAATAAATACAAAACGTTGAAAAAAAAAAAAAATTAAAAGGGGCAACTAGAATCCAGAGGAGCCAGCCCTAGAACCCTGCCAAATGGCAAGGGAGCTGCTGGAACTCTCTCTGGGTCAGAGGGGCTGGTGAGCACCATGGTTTATGTTCCCTCTCCAACTTAATAGCATGGATGGGAGTCCTAGCCGGCCGACCACCTCTGTAAACCTTGGGCCCCCAGCACATCGGCCTTAGCCATCCCACCAAGGTGGTCCCCATGTGTCACAACCTGGGACACCCCAGATCATTCACTACAGTTCTGGCCATTATGCCAAAGTACCCCGGAACATTCTAGGGCCACACTGCTTTGGCTCCAGATGGCTTGCTGGGGCACCCCTGGCACAGAGCACCCAGTGCCTCCTAGCTCATGCCTACTTTGGCTGCAGCCACCACACCAGAATCCCTACACTGAGTACTCTTGGACCCCACCCTGGTCTGTGCCCCACATAGCTTCAGCCACCCCACCAGGGTACCTCCTATGCAGAGAGCCGTGACCCCTTGGGTTGCACTTCAGCTGCCCTACCAGGGTGCCTTCTGTGCAGAGCCATAGGGCCCCCCTGGCTCAAGCGCATTACAGCTGGGCCACCCCACCAGGGCAGCCCCAGCATGGGGTGCCCCAACCCCAGCCCACGCAAGCCACAGCTCTAGCCAACCGGCCAAAGTCACCAGGCACAAGCGCTCTACACAGGGAATAACCACACACAAGACCATCCCTTAAGGTTAAGAAAAGTAGCAGTCCCACCCAATTCACAGAAACAAACACAGAAAGCCAAACAAAATGAGGAGACAGAGGAATATGCTAAAAATGAAAGAACAAGAGGTGCCTGGCTGGCTCAGTCAACAGAGCACGTGACTCTTGATTCCAGGGTTGTGAGTTCAAGCCCCACACTGGGTGTAGAGATTACTTAAAAATAAAATTGATAAAAAATAAAATAAATAAATAATAAAGTATATAATAATAATAAATAACAAAGGACCAAAATAAACAAAATCACTAATGAAGGAGGAAGAAGAACCACCAACACAACAGAAATACAAACTGTGAAAGAGTATTATGAAAACCTATATGCCAACAAATTTGACAACTTAGAAGAAATGGATACGTTCCTAGAACTATATCATCTTCCAAAACTAAAGCAGGAGGAAATAGAAAATTTGAACAGACCAATTACCAGCAATAAGATTGAATAGGTTATCAAAAAATTACCAACAAAGAGGGCACCAGACTGGCTCAGTTGGTAGAGCATGTGTCTCTTAGTCTCAGAAGTTCAAGCCCCACACTGGGTACAGAGATTACTTAAAACAAAACAAAACAAAACAACCCCCAAAATTCCCAACAAAAGTCCAGGACCAGATTGCTTCACAAATTCTATCAAATATTTAAAGAAGAGTTAATATACATTCTTCTTAAACTATTCCAAAAATATAAGAAAACTTCCAAATTCATTCTGTGAGGCCAGTATCACCCTGATACCAAAACCAGATAAAGATACCACACACACACACACACACACACACACACACACACACAAAGGAGAACTACAGGCCAATATCTCTCATGAATATAGATGCAAAAAAATCCTCAATAAAATATTAGCAACTGAAACCAACAATACATTAAAAAATTATATACCATGATCAAGTGGGATTTATTCCCAGGATGCAAGGGTGGTTCAATATTAACAAAACAATCACTGTGATATGCCACACCAATAAAAGAAAGGATAAAAATCATATCATTATTTCAAGAGATACAGAAAAAGCATTTGACAAAGTATAAACATCCATTCATGATAAAACCCTCTACAAAGTAGATCTAGAGGGAATATACCTCAACATAATAAAAGCCTTCTATGAAAAACCCATAGTCAACATCATACTCAAATAGTGAAAAATTGAGAGCTTTTCCCCAAGATGTGGAACAAGATAAGGATGTCTGCTCTCACCACTTAAAAAAAATTTTTTAATGTTTCTTTGTGTGTGTGTGTGTGTGTGTGTGTGTGTGTGTGTGAGAGAGAGAGAGAGAGAGAGAGAGAGAGAGAGAGGGGGAGAGGGGGAGAGGGGGAGAGGGGGAGAGGGGGAGAGGGGGAGAGGGGGAGAGGGGGAGGCAGAGAGAGGGAGACAGAGGATCCAAAGCAGGCTCTGTGCTGTGAGTGCAGAGCCTGATGCAGGGCTTGAATTCACAAACCGTGAGATCATGACCTGAGCCGAAATAAAGAGTTGGTCACCTAACTGACTAAGCCACCCAGGTACCCCCACTTTCACCACTTTTATTCAACATAGTACTGGATGCTCTAGCCACAGCAGTTAAACAACAAAAAGAAAGAAGAGGCACCCAAATTGGAAAGGAAGAAGTAAAACTCTATTTGGGATGGCATACTATATATAGAAAACCCTAAGACTCCACCAAAAAAACTACTTGAACTGATAAATGTAAAGTCACAGGATACAAAAATCAATGTATGGAAACCTGTTGCATTCTTATACACCAATAATGAAGCAACAGAAAGTGAAATTAAGAAAAAAAATCCCATTTACAATTACACCAAAAACAATAAAATATCTAGGAATAAAATTAACCAAAGAAGTGAAAAACCTATACTCTGAACACTATAAAACCCTGAGGAAAGAAATTCAAGACTATACAAAGAAATGGGAAGACATTCTATGCTCGTGGGTTGGAAGAACAAACACTGTTAAAATGTCCATTCTACCATAAGCAATCTATAAATTCCTTGCAATCCCTATCAAAATACCAACAGCATTTTTCTCAAAACTAAAACAAATAGTACTAAAATTTGTATGGAACCACAGAAGGCCCCAAATAGACAATCCACAGAAAGAAGAATAAACCTGGAGGTATCATAATTTCAGATTTCAAGATATATTACAAAGCTGTACTAATCAAAGCAGTATGGTACTGGTACAAAAACAGACACATAGATCAATAGAACAGAGCCCAGAAATAAACCTATTCTTATGTGGTCAATTAACTTATGACAAAGGAGACATGAATATACAATGGGGAAAAGACAGTCTCTTCAATAAATGGTCCTGGGAAAACTGGAGAGCTACAAGAAAAGAATGAAATCGGACCACTTTCTAACACTCTATAAAAAAATAAACTCAGAATGGATTAAAGACCTAAATGTGAGGCCAGAGACCATAGAACTCCTAGAAGAGAGCACAGGTAGTAGTTTCTCTGACATCAGTTATAGCAACATTTTCTAGATAGGTCTCCTGAGGCAAGGGGAATAAAAACTATTGGGACTACATCAAAATAAACATTTCTGCACGGCAAAGGACACAGTCAACAAAACTAAAAGGCAACCTACTGAATGGGAGAAGATATTTGCAAATTACATATTCAATAAAGAGTTAGTACCCAAAATATATAAAAAACGTATACAACTCAACACCAGAAAGCAAATAATCCAATTAAAAATGACAGAAGACCTAAACAGACATTTCTTCAAAGAAGACATACAGATGGCCAAAAGACACATGAAGAGATGCTCAACATCAGTCATTATCAAGGAAATACAAATCAAAACCACAATGAGATATCACCTCGCACCTGTGAGAATGGTTAGAATAAACCAAGAAGCAACGAATGTGGGTGAGGATAGAGAGAAAAACCCTCATGTGTTGTTGGTGGGAACACGAACTGGTCCAACTACCATGAAAAAGAGTAGGGAGCTTCCTCAAAGAATTAAAAAAAGAACTACTGTATGATTCAATATACTACTGCATATTTATCCAAAAAATACAAAAACACTAATTTGAAGGGATACATACACCCCTATGTTTATTGCAGCATTATTTATAATAGTCAAACTATGGAAGCAGCCCAAGTGTCCATCAACAGATAAATGGATAAAGAAATAGTGGTGTATGTATGTATATATATGTATACATACACAGAATATTATTCAGACAATCTTGCCATTTGCAACATGGATGGAGCTAAAAAGTATTATGCTAAGTGAAATAAGTCAGAGAAAGACAAATACAATATGATTTCACTCTTATGTGGAATTTAAGAAACAAAACAAGTGAACAAAGGAAAAGGAGAGAGAGAGGCCAAGAAACAAACAATTATACAGAACAAATTGATGGTTACCAGAGGGGAGGTGGGTGCAGCAACGGGTGAAATAGGTGAAAAAAATATGCTAATTCAATGACTCTTACAGCTATTACATCTTTGGAGCTTAATGAAAACCAACAAAACAAAAATAAAACAAAAAGCCTTGCATTTGGGGTTTGGTAACCTTAAGGAACCTTAAAGAACTACCCAAGAGAATCACCTAAAAAAACCCAACAACAGCCACAACAACCACAACAACAAAAACTTCCCAAACAAAAATTAAGAGAGTTCATCACCACTCCACTGACATTACAAGAAATGTTAAATGGACTTAAGTGAGAAAAAAAAGCCATAATTAGAAGAAAATTATGAATAAAAAATATGTAAAATATGACAACATGTATATGAAATGTGGAAGCGGGAGTAAAAAAAATTTTTTTTTAGAATGTGTTTAAACTTAAGTGACCATCAACTTAATATAGACTGCTACATATTTAGGATATTACATATACACCTCATGGTAACTAGAAATCAAAAACCTATAACAAATACACAAAAAATAAAGAGAAAAAAAGCCAAGCATAACCTTATAGGAAGTCTTCAATCATAAGAAAAGAGAACAAGAGAAGAAAGGAATAAGAAGAACTACAAGAAAAAACAGAAAACAAAGAACAAATTGGCAATAAGTACATACATATCAATAATTACTTTATATGTAATGGTTTAAATGCTCCAAAAAAAGATATAGCAGAATTGATTAAAAAAAAAAAAAAGACCATGCAGCAGCCTGCAAGGGACTCAACTTAAGGTTTACTGATCCATACAGTGGAGGGAACGTGGAGGGAAAGTGGAGGGAAAGTGGAGGGAAAGTGGAGGGATAGAAAAAAATTCTGCCTTCAAATGGAAGTGAAAAAAAGAAGCTGGGGTAGCAATACCTATAGTAGACTAATTAGACTTTAAAACAAAGATTGTAACAAGAGACAAAAAAAGGGCATTATGTAATGATAAAGGAATTAATCCATCAAGAGGATATACCAACTATAAATATCTATGCACCCAACATAGGAGCACCTGAATACATAAAGCAAATATTAACAGAGATAAAGGGAGAAAGCGACAGTAATACATTAATAATAGGGGACTTTAACATCCCACTTACATCAGTGGGTAGATCATTCAGACAGAAAATCAATAAGGAAGTAGTGTTCTTGAATGACACATCAGACCAGATGGACTTAACAGATATACACAGAACATTCCATCCCAAACTAACAGAATACACATTCTTTTCAATTGGTTGTGGAACATTTTCCAGGACAGATCACATATGGCCACAAAACAAATCTCAATAAATTGAATAAGACTAAAATCATATCATGCATTTTTTCCAACCACAGCCATATGTAACTAGAAATAAATTACAAGAAAAAACTGAAAAACACAAATGTGTGAAGGCCAATAACAAATGGCTAAATAACCAATGGGTCAACAAAGACATCAAAGAGAAGATGAAAATGAAAACAAACGGTCCAAAATCTTTGAGATGCAACAAAAGTAATTTGAAGAGGAAATTTATGGTGGTATAGGTCTTCCTCAAGAAATAAGAAGAAGCTCAAATAATCTAGTCTTACACCTCAAGGAACTAGACGAAGAACAAACAAATCTCAGGGTTGTAGAAAGAAGGAAATAATAAATATCAGAACAGACATAAATGAAACAGAGACTAAAAAACCAATAGATTAATAACATCAAAAGCTGGTTCATTCACAAGATAAAACTGATAAACCTTTAGACAGACTCACCAAGAAAAAGAGGACCCAAATAAATAAAATGAGAAATGAAAGAGGAAAAGTAACAATCAACACAACAGAAATACAAAGGATTATAACAGACTGCTATGAAAGTTTTTTGCCAACAAATTGGACATTCTAGAAGAAATGAATAAATTCTTAGACATGTACGATCTTCCAAGACTGAATCAGAAAGAAAGAGCAAATCCAAACAGACAAATTACTAGTAAAAAAATTGAATAATTTAAAAACTCAACAAACAAAAGTCTAGGACCAGATGGATTCACATTGGTGAATTCTACTAAATATTCAAAGAAGAGTTAACACTTATTCTTCTCAAACTATTCCAAAATATAGAAGAGGAAGGAAGCTTCCAAATGTATTCTACAAGGACAGTATTACCTGGAAACCAAAACCAGACAAAGACACTACCAACAAAACAAAACAATGCCCCCTCCCCTAGCCCTGCAAAACTACAGTCAATATCCCTCATGAATACAGATGCAAAAATCCTCAAGGAAATATCAAACTATATTCAACAACACATTAAAAGGATCATTCACCACAATCAACTGGGATTTATTCCCGGCATACAAGGATGGTTTAATATTTGCCAAATCTATGTCATACACCACACTAACAAAACAAAGGATAAAATCATATGATCATCTGAATAGATGCAGAAAAAGCATTTGGTAAGATTCAACATCTGTTCATAATAAAAACTTTCAATAAAATAAGGTTAGAGGGAACAAACCTCAACAAAATAAAGGCTATAAATGACAAACCTACAGCTAACATCACTCAATGGTGGAAAACTGAGAGCTTTTTCTCTAAGATCAGGAACGCGCCAAGAATATTGACTGCCACCACATTTATTCAATACAGTACTGGAAGTCCTAGCCACGGCAATCAGACAAGAAAAAGAAATAAAAGCCAACCAAATTGGTAAGAAAAAGTTAGACTGTCACTTTTTTACAGATGACATAATATATATAAAAAACCCTAAAAACTCCATCAAAAAATTATTAGAAGAATTCAGTAAAGATGTATTATACAAAATTAATACCCAGAAATCAGTAGCATTTCTATACACTAATAACAAAGTAGCAGAAAGAGGAATTAAGAAAGCAATTCATTTATAATTGTATCAAAAAGAATAAAATACTTAGGAATAAACTTAGCCAAAGAGGTGAAAGACTTGTGCTTTGAAGACCATAAAATTGTTGAAAGAAACTGAAGGTGACATAAACAAATTGAAAGATATACCATACTAATGGAGTGGAAGAATTCATATTGTTAAAATACCCATATTACCCAAAGCAATCTAGACACACTGCAATTTTTATCTAAATACCAAGAGCATTTTTCACAGAACTAGGACAAATAATTGTATGGGATCACAAAAGACCCGAAGTAGTCAACACAATCTTGAGAAAAAAGATGGCGATAACACAATCTCAAATTTCAAGATACACTACAAAACTGTAGTAATCAAAGTAGTATGGTAGTGGCACAAAAATAGACACATAGATTAACAGAACAGAATAGAAAACCCAGAAATAAACCCACGCTTACATGGTCAATAAATCTATGACAAAGAAGGGAAGAAACCTGAGTGTCCATCAATAGATGAATGGACAAGGAAGATATGGTATATATATACAATAGAATATTACACAGCCATAAAAGGATGACAGTGTGCTATTTTAGACAACTTGGGTGGACTTAGAGACTATTATACTAAGTGAAATAAGTCAGACTGAGAATGACAAATATCATATGATTTCACTCATGTACGGAATCAACAAAAAACCCCACAAATGAAAAAACAAACAGAAAGCAGAATCAGATCTATAAATCTGAACAATGAACAAACCGATGGATGCTAGAGGAAAGGGGTTGGGCAAAATGGGTGAACAGGAGTGGGAGATATGGGCTTCTAGTTATGGAATGAGTAAGTCACAGGGATAAAAGTCACAGCATGAGGGATATAGTCAAAAATACTATATGGAGATTGATGGTAGCTACACGTCTGGTGAATGTAGCAAACTGTATAAACTTGTGGAATCACTATGCTGTATACCTGAAACTAATGCAACAATGTGTGTTAGCCATATTAATAAGATCTATGACAATTGAGGCAAAAATATACAATGGGGGAAAGTCTCTTCAATAAATGGTGTTGGATACCAACAAATTGGACACACTAAAATAAATGGGTAAATTCCTAGAAACATATAACCTACAAAAACTGAAACAGGAAGAAAAAGAAAATTTGAATAGACCAAATTACCAGCAATGAAGTTAAATCAGTCATCAAAAAACTCCCAGCAAACAAAGTCCAGGACCAGACAGCTTCATAGACAAATTCCATCAACCATTTACAGAAAAGTTAACTATTCAAAAAAAAAAAAAAAAAAAAAAAAAAGAGGAAGAAAAATTTCCAAATTCATTCTGTGAGGCCAGTATCACCCTGATACCAAAATCAGATAAAGACACCACACACACACACACACACACACACACACACACACACAGAGAGAGAGAGAGAGAGAGAGAGAGGAACTATAGGCCAATATCTCTTATGAACATAGATGCAAAAATCAACAAAATATTAGCAAACTGAATCCCACAATACATTGAAAAAAATCACGCATCATGATAAAGTGGAATTTATTCCCAGGATGCAAGGGTGGTTCAGTATTCATAATCAATCACCACGATACCTCACATCAATAAGAGAAAGGATAAAAACCATGATTATTTCAATAGATGCAGAAAAAGCATTTGACAAAGTACAACATCCATTCATGATAAAAATACTCTACAAAGTAGGTTTAGAGGGAACATACTTCAATGTAATAAAAGCCTTATATCAAAAATCCAGAGGCCAAAATCCATAAAGAACTGATCAAACTCAACACCCAAAAAACAAATAATCCAGTGAAGAAACGGGCAGAAGACATGAACAGACACTTTTCCAAAGAAGACATCCAGATGGCTAACAGACACATAAAAACATGCTCAACATCACTCATCATCAGGGAAATACAATTCAAAACCACAGTGAGATACCACCTCACACCTGTCAGAATGGCTAAAATTAACAATTCCGGAAACCACAGATGTTGGTGAGGATGCAAAGAAAGGGGAACCCTTTTGCACTGCCTGTGGGAATGCAAACTGGTGCGACCACTCTGGAAAACAGTATGGAGGTTTCTCAAAAAATTAAAAATAGTAATTGCACTACTAGGTATTTATCCAAAGGATACCAAAATGCTGATTTGAAAGGGCATGTGCACCCCAATGTTTATAGCAGTACTATTAACAATAGCCAATTATGGAAAGATCCCAAATGTCCATTGACTAATGAATGGATAAAGATGTGGTGTGTGTGTGGGTGTGTGTGTAATGGAATATTACTCAGTGATCAGAAAGAATGAAATGCTGCCATTTGCAACAACATGGATGGAACCAGAGTGTATTATGCTAAACGAAATAAGTTAGAGAAAGACGTATATCATATGATTTCACTCATGTGTGGAATTTGGGAAACATGACACATGAACATAGGGGAAGGGAAGGAAAAATAAGATAAAAACAGAGAGGGAGGCAAACCGTAAGAGACTCTTAAATACAGAGAACAAACTGAGGGTTGCTGGTGGGGAGGTGGGCAGGGGAATGGGCTAAATGGGTGACGGACACTAGAGAGGGCACTTATTGAGATGACCACTGGGTGTTGTATGTAAGCGATGCATCACTGAATTCTACTCCTGAAATCATTATTATACTATGTGTTAACTAACTTGGATTTAAATACAATTTTTTAAAAAAGAAAAAAAAAATCCATAGCCAACAGCATTCTCAATGGTCAAAAACGAAGAGCTTTCCCCCTAAGGTCAGGCACAAGAGAAGGATGTCCACCCTCACCACTTTTATTCAACATAAGTACGGGATGCTCTAGCCACAGCGATCAGACAGGAAGAAATAAAAGGCATCCAGGTTGGCAAGGAATAAGTAAAATGTCCACTATTTGCAGATGACCTGATACTATGTACAGAAAACCCTCAAGATTCCATGAAAAAGACCACTAGAACTGACTAATGAATTCAGTAAGGTCACAGGATGCAAAATCAATATACAGAGATCTGGTGCATTTTCTACAGTAATAATGAAACAGCAGAAAGAGAAATTAAGGAAACAAACTCATTTACAATTGCACCAAAAATAATAAAATACTTAGGAATAAACCCAACCAAGGAGGTGAAAGACCTGTATTCTGAGAACTATAAAACACTGAAGACAGACATGGAAGATGGCACAAATAAAAAGACACCCCATGCTCATGGACGGGAAGAGCAAATATTGTTAAAATGTCCATACTATCCGAAGCAATCTGCAGATTAAAATGCAATCACTATCAAAATGCCAATAGCATTTTTCACAGAACTAGAACAAACAGTTGTAAAATATGTATGGAACCACAAAAGAACCCAAATAGCCAAAGCAATCCTGAAAAAGCTAAGCAAAGACGGAGGCATCGTGATTCCGGACTTCAAGCTATGTTACAAAGCTGTAGTCATCAAGACAGTATGGCACTGGCACAAAAACAGACACTCCAGTCAATGGAACAGAGAGCCCAGAAATAAACTACAATCATACGGTCAGTTGTTCTTTGACAAAGGAGTCAAGAATATGCGATGGGAAAAAGACCATCTCTTCAACAAATGGCGCTGGGAAAACTGGGCAGCAACACGCAAAAGCATGAAAATGGACCGCTTTTTTACGCCATACACGAAAATAAACTCAAAGTGTATTTAGGACCTAAATGTGAGACCTGACGCCATAAAAATCCTACAAGGGAGCACAGGCAGTAATTTCTTTGACATTGGCCTTAACAACATTCTTCTAGGTATGTCTCCTGAGGCAAGGGAAACAAAGACAAAAACAAACAAACTGTGAGACTTCATCAAAATAAAAAGCATTTGTGCAGTGAAGGAAACCATTAACAAAATGAAAAAGCAACCTCCTGAATGGGAGAAGATATGTGCAAATGATAGATCTGGTAAGAGGTTAGCATTCAAAATGTATAATTTATACAACTCAACACCAAAGATATTAATAATCCAATTTTAAAAATGGGCAGAGAACCTGAATAGACATTTAAAAAAAAATTTTAATGTTTATTTTTGAGAGAGAGAAAGACAGAGTGTTAGTGGGGGAGGGGCAGAGAGAGAGGGAGATACAGAATCTGAAGAGGGCTCCAGGCTCTGAGTTGTCAACACGGAGCCCGGCGCGGGGCTTGAACTCACGAACT
The DNA here is from genome assembly GCF_046562875.1 of Panthera onca. Taxonomy (NCBI): domain Eukaryota; kingdom Metazoa; phylum Chordata; class Mammalia; order Carnivora; family Felidae; genus Panthera; species Panthera onca. The sequence goes on along the minus strand of NC_138347.1, from coordinate 9,053,914 downwards.
GTGAGATCACGACCTGAGCGGAAGTCGGAAACTTAACAGACTGAGCCACCCAGGCGCCTCTGAATAGACGTGTTTCTAAAGAAGACACACAGATGCCAACGGACACACGAAAAGATGTGCAACATCACTCATCATCAGTTTAATAACAACTGTAGGGTGACCGATGGTAGCTTCACTTACTCTGATGGGCGCTGTGTAATGTACAGACTTGTTGAATCACTGTATTATACCAGTTTCAGGTGTATGTGTCAACTCTACTTCAATTAAAGGGGAGAAAAGAAGCATCTCAGTTTCTCCTCGAGCTGACCCTTGCCCCTGACCCAGGACTCCCGCCATCACACCGGCATGGTCTCCAGCGTCAGCTGGGAGCCTGCCTCTTCCATCTCTCTTCTGGGGTGGATGTTGCCACCAAGCTCACCACCGAGGAGCATTTCCACCAAGCTTCCCCTCCCCCTGCTCCATCTGTCCAGCACCCCCACCACGACCACCAGTCTGTGAGTTCATGGAAAGTAGGGACTTTTTTTTTTTTAATTGAGGTAACATACATAGAACATAAAGTTTACCACTGTAATCATCTTTAATTGTACAATTCAGTGGCATTAATTACATTCATTACACTGTGCACTCGTTGCCACCATCCATCTCTAGATTGGTATTGCCCCAAACAGAAACACAGTACCCATTAAGCATTAACTTCCAATTGCCCCTCCCTCTGCTCCTGGTAGCTTCTAACCCAGGCACCGCGCCATCAATATTTTTAAATAATAATAAAAAAAGGACACAAAATCAATGTACAGAAATCAGTTTCATTCTTATACACTAATAATGAAGCAACAGAAAGACAAATAAAGAAACTGATCCCATTTACAATTGCACCAAGAAGCATAAAATACCTAGGAATAAACCTAACCAAAGATGTAAAAGATCTGTATGCTGAAAACTATAGAAAGCTTGTGAAGGAAATTGAAGAAGATACAAAGAAATGGAAAAACATTCCATGCTCATGGATTGGAAGAATAAATATTGTTAAAATGTTAATACTACCCAGAGCTATCTACACATTCAATGTAATCCCAATCAAAATTGCACCAGCATTCTTCTCGAAGCTAAAACAAGCAATCCTAAAATTTGTATGGGACCACAAAAGACCCCAAATAGCCAAAGTCAAGTTGAAGAAGAAAACCAAAGCGGGAGGCATCACACTCCCAGACTTTAGCCTCGACTACAAAGCTGTAATCATCAAGACAGCATGGTATTGGCACAAAAACAGACACATAGACCAATGGAATAGAATAGGAACCCCAGAACTGGACCCACAAAAGTACGGCCAACTCATCTTTGACAAAGCAGGAAAAAATATCCAATGGAAAAAAGACAGTCTCTTTAATAAATGGTGCTGGGAGAACTGGACAGCAACATGCAGAAGGATGAAACTAGACCGCTTTCTCACACCATTCACAAAAATAAACTCAAAATGGATAAAGTTCCTGAATGTTAGACAGGAAACCATCAAAACCCTAGAGGAGAAAGCAGGAAAAAACCTCTCTGACCTCAGCCGCAGCAATTTCTTACTTAACACATCCCCAAAGGCAAGGGAATTAAAAGCAAAAATGAACTATTGGGACCTCGTGAAGATAAAAAGCTTCTGCACTGCCAAGGAAACAATCAACAAAACTAAAAGGCAACTGACGGAATGGGAAAAGATATTTGCAAATGACATAGCGGACAAAGGGCTAGTATCCAAAATCTATAAAGAGCTCACCAAACTCCACACCCGAAAAACAAATAACCCAGTGAAGAAATGGGCAGAAAACATGAATAGACACTTCTCTAAAGAAGACATCCAGATGGCCAACAGGCACATGAAAAGATGCTCAACGTCGCTCCTCATCAGGGAAATACAAATCAAAACCACACTCAGATATCACCTCACACCAGTCAGAGTGGCTAAAATGAACAAATCAGGAGACTATAGATGCTGGCGAGGATGTGGAGAAACGGGAACCCTCTTGCACTGTTGGTGGGAATGAAAACTGGTGCAGCCGCTCTGGAAAACAGTGTGGAGGTTCCTCAAAAAATTAAAAATAGATCTACCCTATGACCCAGCAATAACACTGCTAGGAATGTACCCAAGGGATACAGGAGTGCTGATGCCTAGGGGCACTTGTGCCCCAATGTTGATAGCAACACTTCCAACAATAGCCAAATTATGGAAAGAGCCTGAATGTCCATCAACTGATGAATGGATAAAGAAATTGTGGTTTATATACACAATGGAATACTACGTGGCAATGAGAAAGAATGAAATACGGCCTTTTGTAGTAACGTGGATGGAACTGGAGAGTGTGATGCTAAGTGAAATAAGTCATACAGAGAAAGACAGATACCATATGTTTTCACTCTTATGTGGATCCTGAGAAACTTACCAGAAGACCATGGGGGAGGGGAAGGGAAAAAAAAAGTTAGAGAGGGAGGGAGCCAAACCATAAGAGATTCTTAAAAACTGAGAACAAACTGAGGGTTGATGGGGGGTGGGAGGGCGGGTGATGGGTATTGAGGAGGGCACCTGTTGGGATGAGCACTGGGTGCTGTACGGAAACCAATTTGACAATAAATTTCATATTAAAAAAATAATAAAAAAAGCTAGATACTAAACACATAGCTGTTGAATGAATGAATTACCCATTAAGGGAAGACAGGCACTGTTGTGTGACTATACAAATGGCAGCCGGGAAGGGGTAAATCTTGGCTGAAGATCCACATTCTGTGAAGAGTGAGCTTCACAAGCTGGAAAACATCAAACCCACAAGGAATGCTTGCCTTTCACACTGCTCACAAGCCAGAGAGTTTGTTGGAATCGTTGGGAACATTGGTCATTTCTCTCTAAAAATAATTGTGAAAATGGCTTCTTTGATGGTAGCCTCTCACTCATCCACTCACCCCTTCACCTCCCACCCCCGTCCACCAACCCAGCATCCCAACCAACATCCACCCATCTGGCATCATCTACCTATGCTATAGCCACCGTCCCCCCACCTCTTCATCTACCTCTCACCTTCCACTCCCCCATCACTTACTGCCGACCTACCTGAGCACCCTTCACCCACCCACGCACCCCTCCATCCCACTTATGAGCCCATCTCTGGTGCTTGGGCACAGCCTCGTGGCCCACAGTGGCTCCCATTATTGGGAGCCCATCCTAGGGTGCAGCCCAGACAGGGAGGTTTCTGAGGCTTCCTTCCAGACCTCACTGATTTGGGGATGCAGGAAGGCCCAGACCCAGCCACAGGTTTGGTTTATTCCAAAGATCACCCTGTGGATCTGTCTGGACCCCCATGATTCTGTGCTTGAAAGCTTTTCGCCCACGGAGAGAGATGCAGGGTGTCTTAAAGGGCCCTGGAGCTGCTTCCCATTTTGCCTCTTTTCTCCATGCCCCCCAGGGATGGAATGTTGAGAGCTGGCTGGGACTTAAGTGTTGCTCTCGGAGCCTCATTGACAGAGGAGGAAACTGAGGCCCTAGCATCTCAATGTTCATCTGAGCCAGGGGCTACTGTTCCCAAGCGTCCAGCCCGAGACTCAGCACCCTGCCAGGTGACGAGACAGGACTCTGCTGCCCGTGGGCCTTCCCCTTCCCTTCCACCTCACACAGGGGGAGGGTCCCGTGCACACACGCCCTGTGGTTGGGAGCAATCAGTTCTTGTCTCTGTGTCTTAAACACAGGGATGGCAACATCTGTTGAACAAGTCACATTGATGCCATGTGCGCTTTTCAGTTGCACTGGCCTCTGGTACCCCCGGACAGCCCCCTTGTAGAAGTGGCCACAACAAATGGAAGCCAAAACACTGGTTCAGGAGAGAGAGATTTCCAAGAATTAGCCAGGCGGTGTAAGGACCTGACAGGTCCCAGTAAGAGAGAGTGAAACATAGCCATGGGCTCTCCCCGCCCGCAGCTCTCAGCGTATCACTAACACCTTCTAGGCTGTCCTTTCGAGACTGTGTCTGCATCAAAGCATCCTGCAGAATGTTATTCCTCTTGCCAGACAAACTTGAGCTGTTTCCCAAACTCGAAATCACACCTCGGAAGAGATTGCTTTGTCAATTCCCTGGCAAGTACATTTCCCGCTCTGCCACCAACAGATCCCCCATATCCTGCTATGGATTTGGCCTTCCTCAGACTCATTTGGTCCTTTTAGAAAAAAACGTACCTTGGAGATAAAAAGCAGGGAAAAGAGAGGAAATAACAGTGGAAATGCAAAAAACCAAAAGGCGGTGACCAGAATGTTAAAAGTCAATAAAATGCCGTTTGAAAGGTTCTTTTTTATACTCTGTTGTAACAAGTCCAAGGGATTAACGGAGACCCCTGCCTCCCTCCGGCAGTGCTAATGTTCCGTGGAGAGAGTGTTTTTACAAGTGGGCTCCATTTGCAATGACATTCTGAAACTTGAAACACTGCAGCTGATTTCACCGGTCGCCTGAACGTACGTATTTATGAGCCTCAGAACCTGCTTTCTGCTGCATACGTCCATCATTGGCTCCCATTTTCCAGCCAGGGGATCAGAGGTGGGGTCAACTGTTAGACGGTGGGGATAGCTCTTAGAGCGATGAGTTTTCTTTTTCCCTTTTAACAATCACTCTGCAACAGACTAGCATTCAGGAAGATTAAGGAGCAGGAGAGGGTCCCACGGTTTGCAAAGCTTTGGGGACATCTTTAAAGATGTCTTTACAGCAAATTTTCCAATGTAGGAAGAGCCAGAAGCCACACCTGGAATGCAGTAATACGAGGACAGCTAATATTGTTCTTCTGGACAAATGATAACTGACCAAGTAAATTTCAAAGTGTGGGTTTAAGGGGAGCCTGGGTGGCTCAGTCGGTTAAGTGTCCAACTCTTGATTTCAGCTCAGGTCATGATCTCACAGATCGTGATATCGAGCCTCATGTCGGGCTTTGAGCTGTTAGTGTGGAGCCTGCTTGGGATATTCTCTCTCTCTCTCTCTCTCTCTCTCTGTCTGCCCCTCCCCAGCTCATGCTCTCTCTAAATAAATAAACATTAAAAAAACCTCAAAATGTGGATATAAAAAAGACAACTCATTGTATATATCAAAGTGAATAGCAGATAGCTGGAAGATTTTATTTTATTTTTTTAATATTTATATTTTAGGCGGGGGGAGAGTGCAAGTAGGGGAGGGGCAGAGATAGGGGAACAGAGGATCTGAAGCAGGCTCTGCTCTGACAGGCTGACAACGTGAGTCCGATGTGGGGCCTGAACTCACCAACCACAAAATCATGATCTGAGCCGAAGTTGGACACTCAACTGACTGAGCCACCAGGTGCCGGGATAGTTGGAAGATTTAAACATAAAAATCAGCTACTTTATGTATGCTGCCTCATGGTGACAAGGTGATGGAAAATCCAACTTGAACTGGTTTATGTGACAGGGGAATATATTGGTTCAAGTAACTGAAAAAGACAAGGGGGTGCTAACAGTCACCAAGATCCATCCATCCATCCTTCCTTCCTTCCTCTCTTCCTTCCTTCCATCACTGGACTTTGTTCTCAGTCCGGCCAGTGACATCAGGTCCATGAAGCCCATCCTGCTCCTCTCTGGCTGCAGTATAAGCCCCGTTGCCTCTTGTGGGCATTGATTGGGTCACGTGCCTATCCCTGGGCAGGCACGAGTCCAGGTAGGCATGGGCTCAACTTCACCCAAAGGGCTTGGCTGAGGTGGGGGGACCTGGTTGTGTAAAGGTAGAGTGGGCCGTGTCACCAGAAGAGGAGGATAAAGGTGAGTGGATTCTGGGTGGCAAGAACAAGAGGTGTCTCCTTCCTATATGTTAAGAAACCTTCAGGGATCCCCCCACGGGGCTCATGGGCAGAGCGTCTGACTTCAGCTCACGGCAGGATCTCACAGTTTGTGAGCTCGAGCCCCACATTGGGCTCACTTCAGTCAGAGCAGAGCCCACTTTGGATGCTCCTTCTCCCTCTCTCTCTCTGCCCCTCCCCTGCTCATGCTCTCTTTCTCAAAAATAAACATTTCGAAGTTAAAAAACAAAAAAGGTAGCTTTAATGCCTTGTATGCCACGCGCCCCCTTGTTTCTCTTCAGAAATGCCATGGTTATTCTCGTGTGTTAATTCTTACAGGCAAGTTTCAAAATAAGTCTTTTCAGATTCTAAGGAAAATAAAGCTTTTATCAGAGTGAATTAAATTTACAGATGATCTCAGGAAAAAGGACATCCTTACCATATGGAGTCATCCTACCCCAAAACAGGAGGTAATTCTCTAGTCACTCAAATTTTCATTAATTTTTCTCAGGAGAGTTAAAAAAACTTCTGTATGAGTCTTATATATTTATTAAGTTTATTCCTTGAGGTTTTTGTTTTGTTTTTTAATTAACAGTCTTTATTTCCCCCCCCCCCCCCCCAGCAATTTTAGGTTAGCAGAAGAATTGTGATGTAAGTACAGAGTTCTGGTATACCGGCTCAATCTCTCCCCTCTGCCTGGATTCCCCCATTATTGACATCCGGCATTTGTGAGGTGCATTTGTTACAACTGATGAACAAGATTGATACATTGTTCTTAACTAAGGTCTTAAAAACATTAAAAAATTTTTAAAAAATAATGCCATGTAACCACCACTATAGTACCCTATAGAGAAGTTTCACTGCCCTAAAAGACCCCTGAGCTCTATCAATTTATCTCTCCTTCCCTCCCCACCAGCCCCTGGTAACCACTGATGGTTTTCCTGTTTCTATCTATGGTTTTGCCTTTTCTAGAATGCCATATACTTGGAATCACACAGCTTCTTCTGGCTTCTCTGGCTTAGCAATAGGCATTTGTGATTTCTCTATGCCCTTCTGTGGCTTAAGAGCTCATTGCTTTTTATCACTGAATAAAGCCCATATGCATGTGAGCAGTTTATTTATCTGTTCTTTGGGATTTTTAAATGCATTTTTACGATGGTTTATAAGTGAAAATTTTCAGTAATGACTTCTAAGTTGCCTTGCCAGTTATGCACACTGTCTGTTAGCATCAAAGTTGTTTCTAGAGCTTTGTGGTGATGGGGCTGGGACTCTGGAAACTTTTTGGATACACTTATAGAATATGATGGCCATTGTAGTGATAATTAACTACTTATTACATTACATAAATGTTTTCTTTTTAGTAGGTAGAATAAGTTCTCGTCCCTCAGCAACGTAAAGATTTTTTTAAAGATGTTTCTTATTTTTTAAAGTATCGTTTGCACTCAATGTGGGGCTTGAACTCACAACCTTGAGATCAAGAGCTGCATCTTTCTCCCACTGATCTAGCCCCACCTTAGCAACTTAGATGGTGGTAATACAATACTGTTGTCTATACTGACTGTACTGTGCATTGTATCTCTAGGGCTTATCTACTACTTATGACTTCGTACCTTTAAACAACATCTGTCTGTCCCTCCCTATCCCCAGCCCTCATAACCACCATTTTATATGTTTAATTAAAAAAAATTCCACATATAAGTGATATCACACAGGACTTCTCTGTCTCTGACTTAGCTCACTTAGCATGATGTGTTCAAGGTCCATCCATGTTGTTACAAATGGTAGATTGTCCTCCTTTCTCATGGCTGAATAATATTCATACACACACACACACACACACACACACACACACACACACACACATTTTTAAAATCCATTCATTCATTGAGAAACACTTAGGTTGTTTCCATATCTTGGTTATTGTAAACAATGCTGCAGTGAACATGCTGGTATGTGGGTCTTGGAATTAGTGTTTTCATTTTCTTTGAATACCCAGAAGTAGAATTTCTGGGTCATATGATAGTTCGAGTTTTAATTTTCTGAGGAATTTCTACACTGTTTTCCACAGTGTTTGCACCAATTTACATTTCTACTACTAGAGCACAACTGTTCTATTTTCTTCACATCCTTACCTGCATTTGTTATTTCTTGTCTTTTTGATCATGGTCTCATCAATAGGCGGGCGGTTATATCTCACTGTGGTTTTGATTTTCATTTCCTTGGTTAATGATGCAGACCCTCTTTTCATGTACCTGTTGACCATTTGGTGCCTTTTTTTTTTTTGAAAAAAAAATGTTTATTTAGTTCTTTTGTCCACTTTTAAAGTGAATTGTTTGTTTTGTTATTGAGTTGTAGGAGTTCTTTATAGGTTTTGGATATCAATCCCTTACCTAATACATGGTTTGTGAAAAGTCTCCCATTCTGTAGGTTGGTTGCCTTTTCATTTTGTTGTTTCTTTTGCTGTGCAGAAGTTTTTAAGTTTGATGTATCCCATTTATTGATTTTTGCTTTTGTTTAGGCTTAATGTCAGGTCCAAAAAATCATTGCCAAGACCAACGTCAAGGAACTTCTTCCCTTCACTTTCTTTTAGGAGTTTCATAGTATCAGGTCCTATGTTTAAGTCTTTGATCCATTTCAGATTGTTTGTGGGTGGTACAAGATATGGGTTCAGTTTTATTGCTCTGCACGTGTTCGTGCAGTTTTCCCAACACCATTTGTTGAAGAGAATATCCTCTCCCCACTGGGTGCTCTTGACTCCCTTGTCAAATATTGATTAATGGAGTAAGCAGGGTTTAATGGGCTCTCTGTGTTCTATTCTGTTCTGTTGGTCTATGTGTCTATTTTTTTGTGTGCCAGTACCACACTATTTTCTTTGCTATAGCTTTGTAGTATAGTTCATAATCAGGAAGTGTGAAACCTCTAGCTTTGTTCTTTTTCCTGGGGATGATTTTGGCTATGTGGAGTCTTTTATGGTTCCGTGCAAATTTTAGGATTTTTTTGTGTGTGTGTGTGTGAAGATTTCCATTGGTATTTTGAAGGAGATTGTGTTGAATCTATAGAGGGCTTTGGGTAGTATGCACAGTTTAACAATATTAATTCTTCTGATCCATGATCACAAGAGGTCTTTCCATGTGTTTGCGTCTATTTCTTTTGGCAAAGTCTTGTAGTTTTCTTTGTATAGATCTTTCACTTCCTTGGTTAAATTTATTTGTGAGTGTTTTGTCTTCAACATTATTGTGATTTAGATAGTTTTCTTGTTCAGATTATTCACCCTCGGTGTGTAGAAATGCAGCTGATTTCTGTATGTTGATTTTGTATCCTGCAACTTTACTGAAATCATTGATTGTTTCCAACAACTTTTTGCTTGAGTCTTTGAGATTTTCTATATACAGAATCACAGCATCTGCAAATATAGTGAGTTTTACTTCTTCCTTTTTGATTTGGATGCCTTTATTTCTTTGCCTTGCCAAATCATTGTAGCTAGGACTTCTAGTCTTATATTGATTAACATTGGTGAGAAACCAATAGTGAGCAAAGAGACTGAATCAGTAATCAAAACCCTCCCAACACAGAAAATCCCAGGACTAGATGATCTAACTGGTGAATTCTACCAAACATTCAAAAGAGAGTTAATGCAAATCTTTCTCAAACTCTTCAAAAAAATTAAGGAAGAAATACTTCCAAATTCATTTTACAAGGCCAACATTATCAAAGCCAGATAAGAACACTACAAGAAAACCCTAGACCAATATTCCTGACAAATATAGGTATAAAAATGCTCAACAAAATATTAACAAACTGAATGCAAGAACACATAAAAAGGATTATACACCATCGACCCAATAGGATTCTTCTCTAGGCCATAAGGATAGTTCAACAGATGCAAACCAGTAAATACATCACATTAATAAAATGCAAGATAAAAATCCCACAGTCGTCTGAATGGATGCAGAAAAAGCATCTGATAAAATACAACATCTTTTCATTATGAAAGCCCTGAGCAGATCGGCTATAGCAGGAGTGTAACTTAATAAAGGCCACATATGACAAACTCACACTAACATACTCAATGGATAGAAATGGAAAGCTTTTCCTCAAGATCAGAAGTAAGACAAGGATGTTCACTCTGACATTTCTTCTTTAAATGCTGACTGTGTGTTAGTTTCTGCCAGCAGCAGCACGGAGGGAGACTGAGGCTGGAGGAGGGCAGACTTCCACCTTCCCTGGCTTGCTTTCCTGGGGGCATTGCCTTGAGGACCCTCACCCTTCCAGAGTGGTTGGTGCTGGGCTGCACCTCCCAAAACAGCCCCCTCGGGCTCCTCGGAGATGCTAGAGGACCGACTCCCGCCCCAGACATCTGCGCCCCAGCTCTGCAGACCTGTCCTCTGAGCTTTCAGACTCACAGGGGACAGTGGCCTCCTGCAATTACTTTCTCCGTGTTAACCCAGTGTCCCTGTATTGATTTCCTGTGGCTGCCGCAACAAATCATCACACACATAATGGCTTAAAACAACAGAGATGCTATCTTACAGTTCTGGAGGTCAGAAGTCCAATGCCGGTCTCCCTGGGCTAAATTCAAGGTGTTGGTAGAGTGAGTTCCTTCTGGCGGCTCCGGGGGAGAATCCATTTCCTTGCCTTTTCCAAGGCCGCCTGCATTCCTCAGCTCATGGCCCCTGGTTGCTCTGCAAAGCCAGCTGTAATGCCGAGCCAAGACCTTTTCTCACCGCGCTCTCTCCACTTCTCCCTTCTGCCTCCTCCTCCACTTTATAAAGACGCTTGTGATTATACTGGGCCCACCTGCGTACTCCAGGATCCTCTCCCCATCTTAAAGTAGCTGATGAGCCGCCCTAAATCTACCTGTTCCCTTAACGTTCCTTCCTCCTGGCCAGGAAACCTGATGTGTGCATGGGTTCTGGGTATCAGGAGGTAGACATTGTGGGGACTTTCCTTTTCCTGCCATAGTCCCCCTTACACTTTTCTTGTTGTCCAATGCCCGTCTAGCCGATTCCTTATATTAACTACTGTCCTATAACTAGTACATCCTACCTGATCTTAATATCTTAATACTTCACGGTTATCGCTTGTCACAGGAAAGCTTTTTATTTACCTACCTATCCATCTACCTATCATCTATCTCCGTCTACCTACCTAGCTATCTATTATCTATCTAGTCTTTAACCAGCCATCTTTGTTTTTTAACGGAAGTGTGGTTGACACGCAATGTTACATTGATTTCACTCACACGCCAGGGCGATTCAACATCTCCAGACATTATGCTGTGCTCACCCCGAGTGTGCCTACCATCTGTCCCCACACACCACTATTCCAATACCATTGATTCTCCCCTGTGCTCTGTCTTTTGTCCCCGTGACGAATTCATTCCATAACTGGAAGACCGTACCTGCTGCTGCCCTTCCCCCGTTTTACCCATCCCCCCCACCCCACACCCCTGGCTTCTGGCAACCATCAGCTTGTTCTCTGTATTTGTGGGTCTGTTTCTGCTTTTTTTGTTTTTTTAACCAGCCATCTTACTGAACTAGACCCCTCATTCAACCGTATAACTGGATATAAACATAACTTTCCATTTATTTCTTATGGGTTATTTTGTTCAAAAACGTTCAATAACGGGGGGGGGGGGTGCTCTTTATACCTAAAATGTGCATATCTGCTCACACACGTACAGAAAATAAATTCTCACTTTAAAGGAATAGTAACCTAATCCTATTTTACCCAAGTATTTTTTCAAATTTTTAAAACATTTTTCTTTTTTAACCTTAATTTATTGGCTTTTGAATATTTGATACATTCCTATTGTTCACAATTCAAAGGTACAAAAGGCTATATAGCAAGAAGTTATAATAAATCATCTTCCCACCCTTGTCTCCTTCCACAGAGGCAGCTAAAGTTATCCGTTTCTTGTGTGTCTTTGCAGAGATATTTCATGCAAATGTAAACTTAAGGAAATTTTTTCTGACTCTGTTTTTCTCTGCTTCCAAAAAGAAAAGGCCATGACAGCTTATCAAACGTTAAGGGCTCTTTTTGTGATGTTCATTTTGGTTTTTTTTTTCTTCTTCGACCTACTGAGACCTCTGAGATGTATCTATCTATTTATCTATTTATTTAGAGAGTGCACGCGTGGCGTGGGGAGGGGTAGAGGCAGAGAGAGAATCTCCAGCAGGGTCCACGCTCAGCACAGAGCCTGATGCGGGGCTTGATCCCACCAATGGTAAGATCATGACCTGAGCTGAGATCAAGAGGCAGTTGCTTAAGTGACTGAGCCACCCAGGTGCCCGGAGACCTCTGACATCTGTTTTGAATGAACTTATGTTATTCATGGTGTATGTTTATCTTGATGTGATCTATTCGCCGGTATTTTATCACGCATTTATATCAGTATTTTATTTTATTTTTATTTTTTTTTTTTTAATTTTTTTTTTCAACGTTTTTTATTTATTTTTGGGACAGAGAGAGACAGAGCATGAACGGGGGAGGGGCAGAGAGAGAGAGGGAGACACAGAATCGGAAACAGGCTCCAGGCTCCGAGCCGTAGGCCCAGAGCCTGACGCGGGGCTCGAACTCACGGACCGCGAGATCGTGACCTGGCTGAAGTCGGACGCTCGACCGACTGCGCCACCCAGGCGCCCCTCAGTATTTTTAACTGAGGTGCTGAGATTGGTCTGCTGTTTGGTGTGTGTAGGATATTTTTAACTGGCTTTGTTAGCGGTGTTTGTATGAGTCGGGGTCCAGCCAGCGGCTAGAAGTCACGCTAGGTGCGTTGGAGGGATTTTAGTGTAGGTCATCGCTTGGTTTCCACTGGCCCCGCTGAAGAGGTGCAGCGAGGCTACCACAGGGTATGTGGGGAGAACCCGGACGTCAGAACCAGCTGCTGCTGAAATCTGAACGGCAAAGGGGTCCCAGTCCTGGTATCCATTTGACCACAGAAGGGTAGTGTAGACCAGAGACTGTAGGTAAATAATGAGCACCTGAAAGAATCAGGAGGCTTGCCTTCTTTCTCCGTGACCTGGACTAGCTTAAATAGTCTTGAAAGCATGTGTTCTTTCAAAGTTTGAAAAAATTGCCATCAACCATCTGAGCATGAGCCCTTTGTGGGGGAATAGCTCATGGACAGCTTTTTTTTTTTTTTTTTTATAATTTTTACCCAAATTGTTGAGTTAGCCTTTCCATCTTTCCTCAGTCCAGTCTTAATGAGATATACTTCCCCAGAATACCATTAACTGGCATAGAGTTGGCTAAAATATTGTTTTATAATTATTTTCCTATTTAATCTGAATTTTATCTCTTTGTGTTCTCCCATTGCTGTCTTTTAATTTTTTTTAATGTTTATTTAATTTTGAGAGAGAGACAGAGACAGAGCACAAGTGGGGGAGGAGCAGAGCGAGAGGGAGACACAGACTTTGAAGCAGGCTCCAGCTCTGAGCTGTCAGCACAGAGCCCAATGCGGGGCTCGAACTCACGAACCACCAGATCATGACCTGAGCCTAACTCAGAGGCTCAACCGACTGAGTCACCCAGGTGCCCCTCCCATCTCTGTCTTATTAAAAAAAAAAAAAAAAAAAAAAAGGATCAGGGGCGCCTAGGTGGCTCAGTCCGTTGAGCATCTGATTTCGGCACAGGTCGTGATCTCATGGTCTGTGGGTTCAAGCCCTGTGTCGGGCTCTGTGCAGACGACTCAGAGCCTGGAACCTGCTTCAGATTCTGTGTCTCCCTCTCTCCCTGCCCCTCCCCCACTCACTCTCTGTCTCTCTCAAAAATAAAATAAACATTAAAAAAAATTTTAAAAAGAAGTGAGCAAGCTACCTTGCGGTCTTTCTACTCTGTTTTTCAAAAAAACCCCTAAATCTTAAATTCATGATCAGTTCTTTTGTTTTTTTTCCCCCTTACGTTTTCTTTAAGTTTTATATTAATCTTTCTAATTTTCTTCCTTCTAGAATGCTTGATTAATTTTTGTGTGACGTGTTTAAGGATATGATTATTACTTTTCCTTCAGCTTTGACCTTCTCCCATGGGGGTTGATATATAATATCCTCATTATTGTAATTTCCTAGATAGGCTGCAGGTCTAGTTCGATTTCCTCTTTGAAACAAGGAAAAACAGACTTTTTTTTTTTAACATTTCTGATAGGCTGGGTATTAATATATTTTTTATTTAACTTTATTATTTTTAGTTTTATTAGCTTGAGAATGTGGTTTCTGCTCCACTTCTTGGAATTTGTTGAGGTTTCTTTGTAATCTAATATACAGTAAAATTGTGTAAGTGTTCTATTTTTTTTTTTTTTTTTTTGAAAAGGCAGTGTAGTGTATTTTTTCTTTCTTTTTAGGACACAGAAGTAGGTACGTTTGTACGAGATCAGCCTTGTTCATCCTATTCTCTGGATCATCTATATCTGTTTGTTTGTTTGTTTGTTTTACTTGATGATAGGGACCAAAGGAAGTGAATTAAAATATCTTACTCTCGGGGCGCCTGGGTGGCTCAGTCGGTTGAGCATCTGACTTTGGCTCAGGCCATGATCTCCCAGTCCGCGAGTTCGAGCCCCGCGTCGGGCTCTGTGCTGACAGCTCGGAGCCCGGAGCCCGCTTCGGATTCTGTGTCTCCCTCTCTCTCTGCCCCTCCCCCACTCATGCTCTATCTCTGTCTCTCAAAAACAAATATTAAAAAAAAGATTAAAAAAATATCTTACTCTTAAGGTGTTTCTGCCATTTTTTCCCCCAGTTCATGAGAGATAGCTTTCCATTGTGGATTATAAAATCCATCATGATGAAGTGACCCTTATGTGCCACTTAATGAGTTTTCCTTGAATTCAAATTTCTGGTATTAATATTAGACACCTTCCCCTGCTTCCTTTTACTTATTTATTACTTTTATTTATTTTGAGAGAGAATGAGCAAGGGAGGAGCAGAGAGAGAGGGAGAGAGACAGAATCCCAAGCAGGCTCTGCACTGTCAGCCCAGAGCCTGATGCGGGGCTTAAACTCACAAACCCATGACATTGTGACCTGAGCTGAAATCAAGAGTCAGACACTCCACCAACTGAGCCACCAGGCACCCTGGATGTGTATATTTTTAATAGTTTCTTGCTGTTTCTTCTGTTTCTCTCCTTTTGCTGTGCTGACTTTTTTTTTTTTTTTTCTCCTTTGAATTTAGAAAGTATATAGTCTGGGAATTCACCTTTATAATTTTATATAGTATGCGTAAGCCTATTTTTTTCCACACTATCAACTTCAGTAACACAACCGTCCCTTTTTATTTGGTCATAAAAAAAAAAAAAGACGAGAAAATTAGCACAGTAGTCCCTCCTTATTTGTGAGGAATAGTTTCCAACATCCCCAGTGGGTGCCTGAAACCATAGATAACACTGAACCATATATATATATTGGGTTTTTTCCCCTATACATACATTTATAAATTAGGCACAGTAAGAGATTAGCAACAATAACTAATTGGGGCACCTGAGTGGCTTAGTTGGTTAAGTGTCCGACTCTTGATTTCAGCTCAGGTCATGATCTCATGGTTCATGAGTTCGGGCCCTGAACTGGGCTCTGCACTGACAGTGTGGAGCCTGCTTGGGATTCTCTCTCTCTCTCTGCCCCTCCCCTGCTAGCGTGCAGTCTCTCTCTTTCAAAATAGATAAACTTAAAAAATAACTACTAATAAAATAGAATAATTGTAACAATATATTGTAAGGAAAGTTATGTGAATGTGGTCTCACTTTCAAAATCTCCTATTGCACTGTCCTTACCTTTCTTGTGATGAAGGGAGATGATAAATGCCTCCGTAATGAGATGAAGTGAGGTGAGTCATGTAGGCGTTGTGACATCGCCTTAGGCTGCTGTTAATCTGATGATATGTCAGAAGGGGGATCATCTGCCTCCAGACCCTGGTTGACCATGGGTAACTGAAACCACCATGGGGACTGAAATCCTAGGTAAGGGGAAACTATTGTATTCTTGGATTCTCTTCCCAAATTTTATTTGCTTGTTCTGGAATTTTTGTCCTACTTTATATAATTATCAATTAAAAATAACTAAATAGTCCCTACTTTCCCAGGAATTATAATAATTATATTCTTGTTATTAGAATTTCTGTATATTTCATAGAGTCAATGCTCAATGCTTTTCTAATCCTATGACTTCCCCACTTCTGAATTATTTCTTTTTATCTCTTGGATTACATCTTTAAGTATTTTTTCAACTTTATTGAGATTTAATTGAAGTACAGTAAATTACACATATACAAAGTACACAATTTTATCAGTTTATGCACACACACACACACACACACATTTGTGAAACTGTTGCTACAATCAAGGTAACAAAAATTTATAAAAAAACACATATAGAACACACATTTACACACACAAGATAACACACGTTTCTATATAAGGAAAAGCAGTGCTCAGTGTGGAGGACAGATAACCAAATATCCAATATATACTTAATTTTGTAGACCTAAAAAGAATAGAATTGAATAGAAAAACAATTAGGAGATATAATAAAAACGAGAGTTTTCTGAAATAAAGAAAGACATAAATTTGTACATCAAAAGAGTTTTTTATTTTTTGGGACAAAATAATAAAGAACTATAAACTCTTTATGAAATTATTGAAAGATGAGGTTGAAGGGAATATGGCAGAAATAAAATTGTCTACTAAAAAAAATTAGTCTAACTTCAGATTTCTCCTTAGCTATTTTATTTTATTTACAGTTTATTTTATTTATTTTGAGAGAGAGAATGCATGAGCAGGGGAGGAGCAGAGAGAGAGGGAGAGAGAGAATCCTAGCAGGACCTGCACTGTGAGCACAGAGCCCTATGCAGGGCTCAATCTCATGAACCGTGAGATCATGACCTGAGCTGAAATCAAGAGTTGGACACTCAACTGACTGTCACCCAGGCACCCCTCTCCTTAGCAATTTTAAATGAAAGGCTAAAATGGTACAATGTCCATTGAAGGTTTTGTTTGAGGAATACTATTTGACCCAATTTTCCATACCCAGCCAAATTATCGTTCGTATGACAAGGCAGCAGAAAGATGTTATCAAATGGTCAGGAATTCATGAGCTATATCATTCATATAGACTTCTCTATACTGGATTGAAGCTAATATCATATCAATGGTGAAAGACAGTTGTTTTCCCCAAGATTGGGAATAAGGCATATGCATTTTGAACACTTCTATTCAATATAGTTTTGAAGGTTACAGACATTGCAATAAGGTAAGTTAAAGAAATAAAAGGCATGAAGACAAGAAGTGACACAGTGTACTTATCCCCGTTTGAATATTCTAGAGTTTTATATGGAGCCATACTGCAGTTATCTGGGTATACAGATGCAGCAGGAGATGTTAAGGAGCATGACTAAACTTTTGGAGATGATGGAAATGTTTGTTGTCTTGATTGCTCAAAAGTAATGTGGGTGGGACTTTCCTGTGTTCCTGAACACTATTTCAATCCTTCCCTTAGCGTTTATTCTGAAAGATGGGAGGTTAATAACCTATGTTCTCTGTTGAGGTCTTCAGTTGCTTCAGACTTTGGGAGGAAGGCCAAAGTTGTAGGCAGCTGCATTCTGGAAGCTCTTGCCCTGTGGTTTCTCTCTGAATTTGTTGAGTCCGTGGGAAACTGGGTTGATGTCTTATCTTGTTCTGTGCATTTGGGGTTACCTTGGCTTTCAGTTTGTTCCTCTGGTGCGAGAAGTTGAGTAGAAGTTGAGTGGGTGTGATGACGCCTTGCAGCCTGGTTTGTAAGACTTTTGTTGTGGGGACTGTAGTACAATTATTTTTATCCAAGAGCTGCTGCTTGTCGGCAGCTTCCAGAGTTTCCCATTAGGAAAGGAGGGAGTTGACTCTCTAGGGAGTTGACATTTGAACAGAAGCACGAATGAAGGGAAGGAATAAGCCATTTGAAGATTTAGGGGGACAGCATTCTAGGAAAAAGGAACAGCACATAAAGCTCAGAGCTGGGAGAAATCTTGGTGCTTCTTAGTTGAGAGCCTTTTCTTTAAGTCTTATGTGCCTACTGATCTGCATTGGGAGCTGTTCTAGTGAGGGCTTTTCTGTCCTTCCCCAGCCCACACGTGCCATTAACTCTTTCAAGCCAGGGGATGTTTTCAGGAGGGGGAGATTCTTTGAGAATTTCCTTCCTTTTCTCTGAAAGCACTCACTGTGCTCACAAGCCAAGTACTCCTGTGTATACTCTTGGTGTGCCATTCCTCATGCACATCTGGACAATGGCCTTTGGTTTTTTTGTTTGTTTGTTTTTAGCTTATTTACTTTTGAGAGAGAGAGAGAGAGAAAGCACAAGTGGGGGGAGGGGCAGAGTGAGAGGGAGAGAGAGAATCCCAAGCAGGCTCCAACCAGCACAGAGCCCAACACAGGGCTTGAACTCATGAACCATGAGATTGTGACCTGAGCTGAAATCAAGAATCAGATTCTTAACTGACTGAACCACCCAGGCGCCCCTTGACAATGGTCTTCGAAGTTGAGAAGGGGTTGGGGCCTTTCATAATTTTGGCCTAAATGGAGTTGTCTTTCTTACGGAACCCAGATATCAATTGTCCTGTGTCCTTTTGCTCCTGAATCCACATGTAACGTGTGCCAGCCCAGGCAAGGAACTTCTTCAGTTTCCCTCCAAACATTTGGGCAAACAGTTGTCCAAAAGCATGAGTGATTTTGCAGATTTTACTGAAGGTTTAGTAGGGAGACAGAGGGGGTAGTTATATCTTGTACTTCATCGCAAACAAGAGATCATCATTAAATGTTTTGTTCTTTAGGTCGTGTGGGACCCAAGGAATTTAACAAAAATCCCCTACCCCTGGACAAGCAGAGCAAGACTAACTCCATATCTGTGCTACACCCACCATCTCATGTATAACCCCCATAAGACCTACTTATTGCTTAAGACACTCCCCCACCCTAGTCAACATACTGAGCACACCTCACTGGAAACCGGCTCATATAGGAATATGGAACCCCTAACCGCCAAAGAACGTAAACCCCGCCTTTTGCACGCCAAACTTGCGCGCCAATTCTGACCAGAGTGATAGGCTAGTTCAAACAGTTACTATAGGGTACATTGTAATTCAATTGGCCACCTGCATGTGGACTGACATGACTATGCAACTTTCTGTGTGTGTTACAATCTCATTGGCCACTGGCCCCTATAAAATTGCTACACCTCTTAACCTAGGGGTCCAAGTCCCTGCTCCGCTGTGTCCGGGTATACTTGGGCCCAAGCTCGAGCTTGCAAATAAACCCTCGTGCGTTTGCATCGGTATCGGCTCCTTGGTGGTCTCTCGGATTCGAAATCGGGGGCATTACAGTCGCTCTTGAGCGAGTGCCAACATGTGGTGGTTTGTCTGTGGGTGGTCAGAGCAGAGAAGCAGGGCTGCTGCTGTCCCTTGCACCTTGCCGGGCTGCAGCCTCAGGCTGTGAGATCCCCAGCCACAGAGAGCCTCTACTATAACATTTAAACAAAAATTGAGGTGAAATTTACATAACATAAAATTAGTCATTAAAAAAAAATCACAGTAACATAAAATTAACCATTTCAAAGGGTACAATTCAGTGCCATTTGATCATACTGTTGTATAACTACTGCATCTATGTGGCTCCCAAACATTTAATCACCCACAAAGAAACCCCGTACCCCTCAAACAATTACTCTCTGTTCTTCTCTCTCACCCTAGTCCTTGAGAACCACCAATCTGACTGGGCTGCTCCAACAGGGAACACACAGAGCACGATCCATACAAAGGAATACTCCTCAGCCATAAAAAGGGAACGAGGTTCTGATACATACCACGCCGGGGACGAATCCTGAAGATGTTACATAATTGCATATATATATGCAATCATACAATATGTAACCTTTTGTGTCCGTTTTCTTCACCTAGCTTGTCTTCTGTTTTGCTGTTCATCCACGTTAAAGCATCTGTTCAGAACCTTATTCCTTTTTATGGCTGAGGAGTATTCCATTGTATGGGTACACCTTATTTTGTTTATCCATTCATCTGCTGACGGACATCTGGATTGTTTCCACCTTTTGGCTATTGTGAATAGTGCTGCTGTAGAAACATTTGTGTACAAGCAGTTGGGTATCTGTTTTCAATTCTTCTGGGTGTGCACCTAGGGGTAGAGTTTCTGGGCCACCGTTACATTTTAATTAGAAGGATTCTCCACTCCTCAAGATGTGTTGGTGAAGCCACTTTCTGGGACTTTCTACAGGACTCCCACCCATCCTCGCACACTTTCTCAATTCTTCAGTCTCACCTACCGGAAATACTCCCACAGTCCTGGTCATGGACTCCAAGGTACACGCTGTTAGGGTTTCTTAATCCTGGGCCCTCACACACGGCTCTCGATTTGCAGTTTGGTGTTTCGGGAGTGGAAGAAGCAGGCGCTGAAATGGAGCAAGGGCATCATCGAGAAGGGCTGCTCTGCCGCCGGGACCTGGCCAACGTGGGAGGGCAAGAGCAATCGAGGGGAGCTGTGCTCTCTGGCTGCCACTGGAGCCTCAGCTTGCACAGAGTGAGTTACTTCTGGGGGACCAGTGACCCAGAACAGCACCCCGAGGGAGGGAGGGTCAGTGGTAACACCTGTGGCCCTGGGGCTCGAGTGGAGGGGTCTGACCAGAGTGGCCACTCTCACAGAGTGCCACCTTGCCTGAGCAGCGGGATGGAGTTGGGATGCACAGGACAGGCTGAGGACCCAGCTGCCGCTCCGGGGGCTCCCAGAGCTTCCTCCGTGGGCTGCGCCCCCGTGTGCCATCCTCCTCTACCCCAGGCTTTACGTTCCAGCACACCACGTTGACTCTAGAGTGAATTTGACCCAAACTCCAAAGGCAGCCTCTGGGCTGAGTGAGGCCTCTCCGAAGAATGTTCTTTAGTTGTATAGGCTGCCAGATGGTATAGGACCCCAGTCAATCTTGGTGTTCCAGTTTGCCCCGTTTTGTGCCCCTTTTCCTCCACCCTCAGGAACTTGAACTTGCTGAAGGTATCAGTCATTCACACTGTAGTGTGAGTCAACGCTGCTTTGCTAGGGATCCAAGGAGGAACTCACGCTTCTTGCCTTCCCTCCTTCCAGGGAACTCTAATTAAATCATCATAGACCTATTTTTGACCCAGGGCTATGGGAGTTCTTTCACATACAACAGTGAATGCCATGGACAAAATCTCTGCACTGAAGGATCTGGAGTCTAATGGAGGGGTCAGGGAAAAAATGTATATACAAAATTATAAAACAATTACCCATTCTGAGAAGGGTGGAGGGAGTTAAAGGTATGCTGAGATAGGGCCTAACAGGGATGTTGGGATGTGGATGAGAAGGAACCAATTATTCTTTCTATATGATCTGGGTCCTCCCCCCTCCCCCGGAAGTTTTTTAAACATCTATTTTTTTTTTTTTAATGTTCTGAAATTTCATGAGGTTGTATCTTATTTATCTGTGTAAACTTTATTAATTCTAGGGGCACCTAGGTAGTTCAGTCAGCTAAGCATCTGACTTCGGCTCAGGTCATGATCTCTCAGTCCATGCATGGGTTCGAGCCCCGCGTCGGGCTCTGTGCTGACGGCTCGGAGCCTGGAGCCTGTTTCGGATTCTGTGTCTCCCTCTCTCTCTGCCCCTCCCCCCCTCACGCTCTGTCTCTCTCTCAAAAATAAACATTTAAAAAATTAAAAAAAACTTAATTAATTCTATTTAATACTTGTTAAGCCCTTTCAATTTGGAAATTCATGTCTTCTTTCTTTCAGTTCTGGGAATTTTTTTCATTTTCTTTAGATAATTGCTATTCATACATCTCTTTTATTATTTTCAGGAACTCCCATGTGTCAGATGTTTGACCTCCTACAGGGATCCTCTATGTCTTTCATCTTCTGGTCTGTGGTTGCCTATTATTTGTATTTTTTAAAGCAATCTCTACACCCAATGTGGGGCTCGAACCCTGAAAGGGCGGGCCTACGCCGGCCGACTCCATCTTGTTCTGTGTTCTCCACCTTGAGTGACTATGTCCCCGACATGACCCCTTTTCCGGGAAAATCACAGACACCTCAGACCGCGCCTCCTCCCCTTGAGTAACCTCCCGCTCACCCGTTCAAACTTCCTGATCAAAACACGCCCAGTAACAGGACTCCGACCCTTCCCCAGCCAATCGGCCGAGGCCACAGCCATTACCTCACCAACTGCCCCTAGACCCCTATAAAACCTTTGTGCTTTTGAAACTCGCTCTCTCTCCCTGGTATCTCACCGCTGCGTCGGTGCAGGTAGGGGATTGAGCTCGAGCTAGCTCGAATAAAGGTTCTTTTGCTTTTGCATCGGACTCGGCTCCCTGGTGGTCTTTGGGGATCATGAATTCTGGGCATAACACCCATGACCCCAAGATCAAGAGGCACATGCTCTACCAACTGAGTCAGCCAGGTGCCCTTATGATTTGTATTTTAATCTTTCTCATGCTCTGGAGTATTTTCTCGACTTTATGTTTCAATTTGTCTATTTAATTTTTTCAAAATGTATTTATTTTATATAAAACTTTTAAATATTCTATTAAAAAATGTTAACGTAAGAGCCTTTCCCATTTTCCAATTCTTTTCATAGCATTCTCTTCTTACGGAAGAAGACCTTGAATTTCTGTAAAAATATAGATTAGAGATTTTATTTATTTACTTACTTATTTATTTTAGAGAGAGAGCAGGGGACAGGGGCAGAGAGAGAGAGGGAATCCCAAGCAGATTCCACACTCAGCATGGAGCCCAGCGTGGCGCTCCAGCACACAACCCTGGGATCACGACCTGAGCCAAAATCAAGAGTCAAATGTTCAACTGATTGGGCCACCCAGGCGCCCCTAGAAGGGAGATTTTGAAACATTCTCCTCTCTTCCCTGAAGCGGCTACTTCCTCTGATGTCAGTTTTTGTCTCTTTCGTGCTACAGGCACAGGCTTTCCTCAAATGTCTGATGCTGTCTTGAAGCCTGGGGCAATGCAGAAGCTGGGGGGGGGAGTGTGGCTTACGCCAGCAGGACTTGTCAAAAGGCAGGCTTGCCTTTAGCCAAATGGAGCAGGAAGCTGGACTTCTGGAGAACTTCTGAAATGCCAGTAGAGGGCTCACGGTGACGGGCAGACACCTGTGCTGCTTGCCCTATGACCTTGTCCCCGGAAACTGTGTTCAGTTGCTCTAGCCGGATCCTCTGTGTGTGTGAGGTGGGGGTGGGGAGAAGCAGTAAAGGGAGTAACCCCCCCCCCCCCCAGTTGCAGACCCTCCACTGCACTCCCTGTTGTGCCTTCCACCACTCTGGTTTGATAATTATATTTTCAGGGGTGCGTGGGTGGCTCAGTCCTTTAAGTGTCTGACTTCGGCTCAGGTCACCATCTCGCGGTTCATGGGTTCAGGCCCCATGTCGGGCTCTGTGCTGTCAGCTCAGAGCCTGGAGCCTGTTTCAGATTCTGTGTCTCCCTCTCTCTCTCTCTTGCTGTCCCTCCCCTGCTCACACTGTGTGTCTCTCTCTCTCATAAATAAATAAACATTAAAAAAATTAAAAATAAAAAAAATTATATTTTCACATCAGCTTTTTGTTTTCAAGAATAAAAAAAACAAACAAACCCTAACAGTCCTTCTTCCATTCTCTTTTTTGTGCTTTTTACTCTTTTATTATTTACTATTATTTTAATGGGGTCCAAGCAGGGAGAGGCATTTAAACACATAAACTTAGTCTGCTGTCTTGAATTGGAAGTTCCCAATTTAAAAAGATTACTGTGGCTGTCTTGTGAGAAGGGAGCATAAGAGTGAATCTGGTTCTAGAACCGTCCAGAATTGTTATGACCCCCTCATTAAAAAATGAACTTGTATATCCCTCTTAATATTCTTTGCTCTGGAATCTATTCTATCTGGTAATATTAGAGCCAGTCCATCTTTTTTTCTTTAAATTAGTGTTAACGTTGTATATTTTTCTATCCTTCTGCTTTTAACTTATTTTTGTCCTTATTTTTAATTTTTTTTAATGTTTATTTATTTTTGAGACAGAGAGAGACAGAGCATGAACGGGGGAGGATCAGAGAGAGAGGGAGACACACAATCTGAAACAGGCTCCAGGCTCTGAGCCGTCAGCACAGAGCCCGACGCGGGGCTCGAACTCACAGACCATGAGATCATGACCTGACCCGAAGTCGGCCGCTTAACCAACTGAGCCACCCAGGTGCCCCTGTCCTTATTTTTAAAGTGGATTTCTATGCAGGCATCATACGGCTGAGTCTTGCTTTTTTTTTTTTTTTTAATATTTATTTATTTTGGGGAGAGCACAAGTGTGGGAGAGGCAGAGAGAGAGGGGAACAGCGGACGCAAAGCGGGCTCTGCACCGACAGGCTGACAGCAGAGATCCCAATGTGGGGCTCGATCTCACAGACTGTGAGATCATAACCCGAGTTGAAGTCAGATGCTTAACCAACTAGGCCACCCCGGGTCTTGTTTTTTTATCCAGTTTGACCATCTCCATTTCTGAAATGGAAGCTACTAGTCCCTGTACATTTAATGTGATTATTGATATGGTTAGGCTGACATCAAAAGGACATAATTCTAATTTATGCACCTAATAACAGAGCTTCAAAATGCATGAGGTAAAAGCTCATAGAAGTGTAAGGAGAAGCGGACTGCTCCACAATTTATAGCTGGAGACTCCAACACCTCCCTCTCAATAAGTGGGAGGCCAGGTAGAAAAATCAGGAAGGATATCGAAGAGCTGAATAGCACAGGACAGAGAGAAATCGTCGAGGAGGCAATCTGGAGAAGTCTGGAGGGGCTGGGACCCCAATTTGAAGAAGGCTCTTGAGAGGGAGAGAAGCAGAGAGGAAGCAGAACAGGGGAATCGACAAGTAAGTCAGAGGATTTGGATAGAAGGTGCAGGAAGCTTAAAGCCTTTTCTTTAAATAGGGATGGAAAGGCTTTGCATTCATTACAAGAATTTCATGCACGGAAGATGAGACGTACAGATGTTTCCGAGCACCAGAATGGCACTTCAGAGCCTCTCCCCAAAGACCCTGGTTTAACCGTGACCCTGACACATTTGGGCTCTCTACTGTCGACTCTCCTGGTGAAACAAGGTTCAGCCTCCACTTGGAAAAAGGGATGGGCTCTGGGGCCACTGAACAAAATGCATCACCCTACATTTTCTCCTCCTTTTCAGCTTTGGCCAAGTTGAGTTTCCAATAGCAGAGTGGCCCATGATGCCGGGAGACCCTGTTTTCCACACTCTGAGGTCCTGGGAAGTTCTGTGCAAATGGATTTTTAAAAAAAAAAAAATTTTTTTTAAGTTTATTTATTTTTGAGAGAGAGACAGAGTGCAAGTTGGGGGGGGGAGCAGAGAGAGAGAGAGAGAGAGAGAGAGAGAGAGAGAATCCGAAGCAGGCTCCAGGCTCTGAGTTGTTAGCACAGAGCCCAATGCGGGGCTCAAACTCACCAACTGCAAGATCATGACCTGAGCCAAAGTTGGAGGCTTAACTCACTGAGCCACCCAGGCGCCCCTGTGCAAATGGGTTTTAAAATAAACTAACTCATATGTAAAATATGTGAGAAGAGTTGTATATCTAAAGGGATTCAGTGGTGGCTTTTTGTGAATCCCAAAGCTGTGCGTTCAGCTACAAGTCTCTTCTTGAGGAGCTGCCATGTTCAAGGCCATGGGACTCAAACGGTGACTAGATCAGGAAGGCTCACGGTCTTGTGGGGAAAGGAGGTGAGCACGGGGCAAGTTGTAAAAAACAAAACACAACAAGATGCACATACCCCAATGATTAGTATCTACCTGGATAAATGATCATAGAACGAATACAGCTGTGTAAGTACCACTCGGGTCTAGAGAGGGAACATTACCAGCACCCAGAAGCCCCCCAAGTGCCCCCTGCCAATGAACAAAGTAACGATACTGATTTGCCTTCTCCCTCCCAAAAACAAAAGTTGCCGTTGCTTCACTTCCTTGCCAACACTTGATATTGTCGATCTTTTACATTTTAGCCACTGTAGCGGGCACGTGGCAGTATCTCATTGTGGTTTGAATCAGAACCGGATTTTAGGGGCGCCTGGGTGGCTCAGTCGGTTGAGCGTCTGACTTCGGCTTGGGTCATGATCTCGTGGTTCGTGGGTTCGAGCCCCGCGTCGGGCTCTGTGCTGACAGCTCAGACAGAGCCTGGAGCCTGCTTCGGATTCTGTGTCTCCCTCCTCTCTGCCCCTTCCTTCCCCGCTCATGCTCTGTCTCTCTCTGTCTCTCAAAAATGAATAAACATTCGGGGCGCCTGGGTGGCGCAGTCGGTTAAGCGTCCGACTTCAGCCAGGTCACGATCTCGCGGTCCGTGAGTTCGAGCCCCGCGTCAGGCTCTGGGCTGATGGCTCGGAGCCTGGAGCCTGTTTCCGATTCTGTGTCTCCCTCTCTCTCTGTCCCTCCCCCGTTCATGCTCTGTCTCTCTCTGTCCCCCCCCCAAAAAAAAAAAAATGAATAAACATTTAAAAAAAATTTATAAAAAAAATCAGAACCGGATTTGATGTTAGAATAACAAAGTCGTGTGATATTCTCATGTCTGGGCATCGCAGAGCAATTCACAGTCATTGCAAAGGGGGATGGTGAATTTCGTAATGAAGTATCTGTGAAGCCGTGAATGGAAAAAGAGGCTCCTTCTCCCGCTGAGAGGGTTGTCTGGGGAGAGGCTGGGGGTCAGGTTCTGTCTAGGCTCAAGGACTCCCAAGCGTAGCACTGGGTCCCCTTATTCACATAAGCTCCTCCCCAAGGCAGACACCAGCTTCCCTAGACACCTGCTGAAGCCACTAGACCCAAACTCTCCTATGTTGTCCTGGCTGTTAAATCCTGCCTTCTTGCTATTTACTACGCTGGGTGGGAAATCTATGCAAATGCTTTATTTTGGAAAAATGCTTGGGATGACCGAAAAAACCCTAGACCTCCCCAGAGCTGGAGGCGGCTGATGCTGCTGGCAGGAGCTGGTGGGCTGCCCTGTGGGATGGAAAGCTTGGGCCGGTCCATCGGTCCATCGGTCGCCCAGGAGGGATGGCGGGTGGCAAGCTTTTAAGTCGAGAGCCCCTCAGGAGAAAGGAATTAAAGTGTAGAGTGTGCACCGTGCTGAGCTTTTCTGAGGTGAAGCTGCCAGAGCAAGAGGTGTAAGGAAGATGCAGGTGAATCGCCCCCAGGGGCTGGGCCCGCCCAGATTTATGGGGTGACCTCCACTGGCCTTTCCCAGGCAGGAAATGGGCTGTTGGCTAATGCCTTTCCCCTGCCACACGCACCTGCAAAGGCCAGTTGGTAGTATTTTAAAATAACTTACTAGAATGAAATTTCTGTGTTTTCATTTGGATAGTTGCCCAGTCATTGGCTTTGTGCTTTTTGATACAAGAAAGAAATGGGTTCAAATATCCAGGACCTCAGAGTTCAATCTCTCCTCCTCTGTCTCCATCTCTGTCTGGCTCTGTCTCTCTCTCGGTCTCTCAGTCTCTCTCTTTCTCTCTCTCTCTCTCTCTCTCTCTCACACACACACACACACACACACCTGTGTTTAATCCTGGGGGAGAAAGGCATGTAGATACCACAGGACACTGCAGATTTAATCCTCTAAATCTTAGTTCAACCAGGTTTCCTCCTGTGTCTCTCCCCCTCCCCACCCACCGCCCCGGGCAACCTCTGCTTGCTCCTCCCTCTCCAGTGCACAGTGACTGCTAAGCTACTGGGCGTTGTTAATTCTAATGTCATTTGTCTGAAACTGACGTTTCTGGCAGAAGAATCGTGTAACGGGTTTGCCTTTGCTCTTGGCCTGACTTCGTTTTGCAAGGCTGCTCCCGGGGACTCGTTTTCTGTTCCCTCCCTCCTGTCTGTGGATCATGCAAATGGCAGTGCCTGGAAACCTACTATGGGTACTTATGCCTGGTGCTTCCCTGGCCACCATGAGGAGCTCCTGCTGGGTCTATAACAGGTGGGAATACTGCCTGCGGGCCATTGCAATTCCTTCCCCTGGGGCCTTGAGACGACTCTTCTTGAGAAGTTCAATGTGGAGCCAGGTTCCTGCTGTCTTCAGGAACTGTGCTCCAGGTCTGGGCTGCTGTTTGGGGTCTCCCAACCCCTACAGATACACATAAGGCCACTGGGGTGCCTGGGGAAGCTCTTAGGCTTTATTTCATTTTAATTTTAAAAAATTTTTCTTAAACTTATTTATTTTAGTAATCTCTGCACCCAGCGTGGGGCTCGAACCCACAACCCTGAGATCAAGAGTTGCATTCTCTTCTGAGCCAGCCAGGCGCCCCTCTTAGGGTTTATTTTAGTAAACTATTACGTACTTGCAGAAGGAAATTTGAATTTCTGCTTGCACAAACTCTTCTCATGTGAAGGGGCTTTAAGTGTATCTTTAAGTCATCTGAGCAATTTGCTTTATTTTTTTTTAATTTTTTTTTATTTCAGCCCTCGGGACTTTATCACTCCTGGAAATCACAAATATTTTCACATCAAATAACAGTCGTTGCAAATGTCTTAAAATACTATTTATGCTCGTTACTGCTTTGGCCTTCCAGTATTTATTGCCGGATATTGTCATTTAGTGCATTTGAAAAGAAGCACAAATATTGCTATACCACACTTTGTAAATATGTTGACAACCATGTCGATTATCATTAGTTTCCTTTTGAAATCTTACATAGTTATCTTTTTTCTTTCTGTTCAGAAGCATTTGGGGCACCTGGGTGGCTCAGTTGGTTAAGCGTCAGCCTCTTGGTTTCGGCTCAGGGCATGATCTCACGGGTTCATGAGTTCGAGCCCCATGTTGGGTTCTGTGCTGGTAGCCGGGAGCCTGCTTGGGATTTTCTCTCTCTCTCCCTCTTTCTCTGCCCCTCCCCTACTTGCTCTCTCTCTCAGAATAAAGAAATAAATAACTAAAAGAAAAGTACTAATGTGAGGTAGAGTTCTTGGGAACCTATACAGAACCCGGTGAGAGGACCCCCATTGTATTACCTCGGGAGGGATCCATGGGTCTGCCTTAGTGCTTACGCAGGAAGAGCGGGAACTGCGTATTTTCCTTGCGGGCTCTTGCAACCTCTGCACTGGAAACGAGACTGTTCTAGTGCGTTCGCTCTCCACTCAGGTAGCTTGCTGCTTCCACCTGGCAGCCCCCTCAGCTTTCCCTTTACTTGTCTTAAGCCCAGCTGCCTCCCCTGCCAACGGAGCCAGCCACCGCACCTACATCCCGCGTGAGCGTGAAAGTAGAGGAGTTAATTTAACACGGCTGATCACGCCCTTCTCCTCGGCTTCTAGAACGTTCTCTTCAGTTCTCCTCACTCGCTGGGCATTCCCCCTCTGGCTGCTGGCTCCATCCGCCTCATCCTTCCAGCCTCGAAACGTGAATCTCTCTTGGCCTCTTTGATTCTTCATGTGTGTTCACTTGCAACGTGATCCTTTCTAGCCGCTGGCTTGCACGACATTCCTGGGCCGATGGCTCCCAGAGTGACCTCTTCCTGAACTCCGGCTTCGTATATCCAAGACCCACTCCACGTCTCCACTTGAGGCAGCTCAGACCAAACACCTGGAGAACGATATAGTCTCCCTTCCGGGACCAGAAGCTTTTCTTTCCGGAATCCCCTTCATTTTAGAAAATAGCAGCCCCATTTTTCCAGGTGATCCAGGCTCAAATCTTGGCATTATCCTTTATGCTTTTTTTTTTTTTTTTTTTTTTTTCACACTCACAACCAAGCCTGCCAGTAAATCCCACTGGCTCTGCCTTCCGGTGCATCCCGATTTCTTCCCCTTCCAACCTGCCACCTGGTCCAGACCCACATCTCCTGCCTGGATTGTCGCCATTCATGCCGTTCCCTTTGCTGGGCAGGGAGAAAGCAAGGAGGGACCAAAGCAGGGAGAAGCAGGGTGGCACTGTGGCCAACCATGGGACTTTGGGGTCGGACACTGAGGGGTGAAAATCCTGGCCCTGTCTTCAGTTTATCGCTATAAGGTAATGGACGGTTACCACACAGGTTGTGAATGAGCCATAGTTGTTAAATTGTTTCCATTTAGGGCGACAGTGGCTGACACGAAAGCAGGCTTCTCTGGGAACTCATGAAAGCAGTCAAGGTGTGTCATCCAAGAGGGGACACTCAGGTGCTCTGAGTACAGGAGGGGTGTGGCTCCATCTTAGGAAGTGGCTTCCCAGAGCCAGGGATGGGGACAAAGCGTTCACAGGGTGGAGGTTTCCAGTGTCTGTTCACAGAGGGCCCGGGAGGGTCTGGAACACGACGTGGATGACTGGGGATGCACGGGCTGTGGCCTGGGAGGAGCATCGGGAGGCCCTGGGCTGTAAAGGCATCGACGCTGGCCGTCAGTGGGTAACAAGGTGTCCCCAAGGACTAAAGGCTCCTGCAAATCCAGGGCCTCCCTTAGTGCTGGGGCCCTGGGACCTAAATGCAGGGTAGGGAACCAGAAAACATGGCTGGCTTTAGACCTCTCTGGATCAGAGCCAAGTTTGATTTGATTTAGAGAAGCAAAGAAATGTAGCATTTCTTATCCCATAAGGGTCTTGCTGTAATTTAAATCCGTAACAACAGTCCGACTCAAGTTTCCTTTTTATTCTGAAATTTGGGGTTGTGTGTTATACCTCCAAAAGGAGACCAGACTGTTGTCACAGCAGACTTAGTTAAGACCAGCCAGTCCCAAAGATTTGGGCAAAACCAAAAACATGCATCTATGTGACGGCCCTGGTGGTAATGTGGCAAAGAGGGGCTGGAGCAGGGCCTGGCACTTGTGTTGGGAGTGAAGGAGGAGACTGGGAACTCATCCCTATACCCCGTTACTTGAGGGAGGGAGTCAAGGTCTTGTTCAGATCTACTTCCTGTTTGGGCTGGCCAGGCTATAGGACAGAGCCATCCATGTGTCACCGTCTTGTGTGTCACTTCCTGCTTCCTATGGGGCTTCAAATTTGGACCTCGGGGTCTGACATCACATTTCATCAACCCAGCCAGAGCCAGAAGCTCTGTGGGATGATGATTGTGGAAAGAGCCGTATGTGGTCCTGAAATAATCGCTGAATTATTTGCAAATAGTCTGGACACAAAAGTAATGAGACTATGGGTCACGTTGCTACTTGAGTGAACGTATTTGTCCCCTGCTCACCTGTCTTTTAATCCTGGGTCTTTTACTCACTGGCGCTGTGACCCTGGGCAAATACTGGTCAAGTAACTTATCTCTTTATATTTTCATTTCCTCCTTTCTTTTTTTTTTTTAAAGAATATTTTTAAAGTTTATTTATTTTGAGAGTGAGAGAGAGAGAGAGTGAGTGGAGGAAGGGCAGAGAGACAGGTAGAGAGAGAGAGAATCCCTAGCAGGCTCTGTACTGTTAGCACAGAGCCCAATGCCAGGCTTGAACCCGTGAACTACGAGATCCTGACCTGAGTGGAAGTCCAATGCTTAACGGATTTAACTTCCTCCTTTGTAAAATGAGGTTAAGAATAGCATTTATCTCATTGGACCAGATTAATAAACAAAAAGAATGAACTGGGCATATAGTAAGTGCTCAATAAATTCTAATCACTATTATTATTGGTCTTTCACCTGAGTAGGAGATACGGACATATTTAATTTAGTTGTGACAGAATTCGAGAAAGAGTTTGAAAAAAGAAACCTACTTTTTTTCTTTAATGTGTACTATTACCTAGAATAACTTCACCAGGCACATTCTAGACCATGACCATCAAGGTAGGACTAACAGAACATCATGCTATTTTTAGATTTTCTTTGCCTTCTTTATTGGTTCAGATTGATTTATTTGTGTAATTTAAACCGTAGGTTAAAATTGCTGGTTTCAACCTGCACGAAATGATGACGTTTCGGGTGTAAATCCCTGGTCTGAAAGGGATGGCAGATCCCAGCCCGCGTAGCTTCTCTGCGGTCAGATAAAAGCTAAAATGGACCGCACCCGTCCTTCTGAACAGACATGGCATTTGTTGCCTGGGGTCTGAAGGTCAGCAATAAACAGTACGGAGCTGCTCCATTAGTCCCTAATTTTTCATGCTGTTACGAGTCAGCAGTGGTGCAGTTCAGTAGCTCTAACTGGTAAGGCCCAAAGGGACCAGATGGGCTCTCAGTGCTTGTACATTACTGGTGAGAGCTTCCCGTCTGGGGGAGACACCAATGGCAGGAGAAGCCCACGGCGGCTGGGATTCCCCGTCACCATCTCAATGGCCTGGTCTGAGGGCCTGGAGGACCTTGTCAGGAGGAAGCATGAAGTTCGTAGAGTATAAACCCACCTCTGGCCTTACTGGATCCCGGGGCCCCAGGCTGCGGCCTGCCTGGCCTCTTGACCCTTGTCCTGGAGCCTCCCCTTCTAGCCCCCCTGGTCCTGGGGCAAGGATTTCACCAGGCCACAGCAGCAAGCCTGGCCAGTTGGCTCCGGGTCTGTGCTGACCTGTTGTGGCTCTCTTCCCTTCAGGCAGTAATGCTAGGACCCTGGAGCCCTGGTGGCCCTTCTACAAAACCCCTTGAGAATGGAGGAATTCGTGAAAGTGCCACTCTGTGGGTAGGTCTCAGTCTCCACTCTTCCCCCAACAGGGTATTTTCTTTACACGTTCAGAACTTGAGGTTCGGGACAGAGACAAGAGCAGGGCACCATCAGGGCACATCATGGGCAAGGCTGTGGAATGAAGGACACGGAACAGGACCAAGCTCCCCGGACCAGCTAATGGGACAGCTGTAAGAGTCTGAGTGTGAGTGAGTGAGTGTGTGTGTGTGTGTGTGTGTGACCACGTACAGCTCTGTGACCACGTGATTTAGATCACAACCAGAAAACATCATCAATGTTCTGACAGCAGTCAGAGCTCATGTGGCCCTGTCAGCAGTTCTTTCCGGCTAAAGAAGTCAACAGACTCTGGTACCTGCTCTGAAGGCAGCTGGCATCATGCTTCTGTCCCCAGAAAAGCCAGCGGTGATCTGCAGGGCAGTCGGGCTTGAGCCGTGCTCCTAACTGGGCTTCTTGCCAATGCCTAGGGAGCCAAGCGGCCAGGCGCCTTTTGCTCTGTCTTTTTTCTTCTGACTTTTGCTTCCTTACTAGTGGAGGCTACCAGGAGAAAACGAACCGTTATCTTTACTTTGTGATTTAAAGCAATTATCTTTTCCCCCAGGGACCCCGTACTTCCTGCCCTGCCTCTGGGCTTAAGCTGGAGTGACTGTTCTTGGTGAATATCCCTCAAGCATCATTTCCATGAATATCAGCCCGGCCCTCCTCTGATTCTCCCATCGTATGTGGGTTGTGGCCACTCTCTGAGGGTCCCCATTGCTTGGCGATATGGAGTCCTGACAGTAGGTTGTGGTTACAAGACCTTAGCAGACAGAACAGACTGGAAACAGAAACAAATACTGTCCATTTCATTAACAACCACATCCAAGAGGTTTATTCCTGTATCGCAAACAAACCCCACTGACCAAACTCCCAAGTCGCTTTTCATTCAGCTGTTAATTAAATCACCCACATAAATACATATAATAAATACAAAAACAGAAAGGATTTTTTTTTTTTTAAGTCTTTGGTATACAGAGCTTTTCTCCCCTCTCCTATTTTCCCTTCCTTCCCTGTGTTCTCAGCCCACTCCCTCATACTCATATTAATTCCTCTGGACAAAAAAGTAGCCCGGGAGTAAACTCTGTGCCGGGACCCTGCATCGGAGCCAGTCTGGGTCCTGGTGCCGCTGTGGACTCGGGGAGGGACGGGCCCCGGGGACTCACACATAGTCGTTCAGTCTGTACCCGCTGAGCGAGGCCGAGGTGGCCGAGGGGGCCCGGTTGTCCTTGAAGGCGGCGGGGGGCCGGTAGGCGGGCGCGGTGGCCGTCGCGGCCCTGGGCTGGGCCTGGTAGGGCCTGGAGGGCCCCTCGTCCTGGCAGGACAGGCAGAGCAGCGTGCCGCCGATGAGCGACAGGGACGAGGAGATGAAGCCGAGGTACAGGGCCTGCCCGATCTCGAACTTCATGCCGCTGGGCAGCAGCGGGTTGTAGAAGTTCTGCACCACGTCGTTGGTGGTCCAGGACACCGCCACCAGGCAGAGCAGGCCGGCCAGGATGAAGAGCGCGCCGCCCAGCACGGCGAACGTGGTCTTGGCGGGCGTGCCCTTGGCGCAGCGCGTGCACTTCATGCCCACCACGGCGCAGGCGCAGGCCACGCCCGAGAGCAGGCAGGAGATGACCATGAGCGCGCGCGCCGCCTGCAGGTCGCGGGGCAGCGCCAGCAGCGAGCGGTAGATCTGGCACTGGTAGATGCCCGTGCTGTGCCACACGCACTCCATCCACAGCCCCTTCAGGTAGGACACGGCCGTCAGGATGTTGGTGCCCACGTGCGCCGTGCGGCGCCAGTGCGGCAGGATGGTGGTGATCAGCGTGCCCACCAGGCCCAGGAAGCTGAGCAGGAAGCCCAGCAGCTGCACGGCGGTGCTGGCCATGGCCCCGGTGGCCGGCTGCCGGGCTCGCTCAGGCGCACGCCGGAGTCCTAATGAGGCCGGGAGGCGGGGCAGGGAGAGAAGGGAAATGGGTTAAAGATTATCTTGCTGCGTTTATTTCTGCCCCCGAAACTGAGTTCTCCGTGGGCAGTTGCTATGACAATTAACATATTTTTAAAAACAGTTTCCGACACTTCATTGGGTGCAAGGATAAGCTGCCTGTCCAAGACATTTTCCCTGCAAGGCCAGAAGGGGAAGGGATGACAGCAGAAATCTGGCCCGCCTGCCCTTCCCCAGCGCCCCCCTCCCCGCCCCGCAAGGGCAATCCAGAGCCCCAGTTTCTGATCTATCAGCACTTAGCAAGCCGGCGTGGAAAGTTCTACCTTCTGCCTACCCTTAAACACTTCGGCTGCGTTTGAATCTCATTTCGTGCTGCTTGGTCCCTAATCACTTCCGTTGTTAAACCCACACGTGGACTGACAAGAGCTAAGGTGTGTGCTACCTGTGCCTGAGAAATTAGCCCCAGACTGCCTGTCAGGATGAAACGTCTCCCGAAAGGGGGTGACTTCCCTGGGGTCTCAGAGAAGGAAAGGTTTAATACCCACAGGCAGGTCTGACGCTTTCTTCCAGAACCCCAGAGCTGGATGTGAACTTCGAGATTGCGCACTGATGTCAGGGGCCAGGGAGTGACCAAGGTCATAGCTCCTTAGGTGCCGGGGCCAGGACCACAAACCAGGGCACCTCCCCTCACACCTGTCTGCGGAGCGGTGTGCTTGTCGCTACCTGACTTGCAGAGAGACGGGAACGCGGAGCCATTTCAGAGGTTTCAGAAATTCTAACCATGGCCAAACCCAGAACGCTTCTTGGGGGCAAGGACCCGGTACGTATGTAGTGCCAGACGAATAGGGGACACTCAGGAAGAGTTGGAAGGGAGGAAGGAGAGAGGCAGGGAGGCAGGGGAAAGGACGCGACGAGGAGAGGAAGGGAGGAGGGAAGGCAGGCAGGTGAGCAGAAAACCCTGGTGAACACCACTGGGTCCTCTCTCCTGCCCGGGCCAGGGTACCAATCCACCCTGTCACCCCCACCCGCTGAGTGACTCGGGGTGTCTGTCTGGGCTCAGCTTCTTTCTCTAACATGAGGGAGCTGGACTCCATGGCCCCAGAGTGTTTCCTGGTTCTGGAAGCTTCTCTGCTGATGACAAGTCACTTCAGCATCCCAAACCAAGGAAGAACTCAGTGGGCAAAACCTACTTCCTTCCTCTCAGTTAAGCGCAGGAAGGCTGCAGGGAGTGAAATGTGGGCTGGGGGGCATCTCCCAGGCAGCACAGAGGCTCACTGCGACTGTCTTTAACCCTGGGTCCCCTTGTGGAGAAACCCCCTACTAAATTACAGCGCAGGATTTGGTTAGTGACACAAGTGACATTGCCACGGGCGGCCCGTACCGTCATCTTGCGGGATTTAGAACTACTGGGCTTCGATGTCTCAGCATTGCAGCGGGTATTTCTTAGTTCCATGCTGCTTAACAGACAAACAAAACTAGGGGACAACGAAACAGTGTGGTGCCCAGCAGGACACGCAGTGGTCAATGTTAGGGTTTTCACAGGCGTTTTAAATGATGCTTTCTTCAGGACGCGGTGGTCTCCACACGCACTTCGCCCTGACAGGCCACCTGCGCCTTGTCATGATGCTGGCTTTCTTTAGACTCTGCTCCAAGGCTTCTTCCCTCCACTTAGCGAGCACCCACTCTGTGCAGGGGCTGGGCTCGGGCTGGGGGGCGCCCGACAATCTCTGCTGTCCAGAGCAGGGCGGGGCCGGCTGTCTTGCAGCCACTGCGGGGGAGGAGATGGCACCCGCGTAGGGGGTCACTCTGATGGATGAGGCAGGGCTGCTGCAGTGAGCCCCCCGCCCCATGTGCTGAGTGCCCCAACAGAGCTACCACCAAAAGTGCCCATTTCTGGGCCTGAGGGATGCTGGGCACTTCGCAGAGCACTGACATAACGACATAAAATTTGTCCCCGTAGTAACCCGGTCATGCAGCGACTGTTCATCCTGTTTTACACATGGGGGAACCGGGTGCAGGGGGTGAAGTTCTCTGCCTGGCCTGGCTGGTCTTTTCCCTGGTTTAATTCCTCCTTCAAATGCTACGCTTCGCAAGTCAATAGGACGGACGTTGGCATGAAGACTGAGGAGTGGTGTCATCAGTGTATTTTGGAGAGTCAACACTTGTCCCACTTGTCCCCGGAGAACATTAGTCTTGATCCTTTTGCAGTGGTTCAGGTGGCCAGGGTGACCCAACGGTTCTGGTTTGCTGGAGACTGAGAGGTTGCCCAGGGCAGGGGACTCGCAGTGTGAAACTGGGACAGTCCCAGGCCAGCCTGGACAGTCGGTTCCTACACGTAGCCCGGAGGCTCCCAACTTCTCCAAGTGGCCTTTGAGATCCTTCCAGTCCTGCATG
The DNA here is from genome assembly GCF_046562875.1 of Panthera onca. NCBI lineage: Eukaryota > Metazoa > Chordata > Mammalia > Carnivora > Felidae > Panthera > Panthera onca. The sequence continues at coordinate 9,017,222 of NC_138347.1, read as the reverse complement.
GAGGTTGTCCCCAGGCTGATGGCCGCTCAGGCTGTCCCTGGTCCTGGCCATTCTGAGGCTTCTCAAAGCTCTTGCTTGTCAAGGTCAATCATTAAGTACACTGATCCTCAAGAATGTGGCATAAAAGCTAAGCCTGCTTGACCCTGTTAGTCTAGGGAAGTGGACCAGAAGTTTATTGGAGGTCTAAATATTTATGGAGAGCTGTGACTGCTAATTTTAGAAACCATTAGGTTGCTATTTTTAAACTTGTACTAGAAGGATTTGCTAATTTAAGAAGTGAGTGTTAATGAGCCCCCGACTCCCAGACACCAGCTCCCCACCCCTTCCCTGGAGTTACCAGCAGCTGCTACTGACATTAGGTCATAATTCAGCTTCCCAGCGACCACTTTTCTCCGTGGGGCCATTCAATGGAAAAACAATTTCAAATGAACGCATCTCCTCGGAAACCACCTAAAACCATCCCTGATGCTCCGGAAGGATCTTGCCCAAGCATGCCTCCCAAGAGGGGCAGTGCATACAGGACCCGCTGGCCGTGTAGAGTTGCAGCTGGCTTCACCTGCGGGCCACTTTTTCCTGCAGACGTGTGCGTGCTTGTGGAAGCGTGCGCTAGAGAGATGTGAGTCCAAGACAAACATGGTTCTAAGAATCAAGTTCCAAAAAAGACCTTGACCGCCTGGGTGGGTGAGGCTGAGCGTAACGAGATAATGCATTCCAGGAATAAATGTTGTGTCTTGCATCTGGGTTTGCAAAGCCTCCAAAGCACACTCCTGGGTGGGCAATCCGTGGCTTAGGTGTGTGCTTGAGCAGGATGTGGGATGGTGTTTCCCAGCGAGTGTTTCTTGCCACGCTGTGTTTGCAGGATGTCTCCTGTGAGGATGTGAAGGTCAGGTGGGTCTGTCGAAAGCCGGTAACCACAGACCTTCTCACCGCCCTTACTATGCAGGTGTGCACTGTGAACTTCTAGAAAATGCTGCGCGGCATTTCCTAAACTTGCTTGACTAGAGACATCCTCTCCTGACTTTTCCAGGGAATGGCCTGAAGTCAAATCACTTTGGCAAGCAGGCTGAGAGGTTATAAGTCCCTTGAAAGTTTCATGGGGCAGTGATGAGCTAGAATTGCTAAAAGAAAAACCAAAAACCAAAAAACCAATTTGGTTTTCGGGAAGGTGCATGAGCACAGACAGGAAGGCCAGCAGGATGTAGGGTTTGCCCTCAGCAGGGTCTCAGAAAGCCCCGGGGCTATAAAGTAACATGAAAATCCTCGAAGGCCAGCTGTGAAACACACCAGGGCACGCTCGGCCCCTCAAACTGGATCTGGTTTTATGAGCACCAGATCTGAAAGGTGAGGGGTTTTTTCCGTATAAACTTTTATGGTGCTCCTTCCTCTGTTGTCTGTGAGCTACATTCCTTTTTTTTTTTTTTTTTAAAGGAAATAAATAATTAAAAAAAAAAAAAAGGAGCAGGAACATGGTGTAGTCTCTCCATTACATTCAACCTCCCCACGGGGCTCGTTGGCCCTTCCCCACCCACACTACTGAAGGGCATGTCACACCCGGCGTGGGAGCGGTGCGGCCCGTGGGGAAGGAGGTTCATGAGCCAGGCGTGTGGGAATTTCTTTACCCAGAACCCCCTGGGCTCATGTCTTGGTGAAGAGGTGGAAGATTCGGCCACTCAGCCTCTTTTTAGGTTTGGTCTGCCCTGCAGTGGGAGATATCAAGCCATCTGGGAACGGGCCATCACACACACCTCATCACACACATTACACTGTCCCCAAGGGCTCCTGACATGGGGTTGGATCCACTGTGGAGACAGCATACAACCTTGTTTCCTAGCGCTTATCAAGAAAGAGGAAGCGCTGCCTTTAAATGAAAATGGTCCTTGAACCTTGAAAGAATGCACAGTTGTCTCAACCTTGATGTTCAGCAGTTTAAGAAAATGGCTCAAAAAACTGTCTGTTCTTGTTGCCCCAGCTAGCTTGGCTGTGCATTATTGCTTAGATATTTCACAAATGCTACAACTTGGGAACTAAGAATAAACTCAAGGAAGATTTGGATTCACCTTAATGATATAAATGAGCAAAACTAACATGAGAAAAGAAAGACCTTTTATGCTATATCCGAATAATTGGATTGGACTCCAGCGGCAATACTCTAGTATTTCCTAAGCACATGCTGGCTGCCGTGTTCCTTATTAACGTACAAAGCAAATGGATCTCTTTCCTAGAAGCTGGAGGTGCGATTTTAGTACACCTTCTTACACAAATATATAAGAATTACGAGAAAGTGATCAAGTAATACCTTTGAAAAACCATTTCATATTCATTCAGAATGGGCCACACTGTGGGGTTTTTTGGCTCTAAAAATGAAGTTTCCTTCATTACAGCTCCAAACATTCTATAACTTTCCTTGGGTTCTTTTTCAGACTGGCAGGCATCTGGATTTTAAGTTTATGAGGACTTCTCTGCCCTCTACCCATGTTGTAGAACTGCAGTCTTTCTGTGACAGGCAGAGACAGAATAATTGTATGACTAACTTCTTACTACCATGGTGTTTAGGGCTTGCTCATGTCATCCAGGGATATCAGTGTGAAACATCTTTCCCACATCATAGAGAAATGACAATTTATAGATTAAATTTTTCCCCTCTCTTTTGGAGGACTAAAGAAAAACCTATTTTTCATAATAAGAACTGGTTTGGGGAGAAGCCCGTGTTAATACAAATGAAAACCATGGGTATGTGGTCAGATGCTTGTAGAGACCATTTTCAACTCAGCGAGACTGAGCAATCTATTGATTTAGTGAAAACTCCAAGTTTAAGTAACCACAGTCATAAAAATTCCAAACCATTTCTCAGGAGGCATTATCTCTCTAATTCCAACTCACCAACTTTCATTAGAAGCCATTAAAAATACAGCAGATAGATATTTCTAAATGAAATGATCAGATTTCATTTAATAAAATACATTGGTGCCTTTGCATAGCTGTTTTTCCTGACAAGATAGTTGTCTAGATTTGCTATGTTGTTGTTTTTCCCTTTTCAAGGTATAGGTGAATAAAAACCTGTTAGACAAGAAAAATATTAAAAAGTAAAAAGACACAGGTTATAAGAATATTGTCTAGAGAGTCAAAGATTAGATGATTCATAGTTAAAACGTTCCATGGGAAAGCTTTATATAATAAAGGATGTTATGGGTTGAATTATTATCCCCCCCCCAAGAAGATAATGTTGAAATCCTAATGTCTAGTGCCTCAGAATGTGCCTTTATCTGGAGATAAGGTCATTGCAGATATAACTGCAGATAAGCTCATTATAATATAGTTAAGATGAGGTCATACTGGACTAGGGTAAGCTTCGAAACCAATAAGACTGGTGTTCTTATAACAAGATGGACTTGCGAGCACACAGAAAAACAGGGAGGACGCCATGTGAGGAAGGAGACAGAGATTGCAATGATATGGCTATAAGCCAAGAAATGCCAAGGTTTGCCAGCAACCACCAGAAGCGGGGAGTGGAACAGAGTTTCCCTCACAGTCCTCAGAAGGAACAAGCCCTGCTGACACCCTAGTTTTGGACTTCTGGTCTCTAGAACTGTAAGAAGATAAGTATCTGTTGTTTTAAGCCACCCAGTTTGTGATACTTTGTTACAGCAGCCCTAGGAAGCCAGGATAGGGGACTAGCTGAATGGCAATATGCGGAGTTGTAGAAAAAAAGCACTCATGTCTGAATAGAAGTGGGTCCTTTCTAGAACGGGTATTGAGCACAGTCTGGTGGCTTCACATCTGTCATGGAAAACAACAAGGCAGTAGTTAGCTTTGTGCCCCAAGGCATAGAGGACAGAATCTATGGAGAAGGAAGAATTTGGAAGACTCGTTGTAGTTGTGGAAACTCAAGAGCAAGTGCCAACTACAGTAAGTAACCCAAAGAGCAATCAGATGACTCAACCTCTCCAGATTGGAAAAGTGTATGAATCCACGGATCCCAGCCTGCCAGACTTTCCCTTGGAAATCCAGTAGAGCTCAGTGGGACCTCCCTTTGGGGCTTAACGTCAAAACAGAAATGAAAACAAGCAAGAGGACATTGTCCTAGCTGGACTGGTAACCTCCATGAACAAGTAACTCTTCCATGAAATTTTTAAGCTTGTGAAAATGATTTATCTGGGCAATGAACTGGAAACATTGCAGTGATAAAAAATGTAGTGTTAAATGAAAACATGAGACTGAGATTTACTAATGTTAAATAAAATACGGTTAAATACAATGTCTAATGCTCATTCTCTATAAATTTAGCTTTCTGAACCCAACTTCACAGATGCTGTTAGTTATTAATGATCAGAATAAAAATAACCACAGCAAATGTAGCGAGTGGCTTGTGATGTGCCCAACATGTGCTAAGCGCTTCCGTTGGCATTAACCTATGTAATCCTTCAAGAAACCTATCATGTGTATGTTGTCCTCATTTACAGGTGGGGAAACTGAAGCTTAGGTTAAGTAACTTGCCCAAGGTCACGCCTGGGCTATTTCAGGGAGACCTGTGATCATCCAGGTAGGAGATGCCGGCAGTGACAAAAGTGAGTGCTAGAAGTGTTTCACTGATGAGTTAGCTATGGGGTGTGAGAGACAGGTGTCAAACATAGCCCCAAGGTTTCTGCTTGGGCAGCTGAAGAATGGAGTTGCCACGTATTGAGAAGGTGAAGACAGTGGGAGGTGGAAGAATCTGGGTTTGGAGGGTGATGGGCACAAAAGAGGAGTTTTGTTTTGGACATGTTGAGTTTGGGATAGCTGTCACTGCACAGGTGGGGACACCCATGGTTGGATATAGAGGTGCAGAGTTCAGCGAGGAGACTGGACTGGAGAAGGCCATTTGGGACACAACAGCATAGACTTATGATTGAAAGCCATGAGACTGGATGAGAGCCGTAGACAGAAAAGGGGAGGGCCTTGCCAGTGACTCCAGGAACCCTCCAACAGCAGAGATTGGGTGGTCAGGAGGACCCAGTAGCATGGGGCACGGGAGTGGCCACAAGGGAAGAGGCAACCCAGAGTGGTGAGTGAAGACAGACGTCCACATTGGAGAGAGTGAGCCACCGTGCCAAGTCCTCAGACAAATCAACTAATATGAGTACTGAGAAGTGATCACTGGATTTAGCAGCATGGAGGAAACTACAGACCCCGGTAGGCACAGTTTTGGTGGAGTGATTGTAATGGGTTCAAGAGAGAATCAGAATGGGGCACATGAGCCCAGAACATTGTTTTAAGGACTTGGACATCAAGTGCCCTCCCAGAGCCCCCCATAAACTTGTTCTTACCATTACAGTCCTCCTCTGGGACCCCAGCCCCTCCTGAGCACTCACTCCACCTCATGTATTAATCCTGGCCAAGAAGTTACTCCACAGGACACTTATATTTTCCCAGATGGCCCCTGAAAACATATCTCCTGTCCCTGGCCCTGACAAATAACACTCGCATTGGTAAGAATATGACTGGGTCAGCCCTCGGAGGGAGACCAGTGATACCTTCAGGCATGTGTTTTTAAAACACTTAAGAAGTTTAGAATTAATTGGGTCAAGTATGAAATTTCAGATTGCAGAATTCTTCATAAAGGCAAAGGCCTCGCAGATGAAATAGCATGTGGTGTTTCTAGCTTAGTCTTCAGACATAATACAAAGGGCCATTTTGTGCTTTTTCTCTGAAGAGTACAGGGCACTATGGGTTACCTTTGCCTGTTCTCAGGACTGGCTACGTCATTTGCAGAAGGCAGTGCAAAATGAAAATGTGGGGCCCCTTGTGCAAAAATCATGAAGAATTCCAAGATGGCAACCACAGTGCATCAAACCAGCAGGCGCCTCTCCTGAGGGTGGGGTCCTGTGGGACCTGTTACAGATGGAGCCAGGAACTGGAGGTTGGGATTTTTCCTTATTTAAACCCATGAGTACATCTAGGTGAGATATTGAAAGGAACAGCAGACACTTTTGCAGTGTTCTGAAGAATAAAAAAATATGGTTTCATATATTTATTTTTTCTTCGTTTAAGTGTAGCCCACTGTAAGTACTTGCCAAGGAGGAGCCTTTCGAAAACCAAGCTATTGCTGGTCTCCTGTGCCCAAGAGTGGCCTCCGATGGAAACAGACCTGTCGTTCTAAATCTGTTTTCACTTCCCTCTTGTTCCAGGGAAGCTGTTGGTGTGCGTGGTGTGGGTGTGCACGTCCCAGAGTTGAAGAGGGAACATCTGCCTCTGGGTGGCTTGCTTCTTCTTGGAGACTCTGCTCCAAGCCCCCAAGCTCTGGCAGGGCCCCCAGCCCCTAGTGAGAAGTGGCCGAGGGTTCTGAGTCCCAGCTCCTCCTTGTTCCTTCCAGAGTGCTCCTTCCAGGGTCCTCCACATAGGAGGATCTCGGAGACCAAGCCCTGGGTGCCCTCCCCAAGATCGGCCCCCAGTGGAAAATTCCCGGTGCGTTATTGCCGTTGGCAACCCGGGGCCAAGAACTGTGGCCCTGGCAGCCATCCGTCCCGCAAGCAGAGTGAGGAATATGAAGATTAGCTGAAGGGAGGAATGTTTGAGCTTAAAAGCGCCAAGAATCACCCCTGAACTGGCAAGATTGACTGTCTGCATTTTTAAAAAGACATCGGAAGAAGCCTTGAAAACAGGCTTTTAGACTTCTTGTTCTTGTGTAATGGAAGACAGTCTCTGATAGAAGAGAATGAGCCTTTGAAGAACAAAAACTGACATTCAGTTGTACTGATTTTTATCTAAAAACAAAAACAAACACCTAACTGGAAAACAAGTATTTATAGTAACATCTTCATGGTACCAGAGGACGAATCTGTGTTTCTTCCTTTTCTTTACAGATTTCTCTGTAGAGGCTTAAAAAGCATTGATCCCATTATATATGCAGGTAAGTAAAACACAGTCAGCTTAAAAGATTTTTGCAAAGCAGATGGTGCCAGATAAGAATGGAGGCTGGCTTCAGGTCTGAGTAATTTTGAGCAACCAGCTCAGCCTTACGTGACTCACCTGGCTATCTACATCATAACAGCTGCTTCCCAGAGCCGTCTAGAAGATGCTAAGATAATATATGTAATAACCTGTAAGCCCTGTAAGGACGCCCAACATATGCAAGGCCTGTGCTGCTAAAGATTTATCATCATGATGGATGAATCCATTCCCGAGTTCATCGAAGCTGCGACCCCAGCACCCGGGCTGAGCCCAGACCTGGCGCTGAGTCGCTGGAGAATGGAACCACGGGGCTCTTCTCTGGTTTCCCAAGACTTCACAACTAAACCGAGCGATTAAGAGATTTCGGACCTTGAAAACTGCAGGAATTAAATCTCTTGATGGGAATGTGCAACCAAAAAAGCCAGTGTCCTGAGTGACTCCACGGTTTGGGGACCCTGTCAGGGCACTAATCCCGGATCCCTTTCTACTTTGCCTGTGGCCCTCCCAGCAGGCCTCGGGAAGACCGCCCATCCCGGGAAGACCGTGGCAGCTGTTGGGGGTGTGGGGTTCAAGGTAGTTGAAGAATTAAGTCAGGGATCAGATTGCATGGAATTTCCCCTGTTTTACCCTTATTAAGAGAGATCTATAACTTCCCTGCCCCTTCTCCCATGCCAGTGTGTGTGTGAGCTGGTGGGAGGGGTGAGGGCCGTGGGGAGGATAAGGCTCCCACGTCTGGAAACTGAGTGTCCCGCCTGGCCCTCTTCGCAGGAGAAGCAAGCCTGTCACAGTGCAAAGGGTCAGTGACAGCGAGCTCAAGCTGACGCCGCTTTGAAACACTCAACAGATTTAGCCCTAGACCCGGCAGGCAATGAAAGAGTTCTTTCTAAACACTCAGGGGCGGGATCTTGTCCTTTCTGGCTCACTAGGAACCCAGCTGCCCTCACAGTCGGCTGCTGGGCTCCCCAGGGGTCCCCGGCCCACTGCAGCTGCCCTTTTGAAGGGGGGACATTGACTGTGTCACCTGGAGAACCCTTGCCTGCCCATAGCTCTGGTAGGCGGGGGCCTCAGCCCCGAGACACATGACTGTCAACCCCAAACCCTCCCGGCTCAGAGCCTCACCCCAAACTCACATGTCTTTGTGTCCCATCCACTTCTTGGGGTCCCTTGCCAGTGGGGCTGCTCTGGACCCTGGCTGGGGCGCAGCCTGTGTGACATAGGACTCTGCAGGGACGTTGCCACCCTCCTGTCCTCCCTCTCCCTCCAGCTGGAAGCTTCAAAGCCAGAGTATTTGAGAGAAAAGTGCTACCTTGCTCTTTGAGAAGGGCTTGCGTGGGCACGTGTGTCATTGGTTGAATGGTTCACTGCCCCGTGCACGATGTGAGGCAGCTGGGCCAAGGCGGACATTCAGGACCAACCAGAAATGTCATTTCTGTACTTTGGAAAAATGCCCGATACACATAGTCATCTCCCTAAAACACCCTCCGGTCACTCTCTGGGGCTAGTGGGATAAAACCTTGACTGCCAAGCCCGGCCCGGAGGGCCGCCCACTGTCAGCCCGGCCTGCCTGCCCACACTCCCTGCACTGGGCCCACTGACGGCACACCCCTCCCCTGTATCCCTACTCACGGCTCCCCGGGGAACGGCCTGATTCCCGCCGAGGATCACCTCCTGTTACCCTGTCCGCCCATCCTGCTCTGGGCCGGTCACCTGGCAGTTGTCCCCACACTGCTTGGGACTTTGATCATATTGAGCAACTCAAGGGTTTCTCAACTTGCAGGCTGCTATGCTCTGGTTGCAAATCACTGAATTTTGACCAAGGTGCAACTGTGTTTGTTTGTCTGTTTTTTTCCGGGTACGACAGCAGATACGGGCCATTAGGAGAGTCTGTTGGTAGAGTATGGAGCTGGGTGGGCCGTGGGGCACTGCATGGAAGGAGGGACGATGTGCCATGAGTTGGAGATAAGGGACAAGGTGAAATGTGAAGCCAGTGCCAAAAGAAGAAGGTGGCTTTCTTGGGATGTACAGGGAGTTTGCCTGGAGAGCCCAGTAGGGCTGGGCATAGTTCTAAAAGTTAGGACAGCACCCAAGGGTGGCCGAGGGAACCGCACTGTGCTGGGAATGCCTCCAGCCTCTCCAGGTGTGCTGCTGGTCATTCTCAGGTACAGAATTGCCGAGAACCACCATTTAACTTGATTCCTGTGTCTGTCCCTTTCTCATTGATTCCATCGTGATGGTCCAAGGGCAGGGACTCGGGCTTCTGTATTCCTTTAGCAGCACCCCTCAATCTGTGGGGCTTTGGGTGGTGCTTAAGGACAGTGAAGGGGGCACCTGGACGGCTCAGTCCAACTCTTGGTTTTGGCTCAGGTCATGATCTCACAGTTGTGAGTTCGAGCCCTATGTTGGACTGTGTGCTGGCAGTGCGGAACCTGCTTGGGATTCTCTCTCCCTCTCTCTCTGCACCTCCGCCCCACCACCGCTCATGCTCTCTCTCTCTCTCTCTCTCTCTCTCTCTCTCTCTCTCAAAATAAATAAATTTAAAAATGTTAAAAAAAAAAAAAAAGATGAAGGAACTCAGCAGTGGGCAAATGACCCTGAGCGTGGACCAGAAACCTAATCCCTATGTCCCTGGCAATGGGACGGTGATGGCAGAGAGGGTGTCCCTTGGAAGTGCTGGGAGCTTGGAGTGGGTTAGAAATGTCTGTTAGATATTACTGATTGAGGATTGACCCACAACCCAAATCCACAAAGCTTTTTACTCTCTTCTCTAAAAGTAACCGTTGTAAACAAAATCTTTAGTTGAGAGGCATTCATAGGTTCAGAGCCTCTTGTGTTTAGTAAATATCATCTGTAGTAAAATGCACCTGCATGATCTATAATTTTATGCAGGGAACTTGGGGGAGTGATTTTTGTACTTTTGTCTTTGGGGGAGATTTGGCAACTGCCTTTGATTTCTTGGCACTGATTATGTATTTTTGGGAAATTCTGCAAAGAGAGAGAAAATGCAAACCCCAAATTGTTTCAAAAGATTATAGTATTTTTATAAATACTACGTGTAACCATCAACAGAATGGACATAATGTTATGTTTTATAGACTTTCATTAAACCTTTATTAATCTTTATTTTCTCTGGAACAGTTCATTCCTGTTCTGGGCTGAAGTGTGAAAGCTCCCAGACCCATGGCCCTGGCCTGTGGCTCCTGAGGGACGAATGAACCTTTCCTGGGCCAGAGGGCAAAGTTACAGGTTCACTGTGTGACTCAATCTGTGTATAAATGTATCGATTCATTTTTTTCATTCATTAAATATTTATTGAACTCCAGCACATGTCAGCAACAGGGTGCTTGGTGAGCAAGACAGACACTACTCCTGCCCCCTCAGAGTGTGGGGGGTCACAGGCACGCAGAGCCAGCTGCACCAGGGACAGTTGGCAGGCAGGGAGGTTAGGCTTGGGGGCTCCAGCCCTCCTTTCCCACCCATGACCCTCATCCTCGTTTCTTCGACGTGCCACCAAAGTCCACTTTTGGATCCCTTTTTTAAAGCTCTCAGGTGCAAATGACTCATTATGGCTTAGCATTTTATCACACCCGGGATGTATTTTTAAATATAAGGTATAAAGATTTAATAGTGAAATTTCAAACACCAATCAGGATGCAAAGGAGAACTGGGGAAAAGAAGTCTTGAGCATTTTCCTAACATCTCTAAAATCATTCCATTGAGTTAGGGTGACCTCTGTCCTTGTGGATATGATAGAAGCCAGTAGATACTTCACATTAGATGAATGGATGCATGGATGGATGGATGGATGGATAGATGGATGGATAGATGGATGGATGGGCAGATGGATGGATGGATGGATGGATGGATGGAAGGATGGATGGATGGATAGGTAGATGGATGGATGGATAGGTGGATGGAGGAATGGATGGATGGATAGATGGATGGATGGGCAGATGGATGGATGATGAATGGATGGATGGATGGATGGATGGATAGATGGATGGACAGATGGATGGATAAGTGGATGGATGATGGATGGATGGATAGATGGATGGAGAGATGGATGGATGGATAGATGGATGGAGAGATGGATGGATGGATAGATGGATGGAGGGATGGATGGAGGGATGGATGGATGATGGATGGATGGATAGATGGGTGGATGGGCAGATGAATATATCACCTTTATTCTGCTCTCAATTGGTCTTTGAAGCTTGATTCATTTTTTGATTCCTCATAGAGCTGGGCTAAGGTCTGACACACATTAGGAAGTTGGTAAAAAGTTTGTTGAATGAACAATTTAATGAAAGGGAAGCTATATATGCAGTAGGCCTGTGGTTTGGGGTTTGGGCTCCTTTTGGGTCTGCAGTTAACAGACTCTCAGCTCTCTTCCTGGGGGTAAAGGCCATTGCAAAACTTGACCTTGCTAAATTTATTGACAGCATATCTAGTCAAAGCCACTAGACTCCAGTGGAAACCATTGTTCTAGGTTTCACAGTAACTTGACAGAGGCCTGACTTTGGTGGATTCCTCTTATCAGTAATAATGATAATAAAATGATGCCAAACACTTAACATAGCACCCACTGTGTGCTACATGTGATTTTAAGCACATTACATATATTTACTAACTTAACCCTCAAAATAGCCCTTTGCTTTATTAGGCACTACTATTAATACCATTTAATGGTTGGGGAAATGGAGGCTTCAAGGAGATAAATGACCTGTCCAATGTCATCCAGCTTTAAGTAGCAGAGGCAAGACTTGAACCCAGGCAGACTGGCCTTAGTATCTGGGCTCATATCCCCATATATATAAATCACACCTCCAAAATGTGCTGGCAGCTGCTGGGCTCCTGTTGCACAAGGAGAGTTTTTGTCACTCTTTCACAGAGAGGGCTCTTGTGGGTGCCAGGTTGCTATGGTCCTGGTTTGGGGTCCTTTTGGGGTCCTGGCATTGACCATGGTGTTATCTATGGAGGGACAGGCTTGGTGGAGGAAGCTCCTTCCCTGCCTGTTTTTTTTTTTTTTTTTTTTTTTTTTTGAGAGAGAGAGAGAGAGAGAGAGAGAGAGAGATAGCGTGAGTGGGGGAGGGGCAGAGAGAGAGATGGAGACACAGAATCTGAAGCAGGCTCCAGGGTCTGAGCTGTCGGCACAGAGCCCAACGCGGGGCTCGAACTCACACCCCGTGAGATCATGACCTGAACTGAAGTCAGAGGCTCAACCAAGTGAGCTACCCAGGCACCCTCCCCACCACCACCCCTGTTTATGCTTTTATCCTGGAAGACTAGGTAGATCTTAGTTCAAGCTGGGCTTCTCTGATGTTGTCTGAACATAAATATTTTGGCTAATGCTGGCCACTTGGTGTGAAATGAGAAGTTTCTGAAATTTAAACAACACATCTGTGAGACATGACCTCACTTTTTTTTTTATCTGGTGCCCATAATTTAGCTGTCAGCAATCTCAGCAACACACATATCAGCATGATCCTGTATGTGCTAAGTGCTCTTTCATACTCTGGACACAGGAAGATTTAAACTTTCAGACGAAATAGATACTAGTAACTTCACAATCAGAGTGCCCAGAGATTACCTGATATGTGACAACCAAAGAATTATGTCTTAAATATTAAGAGATCACCAGAATTGAAATTGGAAACTCAAACAGATATCTGTACATCCATGTTTATAGCGGCATTATTCACAGTAGCCTAAAGGTGGAAACAATCCAGATGTCCAATGATGGATGCATGGATAAGCAAAATGAGGTCTATCCATGCAGTAGAGTATTATTTATAAGCCTTAGGAAGAAAGGAAATTTGGACACACGCTACCACATGAACTTTGAAGACGTTATGCTGAGTGAAATAAGACAGTCATGAGAGTCAAATATTATGTGATTCTACTTATCTAAGGTCCCTAAAGGAGTCCAATTCATAGAGACCAAAAGTAGAACAGTGGTTCCCGGGGGCAGGGGAGGGGGGATAGGGAGTCAGAGTTTAATGGGGACAGATTTCCTTTTGGGAGGAGGAACAAGTTCTGGAGATGGATGGTGGTGATGGTTGTACAATGTGAATGTATTTAATGCCATAAACTATACAATGAAAAGTGATTAAAATGGTAAGTTTTATGTTACGTGTATTTTACCACAATGAAAGACACACACACAAACACACACACATACACACACACATGCACACTCACAAATTGTGTGTCTTATATTAGCCATTCTGAGTGGGACCGCCCCATCCATTGTGCTCGCAGTCGTTCTTTAGTTTACGTGCAAGGAGTTTCATTGGAATAAATATTCTCAGACATTAACCCAAACAACACTTTCCTCTTGTCTCTGTTCTAGATAGTGCTGAGAGCCAAATGCCCAAAGCCTGACCCTGGTCCACCTGGGAGGACCAAGGACTATCAGAGGCTTTAAGGCCGTGGAACAGTGGCCTCCCTGCAGTGAGCCCTCCTGGCCTCAAGGGTGCGCTGTGGGAAGTTCCTACTCAGCCAGGTGCCGGCGGCTGGGCCACCGCAGAAGCAGCAGCCACGCAGCCCCATTGTGGGACCTGCGAAGCATCAGGTGGGGCCTGCGAAGACCGCCAGGTCATCCACTTGCCATTCTAGACTCGCCCACCCTGGATTCCTCCTAATTGCTACCCCCTCATGGTGCAGAAAGTCGGCTGATGTTGGTGTCACACCTCCGGGTTTCTTGCGCCTTCTAATTTACCAAGGGCTTGCACACAGACTATCATCTCATCATACAGACGACTCTGTGAGTCATCCGTTATCAAGTCTAGGCATCTTGTCCAGTCCTTACAGCTGATCATAGAAAAATCTGGGCCTCTGACCCAAGCTCAAGTTCCTTCCTCCCTAGGCTGCCCGCCCAGGGTCACCAGCCCTCCCTCAAGCCGTCAGAAAAGGCAGCGGTGACGAGCAAGTGGGTTCGGGGTGGAGGTCTGCAGGCGGGCACTGAACGCTCCATCAAGATTTGGTGAGTGAACAAGGGTGGGTCTCCAGCACGATTTTCAGAAAAGCTTTGCTCTCCAGTTCCATTCCTGGCTTACGTCCATCGCAGCTGAGCGACCAGCATGGTTTTGCTGGGTCCTAGCTTAAAACGCTTTTAGAATATCTCATTTGCCACAGATCAGGCAGCATGTGGATGAGAAAGTCAGGCTCTCAGGACACACTCAGACACCATCAGGCCCTTTACCAAAGGGAGAGGAATACTCTGAATATTCAGTTTGAGAAGTACGGAGCGACGTGTGCTTGTGCCCTGATGGACTTGCCTCACGATCTCCTTTCTAGAGTTTGTGCCCTAAAACAAGACACTTTAATCTCCACCTTTAGCTCAAGAATCTCCCTTCTTTGACCAGGGGCCTCTTCCATAAAGAGGTTAACCGGAAAATAAGAAAGAACGCACAAAGCTTGCAAAACCAGAGCAGCGAGGAATGTAATATGTTTCAGAAAGTCAACGAAAATAAGGAGCCCGATGTCAAACTTAACACCATCATTTTAATTTCCAAGTGCTTTTGGGTTTTTTCATGTTGGTTTCATGGAAATTTATGTTTGCGGAGAGCACTGTATTTGCTACAGGATCTTGCTGTGTTCATTTAGCCCGGTAATAAAAACCATCTGCCCGAAATCCTTTTTGGAACAAGAAAGGGTATAAACAAATAAGCAAAGGGGCATAAATGACCAGGGGAAGGGCTGTTCCAGAAGCAGGGAGCGTGGGTGAGCCTGGAGCAAATGCCACAGGCCAGTGTTTGCAGGCGCTGTTACCTTCGGAAGGTATGTGTAAGGCTATTATGAAAACCCACACAGCTTGCACATAAATACGGTACATTTTGGCAGAATGGGGCAGGATGAACAGGCGCCTTTCTCTTCCCGAGCACCTAATCTGCTTGGGGTTTTGCCACCAGAGTGAGAACAATATTAGGAAGCATTGACCCATGAGACCCTGTAGTGTTGAATACTGCTCCCCTGACCCCAAAACTTATGTCCACCTGGAACCTTATTCGTGACTTTATTTGGAAGCAAGGTCTTTGTAGATGTAATTAAGTTAAGATGAGGTCATAGGGCACCTGGGTGGCTCCGTGAAGCGTCCCAGTCTTGATTTTGGCTCAGGTCATGATCTCATGGTTGTGGGATCGAGCCCCATGTGGGCCTCCGTGCTGAGTATAGAGCCTGCTTGGGATTCTCGCCCTCCCTCTCTCTGCCTCTCCCCTGCGAATGCACACGCTCTCTCTATCTCAAAAAAAAAAAAAAAAAAAAAAAAAAAAGAGGTCATACTGGATTAGGGTGGGCCCTAAATCTATTGGTTGGTGTCCCTATAAGAGAAGAGAAACACAGGAGAGAAGAGGGCCATGTCAAGACGAGGCAGAGATTGGGGTGATTCCATCACGAACCAAGGAACACCACTGGGTGCCAAGAGACCCCAGAGGCTGAAAGAGCTAAGAAAGGATCCTTCCCTGTGGCTCTTGGCACCTTCAGGGAGCATGGCCCTGATGACACCTTGATTTTGGACTTCTGGCCTCCAGAACTGTGAGAGAATCAAGCTCTGTTGTTTCGGGCCTCTGGGTTTGTGGTGATTTATCATGGCAGTCGCAGAAAATGCGTACAACCCCCACTTCAGGCTGGGAGCTGTTTAGACTGGGAGAGGTGGGGCATATTAGAACCCGGGAGAACTTGGTCAAAGTCTTGGCCCTTAAGTAAGGAGCTGAGAAGCAGGAAGACCTGATCTTGAAAGAATACCTATTGAGCCAGGTTTTTTGGTAGCTGGTCTGTTTTTCTGCTACCTGAGAGGAGATCACTGGATGGCCACTTAGATGCTCCTGGGTCCAAGGATGAAAGAAGCAAGCCCTAGAGAGAGCAGTTGATGAGAGGCTCTGCCCTACCCTCCTGGTCTCAAGGCCAGCTCCACAGAGAGGTGGCACACTGTAGGAGTCCCAGCTGAATTGGGATTCTGTGGGTAGCGAGGGCTGCTCTGGAAGGCAGGGCATGGAGAAGAAATAGCAAGAAGGACTAGGTTTCTGGCTTGTGATATTCGATATAGGGGTTTATGTTCTCAGAAAGACAGTGTTCGTGAAAGCCAGGCATTGATTGGTAAGAGATAATTTTCAAAATTCCTTTAGCTCCTATTACCATATAAATATCTGGGCCTAGAGATTTGATGCCTGAACTTCTTACAATCTAGAAAACTCAGGACATTGCATATAAGTTTCTGCCCCGAGGAACAGGGGAAACTCCGTTCTTTCCAGCCCTCGTGGATAAGGAAGGGGAAGCCTGTGGTCACATATGCTTGCCCCCATCTCCCCCACATTGGACGTTCTGGGAACCCCAAAGAAAATGGGCTTTTCTTCTGCTACCTGTTTGAATCCTTGGAGGAGACAACCCCATCCTAACACTGGGGTGCGTGGGTGCTGGGAGTGCAATGTGGTCACAGGAAGGTGGGATGGATGCGCTTGAGTTCAGGATTCCTGGCTCCCTTTGTCTCCTCTGAGGCCTACAGAGGACCCAGGGATCCTCACATGTCCCCAAAGCAGGTATCGCATGTAGCCAAAAGTCTGGCTGGGAGTCAATGGCTGCAAAGAGCCCACCTTGGCCAGGGATAGGGTGGGCATCCCACCAGTCCCTGGGGGATCTCCAAAGTGGCTTGGTCACACGTGAGAGCCCCCAAGCCTAGTCCTTCAGTTTCTTGTCTTTAGCAAGGACATCAGCTGGATCCCTAGAAGGCAGACCCAGCCCATGCTTCCCTGAGTGGGTAACTATCAGCACGCTCACCAGGACCAATGTGGCTTCCAGGTAGAAGAGGCCAGTGCAGGGACTGGATGGGAGATCTGTCCCTTCCCCATGGGGCCCATGAACTCCCCTGTGTACTAGCTGCCATCTTGGTATGAGCATAGGAAGGAGAGACCCAGCACTCATGAGAGGTAAACTCATGAGAGGTAAACCGGTGAGGGTTTCCCTCATGAAGCCTGCTCCCCTCAAAGTAATTGTTTCAACAGAAAGGGCGGAGGTAATCCTGATGACAAATAAAAGTCCCCTCTGCTACCCAGGGGACAAGGGCTCAGGAGGAAGAGAACTAAAGAAGCTTCATGGCACCCCCACACTTGAATGGTGGAAGTGACTCTGAGCCCTCACCATCTTGGCATGGAAGAATGACTGTCATGTGCTGAACTGTGACCTCCCCCCCCCCCCATTCTTGCGTTGAGGTCCTAACACCCAGTCCCTCAGAACGTGACTGTATTTGGAGGCAGTGCCTTTATAAAAGTAGGAAAAGCAAAATGAAGTCCTAATGGTGGGCCCTGATCCAATCTGATTGGTGTCCTTATCCGAAAAGGAGAGGAGACACGGAGAGGAGACCATGTGAAGACAGAGGCAGAGACCAGAGTGGAGCAGTCGCACCCCAAGGGACACCAAGGTTTGCTGCAATGACCAGGAGCTGGGAGAGGCAGGGAAGCATTCTTGCCTAGAGCCTTCAGAGAGAGCACGGCCCTGCTGACACCTTGATTTTGGACTTCTAGCCCCCAGAACTGTGAGAGAATAAATGTCAGTTGTTTTAAACCACCCAATCGGTGGCACTTTGTTACGGCAGCCCTGGGGAACTAAAACACCGTGGCGTCAAGGTCGAGATTTCTGAAGGGCCAAGTTCAATCCAAGTGGATTTAAAAGCCTTTCTCCTGAGGGCGGATTCCTGCAGATTTAGAACCTGGCAGGGAACTCAGGGTCCAGGAGGTGGCAGGGCATCTCCGGGAAGCATCCCTCGCACCTGCTTCCTGGTTTAAGTCACCTGGTCTGGAGCCCTTAGACCAAATGCCCGTCACCCACGCAGGACTCACTCCTGAGGAGCCAGCTGCGGGGGAGGAGGGAACAGAGCCTGCAGGGCACAAAGGCTTTCTTGCTTCCCGGAAGGAAGCAGTTCTGAGTCTGTTTTCTTTTCTCTTCCATCGGACTGATCTTTCCTATCTCCAGTAACTTCTACCTTTCAGCAAACTCCAGCAGGCCCGGCGAGAGCAGTGAAAGTACCTAACTTCAAAGCCTTCACATAAATCATCTTCGAGGCCTGCCCCGAGCCCGGGGAAGCCGGAACGAGGCGGAGAAATCACTCCTTATTTCATCGCTGTGTGACGGAGACTTTGTTCCCCCGCACAGGTCACACCTGTCCCCTTAACTGCTGTCACTGGGGTCCCAACCACCTCAAGACACCTGCATGAGCCCCTGTGCAGGGGCTGAGTTATGAGCTGCGCCTCAGATCTGCTACCAGTGACTTCGATGTTATTCCAGGGGCGCGAGGGCTGGGGCAGCCTCGCGAGGGTTGTGGTTTAATTTCCTCTGCCGCTTTCAGGGCTGCCCTGAAGGAAGCCTCTGGAAGTGCTGGTGCTCCCCAGTGGTCAGTCTTTGGTCTCAACACTGGTGGTGACATTGTTGACAAGGAGGGGGTGCCTTTGTGCGCGGGGACAGGTACGAGTGGAGAGAGAAGAAAAAGGGAAATGATAATAATGATGCCTTTTCCCTGGCTCTGGAGGATGAAAAATTGCCCTTTCCTCCTACACAGAATTTTGTTTTGCGTCTCTTGTCTGGGTTTAGTTACGAAAGACCAGTGGGACAACGGAGGGGAGAAGCTGTTTGTGTGGTGGCAGGTTGGTGGAGGAAAATGAGAGGCCCAGGGTCAGATTAGATACGTGCATTTAAGTGCAACAAACAGGCTGGGATCCCCTGCGACTGGAGAAGGTTAAGGCTGACAGTGCCGGGGACAGACACGCACATGAGACCGCCCACAGCAAGGTGGGAACACCCCTCGCTGAACCTTGAGCTCCAAGGAAGAGGACCCAACGATCCTCGGTTCCGGATTGGGACCGGGCTTGCTGGGCCCATCTGTGCAAACGGGGGGCTCACAGACCTGAAACTCAACCGGGGCTCTGCTGGCCAAGCCCCCCTCCCTGGCAAGGGGTGACGTCATCTTCTCCTAAGTGGCTCCCTCAGGCAGGGACACCTTTTGTAATTTAGCCACCCAGACAGGGGCCTCCTTCTGTTATCCAGTCATCTGGGTGAGGCAGCTTTTTAAAAAATTTATTATTATTACTATCATTATTATTATTTTACCAATTGGTCATGTTGGTGGACACGAGCCACCCTGATATGACAGAAGAGCAATGTTTGTGTGGTTGCTTTTAGGAAATTTCACTGAGGGAAGGGGACACACAGCGATGATACCAACGAAGGCACGCCGCAAGTGACCTAACGCACCGGTCGGGGGAGCCACGGAAGCCCGCAACTCATGGGAAACCAGCCTTGAGAGTTTTTGTGTGAATGGGGCCATTCTGCCCTCAGCCTTCTCCAATTTTGAATTTATAGGGGAAGTCCGGGGCTATAATTTAGTGAGGAAAATGGGGGCATTGTGTTTTCTCTTTGAAACAACCCAATACTTAAGTGGAAAAACAAGACCCGCTCTTAACAATCGTTGGGCACACATTTAATAACCAGAAAAATCCTTTAATTTCCGGAGAAGGCTCAGAAACCTCTCCTAAGCATGTGCCTACTGTGATACCTGTTTAGGAAATACGTGGAAGAGGAAATAGGAAGATGTGCAGGGGTGGGGGCAGAGGGGGGAGCCCACGGCGGCTGCAGGCTTCCTCCTCGGAGGATTTTGCCTCCTGTTTTCCGTGGATACCTCTGGGGGGCCGGACAGATGCCTGCCCGGCGTCTTGGGGCCGCAGCCCTATCTCTGGGGCCTCTGCCATTGCCTCACCATCCTTCTCTCCCCGGGGACCTGTCCTCACCTTCTCCTCTTCCTCAAGCCCCCTGCAATAACTTCCTGGGCCTGCCCGAACAGATGGCCACAAACCGGGTGGCTTCCAACAGCAGAAACTAAGTCCCCCACACTTCAGGAGGCCAGAAGTCCAAGATCAAGGTGTCAGCGGGTTGAGTCTTCATGGGAGCTCAGAGGGAGAGTCTGCCCAGGCCTCTCTTCCCAGATCCTGCTGGTTGCCCACAATCACTGGCGCCCCCTGGCTTGCCGACACGTCACCCCAATCTCTGCTTCTGTCATCATCCCTCTGCGTCTGTGTCTTTTGTCCTCTTCTCAGAAGGACACCAGGCATATTGGATTAAGAGGCCACCTTCCTGGGGTATGATCTCTTCCTAACTCTACTAATTACATCTGCCATAGCCCTCCTTCCAAATACGGTCACATTCTGAGGTCCTAAGAAGGACACGGATTTGGGGAGGGGACACACTGTTCAACCCAGCACATCCTCATTCTCCGCCTACACTGAAGTCCACAGAATTCGGTCCTTGGAATCCCAGGGAATTCATCCATGGAAGCTCCCGGTCTCGCGGGTCATCTCTGACAGCTCCTGTCCCAGAAGAAGCCCTTCTCTTAACATTATGCTGCTACTGAGAAACCCATTCCCCCTCTCCCTCTGTCATTAGGATCAAACTCCTCTACCTGCATTTCAACATCCTTCCCCACTGCCCCACGTGCCTCACCCTACTGTCCCTGTGTGCTCCCACTCACCGCATCTCCAGCCCTGCCCTCCGGCCACCACGCTCTGGTCCGATGGCCCCTGTCCTCCCTCCTGACAGCTAGCCCTCCCCATCCTCACAGTGAGCTTTGGTGTGGCGACACAGCCGACACACAGTGGGTCTTAGTTCGTGCTTGGTCCGTTGAGCGGGATTCTCTGACTCTCTCCCAAGCACGTTAGGCTGCACCCACAGAGTCTGTGTCCAGTACCCAGAGGGACGATGTGGAGGTCACTCCTTCCCTGAATCACTCGCCGCCTCTCCCATTCACCGGTGTCTCTCTCTCACTCACAAGCCATCGCCCCGGCTAGATTTTAGGCTTTCGAAAGGCTGAGGCCATGATATACCTGCTTCTGCCCCCACGGCACGATCCAGGGACAGAACACTTAGTAAGTTGTTCCCTTCAAACGTGTATGAATGCAGCCATTTTGCTTTATGGGCCTGGGTTCCTAGAAAGAATTACTCACTAGGGACTGAGTCATCTGAGGATGTTGACACAGCACGACTGGGGGTAAAATCGAGCTGTTTTATGTGCATTTTGAGTTTCTCAAGGTAGACCTGAGGTCTGCCTGTGTTAGCATCTGCACGGTTGCTTGTTAAAAGGCAGGTTCCGGGGCCCTGACCCGGACCTCCTGAAGCAGAATTTCAGGAGGCGGGTCTGGGAATTTGTGTTTTTACGTCCGCTCCAGCCCAATCCAGGTGATTCTTGTGCATGGTAAAGTTGAGAATCACGGATCCAGACCCGTAGGTGACAAATATGGATTCGAAATACACTGGTGGGGTCAAGGACAAACGAGCGGCTTATTAGAGCTCACAGAGCCAGCCGGGGCAAAGCCAAAAACGATTTACTGCTTTCTGGGTGACCAGCGGCTTCAAGGACTGCCATGGTCTCCTGGTGCAGAGTGATAGCCTCACAGGATCAGGTGGCTGGTGGGGAGAGACTGGGGGGTCTCCTGAGTGACCCCACGGGCAGTGCTGGGCTGCCCCAGCTGCAGACAGAGCCTACGTGTCTTCCCATGCTGGTCTCCCCCGAGGCGGAGAATTAGAGCATGCTGTTCATTTATAATGTTTGCTTTGCTTTTGGAAACACCTCAGGGCAACTCAGGATACGTTTCCACAGCGGTGTTTGACTTGGCTTAGTTGCAAAGTTCCCCCTTTTTAGTCTGTTTATTGCAAGTTAGCACACGGCCCCGTACCCAGGAGTCCAACACCGGGTCTGACGGAAGTCGAGGGCAGGCAAATGAAAGGAAATGGTGGGAGGGCTGAATCGCGTCCCCCACCCACCTTCCTGGCTGAGAGCTCAGCTGAGGTCCGACCTGTTACTGCAGCCTAAGATGCCTCGGGACGGAGTGACACGTCCAGCCACTGCCTGCCCTACAACAGGGCCTGAAGGATCATTTTCCAAGATGGAGATATATTCCATCTCTCTAGCTCCCATTTTGCTTACACATTTTCTTTTTAAAAATTCAACTACCTTTTGTTTTGTTTTGTTTTGTTTTAAAACAACTACCTTTCAATAGTAAATTGCTGGTCCTCTTGACGTGCACTTTTAAGTTTCAAATAGATGCCATATTACATTTTCATAATAACCTAATGGCCATCACTGTGCCGTCTCATTTACATCGTTTCATTTAATCCGCATAAAACTCTATGTAGTCGGCATCATTAGATCCCATTTAATAGTGAGAAAACAGGGGCGCCTGGGTGGCTCAGTCGGTTAAGCGTCCGACTTCGGCTCAGGTCGTGATCTCGCGGTTTGTGAGTTTGAGCCCCGCGTCCGGCTCTGTGCTGACAGTTCAGAGCCGGAAGCCTGCTTCCGATTCTGTGTCTCTCTCTCCCTCTGCCCCTCCCCTGCTCATACTCTGTCTCTCTCTGTCTTTTAATAATAAATAAACGTTAAAAAAAATTTAATAGTGAGAAGACAAATTCAGAGACGTTAAGCGAGTGGCCCAACATGACCCAGCTCGTAAATGGGGACCGGGGCTTGCAACTCAGCGCCATGTTTTCTCAGCGCCATGAGCCCTCTCTGTCTGCTGATGACCTACCCCAGGCTGAACCTTGTCTCTTGCCTGGAAGAAGGCAAAAAACCAAGTCTGGCTGAGGGCTGAAAGACTTGCGTTATCCTCCTAGTTTGTGTTAGCAAAATGAAAAGTGAGGAAATGCACTCATTCACACCGACATGTCTGCAGAGAGCTTCTGTTCACATATTTCTTTCCATAAACCTGAGAAGCATGACTGAGAGTCACTAGTGTGAGGGGCAGAAACAGCTTAAGATCCAATCAGAACATAATCAGCACCTTTGGGATATGGCCACTGTCATCTGACCCACGAAGCGTCATGCTCAAAGGTGTGGGGGTCGGGTGGAATTTGGGACGTTCGGAATCTGAGACATTCGCCTCTGGGCTGAGACCGGCGAGCTGAACTGGGGATCTACGCACTTGAGGTAATGGGCCAAGCACCCCACATTTCCCACTCGAAGACCCCTTTCATGCGGCTTCCCTCCCACATTTCCTGCACCAAGGGCGTGGGCGCAGCCCTCCTGCCCTGTACCCGAGGGTGGCCATTGCGGTCCATTGCAACTGCAGACTCTCTCATTCTCTCTGAGCAGCAGCCTGGGCCTGAATTAGAGGACCCGTGGTTCTCTCAATACAAGGGACACATGGAGGCTCCCAGCCAGTCCCTGGTCCTGGGTAAGGGTGGCTTTTCATGGAATGAGGAAGATTGAAATGAGAATAGTTTAGGACTTGGTTACTCGGCCATAAAGGAACACTGGATAGAAAAGAGTTCTCTGAATTTAAAAAGCCCAGTGATCGATGAAGTCCAAAGACCCCAAAAGGGGCTCAACTTTTGTTTTTATTTTTTTTTAGTCTGAGAGAGAGAGGGAGAGAGTCTCAAGAGGACTCCACACTCAGCACAGAGCTAGATCCGGGGCTCAATCCCATGACCCTGGGATCATGACCTGAGCCAAAATCAAGAGTTGGGTGCTCGACCCGGGCACCACTTGGCACCCCTCAGCTATTATTTAAACTTGAATTGCATGCCTGGACTTTGTACAGCACGGTTTAGAGAGTCTGGACCAGACAAGCTGGAAGGGCTTAATGGTACTGCTCTGCCTTAAATATGCAGAAAAACACCATCGTTTGATTCTCATAATGAGCTAAAAGCAGTAAGAATAAACCACCATGAACCACAGTACTTACTATTGGATCAGCTGCCCATTTTGTGTTCCGTGTTTACACATGTGAATTCTAGAAGCCACAATAGTTGAAGCCGGTGCTGTTATCCCCAGTTTGCATAGTGGGGAACAATAGATTTGGCGAATTCGGTAACTTGCACAAAATTACAAAGTTAGCAAGTGGTAAGGGCCAGAAATGAACGGGGTCCTTTCTTCTCTACACTGTCTCCCATGAACTATTCTTCTCCCCACTGTAGTCTGATGCGGTATCACATTCTACTGCTCTACTAGCCAGGTCAAGAGCAGTTACGCCATCGTTGTAATATGCTGGGGGGTCAGCCCCGGAATTAGCAGGGTTCCACTCCCAGCCAAGAAAAGAATATTCCAAGGAAATGATACCTTAGATTTTTTTTTTTTTTTTTTGCCTTAGTGGATAGACATTACGTGAGAGGGTTACGGTATGTTAAAGATATATTACTGTGACGTCTTGTAAATTTTATAGCCACTGTTTTACACTTCATTGACATTCCTGATCTTATTGTGGTGTTCGCTTCAAATAATGTTGCACAGATGAATGTGTAAGAATCAAATGCAAGTTGTACATTATTTGATGATGCACTAAATGATGATATCTTTAGGAATGAATTTTTTCTTGAGTATCGTGGTTTTAATGTTATTCATGATTGCTTTAATAAGTAGAGTTTCTTTGCCTTCATAATTATAATAGTCATAAGAAACATGAGTTGTTTAGTTTTTGTTTATAAAACAAAATACTGAACATTTCTTGACTATTAAAAAATCTATACAATCTCAGAAACATCTGACTTGAATGAATGAAGGAAAAGGTTCTCAGTCTGGGCAACACATTTAAAGGCTTGGGAAGCTTTTAAAATTCTTAATTCTAGAGCAATTAGGTCAGATCTCTGAGAAGCGTGCTCTGCCTAGTTATAATTTAGAAAATTCTGCAGGTGATTCCAACATGTAGCCAGTGTTGAGAACTACTGGGTCTAGACAATAATGGATTTTTAAATTTATGAAGTTAGAATATCAATGCATTAGTGTAACATAAAGGATAAAGACCTACATTATGCATTAAAATGAATAGTTTTGAATATAATACATGCAATAAGTCTGTAAGTTACAGATACAATTCAATATTCAATAAATATTACTGAAAGAATGAACATCCTACAAAGTTTCATATCGAAAATCCTATTTTGACGAAACAAAGATAATTGTAAGAAGTTATCAGTGAGACAGAAACATTTTTAATTAAACCATAATATGCCAGATATTATGAGCTACACTCCCAGTTTCAAAAAAGTTCAAAACAGGGAAAAATCTGTTTTATAATTGATGAAATACAGTGCAGTGCATATTATTAGTGTCCACTAGATGCCGCTGTAATCTGCTACTTCAGGTTTCAAAGGCAATCTGAAAACCAATGTTCTCCAAGTACCTAAAATTGTAATAATCCACCTCTTTTGAAGACAAAAGACTTAAAAGTCTCATATTCTGAGGAGCTGCTGCTCATTACGTCCCTTGTATTAAGACCTAACCAAAGTATATCCCTAGGTGTAAAATTATGTAAAATGTGAATTGAAAAGTTTGAAAGGCTTGAAAGAAAAAGTGCTATTGCTTCCCTTGGATCCACACCCCTAGATTTCTCATTTCTCTTGTTTGTAGTGGGTTATAGAGAAGAGACAGTAATAGGAAGGCTGGTGTTTGACTTAAATCAAGGAAAAAGTAAAACCTAAAGGACAGAAAACAATGTCCTCTCATGAAGGCGGCAGATCATGGCACCTTGTGCATATGAGTTATTGCTGTGCCACCACCAGAAAGGTCGGGGGAAAGGGGGGAGCCAGGGTCAACGGGACTGGGCCTCAAGCTTAAACCCAAGTCCAGTGTAAACCCTGGGAATTAAACCAAGGCCTCCACGGATGAAAACCTGGATGAATCCCCCTATCGGGTGAGAATCACTCTCCCAGCAAAATAATAGAGGCTTTGGGTCAAAAGGAAGCTTGCAAAAGCTTCTGGAAAAGTGCATAGAGTACTGCTGCTCAAACTGCTCCAGATCTCCAATGAGATGGGAACAGAAATTGAGATTCAGCATTTCAAAATACTTTTATAGCAAAATAACAAAGTCATCTTTATGTCTGTGAAATGTAATAGAAAGAAACTGAACTCATATGTTGTATGTATTTTTGATGTCATTTTTCTAGTAATTCAGTATATCTAGTATTCTACCAAAGTACTGGTCCGTAACACATTGGAAAGTATTAAAAAACAGTCTTTCACCCCAAATAGCTTGGGAAGGACTGCAGAAAGCCCACCTGAGCTGTAGCGGGAGGGGGACCCCAGGACAACAACCCTATTAAACTCCTGACTAATTTTCTAGTGGACAACATAGGTCAAAAAGGGCTGAAGAACGGGCACTTTGATTGTGAGACACAGAATGACTGGAGGGGTAAAAAGAAATCCAAAGAACAGCGCACCTCGGGGAGCCGCAGCCTCTGAGCCCACGGTCGGCAGCTCACCCTAGAACCCCACGAGCTCTTCGACGCTCAGAGACTCCTCACCATCACCCTTAAGCTGCCCCCCTTGCCAAATGCACACACACAACAAACTGACCTTGGGATAAGAGGAACTCGGGGGGCCACAGTGAAAAGAAAACACACAACCACTCAGAATTGCTCAAATCTTACGTGTTTAGTTTTGTGAGAGAAGTGCATTAACTCCTTCCTGGCTTGGCCTGGTCCAAACCAGCTGGCTTTGATGGAAACGTGGCTTAGAGCACCATGGCTTTCCACGTATGGATAGCCGAGTTGACAATTTTGCTTCTCTGAAAAAATGCCCTGTTGATGCTATCATGCTATCAAAACGTCAATTGTGAATACTCTTTAACCCAGCGGTTTGCCTGCTAGAAATTCGCCCTACAGGTACTCTCTTACAGCAAGCAAAGGCACACATGATGCAACATCCAACACTCGTTGATTCTTTTTGCTGGCGAAAAAACTGGATGAAACCAAAATGGCCCTCGACGAGAGTCTAGTTAACCAATGGCACCCCGCACAGTGGAAGAGAGCGCCCCATTAAAAGGCTCAGCGCTCCTCTGTGTAGCCCTGTGGAAAGAGTTCCAAGGCGCAATTTTAAGTACGAGAAGCCAGTTGAGCACAATGGGTACAGTGCGATCGTATTCGTGTGAAACAAGAAGCATATGCATTTTGATCATGCAGAGAGCGCTTCTGGAAGCTGTATAAGCACCTGTTCACAATGGTTACCTCTGGGGAGTGAAGCAAAGGCTCTAGACAAAGGAGAAGGAGTTTTGTATCCGCCATCACACGTTTCTGTCTTTTCTTTTAAGTAACAGTATGTATTAATTTAACACGGAACAAGGTGCCCGTCGCAGAGACGCAAGAGCTGCCGGAAATGGCAGCAGGTATCGGTCAGCCAAAGGTGTAACGTGAAACGAGGGGTCGCATAAAGTCAGTCATGCTGTAAAGGTCAAGAGGCATCGACAAAAGCAAGAAACGCAACTCCTAGATTGCTCTCACCCATGGCTGGTGAATAGTTCTAGTAACAGGCAGTATCAGCCTGGGGGGACCCCATCAAATCCAGGGGAACGTGTGGCAGGGGATCTGAGGCTTCCAGGATCTGAGGCCATCACCAGGTAAAAGAGTCCAGAGACAACGGCCTGAGTGTTGAATTACTGTGTGGACACAGAATGGGCAGAAAGGCGGTTGGGGCTGGTTATTTAAGTAAAGAAGGGTTGGGGCACCTGAGTGGCTCAGTGGTTGAGCGTCCGACTTCGGCTCAGGTCATGACCCGGGCAGTTTGTGAGTCGGATCCCCGCGTCGGGCTCTGCTCTGACGGCTCGGAGCCTGGAGCCTGCTTCGGATTCTGTGTCTCCCTCTCTCTCTGACCTTCCCCTGCTCACACTCTGTCTCTCTCAAAAATAAATAAACATTAAAAAAAAAACAAAAAAAAACCACTTTTTTTTTTT
The DNA here is from genome assembly GCF_046562875.1 of Panthera onca. NCBI lineage: Eukaryota > Metazoa > Chordata > Mammalia > Carnivora > Felidae > Panthera > Panthera onca. The sequence goes on along the minus strand of NC_138347.1, from coordinate 8,989,605 downwards.
TTAAGAGAAAGAAGGGTTGCCTGGTCCTGCTTCACAAATCGAGGGAGCATCTTGGCTACCAGCAGTGCTGTTAACTTTCACAAACGAGGAGCATACACATTTCCTGTTTCATTCTATCCTGCATAGTCACGGTGCCGATTCGCCGTGATATGACCGGTCTCGGAAATAATTTTCTTAAAAGTTGTGTGTAATTACTATATTTATACATGGATCTAATCTCAGCCAGTGAGAGCTGGGGAGGGAGACACCTTGTCCACTTGGAGCCTTCAGCCCAACGCACTGCACCATAAACCCTCTAAACTGAAGAGTCTTTCAGTGGATTCGGTGTTTCTGCAAAACACACTGCTTACTCTCCTTGGGATTTTCTTTCTGCCACTTATTTCATATTCTAGGGAACGGTTCTGACTCATTGTTGCAGGTAAAAAACGGGTTTAAGTGATCACTCTGGACTTGCCTCAGACAAAGGAAGAATATTAAGCTGGGTGTTGAAAACCCAGCGTCCAGGCGGCAATGGTTGCCTTCTCCGAAATGGTACAGGAACCTGGGGGCGAGGTTCGGCGAGCCCCTGGGGACCGGGTGGGGGTCTTTGCGATCCGAAGCAGCCTCACAAGCAGTACTGCACACCTGGGAGAGCCTATCGGGGCCGGGGGTGACGGAGCGTCCAGGTGGAAGCCAAACTCAAGCTGATAAAGATGTGAAGAGCAAACCTTCCTAACTTCTACTCCCCTTCTGTGTCACGGTCTATCCGACACCGTGTTGGGGGGCCTGGTCAGGGGTGGCGGGCAGGGGCAGGCCGGCAGGGGGCCACCACCCGCAGGAACACCGGTGTGCTTGGAAAGAGACCAAACGCCCTGTTCTATCAGCCAGGTTGGGCAGGAGCAGGGGAACGCCTGCACCATCATAGAAAAACCAAAACACGGCAAGACAGAGAGACAATAGTCTTTTCCACTACCGCCCTCGGGGGGAACAGCGGGGGACAGGGAAGGATTCTTGAATGCGGCCCGGAGTGAGGGGTTCCCAGAGCCAGAACAGTGTCTTCTGACACAGGCCGGTGCTCTTAATTGCCGGGCTTCTGTTTTGCTGCAAGCGGGCTGCAAATTGGGAGCCAGAAATAAAGTCTCTGGAGCGGAGGGCAGAGGCTGAAGCTGCCCCCAAGGGCCTTTCTTCCTGCTGGGTCCTTCCTTGATTTATTCAGAGCACTCAGCCTTTCCTCTGAGTAAATACTGAACAAATATTTTACAACCACCGTTTAAACAGTGTGGAATTATTAGCTCGTCTCCACCCGGCCCCGGGCACGGCCGCTGTGCTAACCGCATCCCCCAAGGCCTGCGGGTGGGGGAACGGCCCTGGGCCCCGTACACTTCCGGTGGCGGCACGGCCATCTTGACAGGAGGCCACGCTCGGGCTATGCTCGGACCGGAAGCTGCTGGGGCCGGAAGCTGCTCAGGCCAGAAGATGCGTGGCCAGTGCCCCGGGCCTCATTTTGGGCTAAGCCAGAGAAGGGTAGATGGGCATGGAGGTGTCCACAGGAAAGTAGGAGTGGGGATGCCATGGAACTTTTCAGACCCAGAGAAGAAGGAGAGCTGTGGTAAGGTGACTGAGGTGTCGTCTGAAAGTCTCCATGAAGAAATAAGGAGAAAGGCAGAGGCCATGCTGAAAGGAGGCTGCCCCCACCACGCTGAAAATTTCTCTAACAACGTCGGGAGTCCCGAGGTTCTTATCTTGAGGAATACAGTAGTCACTGCCTTAGAGGTTTTGGTTTAGAGCGACACCCTAGAAACCAAGTCTGCTTACCGATCTCCTGCACAACCTGCCAAAGGGGCACAGTCAGAGCCCTGCCTGAGACGCGCTTTCACCCTTGGGGTTCACGGGAGCCGTCCAGCCTTGGCTAGAGAGGGTGGTATGAATAGCCAGAACCCCGTAATATCCAGGGCTCAATCGTCTTCTTGGCCTCCTCAACCTCAAATGCTGTGCGCACGGCTCCCTCTCAGGCCCCCAGCATAGAGCTGCTCAGGACATTCTTCCACCAGCCAGACTAGAAATACCGGAAAAGCAAAGAGAGCTGCCCTCAGAGGCAGCCTCGGTATTTTCTTTCCTTTTGGCCGGTTCAATTTTAACTAGAAACTGGAATAATAATTATAATGATACATGTTTACAGGTTTTAACTAATTGATCCCTTGGAGTCCTCTTCTAGGGGGAGAGCATTCTACCCACCTCATACATCAGGAAAACAAGAAGCCATATGGTTGGGCTGGGCTGGGTGGTCGCTGGTGTCAGTAGGAGAGTGGAGACGTTGGCTTCAACAGTTCTTGACTTCTTGGCCTGTGTCCAGATCGCTGGGCCTTGCAGCCCCTAGAAAGGGTAACACATGAGAAATTGACATGGACCAGACCATAAACTATCAGGAGCAGTTGGCTTTCGTTGGGAGGGTAGGTTCCATGGCCCTGCCTGTGCCTGTTTCTCTTGGAGAGACAGGCTTGGTGAGGAGGAAAGCCCATTTCTTCAGGAGTGTTTTGCCCATCTTTAATTACCAGTTAAAGCAAAAACATTCTGTAGAGAAAACTCCACTTGAAAGAAAACTCCCAAGTTACTGTGAAGGTTTCATCTTTCCCTTTTGAATTCCAAGATCTGCAGCCATATAATCCAATGTTGGCCTAAAAAAATATTTGTTTACAGAAATACCCACATGAGGTATTGGGGACACCAATACCAGGGCATGGAGGTGGAGCCTGTATGGTAACCCCCAGCCAAATCCCTCAAATCAGCTCTGACCTACTTATTATGAACCCTCTTACCCTGTTTTAGCAAGTGGTGTCTAGATTTTCTCTTGATTCGACCTTCTCTATCTGCCAGCAAGAGTTTTCTCAACGAATTAGGGTGAGATGGTGGGTGTAGGTGAGGGGAGAAGGGTCATAAAGGTCTTCAATGGTCATGACTATTTCAAGGTCAGGGAGGTGGTAGAAACAGAGGGAGGCAGGTTGGGAATCCTCCAACCCCAACAGATGAAGACACACACACACAGACATGCAAGTCAGCAAAGAAATGCAGGCTGGGTTCCCAAAGAGAAATGCTTGTATTTTTTATACAAGTGGAGGGTCAAGTACAATCCTTTTGGAGTATAACAAGGCAGGTTACCAGTCCTGTTGGGAAGCACAGCCTTGCAGCTCAATAGATTTTCCCTCTAAACCCACAATAGGCATTTACTTAGTCTTGATCCGATATCACCTGGTGGTGGTGTCCAATATTTCATATGGGTGTCCTATTTCCCTAATTCACGTGTAGGCTTTTGAGTAGGCGGGACCAGAGTTTTCATAATCAATATTAATTAAAATGATTGATCAAACAGTTTCCCCTCGTGTGTTATCAGCTGAGGGACATAAACTAATTTCAGTTTCATTCCTATTGCTTGATTTCTTTTCATCGTCCCAAGTTTCCTGTTAAGGCCTGAGCTTTAAGAATCTTCCCCAATGCAACGAGCACATCTGGGAGACATGTGTTTCATTTCTTTGCTTTTTCACAATGGTAATTTTTTCGGCTACTACAGGAAGCTCGTGGATTCAGAAGTACAAGGAGCCCCACCAAGGCTTAAGATGATATCCGCTGATGCTATCAGCAGGTCTGGATGCCAACATCTGCTTAAAGAGTGATTGCCCTGAGAGGTTCATTTGGTTGGTCTGTTTGCAGGTGATAACCTCATATTGAAGTAATTTCTCCCCACCAAAGGGTCTAGAATAGGTTCAGTTGTAATCTATTTTATGTAGTTGTGACTGCCTTAAGAAACCTGGAAAGGGTTATTATGAGTGTGTGTGTCTAGGCAAATGGATAACTTTTCCAGCTCAACAGTCTGTGAACACCATTAGTAGCCCTTGAAATGGCTCTCCAGGAAGTGTGGGCTGTTAATAACTCTGCCCCGATGCTCCTACGTGAGCTGAACAATGAGATAATGTATAACTTTGCAAGTAGCCCAAAGTGCTCTGAATTGACAGCCTGCTCAGGGAGAGGGAGATGTTGTGCCATCCTGTACCCAGAAAACGCTACCAAAGCACCAGTGGAAGATGACCAACTTTCTCTTGCTCATAGATTGATTTGTCACTCTTGTCGATGGGCCAAAGAATGACAAACTGATAGACCATGGTGCCGGGTACCTTTACTGGCTCAGAAAAGGGCTCCTTGTCAGTCCATCAGAGGTGCTAAGACAACTCAGGTGGCAAGGGAGAGAGGATCCTTTCATCAATAGCTATTAATTGACTTTCACTTTGCAGGAACATTTTATATTAAGTGTTTGGCTGTAGAAAGAAAAATACGCCCTCAGGATATTCATACTCTAGCTAGGGAGATAAGGCCCAGGATTGAAAAGCTACCTAAGATACAAGGCAGTGGAATATCTACCCTTAGGGATAATATTCAGTCATTACAGTGAATCAAGTGGATCCAGAAGTACTGAGAGCCAAGTGGAAAAAGGCCATTGGCAGAACAGGATACCATCTACGTAAAAAGGAAAGCAAAGCACCTATGTGTGTAATGAACATATGCATATATGCAGATGCATAAAGGGGATAGGAAGAGGAGACACCAATGTAGAGACAGAAGTTCCTTCTGGGTGGGGAGGGAAGTGAGGTTGGGGGAGGGCGGTGAAAGACACCTTTCATATTTCTACTCCACATACTTCCGTATGGGGTAAATTATTTAGAACAAGAAAATACGTATACGTTTCTTATGTAAAAAAAAGGAAAAGAGTGGAAAAATGTAACAAAGCAAGTACATGAGAAACACCAATGGGTGACCCCAAAGGTTAGTGCGGTGGTCTTGTAAGCTCTTCAGCTGCCCCTTCCACCTTCTCCTGGTGTTCAGAACCCGGCTTTGCTCGGGAATGGGTGCGCATGTCGCTGGACACACCCGAAGAAAACCAAATAGTGATGGCTCCCATCCCTCTGCAATGATGTCTTGTGCTTGACCATATGAGATAATCAGGGCCAGTGAGATTTAAAGGAATGCCCAGGGGGCTGCTGGTTAAGCTTTGCTCTTAAAGAGAGGAGCAAAGGGGACAAAGTGCTCCTTCCTTCTACTGGATATCCCGGTGTCTGGATTGAGTATTGGCACACGGTACGTGCAGTACGACATGCAGCAGCCATCTTGCGCCTTAGGAAGCTACCCCAGGGACCAAGCCAAACACTGAGGATGCTGGTAGAAAGACGGAGAAACTGGAGTCCTTGAAGACGCTATGGAGCCACTGAATCAAGCTACCCAGAGCTGCCCTGCCTCAGGACTTCTGCTCCAGTGAGAGAACACATTTTTCTTTTGGTTGCAGTGGGACTATCCATTATTTGCAACCCACTCAGCCTGATGGACTTATCAGTCAGCTGGAGACCTGTCTGGGGCCTCAAGCCCCTTGGGCACCTCTGAGGGGACCTTTGGGCCCTCAGCACCACACCTCCCGGGCAGTAGAACATACTCCAGAACAGAGAAGGCGTCGTGAACCCTTTGGGCTGGGAGGAGCCTGGGAACTCATCCTGAGACCGGGGGACCCATTCCCCTGGCATGTCAGCGGGTGAGGGGAACGTCAGACAAATAGCCCCAAAGTCTGCCCCTGGGGGTTTTGATACAAGTTCCTAACAGAGGCAGGAGCTGCCCTCGGAAGGCCAAAAGAGCCATCACAGCCAAAGGCTACTTGGAGGAAACGTTTCCTTTCCTTGGAGCAGAGAGCCCCTCGGCGCTTCCGGAGGAGTGAGAAAGGAGGACCTGAGCAGATTCCCAAGAGTGGGAATTGAGTGTGGGGTTGGAGGGGTGGCTGCCCAGAGCAGGACCACAGCCTTGCGGAGCCCGGGCCAGGCAGCAGTGGACTTGAGCAGGCTGGAGGTGGCTCGCAGCCGCACGCACCGGGGAAGAGGCGAGAAAGGCTGGGAGTCGGCCTCCTGCAGGTATTCCCAGGACCCCCCACAAATTTCCCCAGAAGTGATGATGGTTTTGATTGGTTTGTAGAGGAGTCTACCTGAATTAAACTCCAGCCCCTAAACTGGTATTGATTTAAAATGTCTTACACTGAGATAATTCCTTTTAGTGTGTTGGGGCTCCTGAAGGGAGGGCAGGGAAATGAAGTCTTACTTACTGTGGTTGCTTGAGGGGGAGAGAAGGAGAGAGGGAGGAGAGGGCTGATTTCTGGTCCTAAACCTGGTCCTAAGGAGGGGGTGACTGGTTTCTACTTGGGCTCTGAACACTCAACCCTGCATGGAGGTATCTGTTTCTTTTCCTGGTCTCACCTCCAGCTTGAAATCAATCACCTTGCTCACTTCTTGGAGCGAAGTCAAGGAAGGCTTACTGTTAAATCACAAACTCTGAGAGGGGGTACAAAACCCATCCCCCGCTTTCAAACTACTCTGTGGCACTCTAAAGTGACGTGACTGTGCTCCAGAGGCCCCAAACGCTCAGCTCCGACTTCATTAAAAAGATTTCCCCACCTCACACCCAGTAGGATGGCTACTATATATATATAATTATACATATAATATATATAAGAGGAAAATAAAAAAAACCAAATGTGTTGGTGAGGTTGTAAAGAAAGTGGAACCCTTGGTCATTGCTGGGGGCAGGGGGGGGGGGGGGACATAAATGGGTGCAGCCACTATGGACAACAGTATGGAGACTCCTCAAAAAATTAAACATAGAATTAAACTATCATAGGATCCTATAATTTCACTCCTAGATATATATCCCCCAAATTGAAAGCAGGGACTCAAAACAGATACTCGGATTCCCATGTTCACAGCAGCATTAGCCACAATAGCCAAACGGTGGAAACAACTCGGATGTCCACCGATGGCTGAATGGAGAAACAAAATGTGGATATGCATACAACAGAGTGTTATTCAGTCTTTGAAGGGACTGAAGTTCTGATATGTGCTACGACTCGAAAACATTTTGAGTGAACGAAGCCAGACACAAAAGGACCAGTCGTGTGATTCCAGGGTTAGGAGGTACCTAGAGGAGTCAAATTCATAGAGACAGAAAGTGGATTAGTGGCTTCCAGGGGCTGGGGAGGGAGGGACAGGGAGTTAGTGTTTAATGGGTACAGAGTTTGTGTTTGGTATAATGAAAAGGTCCAGAAACGGATAGTGCTGACGGTTGTACGACACTGTGAATGTACTCAACGTTGCTGAATTGTACCTTCAAAACTGGTTAAAATGGTAAATTTGATTTTACATAAATCTTCCCACAATTTCACTTTATCTTTTAAGTGTTTATTTATTTAGTTTTCAGGGAGGGAGGGAGAGAGAGAGAGCGAGCGAGCATGAGCAGGGGAGGGGCAGAGAGAGAGAGGGAGAGACAGAATCCCAAGCAGGCTCTGCACTGTCAGAGTCTTGAACTCTGCGGGGCTTGAACTCACGAACTGTGAGATCACGTCCTGAGCTGAAATCAAGAGTCGGACGCTTAACCGACTGAGCCACCCACACGCCCCAATTTTACAATTTTAAAAATTAAAATAATATTTAGAATTATTAAAATTAAATAAGAAATAAATTAATAATGGGAAACTGTAATAAAAACATCATAAGCATTCAGATAGTCGAAAAATACCCTGTTTATACACTGGAGACCACCTGTGTGTTAAATTGGGCTTCCTTCTTGCTTTCTCTTTGTGGCCGCTCAGGAATCAAGTTTCAGCATTTCTCTGAGGGAGTTCGCATATATCACAAATATGCCAGGGGTTAAGAAGCTTGTATCTCCCGCCCTAATCTTTTAAAAATTCAGACCTGCTCTTATCCACTCAGATAAAATTGTGGGAGCCTAGCTGTAACCTGCTGTCATCACAGCCCCCGACCCAGTTGTGTAAAAACACGTCTGATGTGCCCAATCATTTTATATTTGTTACTTATTTAAGTTTCCGATGCATCACGCATCACTTTGATGTTTCTGAATAAGAACACAAACTACCATTAGATACTGTCAGTGCTCTGCTTTGGAACAGAAACTTCCCTCTCTCTCCTCTTTCAAGCATCCAGCAGTTTAATCAAAGAGCATCTGGACACAGCCATCTGGAACTTGCTCTTGATTTTCGTATTCATCAGAACATACAAACGTCATCCGTTTGAACTCATAAAATAAAATTTTGCAAATAAAATACCATGTTCGTTTCAAACATGGGGGTTGCTATAAGATTTGAATTCCAAAAAGTTTCTGCTGAGGGAGAAAGTTTGAAAAGCACTGTGTTTGCTCAAATCCCACTTGGTTCAATTTGGTAAACATTTATTGAAGTCTCTGTTCAATTATTAGCTGAACTCACAGTAAGTTCATGGGGGAAGCCAAGGAAGAGAGTTAAATTCACATTGCCTGTAAGATAGAAATGCTCTTTACATTTTAAATGGGTGGGGGAAAATCAAAAGAAGAATAATTCATGACACACGAAAACTTATGTGGAACTCAAACTTTAGTGTCCAGAAGTAAAGTTTTACTGGAATATGGTCACACTTACTCACTTTTGTATTCTCGTCACTGGTTTTGTCCTACACTGCAGAGTTGACTAGTTCTGATAGAGACCACCTAGTCCCGAAGCCTAAAATGTTTACGATCTAATCCTTTACAGAAGGAGTTTGCCAGCCCCTGGATTAGACAATGGCTATACCAAGTGTAGTCTGAATGTCAAGACCTGAGAAGCCCGCCAATAATCTTGACGTCCCCAGCACTGGGGAATGTTGCTGCAGAGTCACTCAATCTGGGTCAGCAGCTCTCCAGCTTGGGCAGAACCAGTCCCCAGTGGGACATCCAGAAGCGGGTGGGCATAATTTCTGTTGTTACCATAATGGGAATACCATGGGTGTTACGTGGACAGGGACTCGGGATCTGAAACATCCAATGATGCATGGGACAGACCTACCCAAAGCTGTCCTGCCCCAAACATCAAAGGCACATCCATTGATAAATAGCGATCCAGATAATCACTGTGATGGTTAATCTTACGTGTTGACTTGACTGGACCACGGTGATTGGACATTTGGTCAAACGTTATTCTTTTAACCTTGAGTAAAGGAGATTACCTCCATAATGTGGGTGGGCCTCCCCCAATTAGTTGAAGGCCTTAATAAAACAAAAAAAGGACTGGCCTCCCTGAGCAAGAAGGCTCTTTACCCAATGATAGCCGTTGGACTCAAACTGCAACTCTTCAGAAAGTGGGATGTAGAAATCTGTTCCATCCATCCCCTCAACTCATTCTGGTCAGCCTTTCCTGCTCCCGGGGAAGGAAACCCGCTGATGTTGACGCCATTGGCCAGAGCGGCTTCTACACTGCTCCCAACCGCTCAGTTCCGTGCTTCCCCACGAGAGAGTTCACAGAGTACAGAGTCCTGAGAGGACGTGTGAATCAATGCGAGAGCCACAGGCATCAGAGACAATGTCTCAGAGACCTGGAGCTGTTGTCACAACTCAGCCCAAACTAGGTGGCTTAAAATTATAGAAGTGCAGGGTCGCTTGGGTGGCTCACTAGGTTAAGCATTTGGCTCCAGTCATGATGTCACGGTTGGGGGGAGTTGAACCCCGCGTCGGGGTCTGTGCTGACAGTGCAGGGCCTGCCTCGGAGTCTCGCTCTCCCTCTCTCTCTCTGCCCATACCCAGCTTGCTCTCTCTCTCTTTCTCTCTCTGTCTCCAAATAAATAAATAAACTTAAAAAAATTTTGTTTTGAGAATAAAACCAATAGAAGTATATTCTTTCACAGTACTGGAGGCTGGAAGTCTGAAATCGAGGTGTTGGTGGGGCCACGCCCCCTCTAAAGGCTCTAGGGAAGGGCCTGTCCTTGCCTCTTTGGCGTCTGGTGCTCACCGGCTTATAGACACGACATTCCAGTCTCCGCACCCGCCGGTCTTCGCGTGGCCGTCTTCCCTCTGTGTGCTGTGTGTCCAAATTTCCCTCTCCTCATATGGATGCCAGCCAGTGGATTAGGGCCCACCCTCCTCAGTATAACTTGGTCTCAACTCGATCGTGTCTGCAAAGACCCTACTTCCAAAGGAAGCCACACTCCCAGCTATCAGGGGTTAAGGTCTGATCATCTCTTTTGGGGGGACACAATTCCACCCGCCACAGACACGGACTCCATACAGACTCTAAACAATCCGCCAGAAGCCACAAAGACGCCACTTCGAACAACTCCTCCCGAGGCCGGCACAGCCCCACCCTCCAGCCATTCGTGTGCACACAGGTGCCACCCCAGAGGCCCAAGGCAGAGAGCAGAAAAGAAGTCATCCACTTTTATTAGACGTCTGGCAGAAGACCCAACATGTCTCCTAAAACGCTGCCCTCCTGGGGGGCCTGGGTGGCTCAGTGGGTGGAGCGTGTGTCTCTCTCTGTCCCTCCCCACCGCTCACCTCTGTCTCTCTCGCCTTCAAAAACAAAGAAACGTTAAAAAGCAAAACAAAAAAACCAAAACGCTGCCCTCCTTTTACCTCTCCCCACGGAGCAGGCTCACGGCTCTGCTGAGCGGCTCTTGTGGGATGCGGTAGAGGCTGGGCACTGGAACGGCTGCTCCCTCCAGTTCCTGAGTCCCACGGAGCAGGCGGCCAGAGTGGCAGTGGCTTGGGGGACAGCCAGACTTGCTCGAAAAGCTGTCATCTCAGAAAGGAAGGGGAAAATCCACTTTTTTTTTTAATAGGCACTGAGTACCAAAGTTTAAAAACTTGCCTATGACCTCCAACGGGCTCCTGGCGTCAGCTGGGCTACCTTGGGCTTGCTGGGGAGAAGCCTGGAATCACATGGCCCCGGCTGGTTTGCAGCAGCTCGCAGGGACATGGAGGGAAGAAAGGAGAACAAAGGGAGGCGGTGGGTGGAAACATTTTCTAAAGGTGGTTTCCTCCCCTCCCGGCTTCCCGATACACAGGAGGCGAGAGTTAAGGGGTTTGCCGAATATCTATTTAGCACAGAAATACAACCTCAGACATAGCATCTTGTAACTAGAGCCACGCAGACCTCTACTTCTGAATGTTCCCATGGCAAAGACACAAATTTTCACAACATTCCAAGAAAATCCTGAAATTGAGTCCTGTAGATGGCTTGGAATTTTTTGGGCCAAGGAAATAATATTCCACGCATCAGAGGTGCATCTGTGTGGGCAGATGTCTTGGGATCAGCGGAGAGAGGGAGGCCCAAAGCTGGTGGTCACTGCTGGGGTGGGGGCCAGAATGCAGGCAGGAGGGCGAAGCGTCCCCTGTGGCAGAGAAACTGCTGGGGGGGAGGAGCAAGACCAGAGACGGGGAGCAGCAGGGTAAGGACTCAGGAATGCATTTCTCTTCCCCATCCCCACCCCCTACTTCTCAATGGAAATGGAAGCATTGCCATGATTTCCCAACTGAAAATCACGCTGGAGAATGTTTAGTGTTTTATGCATGAAGGCCCGTGGCCATTATCATGCCCTCGGGCGTCAGAATTTTCTATCGACAGCAAAATGTCAGCTAAAAATATCCCTATCAAATCATTATAGGGAGTTTATTCATGTCGTAACTTTAAAAATAAAGGCCTGGGCCGCCAAGCAGAATCTCTGTGCTCCTCAGTGTGGATTAAACTGATCCCAAATGGAGAAAATGGCAGGCTCTCTGGCACCTAGGTTTATTATAAAATCTGTCTTCTTTTCATGTCCAATACAATCAAGGCAGCCACACCCCACGCTCAGCCAGCCTGGCCTTCCTTTCCCCAATTCCAGACCCCACTTTATGTGAGAATATATATAATTACCCTGGTGGACTCGGAGCCTGTCTTGAAATAAAGCGTCAGAACCCCAGGGGACCGACTCAAACCCAAATCGTGCACCCTGACTTGGCACCCGTGTCCTTCCTTGTCAGCTCTGGTTAACTTGGGGAGGCACTGAGGGCTCCCCGGGATGGGCGGGGGGGTTTGCAAGGGCCCCGCAAAGGCCTGAGGAACAGAGACCAGAACTTCCTCCGGCCCCCACCGCAGCCCCTTTGGAGACAGAAGGGTAGCCCTGCCCATTCCAGCTGCCCTCATTTTCACAAACGCCATGCAGCAGCCTCTGGAGGCCGCGGTGATATATGGTGCCTTCCAGAGAACAGGATACAGATGCGTGGGGGAGGGTAACCCGAGCACAGTCCAAGAAGATGCTTCTGTCCCCGGAGTTCAACACATAAATTACAAACCACGATTTCAAATTTGAAGGAAAGTATTGACATTCCTCTCTTTCCCGAACTTTGGCCTTTTGTGCTCCAGGTTGAGTTTGAGAGGAGTGTAGCTTTCGCCCAAGATGACTTCTTCCCATCCTGTTTCAGTCATCTGCTGGGTCCTCCACAAACAGTAAGGACGTCTGTCTCTGTGACCAGGTCACAAGCAGCGAGGACCCTGCCTCTGCTGCTCGGACACTGGCCAGCCACGGATCCGTACTGCTCATGCGTGGTCTTTCCTGGGAGCAGAAGGAATTCGGGAAGGGAAGGGGGAGTTGGGACGGTGCGCACACAGGCAGGCAGACATCCAAAGCCAGAGACCGACCGGGGCATTTGGTATGGGCCGTCCCCCTCCGCGCCCCACCTCGGTCGGCCCAGCATCACCCGGTGTCCTGAATGGACACTTTCCTCACCTTGTGCCTCTACCCTCCCAGCTACAGGGAGCAGGGAATGATCCTGAGGGCACCCAGGAATCCCACGGACAGACAGCTACAGGCTCCATCACCCTTTGCATGTGTTGGTCCTTCTGACTGTACAGAGCAGACAGACGGCTTCAAATAATAGCTTGGCTGCCTGTACGTCATGCCATGGCTGTCCCAGGTTTTAGAAAGCACTGATCGTCCTCTTGAGATTTCATTTGGATATGAACACATGGTGTGTGTGTGTGTGTGTGTGTGTGTGTGTGAAAACTGGGACATCCTTAAGCTAAATTGTTTAGATGATCTGTGTTCACCTAAACTTTTGCAAACAACGAATTGCACTTAGGACTTAAACCCCATCATAAGATGATTTAGGAAGTATCCCACTTTTGGTGGAAAGTGGATTAGGTACCGTCCTATACGACAGACGCTAGAGCAGTAACAGGACAGAATGGGGAGACACGTGACCTGGGTACCAGGGCCGACTGCCCTCTAGGAGCACAAGGAGCCCTCTTCTAGATGAGTCTGCTGCAGCAGGGCAGGCTGCTGGCCACGTTCATCTGCCCCGAATTTCAACCTGCACAGGGAAATGGGGAGTCAGGTACTCTGAGAAATTAGGCTCTCCTCCCTGCAAACGAGACACCACATGACCCTGGCGGAGGCCCAGAAACCAGGGAAATGGGCAGTGTGGGTGCCATGTGATAGCCAGGCTTATATATCCAGACCCTGCTGGACCTGGGCCCACTAGGGCAAATGCAATCAGCCACTTGTTGTGCAAACGTTACGTGCAGACACATAGCCACCGGTCACTGTCCAGTGTACCAGCAGGTTCCTGTTAGGATGGGAAATAGAACCCATGTGGAGATGTCCTGCCCCACCCCACGCCCTCTGCCCCAGGTCGCGACATACAGTGGTACCTGCACCAGGGTGAGGGTCCAGAGATGCACCCCTCTCCTCAGGTCATACTGGGCGCATGCTGGGACATGATGCACAGGTGCAAGGTGCTTTCTACTTGGCCCTCCCTCCACTGCTGGGCCTTCTTGACTCACGCCCATGGAGTCCCGGGCCCTTTGGGAGCCTTCTCCTCTCTTGTCGCCCACGCAGCTGTTCCGTGGACCTTTACACAGCTGAGCAGACCCTCTAGTCACACGCAGGTGCTCTGTGGGACATGCTCATGGAGAAGAAAGGTAGGGTTGGCCAGACCACTCAAAACTCAATTACACACTGACTCCCTAGTCAAGGCTCAATCCTGTGACCTCACGAGAAATAGGAGACAGAGATCCCACCCTCAAGAACACATAGTCATGCATGGAGCCAAAACCGCAGTGCACAGAATGAGATGTCGGTCTGCTGGAATACGCTGGAGGGGAGCCATGGCGCCGCGTCTTGAGAGACGAAGACGGCAAAGCCAACAGCAGGGAGAGAGAGAAGGTTCTGGAGCTAGGGAGCAGCACCGTGTTCGGGGAGGTGGGGTGAGAGGAGGGTGAGAAGCTCACGGGCAAGACAGGGACTGCAGGTGGCACCAGAGGAGCCAGCATGGGGATGGAGGGATCGGGGAGGTTGGGCTGAGGGGGCTCTGGAAACTGGGCAGAGACTTCGAATGGGGACTCCCTGACCAGGGAAGCGAAGGCTGCGCAGGGCGGCCACACGTGGCATGCCCGGAGTAAGATGCCCTCGGGGCTGCATCAGGTGCTGCCCGGTGAAGCGCCACCGACCACGTCTGACCCATGAGCTACAGCTGTCCTGCCTGTGGAAGGTCAGGCTTTCAGAATGGTGCACTGGGGCCCCTTGCCCGGCCCATTACACTTCCACTGTGGGCTCCCAAAGCATGGCCCCTGGGCCAGAGGGAAGCATACCGTGAGGGGAATTTCGGCCCATCTAGTCTCCCCTCTCTGACCTCGTCTCCATCTCAGGGCCGTCCCTTCCACCCAGGCACCCAAAAGCCTCGTATTCTTTCTTTGCTCCCAGAATCATAGATTTCAGAGTTGGAAGGAACTTATAGGAGGATCACCGAGTCCAGGGGTCAGCAAACTTTTAGTGTAATGGGCCAGACAGTGGACATGTTAGGCTTTGCTGACCATACAGTCTCTGTCACCACTGCTCAGCTCTGCTGTCGTGGTGTGAAAGCAGCCATGACAAAAAGGAAGCAAATGGCGTGGCTGTGTTCCAATAAAACTTTATTTATAAAAACAGGCAGAGGGCCAGACCCGGCCCACGGATCACAGTTTGTCACCGCCCCCAACCTAGTGTTTGAGGTTCTTATTTTATAGATGGTAAAGCTGAACCCCGAGAAATGAACTGACTCCACCAAAGACTCAGAGAACTGAAAATCCGATCGGGCCTGTTGGGATGTTTGTGTTTTCACTGAGGAAGAGAAAACAAAAAACAGTGTCATTGTCAACCAGAGGAACTGTGCGTCCCAAATGAGACGAAAGCAACGCTTTAAAGGGGAAAACGGGAGGGTGCAGGGCACAACTGGGCCAACACCACGAAGCCTCACTGTCCTTCCTTTTGGACGTGGTAAGTTCATATTCTTGGACCACCCTGTCAGCATGTCAGGTTTAAAATATTACACGTGGAATGATGAAAAATTGCCAACATCTCAGCACCGTCTCTTGATTAATGGGTAGTTCCTCAGAGATTGATCAGTTTGTTTGATTTTGTTACTCAGAGTGACTGATGGCTGCTTTAAAAAATACTTAGCTTTAGAGTTACCCTACATGAGATAATTTTCATACGCCTCGTGTAGCCCCGTCTAGAATAATTGGACTTTATTGCCTTCCTTCCATGCATGAACCGAGGTTCCCTGGAGAAGCAGAACAGATTCAGACTTTGTTGCCTTAATATTTCCACGTAGATCAGCTGCTGTATTCATAGAGCGGCTTTGGCCAGATGGCCAGCCAGCCTTGTAGTGACATTTCCCATTTCCCGTCCATTACTCACCAATGGAAAATAATGGGATGTGAATTCCCCATTTGGGGTAATATGTGGTTACAGCCTTGTTGTACCTGCACTGAAGAGAAATGACTTATCATGCAATCATTTCTGAACTCTCTGGGGAAAAAACAGGAGAAACAACACGGTGTTTGGCAGGAAGAGGAAGCGTCACTGTTACGGCATTCACGGGGACAGCTAAATTTAATTTCCCATTGTTTTCTTCTATTGCTTGTTTTCTGTTGCTTAGAGGGAAAGAAAAGTTTGTTTTTGCTGCTTAAGATATTTAAGGTCAGGTTTGAGAAGGGGTTCTCAGACACCCCGATGTTGGTCTGTCACCAGGACGTCCTTTTTCCCAACACCGGTGTGATACAGAGCTGAGGTGACCAAAATTGCTGGCAAAAAGTCCAGCCGGATCGTGCAGACTTACTCAAACGCACTGAATTCTTGTTCAAAGTTGTTTTCGAATTTTTACTTCTTGAAATATTAGTTATCATCCCTCAGTGTTTGACCCAATACAGTCAATACTGTACCAAGCTCACCCTTGGTTTTCAACTTCCCTGTTTGATGTCACCCTTAGAGGTAAATATTTTTGGCTAACACTCCCTGTAATTATTGTTAAAGACGAGTAAGTAGGAATGATAACATTATTAATAGAGTATGCAGAGTGAGAACAAACACGTCTTCAATCCTTAACGTGGGCCAGGCAGTGTGGTAAGAGTATCCTCGCGTAAGTCATTCGATTGCCTCTGTTGTCCTTTGGGGCAAGTGCCGTTACCGCCATACTTTTCCAGTAAAGACAAGTGATACAAGAGAGGAAGACTAATCTGCCCAAGTCCTACAGTCTGAGCGAGACTTGAACCCACATATCGGATTTCCAGCTTTTAACCCCTGCACACTGGCGACGCCAAGTGCTAGGGAACGCTTCTTTCTGGAACATTCCGAGTTTTCCCTTCTCAGAAAGAAGGTGACTCAGCTACTTCCCAGCTTCTGCTCTTCCTGCTGGGCTACAGGTCTCTTCCTGTCTGATTCTCACAGGAGGGCAGAGCTAAGGAGCTGGGTGGGGGCCCTCGTGGGACCCTCGAGCCGTCCCATCCTTGCAGGGGGCATTGCTCCCTGCCCTGAGGATGGGTGATTCACCCGGGGCCCCAGGTCGACTGATGGCAATTCAACTTTCCTCAATGAAATAATCTGCATGTTAGAGGCAGCAGAAGGTGTGGAAAACTGCAGATGTTCTGGAAATGGCTTCCTCCTTCCTCCTCTCCCCCCTCTCCAGCACAGGCAGAGCCTGTTACAGAGGGAGCTACAACCTTGCCGTGGCCTTCCTCCACCAAGTCCAAGGAGAACGTAAGCCAGGCTGCGGCTGACAGCATTCGGCCACAGAACTTAAACAAAGAAGGTCACCTGCCCGGGAGTTTACCCCGTTAGTAACTCAAGCCTTTTATAAACTCATTTGTATTCATCCAGACGGCTGTTTTGGCTAGAAAGAAATGCTTTCTCCTCACTAGAGTTACCAATAATTTGAGCAGAAAGCTACAGGCAAGACATATTAATCATGTTTGAAAGGATGTATCTTTTCATACAAGGGGTTTGCTTCAACCAAAAAATAAAAAACCCACTTTCCCCGAGCTGTACTTATATTTAATGGCGGTTTCCAACACAGAGAGAAGGCACGGCTCGCTTTGTGTCTTTATCTCATCGCCACCTCCTCCCCTGCAGGTGAGGCATCAGATTCATATCCCGTTTACATCATCCTTGGTCACTTGTGTGGGGTTCAGAGGAATGAACCACGATGGAAATTTTTCTCTATTTTCCTTTATCCCTCGTTTATATTTGTTAGTCTAAAATCATAGCATTGCCTGATACAGGAAATAAATGTAGTGAGGGAAATGCTGTATGCAGAGCAAACTCCTAATGCATAGTTACTCACTCTGCTAACGTGAAGTTGCACGCCTGCTAAATCTGTCTCCCAAGGATCCAGCCCTATAGATACGTGAGCGGCCGACTCCCAGAGAGGTGGGCTTTAATAGGACTATTAAAAAGGTTAGCATTTCCGTGATTGGTTTATGCTTCCCCCTCCATTTCGGTTAAAGATTAAGTCTTTGCAGCAGGCTGTAGCTCCAAGGCAGGTTTGGGAGGGATGTGGAATACTTTCTTAATTAAAAAAAAAAAAAAAAGAAAAGAAAAACCCTCATAGATAGAGTTAGTTGATTTTTAACAGCAACAGAAGCACTGTGGGAAGCTGGTTTGCAGGTTCCGTTTCATTCACAGACTGTGCTCTGCAAACAAAAAAGCAGCCTTGAGTCTCCCTAATGAAAAAGCGAGCTGGGGGAGCTCTGAAGCAATCTTGCCCTGCTCCCGCCCTGCGCGGTGGCCCCTGCTGTTTAGGCTGCTCTGCAGAACTCCTGCCTTCTGTTTGCCCTCAACTTTGTGCAACTGTCTTCTGACAAGCTCACTTGCCCCACCTCAAGCAGGCCAACCACCCTTTTACTGAGCACCTATTATGTGCCAGACATTGAGCAGAGTTGCTGGGCGGATCAATAACATAAACACTATCCCCATCTTCACAGAGATAGTCTGGTAGAAAAATATGTATTAGGTTAGCGTTGGGTTAACGATACCTATAATTTAGGGAAGCGCATGCGATAATAGAGACACAAGTAACAACAGGAAACGCGTGCAGATCACAGAGACGGTGCCAACAAGGCTGGATTCTGACAGAGGCAGAGGGGCAAAGAGCCCTCCGGCAGGGAGGATGGCCACCGGGGCTAGGAAGGGGCAGCTAGGAAAGGGGCAATATTTCGAACAGTGGGAGGAGGCTATGTTACCGATGCACCTGGTGGAGGCAAGGAGGAGGCCCGGAGCAGGGAGGCCAGAAGCAAATCTTCCAACAGCCCCGATAAAGAAATAAGAGCTACATCCCTAGAAACAAACAGAAAGAGCTCCGAGACAGACTGGTGACCGAGAAAACAAGATGTGAAACAAATTACATTTAAAAAAAAAAAAAACCACTAAAAACAATATATGTATGTGTGTGTCTATAAATGCATTTTTTTTTTTTTTGCTCTTAAATGTTTTAAGATTTATTGATTTTTGAGAGACAGGGAGAGAGAGCACCAACAGGGGAGGGGCAGAGAGAAAGGGAGACAGAATCCGAAGCAGGCTCCAGGCTCTGAGCTGCCAGCACAGAGCTGGACATGGGGCTCGAACCCACAAGCCGTGAGGTCATGACCTGAGCCAAAGTCAGACGCTTAACCGACTGAGCCACCCAGGTGCCCCAGTAAATGCATTTTTAAAGGTCTCTATTAAACATATACCCCAAACCAATAATAGTCTCTAGGAGGGGCAGGAGGGCATTAAATGGGGGTGAGGGGCAGGGTGCCCTTCAATTTTTTTTTCTGTAATCTTGACTTTTTTTAATTAAGGAGAATATATTCTGTATTACCTATGTAATTAGAATATATATATATATATTTAAATGTAACCGATAATCTATTTACTTTTCATTAGAACACATGGCACTTGAGAATATTACATTATGTCTGACTAGGTTTGGTATTTCAAAGTCAAATGGATTCTGGAGAAACGGAATTCCTGGTCCATAAAAAGCAAGGTTCACCGGGTCCAACTCCCTTATTTTACAAATGAGGAAATGTGGGTTTCTCATGGTCTTTTCGTTTATAGGTATAGGAGGAAGTACGTAAAATAATTCATGGAGAAGTCATTGTTGCCTTTAGGCTTTCCAGGCAGCTATGAAAACTACATTAAAATATTTGTTTTCAAAAAAATTCATTTGTCCAACCGCAAAAGCCATTTTCACTGCACAGGGGAGCTCTGGTACATGCTCAAACGTAACATACTAGCAACTGGGTCAGGAGTCAAGTTCTGCCCAAGTGCCACCATGTGACCTTGACATAACCTCAGTGTCCCCATCCTAACACTGGGGATTTTCTGAGCCCCCAGGAAATACTATTACTTCACAACAAAGGGGGGGGAGGGTACTTAAACCTGTGAGGATAGAACACTAGCCTTAAAATAGGTGCTTCCAGCATTCCTAAAGCCAGGCTCTAACCGAAGTCTTGCAAGATCTCTAATACATAAGCTAGTTTGGTGGAGGTGAAAAAAGGAAAGTAAGGGCTTCTCTGGAGAATATGGTGAGAAAGAGAAATCAGTATTTTGACTAAAGAAAATATTTAAGTTATGATTGGAAATATATTTGCAGAGAAACAAAAAAGGACTTTTTCCCCTTAAATATTCACAGCTGGCTCTCGGGGACCGTATAAAGTTACTATGCTACCAAATGACTCAACTTGCAACATCTGTAATGGTGATTGACACAATGTATTAAGGGCTATCTAACTCTTGGAGTCACGACACCCCTGTTTGATTAGGGTTTATTTTATTAGCGCCAAGAGACTCACACGTTTAACATCTGTGGTGCTGCTCCTGAAATTCCGAGCCATAAAACAAGGAAATTCAGCATGGTCTGAAATTCCAGAACATAGCAAACAACTCTACAGAAAACACATTCGGGTGCGGGGGGGCTGGTCGGTAATCGAGCAGGGCTTAGCTCAGGCGGGACCGCACATCTGGCCGCACCTTCCCTTAGCAAATGTGGGAAGGAGGAACTGGGGGTGCCAGAGTCCAGCTGGACAGAGAGGGTTGGGGACAGTCAGCCTGGGGAAGGGCCTCTCCTGTTGCCACGCTGTTGAGAGGGAGTTTCTGTGCAGTTCACCTCTTGAGATAGTGCACTACCCGCTTAACCCCGTGTTTCAAGATGCTCATGGTTTATAATCGTGGATTCAGCTTTGTGCTCCGCATAGGAGAGAGTGAAGCAACCTGAGCCCCCCCAGCCCCCCGTCTCCTGGCTATCGCAGAACCTTTAAAAGTGATGGCTAGCTGTATGTTGTACCAGTGTGGGAAAATACTGATGGGCAGACAAAGCCAGAGACAGAGAATAGACAGGATCCTGGGCAGCAAAATAACGCCATGGTAACAAACTGGCAAGACCTGACTTACACCTGCAGCCCAGGGCTAGAGCTGAACGCAGAAAAATAACGACAGTTCAGTTTACTGGGGTGAAGGGATGCTTTTAGAGAAAAAAAGTCTATTAGTGGAAATGAAAAAAAATTGTATTATATTAATGGAGGTTACACTAATGGAAATTAATCCTTTTAAAGACATAATCCCTACTTTTTAGGAATACTAGAGTCCCGGGGGAGGTGTGGGGGCTCGGTGTGAAAAAACACAAGGTCAACCTTGAAGAGTTATGAGAGAAGTCCCGCGGGACCCGGGGCAAGATCACAAACTGCAAAGCTCTTTGGCAAGTACAGGATGATAAAAACACATGGCTGGCGGGCAGCTTATTATAGTGCCACATCCTCCAGCGTGGCTGATACCCACGGGTCCTTCAGCTCACTCTTTCTTAGGAATACACCGCGTGCTTTGGGTGCAAATGCATTGCAGAGAGGCCGGGGCGGCTGAAACACCATAGCACCGTCCCACCAAGATGCCACACAGGCTCCTTCGCAGCCCCGCGCGGTCCCGGCCACGTCCGCCCGACACCCTAGGCCGGAAGCAGCCCCTAACGTGTCTGCCCCGGCCTGGGTGTTCCATTGTCACAACGGCATCCAGCTCTGGGTTCATTCATGCTACAGCCCGTGTCTTCACCCCTCTCCCAACACTTGGCATTTTAATACCGTCACCCAACCTTAGATGAGCTGGCGGCCTCTTTCCCAGCCACAGCAAGAGGAAACGCAGTCGCCTTCCCCCTGATGACGGCAGAATCGAACCCTTGTGAGCCAGGAAGCGTCGCGGCAAGCCCTGAACTTACTGTAGAATTACAGCCACAGGAGTGTGATTTATGTAGGATGAAAAGGAGCAGTGAAATAATAGGCTTTGTCCACAAACAGGGCAGCGGTTCATTAAATTGCAGCACATCCCTCCAATGGAAAATCACTTATCTCTTTTAAAAAAGTGGTTTCATCAAGACTCTGCAGTAACGGAAAAAAGCACATGACACAAAATTAAGTGAGAAAAGGTACCGTACAAGACGTATACAAACTATGATTATAAATATGGAAAAAATATTTTAGAGACTGGAAAAGAATACAAATGTGGACAGGTGCATATAGTATGCGTCTGAACATAGATACCTACATAATCCCAAGTTCTAGTGCAGAAGGGAATAAACAGGTCCACTGACAGAACAGGAGGGTCGATGTGCAAGTGACTTAGTTGATTTTCAGGAGTGGTGGGATCATGGGGGATTCTTTTCTTTATTGCCCCAAATTTCTATGACATCTTACATAACATGTAATTGAAAGTTATTATCTGAAAGAACACGTATTCTGGGGGGGGGGGGGGTTTGGCAGACTCTTTCCAAAGTTTGAATGGACATACTGAACTGTGTGATTGCAAGGAGTACACTTTACAGCTAAGTCACCCTGGTAACCTGCCTGGAGGTGGAGGCAGGATGGCACTGAGAGAGCCAGACAGGTCCTCCCTCCTCATGGAGAACGGGAGTCCGTTCAAGATTCAAGAATCTTCTCTCAGTGTTTTCCAGGGGAGGGGGAAAGCAGCATGGCTGTGCTGTTCTGAGCCTGGGTTCGGCACTTGTACAGACAAAAAAAAAAATCATCAGAAAATCTTGGTAGGGCTTGCAAGTTCAGGTGCAGCTACCTTTGCACAGAGGTAGTGGGACAGGAGCAGGGGTGGGGGGCTGTCTGTGCTGGGAGTCCAGGGCTCAGGTTCTCTCAGCTTCATCTCTGGGGCCAGCCTTGCACTTGTTCTGTCTCTATCCCCAGGGTCCAGTGGGGACTTGCCCGCTCCTGGGGACCTGGCCAGGGGAGTTGGTGTCCACAGGGGGGGATTGAGGACAAGAGCCAAGGCCAGGTGGTCTATTGTCTATCCGTCCTCAGGGCACGCCAGTTCTCTCCTTGTATCAAGAAATCAACTTACCTAGACTGGACTCATTAAAAAAAAAAAACAACAACTTCACTGCATTACATTTTAATGTTGTGTCCTTGGCATTGACCTTGTGTATTACAGAAGCAGCTCAAGGAAGAAGGTTCCTGAATCACTGATGAAGCTGTTAAAGATGCTACTCATTATTTTCTTTGATATCATTTGTCTAAGGATCCCCTGGACGAATTATTGTTTACAATCTACTATGGGTAAAGCTCATATTTCCTGAAGATGACTTTTTGGCTTTTTTTTTTTTTTTTTTCATTTTTGCTTTGGCAGCCAGAAAACTCAACATCAAATCTCATGGTTAGGTTACACTAACCACATTAATGTGGTGTTTTTAAGTTTATTTATTTATCTTAAGAGAGAGAGAGAGCACGTGCATGTGCGAGCAGGGGAGGGGCAGAGAGAGAGGGAGAGAGAGAATCCCAAGCAGGCTCTGTGCTATCAGCACAGAGCTGGACACGGGGCTCAATCCCATGAACTGTGAGATCATGACCTGAGCCGAAATCAAGAGTCCTGGATGCTCAACCTACTGAGCTACCCAGGCACCCCTAATGTGTGTTTACGATATGTTTGCCTCTTCCAACCCATCTGCCATCTTCCTGCATGGTAAAAAAAACATTTTCTCTTTTATTCAACAGACTTTCTATTCTATTGTAAACTACCTTAAATACTTTTTAAGCATAGACACTTTGTAAATAAACCCACACAGTACCATATCTTGAGGAAATTGATCATTGGCAGAGGCACGGGTTTGTACATTAAGCAAAGTTGCTAATGCTGCTTAACCAGAAACAAATCCACAGCCAGGACAAATACAGAACACGGGGCTTTCTATCAGACAACTGGGTTGGACAGTTCCCAAGTCAAAACCGTAACGAAAAGTCTTGGAGATTGTTCTGGATTGAAGGAGATAAATAGTCACAACAACCTTCACGGTGACCTTTAATTGGATCTTGGTTCAAGGGGAAAAACAAACAAACAAACAAAAACCCTCCAGCTATAGAAGAGACTTTGAAGCAATTGGGATAATTTGAACATCAGCTGGATGGTAAGATGATGTTAAAGTAAAGTTAATGTTAATAGATACAATAATGGTATTGTGGATATACAGGAGAACGTCCTTGGGATGATGAAATATTTCCTGTGAAGTATCATGATTGTTTTCAATTTACTTTTATTTTATTTTTTAAATGTTTATCTATTTTTGAGAGAGAGAGCATTCGAGCAGGGGAGGGGCAGACAGAGAGGGGGACAACAGAATCTGAATCGAGCTCTGTGCTGACAGCAGAGAGCCCGAAGCAGGACTCCACCCCACAAACGGTGAGATCATGACTTGAGCGGAAGTCGAAGTTGGGCGCCTAACCAAATGAACCACCCAGGCACCCCCTACAGTTTACTTTTAAATGGATACGCAAAACAAATGTGTGCATATACACATATATAATACATACATGCAAAGAGAGAGCCAATATGGCAACATGCGTAATTGCTAGATCACGGGGCTAGTCTCCACTTGTTCATCGTAGCATTCTTTGCTATTGGCTGTGTGTTTGAAAATCTTCACAGTAGGTTGGGCAGAGTTATACAAAATCCCAACACTTACAGCATAGATCCAAAGATATATTAGACCTGATGGCAAATCATTTTTGGAGCCCCCCCCCCTCCCCTGCCAAGGGGTACCCCAAGCTTAAACGGTTGGGATACACGTTAGGGGTTCAAGAAACAGAAAAACTTGGCAAGAAAGGGAAAGTGCTACAAATTTACTGTCACGTGTGAAGGATGTGTTTGGAGCAGCATGGCAGGAAGGGATAGGATTTCGGAGGGTGGTGGTGCCCAATGGCCACCATAGTTAGGAAAGAGACCACATTCCCTCCATGCTTTGCGCGCCAACTCACATGGAGCACCTAAATTTAGCTGCCTCTAAATGGTCCCACAAGACGCGTGCACCGGAATCAGGGTGCTGTAGCTCCAAATGACGCCACCACTATCAACACCTGCTTATTTCCATAGTTTTCAAGGGCACGTTCAACGTATATACGCCACGTAGCCACCGCCAAGACGTTCATGGACCGCCCCCCCTGACTATGCAGATCACCCACACCCGAATATAGACACAAATGAAAGCAGCCGCAAGCCCTCATCACTGACCACCAGCACCACCTCGAAGGCTGCCCAAGTCCCAGGCTCCTCCCCCCTGGCTCCACCCACCACACGGCACATGCTCCTCACCTGTGCCTGACCAGTGACGCTGTGACCCACGCTTCTAGCCGTGAATTCGGAGCCACGCATCCTACACTGCCCCCCTCCAAACTGTTGGCTAGAGAGGCTCTGTTGCTGCTCACATCAATTTAAGGGATGCCGAGAACGAGCTTCGAATCATTTCTTCCCTCATTCGAGAACAGTTAATGAGCACCTGTTACGTTCCAGGCACTGTGCCAGATGAGAACTTACATTTGTGAATAAATCAGACAAGGGTCTCGCATTCATGATGTCTAAGGTCTACTGGGAGACACAAACAACGAAACAAACAAGCAAACAAATATATGTGTGTGTATACATGTAAATATACCTAATTACAAATTGATTTGCTCTTGAAAGGAAACAAACGGGGTATGGTTGATTGGTGGCAGACACCGGGCAGCGGGACCCTCCGAAATCCTGTCCCTTTTGCATCACGTACAGGTGGGAGGGGGCAGTGGTTGAGGTAGAGAGTCTCTGAGGAAGCACTGGGGATCAAGTGCCAGAGGAGGGAAGAAGGGAGGAGCTCCGGGAGAGGCGGGGGAGGAGAGCACAGGTGCAGAGGCCGCAGGAGGTGGGCCAGGGTGGGTAGGAGGAGAAGGACTCAAGACGGTGTCTGTGATGACCCGGGGCCAGACCCTGTGGGTGGCAATCAGCAGATCTGGGTTATTCTAAGTGGGTAGGAGGCCACTGGATAATGTTAAGCAGTACATAGACATAGGCGTGCCGTAGGTTTTAAAACCCCGCCCTGCAGCAAGTAGACTGCACATGGGCAAGATCAGAAGCTACTGCTGTAGTTTGAGTGACTCCTACATTCCTTAACTAGGGCAGTGATTGGGGAGTAAGGGGGAAGTGGATAGAATTGGCAGGCAGGCTTTGCTAATGGGTTGCATGTGAGGGTTGAGAAGGGTGACTTCTAGATTTCTGGTGTAAGCAAATGGCCGTGCCTCCTCCCTTACTTGTTGAGGGTTCGCCATGTATCAAATTCTGCACAGTTAGCTTGGCCACATTTTTTTCAAAGATGATTTGAAAGATCTTGCAATAGAAGTCACAGATACAAGAAAACTATTGAAAAGTTGTGCGTGTGTGTGTGTGTGTGTGTGTGTGTGAAAGCACAAGAGCCAAGTAACAAAAGGATGGAAATAATCATATCCTAGTCCTCATTCTGCAAGAACTTATTACAATTGCAAGCAAACAACAACAACAAACTTGACTCTGAGCTTCCCAGCAGCCAAAGCAAAAAGGGGAAGGTGAGTGTTACAGAGTTCATTGTCTAATAACAGGAAGCATGCTGGCTTATGTGGAGAAAGAAAACTATCCTCATTCTGTACTTTAAAAGAATTTTTATTGCTACATAGCTTCTCTAAGGGCCAGTGATCAATATGACAAAAAGTTTTGTCAATGATAATGTAATATAAAGTACAAAGAAAGGCCTTCTATATAAAACCTGAAAAAAGCCCAAATGCCCAGGAGAATGGGCCATCAGGGACATTGGTCAAGGTCACAGGTCTTTTTCTTTCTTTGGTTTTGTTTGTTTTAATTTTTTTTTAATTTTTTTATTAAAAAAATTTTTTTTAATGAGAGAGAGAGCACAAGCGAGGGAAGGGCACAGAGACAGAGGGAGACACAGAATTTGAAGCAGGCTCTATGCTCTGAGCTGTCAGCTCAGTTGTTTAACCTACCGAGCCACCTAGGTGTCCCTCTTTGGTTTTATTTAAAAAACATTTTTTTAATCTTTATTTATTTTTGAGAGACAGAGTGTGAGCGAGGGAGGGGCAGACACGTCATCACAGACACATCTTGAGTCGTTCTCCTCCTACCCACCCTGGCCCACCTCCTGCGGCCTCTGCACCTGTGCTCTCCTCCCCCACCTCTCCCAGAGCTGCCTCCCTTCTTCCCTCCTCTGGCACTTGATCCCCAGTGCTTCCTCAGAGACTCTCTACCTCAACCACTGCCCCCTCCCACCTGTACGTGATGCAAAAGGGACAGGATTTCGGAGGGTCCCGCTGCCCGGTGTCTGCCACCAATCAACCATACCCCGTTTGTTTCCTTTCAAGAGCAAATCAATTTGTAATTAGGTATATTTACATGTATATGTATAAACACACACATAGAGAGAGAGAGAAAGACACAGAATCTGAAGAGGCTCCAAGCTCTGAGCAGTCAGCACAGAGCCTGATGCGGGGCTCGAACTCAGGAACCATGAGATCATGGCCTGAGCCGAAGTCCGATGCTTAACGGACCCAGCCACCCAGGTGCCCCTGGTTTTATTTTTAATAGTGCCATTGTGCTGCCTCTCTTGGTATCCACTGACTTCCACGTTTTGTCTTATGTACATCTCTTTTGTGATTCTTTCCGTGTGTGTGTGTGTGTGTGTGTGTGTGTGTGTGTGTGTACCATTTGAGAGTGAGTTGCAGGCATTCTAACACATTTTCATAAACTTCACGCATGCCCACCCTCCCTGGCCCTGCCTGGAAAATTCGGACTTCACCTGCCTCCGGAAAAACAAACCTCGCACAACAGTTTCCAGACCTCTCTGATGTCACAATGACAATAAAGACCCACGAGCTCCTTTGTGTCTGTCCTCTGATCAGCGGACCCTCCTGTGACAGACCGCCAGGCAGAGCCCTCTTACATCACAACCCGCCTACCGGGGACCCCGGGCGCTGGAAGCCCCTCAGGGTGGGCCTGAACCGGATTCCACTCCAAGTGTCGCTAAGAAGAACGCCCCGCGGGCTGAAGTGGAGGCACCCGGGAAGTGCCCGGATGGCCACGCCCAGGGGCACCCCCGAACTCACCCCTCCCGGGCGTCTTCACAGCGGCTCATGGCCGCTCATGGGTCTGTGGCTGGAGCACCGCGGCGCCCCTTTCCGTCCTGGGGGGCGGGTAGCCGTGGGGGGCCCCCCGGCGCTGGGAGCACAGCGGCCCGCAGGTGGCCGGTGGCCGTGCGCGCGGCGCGGGATGAATAATTGACGCCGCAGCTGGGTGGAATTACCGCGGCAGGTGCCCGCCCTCGCGCAGCCCACGCCGCCCCGCGGCTGCCCCTGCCACTACCCTGGGGAGTCCTCCCCTCCTGGGAGCCGACCTCTGTGCCGGCACGCGCGAAATGCATGGCCTTCTGGCTGGGAATACATTTGCATTCTCCATTTCAGGTTCAAATGTGTGTGCATAAAACACGATTAATTAGCACAGCCTGGCGAGGTTCCTCTCCCGCCTGGCAGGAGAAATGTGAAAACCCCGGCAGGCTGCAACACACCCCAGATCCCCCGGGGAGGGCGGAGGGACCCATCTGCTGGGGCTGGGGGGGGGTGCCATCTGGGGTGGAAGGAACCCCAACTTCCACGAAGGAGCCAGGAGAGCAACCAGCTGCTCCCGCATATCTCTGCCCTTTGCCGTTCATTTTTTTCCAACAGACATTTATTGAGCATTTATTATGTGCCAGCTCTGTGTAAGAGGGGAGGCGGGAGGCCACGGCAGCGCGTGAACGAGTCCCTGCTTTCATGGAGCCTCCATTTGGGTGGGTGGGGAGCAGACAACACAGAAATAACATAGTTGGGGGGGGGGAATGATAAGAGCAATTGCCCATAAAAGAATATTGGAGTTTTCTAGATGCTCAGGAGATGCAGCCCTGTCCTAGCAATTCTTAGATCCTTACTGTAATTTAGTGTTATTTGATGATAGTATTTACTAGGCACTTAGCTTGCATTTGGTACCAGAGTAAGTGCTTTAACACTTTCGCTTTATGCAATTATGACGATGATCTAAGGAAACTGAGTGGATCCCAAGGCCCCGGAGCTAGTGAATCATCCAGCCGGGACTTGAACCCCCATTCTGAAATGCTAAGCTATGATTTATACACATACATAGTTTCATATATTATATAGACTTTATAAATTATCTGTGTATGGTTTCTCTCTCCTTCCCAAATGTGAGGTGAGGCCGAGATAACCTAATATGCATTAAAGCTCTGAAAAGGAAAGGGCCACCTCATTACATCTCCTGCTTTCTTGCCTAGATTTCTAGTTGATTCCTAAAGCGGCAAAAGAATGCGTGATTATAGGGGCCATTTGCTAGGTGAGTCACACAAATATCCGCCAGCTGCCTGGAGCTGGGGGCCTGTGTCACTGATTCCACCTGTGATGCTAGGCTGCACCTGCTCTGGCTGGGTTTCAGTTTGGGGCCCGAGCGGGTGACACTCGAGAAGACAAGAGTCACACCAGCTCCCGGCTTCCGTCAACCGGGTTTCCATTACAAGGGTGCTGCCTGCCAGCCCGGAGGGTGATGGGTTCCCTCCAGGAGCCACTGTTACACACATCATGTCCCGGACAGTCCCCACCCAACACCCCACTCTGCGGCCATCCACCTCAATTTTTGAGGATGGCAATGCCAAGGACAGTGACCTTTCTCTGACAGAGGGTGCCAGGGAATCAAGGCCCTGAATGTAGAACCAGGGGCATCCTGACCCCATCCGTAGGCAGGTCTGGCTTGAGTCTGTGCACCCTCAAAATCTCACTCAGCCACTGAGCCTAGAACAAAGTTCTCCCAGGCCCCAGAAAGCCATTCCCACCCCCACCACCTGACAGTTTCCGTGGAGGATTGGAGTTGGGATTTGAAAGGGCAGCAGATTCGAGGCTGGGGAGAATTTGGACTTTGCTGTGCATTAGCCACAGGCAGCTAGCGATTGTCTCCCTCTG
This sequence comes from Panthera onca, assembly GCF_046562875.1. NCBI lineage: Eukaryota > Metazoa > Chordata > Mammalia > Carnivora > Felidae > Panthera > Panthera onca. The sequence goes on along the minus strand of NC_138347.1, from coordinate 8,960,198 downwards.
AAGTACATTCTCAGACCCCCAAAGAGCCACAACGAAATAGTTTCTCTGCGTTTTATCCAAATATGCCGTGGACTTTGGAATGAACTCTTACTCCTCCTTCCTGCTGACCTGACTGCAAATCAGCTTTTGATGGGGTTGGACAGTTTGGAGAGATGGGCAGCGATCATGCTGAAATATGATGACAGGGGCAAGACTGTAAGGGCATCTTCGAGGCAAGACATGTGCACAGAGCAGCCATGTGGAAACAATTAGGACAATAAATTTACTAATTGCTGAGAGTAACTTAATAGCAAAACCACAATGCTCTCTGCTATTAGTCCCAGCTACTGCAACGGGTCCCATTTTGCTTGCTGGAGGCATTGCAAATATCAGGCCAGCCTGTAGGGTTGGGGATAGCCGGCAGAAAAATTTGCATGACCTCTGGTAATTGAAAAGTAAATGACTCTCTAGCCTCAAACCCATTCAAGGGGCCCAGGGGTTTGAGGCATTTCTTAAACCTCTGAGAGCGTGGCAGGAGTCAGTCAGGGTCCCTCTCTCCTGCTATGTCTCTCTTTACTCTCCATCACCTTCGGTACTTTGTCCGTGATTGGGGTTACTCAGGTTTTGGAGGCTTAAGAATTGATTTTTAACAAGTAGAGATTCAAATGCAGTATTTTATTTTCTTTTTAAATTAAGTAATTGACTTTTGAGAGAGAGAGAGAGAGAGAGAGAGAGAGCATTTGAGCAGGGGTGAAGGGAAGAGGGAGGGAGAGAGAGAGAGAGAGAGAGAGAGAGAGAGAGAGAGAGAATCTTAAGTGGGTTCTGTGCTCAGTATGGCTCGATCCCACGATTCGATGTGGGGCTCAATCCCATGACCTGAGCCATGACCTGAGAGTTGGACGCTCAACTGACTGAGCCACCCAGGCACCCCTCAAATGCAGTATTTTAAAGAGCGTTGGAGTTTTAAGGCTGAATGGGTAGAAATGAGGTAATAAGTACATGCAGGGAGTCATTCTTACGTTGGGTAAAGAGCCTCCAATCTTTATTTTTTTAATATTTATTTATTTTTTGAGAGAGAGAGAGACAGAGACAGAGTACAAGCTGGGGAGGGGCAGAAAGAGAGGGAGACACAGAACCCGAAGCAGGCTCCAGGCTCTGTGCTGTCAGCACAGAGCCCGACTTGGGGCTCAAACCCATGAACCGTGAGATCATGACCTGAAGTCTGATGCTTAACTGACTGAACCATCCAGGCACCCCAAGAGCCTTCAATCTTTAGGTCCCCAAGTCTTTGGGGCTGCTTGTCACACATGATTCTTCATCAGAAATTAGGTATTGCACCCCAGTATCAGGTATAAATGCAGTATGTTTGGAGCCCAGAAGAATCCTTATCCTTCCAGAAGATCAGAGACAACCATCAAATGTACCACCTTCAAGAGTTCACAGGTGGGCACAGCACTGCAGGTCTGCTAAGTAGATGGGCATCTTGTGTCCACATTTCTCTTAAAGTTGCCCAAGTCTTCAAGGATTTGGATCATTCAGTCTCCTTTTTTTTTTTTTCATCTCTGAAATATTCAGAAAAAATAGGCCAAAGTATTTAAAACTGCGTTCCTATCTGCCTCTACTATGTGTTTGACTAGATATCAATGGGAAGGTATATTCCAGAAGCTGAGGGTTCCATTGGTACTTTATTGTGATGTTTTTATCCTTTCAGTGAACAGTTGAACGATTTCCTTCCCGGTTACAATGATCCTGGCCTGAAACTTTGAAATTTTAAAGGCGGGGTTTCTTGCTGCCGGAGCATCCTCCAGAGAGGTCAGCCAGCCCTGCTGGGAGCCCGAGTGGGGGAGGGGTACCGCGAGCTCTTCCGGGGATGGGAAGTTTTTCCAGGAAGCCTTGAGCCCTCCCTCCAGCTGCTAGAGCCAGTGGGGCCAGCCTAAATGGGTTCCCCTGAGCAGCTGCCTTCCAGGAAATAGAGGTTATAACCTTGGACTGTCTAAAATTTGGAGAGAAATAATATTTCTGAGGCTGTCCGTCCTGTGGCCGCTCCGAAGTTTATTCTTGGATGAATCCAGATGTTCCGAGACCTGTATATGGGAGGGCATTGTTTTCATTCTTTGCAGAATTACTTTCACTAAAACTGCGTGCTATTCTTGCCTTATTGACTGGCCTCTAAAGAATACTCATCAAGAGCACAAATTCTCAGGCCCCGGGCTAGACTCTGATTCAGCATTTCCAGAGGAGCTCAAGGAACGTGTATCTGCCGATTTTGTGTCAGGACAGTTGCCCCAGACTATTTCTTTCATTCCTTGGAAGAACTTTGCTTGCTTTGAGCCACTGGCTTATTTTTTATCCCTCGCCACTGGCGCTTCTAACTGAGCACACTCTACCTTTGGGTCAACTGTACGAATCTCAGATTCCAATCCCCTCCCAGCAACAGAGACGAGATCGTAGGCACACGTTGTACTTTATGTTCAGCTTCTAATTACTGCCGTTGCTTTCCTTCCCCTCTGCCGTACTTGCCTCAACTTACTCATCAATCGTTTTTGTGATGAGTAATTTTAAACATCATGTAAACATTTATCTTCGTTATTAGGAAAAAAACCCTTCAAACACACGGGTGTAACAAGTGTGCCGTAAGGCACCCTCCCGTATCCATCACCAAGCTTCAATAATTTTCAACTTGGAGTTGATCTTTAATGTTTGTGTTTACTCTTATTGGCGCGTTGAGTCTTTGCAAGTCCCCCAGACCCTTTTTCTTCAGAGACGGAGAGTGCGTTGTCCCTAACCGCAACAAGTCCGTAGTTCTCATCTGGAGGGGGTGTTGCCTGTTCCAGCCTGAGGACATTTGGCAATATCTGGGGACATTTTTGGTTGTCATAACTGGGTGGAGGGTGGTGCTGCGTTGACATCTAGTGTGTAGAACCGGGGGTGCCGCCCAATGTCTTACGGAACACAGGGCGGCCCCCACAGCAAAGCGTGGTGGGCCCCAAAGGGCAAAAGTACCAAGGGGAAGAAATCTCACACTGAATGAAAAGGAGTATTTTCCGAGCTAAAAAGTTGCTAGGGAGCTGAGTTTGAATAAAGCAAAAACAGGCATTTTCAAGTTGAAAAGTGTTCTAAAAACCATAGGTTTGGTGGTTTATGGTACATTTGGGTACCACATGCCAGAACACCGTAAGAAACTGCTCACTAGTGGGTGTCTGGGGAGGGGAGCTGGGGGACTGGGGCGGGGGTGGGATACTTCCTTTTCACCACATTTCCCTTGGTGTCTTTTATATTTTATAACGTATACGTGTCTTACCTACTTGAGAGAGTACATTTGAATATCGTGGAATACCCGACTGTTTTCAAAGGGTCGGAAAACCCAAAATTCTTATTAAGAAAAGAAAAGCTTTTAAAATGGTTGTGTAAGGAGACCAGAAAGAACCTTCCAAAGGGCTTTCCAGAGCACCGTGAGCCTGTCAGACACCGACTGGGGCTCACAGAGCGCGGGGGCCATTAAGGGAATCAGAAACACGTGGAGGGGCGGCCGTCTAGTCCCGGCATGATGGATCAATTGTGGGAGAGTGAAGTTAAATGAGATGGTCCCCATGCCAAGCCTCTGACGCTAATGAGCCCTCAGCTCGGGTAGCGGGTCTCCCAGGGCCAGGCAGCGAGGCGTGGGGGTGACGTGCAGCCTAACCCGTCACAGTGCGGGGCGGGGGGAGCAGCCCCCAGCCCTGACATTGAGTCCTTGCCCCGACGGCTAGTAGCCATGAACCCCAGGGAAGTCGCGTGCCCTCCGCCTGATCTTCCAGAGGAGATAGCTACGATGGGCTGTAAATGGTGACGGAAGAGCAGTGAGCCCCTGGCTTCTTTCCAAGTTCTTTTCCAATTCTTCAACAGGTCCAGGGAAGAGGCTGCTGTGCTGAGGGCTCGAAGGCCCCCCCGACCTCTGTGTTCTCCTCATCCTCTATGCTCCCACTGGCCTCTCAACTCCAGCTCCCAGGACCTTCTGTTAGTCCCTCATAGTTGCCAGGTTGCCCTCCACCACAGGGCCTTTGAACATGCGGTTCCTTCTACCAGGCCCGCTCTTCCTTCCTCTCTGTCCTAGTTAATGTTTGCTGATCTTCACCAGAGAGCACTCACCGACTCCCCTAGGAGGTCAAGTCCCTTCCTTACAGGCTGTCCGGTCCTGGGACCTCTCTCTCCTAGCACCTGAAGGGATGCATCTTCATACTGTGTGTGCAATTATGTGATAAATGTCTGTCTTTCTGCAGGTCTGTAAGCTCCGTGGGAGCAGGGTCTGAGACCGGTGTGTGGGCCTGATTCCAGAGCAGCATCTGGCACATACTTGGAATTCAACAAGTTATCTGTTGACCAAGTGACAAAATGAGTTAACAGAAATGGCCCTGCGCCAGAATTGTGTGCCGCTAAAAACGTGTAAAGTCACTCCTGGAAGAGCAGACGAGGTGGGCAGAGCGGAGGGGCCTCCAAGATGTGGAAGAAGTGGGCCTGGGCAGCTCGGGACCTTCTGTGACTTTGCCAGGGGTGGGGTCGGTGTGTGGCCGGGTCTGGCCTCTGCCAGAGGGCACGCCTGGATAGGTACCCTGACCACACCTTAGCTTCTTCCGTTTGTCCCCTCTCCCAGCTGGTCCCGATGGAGCAAGACAGACCTCACCGATGCTCCGGTTATGAATTAATTACCTCCTGAGGTTGGTCAGCAGGTGGTGGGGGCTCAGGAGTGGGGGAGCTAGGAGATCCTCCCGGGTGATAGGGGCAAACAAAAAACCGCCTTCCAGGTTGACACCTGAGAGGGGCGAGGGATTCTCCTCTCTACAAAAGCAAGGCCCACCCTGACTACAGTGACCCCAGACTGCATTGGATGCCCCCTCCTGGGCTCCCATAATGCCCTGGGCACGTTCCAGTTGCTAAGCAATGGCAATTGTGCCCTTGTTATGTCTGGTACCGAACCAGGCTGTGGGCCCCCAAGAGCAAGACTTTTTTCTTCCTTTTAATCCCTAAGCCATGCACAATGCCTCAATTATCAAGGTGCTTGATAAATGTCTCTGGAATGGGATTCCCACTTGATCATGTGTCACCAGGCCTAGATGATTAATTCTTGGAGTCTTTTTTTTAACTTGTCCATCTTGCCACAGCTTCTGTCAGCAAGAGCAGAAATGGAGACCAGAAGAAAGGGTGTTTGCTTCAAGCCAGATTTTTATATTCGTTCAGGTGTTCATTACACACACACACACACACACACACACACACACTATCTCTCAGCTACCAAGAATTCTTGTTGAAGCCAAAAGTGGTAGAGGTGTAAGAAAATGCTGCAAAATGAGAAAGATATATTTGGTGTTGAAAAGTGAATTGATGAGTAGAAGTAATGTGTGGGCTCCTGGGTAAGACGAGCCGCCCTGGAGACGCAGAGGCCCCGGCTGGAGCCGGAGAGCCCGCTGGCAGGTGTGCGGGCCTCCCCAGGAGACCCCCACAGAGACCCTGGAGGACATTTTTCTTTCATTCTCTTTCTACAGAGACCGACTCCTCCAGAATGTTTCCCAGAGGAAGGGCAGGTGGCGTGGGCGTGGCGTCTGGTGGTCGAACCAAGCGCAAGGCTGAGCAGGGCGTGGGGGCGGGGGAGGGGGGGTGGCCGTTCTCCAAGACTCCAGCCAACCTCACGACTGCTCGACTGCTCGTAAGCACACAGTGGGTGGGGCCGTAGGCTCTCGCCGTCGCGGGAGGGAGTCACCTGCCCCAGGTAAGCATGCTGAAGCCACGGTTGGACTCCACTCAGTGAGCTCTCTCTCCCCTTTTGGGTCTTTCGTCAAGTGTCACCCCAGGGAGTTCGCTGGCCGGCTTCCCACCTACCACCCTTCCCTGGCCTCATGGCGCGCACATACTCCCTTCCTCCCCCTGCTTCACTTTGCCCTGAGCATGGCTCTCTGACGCCCATGCGCGTTTCTCATTCACTAGCATCCCTCTCTCCCCCGGACCATAAGCTACAATAAGACCCCCACCTGCACGGCTCACTGCTCTGTCCCCAGCATCCAGAACGCCGCCTGGCCCGTAGATGGTGAGCGGCTGAAAGAATGAACGAGCTTCGTCATTGAAGGCTGGCTTTTGGGACTCTGATTCATTTAAAGACACTGCCTTTCTAAATTCCCCCAAGCACCAGATGGTCCCAACCTCTATGTAAATTTCAGTGACTTAAAAGTAATTTTCTTTTGAAGATGTATTGAGTGTTTTACAGGTGACCTTGAGAGGGAGGAGACATGCTGCCTTTGCATCGGGAGGCTTGGCCACTGTCACCCCAACAGCAGCTTAGCGCCTCTTACTGGGACCCGAAAGGTAGAAGAAACTCTCTCTTCACTGGGTGGAAAGTAGACAGAGACGTTTATAAACTTGGTTTTGCGGTTAGACTACTCAAAGCACCTCGAGGCAGAGCTTTAATCATTGCCAGTTGAGGACACCCTCAACTCACCCTAAGGTGAGTTTGCTAAGAGTCATCCCGTCCAGAGAGAGCAAAGAAGGGGTAGCCTCACCTCCCCCTTGCTGGGACTTCTCAAGTGGTCCCTGGAAAGCTGGGTCCATGGCATTAGGTGCCTAGTGCTTGTCCCATCGCTGCCCTTTATACACAGCTGTCCCCATTTCCAGTCTCTTCTCCAACATCGGCCCTGGATCATCTGCTCCCACCTGGTTCTTGCCACCTCCCTTCTATAGGACTCGGTCCTTATCTGGCCTTCTCCAGTTCTGGGTGACCTGTTCAGAGGTCTCGGCCCCGCTCTCTCTGCTTGTTTCCTTATGCCAACAACAGCCACCGTGCTGGTGGGAGATGCAATATGCCACCAGCCACGTTCCCTGCAGAGACTGGGTGGGCTGACAGGTGTCCCCTGTGATGAGACAACAGCAGTTTGGAGTTGCTGCCCTGACATTTTATAGCAGGACGGCCCTGCTCACACTCTTTGAGTCTGGACGTGTCGGTAAGGGCCTGAGCTTAGGATTTCTGCCCCAAGTTCCCACTTTGCTTTCTCCGGGGCACCTTTTTTTTTTTTTTTTAATATAATTTATTGTCAAATTGGCTTCCATACAACACCCCGTGCTCATCCCAACAGGTGCTCTCCTCAATGCCCATCCCCCACTTTCCCATCTCCCCCACCCCCCATCAACCCTCAGTTTGTTCTCTGTGTTTAAGAGTCTCTTAAGGTTTGCCTCCCTCCCTCTCTGTAACTTTTTCCCCCTTCCCCTCCCCCATGGTCTTCTGTTAAGTTTCTCAAGATTCACATATGAGTGAAAACATATATCTGTCCTTCTCTGACTGATTTATTTCACTTTGCATATTACCCTCCGGTTCCATCCACGTTGCTGCAAATGGCATGATTTCATTCTTTCTCATCGTCCTGGGGCAGCTTTTGAAACAGCTTATCTGGGGCGCCAGGGTGGCTCAGTCGGTTAAGCAACTGACTCTTGATTTTGGTTCAGGTAGTGATCTCATGGTTCGTGAGTTCAAGTCCCGAGTTGGTCTCTGAGCTGAGAGCACAGAGCCTGCTTGGGACTCTCTCTCTCTGCCCCTCCCCTGCTTGTGCTCTCTCTGTGTGCTGTCTCTCTCTCTCAAAATAAATAAACATTAAAAAAATAAAATAAAATAACCACTTAGAGTTTCGCCCATGAATATTCGTGACCTCTGCCCCAATCACCTGACAAGTAATAAGCGTTTGCTACCCTGCTGTCTACTATCCTCCCCACCTGGGACCTGGGACAGAGGACCCCCCCCTTCCCCTGGCTCACTGCGAACCTTCTCCCCGCCCCCGTTTCTGGGATGTGTCAGTAATAAATCTTGTGACTTTACTTCCTTTGTGTGGGTGTATGGACATTGCCCTTCAATCAGAAAAGGACCCCATGGTTTTCACTTCCCCACAGTGGGAGCTTAGATGCTGAGGGGGCTTCCTGCTGACCCTGGGCCATAATCTGCACATTCTTAATTTAATTCGCCAGCTCCAGCCGCCCCCCCCCCCCCACCCCCCGCAACACACACCAAACTCATGTCCTCCGGAACCTCAGGATGTGACCTTGTTTAGAAACAGGGTCTTTGCAGACATAAATAGTTAGGATGAGGTCATAGTGGAGCAGGGTGGGCCCCGAATCTAATATGACCAGTGTCCTTGGACAGAGGCTCTTTGGAGATGCAGGCACACACCGAGGCAGAGGGAGAAGGGTCTTTGAATGGAAGTGATGCATTCGTGAGCCAAAGCTGAGGGTTGCCGGGGACCACCAGAAGCTGCACAAGAGGCACGGAATGGACTCTTCTCGGAGCCTCCAGAAGGAACCAGCCCTGGTTTAGCATCCAGAACCGTGAGAAAACAGCTCTCTGTTGTTTAAGACCGCGCGTCTGCGGCATGTTTTTTGGTGGCCCCCGGAAACTGACCCAGAGACACGACAGGCTGGGACCTGGCTGACCTCCCCTGCGCCTTTCCACGGGGAGGAAGATGTGGCCCCGGGGAGATGTCCGGGCAGACACCTTTGGGGACAGGCTTTGTCCCTGGAACCTCATCCTCTCACCACAGCTGGCCCACCCCTACTTAGCACGCTGCTCTCCAGCCTCCCAGTTTCCTGGGCGGTCTGCCCTCGTCGGCCCGCAAACCAGCTTCGGGGAGGGTCCCGGGGACAGAGACACCGTGAACGCTGTCGGGTCGTGGCCAGCACGTTATTTGGAGAGGACACGGGTCCCAGCAGTCAGGGAGGCTGCTTTCCTGATCTGGGTCCGAGACAACCTGGGAGGGAGGGGGAGCCCCTGAACAAGCCGCGTCCTAGTGACCCCTCCTGGAGACCCCCCGATGCGCCTTGTCTCACACCGGGGGACAAGCATCACATGGGAAGAAAAAATGATGCCAAGTGAAATTCTCACTGTTGAGATCTCGGAAACAGACAGCCATTCAGCTCAACCGTTTCTGTCCCGTCGGCCGAGTGTGAGCCCCGCCAGTCCTGCCACCCGGGCCACGGACGAGCCATCCCTCTCAGCGGCCGGTTTCGTCATTTTAAAAGGATTGCTGAGGTGGGGGCGGGTGGGAGGCCGTCGGGAGGGTGCTTGTCTCACGCGGGATTTCTCCCATTTGCTAACAGTAAAAAACGGGAGAAGCGATAAAGTTACTCCATCCATCAGTCATCCACTCCAAACCCGTCGCAATGACGGACTGTGTTCTTCAGAGCTGGCACCGAGTCACGAGGCCTTTCCGTGAGCAGCCCGCCGGCATGAGCCAAACGCAGGAAAACCAGAAGGTACGTCTGAAACGCACGCAGAAGAAAAATCCTCCCAAGTCATAAAAAAGATCTGGAGACTGGTAGTTGCTTTCCTCAGCAGCAAAGCATCCACTGTTGCTCTTTAAAAAACAATAAAGAATGGTTCCGGCAACCTCAGAGGTGCGTGTGCTTTTCCTGCCTGTGTTAACGGACTAGCGGGCTTTCTGCGTCCCTGTCCCGGCCCCGTGGGGAAGACGGAGCCGGTGGTCGTGTTGAGTGGGTGAACCCGTGGGCACCAGGCTGCATTCGTGGCCAAGCCGAGCTGACCTGCTGTGAGCCTCATTATCCTAAAAAGGTTTGCTGTTGACAGTTGTTGCAGATCATTGCCCAGAATGCTCTGACTTCAGCCATCTCAGGGTGGCCATGGATGAATTAGATTAAGGCTCACCAGAGCCAAAGAACCAACCCGGCTTTTGGCCACGCCGGTTTTTACTGACTTACGGAGTAAACGAAATGTGAGCCCCTATCACACAACAAGACAGAAACACAGAGATCCACGGGCTGGAAAGGATGCCTGTATTTGCTGAAATGGATATATCGGAATGCCTGCCTGGAACAGCGCAGTCTCAGCTCTGAGACCTTGACCTCGCCAGTGGAAGGAAGCCTTGCACGTGCGCCTTTCCCGCTCTGAGCTTTGGGATTTCTGACGGATTCTGGCTGCTGCTCACGGGCTGTTTCCCGGGCATGTTACCTGCCTGGGCTTTGGGGGTGCAGAGACCCCCTCTTTGCCCCGGTCTCTACCTAGAACGACTCAGCCGTCCTGCCCCCCCGGCCCCCGGGGGGGCTGCTGAGGTAAAACACGCCCAGCCCTGGGCACTCGACACGCAGGAGCTATTCCAGCATGGGCCGGACGTGCCGAGACTCTTCCAAAGGCTGCTAAGCTGTGACAGAGACACTGTGCCTCCAGGCTGCTGTGGCCTCAGAGGACCCCGTCCATCCAAAGGACTCCCTTCGAGCCGACCCAAGGAACTGGTAGAGCCTGTGGTGGTGTTACTTCTTCCTTCACTGGACTCCTGGCTCAGGGGCGAGAGGAAGGTGAAGGTGAGGGTGGCAAGGTGGATGCATCTCAACACAGCTGAGGCCTGGCAGCGCAGGTGAGGCAGGGTCCCCTCCTATGGGACAGACACCTGGGGGGGTCTCTGGCCCAGGCTCTGCTCCTGGGCTCATGCAGGATGCACCTGCCAGTGCTTTTCTGCTTGGTGTTCCTTCCTGGGGCAATGCTTGGGGAGCCCTGACAGCCAACCCCACCTCCCCGGAGCCTTTTCTCTCCATCTCCTGCCACCCCGCCCCCCCGCTCCCGGGAGCCCTGAGCCCACTATTGGCTTGCTCTGGTGACTCCTGGGGCAGGTCCAGGCTTCACCGTGATGAGCCAGCGGCAGGGCCATCGAGTGGAATACCCTTCCCCTTCACGGTCCGCTAACCTCCCCCCACCACGGAGAGGACACTGGGTTCACTGGTCAGCCGCCAGCAGGACCCAGGGACGGTCAACAGAAACTAATAGAGGAAGCTATTCTCACTCCTGCCACAGTGGAGGCAACTGTGTCTGAGACGGGCAGGGTGTTGTGGCTGGACCACACCTTGCCCGTAAGCCCCTCCTGGCCCAGAAGCCATCACTGCCTCTCTCTGCACCTCCCTCGGGAATTATAGTGCCACTCCTGCTCCCTCCTTCCCGTAAGGACACCGAGTGCCTCCTGCTGCAACCTGGGCCCAGTGCCCCAGCAACACAGGCCCTGTCCCCAAAGAAGGACCAAAGGACCAGGGCGGTAATATAAAAGGCTACACAGAACAGGTACAGAGGCCTGCCTTGTTCTGAATGTTTCTCTTACTCACTCCTCACAACGCTCCTAGAAGATACATGCTATTAGTGTTGCCATTTCACAAATGGAGGGAGTGAGGCACAGAGAGGTTAAGAAACTGGTGCAAAGTCACACAGCTGAGATGGTGAACTGAGATCTGAGACTGAGAACCGGTACTCTGGTGTTTTAACCCCTGCATTACCGTGTTTCCAGAAGCACAGGCCTGCGGATGCCCACCTCTCCAACTACGTTGTAAGCCCCTCGAGGGCTTAGGGGGGTGGAGGCACATTTTTTCCCCACGGGATGTATTACCACCGAGGACGCACTTAATAAACACCGATTATGTTCTGGCTTTACCTCCGCAGCATCGAGGGGCCTGAGGCTGCCTGGGAAGGATCTGTAAAATCTGACGTGTCTCCCCAAGACCCCTCCAATTCCGAAGCCTCCCCCAAATCACAGCCACAAATGCCTTTCTCCAGGCCCCTAGATGTTGACAGAATGGTTTCCTCATTTGCTGGCCATCCCAGCACACTGTAGGCCTCCTGAGAGCGAGGGTCGGCGTCTCTGACATCCCGAGGGTCCCCCGGGGCATCCAGGGGGCTGGCAGGCCCCGAGCCACTGGTGGATACTTGTCAAATGAACGAAGAAATACCTCTGCCACTGCCTAACTCTGAGGGCCCTAACCATGCCGATTTCTAGAATACCCGTAAGAACGCTGCCTGACGGGAGAGTGCTGCTTTTCCAGTATTTGGAATGTATTAGGAGGGGTTTCAAATAAATTGCCAAGATACATCAGGCTAAAACCGCCTTGGCTTTGCCAGAAATCACTGGAGAATACAAGCCAGAGGAGGGGGCCGTGGGCTGATGACCCTCGCGAGCCCTCAGTGCAGGAATCCGTCCCGTGGAAAGTAGGATTTGGCTCCCTGCACCCTGCCTGGGGGTGAATGATTAGGCTTCAAAACAGAACTTATCAACGATTTAGTCTCATTAAGTTGTAAGAAAACAGGCAACGTGTTCCAAGGTCATAAGTTTTCTGCAACGTTCAAACGTTTGCAATGGTTTATAAAACCAAAGGAGCGCCGGGCCCACTGGGGCTCGCTGGGGTGATGGATATATGTGCAGTTTGCGAAGAACTTTTCCAGGCCGTCTGAAAAGCCAGCTCATTACAACTCCATGGGCTACGGGCAGTTTCTGTTTCCTAAGTGAAGGCTGATCCGTAGTGTGTGTGTGACGGTCTCCAAAGACTTGCCAGTCCCACCTGGCGTTTTTCGCTTCAACAGAAACGTCCAAGACTGCAGGTTGAACGCACAGGCAGCCTTCCTCCGCTTCTCTGTAGGTCAGCGTGCGTGCGTACGTGCGTGCGTACGTGCGTGCGTGCGGGTGCACACACCTCCAGGGAGCTCCAAAAACATCAGCCCCCGATCTCTGCCTTACAACAGGCCACTTTGCATGAGTCCCAGCTGTCTGGTTGGTGTGAATGATTTCATTGCCTCGCTTCCTGATGCTGAGTGTGGCCGCCATGTTTATGGGCTGGCAGATGACAGTGGCAGGGACGACTCCCCCTCAGGGGACCCTTGGTCTTCCAGTTTACATTCCCAGAGCACAAGGACTTGTTTGCTTCTCTGGAGTCCTCAACTGATCCAGCGTGTCCTCCCGTGTTTTCTGGTCAAGCTGGCCTCCATCACGGGTGGGGAAAGTCTCCCGTTTGTATAGGACTTGACCAGGGTTGGAGATGATCAAGGGCGGAAGTCTACAGAAGGTGGCCACAGACACCGCAGGCCACTCGATCAAGTCCCATTGTTTGGGTCTTGCGGCCAATGGGCCACGAATGTGGTAGAAAGACTGCAGTTATTGAGTCCAGCAGATGCGATTTGGAAGGCTAGCTCTAACCCTCCACGAGTGTGACTTTGGGAAATTCCCTATCTGGACTCTGAGCGGTCTTATCCTCCGTGTGAGGGTGGCATTAAATGGGATGACCCATGTCAAAGCACTTACAACAGAACAGCATCACACGACTGAGATGTATCAGTTGTGAATTCTCTTTACACAGAGCTGTCTTCCTGAAGAAAGTGTCAGTAAAGGGGACCATTATCCCCATTGGCTTACATCAATTTTGGCCAAACATCTCTTGAGTGTCTGATTGCTGAACAGGGTCCTACTGTATGTGTGTGTGTGAGGTCTTCCCTCACTCTGGGGAAGTTAATTATCCCCAACACATCACTCGCATGCATTTGGGGAGGTAGCTATTTAAGGGGCTCAGACATAAATACATCTATCTGAAAGTGAGGCATTCTCAAAATTCAAGAATATTCCTCCGTAATGACCGGTCTAGTAGCTGTGGATTTTTCTGTATAGGATCTGTAAACAGATATTTGTCTTTGGAATGACTGCTGTGGACAAGCCAAGACCATGATCACGGCACCCTGGAATGTAAGCACCCTGAACTCAGAACTCGGTCTCTCTGTTTTGTGAAGTCATACTTCACTGGGACACAAGTCTCTTTCTTTCTCCTCACTGCGCTCTCACGTTCTCTGCCAGCTGGACCAACTCTGCACCTTGGAGTCAAACCTTGCAGCCCGCCTGTGTTGAAGCCCCACACTGGTTACCCCTGAGGACATCACCCGTGGGGCTGACACAGCCTGGGGAGAGGTATTCTCCAGGAGGTCAAGGACAGCCAGGGCCCTCCACTGAGCCACACCACAGATATGCTCCCCCAAGGGACCAGATGTCTTGGGGCCAAAGGAAAGGCCTGGGCGATGCAGTGGAGGTAAAAATGGGAAAACGTGCATTCTTGTTATGGTTCAGACACACAGGAAACATTGCAAACTTGCTTTATTTTTTTTTTCCCCAAAACGAATCTGATCTCCCTTTACAAGTCTCTATTCACTGGGCTGAAGGGGGGAAAATGCATTTATTCTGGTTGAAAACCTAGTTCCATCCCTAACCCAGGGCTTCTCAAGCTGCATGTGGTAAAGAACTCTCTTGGTTGTTGTTTTTAATTTCCACCTAGTTGCAGATACTTCCATACAATCCAATAGAAATGACTTACTAAAAATAAACTTTAATTAAGGACACACAAAGCACAAGGCATTTTTTTATGATTGTTTCAATAAACATGAAATCATTCCTACCTCAACAAGAACTTCTGAATGTCTACCCTCAAGATGTTTATACTTATGTCATCCTATGGTGGCAACAGTTTGGGGAGCCGCCCCAGTGCTCAGACCCACTCAAGTGGCACTGATTTAAACAGTCTCCAAAGGCTTAACTTGACCCGTCTGATTCCATTCTCACTCTGTTGCCCCTTCTGAGGTGATATCTGGGCGTTTAGAGGTAGGAGGATGGCTTATGTGCCCTGGAGGTGTTGGGGGAAGCTACCTGGTACAGGTCTATGGGAGGGGCTGGCTGTTTCTCCCTGGCATGGAGTTGGCCAGCTGAAGTTCAAGGCTCATGAACCATCTTGACTAGTAAGGACCAGGTGGCCCCGTCCCACGGTTTGAGATAGGGATTCTGCCATGGCCTCCACCTACCTCTGGACATTTCTCTGATACAGGTAGCATGGTGCCCACCATCCCGAGCCACTTGGCGAACCCTTCACCATCCAGCTGAGTCATCAAGTGGCCTCGGTCTAGTGCTACCAGACTCTCTCTGCCAGTCAAATCTCCTCCATCTTCTTGGTTTCTCTGGAGCCTTCTATGTTGGTGAGGAACTACCCAGCAGAGCGATGTCCTCTAAACAGAGAGCTCACAGACCCCCTCCACCTTCTGTATTTTCTTCAACTTAGTGAACGCATGTCTCTCTCTCTGGGTCTCTGCCAGGAGAGATGATTTGGGACCCACACATCTCACTACTAACTCCTGCTGCCAGCTGCCTGCGTCCCACAATCCTCCAGGGCTCAAAGGAGCTGGCATCATTCCCTCCTTCCTTCTGAACATAAAACTCTATGGCTTAGTCTTCCATACCTGGCTCTTGGTAGGACAGTGGGATAGAAAAGAGTCGAGGACATCCCTTATCTCAAAAACACCTGACTTCCAAGTTTATCATTTGGCCACAAAATCCTATTTTGAAAGGCAGAAGCTAAATGTCATTTTTTCATTTTCTTTGCATTCTTTCCCTGATACTCTTAAATCTCTCCATGCATGAAAGTGCCATTATTATTATCTCAGTCATTATTATCATCTGTGAGAGGTGACATACCGCCTAGCTAATGTATTTCACTGGGTAATTTCTCTGATTAATCCACTCACATCAATTTTTCATGCAGGAAACAGAAACTCTGAAGGAATAGGGCTAGGATGGATAATGTTTGAGGGGGGTGGGAAATCTGGGACAAGGGGGCTTCCCATGGGACCTGCAGTGCCGCACTCTTAACAGACATGGGTCACCAGGAAGACCCAAGGACAGGAATTAGGCTGCAGCAAAGAGGTGGAACGCGAGGGGAAATAAGAAAAGCACAAGGATAACCTTTACCCCCTTCATGATTCTGCTCTGGTTCATCCTTCAGCTAAATACTAAACTTTTCCCCCACGTTCTGGCTCTAAAAACATAACAATACCTCTTCTGGAGTATTCCTGAGGAAAAGGATCCATTTACTGTAAAGCCCCACCAATCTCCCACAGTGGATAGCTTCCAGCCCATGTGTCATCTTGTATTTATGATTTACTCGTCAGCTTTGCTTTAAAAAATAATTTTTAGTAATGCTAAAGAAATACTTTCTCTCCTATCTTTAAAATACTCAAACGGCCCCCTACCCATTCCTTGCTCTTTTTTCATGAGCAAATTACATCTGGCCTCTTTCCCACCTGGGAAGTAGACAGTGATCACGAGGGATGGAGAGGTGGCTTGTGCTTGGCTTGTCTATCTGTCAAGCAGGGCAGTTTTGTGGTGAGCCCACTGGCCTGGGAATTCTAATAACCCTGACTTCATGGGTAATTTGGGGTAAGTTATTCATTCTGTTCTTCATTTAGCTCCTCTGCAAGATGAGACAAATAATAACACAGTGTGATCTTGAAGCCATAACAAGATGATGGGAATGAAAGCGGTCACCTTCATCTAACCATGAGCTTGGGTGCCGCACAAATGGCGGAATGAAAAGTTATCATTCTTTGGGGGAGTCACACTTCGTGACGAGCTCCATGTTTTACTCGCTCGTTTTTTTGTTTTTGTTTTTTTTTTTAAACAAAAGAAGTGAAGAAATAAAGATTGCTGCCTAGGATCCATGGGGTACCTTCTCCACTACTTGTTCGAACAAGAAGGATGCCATGCTGTTTTGAAAAGTTGATCATACAGGACTTTGAAGGGTTGCATCTGGGCCCAGTTGCAGGAACAATGGGAAAAAAATATTGTGGCCAGAGTATCTCCATGCATTATTTGGGTTTTAAATCCTAAATCACTACCTACGATGCATGGTCTGGTTTAGGCTACCCAACTAGATATGTTGGCCTGGCTCCTCGCTCTAGAGCACTCTCTTAATAACCCAACATAAAAAAGCAGGGCCTTTTTCAAAGTTGCAAGTCAATGTGCTGTAAACATGGGTCTGAGGTTGGAATATTGAATTCCATGAATATCAACAATCTGTCTTACCCCATTAATCAGAGGTTTGCAATCTCTACAGTCTTATGAGCCATGGGGCCGTCACTGATAATTCTCTGTCAAAGAGAAATGTAATCATCTAGACATGTACTTGAAGAGGAATTTTTCCCCTTGTTGATTTTATGTAGGAAATAATTATTAGAAAATGTTGGCTGACTTGGTGGCTTAGAGGTTTGTGGGAGGGTAGGCCTTATGTTGGGGATGGCAGAGACATGGGTGAGACAGAGGGCCCTTTGACAGGGCTCTGCAAACACAAAGACGTTCAATAATTTGTTAGGCTGGGTCTCCCTCTGCGTGATCTCCTCTGGGACCCATTCCCAACAGTGAAACTGATAATCCCCAAATCCACTCCCCCAGAGGTTATTACACCATATCTGAATTGTTATCGAGAGAGAGAGAGAGAGAGAGAGAGAGATGTTGGTTCAATTCTGATCCCCCAAACTCTAAGGAACTATACTCCTTCCTTGGTAGGAAAGTATGTTTGATGATGCTTAGGGCCATGTTTTTTGAGTCTGGCCGCCACAGCTCCCCAGCTGGCTTCACCCCATCCCGTGGAGTCCTTGCAAATGCCAAAGATGATGCCGGTTGGGAAAGGACATCAAGGGCCAGGGCCGTGTTTCAGTCCCCTGAGGCCAGCACAATTACCCTTCTGCTGTGTTCATACATAAGTCTTCCATTATGCAACCATGTTGTGCATCAGGAAGGACCCCTGGTTCTCTAAGTTGGGTGTGCTCGCTGTGTACTGGGCTTTAACATGTGTGCAAGAGTAGCAGGCACCAGGGAACCTCCAGCTATATCTAAGCCAAGCAGAGCTAGAAACTAGGGACATAATTTTTTAAAATTTGGATAGAGTAACCTTTGGGGGGAGGAAAACACTAGCACCTCTGATCTGAGACCCTAAGCCTGCAGGGGTGACAGATAAACCCATTCCCGGTATCTAGAACAGATGTGGTTTCACCCCTACACTTCCTTGGCTATCACTGAGGAAAGAGGCTGGGGTTGGTTTGGGTTTAGTCACTTCAGTTAGGTGCCTCCAGAAAAGGATAGATGTGGTTCTAAGGTCACTTCCAGGGTGTTTCACTGAAGACCTTAGGTGATATGTGTCGCTGTGATAGGCAAAGTCATTTCTCACCAAAGTTGCCCATGTCCTGACCCCCACAACCTGTGAATGTGTTATGGGCCATGGCAAGGGCCAGTTAAGGTCGCAGATGGAATTAAGACTGCTGACCAGCTGGCCTTGTAATAAGAAGATTGTCATGGGTTATCTGGGTGGGCCCAATGTCATTACAAGGGCCCTTAAACGTGGGAGACAGAGGCAGTGTCATGTCTGAGGGGTATGATGTGAAAAAAGGCTGGACTGCCATGGCTGACTTTGATGATGGAAACTTCTTGAACACCAGAGCCACTGGTTCTTCAGAACCAATCTTGCAATCTTCTTAGAATCCTATGGTTTCCATCCCCACCCCACCCCACCCCCCATCGCCTTTTCTTCTGCTTCTTTTAATACGTAACCTTGTCTTGCTGGAAAGATCCATAAAGTTTCAGAATTCCTTTCCTGGTGGTGTACTATTCAGCTGGTTCTGGGGGAGGCATCTGCCCATTTCTGTGGTGTAAATGCTTCTACTAGGGCTGACGTCAAGCTACCAATGTCATTGAATGCAGAGATGGGAAGAGATGTCCATGGTCTGGACTGGGCAGCCTCCAGCACCCCTTGAAGCCTGTCTGAAACCCCCCACCCTTCAAGAGGGAAGTGCAGAGCCCCAGACCTTCAGAAAGCACAGCACATTTGCAACAATTTGGCCTTTACCATAAGCAGTGATGTGGAGTCTTTCAAAGCAATTACGTTTTGTTTTACAGATTGTCCTGTAACTAAATTCCCTCATTCCCCTCCTGCAGCTGCTCAGAACCAATGGAAAATCCCAAAGAGCCAAAAGGCAGAGTCACAAGCAGCCGTGAGCTGATTAAAGACACTGGTTGCCGGTGGTCAAGACCAGTTTTGATTCCAGAACGTGCTTTCCATAATTCTTTTTTCCTTTTTATTCTTCAGTTTCCTTTGATTCCATAAGGTTACTTGAAAACCGTCAAAACCTAAAGTCATCAGTATTCAGAAAAGCATTGAGATCTGTGATCACATCAATGTGTCTCATTTTCTATTTTATATCCATCATACCTAAGTGATGTAGTAAGTCATATTTCCATCATTGATGGTACTAGACCTATCAGTAAATTGATATGAAATGATTAAATCATTTTGTTGGAGGAAGTTTAACACACACATATAGGAGATATCCTATGTACTTAATAATATCACTGTTGAAGGGGCACCTGAGTGGCTCAGTCGGTTAAACATCCGACTTCGGCTCAGGTCATGATCTCACAGCTCGTGGGTTCAAGCCCCGCATCAGGCTCTGTGCTGACAGCTCGGAACCTGGAGCCTGCTTCGAATTCTGTGCCTCCCTCTCTCTCTCTTTCCCTCCCCTGCTCACCCTCTGTCTCTCTCTCTCTCTAAAAAATAAATAATAAACATTTAAAAAATTAAAAAAACAAAATAATATCACTATTGAATTGCAATCGGTATACGAGAAAGATATCTCACGGATTTGCCAGAGAGAGGAAGTAAGATAATATTTGTAAAGCACCAGGTGCACAGTAGGTGCTTTAGAAGTGCTTGCTAAACAAATGTAAACAAAAAAATATGATTTTTTTTTAATTGAGAACTTAAGACGACTGTGACTTAGGAGAACTTAGTCAAATATCACCCAGCCCTTTAAAGGCAAATCAGAGCGTAACCAAATAATTTTTGCCCTGTGTTTTTTTATCAAGGCTTTTTTTTTTCGTTTTTGTGCTGGACACTAGCAGTGACTCTGTTGTCCATGGGGGCTCCTGGGACCACATGGTCACCCTATACCGCCCGCGTAAGCTTTCCCCGTTACGGTGTATGAGATGCTGTATACGGTTGCCCTCTCTGCATGATTTAGTCGGCCTGGGCTCCAACCCTTCCAAATGCCACGTGCGAGAGCATCTTCTTGTTCACACAATGACGCAGCACAAGCCCACATGAGGTGGCCCACCTACCCTGGGCTCCTTGTTCCCCTCCAAATTAATTCCAAAGGCCAGGTGAGGGTCTGGCCTCAGCAGGGCCTGCTCCTTGGGTTCAGGATTATAAATCAGGGGACTCACGGTGATGGGCAGAGAGGCCGGAAGACATCTGTCTGCAAGCGGGGAAGGGAGAGGTACTTGCAGCCATGGAGCTGATTACAAACTCTTAAGCTTCCGGGGGCGTGTAGGTTGGGATAAAAGGAGAAGGAGAATATTAAAGACGCTGGAGCTACATTTCCCAGAGAACTTCTTCATCCCATTGTGAATTGATCTGCAGCCCTGGGTTTCATCAGCCACATGATACCCCAGAGTCAGCCGGGAAAGACGGCCCGACATGGAGTACTCACCAGCAATTAGGAGCCTGGTCCGGGAGGCCTGCCTGGCCCCAGGTTGGGGGGGGGGGGTGCCCATTCACACAGACGCGCTCAGAAAAAGCTCTTGCCTAGAAATTGAATCCAGTTTCTTTTTCCTGTGTTTGTTTTGCAATCCACCCTTGGAAGGGAGAGTTGATGTAGGAAAGCAATAATTCTCCAAGGCACACCGCTTCAATTAAGAGATAGAGAAGCCCAGAGGGGCCCCGGAGCCTCAAAAGGAGCCAACCACAGATTAATGGATGTTAAAGAATGTTGCGTTCGAAGCCGGAATTGCTGATTTATGTCTATTCACATATTCTGGAGCATTTCGCTCACAGCATTCCTTAATCATAGCATGATTACATGACTACTTTCATTCGGGGGTGCGGGGGAGGGGTCTGTTTACTTGGTTCAGCTGCAGTAAGCTTTTTACTACAATGCATTTTTGTAAACCGAGATCAGCTTCCCCGCCTCTAGTCCCCTCTGGGTCTCCTTCCCTGGTCCCACATAGCTCCTCCTTGGCTATTCTTAATATGCAAACCATTTTCGTCTCTGAGCCTGAAATTGTCCAGGCTCCACGCATCTCAGTCCCAGGTGTATTTTACCCAGGGTGGTTTGAGGAAGTCAGCTGAGCCGTTTCCCTTCTGGAAGGGACAAGGAAGTCCATGCATTCCCTAGGATGAGCCGAAGCCGTGCGTTTTTGTTTTTGTTTTTGTTTTTGTTTTTGTTTTTGTTTTTGTTTTTGTTTTTCCATTCATTTGTTCCACTCAGAGGACATTTCCTTAGCACCTACTATGTGGCAGCTCAATGCTGGCCAGGGAGATCCGGATAGAAATACGATTTCCCCCCTTTCACGGGAGCTCACAGTTCAGCTGGGGAGACAGCTGAGAAAATCAGAGACCTTGAGGAAAGGCAAGTAGGAAATGCCTCCCGGAAGCATTTCCAGGACTGCAGAACCTGGAGCTGGACACCGAAGGCCAAGTGCAGAGGCAGGGGCGAGGTGAGCAGGCCTGGATGTGTGAGGGGACTGGGCTTCCCAAGGAACTGCAGGAAGCCCAGTCTGGGTGGGGCATGGGGGTGGAGTGCAGCTGGCGAGCCAGACGGAGGGTCCTGAATGCCATGGGTACATGGGATGTGCTGCTCTGACCTCCTGCAAGAAAGGCCTCACTGTGATACAGGTGTGCTGTTTCGAAGGGACACATGCACCCCCATGTTTATAGCGGCACTATCGACAACAGCCAAAGTCTGGAAAGAGCCCAAATGTCCATCGATGGATGAACGGATAAAGAAGATGTGGGATAGATATACAATGGAGTATTACTCAGTAGTCAAAAAGAATAAAATCTTGCCATTTGCAACTACGTGGATGGAACTGGAGGGTATTATGCTAAGCAAAATTAGTCAGAGAAAGACAAATACCATATGACTTCACTCATATGAGGACTTGAAGTGACAAAACAGATGAACATAAGGGAAGGGAAACAAAAATAATATAAAAACAGGGAGGGGGACAAAACAGAAGAGACTCATAAATATGGAGAACAAACTGAGGGTTATAGGAGGGGTTGTGGGAGGGGGGATGGGCTAAATGGGGAAGGGGCACTAAGGAATCTACTCCTGAAATCATTGTTGCACTAGATGCTAACTAATTTGGATGTAAATTAAAAAAAACAAAAAATAAACTTAAAAAAAATTTGGAAAAAAAAAAAGGCCTCACTGTGGTGCAGCCACTGTGGAAAACTGTATGGATTTTCCTTCATAAATTAAAAATAGATATACTATATGATCCAGCAATTCTGCTGCTGGGTATTTATCTGAAGAAAATGAAAACACTAATTCAAAGAGACACCTGCACCCCCATGTTCATCACAGCATTGTTTATTATAGTTGAGATATGGAAGCAACCTAAGAGTCTATCGATAGATGAATGGATAGCGAAAATGTGGGGCGCTGGGGTGGCTCAGTCAGTTGAGCGTCCAACTTTGGCTCAGGTCATGATCTCACGGTTTGTGAGTTCGAGCCCTGCATCGGGCTCTGTGCTGACAGCTCAGAGCCTGGAGCCTGCTTCAGATTCTGTGTCTCCCTCTCTGTCTGCCCCTCCGCTGCTCATGCTCTGTCTGTCTGTCTCTCTCTTTTTCTCTCTCTCTCTCAAAAATAAATAAACATTTAAAACACTAAAAAAAAAAGATGTGGTATATATGTACAATGGAGTATTAGTCACGAAAAAGAATGAAATCTTGTCATTTGCAACAACATGGATAGACCTTGAAGGTATTATGCTAAGTGAAATCAGTCAGACAGAGAAAGAAAAATACTATATATTATTTCACTTACATTTGGAATCTAAAAAACAACAGCAACTAAAGAAAAAAATGAAACAGAAATAGATTCATAGAAAACAAACTTGGCTGCCAGATGGGAGAGGGTGTGGAGTGACGGGTGAAATAGGTAAAGGGGATCAAGAGGTACAAACTTCCAGTTATAAAATAAATAAATCATGGGGATGTAATGTGCAGCATAGGGGAAAATAGCCAATAATATTGTAGCAACTTCAGTACTGATGGTATTGAAGGTACCATCAGTAACTGATGGTTGGCTGATGACAACGCAAAACTTGAAATCCTCGTACAGAAAACAGTGAGCGAAACCCATCTTTCTCGACCCCCTCCCTCTTCTCAGAAACACACCCTTCCGATTATTCCTTTAAAAATTCACCCTGGGGCTGGGTCACTGTGAGGCTACCGGACAAGCCATTTTATGGAATTGACTGCCACTTGAATCCAATAACCAATCAACTTAATCAACCGCTTTGACTTTTTCTTTTGTTTATTTCTGAATTAAGTGATCCTACTGAATTCACTGGTGCTCTGGTGTCTTTTACGCCTGGAGTTATACCAGTATGCTAAAGCCATTTACGCCAGTAAACTACAAATAATACGGCATTTACAATAGAAGAACAGTGAATTATTGTATCTCAAAGGGTCCAGGTAATAAGCCAACTTACTCTAAAAATTGGTAACTGGAGGGAAGGTATTAGGCTCTACAGTCAGGGTTACCAAACAGCTTTGATTTTGAGAGAAAACACTTCATTATGAAAGGATGCTAGCTAGGAATGATCCAGTCAATGATCAAATTAGGAAACCACCACTTTGTAACCTTAAATGAAATAAGTGATTGTCAAGGATCATCAGTGGATGCTGGAAGGTGATGGGGAATCTCATAACCCACGAATGACTTGCTCATCAAAAGAGTAAAAAAAGATGGCTTTGTAATGGATAGAGAGATCCATGGGCGCCCTCGTAAGCAAGCCATCAAGCTTCAAGCCGCTGAGAGTGGGATAACCCGGCACCGCCATGACGCGATAAGAAAGGCACAACATCAGTGGTGAAGGGTTCTGGGCAAAAAATGTGTAGCCTGGAATTCCCCAATCCTTGAGAAGTAAACGCCAGCGAGCAGGAAATAACCAGATAGTGCGTTGCCAGCCAAGACAATGGAGGCAGTGCAGGCTATGGGGGAATATATCCATATTTTTCAGAGATGCTTAGTAACTACATCCCTGTAGTAATGTCTGTAATTTATTTTAGATTCCAACAAAAATCCGCATTGCTGCACCTAGGACAAAATGTTAATAATTGTTACATCTGGACGGTGAGTACACAGGTTGCTCATGATACCATTTGTTCTTGTTTTCTGTGTGCTGGAAAAGTTTCACAACATAAAGTGAAAGAGGGGAGGTGCTGGAAGACAAAACATTTTAAAGAAAAGCTCCTAGAGAAAACACACCTACTTTTTTACCGAGCGTTTTAATGGCGCTGCGTAGAAAGCCACATATTCTCAGGGGGTTTGTGAAAATAAGATTCCTGGCCCAATTTAGAAACAATTCAAGTTGGAAAAAATAAGCCATTCAGAGAATAGCAATGCACAGCATATTCCCTGTAACACCCTTACTGAAGTATATTAACACAAGTAACTCTCAAGTGTGGTTAAACTCTGTAAGGGAGTACAATGAAAGTACTTTTAAACCTCCTCTTACATGCTTTATAACACAGAGCTTATTCAATGTATCGCAAAGGTTTGCCAACCATTGTTTCTCCATTATGTTCTTTGTGCGCGACATGGTCAATTGTGTCCAGTGGTACACAAGATCCCGAGAAAAATGTGTCTTTCAATGTCTAGAAGCAAGCAGTACCCACTCTCCTTTTTTAAGTTTATTTATTTTGAGAGAGAGCACATGTGCCTGAGCAGGGGAGGGGCAGAGAGAGGGAGAGAGAGAGAGAGGGAATCCCGAGCAGGCTCCGCACTATCAATGCAGAGCCCGATGCCAGATTTGAACTCACTGACCTGTGAGATCATGACCTGAGCCAAAAATCAAGAGTTGGACGCTTAACCAACTGAGCCATTCAGGTGCCCCAAGCCGTATCCACTCTTACTCCCTAGCTAAGGCTGTGGAACCAAGGTTCAGAGGAAGCCTCAGGCTTGGGGGGTTTCCAGGGGTGGAAGAAGGAGATGCCTGCAAAGGAGTGAACTTCCAACCCAACCACCAACGGAAGAGATGGAGATTCTTGGAATGGCAGGCCGTTTGGAGCCGGAGAAGACACCGTTACCCGCCCTGATTGATGTACAAGGACGCTGCCAAATTCCATTCTCCGGACTGGAAATTCCAGGATAGCGCTGGTACCTGTGAGTGACACTTTCTTGGACCGTCACCAGGAGTTATAGAGTGCTCTCCCCACCCCTACGAGTCTAAGGTATGAAGGGTAAAGGTCAACACCAAGAAAATTTAAATTATCACGAAAGCATCGCTATGGAGTTAACCGGGAAGGATCTACAGAAGACGGTGTCTGGCGGGGTCGTCTCAGGTCCATTTCTTAAGGGCTCCCTCCTCCTTCAATGAAACCAGATCCAGCCACAGGGCTGCCAAGTTCGGCCTGCGCTGAAGCACAACGGGCTTTGTTTTACAAGCGTCTCTTTATGATTCTGTAATCGGCAGCGTACAGGGGAACCTTTTGCAATTCTGGTGCCGATGCTTTCCGGGCTTGTTATCCCAGGCTTTTATTGCCCTTGGTTGGGTTTGTTTGGTTTGGTTTGAGGTCGCCACGTAATTCCAGCCCTGGCGTCATCCGCATCTGCACAGGGGGCTTGTGTGGGGTGCGCGCAAGTGAAGCGGACGCCCTCCGGAAACAGCAGGGGGCACCCCGAGCGTGCACCTCGCAGCATTCGAATTCGCTGGATGTGGCCCCATCGGACATGCGCCGTGGGTGACCTGCCCTCTGCAGAGGTTGGCCTTGGCGCTGTTTCTCCAGCCGCGGAGCTCTGCACCCCTCCCCAGGGATTGCAGAGGAGACCTTGGTCTTCCAAGAACCTCATTCAGTCAGCAGATACACAAGAAATTTATTGCCACACCTCAACCATTACATAGTAATAAATGGAAGCTGGTATCACTCCTTATCAGCCCAAGAATTTTCAAGTCTGGTTAAATTCCTTTTTCTATACGAATGGTGTTTGCTTTTTTTTTTTTTTTTTAAAGTTTACTTATTTATTTTTGAGGTGGGGGGGCGGGGGGGGGGAGGCAGAGAAAGAGGGAGAGAGAAAATCCCAGGCAGGCTCTGCACACTCAGCCCAGAGCCTGATGCGGGGCTCCAACTCACAAACGGAGAGATCATGACCTGAACCAAAATCAAGAGTCCCACGCTTAACCCACTGAGCCACCCAGGTGCCCCTGGCATTTGCTTTTTCAGCACATGTTTTGGAAGACACTGGTCAACATGGAGGGCTCCAAAGTCAAGAACTTTGACTCAGATCTTGACTTTGCTACTTGTTAACTGTGTGACCTAGCAAGCAACTGAATATAAGCGTCAGTTGCCTGGTCTGTAAAATGGGTCTAACAGTGATCCTAACTTCTTCTTTGAGAGGATTGAATGAGGTGATGTGTTAGCTCAGTTCCTGGCACGTAGTTGGGGCACCCTGAGTGATGGCTGTCATCATTTCCAGTCCTGCTGCTCCCACTCCGTGCCATACTGAGCAAGAGATTTGCCAAATGACACTTGGAGGGTATGTCAAACTGTGTCTACCGTGCATATGCAGGGAATACACGCTCTAGGAATTGGAGGAAAGTTACAGTACTAGATATCAACACTATAGGGACTGCAATTCGAAAATTCTCTGAACGAAGGTGTACATTATAAAGAGTTACAGAGTCTTGGGGTTCATTTAAGTCTGGGGGTTATTTAGAAGCTTAAGCACATGGTTTTGAAATCTTGCAATTGTCATGAAGGATTGTCTCTATGCAAATCATCCCCATCTAATCTAATAGCACCACCGATAAAACCTTTGGAAGCAGAAGCCCATTACTAGATGGTGAAAGTTTCTTAATGGTTAAGTTCCTTAATTTATTTACTGTCTAGGCAGCTATTAATTTTTTCATATCAAGAAAACCCTATGGATGAATAAAAAAAATCACTGGAATTACATGAATGTATCGAGGTCATAAGACACAAAGTTAATATAAAAAAATCAGTCTTATTACTATGTACCTATAATATAAACTTGAAAACTGAAATTAAAAAAATCAGTGCCATTTACAATGGCATCCAAAACTTCAAATACTTAGGAATAAATCTACTGAAAGATGTGTAAGACCTTACATAAAGACTACAAAACATTTCTAGGGGCGCCTGGGTGGCTCAGTCGGCTGAGTGTCTGACTTCAGCTCAGGTCATGATCTCACAGTTTGTGAGTTCGAGCCCGTGCATCGGGCTCTGGGCTGACCGCTCAGAGCCTGGAGCCTGCTTCGGATTCTGTGTCTCCCTCCATCTCTGCCCCTCTCCTGCTTATGCTCTCTTTCTCTCTTTCTCAAAAATAAATAAGCAAAATTTTAAAAAACCTACAAAAAATTTCTGAGATAAGGGAAAGAGACCTAAATAAATGGATATATCATATTTATTGACTGGAAGACTCAAAACTGTGAAGATACCCCTTTTCCCTAAACTTATGTATTGGTTCAACACAATCTCTATAAAAATTTGAGCAGGCTTTTCTTGAAGAAAAAAATGAGGTGATTCCAAAAGGATCTAGAATATCTAAAATTATTTTGAAAAAAAATAATAATTTGGAGGACTTACACTATGTGATTTTTAGGTATATCATAAAGCTACAATATTTAAGACAGCAGGGTGTTGGCATAAAGATATGCATATAGATCAATTGAATAAAATAGGCAGTCAATCAATGGACCGACATACAGACAGACCATTGATTTTCCACAAAGATGCCAAAGTCATGGAGAAAGAAAAGCCTTTGTAATAAATGTTGCTAGAACTGGATATGGCATATTTATACAATGGAATACTATTCACCACTAAAAAAAAATTTAAAAAACAAAAGAATAGACTGTTGATATACCCAACCACATGGGCGATTTTCAAATACAATATGTTAAGCAAAAGAAGCCAAACTCAAAAGAATACATACAGTCTGATTCCATTCATAGGAAGTTCAAATAAAGACAAAATTAATCTATATATATAAACCTATATATAAGTCAGAAGGTGATGAAGGGGAAGAGAGATTGACTGGGGAGAGAATTTCTGGTGTGATAAAAAAATGTTCTGTATCTTGTTTTGAGTGGTAACTACCAAAGTATATACGAACCAAACACCTAATATTTGTACACTTCATTTATGCTAATTATGCCTAAATAACATCTTTAAAAATAGGAAATGAAAAATTCTTAGGAGAGGAAATGTTTAACGAGTGAACTGCCGTCATGTCTCTACTTTTCCCTACATGCTTTTGCAAAGAATAGATGTATTGTGATGGCATTGATCATATTGTGTGACTTCTTAAATTGTAGCCCTATTTGAAATTTTTGGAATTCTTTTCGTGTGAAACTATTTGGAGTAATGAAAACACAATAGAAACTTTATAGTGTTTGTGGTGAAATAGTTTCTAACATAAAGAAACTATCTTTTCCACATAACCCAAATGACAAGACTTTGATTGGATTGTTTTACCAACCAGCTACATTTCTAGAGGACTCAGGGATAAAACCCTATAACTTTACTGACCCAGTTCCCGATGCTATGCTCTCTTCCCCTTGACCCCTCCCTCACTCCCACATCTTTAGTTACTGCTGAGATCGTTT
Source organism: Panthera onca (assembly GCF_046562875.1). NCBI lineage: Eukaryota > Metazoa > Chordata > Mammalia > Carnivora > Felidae > Panthera > Panthera onca. The sequence goes on along the minus strand of NC_138347.1, from coordinate 8,931,957 downwards.
TCGGAAATAAAATCATATTTAGCAAGAAAAGTCAAACTGAAAAGCAGACAGTCCTGTCTCTCCCTGAGAATGAAAATACTAGAACACATCACCATGTTATCTTCTTGCAGAATTCTCTATACCATATTCTTTTTTATAGAATTGAAGTTTCTACTTTTGCAAATGAACTCAGATTACCAATGTTGGTCAATGTTGCTTGGTTTTTGTCTCATTTGCCGTTAGGCAATGTTCAGGGTCCATTCTTGGCTTCCCCTTGGATTTATCAACTTGAATTGATCCTGACGTTTAGTGAGGTCAAACTGTAATAATCAGCCAGGAATAACTGACCGCACGAATGGAGCCCATGCTGCATGCCAGGTACTTACACTACTATTTATCTCCACAACTGCCCTATACGATAGGACTGTCGTTATCCCCATTTTACAGATGAGAAAACTGAGGCTCAGAAAGGTTATGTCCTTTACATCTAGTAAGTGGCAGAGCTAGGGTCTGAATCCAGGTGGTTTGCCCTCAGAGTTCATGTTTTTGGTTACCATGTCTTGCAACTTCACTAATCCTTTAGCAAATTTGGCCACCAACTCTTACCACCAACAGGTGGTCCTGCCCTGCGTGGTATTTGATAATGGAGACAGTCTCGGGAGTGGGTATGTTGCCCACAGGAGGCACAAACGACATGTGTCAGCATAGAGAGACACTCCCAAACGCAATTCTCATGATTTCATAGGTGTTTATGGTCGCGAGCCTTACGATATCGCAGCCTATACTTGTGATGCATACTTGGTTTCACTTACTCCCTAGAGGAAGGAGCCATCTTGCTTTGGGAGCATACAAAACATCACCCGCCCTTCTGGCTAGATGAGCTCTTAGACCCTGACAACAAGCTTCTCCGGAATTCCTCAGTGGAGAACGCAATGACATTTCTTCAGTGGCTCTCCGGGAGACCCCCACACAGTCCATAAATGCAGTGGAGTTTATCTTTCCTTTGGAAACTAATCTTGCCTTCATCTATATGAAGATAAAGTCCGCGGATCCTAAAATTGCTATCGCATTCCCACGTACTTAACGATTGAAAAGCAATCGAACCATCTCTTCCTACCAAAGTAAGGTGAGAATAGGAGTATGTTTTGCTGACATCTTCTAGAGTCTAGATAAATAGATCTGGCTAGATTGCAGGCAATCAGAGTCACTTAATTAAAAAGCTGGTGAATTAATCATGGACCACCCAACCTGCTCTTTAAGAAGCAGAGAAGTCTCTCATCGTTTCCTTCCTTCCATCTTTCTTTCCTTGGTTGACCTCCTTGCCCATCCTCTTCGCAGCTAACTTGCCTGCTCTAATTAGTGTAACCTTCCACGGTCCACATAGACTCCAAATTCAAGATAAAACTGAGCAGAGAAGTAATTTACAAACCAGAAGTTCAACTCACCGTGTTGGTGTGCCGCCCACCCCGTCCGGTGCCGCGTCTGAATGCTCTTCTGGGCTCCCCTTGAACATCTTACTGAGCCTTTTGTTCAGGTGCCCCCCTGGCTCCTGACTTTTGCCCGGCTGGGTCGTGTGTGCTCTTTCCGTATCTACCCCCAGCTTGACCTTTCCACCAATCTGAGCCCTCCCCACCCCCGGTCCTCCCGTTGAACCTTATTTGCTCATCCCCCCCCCCCCCCCGCCCGAGGCTGTTGGACTCTCAGCTGGTGTCCAGCCTGCTGCTGCACGAGATGTCTCTGAGACCCCCCGACTGTCCAGGCGTGTGGCATACCTAGTTTCAGCTATCAACCCTGCCCTTTCGAGTACCTGCCATCCCAACTCTGTCCACTCTAAAAAGGGGCCAGTGTCTCTCTCAGGCCCGGCTTAAAGAGTCACTATTCTCTTAACAAAAGGCCAATCAAATACTAAGATGGTTTCACTGACGTGTCTCTTGGCTCAAATGACCTGTTTTCTTAGGCCTCATTGTTGCTGGTCACGCTGGTGCCTCTTGGTGTTCAAATTCAGAAGAAAGCCCAGACTGAGAGTGGCATTAGGAAACAGGAAGATACCTGAAGGAAAAGCAAGAGTGTGAAGAGGGCAGGCAGCGAGGCCCTGAGGCGAGGGGAGAACACAGGGACGAGCCGGCCGGTGGGTGAAGCCCACCCAGGAAGTGAGGGGAAATCCACGCAGGAAGTGACTTCTTAAGGAGAGGTGAAGTCTGAGGAAAGACAACAAGATCGTCACCAAAATAAAAATAAAACCTGAAGATCAGGATTAAAACTGTTTTGTTGTCTGGGTAACGGGGAGGGAGAAGAAACCTTTCCAAGCACATTCTCTTCCATTTTCCCACATGAACCTCATCCTAATGACCAAAACCAGGCAGGCAATATGGTCTTGGTTGTTCAGCTGAAGTCCGGGGTCTAGAAAGGTTGAGCATTAGCCCCTTGGGAGGCCCCGTGTTATTCTAGAGCTTGACCTAAAACTTGGTGTGCTCATCCTTGTTCATTGTTCATCCCTATCTTGCAAAGTCTGTCCTCCGAGTCAAGTTCAGTCAACAGTGTAACGAGTACCGGTACCTCTAGTGTGTAAGACTTGTCCTGGGCCCCAGGGTGATTCAGCATAGTGGGCCAGGAAGCAAATCCATGTGGGAGGTGAGCCGGCTTGGGCTGGAGTCCCAGCTCTGCTACTCACCAACTGTGTGCCCTTGCGTGAATGCCATATGCCCTCTGAGTTTCTGTTTTGGTCTTTAAAAGGAAGCTGGAAATGCTTGCAGGTTTAAGTAAAAGAATAGATGTAAAGAGGCTAGCACAGTGCCTTGTACTCAGTGATTATAAATGGTGCCATATCCTTCCCGCTTCCTGCATTTATGGCTCTGACGTGTGTTTTCCAATACCGCTAAGCAATTCCCTCTCAACGGACACAGACCCGGTGTCCTACAATTTAACTACATTCTGACAGTATCCACTTGGAGATAACGTCAGATACCACAGGTAAAGGGCTCAATCCCACAAGACTGGTCCCACCCTCTGCAGACACCAGTCACAAATCCACGTCGTTACCTGTGCTTCTGACTGGCTATCAGAGCTTCCCACAACTTCCTTCCTGAGTTTGATTGGTTTACCAGAGCAGCTCACCAAACACGGGAAAACATTTGCTTATGTTTACATAACGGACATGCACATCTCTATGATGGCCGTGGGTAGGTAGAGCTGTCGGCTAGTTTCATAACAAAGTGCCACAGACTGGGTGGTGTAAACAACAGGAATTTATTTTCTCACAATTCTGAAGGCCAAAATTTCAAGATCAAAGAGTCCCCAAGGTCAGTTCCTTCGGTGGCCTCCTGACTTTCTGGCATGGTTCCTTATGCGTGGCCTAACCCTACATTTTCCAGACTGTGTTCAGAGGTACACCCATCCCAAAGATGGCCTGCAGGAAGGGATCCCATGGGCAGAGTTTACGAAACACTGTATACTCTATCCTGCCCATTAAAGGTTCTGATAAGTCCTTCAGTAAAACAGGCCCTGCATAATTCTGCTTAACCTCGCCTTTCCTAAACCATTTCAACACAGAACTTTTTTATTCGGTGCTACAGCACATTTGCAAAGCACTCCTCTTACAAAGATTAATTTTATGTGTCAACTTGGCTGGGCCACAGTGCCCAGATATTTGGTGCAATGTTATCCTGGATATTTCTGTGAGGATACTTCTGGGTGAGATTTACATTTAAATTGGTGGACTTTGAAAGTAAAGCAGATTACTGACTCATGATGTGGGTGGGCCTCACCCAATCAGTCAAAGGCCTGGATAGAAAAAAACACTGACCTCTCCCCAGCACGATGGCCTTCAGACTTCATCAGCAACACCAGCTCCTCCTGGGTCTCCAACCTGCTGGAGACTTTAACTTACCAGCCTCCATAATCGTGTAAGGCAAGTTCTTAAAATTATCTATCTATCTACCTACCTAACTGTCTCTCTCTCTATCTATCTATGCACTAGTCAGGATTCTCCAGAAGAATCGAACCCATAGGGTATATATGGATATATAGAAGGAGATTTATTATAGGAATTGGCTCATGAAATTATGGAGAATGAGAAATCCCAAGATCTGTCATTGGCAAGCTGGAGGTCCAGGAAAGCCAATGGTGTAGTTCCAGTCCCAGCTGGAAAACCTGAGAAGCAGGGTGACTGACGGTATAAATATGATTACGTGTCCAAAGGTCTGAGAACCAGGAGGGCCAATGTCCAAGGGCAGGAGAAAATGCATGTCCCAGCTTCAGCAGAAAGCAAGGTTGCCCTTCCTCTGCTTTTCTGTTCTATCAACAGATGGGATGGCGCCTACCTGCACTGGTGAGGGCCATCTTTACTCAGTCTTTACTCTGGCTACCAACTCAAATGCTGATCTCTGCCCAGAAACACCCAGAATAATGTTTTACCGGCTATCTGAGCATCCCTTAGCCCAGTCAAGTTGACATGAAATTAACTGTCACAATATATAAGTACACATGCTATTGTTTCTGTTTCTCTGCAGAGCCCTGACTAATGTGCCCTTTGCCAGCAGGACACAGGACACAACTGGGGAACATCAGTGCGACGTCTGTGGTCTCAGTTGGACGAATGATCCCATACTTAACGCAGGCGGGCTGTCATGGAACAGAAAGGCTCACAGACCAAGGTAAGATGCTCCAATCCCACGATTTATTAAATTGATTCAAAACACACAGCAAGAAGCAAGGGGAGAGATCTGGGCTTGGCTGACTCGCTTAGGATTGGTGCCTGTGGGACGGCATGCCCACACGCCTGACTCCTGGGCTACGCAGTGTTCACGCGTCCTGTCTGCCTGTTGTGTCCACCTTCCCCGTGGATGGGGGGGAGGGGGACTTCTGGGGCCAACCTAATAAAAAACGTCCCCCAAAAAAGACGCTATGCCAAGATCGTTCTTCTTGCGTATATTTGTTGCTTCGAGTAAATGCCCTTGACTAGAGTTGCAGGCAAAGCAAGCGGTTTTTATTTCACGAAGGTTAGAGCCTGCTTTGTTTTCAATCCGTTCCAGAAGCGGTAAACACGAAAATGCACATCGTCTTTGAGCAGAGTGAAGACGCTTGAGAAGGTGGCGTGTTTTGATCAGAACAATGGGTTGTACGGGGTCAAGGAAGGGCAGGGGTGGCAGAACACGCATCCTGGCATCTGGGTTCCGCCAACGACTCGCGACGGACTGGCGGAATGGATGCAAAGGTGTGAGAGGAAAGAGAAGGAGGCGGTGCAATAAATTTAAAGGGAGAGACAGAGGCATATGTAAGTCATAAAAGTTGGAAAGGAGAAATGAAAGATAAGAAGTGAGAAATGGGAAAGCTGAGAGGTGTTATCTGAATGAATAAATCGAATGAAGGTGAATATTTCACAACAGGATTAGGTAGAAAAATGCAACTTTCCCCCTTTAACCAAAAGAGGCAAGAACTCGCCAAGAAAATCTGTTCTGCTTGAGAATGGCCATTTTTTAGCAATGAGAGTCAGACACTTTGTGGACGGGAACCTGATAAATGTGCCCGTATCTCAGTGGTCAGGAGGGAGGAGGGAAAACAGATACCAAGTAGGCACTGACTCCCCAGAGGAGACAGGAGAAAGTGGAGAAGAGAGTCAGGCCAGCATGGGGGGCTGAGAAGGCGAATGTCCGAGGTCAGATTCGGTCTGCTGATCTCTGCCCCATCTCCACACAAGGACTGGCTCCCACGGGCAGCTCATCAGCCCACCAGTGTGCCTCACTGTTGATCCAACGGGCACTGCTTCGCCCCAGACCAAGAATTTGACCCAGGTTCCACCTACGACAAACCAGCTGTAGGGAAAGGGTCTTAAATCTCCAGGAACGGAGGCTTCTCTTCACAGAACATTCCATCACCTTGAAAATTAAACTTGGTAATGGCTTAGCAAGACCTGCGGCTCAGGTTTCCCGCCCCCAGCCCTCCTTAATGTCAAGAGTGACAGCAGAGCGCCGGGCCGACGACTTGAATGAGTGGTCAGGTCTTCAGCAGCATCTAGAAAGATACAAAGGCATCCTGTAACTATGTCCAGAGATCCCCAAACCTGCTCGGTCCTCATGGGAACACCCCGCACAGTTCCTTCCTAGCCCTCCTGTGCTGTGTGGGAGCTAAAAGAGTCTCAGCTAGGTTTCCCTTCCTGTCAAACCTGTGAAGAAAGTTGGGGGTGGGGGGATGCTGGGCTGGAAGGAGGTCGGGGGTAAGCCCTACCTACCACATGTGAAACTCAGGGAAAGCCGTCTCACAGGTCCTAAATGAACTGTGGGGGCCTGCCTGGTGACTCTTCACAGCAGCCCAGGTACAATCTAGCTGTTTCTGCAGACAAATCGCTCCAGTCAGGGATGTGGTAGCAAGCTTCTCAGAGACATGGGGCCCCAACTAGACATTAAGCCACAGGGCCACCCAACCCCTGCCCCGCCCCGTACAAGTCCAATAACACCTGGGTTTTGCCATTCCTTCACCTTCTCCCACCAAAGAAACTCTACCTCCCCCTGCCTAGAAGGGCCAATATGGTGGCCACAGGCTGGACCTTGCCATTTGGAAGGTTTGAGGTGAGAATCCTTGCTTGTCTCTTCTAGCGTCTGCTGTGTATGGGCAACTCTTGGCATTGCTTGCTGATGACAGCATTCTGGTCTCTGCCTTCATACTCAACGTGGCATTCTCTCTGTGTCTGTGTCCAGATTGTCCTTCTCCGATAAGCACAGGAGTCATACTGGATTTAGGACCCACTCTAATCCCCGATGATCTTATCTTAATTGATTGCAGTCTGCAAAGACCCTATTTCTAAATCAGGCCACAATCTGAGGTTATAAGTGGACATGAATTATGCGGAGATACTGGTCAACCCAGTACGGTAACTTATGGATAAAGAATGCCAGGACTTTTGGCTTCGTAGGTATAGCCAACTTTAACTACAGTATCCCATTTTCCTCCCAAAAGCACTCTGAAATGACCATGGGTCTCCTTTTCCCATTCTATAAACCTGGTCTAATACAGGCAGGGCTTTCAAATAACGGAGTTTTCCAGAGCCACTATAGGCAAGGACATGTGCTGGTGATAACTGTTGGCCAGGCCAGCCCCCTCAGGATGAGGGGGTGTAGTAACACAACTCTGGCTCCCTCTGCCCATCACCCACTCCTCCTTCCCAATTGGAATGTTGGAAAGAAGTCAGACATGATTAGTGAGAGGCCTTGCTCCTTGGTTTACTCTTAGGAGTGAGCTGTACCTCTGGGGGTGGGGGTGGGGGGCCTCCGTTGGGGGGGTCATGCCCAGATCCACCATACCCCTGCCTAAATTTGGTCTTCAGACTTAGGGAACTTATTCGCCCATAGATAGAAGCCATATCTTCCCACCTAGACTTTATCCGTTGTAAAGGTGATCTTTGGGATGTCATTTCTCAGTTGGTTCAGAATGCACATGCTGTGTATCAGGCACCCTAGACAGAGACGTGCAGGGCTCACTCTCAGCATCAACTAAGCTCACAGCACTTCACGCACCATCCATTCACGTCAGCCTCATTCCCCACATGCCAAAAAATATATACATGAGGCTGAAAAGGAGAGTGCCCAACCCAAGGCAAGCTTGAACTTTCCATAAAAGGCCAAGGAGGGAACTGATTTCTCTTCCGGTATTATTTCCCCCACAATAGCTGGTATGCATTCCAAATAAGGCAACAAAGGCGCCTGGCCAAGTTGCCGAAAGGAGTTTTAAGTGAAAATCTTCCAAACACCAAAATCTCAAAGGACAGGAAGTAGCCGGCCACCCCCTTGGCCACGGTTCATCATAACAGAACCTGTTTCTATAGAACAGGCTTCCACGATTATCTATTTGCAGAAATGTACAAACACAGCCAGCCTACTCTGTGCCCGTGGAAAGACCTGGATCAATACAAGTAACAGAAGAATGAAGAAAAGAGAAAAGGAAAGATTTTATCAAGCTTATTTACTTTAAAGGTACCTCAAAGACCTGCACAAACACACCTGCTTCTTCAGTGCAGGGGGGTGGAGGGGGGGAGCAGAGCAAACATGTAGAGAAAGAGACACCGTGGCCACAAAGCCAGTCCCCGCAGGAGGCGCTAGTGTCTCAGCCAGTGAGGCTTTAAATCCAGATCAACCTTCAGATCAAAGGATTCAGAAATGAAGGGACGCCTGGGTGGCTCAGTCCGTTAAGTGTCAGCTCTTGGTTTCGACCCAGGTCACGATCTCACCGTTCGTGAGACGGAGCCCCACGCCGGGCTCTGCGCTGACAGCCTGGAGCCTGCTTGGGATTGGGGAGCCTGAGGCTCCGTTGGTTAAGCATCATCCTTCTTCTTCGGCTCAGGTCATGATCTCACGGTTCGCGAGTTCAAGCCCTGCGTCGGGCTCTCTGCTGTCAGCACGGAGCCCGCTTCAGATCCTCTGTCCCTCTCTCTCTCTCTCCCCTTCCCCTGCTCGTGTTCTCTCTCTCTCTCTCTCTCTCTCTCAAAAATAAATAAATATTTTCAAAAACGAACCTAGGGTCACTGTATGAGTGCAGTTCAGAATTAACCCTACCTCACGCTGGGGACAGTGGTATGTTGGAGAGTGTTTGCTGGGCGTGTTTCACAACTGGACCGCCAGGGGGGAAACAACCCTGAGTTGTGGCATCTGCCCATCTCCGTGGTGTAAATACTCCCGCAGTAGCTGATCTCAAGCTACTTGACCCATATGACTCACTGAAGGGGGCTGGGAAAGATGTGGAGTAGCATGTTGCTGTTTTCTACTGTTTCCACTCCCCCACGGCTGAGCATAGGTAATAGTCAATTGACCCCTGAGCAACCTGGGCTTCCTGGGCACCGACCCCTGTGCAGTCAAAAAGCCGCAGTAACTTTTGACTCCCCCCAAAACCTAACTACTAATAGCCTCTGTTGACCAAAGCCTCACCGATAATGTAAAGAGATGATTAGCATGTATTTTGTGTGTTATATGTATTATATGCTGTGTTCTTACAATAATACCTAACTTTTTCTTAATTTTTTTTTTGTTTTGGGTTTTTTTTTTTTTTGGTATTTCTAGGCTGCGTGATTTGTAACTTTTTTTAGTCAAAAAAAATTTTTTTAATTTTATTAAAAAAATTTTTTTTTTAAATGTTTATCCATCCTTGAGACAGAGAGAGACAGAGCATGAGCAGAGAAGGGGTAAAGAGAGAGGGAGACAAACAATCCGAATCAGGCTTCAGGCTCCGAGCTGTCAGCACAGAACCTGACGTGGGGCTCGAACTCCATGATCGTGAGATCGTGACCTGAGCCGAAGTCGGACGCTCAACCAACTGAGCCACCCAGGTGCCCCTCTAACTTTTTTTTTTTTTTAATAACTTACATCCAAATTAGCATATAGTGCAACAATGATTTCAGGAGTAGATTCCTTAGTGCCCCTTCCCCATTTAGCCCATCCCCCCTCCCACAACCCCTCCTATAACCCTCAGTTTATTCTCCATATTTATGAGTCTCTTCTGTTTTGTCCCCCTCCCTGTTTTTATATGATTTTTGTTTCCCATGCCCTATGTTCATCTGTTTTGTCTCTTAAAGTCCTCATATGAGTGAAGTCATATGATTTTTGTCTTTCTCTGACTAATTTCACTTAGCATAATACCCTCCAATTCCATCCACGGAGTTGCAAATGGCAAGATTTCATTCTTTTTGATTGTCGAGTAATACTCCACTGTATATATACACCATATCTTCTTTATCCATTCATCAGTCATGGACATTTGGGCTCTTGCCATACTTTGGCTATTGTCGATAGTGCTGCTATAAACATGGGGGTGCATGTGCCCCTTCAAAACAGCACACCTGTATCCCTTGGATAAATGCCTATTGGTGCAATTGCTGGGTCGTAGGGATGTTCTATTTTTAGTTTTTTGAGGAGCCTCCATACTGTTTTCCAGAGTGGCTGCACCAGCTTGCATTCCCAGCGCCCCTATAACTTTTTAAAAAATTGTCACAAATCTCCACAAAATTCCAAAATATTTACTGAAAAAAAAATCCGTGTATAAGTAGACCCACACAGTTCAAACCCGTGTTCTCGAGGGCCAGCTGTAAAATGTCCTGAAATAATTAGGAAGTGATGGGTTTGAGGATTTGTTCCTTTGTTTGAAATAGAATTCATTTAATTGTCAGTTGATGTATTTTAATTTTTAATAATGACTGTTCAACAATGAGCTCACTAAATTTCCGAAAATTTAAAAATTGGCTTGAGTTAGAATAAGCCACTCCAGCATATCACTGCCTGGGAAGCGTTTTAAAAATGCCAAAGACCTGTCTCTCTCCTGCCACCACACGATTGCCAGAGGCCCCCAGAGTGGGGACCCCACATGCATATTTTAAAAAGCTCACCAGGGTGGTTCTAATGGATATCCTCGGGTGAGACACTGATGTGGCTCACCTTCCATTTTACAGAAAGGGAAACTGAGGTTCAGAAGCTTATATGTCCTGCCTGTTGGTTACAGTTTGGCCAAGCTGGGGAATGACTATTAATTCCTTCTGTTTCTTCCCCCGCTCTTCTCACCCTGGTAATGGGTGACTTTGCATCTAGTTTTGAAATATCAAGGCCCTGGGCTCCTGGATGGCTCAGTCAGTTACGCGTCCAACTTTCGAGTTCAGCTCAGGTCATGATCTTAGGGTTCATGAATTCAAGTCCCGCGTCGGGCTCTGTGCTGGCAGTGTGGGACCCTGCTTGGGATTCTCTCTCTCTCCTCTCTCTCTCTGCCCCTCCCCTACTCATGCACTCTCTAAACAAACAAAGAAATAAACATTAAAAAAAAAAAAGAAATATCAAGGCTTGTATTAGGATTCATATAGCAAGACTTCATTCCTTGTTAACTATTTTAACAATAACTGAAGTAAAGTTTACCGTTAGGCCATCTATGCAACCGCCAGGGTCTAACAAGGAAAAAAGAGGTAAGCAAGGTTAAAAGGAGACTTCAGTATTCTCAAGAATCTTTTAAAACCAGCTTTGTATCTCTTTTTTTTTTTTACAAACCATCTATATATTAGTGACGAATGGCTCTTATCTCCTCACAAACAGAGCTCTGACTGACCGGCATTGTTTAGAAGTTTCAATTATTAAATACTTAGTTTAAGTTATTCCTTTTACTTTAAAAAAGAAGTTACTCTGGTTAGCAAGATGATGTGTGATTTTTACTTGCTGGGATTTACTCCTATATTTTTTCCCAAATTTTCTTCAGCAGGCATGACATTGTAATGCTGGCGTATACCAGCATTTAAAATGTTTTTAGGGGAGCCTGGGTGTCTCAGTGTCCAACTTTGGCTCAGGTCATGATCTCACAGTTCGTGGGTTTGAGCCCTGCATCGGGCTCTGTGCTGACAGCTCAGAGCCTGGAGCCTGCTTCGGATTCTGTCTCCCTTTCTCTCTGCCCCTTTCCTGCTTGCGCTTTCTCTCTCTCTCTCAAAGATAAAAAAGCATTAAACAAAATTTTTAAATAAATAAAATAAAATCTTTTTAGGGGCGCCTGGGTGGCTCAGTTGGTCAAAAGTCTGACTTCAGCTCAGGTCATGATCTCATGGTTCCTGAGTTCGAGCCCCGCATTGGGCTCTTGGCTGTCAGCATGGAGCCTGCTTAGGATTCTCTCTCTTTCCCTCTCTCTCTGCCTCTCCCCCGCTCGCACTTTGTCTCTCTCTCAAAATAAATAAATACACTTAAAACAATGTTTTTATAATTGAGGAGAAGTTGATATGATTTTAAAAAACCAACAAAATCAATTCTATTTCTACACCCGGGACTTTCCACAAACCGAGTCTGGCTTCTTCCTGAATATTCTAAAGAGAGCCATGGAACCTTCTGCTGCAGTTCCCTCTCCTTCAAACTTTCGTTTTTTGGATTTTTTTTTCCCTTATTCTTCCCCCTGGAAGTTGAGGGTAATGTCCTTTGGATTCCGCACCCACTCTGAGGATGCGGGGCCCCCACGGGACAGGATGTCTTCTCCTGAGTGTCCTGCTCAACTGCTCACGGCCAAGACCTCAGCCTCCAGCCCTCGCGTGAGGAAGCAGTTACCCCGCAGCAGGTCTTGAACAAGTTCTCTGCTGCTGTTAGTTGAGAGAACGTTCCAGGACTAATCGTGAACTCACCCCCCAAAGATATGCCATCTGAGTTTCAGTGGAAGCCGGTACAGTTAAGCCGTGCACAAATACGAACACGCCTAAGCTAAGAATGAGGCCTGCTGATTCCAGCAGCTTCTGTGTCCTCTGCCTGGGTGACCGAGCATCAGCGGGAGCTTCTCCTCTCTGTCCTGAAGACGGGCCACTGGGGACCCCACAGAGTGCCCTCATTCACCCCACGGTTAGGAGAGCATCCTGTCTCCGCAGAGCCAACGGGAAACCCAGGAGACCCTAAGTCCGGAAGGGGATAAACTTTTCACCAGCACCTGGCTTCCTGAACAGTCTTCACGCTTGGGCTCGTCCCACAGCATCTTGAGAGCGTGTCCCGGCCTCGTCCCATCCCTGTAGAGGACGGGGTCGGTAAGGAGGTGATGACAGGGCCGGGAAGCTGCACTGCGGGTCCTGGGCTGGGCTGGAGGCACCTGCCAAGGGGAGGCTTGCACTGCTCCCCTCAGCCCAAGCGCACCCTCGGGGAGGGGGTGGGGGTGGGGGGCGGGCAGGGGGCGGGGCTTCAGTCTCTGATGCAAGAAGACTTGAAAGCAAATTTCCCCCATTCCAGGCAGCTTCTGACTGCCGCAGCCCTGCAGATCTTCACCCCTGTTCCTAAGCCCATTCTCCCTAATCCCATTCTCCCTAATCCCAGTTCTAACCCAGGCTCCTGACACCCGATGCTCCCATGAGGCCACATCCAGTGGCGGGTTTACACCTGCCCAACCCTGGGGGGGTAGAGGCTCCCGCCTAAGGCCCTGGGGAAAGCTGCGTCAGCGTCCCCTCCCCTGCCCCTATCGAATGTGTGTTTGGAGGAGTCCCGGGTCCTTCTGGCACCTCAGTGGCCTCGCTGGCCAGCAGGGGTCACCACGTGCCCCCTGGCTTAGTGTGGGCATTCAAGGAGCCCCTATGCACGAAGGACTCCGCAAATGGCCCGGGTCTCGCCAATGCCGGACACAGTCCCCAAGTCTCCGTTCCTGCGGACCTCTTCCCCGAGTCCCTTTGGTCCTTATGCTGGCACTGCCATCATGTCCCCATGGTCTCTGTATTAGCAGGACGCCTGCCAGATAAAATACAGGGCATCCGGTTAAATTTGCATTTCAAATAGACAACCACTAATTGTTGGTGTCAGTACGTCCCAGGCAATGTTCTCATTTGCTAAGTCTGGCAACCCTCGTCTAGTGAGAGTACATGTTTCTTGGGCTGGGCCCCAAGCTTGCTTCCTTTGCGTCCCCAGCCTGGCACAGGGCCCGGCACAGGAGTGAGGAGCCGGTAGACGGTGGTTCTCCACAGGGGCGGTGCTGCCCCCTAAGGGCTGTTTTGGAGATCGGAGAGGGCGTTTTTTGGAGCCATCGGGGCAGAAGGAGGAGGGGCCTCCTGGCAGCAAAGGGACAGCGGCAGGGACCAGGCAGGCACAGAACAGCAGCCCTCATCAGAAAATTGCACTTTGTCCCACGCACCTTTCCTGGACGTGAAAACCTGCTCCTGAGGGTCTGAGCCTAGAAACTAACTCCATATGCGCGCAAGGGGAATTTTGCACTGTGTTTTCCAGGAATGCAACCACGGGGTAAATCGAGGAAAGACTGCATTTTTGTTTGGCTCGGAACCGCGAGCTCTTCGCTGTGTCAGGAATCATTACATCAGCGTTTTAAGAAGGTCACAGCTCCGGGCAGTCCGGTTCTCCCGGCTGCCCTCGGTGGAAGGACAGGCTTTCTGCCCCTCCCCCCACTTCCCTGCTCTTTGCTTCTACTCTCCGGTCTCCACCCCCCGCCCCCCCACTTCCCTCCTCTCGCTCTGTTCCTGTTTGCCTCCCTCTTCCTCCCCCTTCCCCGGACAGAAACCCTTTGGTGCACCCCGATGGTGTGAAGGACTCGGTTAGTGTAATGACACCAGAATGCTCTTAACATCACCCCCATCACGGGAGGCTCATCAGCTCTTAGGTGTGGCTAGCCCAGAGCCCTTAGCTCTTTGCCTAAGGGGCCTCCTCCCGACCCGGGCAGGGGGTAAAACCCTCAGCTGAATGTGGGCAGGGCCGCTCCCCTCAGAGCGGCGCTGAGCTTCCAGATTGGACAAAGAGGAGCCTCTTTGGGGATGGTCTGCGACTGACCTGGTCCGAGGCATTGGCATCAGGAGCCCCAGGTGGCCGAGGTTAGAGGCCACACATCGGTAGGGTTTCTGCCGGAGACATAGCAGCTCTGAGGGTTCTCTGGCGCCAGGTGTCCCCGAGGCAGCCCTGGTGCCCTTCTTATGCTAACATCCACCTCCGTCCCCCAGATACCCAGGTAAAACTGACAACCACAAGCCAGGGCCGGAGCTTCCTCCAAACAGTCCAGCCGGGGAGTCTGCAGAAGGGACATCACCTGCCATATTTCCCCTTCTCTTTGCTCCTCGGATTATCTCACAGCCCAGAAAATGCCTCGTCTCTTTCCTTTACAGGAATGCCCCTTTTTATTGCCTGCAACAGGGATCAGCAAACATTTTCTGTAAAGAGCCAGGTGGTAAATATTTCGGGCTTTGCAGGCTATTCAGGGGTCTCTACCACAGCTGCTTCATATATGTAAGTGGATGGGTGTGGTTCTGTTCCAATAAAACTTTATTGGTAAAAACATGCCGCGTGGCCAGATTTGGCCCTCAAGTCATTGTTTGCCAACCCCCGGCCTATGAGTTACGGAATCTAAAAGGTCAGAAGCTTTCCTGTTGGAATCCCTGAGCAAAGCAAGGTGGACTCCCTTTCCACTTTTCTAGAAGGGTCTCTTGGGCTCTTCCTAACGTGTGCACCCCAAGGGGGGCAGACAGCGTTTCAACTGCCCCGCAGATCACCGTGGCCTCCGAGTCTTGGCTGCCGACAAGACTGGCTGTTCCTCACTCCCTACCAGTTCTTTAGAGCACCCTGCTGCTAGTTAAAAACCCAGAACCTCCCGAAGGAATGCACCTCCCCCCCAATGTGCCCTTTGTAAACTCTCAGAACTGGTCCTGTTTTGAGAATGTTTTATTGCCACCTCTCGCTGAGAGAATGCCAAGCCTGTAAAAATGAAGAGACGGGAGATTCTGCGCATCTGCTTCATAGGAAAGAACAATCGATTTCTCAGCTCATGAGCTCTTATGCCCTCCTCCATTCTGGTGCTTCTGCAGTGGCCCAGTAGGACCAGTGACAGAAGTGTCTATCGTGGGGAAGGAAACAGGGCAGCTGTGGATCTTGTTATGCAAAGGGTCCGTGGGGCTTTATTAATGGATTTTCTGACGGTTAGACAAAACAGCAGTGTTTCCAAGCCAAAGAAACAGAGTCTCTTCCGAGATGATAGATTACGTTTTCAAGAGCAAGCATTTAGATCTCCCTCCAATTTTTTCAATGAACAAAGGTATGAAGTTAATGCTTTTCCCTCAGAGCAGAGAGTCGTCAGAATAGCATTTTAAAACTCCTTCACGTGGCTGAGAGAGAGACTTTTCTGAGTTGAAGAGTGTATTCAACATTCACCAACCACAGTGGGTTTCCTGAATAGGTGACCTACAGCCTTGAAGGCGAATGTGGGAAGTCTGTAAATGATGCTTTCTGACGGGACTCTGAAAAGATACACAATAGGAGAAGGATCCGGGAAGGGGAGGAGGGAGGCAAGAATGTTCACTCCGGACCTTCCTGTATTCTTTTCATTTTTGACCCACGTGAATGTACTATCAAGACAAATAATTTTTATTTTTTATTTTTTTTAACGTTTATTTATTTTTGAGACAGAGAGAGACAGAGCATGAATGGGGGAGGGTCAGAGAGAGGGAGACACAGAATCTGAAACAGGCTCCAGGCTCTGAGCTGTCAGCACAGAGCCCGACGCGGGGCTTGAACTCACGGACCGCGAGATCATGACCTGAGCCGAAGTCGGCCACTTAACCGACTGAGCCACCCAGGCGCCCCAAGACAAATCATTTTTTAAAACTTCAGTGTTTATTTATTTTTGAGAGAGAGAGAGACAGATTGCAAGTGGGGAGGGGCAGAGAGAGAGGGAGACACAGAATCCAAAGCAGGCTCCAGGCTCTGAGCTGTCAGCACGGAGCCTGTTGCGGGGCTTGAACCCACGAACCGTGAGATCATGACCTGAGCAAGCCAGATGCTTAACTGACTGAGCCACCCAGGCACCCCTCCAACCCAGTTGGTTCCTTGGCCACATACTTGATTTTCCTCCCCTGTCCTGGCCAAGGGGAGACTCCCTCCTATAAATACCCAGCAGCGTTGCTGGGGCTCAGGGGGAAGAGCAGCGCCCCCTGGCAGATGAGGTGGGTCACTGTTCTTGTCAAGGGTAACATGGCATTTTCCAGAACATTCAAGTTTACGGATTCACTTTCTTTGATGAGTGGCCTTAGGTGAGGAACTTGGAGTCTCCAAGCCTCACCGTCCTCGTCCATAAAATGAGGAAAGATCACCAGCCCCGTGGAATTGTGACTCTTCTTAACGTATTAAAGGCCCTTGGTAAAGTGACTCGTTCTCGGTAACAGAGCCAACACCAACAGCCATCCTGGGAGGGAAGACCCCCATGGACGAGGCAGACCAATGTCACCCACCAACGTCTCCTGATTCCTGGGCCCTCCTGCTCGTGTGGCCAACGAGCGGCTCACTCTCTCTACTTCTTCTTACTCCCCAGGCCATCACAGCCTGGGGCGCAAATCTCCTTCTCCCTCTGGCCCCCCATGACCGCACTTCACCTCTAGGGTGCCAGTAGCACCTTGGACTGTTTCTCCTGGGGAACCGCCCCTGTCTATACGTGCAAGCTTGGCTGCTGGGCAGAGTGCCCTCCTGGACCAAGAGCTGGCCACAGGATGGCTCAGAGCTGGCCCCTCACAGTCTCTCTCCAGGAAATCTGAAGTTTGGGTGGTGGGGCTCCGAGATGGAAAATGGTCCCCTTCCCCTACCCTTTCCCTTTCCACCGGCTCCACTCTGTTCCAGGCACTCACAAAAGCTTTTCACCCCCAGATGCAACTCCAGACCCTTTCTCCGAGAAAGCCCCCTTCTTTGTGAGGAAGGCTCCCGCCCTCTGTCCTCATGAAGCCCGCAGGCTGCCTTCTTGGGGTGCTGACTCTGACTCCCCAGGTGGGAGGATGCCCCCACCGCACTGTGAAACACTCGCCACCTTGCATTTCTTCTTGTGAGCATGCACATCTGTCCCCAACCTCACTCCCTGCTCCGGGAGGGCTGGGACTCTGTTTCACTTATGTTCGTACCCCAGCCTCTAGGACATTGGCGTGTGGGCCCCGAAAACCATGTTTTGAATGAGGTAGCCCATTCACTCACAGGAGGGCATTGCAGAGCAAATACCATCAAGACCCCACAGCCTGGCCAGCGTGGCTTCCAGACCCAGGCAGGAAATCTCTGTGTGGTTGTGACAAAGACAGCCGGTCCCAGGGAATAGAGACTGAGCTGTGCAAGGTTGGTGGTTCCAGCTGGTATACACTGGAGAGTGAATAGGGTGAGTGCTGGGGCCCAGAAACCCCCCTGGAAAGGAGCATCTCCTGCGGGGAAGCTGGGCACCCCTCACTCCTACCGACACACGGAGCCAGATGATAAATGAAGCAGGGATCCTGGGCACCCATCCCCTAGACATGCCCTCCAACCCATCCTTCACACGGGTCTTACGGGGCCGGGGGGGGGGGGGGGGCGGGTATAAGGAAACCCAGGGAGCTGTCGGGGGCACCAAGGGCCAGAGAAGCAAGCTAGCACCTCGAAGAGCCCAGGGGCCCAGGGGAGGCAGCTTCCGAACTTGCCCCCAGGACTTGACTCTTGGACGAGGGAGCTGACTTCTCGGCTGCCTCCCAGACCTCAGAGGCCCCACCCTCACCTCCCCAGAGCCAGGAGGGGCCCGGGGGCTGTGTGGGCTCCCAGGCCTGCCCACACCTCCATGCCCAGGGGCCTGCAGAGCCCAGGCCGATCTCCAGATGATTCCGGCAGAAACTCAACCACAGCCAAGTGGTGCTTAGGAAACAGAAGGGCTTTTGACCTAATTATTCCCAATTGGTTGTCTCCATCGATCACATTCTCTTGATAATTGCCCAGCTCCTCACTTCCAGGTGGGGGTGCACTTCTCGCGTGGGATAAATGGGGTGTGACGCTGAGAAACGTGCAGGCCCTTGCTTTCCACACACTGGGCCTTTGTGGAGGAGTGTTTTGTTTACTGCCATTAAAATGAAAGGAACACAACCAGGGAGCGTGTGGGGGCCGTGGAGGGGCAGGGGTGGCTCCTTAGGGAGAGAAGGGGCTGGTGTAAGCTGATCTGGGGCCTGGTCCCCAGCGGGACCGCCGCCATCTGGCCCAGACCCCACTCACTCGGTCACTCACTCGGTGTTTGCAAACCCTGATCTTGTGCAAATCCCTGGTCTAGGTTTCCTCCCTGACTGCACATCAGGACCCCAGCCTCCTTGGCTTGGCACTCAAGGCTCCCCAACGCTGCTCCTGCCCTCCTTGTCTACCTCATCTCCTTCCGGCCCCCCAGACAGACCAACAACTTGCTCTGTCCGGGCTCAGCCACTCTATCCGGGAAGGATACCGTGAATTGCTATGTTGGCCCCTTTGCGGAGGCCTGTGTGTCTCACCTGCCCCAGCCTTCCCCCTACCCTCAGTCTGCTCATGCTCTTGCCAGGTCTGTGCAGCCTGTGGGGCTCACCTCCGCTCTCACCTCTTCTGGGGATCCTTGCCCGGCCCCCTCCAGCTTCGCCAAACCCTCCCCTGCAAACTCCCAGCGCTGGCCCTCTGTCCCTCATGGGTCTGTAGTTCATGGTGGCCCCTCCTCTGTGTATCCTGGCTCCCCAGCTGGCCTGTGAACTCCCGGGGGCAACCCGGTGTGGTCTAGGCCCCAACACTAGAGTGACATCAGTGACACACAGAAGTCAACACACACGCCTGTTGGTCGATAGAATAACGGGGCCACAGGAAAGTTCCGATGGTGTTTAGCCACTGGAATCCCCTCCCTTTAAAGAGCAGAGGCAGGTTTGCCATGTTCTCCCTCCCAGGTCTTCCTCCCTAACTGCAGGGACCCCCCCCCCCCCCGACTTGTGACTCCGATATCGTGGAGACTAACAGAGGCTTCAGGCTTCAGCCAACAGGAGCCTCCCCGGTGTCCAGTTCCCTTGTGTCAACAATCACACAGACGGGAGCTGAAGGTCAGGTACACACTCTATGGGCCAGGACTTACGGTGACGTCTTCATCAAACACAAAGAAGGACTTCCAAAGTGACCTCTCCTTTTTCCCACTTTCCCCCAGAAGTCACCGGAAATGGAGCTGATTGGGCATCCCGGCCATGACCGTCGCTGCTGGGACTGTCGAGGTCTCCCAAATGTCCATTCCCCACCCCTAGGATGAGTTGCTGAGCCTCACGGAACCTCGTAACTTCTGTGTCATAATACCTGTGTTCCCCTAAATCTGTAGTTCTCAACCAGGGGTGATTTAGCAAAGCCCCTGCCTCCACCAGGGGATGTTTGGCAATCTGGAAACACTTTTGATTGTCATGACTGGGGAGAGGGGTGTTGCCGGCACCGAGTGGGTAGAAGCCAGGGTTGCTGATAACATCCTACAGTGCACAGGCTTGACCGCCCCCCCCCCCCTCCCGGCCACCACCCCTGCAACAGAGAACCAGCCAGCCCCGAGCATCCGTAGCACCGAGGGTGACCACACCGCTAGGCTGCTGTGCTCCATTTAGGAAACGTATCACAAAGTGCATCCTCTAGATGATCCGTCTCTTTTGATTCCAACCGTGAGTTGACATCTGCCCTTTAACCTTCCGAGGGAAAGAAGCCACCAGCACCATCCCAGAGAAACCGAGGAATGAAGGACTAGAGGAGGCTTCTAACCGGGAGACGAGGCAAAGGGCGTGTGGCACCCCCAGTAGATGAACGCGAGGGGGAATGCCGGAGGTCCCCGTGTTTCTGGGAGCCCCCCCTCGGGCCCTGAAATTCAGAGCACTCCATCAAGCAGCTCTCCTGAGGGCTCCGGAGGAAAGGGTGATGAGAGACACATAAAGAGAGCACTTTTGTTTCTAAACGGACGGGGAAGGGCAGAGGATTTTTCTCAACGCCTGAAAAATGTGCCCATCAACGGGACAAAATAATGCAGGTGACTCAGTTTTCATGTGCGCTGAATACTCGGTTTTCCCAATGAAATGTGAAGGCTTATTTGTTTAGTGGAAATTCTCAAAGAATGGTTCTGCCTGTTGCAGCAGGTAGGACGTGTAGTTTCATTGTGCCAGAGTTTTTCAACACAGGATTTCTCTGTTTGACAATATTTGAACAGATGGGGTGTGTGGCAGGCGCCTGTGACAGCAAGATGCCTGAGCGGCTTCCAGCCTGAGACCCGGATCCAAATGTCTCCCGTTGTCGGCCGATGTGTTTGTAGAAATTGGAGCACCCCAAGCTCTCGCCTCCTGTATTACTTATACCCAACCGGTCTCGTTTTTGCCAGCGTTTTCCCCCTACGGCTTATTGATTGTATCAGTGAGGATTGCTTTCAGCTGCAAGTAATGGGCAAACCCATCGAAGACGGGCTTACGATGTCAAGATGATCAATGAGGGCACGTGGTAAGAAATGAGAAGTTGAAAGTTCCTGTTGTTCTGGTGTGGCTCAGTGAGGTCACAGAGGACTCTTTCTCTGCTTAGGTATTTCTGACAAGTTAGATTTTCATCCTTAAACTCGTCATCTCTCGGTCATAAGATGATCCAGCTGCAGATATGACAGCATCTCTGAACGGAAAGAAACGGTGATCAATGCCTGCAGTGACCAACCAGCCCCCTTTGTCCAGGACTGAAGGGTGGGAGGCCTCCCTTGGATGCCTCAGGCAGATCCAGACAAGTTGGTCACCCTCTGGCCCCCTGTTATTAGGGAAGGATATCTCCTCCAGGAGCAATTCCCACTTACATCTTTTGGACCAGACCTAGGACACATGCTCAACACTGGGCCAGTGCCTAGAAAGAGGCCAGGGATCTGCTGTCATGATTCCCGCCTTGGGGCTGGAGAGGAAGGCCTCCCCTGGGCTTGCCCAACACTTGAACAGAGTTGGGGGTTTTATTCCCCAGGATGGAACATCTGCCAGAGTGTTCATGAAAAAATGCAATTTTCTAATTAACCAACAGAGCAGAGTCTTAAAGACCATTCATTCATTCATTCATTCATTCAAATATTCATTTATTGAACAAATATGTGTCGAACCCTACTGGCCTGGGTGCTGGGAACAGCCTCTTCTCTCCCGAAGCCTCCAACCAAGTGAAGAGGCGTCTGCACTGGACTCGAAAGGTCAGGTGTGATGAGCAGGTGCAAGAGTCGGAATTCTGGGGCCCGTGTAACAGGGAAGCTAAGCAGCCAGGGAGGAGGAGACCAGGAAGTGGAGACCTCCAGGGTGGACGGAATTTGCTAGGAGATGGGGAGAAGAGAGAGGCAGAAGAGGAAGAATAAAGGGAAGGAGGACCCCACTTCACAGGGATGGGCCATCTCCCTGCTCTGTGTGGGGGGCTGGGAGGTGGAGGTGGGTGGTTTATGCTGGGGGTGCCTGGAGGGCATCGGAGGGAGGCGCGAAGGGCACCAGAGAGGGGCCGGGTTAGGTAACTATGTCCTAGGGCCCTGGTGTGGTCTCCTCCACCCGCAGCCCGAAGGGTTTCATTGCTTCCTCCCACGCAGTAGCCTCCACAGCAAGCCTCCCTCCTCCTCCCTCCTCCTCGGGCCTGAGCTCTGGCCCAGCCCGCACTCCCCGCCCCAGGGGAGAGACGTCCCGGAGCAGATGGCTCCCGCCCTCTCTTCCTCTGGAGAACCTGCATCCGGACACCTTCACCGAGAGCTGCTAGGACTTTCACGCACATACATCCCCTGAGGCTGGGGCACTACTCAGGGACACTGATGCCTCGGGTCCAGAGGCTGCAGTTTTGTAGCAAGGCCTTGGTCTGATTCTGGAAGCTCAGTGCTGCTCACATCCTGCCCAACCCTGACCGTTACAGCCATCGCCAAGTCCTCTGCTCTCCTCTCTCTCCTCTCTTACCTCCTGTGTCCTCGATTGCTTTAAAATTTGAGACGGGACTCTCCTTGAACCCCAACCACCATAAGAAATCCCCTTATATTAAAGTTCTCATTCGTCGAACTACTGAGTCCTTCCGATGGCCGTTGAGTCATTGGGACTATGGGCCACCCGCACAGGGCCTCTGTGGTTGGGAGCAATTCAGGGAACGTTGAAACAGTCCATCTAATTATCGAGGCCTTTCTACATCCTGGGTGTTCTTCCAGGAGCCGGGGATAAAGCAAAAGATCAAAATATCTGTTCTCATGGAGCTTACATTCTGCTGAAGGAGACAGTCTCAAAAGAGAGAACGGTATGTGCTAAGGGAAAAATATAAGGCTGGGAAGTTGAAATTATGTGTGTGGCAGCCAGGAAAGGCTCAGCAAATAACGTAGACTTTACTGTCAACTCGTGTAGTAGCGGGGGGATTTGTCACACGGGTCACGGCGCAAACACACTTTGTGGGCCTGTGAAACCCCCGTGTCTCTCCCTGTCAGGCCCCTTCCCCAGGGCAGTACAGCTGGGCCATCTGCCTGCCCCGGAGGGATGGTCCCACAGGGAGGTCAGCCCTGCAACGTTTCCCTGGAACCCCAAGGAAGACAGTGGTCTCCATTAAAAAAAAAATTTTTTTTTTAACATTTATTCATTTTTTGAGAGACAGGGTGCAAGCAGGGGAGGGGCAGAGAGAGAGGGAGACACAGAATCCGAAGCGGGCTCCAGGCTCCGAGCTGTCGGCACAGAGCCCAACACGGGGCTCGGACTCATGAACCGTGAGATCATGACCTGAGCCGAAGTCAGACGCTTAACCGACTGAGCCACCCAGGCACCCCCCGAAGTTGCACTTATAAGAAGGGCTTTCACACACTCTCTTATATGAACTTCAAAACAATCTTCTAAGAGTACACATCCTCCCACTATGGCTTACTAGATGTCTGACCTTGGCGTATGCATTAACTACTCAGTCCTCAGTGTTTTCATCAGTGAGATGGAGGTTATCATACTTATTTCATAAGGTGGTTGTGAAAGTTAAATAACTTAATACAAATAAAGTTTGCATGGAAACCTCGCAAACAGAGATGAATACAAAGAGCTTTCCTGGCACATAGGACGTACTCAGCAATTGTGAGCTTTTGCTGCTTGTAGTAACTTTATTTGTTTGTTTATCGCTTCAGTAATCATTCCAAACCTTTGCAACATTCGGTGACCACCCCACTAACCATTCTCAGCATCTAATTTTATCTCTTTTTTCATTTTTTAAAAATGTTTTATTTATTTATCTTTAGGAGAGAGAGAGAGAGTGGGGGGGGGGGGGTGTTCGGGAGGGACAGAGAGAGCGAGGGAGGGAGACAGAGAATCCGAAGCAGGCTCCGTGCTGTCAGCGCAAAGCCCGACTTGAGGCTTGAACCCATGAACTGTGTCACATCATGACCTGAGCTAAAATCAGGCACTCACCCGCCTAAGCCGCCCAGGTGCCCCATCTTCTTTGTCAAATGAGAAAAACAGACGTACTTAACTCTCCACGCCGACCCAGCACTGCCCTGCGGCCCAGGGCCAGAGACTGGTCCCGACCCCCAGTTCTTATCTTGGCTTCGGCACATGGAAGCTGTGTGTGGAGCTGAGAGAAAATGACGAGTCCCTTCTCTGCGCCAGCAGGGTCAGTGAGAATGCCTGCCTCCTACAACTGCGAGAATTAGGAATAAAGCCTTCGGACCATTTTGTTGCCCGAAGTCAATGCTCTAAAAATGTAAACTACTGTTATTTTTATTGTGCACCAGCCAGTGATTCCAAGCCTGTTTTTTTTTTAATCCCCATCCCCTCTTTTCCTCACCACCTGCCCCCCCTCCCCTGCTAACCATCAGTCTGTTCTCTAGAGTTAAGACTCTGTTTCTTGGTTTGTCTCTCTCTTTTTGTTTCCTTTGCTCGTTTGTCTTGTTTCTTAAATTTTGCATGAGAGTGAGATCGTATGGTATTTGTCTTTCTCTGACTGGCTCATTTCACTTGGCATTATACTCACTAGCTCCCCCCATGTCATTGTAAATGGCAGGATTTCATTCTTTTTTTATGGCTGAACAATATTCCATTGTATATATATATATATACATATATATATATCTCATATTTTCTTTATATCTATCACATCATATATATATACATATATCACATCATATACACACACATCTTCTTTATATATATATATAT
Source organism: Panthera onca (assembly GCF_046562875.1). Taxonomy (NCBI): domain Eukaryota; kingdom Metazoa; phylum Chordata; class Mammalia; order Carnivora; family Felidae; genus Panthera; species Panthera onca. Next base: position 8,907,632 of record NC_138347.1, on the reverse strand, counting down.
ATACATATATATATATATATATCACATCTTCTCTCTATATATATACCACATCATATATATATATATATATATATATATATCACACCTTCCATATATATACATATACACACACACATATATGTACCACATCTTCTTTGTGTGTATGTGTGTGTGTATGTGTGTATATATATATATATATATATATATATATATATATATATATGTATACCACATCATACACACACACACACACACACACACACACACACACACACACATATATATAATGGAATACTGTCCAGCCATGAAAAAATGAAAAAGAATGAAATCTTGCCATTTGAAATCTTACCACATCTTCCGGTGTGTGTGTGTGTATGTGTGTGTATATATATATATATCTCACATCTTCTTCATCCATCTATCTGTCAATGGACTCTTGGGCTGCTTCCAGAACTTGGAATAATGCTGCAATAAACATAGGGTGCATGTATATTTGTGGCCATTTTAAAACAGGGCTGTACTTGTTTCCACTCCTCCCTTTGTTGGGGTGGGGTAAGGGGAAAGGAAAGGAGCTTCCTCTGCTTGAATCTGGGTGAGCTCTCTGACTGCCTCGACCACCAGGATCCGGAGTGAGTGTGACTTCTGAGGCTGAGTCATAAAAGGTCATGACCTTCTTCCTCGCTCACAGGGAGCACTTGCTCTTGGAGCCCTGAGTTATCTGCAAGGTCGGCCACCCAGAGACACGCCATGTTGGGGTGCTCCAGTCTATAGTCTAGCTATCCCTGCCAAGGTGCCAGACATCATAGCCCCTCCAGACTAGCCCACTGGCTAGGTGAGTGCCACCCAGGACCTCCATCCAAGAACACCATGTACAACAGAAGTTGCCCAGCCAAGCTCTATCTGAACTTGTGACTCACCAAACTGGGCACTGTAATAAAATGATGATTGTTTTAGGCTGCGTAGCGTTGAGGTACTTTGTTACGCAGCGATGGATAACCTGTACACTAAAGTACAATTACTTCCATTGCAGTAGTATCGCTACTATCACCAGTATCAGAATTAAAAGACTGACAGGCGGGCACTAGTGTGCCTTCCCAACCGAGCAGGAACCAAAAGGGTAGTTAAAAGGTTCGAGCACGTGATCTCTGAGCATAACTAATTTTCTGGGTTGGGCGTCCTTCCGACCGTCCGGCCTGACCTCTCTGTTGGGTTTTGCGCAAACCATCTCTGGCTGGTAAACTGCCCTTTGGGAAACCGCGGGAATAGTCCTGTCAAGCGTTTCTTCAGGGCTCAGCCTCCGGGGAGATGACTCATCTTATACGATCTGGCCCAAAGAAAGGCATCACGCTCTGGGTCTAGTAAATGCCACCATGCTGATGGTCACCATTAAAAACACTGCAAACTGAGTCAAGTCTTTTACAAAACAAGGACAGCAGAGGAGATTTGCAAGGACCTCCCTCTGAAAATCAGAAAGAATAGACTCTCACCTGGGAGGAGGACTTGCTTTCTTCACCTCCGGCTCTTATCCCTGTCTTAGTGGGATGTCCCTGAAACGGACACAGGCTGGGCCATCGTGCCAGAAACACTGTGTTACCTTTCATGTGGCTGTTGTTGTTGCTGTCCAACTACGATATGTGACTCCTTTTTAGTACTGTTATTTTTTGTTTGAATGCTTTAAAAATCTTTTAAATCTGTGGATCTGCTGACGTACAGTGCCTTCGCTGCGATGGGTCAAAACCAAGAGAACTGTGGATAAACTTTCTCGTACAAGTAGAAAATTACTTAATTTCGCACGAGAAATGGATGGATGCTGCAAGCAGAAATGGACTGTCCGTGGACGTTCCTCACGCGGTAGCAGAAAAAAAAAATGGTGCCTCGAGTGCTTTAGTGTTTGATGTCATTAGCAGTTTCAAAAAACTCTACAGTGTAGAAAGGTTTGAAAAAAGAAAAACAACACTGCAAACTGCAAGCCAGACCAAATACCAAGCTAACAAGCACTCTCCCCACCACCCCCCCCCCCACACACACACTTTTTGAATTAAGATTATATAAAATCTACACTCTTGGTTTCCCCTGAATATAGGAGCGGAGCCTTGGCAGATCTGATCTCTGTAAGACATCAGCCAAGGAGGAAAGACGCTGACGACCTTCCATTCCTTCTATCCGTCAAAGTGAAGGAAACAAACACAGTGCTTTTAATCAATATTTATGTAACACTCACCCAAAGCTGGACTTGTTGAAGTAAAATATAACCTTTCTCTCTTTAAACACCTTTTACTTGTTATTCAAATAGGAAGTTATTCTTCCAGAATTAGCTATGTCTGTCAACCCAGCATTCCTGAATGCCACATATAAAGCTCTTACCATATCCCACCTTCTCAATAACTTTCTCTTTAGCTTAGCTTTTATTTATTTTTGACAACTCCCTGGGGTTGCCTGACAGGAGAAATCTTTAGGACTGGGGTAATATGGTTTTTACATTCAGGACTACATTATTTTTTTTTTATTAGTGTTTTCAACTCGGAATAAGACAGTGGGACAAACCCACGCCAAATGCAGTCCATTTTTTATTAATGGTTCCACAGACCAACATTTATTTTAAGCCTTAATGTTCCAACTTTCTTGTCTCCTTCATTGGTTTAAGAGGTGCCGGTGTGTTCTCAAATGTGTTTTTGTTGGATCGGCATAGGGTATAGCACTTTGGCAGGAAAGCATGGGTTAAGCAGATGAAAATTCACTGGATTCTATCAGCGCAAAATTCCAGGCGCTACTCCCATTGTTTCCTTACGGGTGCCATAAATTGATCAGGATGAAACGGTCCCTTTGCACCATTGATCTTGGTTTATAATCCCTTATCCATGGATGGGTCTTCTCAATTTAGGCCATGGCTGAAAACACACATATTATTATTTCCTTCTACATTCTGCCCTGTGTCTAACCCAGTTCTCCAGCTCTTTCCTCTATGGATGGCCCTCCCTGTCGTATTCTAACCCTATCATTGGAGTGACGTGAATGAAATTAGGTAGTTTTGTGACTTCCCAACGGAATTCTACCCCTACAGCCCGGCAGGTCAGAGATTTTCCTTACTTGCCTGAGACAACATTGCACAGAGGGCCACAGAATGGGTTTGACCAATCTGACCTCATAAGCCCTGAGGGCTGCCCCACTTGCAACATTCTATTTGGGGGCCCGTCTAGTTTAAGCAGAAGCCAGGGAATTAGAAACTGAGCTCTGGAAAGACAGAGCAAACAGATTGGTGGAAGTCTTAACCCTGCTTTTTCCTTTTCTTTTTTCAAATGTCTGTTTGTTTACTTACTTACTTATTTAGAGCGTGAGGGAGGGAGGGGCAGCGAGGGAGGGAGACAGGATCTGAAGCAGGCTCTGCTTCATCAGCACAGAGCCTGATGCAGGACTTGAACTCATGAACCATGAGATCACGACCTGAGCCGAAAGCAAGAGTCGAACCCTTAACCAACTGAGCTCCCCAGGAGCCTCCCTGTTTTTTCCTTTTTGAAAAATTTGCCAACCACTCTTTGCCTGCCTCATGGACACAACTATTGTTAGGTTCTCTCTTTTTGTTTTTAAATTTTTTTTTAATGTTTATTTTTGAGAAAGAGAGAGGGAGAGAGAGAGAGACAGAGTGCAAGCAGGGGAGGGTCAGAGAGAGACAGAGACACAGAATCCGAAGCAAGCTCCAGGCTCTGAGCTGTCAGCACACAGCCCGACTTGGGGCTCGAACTCATGAACCATGAGACCATGACCTGAGCCGAAATCGGACACTTAGCCAATGGAGCCACTCAGGCGCCTCTCTTGAACATCTATGTGGTCCAGGCTCTAACTAGCAGGCTCACTGTGACATTTTCCAGATCTAACTTTAAAATGTATATTATTTATTGTACCCTGCCTTGATCCAGAAAGGGCTTAAGGCAGCTGACTGAAATATATGATCATGAAAATCTGATTCAACTTCTTATTTGGTTAAAGACATTCTGCTGTAAATGGGGGAAAAAAAGTTTTGAAATCCTCTTTTTCATTACAAGGTGATTACCGTATTTTACAACAAACAGACGTTTCTCGTAAGTGAATACAGTTGAGTATCTGTCCAAAAATTTCCTTTGACCTTGTAACTTACAGCTAATATATAGTGTTTTCGTTCCTTCCTAACCAGGAACTTTGATGTCATCATATAAATTATGCAGAAGAAATGTCTTGTGTGGGCAAAGCTGGACAGTCACAAGATTTGAATCCACTCTGACGGAACGCCCCTGCCTGTGGCATGGAGGGCCTTCTGCTCTGGTCACCCCCAGGACACCTTCCATTTATTATTTCATTTTATTTCCCTCATCATGGAGGCACAGCGCTTTCTAGTTTTTTTTCCCTTCCGTTGGCCACTTGAAATCCCACATTTCTGTGATTTATTAAAATATTCAAATGTCACTCTTTTATTTCTAGTTTATAAATGAGCTTTTGGCTGTCTCTGTAGAGCAGAACTGATTTTTCATATTCCCTGGCCAGGTCAGGCTTTGGTGGGATCCAGTGGCAGTTTGTGGCCATGAGGTCAGCTCCCCTTGACTGATCATTGCCATTTCCTGAAGTGCCTGCCATGTCCCTTCCCATGTCCCCTCCCAAACAGCCCTCATCAATGGGCAGATTCTGGAGGAAGGAGAGGAGAAATGCATCCATCTGTGTGGAGACTCCAGTGTAGACACTTGCTTCCACTGTCTTCCTTGTGTGCGGGTACAAGTTGGGGGAGTTGACCCACCAAGTCATCTGGGTTACATGCTCCCAGTCAGCTGTGACGTGTTGGACAGGATATACTGCTCACCGCTGTGTGTGTGTACAAACTCTGAGGTTGGGGGCTTTTGCTTTTATTTTTATTTATTTTTGTTTGTCTGGAAAGAGACCTCATAGTAAATTATGCAACAAAGTAGAGAAAGAGAATAAAATCACGGGGGAGGGTGGCGAGTACCTTCTTTTAAAGTCACTCTCGGTGACTCAGTTGGTTACACATCCGACTCTAGATTTTGGTTCAGATTATGATCTTGTGGTTTGTGAGTTCGATCCCACATCTGTCAGTGCAGAGCCTGGAGCCTGCTTGGGATTCTGTCTCCCTCTTTCTCTTCCTCTCTCTCTCTCTCTCAAAATAAATTTAAAAACTTTGAAAAGCAAAAGTCACTCCCCATGTTTTGAGCTTTGTGGGGCAGGGCACTGTGCTAAGTGACTTTCACACACAGGATCTCCCTGTGGAGGGGACACCATCACTCCCATTTTCCAGATGAGGAAGCCAAGACTCAGAGAAGACAGGATCCTCTAAGGATGAGCCTGGGATTTGTTTTAATCTTGTGTGGTAAAGGCACACGAACACAGAAGTAGTTGTCGTGAGGGGAGGAGGCACAGAAGGCCAGGCAGGGCCACACGGAGAAGCACAGGGTCTGTCGGGAGGCAGAGGGCAGGAAAGGGGAAAGCATGGCTGACAGCCTTTACTGGGGTTTTCGTGGGAAGGGAAGGCAAGGCCGAATAAACGGTTTAGGATTAGCGAGTTTCAATAATTATGGCAGGCTCTGAGCTATAGAACTGTCCCTTGGAGTCTGGTACCTGGCCGCGTGGTGACATAGGGCAGGGGGAGGATTGGTGTAGCATCTGAGACTCCAACTTAGGATGTGGTTGAGGTGTGGGCTCTCGATTGGTTGGTTTGTGATCAAAGGCACACTTGCAGGGGAGTCGTCTGCTGCCTCTAGGAACTAGCTACCCCCGGAAGGGGCTGTCTCTCCAGGTTCAAGGCCCCAAATGCCAGACCATCGGAATACAGAAAATAAGAAAGCGTAGTCACTACACAGGTTTGTGCAGTTCATCGGGGCAAAGCCAGGGTTCAGACCAGGCCTCCCAGCCCCAGTCCAACATAGGGTTCAACCCTGTGAAATGTTTCTTTCCCCCATTACCCACAGTTGGCTCACGGGAGCACAGGAACTGATTAAGGTGCACATCCTACTCTTGGGAGCTTATTTTTGTTAGCAAAAGACGGACAGAAGGCTCACATACAAGGCTAGGATGACCTTCCCCCTGGAAGTCACCAAAGCTTGGCCGGATGGTATTGTCAATGTCTCAGGGACATTTACATTTGCAAGGAAGCTTGTGATTCATCTTTCCTTTAAAAAACATTTTATTAAAGTATAATTGACATATACCATTGTATTAGTTCCAGATGTGCAACATGATGATTTTCACTATTTGCATATAATGCTAAATGATCACGGCAAGTCTAGCCAACACCCATCACCATACATAATTAACAAAATTCTTTCTTGTGATGAGAACTTTTGAGATTTACTCTTAGCAACTTTCAAATATGCCATACAGGATTATTAGCTCTGGTCACTATGCTGTAAATTACATCCTATGGCTTGTTTATTTTATAACTGCAAATTTGTGTCTTTTGACATTCATTTTTCCCACTCTCCACCCCCACCTCTGGCAACTACCAGTTTGTTCTCTGTATCTATGAGCTTGGTAGGGTGTTTTGTTTTGTTTTGTTCTTTAGATTCCACATATAAGCAAGACCATAAGGTATCTGTCCTTCTCTGCCTGACTTATTTCACTTAGCATAGTACACTCTAGCTCCATCCACGTTGCTGGAAATGGCAACATTTCATTTCTTTTTGATGGCTGAGTAATATTCCATTGTATGCATATACCACACCTTCTTTATCCATTCATCCATCCATGGACACTTAGGTTGCTTCTGTATCTTGGCTATTGTAAATAAGGCTGCAATTAATATGGGGGTGCCGTATCGTTTTGAGTCAGTGTTTTTATTTTCTTTGGATGAATACCCAGAGGTCGAATTGCTGAATCATATGGTAGGTCTGTTTTGGATTTTTTGAGGAACCTCAATGCTGTTTTCCACTATGGCTGCATGATTCATCTTTTCCATAAGTTAACGATTCACTTCTGCTTTCCTTCCTCAGACCCACCTTGCATCTTCGGGCTGGGGAGAATCAAGTGTACTAAGAACAACACATCTATTTAGGCAATGCTTATGTGCACACCTGTGAGATTTCTGAGGCTGTCAGAGCTCGAGGCCCCAAGAGGCAGGGAGAACCATCGGCCTCTGCGTCCTCTGTGCCATCCTCCATGTGCAGACCCAGTGTCCCCCACGACCGGCACTGGGTGTGTGGAAGTTTGTACAGAAAGAAAGAAGTAGGGGAGAGGTGTGTTGGGAGAAACAAATGAGTGTCATAGATCTAGATTAGCCCAGCTCAGTAGGAACTGAATATACACCACAGATGTCATTTTAAAAAGCCACATTAGAAAGATAAAAAGAAACAGGTGAAATTGATTTTGGTAACCTATTCTATATAGCATCAAACACACATTTCATTTCAACACATAATCATCATAAAAATTATTTATGAGACATTTTCGTAACCCTTTTTCCTACGAAGTCCTTGAAATCTGTATGGATTTTACAGCTACAGCATATCTCAGCTTGCACTTAGCCACATTGTAAGTGCTCAGATTTCACATTTCATGTAGCTGGTGCCTACCATCCTGGATGGCACAGACATAGATCAGTAAAACCCAGGCCATTTGTTCTCTTGGCTTCCATGGCAGGAAAGGGAAGGATCATAGTCCATCTGGACATAAAGTACTTACGGAAGACAGTGGGCTGATAGCATCGGAACAGAAATGAGACAGAAGGGCAACATATACTAAAGGGGAACAAAGAGCAGGCAGGAGAGGCACAGAAAAGGAAAAAAGATGTGGAAACACTCCATTCCTTGCGTTTGTCTGCTGTGTAAGCAGGGCGCCAAGCTTTTTGGTTTGTTTGTTTTTTTAAGTAAGCTCCAGGCCCACCATGGGGCTTGAACTCACAACCCTGAGACCAAGAGTCACATGCTCTCTCCACTGAGCCAGCCAGGCACCCCCACAGTGCTGAGCTCTTAAGATACATCATCTCATGGAGTTCTTGGAACCCAATCTTTGTCATCCAAGGACACTGAGGCCCAGCACAGGTCCAGCTCACAGCTAGGAGCTCATGATTATAGGATTCAAACCCACTCTTATGTGACTGCAGTACAGCCCCTAACGTTTCAGTAACATGCCACGGACATCGATTATGTTTGGGTCAAGCTGGGAAGTTTCCTGCTGGAAAGATTTATGCATAAGTTAACATGAATCCGAAAGCAACTTTGCTCTGCATGGTTTTCACCCCAATATCAACTGGAGAAATCAGGCAGGATGACCTCCTCATCGTAACACGAGGCTAGCAAGGCATCACTGACAGGCAACTGCAGGCATCTCTTTGGATAAAAGGCCCCCCTTTTTTTTCAGAATGGAAATATCTCTATTGTTTTGTTTTAAGGACGTGTGCGTTCATTATACAATGTCCAAAAACATAAAAAGAAGAGCCTCAGTAATTCTTCTCCCCACTCTGTAAGAATCACTAGAGATGATGGTGCGTAATTAGAATAAAAAGAATCCAGGTACATTGTGTACCTGCCTTTGTCACGATGCGTCACCTCGCAGATCTATGTTTCCATGGCAACACCCTTCCCAAGCAGTTTATCCTTTTTTTTTTAAGTTTGTAGAGTGTTCCATCAATGAATGGACCCCAACTGAACGATCCCCCTTTGACGGGCATGCAGGTTGTTTTCAGGGTCGTGATATATAAACAACCCTGCAATGAGCATTTCCCAAATATCCACACATCTCCATGTCTCTCAAAGTATTTCATCAGGACATATTTATATGGCAGGTTTTAAAACGCCGGCGTCACCATGCATGTTATGCTGGGCCACACATACTGAGGGTAAAACATCCACATCCCGGTAACGACACACTCTGCATACTTGGCTTTTGTCTGTGACCACCCCCGAGCCTCGTCGTGGTGCCCCCCTAGACGCTACACCTGGGGAGCATGACATGGACTTTCAGGCCACGCTGAAGCTTCTTCCACCTTCTTCTCACCTTCCCTATGCCCATCTTATGAGATGTCAACAGCCCAGTGTCCCATGCTGAGGACCGAACTCCCATCTCTGGTACTGCAAGTCTCCCAGCTGATGGAGGAATGGGGAGTGGCAAAGTCATCCCCGGGTCTGTCACACAGTCACATACAGCCCAAGCTCAGCACTTCTCTGGATCCTGCGGTCCCTGTTCTTATAGCAGAACATAGGCAAGGCTGGAAGATTCCAGAACGCTCACCCTAGGGCACTATTTATTATTCTAGGCTGGACTGAAAAGTCTTCTGGCTCTTATCTTTGGATGGATTCTCTCCTAGGGGGCTTCTCAGGCCTCCAGACCACTAGACTCATGGCTCAGATGCTCATAGGAAATGCCCAAACCCATCAAAATCCTAAAGTGAGTAGGCTTAAGTTCTTGCTGTGTCTCCACCCTAGGCTGTTGATCTTCAGTATCTAGGGAGGCGACAGGGCCACTTGAAGATTTTGTGGGAGGACTATTATGGGTGTCCCCCCCCCCACCCCATGCAAGAGGCTGGTCAGGTTGGAGAGACTGGAGGAGACAACTTGGGGTGAGGTTCACGTGCATTTAAGGATGTTGGAGTATCAGAGCTGGAAGGGACTGGAGTGGGTGTATTAGTCAGTGCTGCTGCAGTAACAAGCAGTTCTGAATTCTCAGGGGCTACAACAGCAAAAACATCTTCCTCACTATGTAATGGGGTCCACTGTGCTACGGTGGCCCTGCTCCAACCATCTTTTCATTCCAGGATACCGGCTCAAGAAGCAGCACCGTCCTGGCTCGGAAGGTAGGGAAAAGGGCAGGAAAGCTGCCGGGAGCTTCCCCACAGCTTCCTAGACAGAGCTTTTCCTCACGCGTGGCTTAAGTCCATGCACGCATGTTCCGTTGGCCAAAGCATACTCCATGGAGAAGCCCAAAGCAATGGAGCAGAGGCGTCTAATACCTTCACAGGGGAGAGGAGAGAGAATAACCGTGAACGCCAACTCTGGCTACCACACGCAGCGCATCCCTAATCTATGATACACCCGGAGAAACTGAGGCCCAGTGAGGGAAAGCTTGACCAAGGCCCACCCACCAGAACCGGGACTAACACCCGACCTCCTGGCAACCGACCCAGTGCTCTTAATCCTACCCCAGAGCTTCCCAAAATGTGTCCCAAGAGATATTGTCGAGGATCTGTGTTATAAGATACCTCAGAGCCTCTGACGATGCCACTGAGATTTATGGCTTTGCACATCGGGAAAGTGGTCTACGGCCTTTCCCAACCTCTTTGACCACAAAACCCACAGATCCAGCTGAGGAGCAGCCTGTGGTGCTGGCCCTCCTGGGAACACACTTTGGGAAATGCAGCGGCACCACACCAGCGAACCACATAGACCCTGACTCACCAGCGGGAACGTGGAACTTGAAGTTTTATGTTGCTATAAGGAATGTTTTAAAATAACGTTACCTTCATATAAATTCTTCCCAGCTTAGAAATAGACACAGCTCTCATTTTTAGCAAGTTCACGTTATTTTGGGAGGCCATCATCACTTTTGATTATTTTTTCCATTTCCATTTCTTTTTCAGTTGCAGCTGAAAATGCTATAAATGCAATGAAACATATTCATAAAGTCTTTGGTGGATGAATCATGGGGATCTGGAAAGTGTGCTTGCCTCTCTGCTGTGAGCCTTCTCTTCTTTTTTTCTTTGACAAAGACAACAAATGTTACATATCATGTCTCAACCATAAAAGTGTGTTTTAACACAACAAAAACCTGTGCTCTGGTGTGATCACGGCAACACAGCACGTCATCCTCAAGACGTCTCAAAGGGTCACACGTGGCCTCTGCTTGGGACCATGGAACTATCGGAAAAAGGCTACGAAGATTAGATCATTTCAGATCATTAGGGTATTTTTTTCCACGACCATTCTTTCGATCTGTAACATATGTGAAATTAAAATACACTTTATGCAGTTTTTTCCCCCCAAACCCTTCAAAAAGTAAAATTTGATTCAAATGGCTCAAAAATGAAACTGTGAACATACTCCAGTCACCCTTTACCAGAATTTTCTGACACGCTGGAATAGATCATAAGCAGGCAAGGAGGGATAGTGCCTTCTCCAGGGCTCTCAGGCAGGCAGCCCCACAGATCACGAGCTCCTGGGTTGGAACAGCTCACCTAGAGCCTGGGTCCTCTCGGGAATGTCCCTCCAGGTCACTGCACAGACCCTGGGGAAAGACTCCTTCCTTGGGTTACCTCGAATGGTACAAAACTGTCCTTTATACTTTCCTACAATTCCCATCTTTGGGAAAGGGAAAAATTAGCCTAATCCCTCTGTTCCGTGACCATCCCTTCAAATATTTCAAGACCGTCCCCCTTCTCCCAATCTTTCTCTCAAACACTCACCGTTCCCGGGCTGCTCCTGGCTCAGTGTTTCTGAGCTCCTTCAGCTGCTGGAGACGGATATCGGCCTAAAGGAGCCCCATGCGTCCATGATGCCAAGACCAGCAGCTGCAGCCCCGGGGGGTGGGGACAAGTGGAGGGCAGGTGGTGTCAGGGTCACATGTGGCTGGCTGGAGGGTCTTGTCTCCTTCACTGCATCATGTGGCATCACAACTGTGTCCCCACATTATCATGATGTGACCTTTTTTAAAAAATCTTTTTAACATTTATTTATTTTTGAGAGAGAGAGAGAGAGAGAGAGAGCACACGTGAGTGGGGGAGGGGCAGAGAGAGAGACACAGAGGATCCCAAGCAGGCCCAGGGCTGTGAGTGTAGAGCCCGATGCAAGGCTCGATCTCACAAACTGTGAGATCATGACCTGAGTCGAAATCAAGAGTCGGATGCTTATCCGAATGAGCCACCCAGGTGCTCCCATGATGTGGCCTCTCTACCCAGGGCCACACACTGAGAATTTGGGCCTATTTGTTGCTGCAGTTACCCTGATTAATAGGCCACTGGAGTGTATGAGCGTGTGTGTGTGTGTGTGTGTGTGTTATATGTTATATGTTATGTATTATGTATATATACACATATCATTTAAGTCATATTCATAGATTTGCATAATCCTATTACCACTCTAGGATGAAGTGGTTTGTCATTTTTATTAGTTGTCTATACGAAATCCAAGACTTCAGGTTGTTTTCCGGATAGCCTTGAAAAGGTACTTAAAATTTAAAACGTTTAGATATGGCGGCAAAAGAAAAGCTTAGCCAGACTCCTGTTTTACCAGATCACAGACCCCTGCAGATAACACAGGGGGGTCTTTGCTCCACGGTGTCGCCTTCATGTCCCATCCAATGCTGCTTCTGTGACAGGTTGAGCGAAAGAATGCAAAGAGGTTGGAGAAGAGAGTCGATCAGTCCTCCCTGGGCTCCGCCTGGGTCTGTCCTGGGGAACCTGGAGGGTTTTCATTCCGTGAGCCCGGAGGCCTGCCTTTCCCACATCCACACCTGAGCGAGCTGGAGGCCTCTGCTCACCGCTGGGGTCCATCCTGGTCTCGTAGGGAAACAGTGAGCCATTGTTTGGGGGAAGGAGGAAAGAACATTTTAATGAGTGCGCACACACCCTCAGCCTCCTGTGCCCACGGTTTCATCCTCGAAGACACATCCAGAGAGCGATATGCAGTCGTGCTGGGGGCCCCGCGGAGCCCGCACACCTCGGGCCACAGTTCCCCTCCCCCTTGCCAGCGCCCCCACCGCTGGAGGCACCGCCCGCAGATTCCCCCCGTGCACCATCCTCCTAAATCGGGCTCCGCTGGGCAGGACAGCACGGTGTGTGGAAGGCAGTGAGCATAAGCCACTTGCTTTTCCTTACTGCTGGAGGGGAAGCAGCCGCCGTCAGCCAGCCCCTTAACTGACTTGCTGGAAATCACAAAATGCTGAAATACCGTACGGACCATCGTCACGGGTGCGGCTTTGTCAGGAGAACCCTGAACCGCCCCCCACCCACTCGAAGGTGATGCCCAGGGTGCCACGAACACGCCTCCCACCCAGCACATCCACTCCTTTTTGGTAACAGCAAAGGGGGCGAAAAGCAAACAGTGTGTGCGTGCGGCGTGTATTTTTCTAACAGGGCAGTAAGAAAATACTTGCTACCTGAGATATTTCTGCAAGTCAGTGAAGCAAGCAGTTCCACATGTGGGTTGCATTATCCTCAGAGTTGAGCCTGGCTTTCTAACACACACTAAACAGGCGTCTGCAGGGGGGTGGGTTTTTAATAAAAGCTGCAACTTTCGCTAATGCTTAGAGGCAGTAAAGATACAACATCCCAAGTGCGTCAGGATAGGCTAATTGCCGTGCGCCAACATCCCGAAAGGAGGGTTGTCCCAAAAGATGATCACCCTGCCATCATCCGCCTGGACCACCCTGGGGTGAAGCTTCAGAGGTAGCAACACCCACGTATGTGGGGAGGTTCCGAAGCTTCTTTCCTGAGGAATGCTTCCTGCAACTCAGGACGCCCCCACCATCTCCCGGGCCATGCCACGGTCTTGGGTCCCAAATGGATTTATGTCCCGTCCCTCCATAGCGCTCATGTATGAGGAAAGCGCCTATCTGGACCCCATTAGTTTGGCCCAGGAAGAGATGTTTCAATGTGTTCGTGTTTATGGTTATGCCCTTAGATTTAATTGAGGTCATTACAAGAAGCAGCTGGATGAAGATTGCTTCTGCGTTTGGGCTGAAATGCTTGTCAAGGGCAGGGTTCATTTTGTCACCCGGTGAGCCCAGGGGAAGGCCCAAGAAAGATTTTTTTTAAGGATATAATGCCGTGTGCACGGGTGGGAGGGAACCCTTTCAAGATGGCTGGCTCCCCTCTTCCTAATAATGAATGTTATGCAAGCCAGTGGCTGCTAGGAAGTTTAGAGCCAAACTCACGGAGGAGTCACAGTAATGACTTGGGCTCTGCTCGCTGTATCTGTTTCCTCCTCCTTTGCACAGTCTTGGTTTTTCTGTCACATTAACGTTGCCATATATATGGTTTGCTTCCAAGCCTTCTGGGAAAGAGAGGGAATATAAATAACCTACTGCTAGATATTGCTACCTCCATAAACAAGGTTTTTTTGGAGCATGACAGTTTATCACTATCTCTTTGCAGGGCTCACAGTGTTTTCTTGCTTTGAGTTCTTGAAACTTTGAAATATACCGGTATTTTTTCTCTATTGAACTCCTTTGCGTGGTATAGAAAATATAGACAGTAATTTATTTTCTTTTTTTATTGCAGCGTAATTGACCTATAATGTTATGTTAGTTTCAGGTGAACCACATGGCGATCTGACAATTCTATGCATTCAGCTATGCTCACCGTAATAGGTGTATTTCCCATCCGACACTACACAGAATTATTACAATACTATTGGCTGCATTCCCCATGCTGTATTTTCATCCCTGTGACTTATTTATTTTAGAACTGAAAGTTTATACCTTTTAATCCCCTTCGCCTATTTTACCTACACCCCCAACCCCTCGCCTCTGACAACCACCAACTTATTCTTTGTGTTTATGATGCTGTTTCTGTTTTTGTTTGTTTGCTCATTTGTTTTGTTTTTTAGATTCCAATGTAAGTGAAATCATATGGTATTTGTCTTTCTCTGACTTCTTTCCCTTACTGAAATATCCTATAGGTCCATCCACGTTGTCACAAATGGAAGATCTCATTCTTTTTTATGACTAATATGCCACGATTAATATACCACACCTTCTTTACCCATTTATCTATTGATGGAAACTTAGGTGACTTCTGTATCTTGGCTATTAAGTAAATAATGCTGCAATAAATATAGACATGCATATATATTTGTGAATGTTTTTGTTTTCTTTGGTGAATACCCACTAGTGGAATTATTGGGTTGTATATTTCTTTTTTTAACTTTTTCAGGAATCTCCATACTATTTTCCACAGTGGCTACACCAATTTACATTCATACCAACAGTGCTCAAGAGATCCCTTTTCTCAACATCCTTGCCAACACTCATTACTTCTTATCTTTTTTATATTAACTATTCTGATAGGCATATGGTGATATCTCATTGTGATTTCAACTTGCATTTCCCTGATGACTAGTGATGCTGAGCATCTTTTCATATGCCCGTTGTTTTCATAATTTCTCTTTCTGCTACTTTGCCATTAGTGTGTAGAAATGCAACAAATTTCTGTACATTAATTTTGTATCCTGCACCTTTACTGAATTCTCTTATTACTTCCAATAGTTTTTTGAAGGAGTCTTTAGGGTTTTCTGTATATAGTATCATATCATCTGCAAATAGTGAGTTTTACTTCTTCCTTACCAATTTGAATGCCTTTTATTTCTTTTTATTGTCTGATTGCTGTGGCTGGGACTTCCAGTATTATATTGAATAAAACTGGTGAGAGTGCATATCTTTGTCTTGTTCCTGATCTTAGAGGAAAGGTGTCAGCCTTTTCCCACTAAGTATGATGGGGGTTGTCATGTATGGCTCCTATTATGTTGAGGTATGTTCCCCCTAAATCCATTTTGTTGAGTTTTTATCATGAATGGATAATTTTGTCAAATGCTTTTTCTGCATCTATTGAGATGATCACATGGTTTTTATCCTTTGTTTTGTTAATGTGGTGTATCATGTTGATTGACCCGTGATGTTGAACTATCCTGTATCCCCAGAATAAATCCCACTTGACTGTGGTGAATGATCTTTTTAATGTATTGTTGAATGTGGTTTGCTAATATTTTGTTAAGGAGTTTTGAATCTATGTTTATCAGGAATATTGGCCTGTAGAATTTTTTTGTTTTGTTTAGTTTTTTTGTAGTGTATTTGTCTGGTTTCGGTTTCAGGGTAATGCTGGCCTCGTAAGGTGAATTTGGAAGCTGTCCTTCCTCTTCTATTTTTTGGAATAGTTTGAAGATAACAGGTATTAACTCTTCTTGAAATGTTTGGTAGAATTCACCTGTGAATCCATCTGGTCCTGGACTTCTGTTTATTGGGACTTTTTAAATTACTGATTCATTTCCTTACTAGTCATCAGTCTGTTCAGATTTCCATTTCTTTTTGACTCAGTTTTGGAAGACTGTATGTTTCTAGAAATTTATCCATTTCTTTTAGGTTGTCCAGTTTGTTGATGTCCATAAACAAGCTTTGGTCTGGGTGCCTGGGAGAGTCACTTGTATCTTCAAGTCTGGAAATACCCCCATGGCACCAAGTGGTGGTGCCCACTAACAAAAGTCCCTAAGAAATTTGCAAACCCTATAAATATGGGGAAGAGAAATCCCCGTCAGATCTGATTTTATGACTGGAGGCCAAACGCCAACAGGTGCTTGTGAGAATAGCAATTTTCTACCCGATCCTGGGAAATGATAGGACAGATGCAGTACTTCCTATGAGAAGTATTTAATATAAGAGCACACCTTCACCCCACCCCTTCCTAGGATATTCATGTTTTTTAAATTGTTTTCATGTTTTTTATTTTTGAGAGAGAAAGAGAGACAGAGCATGAGCAGAGAAGGGGCAGAGAGAGAGAAGGAGACACAGAATCCGAAGCAGCCTCCAGGCTCTGAGCTGTCAGCACAGGGCCCGATGCGGGGCTCAAACCCACAAACCGTGAGATCATGACCTGAGCCGAAGTCGGATGCTCAACCGACTGAGCCACCCAGGCGCCCCGAGAATATTCATTTTTTAAAATGTCCTTTTTAGAAACTCTACATTGTCGCTGATAAAAAGAAAAACTGTTCCTAGAAGTAGCACCCTACAGCACTAGCCTGTCATAAAGGTGACTAAAATATTGTAGGGGTGCCTGAGTGGCTCAGTCAGTTGAATGTCCACATCCGACTCTCCATCTCAGCTCAGGTCTTGATCTCAGGGTCACAAGTTCAGACTCCGCGTCGGGCTCCACACTGGGCATGGAGCCTACGCAAAAAACATTTTTTTAATTAAAAAAATATTGTAGTTTCTGCTATTTTCCATGACCCCACCTAATAACTAACCTATTATCAATCACAAACAGGAGCTGGGGAGGAGCTTAAAACTATTCCACTCTGACTGCAGGTTTTTCCAGTGAAAGACATGAAAAGATGAGAGGACCCATTCCACATGATGGATGATCCTTGGTGTTCTGCTAGCCAAGGATTCTCATCCGGGCTCTACCCTTAGTAGCTCTGTAATCATGGAAACGTCACTTTGCTTCCTGGCCTCCGTTTTTCTACCTTTGAAATCAGGGACGTGTCTTGATCTTAATGTATCCTCTTATTCTGAGCCTACCGCATCTGGGTGGAACCAGTCATTCCTAGAATTGCCAGCTCACAACCTTCCTAAGGGGAGTGTTAAAAAATGTCCAGCAGGGGGCGCCTGATTCACCGCAAACAGTGGCCTGGGGTCAGCACAACCTGTGGGCAGGGAGGGTTACGGACTCCAATTTTTCCCTCCAGTCCTAGAAGGATTCCAGACTTCCAAGAAGATTGGGTCTTCCTGGGGGTTAGGCTGGAGTCGCTCCATCTTTTCTAATAGCCTGTTTTGCAATTTATCCCCACCTCTGAGCAGCTGGTCTGGACAACTCTACTTCTGACATTTCTAGCATTTGGTAGTTTGGGGCCATCTGCCTATGGGGGAACATCTTTTCAGTTCATTCATTTGTGCTTCCAGCAGTAGCTGAGAAACCGGGAGCTAGTTGAAATTGAAAAAAAAAAGTCTCCATCTCTTGTCCTCAATCCCTGGACAATGGGAACTGAGCTAGCGGCCAGCACGACCACTGTGATTTAGCGGGGGCTGGTCAAGGAGGGTCCCTGATGGTGGGAAGAGGGGGAGGGGACATAAAGGTGGAGGGTATGCTGTGCTGTTCTCCCCGGATGTTCTGAATGCGTCTCCTCTAAAGGAAGCTTCAGTCAACGATGGATGAAATAAGCTGTTTCAACCGCTGCCATTGTTGGAGTCTCATGCCAAACGAGAGTTCTCTGGGTACAATTACACCCAGACACCAGATTCTTCTGTGCCTCCACTAAGGCTTCTTGAATTCTTCGGGGTGCTATATCTAAGGCTTTTGAAGAAACTCCCAAGCTCTGTAGAACCTGTTTGTTACGGGTCATGTGTCCCTCAGAAACATATGTTGAAATTTTAACCATTGGCACCTGTGAATGTGACCTTGTTTGGAAACAGGATTGTTGCAGATGTAACTAGTTAAGAAGAGATCACTGGGGTGGGCCCTTAATCCGACATGATTAGTGTCCTTATAGAAGAGGGGATTAGGACACAGACACAGACACACAGAGAGAAGGCGGTATGATGACAGGCGGAGATGGGGGTGATGCTCTACGAGCCTAGGAACGCCAGGCAGGGCCAGCAACACCGGATGCCAAGAGAGGCAAGGAAGCCTTTCTCCCCTGCAGCTGTCAGCTGCTGACACCTTGATTTTGGACTTCCGGCCTCCAGGTCTGTGAGAGTCCATTTCTGTTGCATTAAGCCCCCAGTTTGTGGTACTTTGCGCAGCACTGGGGGGAACTGGGACAACAGTCTACGTGTTCTGCTCCAAGGTTGATCACTGTCCCTTTCTAAAATACTCCCCAAACTTGGCTGCTGCTGCTTTGTCCCAGTTTTCCTTCCTTCACTGACCAAATATTTAAGAAGCACCTACTATGTGCCAAGCACAGTGCTCAGCCCAGGGCGACGGTTGCAGTGACAGAAATGGCCCCTGCCCCAGGGAGCTTAAAATCTTCCAATTTGTCTCTGCTCCTTCCTTCCTCTTCTTACCGACTAAATAGGGGGATTCCAGGTTCTGCCACGGCCCCTTCTGTCCCCCTGCTCTCTGAAGCCTTGTCATAGGAACAGACCCCAAATCTACAACCCTCCCCATTCTTGGGTTTCTGAGCTTCCAGACCTGCTGCTCCACGATCCCTCCTGAGGCCTCCTGCCACCAAATGCCTTCCTCTGTCCCAGCATCCTTATCCCATCATACAAGGGCTATTCTCCTGGCAGAGTGACCCCCGCACGGTCACCTTGACTGCTCCCTCTGACTTGGCCACGCCCAGACTCAGCCTCCTCCCCTCCTGGCTTTGCCCCTGGACCCTGAGGGTTCCTGGCTGTTCCCCGGCCTGTCCTGCATCATTCTATCTGTATGTGCCACCCTGGTGCCAGTCAGTCATCATCTCACTGCCACATGCACACCTCACATTGAAAACCCCTGAGGGCACTGGACCACTCCAGGATAAGTCTGCCTCCGTAGCAAGGCAGCCATGACCCTCATAAATGGCAGCCCGCTCCCGCCAACCCGGGCCACCAGCCATACTGAAACACACCCCAGCCCTGTCCTCCTCACTGCCTCCCTTCCCAACGCCCTCAAACTTCCTTAAGCCAACCCTTCCAGCCATTGGCCCAGCGTCCGTCTTGCCTCCCTGGGAAACATGTTCTCGCCTTCTCTGGGATGCTTACAGGCTCCCGAAGCAGGCTTTCACCTGCTTCCTGTGCAGCAGGCTGCCTCCTGCCTCCCTATTCCTGGAACCTGGACATTGTAGGAGTCACCCTGGGGCAACATGGCACGCATCACCCCGTCCTAACCGCCATTACGGGAGTGAACCCAATGACCAACCTCAAGACGGGCCAGAGTTAGACTGAGAACATGGAAACCAGGTAGGAGATTCCAGCTCTTGGGGCAGATTTCAACCTCCTTCAAGTTAAACATAAATCTCTAAGAAATAGAGGGAACTAAGGTGACAGGCTCAGGGCAATGACGAGCGGTTTGTCCCCTGAACATGCACGCTCCTCCCCTCGTGATCTCCGCAGTCAAAGACCACCAAGGCCCCTGCTATGGGTTGAAGTCCCTCCCCCAACCTCCAGGACCTCAGAATGTGACCTTATTTGGGAACAGAGTCATTGTAGATGCGGTTAGTTCAGACGAAGTCATACTGGAGCAGGGAGGGCCCCTCGTGCAAACCGATTGGTGTCCTTATAAAAATGTGAAACCTGGACACAGACACATGTGGAAGGAAGACCAGGTGAGGACACGGGGAGAAGATGGCATCTGCAAGCCCAGGACAGAGGTCTTGGAAGAAACCAACCGTGCAGACACCTTGATCACAGACCTCCAGCCTCTGGGACCACAAGACATTACACTTCTGTTGTTGACGCCTCCCAGTTGATGGTGCTGTGTTACGGCAGCCCCAGCAAAGAAGCACAGTGGCGGGAGGGCCCTCTCCACCAGCTCCTGCTCCTGGGAGTCAGGGGAGAGGCTGGGAGGTGGGAGGGGAAGGGAGAGCGAGCACAGGTTGGATCGAGGGATTAAGAGGACCATTTGGAAGGAGCAAAGGATTCCTGAAAGGAGACAGGAGGTCAGGCTGGGAAGGAGGTGTGGGGGCACCCACCAGTGCACTCCATCATCTCCCATCCTCTGCCCTGCAGGACTGCATTCGCCCCACTACCGTCAGTGAGAGACAAGCTTACTTCCTACAGGGCGTTGCGCAGCTCCTTCGGTGGCTAATTACTCCGCTTTTCATGGGAGGGTTTGGGGAAGCAGGTTTGGAAAGCCCTGTCCCTCTCCTCCTTCTCTCCACCCCTTTTACTTCTTGGGTATTTCTCCATTCAGCCAATGCTTTGGGAGGGCCTCCCACCCACAGACACAGTGCTGGCAGCCGGCAGCTGGCCCACGTGTCCCACCCTGACGTGGAAAGGACATCAAAGTGCCTTCTGAACCTCAGCGTGGCATCTGCACGTCGGGCTGGTCAATGAGGGAGCATCCTCGGGACCCTACGGTCAACCCTGGAGTAGCAGTTGGCTTTGAGAACACAGACCTTCTTCGGTGCACAGCATTCTATACAAATATACTAATTTTGTGCTGCTCTTCAAAGGCAAAGCAGAGGGGCGCCTGGCTGGCTCAGTTGGGTAAGTGTCAGCTTCAGGTCAGGTCATGATCTTGCAGTTCTTGGGTTCAAGCTCTGCGTCAGGCTCTATGCTGACAGCTCAGAGCCTGGAGCTGGCTTCAGATTCTGTGTCTCCCTCTCTCTGCCCCTCCCTCCTTCCCTCTCTCTCTGTCTCTCAAAAATAAATAAACATTTAAAAAAAAATCAGAGGCAAAGAGGAGACCCCTCCTCTTAGGAAACTCCAACCTACTGAGCCAAGGAGCCTGAATCATTTTCCCCACAGGGTGGGCTAGTGGTCCTTCCCAGGAGAGCTCTGGGGCCATGGCAGCCATTGGGTTCTCGCTGTGGGTCTTGAGACAGACACAGAATGGGCTGGGCCAGGGCAGGCCAGGAGGGCTGAGCCCTGCATCCCAGGCAGGGCAGGTGATGAGGGGCACACAGGCTCCAAGGCTGGAGGGAGGGCCAGCCCGCAAACAGAACACATTGTGCACAGGGCCAGGGGGGACAGGAGTCCAGGCCGGCGTCCAGAGGCCTGGCCCACCGCCGTGCAGCACTGAGGGGTCCTGGCATGGGACCTGAGAGGAGAAGAGACCCCAGATCCAACAGGGCTGGCAGCTGGGCTGGGAGAAGGCCACAACAGGCTGCAGCCAACAGGCCACAGTTCCCGAAGAAAACATCAGACCTTGAGAGAGTGGAGGTGATGCTAGGCAAGGCCAAGTCTCCCTTCTCCGAGGGCGGCTTAGAAGCTCACCCGCATAAGGAGTGGCTGCCCTGACTGAGAGCACGACCTCAAGCCAGCATCCTGGCCTGGTGGCAAGGAACAGTTGTGTCTCTGGGAAAAGAGAGAGACAGAGAGAAAGGCCCAAGTTCTCACAAATGGACTGGCAGGAGCGAGAAGCCAAGCTCCTGAACGTAGGGCAAGCCTGAGGTCAGCACCCAACTGGGGAGGAGGAGTGGGGAGTGAAGGGGAAGAGGAGGGGCACAGAGTGGGTCTAACAAGCTGTGGAGGATGGAGGCCAGTCCATGAGCTATGCTCTTGGGATCCAAATTGTTCCAACAGGTTTTCAAATTGTCCCCAAAGCTATTGAAATGCCCCAGATACTCCAGTGTCTTTTTTTTTTTTTTTTGTAATTTTTTAATGTTTATTTATTTCTGAGAGAGACAGAGGCAGAGTGTGAGTGGGGGAGGGACAGAGAGAGAGGGAGACACAGAATCCGAAGCAGGCTCCAGGCTCCGAGCCGTCAGCACAGAGCCCGACGTGGGGCCTGAACCCACAAACCACGAGATCATGACCAGAGCCAAAGTCGGACGCTTAACTAACTGAGCCCCCCAGGCGTCCCCTGACATTCCAGTGTCTTAACATCGTCACTCAGTTGACCTTTTCCGCCAGACAGCAATCTTTTGAGAGCCCCAAGCTTCTGAAAACACACTCTTAATGCCTACGGACTCAGGCTGGACCCAGTCGGCAGTCAGCCCCCAGCTGACACAGGGCGGCCCCTCAGGAGGATAAGGCAGCCCAGATAAGGAAGGAGGAGTCTTATCTGGTCTCCATCGCAGTTCTTGGGAAAGATGGAAAGCACTGGTGGTTGAGCAGCTGACATTCAAACCGGACCTGCATTGCTGTTTGAGTTGCAAAAACCCATTAACAAGAAGGCTAATGTTTAGCTTTCTGCTGCCATCGATAAGAGCGGGGAGCCTTTCACCCTTTACTGACCTGGAGTAAAAATAGCTTCTTTGTCTCCATCTTTAGACAGACAAATATGGGGGAGCCTAGGCGGCTCAGTCGGTTGAGTGTCCACTTGGGCTCAGGTCATGATCTTGCGGTTCGTGAGTTCGAGCCCTGCATCGGGCTCTGTGCTGACAGCCCAGAGCCTGGAGCCTGCTTGGGGTTCTGTGTCTCCCTCTCTCTCTGCCCCTCCCCTGCTCATGCTCTCTCTCTGTCTCAAAAAATAAAAACACATTTAAAAAAATCTTTAGACAGATTTGGGGTTGTAACCTGTAGTGAGTCTGAGCAAACTACCAATAGTTCATCTTTCCCAGTAAGTCTAAAACGGCAACAACAAAGGCAGCCGGTCCTCACACTGAAAGGGAGAAGGTCAGGCATTGGCAGGAATCGTCTGTGTTTTCGCAGTGTGTCCCGTCCCCTCCACCTGCTCTCTGCCCACTCTTCATCGAGGCCATGTGCCCGCGGGGGTGACTCCTGCATGATGAATTCCAGAGCCTCATAGCCCCATGGCCTCAGCGCCCATATACCCAAGTGGATGAGTGACTAGTTCTTATGAAGTCTGAGCACCAGAAACTTCTAAGAAGAATGGGCCCTTCTGTTTCTGGAACTGATGGAATCGGGCAGCCCGGCTGACAGCAGTCACACCTTCCCTGGGACACAGGGGCTGTCCTCTGTGATGGCAAACACGCCAGGGATCTCACACACCAGACGCTCCCCTCCTCCATCGGATCCCTCAAGCCAGGGAGCCGGGTTCGCTTCAGTCACCCGGGCAAATGCAGGCTGAGTGCTGCTGGAGGCTGAGACACAAGCCACGAGAGTGTTCTGGTGGGAATTATCTGAACGACAGCCGTGTTGCGACTCTGGGTTGTTTTAATTTTTCTTTTTCCCCAAGAAGGGCAGAAGCTAAGGGGAAAGGAAGAAGATCCAGGGACCCGGCATCGTGGTCCCAGAAGATAACGTCAGCCTCGGGAGAAATGCATCATAATCTCAGGCTGTTCTTTGGGGTGGGGGGCGGGCCTGGAACCAAAGCCTGTGTAGACAAACGCTCTGGAGTAGTGAGAACATGCTTTCCTGCCCCACCCACTCTGCCTGGAGGCCCGCACCTCGCCAGGCTTCCCCGCTGCAGCCAGGAGCAGTGAGACCAGGCCTTCCACGCTCTGCTTCCTCGGGGCACCCCGTGCAAATAGGAGGCTCCCTTGTACTGCCGTGTGCCTCAGCTGAAACACAATGCAGATTCATGAGGTTGTAAACATCAGGTTTTGTCCCAGAGGTGGCAGGGAACGGCTCACTTCCTGACTCTCTTCGTGGGCCCCAAGCCCCGGTAGAAAGTTCCAGGTGGGAGCGGGCCAGGCTGCTGGGCACCCATGGCCGCAGGTCTCAGCCCGGGCGCGTGGATGGCCTTGAGCACCGTGTGACCCGGCCACGCAGAAAAGGCATCTGTGGAACTCAGACCGTGAAGGGAAGTGGGCGTGGGAAGGAAGGTTAGGGAAGCAGGTCCTTCCCGGTGGTAACTTATGAGGCCGTTCCGGGGAGGGTTGACGATGGTAACCGTGAGGCTCCCAGTGACAAGGGTGCAGGCCCAGGTACAAATATCCCACCCTGAGAACGTGGCCCCCACGGGCCCTCGGCACATCTACTCCCACCCCAGGCTTCCTCACCCCCACGCCTTACACCCAGCCTGCCCCCCCCCGCCGGCCCAGCCTGGCTTGGCGAGAACAGAGGAACCCACATTGGACGTATCAATACCCACCGCTACCTCCTGGGCAGGAGGCCTGGGGCGAGTCACTGAATCTCTCTCAGCTTCACCTTCTCCTCTGGCACCATAAGGAACACCAGAGCCACATTCATTATCATAAAAATCAAGTGCATGGGGCGCCTGGGTGGCTCAGTTGGTTAAGTGCCTGACTTCGGCGCAGGTCATGAACTTGTGGTTCATGAGTTCGAGCCCCGCGTCGGGCTCTGTGCTGACGGCTCGGAGCCTGGAGCCTGCTCCGGATTCTGCGTCTCCCTCTCTGCTCCTCCCCTGCTTGCACTCTGTCTCTCTCCGTCTCTCAAAAATAAATAAACGTTAAAAAAACAAAAACCCAGACCCGAACAAGGCTGGCATGTCCTGCATGTCACGGGTTAGGACCGTCTATTTTTCCCAGTCTTAGCATGGTTTTGCAAGTTGTGGGCTTCTGTTTCCTTTCTGTCTCCTCTCACAGCCCGGCTGCCAGGAAGCTCACGTTTCACTTTATCACACAGAATTTTCACAATGTTACATGAAAATTACAGCGCCTTTTCTGGAGGTATCAACTCGAGAGCAAAATCTCACAACTTTATAGCTGTGAAAGACGAGTGATTTAGCTTATCTATAACCCTCAACACCTCCACCTTCTCCCAACTTTTCTGAGTTTTATCTCACTGGTAGTTCTTCTGATTAGATTTGTAACTCTAAACCGGCAGTTTTCAACCCCGGGGCCCGGAGATTGTTTCTGGCTGTTACAACTTGGAGGTGCTGTTGACATCTAGTGAGTAGAGGCAACACCACCAAACACCCCCTGGTGCCCAGGACAGCCCCCACAACAGAGAATGATCCAGCCTGCATCCCAACAGGGCCAAGGTTGAGAAACCCTGTTTTCAGCAATACATTAAAATCTCCTGATCCATCAGCTTAGACAATACTGGACTTTGCATCATTAGGATAAAGGAGCGTAGTCTCTCCACTGCCTTCGATCACTTCCCTCTCTTTCGGCCAAGTCAAGCTTTGATCATCTGCGTTCTATTTAGATCAGTAGCTGAGAGTTTGGTCTAAATATTGGTTCTCAAATCCCAAACTCACTGCAGAGCGTTTACAACGCCATGATTATGTAAATATCGATCTCTGAGCCGTGTGATGTGACCCAACCACGGAGAAGGAAATGTGACCCTCTGCCACCCACCTGGGGAGACGGAGCCAGGTGTCAGGGTCCGCCACGTTCTCTCTTCTTGCCCCTCATCAATAGCTCCAATCATGCCCCCACTCCAGTTTGCTCCACATTTGAATCCTGACATCCTTGTGCAGTTCTTGATTTTGATGGACTTCTGTCTTTTTAAATGTTGAAGGGATAGCCCTTCACCCCATCATAAGATCATCCAGCTTTCCCACTCACACACTTGTTAAGAGAATCGAGTTTCACCGTAAAGTCATACTTCCAGAGTCTGTTCTTCTTGTTCTAGGTTGGGATGCTTGCTTCCCCGATCCAGGATGAGTAACTCTCATCCCGACATGTCTTTCCCATTTTCTCCTGGGTTAGGGTCACTTGTACCTGCAGACTTGTCTTCCCTTCCTTGGATTCGTTCCAGCTCTGAGAGTGCATCACGGTGGGTAAGTGCCAGACTGGAGCCAACTCCCAGGGCCTCCACATAGAAGCTGCCTATGCCTGCTTCTTTGTGTGTAGATGATAAACACGGTAACCGAACTCGGGGTGGTTGTAAGGGTGAAATTATGCATGTAAAGTATTTAAAACAGTGCCTGGGATTTAGTTAGCCCTCAGTAAGTGCTAGCAATTACCATCATTATTTTACTGGAGCGTATCCTTAAGTAACTTCTCCAGACAGATTACATGGAAGGTAAAACTTCCTGAGTCTTTTTATGGATGATGTGTCTTTATTTTGTCTTCTCATTTGATCGACAGGTTAAAATGTTTGAAACCACTTTCCTTCAGAACTTTGAAGGCGTTGTCCCACTGTTTTCTGACACCAAGTGCTGCTGCTGAGAAACCCCGTGCAAATCGGATTCAAAACATATGTACAAATATGTTCTTTGTACATATCTACTCTTTGCGAGTTTTTAGGGTCTTCTCTTTACGTTAGTGTTTGGAAATTTCACAAGGATGTGTCTACATGTGAGATGACCCATTCAACGTACCCAACGTTTGAGCGCTTTCTAGCTGAGCCCATGTTTCTCTTCAGCTCAGATTTTTTTTTTTTAATCTCTGGTAATTTCATCCTACTGTTTCTTTATGAATATTTTCTCCTTTAACTTTTCTTTTTCTGTATTTCTGGAATGGCCCTCTGATAAAACACTGGACTTACTGAGTAGATCTCCCTGTCACTTACATTTTCTTCCTTATTTTCCACCTTTGTATTCTGGAGGACCGCCTTTACTCTTTCTCCCAAGCCTTTTATTAGAGGTTTCACTTCAATAATAATATTTTTAATATTTAAAAACCTCTTCCCTATCCTTAATTGCTCCTTTTTCAGAGCAACCACTCTCATTTTATAGCTATAATATCTTCTAAAAATTTTCCAAGGTTCTTATTAGAAGTTTGGGTAAGAATTTTCTTTTGAGTTCGTATCTGGTGCCCCGTTTGCGTGTCCTTTGGCTTCAATTATTCTGGTAACCATCGCGGCCCTCCATTCAGGGCCATGTTTCCTCTTGATGTGTGGTGCTCCTTGGCTGCCATTCAGATTTATTCACCGAACTACAGGACTGATTCATACAGGTGGCTCTTTCCTGTTATTGTGAAGGTCTGACTTGCTGCCTGGGTGAAGCATTTGTTCTTTATCACATCATGTCTATCACCTCTGGCTCCCCCCTCACCCCCGCGTAGACCCTCAGTCCTCCCCTCCACCGGATTCTTTCCCATCCAACAACTCCAAGAAGCACACACCTACAGTGTGAACCCACCTAGACTATTTCTGTAAGGGCTTCTGCAGCACTGGAGCAAATCCCTAAGGATGCCAGGGTTAGCACATTTTTCAGGTGCCTAGTAGATACTCGTCTGTCCAAAGTACGAGCATTTTGTCGACAGGGTGTTAGAAGCCCTGAAATTAATGCCCCCAAGCAATCCATACAGTCTGCTGGCGTCCGTACGTATAATCTATCCAGATGTGCTACAACTGAACTGACCAGACTTCAGAGTCCGTTTGATATGGTGGCTCTTGGTGAACCATTACGGTGCTCTCAGATTGCTATGGGGTCGCCCACCGCCATCAAAGTGGACCTGGGTGTTGAGATTTAAGGCACCAGCGTGGAATTTAACAACTCTCCACAGTCTGAGACTCACGCTCACCGCAAAAGTGCTATTTTTGTTTCATTTTGCCTTTTGTATATAAGAGGATCTCAACAAACTGAGGGCTGGACGTAGGACTGTTTCTGGGAATAGCTACGTCCGGTAGCCGACATAGTCCAGCGATTAACATGAAAGACGGTTGGATGTGTTTCCCACTCTGATGGAGCTACAGTGGGGACTGAGTACAGGTTGTTTACTATCAACTAACCAATTTACCATCAGCTTCTGCATGAAAGCTGAACTGTGAGAAACAAGAGAAGGGAGGCTGCCCAAGGGCGGGTTTCCAGTGAAAGAGTTAAAAAAAAAATTGGTTTCCACGGCAACTGGTAAGACAAGAGTATTTTGAACTCTGTGCCCCTGAGGTATTCAAAGCTGATCTCCACAGCCTTCCGGGTTGACCAGTTATCCAGCTGAACTAGTAAACACCAGGGATCGAAATGAGAGTAAGAGCTCTATCTTTGCCTTCCTTAGTTCTTCGTTTTGATTAAAAATACAAATACCTGGGGCGCCTGGGCGGCTCAGTCAGTTAAGCGTCCGACTTCGGCTCAGGTCATGATCTCACGGTCTGTGAGTTCGAGCCCCGCGTCGGGCTCTGTGCTGACAGCTCAGAGCCTGGAGCCTGCTTTGAATTCTGTGTCTCCCTCTCTCTCTGCCCCTCCCCTGTTCGTGCTCTGTCTCTCTCTGTCTCAAAAATAAATAAACGTTAAAAAAAAAATTAAAAAAATAAAAATAAAAATACAAATACCTGGAGGCGCCTGGGCGGCTCAGTCGGTTAAGCGTCCAGCTTCGGCTCAGGTCATGATCTCACAGCTTGTAGGTTCAGGCCCCGCGTCGGGCTCTGTGCTGATGGCTCAGAGCCTGGGCCCTGCTTGGGATTCTGTGTCTCCCTCTCTTTCTCTGCCCCTCCCTTGCTCACTCTCTGTGTCTCTGTCTCTCTCTCAAAAATAAACATTAAAAAAATTTTTTAATACAAATACCTGTATTCTATCCCCAAAGTCTCTCTTTTGAAAAATACTTATTTTTGGCAAAGCACAACAGGGAAGGGCGGCGGGGGGGGGGGGGGGGGGGGCACGGCACGGACAGAGGATCTGAAGCAGGCTCTGTGCTGACAGGCTGACAGCAGCGAGCCTGATGTGAGGTTCGAACTCACGAACCGTGAGATCATGACCTGAGCCGAAGTCAGACACTCAGCCGACTGAGCCACCCAGGTCTCCCTCCCAGTTTTTAAAAATAGGTTCAATTTAATTATTCTCAGGTACATACACCTGGCTCTCACTTTTCCTAGAAACTGGAAGTTGAAGAATCCTGTTGCTCTTAATGAGTGCCTGTATTCATTTCCTAGAGCTGCCGTAACCAAGTACAACAAACTGGGGGGCTTAAAAACGGATTCTCTCACATTTCTGGAAACCGGAAGTCCAAACTTCAGGTGTCGGTGGGATTGGCTCCTTTTGGAGACTCAGAGTCTGCTCCGTGCCTCTCTCCTAATTTCTGGCAGATGCTGGCAACCCTTGGGGTGCCTCGGCTTCAGCTGGATAATTCCAGTCTACCTCTGTCATGACATGACCGTCTTCCCTCCATGTGTCTGTGCCTCGCATGATGGTCTCTGTGTCCAGTCTCCTCTTCTTCTAGCTTAATCTTAATTACATCTGAAAAGACGCTATTTCCAAATAAGGTCACATTCATGGGTACCAAGGGTTAGGACTTGAACATAGCTTTTTGGGGGACACAACCCACAACAACTGCCTACCAAGTCCCACAAACATTGGTGTGGTTATACTGCTGGAAGCGGGGATCTAGAGTGATTTGACAAAAAAAAATCCTAGATCCCAAGTTCTCAACCCATGGCGACTCATACTGTTTCTAATGATGACATCAAAATGTTCCTAAAGGCTGGGGCGCCTGGGTGGCTCAGTCGGTTGAACATCTGACTCTTGATTTCGGCTCAAGTCATGATCTCATGGTTCTTGGGTTTGAGCCCCATGTCGGGCTCTGTGTTAACAGTGTGGAGTCTGCTTGGGATTCTCTCTCTCTCCCTCTCTCTCTCTCTCTGCCCCTCCTTCTCTCTCTCTCTCAAAATAAATAAATAAACTTTAAAAAAATTCGTAAATGCTACTTATGTTGTAATATGTCAAATGCCTCTAACCTTGAGACCCAGAAAGCCCCAGAAATCTGAACTCTCAGTCCTGGTCCCCAAAGCAGGCCATCTTCTCAGTCACTAGGGTGAGTGTAGACCTGTCTTGGTGGTCTCCTTGCCACAGGAACAGCACGTGCAGCCTTCCTCTGCTTACCTGCAAAGCCACTCATGGCATATGGTGCTGTTCAGAGCATCTAACAAAAGGCAGGATGTGGCTTTGTGACATAGCTTGAAATGATCAAGAAAAAATATATTTACCAAAAAAGAGCTGAAATAGGATGTCAGATGCTGAGTGTCACTATACAGGAGGTCAGTGTTTAACGGACAGCAGCCCATCGGCGTTACAGGACTATCTTGAACAATATTTCCAAGTATACGGGCGACGCAGGAAAAAGTAACACACAGATTGGTTTATAGGGAAACAGAAATGAGGGAGAAAGAAAACCAACTCCGGAGGGGAGAAAAAAAAAAAAGGGAAAAGGCTAAAAGAAAACATAAATGTGCAGTGTACCTCTTAAGTCCCACAAATCTACGGGGATTTGTAACTCAGGAAAACCCTAAAGTGAAACACAAATCAAAAAGTGACCAAGAGCCATAATCCACATTCCTAAATAGTTGTCTTTTCCGGCAATGAAAAAAGAATAAGACTGTAAATATATAATATCTCTCTCCATCACTGCAGCTTCTTTCATTTCTTTCTTAAAATATTACAAAGCAAACAAATCCTGCATTCTAATCCATTATAAAGCAGTTCCATATCTAATCAACTTGAAGCCAAAGCCATATGGGCTGTGCAAACACACACAAAAAAAAAAAAAAAAAAAAAAAAAAAGTAACTCTAAGATAAGCGAAACAGGAAATTGGAGGTCGGTGATGATGAAACTGATATCCGAATGGTAATCTGAGCAGTAAAGTCACTAAACCCTTCCTGCTCCATAAACAGTGTCTCGGGATGTGTTTCCTTTTCCCTCCCCCGTGATTTGGCAACAGGTTGCGCCAGTTAGTGCAAATTATCATCTTCCTCCCTCTTACCCCCCATCAGCGCATGTGCCCGCAGGACCCGAGGGCACCAGGCGTTTACATCTGCTCCCGCGAGCTCTGTGTGGTCCGCCCTTCAGCCCACGCTGCCAGGCAGGGACAGACGGACACACTTTGGTTTCCCAACGCCTGCTGCAAGAGCCGGTCCCGACCAGGGCTCCCGACCTCGACACTGTTCACCCTTGGGCGCCGATGGTTTTGTCCCGGGCCCCGTAGGACGTTTGGCCTCGTCCCTGGCCTCCGCCCTCTAGATGCCAGCAGTGTCTCCTAGAGTCGCGATGACCAAAAACGTCTGCAGACGTTGCCAGATGGCCCCGGGAGGGGGAGGCAAATCAGCCACGGCTGAGAACCACTTGTTTAGAAGGAACTTTGCCGGAAAGAGCTCAAACCATTCCTTTTATTGTTTGTTTGTTTGTTTGTTTGTTTTTTAAGTAGGCTTCACGCCCCGCATGGAGCCCAATGCGAGGCCTGAACTCACGACCCTGGTGATCAAGACCTGAGCTGAGATCAGGAGTTGGAGACTTAACCAACTGACACCCAGGTGCCTCTCAAATCATTTTCTTTCTTTCTTTGATTCTTTCTTTCTTTCTTTCTTTCTTTCTGAGAAAGAGAGCAAGAGCATGAGAGGGGGAGGAGGAGCAGAGGGAAAGAGAGAATCTCAACCAGTCTCCACAGTCAGCGTGGAGCCCAACGTGGGGCTTGATCCCACAACCCTGGGATTGTGACCTAAGCCCAGATCAAGAGTCAAATGCTCAGCCGACTGAGCCACCCAGGTGCCCCTCAAATCATTCATTTTTTATGCTGTTATTTCATTAGCCTTCACAGGGGGAATCCATTATGCCACTTTGGACTTGAATGCCACCTCCTCCATAAAGCCTCCCCTGACCACCCTATTTATTCACACTCACCTACTATTCCCGCTTCTTATTTATCATGTTTATTAATATTCTTATTCCACTACTAAAATATACGCAATTCTGGGCACAGTGTGGGTGCTCAAAAAAACAACTGTTCGATACACGAGTGGATGATCACCAAGTTCTACATGGCGTAAGCAAGGAAGAGACACACTCTCCACGTGGCCAGGGTGCTGGGTGAGGGGGCTCCAGGCTTCTCTGACTCAGCGAGGCCACAGTCACAGGCTCCAGGGTCTTCCCTTCCTGCTCTGCTTCTCACCCAGCCACATCGGTGCCCAGTGAGAAAGGAGGTGTGGTCTTCTCCCCATTTCTTTTCAAAAAACGAGGAAGCTTTCCCATAGTCCCTGGGAAATGCCCCTCCCCACCCCACCCTCTGATATCTGAATCCCACGCTCAGCCCTAACTCAATCCTTTGCAAGGAAGATGGACCGACCTTAACTGGCACAAGCCAATCCGGTTTACTCTTCAGCTGCCCATGGGATGTTCTCCCCCAAGACTGGAAACCCTGACAAAAGCACAGATGTGGCTTCAAGGAAAAAAAAGGAGGGGTCACCAAGTGAGATTGGGCTACTTCCAGAAATGAAGGGACAGGGAGGGTTAGGGCTGTGCAAGTCACAGCACCCACAGTGTTGTTCTGAGCAACGCTGTCCCTCCTGATGCCCTTTCATTTTCGTTTACACGTCCTGTGTCCTCCTGCACAGGCTTCCTCCACCCTGACTCTCAAGTAGCAATGGCTCGTAGTGTTACCTTTCCGTGACGTCTTCAGGACTTTCCTGGGAGTCTCGATGTCTTAAGTCTTTCGTGTCCAAAGGAAGCAATCTCTAATGACCAAACATCGGATTAGTAGATACAACAGGTCAGGACAAAAGAAACCTCTAGGTGTCCCTTGGAGGCCCAGCCTCCTCTATCACTTCACTGAGTCAATACAGAATCCCCGCTGTCTATGGCCAAGTTCTCTGAGGCCTCGCCTGGGTCCCATCACTGCCTTGTTCCCACAGTACATCTAATGCCTGTTCCATGGAGGTACTCCGTGTCTTTGCTGAGTGAATGGACCCACTCCCTCTTCTGGAATCGAGGCTTCTCTAGTGTAGGGCCTCCTAGGACATGAGATGCTATTTTTTTCTGCTGTTGCCAGGATGTGCCGTACCTTGCTAGAACCCTCTGATCCTGTGGCTGGGAGGGGACAGGATCTGAAACCTGGGGATAATGCAGATTCCTACCACCAAAGCCCTTTCCACTCCTTATATATGGGCAGAGTGTCCACAAGGAGGCTGACAACCTGGGTCCTTTTCCTGGGGGCTATCCATCCCCCTCCCTCGGCACCCCAGATCACCTGGAGAAGACACTCCTGTCAGGAGAAGTGGACAGTGACAGAGCCTTGGCTGGGGACCCGTGAGGGTCTGGTCAACAACCCAGAGCAAGCAGGCCTGCATTGTTCCAGCTGAAAAACCATCTCCAGTCTTCTGGCATATGCTAAGGCCATGTGGTGTAGTGGAAAGGGTTTCCAGATGGGACCCAAGCCCACAGAGTTACAGCTTCCGTTAGGAATACCTGTGTGTATTAGCCAGGGTTGTCTAGAGAAACTGAACAAATAGGGTGTGTGTGTGTGTGTGTGTGTGTGTGTAGAGAGAGAGAGAGAGAGAGAGAGAGATTTATTATAAGAAATTGGCTCATGCAATTATAGAGGCTGAGAAGTTCCATGATCTACATTTGGCAAACTGGAGATCCAGGAGAGCCGATGATATAGTTGGCAGGCTCAAGATCCAACAACCTGTGTTTCAGTTCAAGTCCAAAGGCAGGGAAAGACCCAGCTCAAGGCAGTCATGCAGGAGGAGTTGCCTCCTACTCCTGAGAGAGTCAACCTTTTTGTTCTCCTCAGGCCTTCAACTGATGGGGTGAGACCCACCCACACTAAGAAGGGCAATCTGCTTAACTCAATCTACCTATTAAAATGTTAATCTCAGGGGTATCTGGCTGGCTCAGTCAGTTAAGTGTCTGACTCGGTTTCAGCTCAGGTCATGATCCCACGGTTTGTGAGTTTGAGCCCTGCATCAGGCTCTGCACTCTCTCTCAAAATAAATAAACTTAAAAATAAATAAATAAATACATAAATACATAAATAAAGTGTTAATCTCATCCTAAAACACCCTCACAGAAATACCCAGAATAATGTTTGACCAAATATTTGGGCACCACATAGCCCAGTCAAGTTGACACATAAAACTGATGACCACACACTGGGTGACCTCAGGCCAGGGGGTCTCGGTTTGCTCATCTACAAAGTGGGCATAATAACACCCACTCCCAGTGTTACTAGAGATGAAATGAGATGATAGGCGCATGGTGTGGGACATCCGATGCGTGTGCAACGCACGTTCTTTCCCTGCCCTGCTTTCTCTCAGAACATCGACAGCATCTCCCCTGATGGGGCTCTTTGCTGTACAGACTCCTTGAACCTGGGCCGGACCCTGCTCTGCAGATGGCCTGAGGACTTGATCTCAGCAGCCTCTTCCTGTTCTGGCCTGAGGCCCGGGTTCATGGCAACAGACCCAACCTGCCAGCCCAACCCTTCGGCTGCCTGCCTCGTGAGCTCAGCCCGCACAACCGTTGGCCCACACTCTGGGCCCCGGTGCAGCGGAGATCCTTCTGCCACCCTGGGACACCCGTAGTCGCCCGCCTTGTCTGCGCCAGGTACTCTCTGTCCTTTTACAAACATCTCGGTGGAAGAAAGCTGGTCTGCAATCTTGTACATTCATAGGTCCTGCATGCACGTTCTTCCTCAGACCCACGTGGCTCAGTGTCATCGTGTGTGTCTTCTCTATCAGTTGGGACGCAGTTCAGTTCTTGTGGATTTAGACTACGGCAGCTTAGTTCTCTCTTACAAAGAACTCCAGGGGGTCAGAGCGGCTCCAGTCCACGCGGTCACACAGAAACCCAGTTCCTACCCTTGGGTCGTTCCCCCATCCCCAGCGGCTCCCTCGTTGTCTACACGCCTGCAGCTGAGTTTGCACCAGTCTGGGCTCCGGCCGGTGGGAAGGGGAAAGAGTACGGACAACGTGAGATGCCAGTTCCAGACCCTGAAGAAGCACTGATGTCCCTACTGACACTCCGGTAGCAGAAGTGCAGTGTCATGGCCACACGTCCCTGCCGGAAAGACAGGAGGTACAGGCAGAAGGTGCTGTCCACTTTCCGTGCCTCCCGCTTCACCTCCCGCTCACTTCCCAAGTGCTGACCCAGACCGCGGGGAAAGAGGGACGGTGCTGTGTGGCTGTGCGCTGTGTCCCTGAGAGGCAGCTGGGCCACCAGGGACCCGGGAGGAAGCACAGGCCTGCTTGGGACACGGCGGCTGTGTGACCAGCACCCTGATCTAGGGATTCTCTGGCCGAGAAGTACTCACGATGAACACGAAGCTACAAATAAGTGAATACTTGCTTAATAAATAAGAAATTGAAAATAATGACGCTGAACCATTATTTCGCCATGGCACATTTCAATCAGCTCCCAACTCCTTAAATCTCTCCTTCTCTCTCCCTCTTTCTCTTTATAGACCTGTTGTCCTATCGGTTCTGTACATATACTAGATCTATCCCATCTCTGTATGTATATCCTGCTGGTTCTGCTTCTCTGGAGAACCCTAGTGCAGGTGTCATTTCTATTTCAAAACTTTCCTCCAAATTAAAGAAACAACTGTCAAGGAGTTATAATTGATAAAGTATCGCTACTCGTTGACAAATCTTTTC
This sequence comes from Panthera onca, assembly GCF_046562875.1. Classification (NCBI taxonomy): domain Eukaryota; kingdom Metazoa; phylum Chordata; class Mammalia; order Carnivora; family Felidae; genus Panthera; species Panthera onca. Next base: position 8,872,288 of record NC_138347.1, on the reverse strand, counting down.
TTGTCCTGTACGTTCTAAAATTTTTATCTGTTTTCTTCTTATGATCCTGAGTCGGCCACCAATGACCTAATAATAATTCTCCTCTTAAACAGCGCACCTGCAATTGTCCTAAAACTTCCATCTAGATTCAGATGCCTGATAGATTCCACGGACACACACATGTTCCATTTCAGTGAGGTCACAAGTAACATCGTACCCAACTCCAATTGTTTGGTCTAACTCCGTGTGACCTCATACTTGTATCTGGGTGTCCCCCACATAAACGTTTTTTTAAAGTCTAGCCAATACTACTGAGTAAACATAGTCAATTCACTTTGGAAACTTCCTCTTGGGCTGTGTGTTAACTCTGTCCTGTCTGACACGCACCTTGGCTAAGACCGTGCCCACCCCTTTGATGTCACGTTCCCAGGAAGCAGGAAATCGTCTCAGCATGCTCACTGCTGGCCATCCAGCCTTTGACCTTAGAGCTTCAGAAAGTTCCAGAAGCTGGGCCTAGGCTCCCATCAGGGGCAAAATGGGTAAGAGAGTGGATGAGGGCTCCTTCTTCCTATGAATTCGAGAATCAGCTCTTTTCCAGCTCCTGTGAAGCCGTCCACTGGGAAGACATTCCCAACAGGAACATCTTTTTTTGTTTAATGTTCATTTATCCATTCTGAGAGAGAGAGAGAGACAGAGAGAGAGAGAGAGAGAGAGAGAGAGGGAATCCCAAGCAGGCTCTGTGCTACCAGCACTGAGCCCAACTCGGGGCTCGAACTCACCAACTGTGACATCATGACCTCAGCTGGAACCAAGAGTTGGACGCTTAACCGACTGAGCCACCCAGGCGCCCCCCCAACAGGGACACCATTTGTCACTCTGGGAGTAGCTGCATTCCCTTCCCCATTTTGGCTTTGACATTGCGAAGAATGGGCCTTGTTACAGGGCCACCCTGGCTTTCCCTTATGGGGGAGGACCCCTAAAGAGTTCCAGAGGGAGCATGTTGTCTCCTTGCACCCCGACTGGGCTGCTGGCCCTGGCCAGACCGAACTCCATCAGTGCATCCCTCTACTTCCCTAGCTGGCAGGCCCTCCAGCTGGCCGGGTTGAGAATGTCCACCTCTCACCATCCCCACATGCTTGCAGATGTGAAAGGCTTACAGAGCTGCCAGAACCAGGAAATACTGATATAGCCCAAGGGGAAGCGCATTTATTCCACCTGTCAGCATTCACGAAGCACCTACTATGTGCCGGGACCCGGGCTAGATGCCGAGCAAACGCGGGCCCTGCCCTCTGGGCAGAAGGCAGGCACAAACCATCTTTATTTATTTATTTTTAATAGTCTCAGACTCCTGGTCACAGAGCAAAGATTCAATAAAGATTTTAAATTGTGTGTGCGTGTGAGAGAGAACAAGAGAAAACGGGAGAGCGGACGAGGGAGTCAGCTCCTGACATGCCCAGTAGGAACCATTAAAAGCAAACCCCCATCGTTAGTTTCTCCAACGACCGTCTCAAACACTTCATTAGGGAGGAAAAAACAACTCGTTTTCCTCTTGAGAGTCGGTACAGTATTGATTTTCAATGTTTCAAACCCATAAACAAACACCCCCATTTATAAAACCCCATTTCACTCAAGAATCGTATGTCTTCATCTCAAACGCACATTTATGCTTCTTGGTCGGAAAAAGAAAAACACTAAACAGGCCTTAGTGACCATTTCATCCAACCTGAGAGGATAGAGGGGGGCTCAGCTTTCAGACTTTATCAATGACAAGCGGGTCCACGCTCGGGTGTTATCTGATAGCATTTACAGAGCACAGGAAACGCCGTCAGCTGGGGACAAGGGGAGCGACGGTCACGGGAAGGAGAAGGGGCGTAAAGAAATTGTGCGCAGCGCATTGAAAAGTGGAGGAAAGTCCTTCATTGTCAAAATGAAATAAAATAATAACGGCCTTACAAGTAGTCCGAGGTGAGGGACCCTCCTTCCCAATGAGAGACTCTGTTTATTGCCAGAATTCCACACCAGCAAGAGATTTCCCCAGATGGTTTATTTTAGGAGCGCACCCCAAGAACGCTAACTGAATTACCTTTCCAGTGACCTGCCAGGACCCCAGCCCCAAATGTATTTCTCTACTTAGTGTCTGCCTAACTCTGTGGGCTCAAAACTCCATTCTTAGTAACGATGACCCACAAGCCCAAGGGGGCCTGCCTCACAGGCCTCACCAGCCGCAGAATCTCACTCTGCTTCTAACGCTCCTCACGGGCGGCTGCAGGCGCTTCTCGGCGCTGGTACTCTGTCCCACTGCGTTCCAGAGTGGAGGTGGAAGGCAGTGTCACGGTGTCGCTTAATCACTTCCCCATCAGGGAGCCACCATCCGCCGTGTGCGCAAAACCAGGTGGGAGACGTCGTGGCAACCAGACTTCCTGGTCACAGAAGACCGAGGTAACAGGCTCAAAGCCGCTTCAAAGTCAAAGCCACTTCTGTTATTTTTTTAATTTTAGAGAGAAAGCACGCAAGTGTGGTGGGGAGGGAGGGGCCAAGAGAGAAAGGGAGAGAATCTCAAGCAGGCTCCACGCTCACCGCGGAGCCTGACGTGGGGCTTGAACCCACGACCCTGGGGTCATGACCTGAGCTGAAATCAAGAGTCGGACGCTCCACAGACTGAGCCACCTGGGTGCCCCTCAAAGTCACGTTTTTAAAAAGGAAACCACGCACACTCCATATGCATATGCTGGAGTATCGTTCAGCCACGAAAAGGAATGAAATTCTGGAACCTGCTGCAATGCGGATGAACCTTGAAGATATGACGCCGAGTGAAAGAAACCAGTCGCACAAGACTACGTGTTGGGGACTGTGCTTATGTGAGATGTCCAAAAGAGGAAAATCCACACAGACAGAAAGCAGACTGGCGGTTGCCAGGGGCTGAGGGGAGGGAGGAATGAAGACTAACGGGTTTCCTTACAGGCCGATGGAAGTGTTTCGGAACCAGGCAGAAGCCTCGAAACACCGTGAGTGCCGTGAATGCCACGGAAATTTTCACTCTCAAGTGGTTAATTTCGTGTTACATGAATCTCACCTCAGCGAACACCCACACTCGTGACTTGCAACCCAAAAGGAAGCCATGATTTCAACCTTTCAATTTCCCGTGGATATCTTTTGTAAGTTGTGCTTATGTCTCAAGAAACTCCCTTTCCAAATGCACAGGATGCATTCCTGGATTCTGATAATAATTTTTTTTAATTTTTTTTAATGTTTATTTTTGACAGAGAGAGAGAGAGAGAGCATGAGCAGGGGAGGGGCAGAGAGAGAGGGAGACACAGAATCCACAGCAGGCTCCAGGCTCTGAGCTGTCAGCACAGAGCCCGATGCGGGGCTCGAATTCACAGACCGTGAGATCATGACCTGAGCCGAAGTCGGACGCTCAACTGACTGAGCCACCAAGGCGCCCCTAATTTTTTTTTTAAGGTAAGCGGCATCTGGAGTTGGGGGCCCAGCTGCTAATTCTTCGTCTTCAGTGGAGTCATACACTGAGAAGACTTGTAAGAGTAATTTGCATGGTGGGGGGGGGGGGGGGGCGCGGATAAAGCACACTTCCTGAATATTTGGGTCTCTCCCCTCCAGGAGAAACATCAACAACTCAGAAATGGGGTGTTTAGGGAAGAACATATTTTTTGGGGGTGTTCCTGCCCAGCTTGTGTCCCTGATGTCCCCTTAGGAAAATGTGACCAGGGGCACCTGGGCGGCTCAGTCAATTGGGCGTCCAGTTCGGCTCAGGTCATGATCTCACAGTTCACAAGTTCAAGACCTGCGTTGGGCCTGTGCTGACAACTCCAAGCCTGGAGCCTGCTTCACATTCTGTATCTCCCTCTCTCTCTGCTCCCCTCGCCCCCCGCCACCCCACTCGTGCTCACTCTCTCTCTCTCTCTCTGTCAAAAATAAAAACATTAAAAAAGAAAAATGTGGCCATGACAACAGCCTCTTTGGAAAGCCGTGCTCTGGCTTCCACATCTGCGTTAGGGGTTGAATGACACACAGTTTCTTGTTTCAGTGCTCGAGGAGTGATGTGGGATGTCAGACGTCACAAGGCATTAAGTAAAGCTGCACAGAGATGGAAATCGGTACCATATTTATTTGGAAGTGCCAGTGGCTGCTTAATTGCAATTTGTAGAAACAAGCTATTGGCTGAGAGTTATTTTTCTCAGTCAGGTTTTTGGTTTCTGCCATTTCCAGGGTGAGCCTCGAGTACCAAGTCCCGTCCTCTGTGGTGATGTGATTTCCCAGTCAGGCTCGGGGATGAGGGGATTTGGTGAGGAGCTAAATCACAGGTTCAGGGGGGACCCCGCTTTGCCCCAGAGGCTCCTGCCCCAACTCACCCCAAAGAAGCTCATCACTCAACCCCCAGCCCTGTGTCAGAGGAAGAACCACCACGGACTGTCCACCCTTGACTATTCCGAAGCAGACTTACCAGTTTGGGAAACACTCGGCTTCTTGCTTCCTGTCCCTCCCCTCTACTCCCTTTTGGCTTAATAGCACCTCTGCAAAAGGGCTCAGGCAAGTCAAAGAAAGGAGAAGGAAACCAAGAGGAACCCTTTTTGCTGCATTTCCCTCTATGAACAGGAGAAAATTTGAAGGCAGAAGGAGGTTACATAGTCTGCGGGGCCTAGTGCTCAATGTATTTACTCTCTGTACCTCAGCTTCTTCATCTGCAAAATGGGGATAAACCCATCTCATAAGACTGATGTGAGGATTAATTGAGTTACTCTGGTACTTTCAGAAGAGTGACTGGTACCTCCTGTCTGCTCCATAAACATCAGCTCTCACTGTCATTACTACAGCTGGGCTCTTTGCATGTGGTTTGGGTGGGTAGGCATTGCAGAAGTGTGAGGAAGAGCCACAGAAAGCTCCAGGCCTATCCTATTCCATCTCAGCAAACCTCAAGGACAGAGAAAGCTTCAGTCATCCAGCATCTATACATAAAACCTTAGGAAAGGACTCTCGGGCCCTGGCCTTGGTTTCATGCCCATGTCTGGGTTCTGGTCACTCACTGTAGCCAGGGGATGGGATACTAGGATTGACAAAGCAGGATCATGTGTCCATAACTGTGCCTAAGAGTGGGGGTTGTGACTGGCAGTCTTGTGAGAACCACAACAAGGAGATGGCTGTTACCAGGAGGCAGGGAAAAGAATACCGAGTAAACCAAAGCCACAGGTGTCCCTTACACTAATGAACTTTTTGAGGAGACCTCTTACCTCTTCCATAAATAGCTACAGGGTGGGCTGTGATGGGCCATTATTTTAGACCCATTCTACAGGTTCCAGGGGCTTCTGTACCCTGCATGGCTTGCAATCTCTCCAGTCCCTGGCACAATGGCTGACATACAATGAGTCCTCCTCCTTACTGACTCTGCTGTCAATACATGATTATGATGTCCTGTCCTAGAGTTGTTATGAGCTTATCTTCATCTGGGATTGTTTCTTGTGAAGAGATTCTTTGTTGCCTGGTTGTGGGACCAATTTTATGTTATTCTCAGATTAGGAATTACTCATCACACAAATGAGGTAAATTGATACTTATAAGTGACAAATTTTTCCCCACTCAGAGTCTTGGATAGAAAAAAAAAATTTTTTTTTTTTTTTTTGTCTCTGAGTCTCCCATTCACAGAAGGTGTTGCCTTTGGAGAGTCTTCACTTTATGAAGGTGGTCTAAGTTCCAGGTGTGCTGTCCTTAAGTGGGTGTTAAAACTGAGTGCTAAGACCTAATTCAAGTGACGCTCCACCCTGGTAGCTCCGACTTTAGTGACAGATCACTCCCTCTCCCTCTGACTTCCAGTTCCATCTGTGTCTCTAGTCCTGGGATCTTCTCTCTCTCTTTTTTTAAAGCTATGACTTTTTAATTGCTTCAGCTGACCATGTTTTATGGGAATTTGCATCTAGAGCTATCCCATACCTGCTTGGTCCACTATGTTGCCAAAGCCAGAAGTCTATTGTAGACACTGAAATTGTCAAATTTCAGGATAATGGAGAAATGGAGCAATGACTTGTCATCAGGGAAAATAAGAGCAATGTTTAGGTGACCTGTCAGTCCTATTGTTCTCTATTTGAAAGACAGTATAGAGACTATTATAGATGTCACTCATCTTTCCCTTTCCCATCTGTCTTTCTTTTCTCATCAGCTAAGAGAGAAGAGCAGCCTAATGTCACTGTTGTTAGCAACAATACAGATTGCCATCTAGATAGTTTATGAATCAACTGAATAAACCATGCCCCCTAGACATGGTTTATTCACCATGCACTACACTGAAGGAAGTGCTTTATATGCAGTACCTCATTTGATTTTGATTATAATTCTGTAGGGTAGCAACAGTATTATGGGTCACACTTTAGGAATGTTGAACCTGTGTGATCCAGAGAAGTAAATCCACAGCGAGTAAATAGGCATGCTGGATTGAAACTCAGGGCATTCAGACTTCAAAGTCTGCCTATTTTCATTAAAGAAAAATAAAAGCAAAATGGCAGAGTGAATGGAAAATGCTGGATCTATTCTGACTTAAATTTCTTTGGGGTTCACAGTCTCCATGTTGTGAGAACACAGCACACTGGTTAATTTGCTTTAGTCCTTCCCCATTCCACCCCTGTGTCCTCTTTCTAGCCCAGAACTGCATTAACATCTTTGGCTGGTTTCCTTGGCTTGCCCTCAACTCTACTTCACTCCCACTTACCAACTTCTTTTCTCTACCATAGATTCAAGCTGCTGAAACCCACAGTCTTCTGTGCTCTGGTTCATGAGTCAATGGCTCATCACTAGAATCTTCACAGGGTAATGAATATCAGTCATGTGCTACCTCTCCCCAGACTCCCACCCCTTCCCCCAAGCACAAGTCTAGCCCAAGAGCAAACCATGGGTGCTATGTCTGCACCAAAAGGTAACCTAAGGCTTATGGCATGCCCTCACTCCTTCACACAAACACAGAATTAACTGCACCTTCCAGAGACAACACTACCAGGAATAGGCCAATGTCAGAACTGGATTCCAACAGCCACCTTCCCTGGGGAAAGGGTGAGCTTTATGGGGTGAGCTTTATATCACAGCAATCTAGAGCCCAATGAGACCCAGGGAGACCTCAAGAGTACCTGTCCAGGAAATTTTAGGGACTTGGATAAAGGAGGGAAGAGAGGAGACCCAAAAGGGTCTTGAGGCCAAAGCATTTCAACACACTAGACTAGAAGCATATGGGTACATGTTGGCACCAACTTCTGTTGGTCTCTGTCATCCCTGCCCCTCATTCTCAGAGCTGCCTAGTCCTCTTTTCCAATAACTTTCCCTTGTTCTGGATTTTATTTCCCCTCCAAAGCTTTATGCCTCCTCTCATTCATGTCCCAGATCTAAATCTAAAAGAAAGATGTGTAGACACTCCCCCCCACCACTTATCTGCAACAGCACCTCTCCCCAGGCCCCCAACACACACACCTGATAGCTGACAAAGGTAGACCTCTTTGTTTGTCATTTAGTGGAGACCAATGGCATTTTAAAAGGTTATTTCTCTTAGAGTAAACTGTACAGCCCAGGGACAGTCACCCTGTGAGTTTCTTTATTCATGAATCCTCACTCTTCTTCCCAGGATTGATGGGTGACAGTTCCTCATTCTGGGCCTTTCTTATATATATTTACAGTAGTTTCCAAAGTACATCCTTAATCAAAGGGGCCATGACTCGTTGACACATCTTTGGAATATTACTGAGTAACTCATTAAAATGTTAATAGCTTCTGTCCAGATATATTGATCGTGATGTCAACTATTCTTGGAACAATAAATAAAGTTGATTCTTTAAATTTTATCATTTAACCATGCTGAGTGATATGTGAGCCAAGGAGTGTCTGAAAGCAAATAAGTCACCTTGGAGGCCTCCAGGTGAACTGGGATCAAAAAAGAAGGTTCTATCAAGCTCTGTGATGAAAAATGTTATGGCAGACAAAGTTAAACTCAAATCCACGGTGGGGGGAAATTCCCCAAATCCATGAACTATGGCTGTTTTTCCCAGGATGTTTCTAAGTAAGCCGAGGAATAAGGGTGACTTTGAATCAACAGCCTGGGAAATATCTCCTGGCTTCCCCGAGTGTTCTTAGCATGGATAATTCCAGATTGAGAGGAGCCAGCCATGCCAGGAGCCATTTGCAGTTTCCCAAGACTAACATCCAGGGTGGACATCTTCTGGTGCTTTGGCCACCTGTCCCTTGCTCTCTGGCTTCTGCCACACTCACCCATCTACATTTCTGAGCCTTGAACATGCCAAATACATACGTCACTGGCCTTCTGCCCTTGCTGTTCCTTCTACTTAGAAACTCTTCCAGCCTCAGATGCTCACATGGCTGTGGGAGGCTGGCTCCTTCATGCCAGTCGCTCTCATTCCTAAAGATGCTTCCTGGACTTTCTGTCCTAAAACACCACCCTCCACTCCCAGCCAAAACCCTCCCCAATGGGACCTGCTTGACTTTTGATGACACGTCCCTGTCTGAAGTCATCGTTGTTCCTTGTCGACTTGTTTTTTATGCCTCCTCCCAGGAGGGTGAGTAGGAACCGTGTCCATATTACCCATCACTGTGGCCTCAGGATCAGGTCTGTGTCAGGCACATCGTAGGCACTCAATAAATATTGGTTGAATAAATGAATGAGCATCCCCTAAAACAAGGAAGGGATCCTGGGATGCCCAGAAGAAATTAAGCCGAGAGAGTCTCTACTAAGAAAAGCAAAGGAAAGCCTGGGAAGGGACAGATGTAGGAAAATCCCCAGGAAATGTTTCCTACTCAGAGGGTGGGGAGGAGGAAAGGATTTAGTTGGGATGCACATCTAAAACTCCAATTACTACTTGGAGCTCAATTCGAGGGGAAAATCCTTTACCTGGCTCCATGACTCAAGCCCTAAGCACCGTGGTTTAAGGGCAAGCTCAAGCCCTAAGTCAATGTTTCTAGAACAAACACCCACAACCAGAAGTGACTGGGGCCACTGACACATCACACCACTCTCTCAGGCCGGGGTGAGCCCTGTCAGGAACATTATTATCATTCCTGACGATCCGTCATCCCAGCCCTGGCTGCTCTGATACCCCATCAATGGGCCCATTCAGATGGAGCCCCGTTTCACATATTATTCTTAATAAACATTCATAGTACAAGCCATAATGGCCCTTTCAAGGTTGCTGCTTTGAATGCGTGTTAACAACAGAGTGCCTTTGTGTACCTAAATGTAAAAATACACTGGCCACCCTGTTGATATGTAGCATATATATTTATAAATATTTATCACCAAGTCACGGCTGACATTTGCAAAATGCTGCATTTGAACTAGGCCTCGTTTTTTTTCTGTCTCCCAAGCTGAGAGGCCAGACGAGGTTAATTAATCCAATTTTGCCTAATAATGTGCGGCGTAATGATCTCCATGCCCTGGTTTTATTTGTCAAGGGGGAGGGGGCTCCAAGGGAAGGCCTCTGTGACTCGGAAAGGAGGAGTTTCCTGACTCCAGACTTGATCTCAAGCCAGCCTGGGGTGATGGAGACGTGCCCACAGCACCTTCTGGGGAAGTAAGAAAGAGAAGAAGCAAGTCACAGATGAAATCCAGGGTTCTGGACCAGGAGATAGAGTGATGTAACCAGCTTCTCTCCCTATTCCACCTCCTGTCTCCTGCCCAAGCTGCTAGGAGACTCCAGTAATTCGGAAATGGCATTCCAAATGTACCCCGGTGGCCTTGGCTGGTATGCCTTGCCCCTCATGCCGTGGTGGGTACGAGAATGGTTGCCCCCGTGGCAAGGGCAGAACAAGTTCTGGATCTGATAAGAATTGGCCAACAGAAATCTGGAGTTCAGGGGCGCCTGGGTGGCTCAGTCGGTTAAGCGTCCCACTTCAGCTCAGGTCATGATCTCACAATTCATGAGTTCGAGCCCCGCGTCGGGCTCTGTGCTGACGGCTCAGAGCCTGGAGCCTGCTTCGGATTCTGTGTCTCCCTCTCTCTCTCTCTCTGCCTCTTCCCTGCTCGTGCTCTGTTCTCTCTCTCTCAAAAATAAATAAAGCATTAAAAAAAAAAAAAGAAATATCTGGACTTTACAAATCTGATTAAGGCCATGATCATGATGCAAACCCTTTGGCTTCTCGCATCGGGTTGGTTTCACAAACCACAGTGCACTGAGGACTCCCTTGCAAACCTGTACCCCAACCAGGGCATCCTGTTTTGTGCACTTTGACCCATATCTACACTTGTCTTCTAACTCTTGAAGCCAGGAGGCATCTAGGTCAGGAGAATATTTCGAAAAGAGGTCTTTCAACCACATCCAAATTCCCCGTATGCCTGCTTGTCGCCACCCAGCTCCCGTCCGAGACTCAGCTCTGCCTCGGTGTTGTGGACACCCCTCTCTTCCCCGCAACGGCTCTCGGTATCTCAGGAGCCCTGTCAGCCAGCCTCTGTTCCCATCTCCACGTAGCTCCCCAGGTCACAGAACAGACCTCACAGACGGCTGCTTCAAGCTCATCCTGCCTCGTCCCCTCCAGGCTTGTCCCTCCCAGCTCTGTGGGGCCAGCAAGGTTTCTATCCCATACGACCCTGCACCCCACATCCACCCTCAGCCTTCTGTTACCTCCATGGAGTGGAAATTAGGCTGCCAAATCCCAACATGCCGGTTCCATTTAACCCTGATTCAAACAAAATAAAGAGGGAAGGGGACCTACTTAAAAAAAAAAAAAAAGTCAGGGGCGGGCCAGAGCCACTTTAGCTTTTAAACCATCCGTGTGCCACAGAGCTCGTCAGCACCTGCAGTCCACTGCTGAAGACGCTTGAGTCAGAGACCCCTTACTCAGCACACCCTCGAAAATTGATTACCAGGTGGGCATTCACTGCACCCATGTTCGCTTCCTCATATCGTACCACCCACAAAACAGCGATGCACCTGGAATCAAACCTGGGAAAGCAGCCTTGACCGCCTGAAAGCTGCACGATCTTGGGCCAGTTACCTAACCTGTATGAAGTAGGGGTCATGAACCTGCTCCAGGGAGCCGTGGTGGGTGCTGAATAAGAGAACTGGAGAAAGCGCCTTGCACGACCGCAGTAATTCTCAGCAAATCTCCGCTGCAGCAGCGACCAAGGAAGTGAAAACTAGAAATGCTTTTATTTCTGTTACTCAAATAATATCTTGATGCTTCCAGTAGCTAAATCTTCAAACTCATAAAGCTAAATAAGCATTTGTAAACTTGTGGATGCTGACATTTTTTTTTTAAACAAATGTTTCCCCTCACCTGGATCCCATCACTTTGTTTGTGCTATTGGGTGTGTATTTTATGCCGGGCTAGAGTCTCCCTGATTACATGTGTAATTAACGCCTGTGGTATGATTTGTCCTCGTAGACCCTAAGCCAAGGAGACATTAATAATTATTTATTAATCAACACATCAATGGGCTCACCTGATGCACCCTTCACATTCTCTCAGCGTCCCCTTCCTCCTGGGCTTTCGTCAAAGGCAGACGAACTCCATCGGGCCCAGGACGTTCCACTGCGTGATGCCCGGCAGCTTCATGCCCGGCGTTTCTGGCTCTCCTGACCCTTGTGGACTCTCTGAAGTAGGATGAAATCCACACTGTAGCGCGTAGGGTCTGACTTCTGCCTGGCTGGGAAGGAGCTGAGAGAGACAACTGATTGTACAGGCGAGTTAACTCCCCAAAGGGTGGATGTGGACAGAGGGAAGCGGGAAACTGGAGGAAGCCAGGGAGAGAAAAGTCTCGTCCCTTTCTCCAACAGACTACTGTTGGACACAGTGACATCCGTGCAGCCGGTGAGTACATCTGCCAAGCAACTGTTCTGACTTCATGGCTTGCTGCAGCCTTGCTTCTCAGTTCCCCTTTCCCTTACTCTCACTGTGTTGAGATTGCATGTCCCAAATAAGGCATTTGTACTTAATCCTTGCCTCAGGCTCTCTTTTCTAGGGAACCAAGACAGGTTTTTTTAAAAGATGCACAAGTTGAAGAAAAAGGGGAAAGTCTCCTGAATTGACATGGAAGAGACAGAGGCTCTGAGATTATAAATAAGTCCACTCAGTGGATTTCATTAAACTGCCTGGTGAACACGAGGCAATGGAGTGAATGTTTGTGTCCTCCCATAATCTGTATGTTGAAGCCCTATTCCTCAAAGTGGTGGTACTTGAAGGTGAGGTCATCGGGAGGTAATTAGGTCATGAGGGCGGAGCTCTCATAAACAGGATTAGGGTCCTTACGGGAAGACTCACAAAACAGCTTTCCCTGCCTCCCTCCTTCTCCCCATACTCCTCTCTCCGGGATGTGAAGACACAGCAAGATGGCAGCCATGTGCAAACCAATAAGCAGGCTCTCACTGGGAACGGAACTAGCCAGCACCTTGAACCTCGACTTCCGGCTCCGGAACTGTGAGAAATAAATGTCTATTGTTTAAGCTCCCCAGTTGCTGGCATTTTGTTACAACGGCCCAACCTAAGGTCCGTGGCCAGGCCAGCTGATCTGATCCCTGCCCCGCCTTGGAGCCCAAGTCATCAGAAAAGCAAGGGTACCAGGCTGTGGGCCCCATGTGCCAGCTCACCCCACTGGGTTCTGGTGCAGCCCCAGGAGGAAAAGTCGAGAAAGCCCTGCTTCCAGCTCCTCTGGGTCTGGGACTGAGTCTTTAGCTGCTCAAATTCTGTCAAGAAAACCCAGTCAAGAATAGAGCATCAGAACATTTTCTCTTCTTTGCCTTTTGTTATTTTTGAATAATGAATACAGATGTGGATAGGGCACTGGGCGGCTCAGTCAGTTAAGCGCCCAACTCTTGGTTTCGGCTCAGGTCATGGTCTCACAGTTTGTGGGTTTGAGCCCCGCATCGGGCTCAGCAGCTGGCAGTGTGGAGCCTGCTTGGGATTTTCTCTCTCCCTCTCTCTCTGCCCCTCTCCCACTCATGCTGTCTCTGTCTCTCTCAAAATAAATAAATTAACTTTAAAAAGGAAAAGCAGATATGGTCACATAGTAAAGAGTTCGCTCTCTTGTAATGATGAAACTATGGTCGGCTAATGTTAGACGAGCGAGTGAGACAGGAAGAAGGGCTGCCTCTGGACACACTGGCTCCCACTCGCTCTCTCCCTGGGGTAGTCTCATCCTCAACATAGACCTCATCTTATTTTTGTCCATGGCAGAGTTTGTGAGGGCACACGCCCAGCTGTGTTCCTCCTTGATCAGGCCCCACTCACCACCACCCCACAAAAAAGAGAGAAGAAGGTGGCTTCTGTTAAAAGATCCTAAGTGAGGGTTTTCCTACGTAAATTATCAATTCATTCCAGAAGCAAATAGGTCTTTACTTCAAGAATAAAAACAGTAACGTGCACCTCAGATGTGTAGCATTCCGCTGTTCTCAAAATTCTTTTCTGGGCATTGAGCAGTGTGATTATAACAACTGCAAAATCCAGTGAGCTCTGTAGCAAACTCCTATTAGGTTGACTCACCTGAAAATTGCCAGCGCTGTAAGTCACAAATGGTTGGTTGTCTGTAGTTTCACGCTGTTGAATGTATTTGGCAGCCAATGTCCAAATTTGGAGGAGAAAGCAACGCGAGTCAGCAAGAGGCCTTGAGAAGTGAAGGTTAGAAGACGAGATGCAGAAAGACGGGGAAGGCAGAGAAATGGCCATTGAGTTAAGTTGTACCAACAATGACCACTTTTCCGAGTAATGGGAATTCGGTGTGGTTTTGAGGTTTGGAATTCGATCTGTATTCTTTCAGCCAGGGAATCTTTTTCCTACAATTAACACATTTTAAAGTATGCATTTAAGTGTCTGCTGACTGATGAATGGACTCACAGGTCAACACAGGGAAGAGGGCTACCAGCACCCCAAAATGAAAGAACAGTAATGAAGAGCAAAAACATGGCGTGTTTGTCTAAGCAATAGTGGAGCTTAAGCAACTGTGGCTTCTAATGCAGAATAATTTGCCAGGCGACCTTGAATGAGACTGTTAACCCTCTTTTTGCTGCTATGAGAAAGGGGAGATAATACTTATTCCATGCGGGGCAGTTCTAAAGGAGGGTAAACATGATTGATCACTGCAAGTTCGGAAAAGGAAGACAGTATAATAAATACTAATTATAATAACTATTCCTGGCTTCTAAGAAAAATGCCTTTTAAGGAAAGGAAGGAAGGTTTAAAAAGAAAAGGAAAGGAAAGGGAAAGAGAAAGGGAAGGAAAGGGAAGGGAAGGGAAGGAAAAAGAAAGGAAGGGAAGGGAAGGGATGGAAAGGGAAAGGAAAGGAAGGGAAGGGAAGGGAAGGGAAGGGAAGGGAAGGAAAGGGAAGGAAAGGGAAGGAAAGGAAAGAAAATTCCTTCCAAAGAGGGCCTCATGAGGCCGTCATGGGGTGTCATGGCCTCCTGCACATCTGAATGAACTCAAAAAGAAAAAGGCACACAGAAAACCCTGTTTTAAAAAATTCTTCTTACATAAATCAATTTCATGTTTCAATTGTCAAATTATCACAGTTTTATATTACTACACTTGGGGCCAAAACTCGCAGGTAAGTATACGCTTCTTCATTTTATGTATGTAAATGCTAACTGTAAGCATTTAAAACGTAAACGTCAGAAACTAGCCCCATATAGTAACTCTTACATATATATAAGGACAGATATTTTGTCGGCATCCCAGAACCCCTAGCAGATGGTTGTATCCTTGAATGAATTCCTTCAGCTCTCGGTGGCTTCATGACTGCAATCCTGCCTGCTACAACACTCCATAGTGCACTCTTGAAGCAAATGAGAACACGTCGCCTGAATTTTCAAGATGCATTTCCCAACCCATTAGCCGGTTCTCTACTCCTCCCTACTTCTCCCCGACACGCACGCACACGGTTTACAGAGTTTGCAGCCCAAACAGAACGTGCTCCACAGGGAAGGGCTGATTGGTTTAGTTTGCGGGCAGCCCCCCGAGGGGTGGTAATTGACACGTTAACGTATGACATGTTGCATTCCTTCATATCGCGGCAGTAATTGAATGCACATGAAACCCCCCTTGCACTGGTGACCTCGGAGTGTGCCACACACCTGGAAGTAGTGAGGTTCAATTAATGTGTCACCGCCACGAATAGCGGCTACCAGTGAGAACCACCAGCAGCCGTGGAACAAAGCAGAGAGCAGAGCGGAGTAAACCCCAGGACCCGCTGCTCCCCAGCAGACTGCCCTGCACCAGCTCTTAAAATCTGGGCTTTCCAGGAAAACGATTTGCTTTTAATTATGCCAATTAATTTTTACCTAATGGCTTTGCACATCTCTCAGAGTTATTTTTGTGCTAAAATACCAAAACAGTCAACTGAGAGGAAATGACAATTGGCCTAAGTAACTTTTTATGATAACGCTGTTAATGATGATTAAAAAGAAAACAGATGCGAAATTGAATATGATCTGAAAGGCGGGACTCCAACTGAGGAAATGCAGAATTAGTATGATGAATTCCACCTTTTCAGTCTGCCAGGGAGTGCGTGCAGTGCTTGCGATGGGACATTACAGGGCTTGGTGGGACATTACAGGGCTTGCGATGGGACATTACAGGACATTACAGGACATTACAGGGCTTGGTGCAAACTGGTCCCTGCTTTCCCAGAGCTCAGGGCTCCGGGCGAGTTGGTACAGTTGTTGGGACCCGCGCCAGGAGACAGAGGTACGGGCTCAGGAGCCCTTGAGGGACCTACCTCCGGATCTGCAGATGGGGAGGAAGCGGCTCCAAAGCTCCAGGAGGGGCCAGAGTCGCCAGGGGAGGGGAGGGGAGGTGGAGAGAACTGTGTTGGAAAAGGCAGGGAGATAAAGTCGGAGAACTTTAGGGGTGGGGGTGAGAAAGAAGGGAGCCAAGCAGGGGGTGCGGGTGGTGGGGTCTGGAAGCTTCTGGAGGAAGAGCATCACGGGGAGGACCCAGCAGAGAACCATCGCCCAGTCTTCTGGAGGACGGGAGCTCGGACTTGTTCCAGTCTAGACACACTTTTTCCAGACCCGATATCTCTCTTCTCCTTAAACACACACACACACACACACACACACACACACACACACACACAGACGGGGAAGGCCGGAAACATTTGCGTATTAGAATTCAAAAAAGGGTAAGGCTACATAGTTTGGGCATATTCTTGGAGGAAATAAAGGAAAATTACACTGCATTTCGTATTTGGTAAATTCCATTTAATCAACAAAACCTTGCGGAGATGCCTGAATGAATGGAAATAAGTCAAAGTTGAAAGGCAATACAGTTCCACAAAATTTGACTTGTTCTCCCGGACCACGTCCAGACCTCTTTCTAACCTGGCCACGCCCAGTCCGTTTTCCCTGGCCCCGCCCAGACCTAGTTCTTCTCTGGCCACGCCCAGTCGTTTTTCTCCCTGGCCACGCCCAGACCTCGGTCTAACCTGGCCACGCCCAGTCCTTTCGTTCTTCCTTGGCCACACCCATAACCAAGTCGTTTTGCCCCATGTCATTGACCGTGGAGCGCAGGGGACTGCTTTGGTTCTCCTGGCTTCAGGCTCCCCTATAGAAGAAGGGGGTCGTGGCTTAGGTAAGCATGCACTTTAGCATTTTGGCCGGTCTCCAGGGAGAACAGAAACCCTACAGGACCCCCACTGCTCCCTCCCTGACCACTCCTGGCCCTTAAGCCCCCTGAGGAGGAAGGCCTCCACATGGGAAGCAGTTTAGGCTACCCTAGACATGGAGATGTTGTAGGCGGGGTTCTGGGCAAGCCTAGCAGCTGCAACATGTACACGTTCACCCCTGTGGTCTCCTCAAAACCCACTAAAGCGACAGAAAAACCAACAACAGAAGGTTTGGACAAGAGAAGAGAGGAGAAATGAATAGTATTTTGAAAGGCGAAAATAATAGACAAATGGTATCTGACGTAATAGGAGGGAGAAAGTTGAGCCCTACCTGCTGGAGGGAGGTAAAAGGGGGAGAATCATAAGAAACACCATTGTCCCTACCATAGAGCTGCGGGAAGTCTTAGGAACTGGGGGGCAACAGGTGTATCTGAAGGCCAGAGTACAGTGTCACTGAAAACAGGACTGGTTGAAAGATTGTCCAGGAGTTGTGACACACTCAGGCCCCTTCCTCCAGGGCCCATTTGTCATTCTGTGCCCTGAATGGTGAGCCACTCACCCTCTTTCTGAATGTCTGCTCCCTGCCCGCCCTTCAGAATACTGGCAGTTTCGTCCGACCAGTCAAACCAGACAGACTCAGGGCGCCGGGCCCAGCTGAGGGCAGGACACGGCAAGCATGCTCTCTGAACAAGGAGATAAACTCGACCATCAAATGGCATTGCAAAGTCTGGTGCAGTCTTGGAGGGAGAGGCCTTCCTAAATTTGCAGTTTGGAATTCAGTTTGGCCCCTTTCAAAACCAGTGAGCTGGCTGCACTTCTCACTGTCAATCTCCATGTGTCAACATGAAGGAGAGCCTTTTCTGGGCTGGTTTGGATCCCAGCAGAGAGGCAGGTGACACTGAGGCAGGTGGGATTCCGTGCACGGGCAGTGTGCCTTCTGGGCTTCCTTGTGCTATTATTCGAAGAATTGGCTACCCTCGCCGTGGGAGGATTATACGTCCTCACCTCGCACTGGACTTGGCCAATGAAATCCGAGTGGAAGTGATGTGTGATGCTTCTGAGCCGAAGCGTTAGGAGTTACTGCTTTGTAAAGCCATTTGCTCCATTTTTGCCACAGAACCAGTGAGTCCTGGAGGGAAGCGGGGGCCTGGATCTTCAGCTGGGGTCCCAGGACAAGGACAGCACGAGGCAGAATGAACATAGCGTGCGCAAGAAGTAAACCTTTACTGTTGTAAGCATCTTCCGTTTGGGGACTGTTTGTTACCCGAGCATACCGCAGCAAACGGTGACTGCTATCCCACCCATGTTCTGGTCTGGCTTCCAATCCACCCCACAGCCTATGCCCTCAGGACCCCCTCACCTCAGGGACCCGGTGGCTCACATCCTCAAAACCCCCCTGCCAGGCACCCAGAAATACTTGTTCTGCAGCCAGAACCATTGGGCGGGAGAGGGAACCTCTAGGGCCCCATTCGGGGCTGAGAGCATGGCCCACCTTCTCCCTTGCCCTCCCCTCCATCGTGGGGGCTTCAGTGTTTTATCTTAATGAAGAGGCCATTCCCTCTTTGGCTTTGTGGATCAAGCAGGAGACCCCAGGAGGGGCCCCACATACACATTCATGACCTCGATCCATCCTTCAGCCAACAAAACTCAGTCTAAAAACCACTCAGGTTCTCTTCCCTCCAAGTCTTTTCTTCCGCTTGAAACGTCAGAAGAAAACAGTGTCCCTGACGCCTCTTTCGTCTGTTAAAGAATCTTTTCCCCTTCCCAGTTCCCTATCCATGTGCTAAGGGAATTTCTCTTGCGACGTCTAGCCGAGTGCAGAAATAGGACCGCTCTCTTGAACTCAAAGGACAGCAAAGTTGGATATGCAGTTCAATAAGATACAAGAGGTTCTGTGTGCAAAGGCAAAGGGACAAAGGGAAACAGGAAAGGCCCAGCAGCTGGGGCGAGGAGCAGAGGAGCTACAGGGAGGATGAAAGGAGCTGGAGCTGGTGACAGACCCCAAAGCAGAATCACGTGCCTGATTTGTAGCCTGGGGGCCCCAGGCAGGGTGTGTATGCTGGGGCCGAAGGAGCCTTCGGGTGTCCCCCATTTGCGGAGGTCCATAAAGCAAGAGGAAGTTGACCTTGGCCACCCACCCGGGTGGGTGCCTGACTCAGTGTACAAGGCCCCCCAGTCTGCCCAGCCCTGCGGCCTCCTGGCCTCAGTCCCAGCTGGAATGACCCCCAGGGACGCTCGTGCCGTCATCGTCACAAACCTCTCAGCCTCCCCCAGGGGCGAGGCCTGAGCACAGCCTCCAGCATGCCACCCCCACAGCAAAGCCGCAGCCGCTCTGGCACCTGCGGCTGGTCTCGCCCAGCCCACAAAGGTTCTAGCCATTGGCGGGAACTACAGTCTAGAAGGATGGAGTAATCGTTGCCCGGGAGAGACAGAGGAAGGAGCCAGCAGATAAAATACTTGTCCTCCCTGGCCCCTCCTCTCCCACCCCCTCCCCCTCCCCAGCCTGTTCCAAGCAGCGGTGGCTCAACAGGGTCTCCCGTGGCCATGCGGCCGGGCTCTCCTGACAAGCTGTGGCCAGCTGGGTAATGCACTGTCTCCCTTTCTCCCTCACTCTGGCTTCCCTGGGAGCACACTCCCCCACCCCCCAAAACCCTATTAGCACACAGCTTTGCTGCATGCTCTATCACCTAGAGCAGGGGGACGGGCACAAGGGCACCCTCACAGAGCAGTGAGATCTACCAGAATATAAGCTCTAACCTCATCGATTTCCTGGAATGGGGGTCAGAGGCATCGGTCTCCGTCTCCTAGGGAGGGTGTAACAAATGACCACAAACCTCGTGGCGTAAAACAACGCAAGGCCTCTCTCACAGTTCTGGAGGCCTGACGTGTGAGGTCAGGGTGTCAGCAGGGCTGCGTTCCCCTCCCAGACTCTGAGGAGGATCCTTCCCTTCCTCTGCCAGCCTCTGCTAGTCCCAGCTATCCTTGGCCGCCCTCGGCTTGTGGATGCATTGCTCCCATCTCTGCCGGGCCCCCCTCCTCCCCACATCTAATCTCTCTTTGCCTCCCCAGGAGCTCCTGCGGCAGCCCCGAGGGCCCACCCGGATAATCCAGGATCATCTCCTGTCTCAAGAGCCTGCATCACACCTGCAAAAGTCCTCTTTCCAAACGAGGTCATATTCATGGCTTCTAGGGATTAGGAGGTGGACCATTTCTTAGGGGACCACTTCTCAACCAGCCATGCGGTCCTCACTCTCCTGGCTGGAACGCACAGCAGAGAGAGAAACAGAAAAGAGAAAAGATCCTGGGAAACGCTAACTTCACCACCAGACAGTCGTGCCGAGGGAGAAGCACGGGCAGGAGAAAGGGCTAATGTTTCCATCGCTGGTGCCGAGTGTGTGCGGCACGGGAGAGACCCAACCTTCCGTCTCCACGTCGATGTGTGTTATTTCTTCCTTGAGAGAAACACAAACGAATAATCCAGGGTCGCTGAGTGAAGCGGCTCACTAATGGAAGAGCCTGGCTGGCTGCGAGCCGCTCACTCGTGATGACCCAGATCCACCCGCCCGGCCTCCCGCCGCCCATTTCAGCCTCTTCGGGCCGAAGGGCCCCCACCCCAGCCACAGCCAGAGTGGAAGTGTCAGTGCCCCCATTTAAAACCCATTTGTGAAAGGCTCATAAATCACACCCTCGGAAAACTCACTCCTCATCATAACTCAGCAGAGAGCGCGACTCTGTTCGGAGATTTAAATAAATGTGAGGGTGTAGTGGATTGTTTTTTCAGCAGGGCGTCACATGTAAGAGGATTCCGCATCAGGCTCTTTCAGCTGTTCGCGTTGTTAAAGCCAGGAATAATCGCAGGCTGTCTCTCCAAATGCAGCAGGCTCGATCATCAGACCAAGCAAGTGGCCACTGAACACTTAGTGTGATTTCAGGGGAGCCAGAAAGGCTCAGAAGCGCAATACGCCTTCCCTCTGACCCTGCAAAACAACTAGATCAATGTCCCAAATTCTGCAATTAGAGCTTCCTTCCTTTGGCTGTGCTCCTGATCAAAACACTAATATTGCTGGAATGGGTCACTCTTTAAGCATGGTTTTATTTATACATTTACCCTAGTATTTTCTCAGAGCAAGTGTTATGATGGGCATACAGGATAGTCCACCGGACAGGACAGGGAGACAGTGCTGAGGCTGGAAATGAGTAGTCAAGGGCCAGGCTGGGTCCCGGGCTATGCCTGGAGAGGGTCCCTTGTGGCTTTAACTTTAAAGGTGAACTAAAGTGTAACCTTGTGAGGGATGCCTGGGCAGCTCAGCCGGTTGAGCATCTGACTTTAGCTCAGGTTATGATCTCACGGTTCATGAGTTCAGACCCCACATTGGGCTCTGTGCTGATATTTAAAAATAAAATAAAATGCAACCTTGTGTCCAGGGATATGTTCCTGCACCGAGATCACCACCTGGTAGGCACCAAAGTTCCTCCATTTATGAGCAGTGGGATCTAAGAGGCTGCACATAAGCCCATCTGTTCAGGTCCAAAGTGGTACGAAACAAGTTACCAGAGTGTGTCTGTCCACATAAGTTAAGTTGCACAAAAGAACGTCTCCAGACCATGAGAAATTAGGTACTTTAGGGCTGAATTCCTTCCCAGCAAGATCTCAGATGTGACATATTTCTGAAGGTTGAAGAGATTTGCAGGGATACGATAAAACAGACACAGACAGATGAGGGAAAACTGAGTCGGGGGGTGGGGGCAGGGAGGGAAGGAGGATAGATAGGTGTCACCAGGTTTCTGTGAGCAGAGGCTAAGCAGGAATCACCAAGGGCTAGGGCAGGGATGCCCTGGGGTTGGTTGAAAGGCAGAGAGATCAGACTGGGGTATCTGGAAATCTGAGAGGCAGGAACTGAACCTAAAGTGACAGGGAGCGATGAGGCTGCACCGCGGTAGAGTCCCATAGGGGGACCGACATCTGGGATTCTTTTTGTAGAAAAAGATCTCGAAGTCCTGTGGAATGATCTGGCATGGGAGAAAAGGGGCTTCCCCATCTATTGACAAAAGGACATGTGGACTCTCTTTGGAGGAAAGGTTCCCCAAGTTTGTTTGCAGGAATCCCACACATTAAGGTTAAACACCACCTCACAAACAAAAATCAACAAATATTTGGGAAGGCAAGTCACTGTGAATGAAAGCTAATAGAAACAAGAAACCACTTTAGAATCCCAAGGACTATAGATGTGGTGGCAACACTGTGCAGAGTTATGCATAAAAAACATCTAAAAGAAGAAAAGACACAATGTGTGAATAAGCAGGACCATGAATTGGTAGAATCAAGGGAGGGAAGAACAAACAGAACTTCTAAAAATTAACAAGATAGCTGCTGCAGAAAAAACGCAACGGTTAATTAAACCGTCGATTACACTCTTAAAGAAAGAATGAATAAGCTAGAAGATATATCTGAGGAAGTTATCCGGAACACAGCAGAGAGAAGAGAAGAAAATATGACAAAGTGCAACAGATATAGAGGGCAGAATGAGACGGTCGAGCACAGGGGTTGGCACACTCTGGCCCAGGTGCTGCCTGCCGGCCACCTGTTCTCACAGTAAAGTTTTACTGGAGCACCACCACCCTCATTGTTTGTATTGCCCATGGCGTCTTTCACACTACCATGGAGTTAAATAGTTGTGGCAGACACCGTATGGCCTCCAAAGCCTAGAATATTTACTCTCTGGCCTCTTACCAAAAAAAAAAAAAAAAAAAAAAAAAAAATTGCCCCGGTCTAAAATGTGTGTGTGTGTGTGTGTGTGTGTGTGTGTGAGTGAGTGACTGGGAACCCAGAAGAAAATAGAGAAAATTAAAAAGAGGGGTAGGGGCACCTGGGTGGCTCAGTTAGTTAAGCATCCAACTCTTGGTTTTGGCATGGGCTATGAGCTCACAGTTCGTGAGTTTCGTGAAGACTGCTTGGGATTCTCTGTCTCTCCCTCTCTCTGTTCTTTCCCCACTCTCTCTCTCTCTCTCTCAAAATAAACAAATAAACATTTGAAAAAAATACTAAGCGAATACAACAAGATATCAAATGAATGAATACTGCAATGAAAAAATCATAAAAACAAACCCATGCGGTTAACTATGTGCCCCAGGGCCAGAAACTTGGCCACTAGGTGGAACTGTAGAAACAAAACAGCATCTCATTTACGGGCAATCATGGGCATCTCACACCACAGAGAAAAAAGCGCATCGTATCTGAGACAACCTAAAACAGGGTCAGCAAAATAAAGGGAATCTTGTGACTTTCCTCTATGTTTCTAACTCCCAAGCAAAAAAAACTTGATCCCAGACTTCTGTGGTGCTGCCATTTGGACATCTGTCAGAACCTTTGTGGATGTGACAATCATGAGACAAATTGGGTGTTCTTCTACCATACACAGACTAACCACAATTGCAGTAGCCTTGGTAGTTTTGTGGAATTTGTTTCCTTTAAATTCCTGTTGTATTTTGTATGATGATCTCGTCCTTCTAACCCCTGGACAATCTTGTAGATCTTTTTCAAGTAAGCTTCATTCCTAAATGCCTTTGTCTCAAAATCTTCCATTTACAGAAGCCCTGAACTCAGGGAGAGCACGTAGACTGGAAGGTGGGGAAATAGGAGAATTAAATGAGCACCTATATGCTGAACAGTAATGTTCCCCCACTTACCTCCCAGAACACTGGATATAAGGCAATTTTCCCTAGGCAGGAAATTGGAGGATTTGTCCCTGAAGAAACTAAATAGCCCCAGTGAAAAGACATAGATATTGATAATTGGGGCCCCCAATGAGAAAACCAGATAACCTCTCAGTCACCCTACAGTGAAGCCCCACTACCACATGGCCCACCTGAATCCATAGGGCTTCTAGTCAGACTCCTTCTCTGACATGCAGACAGATCAGGACCTTTCCCTTTTGCTTGCTTTTGTTCTCTGTGTTTTCCTCTGTTCTGCTTCTTTGTTTTGTTTTACCATATAAGACACCATCCTCTAATATCATGTTAGAGACTTTTTTTCTAGCATTCTAACAAAATGGCAGAGAACAGGGGGGAAAAAAGATAAATGTAGGCAGCAGAAGAAAACATCAAAAATTTATATAGCAAAATTCTCCAAGAGAATACAATGCATCTACAAAACAAGAACACAGTGACAGAAAATAGGGCACCGCCAGAGAACAAAAATGAGGTCCTAGAAAGTAATGATGTATTAGCTGAAATGAAAAATTCAATAGCTGGATGAGGGAGTTGAAAAAATATCCCAGAAAGTAGAACAACATTTCAAAGCGACAAACAAGAGAAGAAAGTTATAAAAGAAAACCAGAAAATCAATGCAGAAGTCAACACCCAAAAACAGGAGTTCTATAGAAGACAGAAAAATACAGGGGCGTCTGGGTGGCTCAGTCAGTTGAGCGTTCGACTTTGGCTCAGGTCATGATCTCACAGTTTGTGAGTTTGAGCCCCGCGTCAGGCTCTGTGCTGACAGCTCAGAGCCTGGAGCCTGCTTCAGAGTCTGTGTCTCCCTCTCTTTCTCTGTCCCTTCCTCGCTCGCACTCTGTCTCTCTCTCCCTCACACACAAAAATAAACAAATATTTAAAAAAGTTAAAAAAAAAAAAAGAAGACAGACAATGCAGAGAGTGAGAAATCAACAGAGAAAGAATACCCATAACAACTGTCATCACCAAAGAGCATAATTTTCCATATGGAACAGCTCAAAACATATCCAGCATAATGAGTGGGGGGGGGGGGGGTGCAGGGGGAAGGAACGCCTCCACCAAAGATTTTTTAAATTTTTATTTTCTTTTTTATTTTCAGAGGAGGAAAAATGGTATTATTTTTAGGAATTAGAATGACATCAACTTCTCAACAGCAACATTAGAAGATGGAAGATAGTAAAGCAATACACTTATAATTCTAAAGAAAAACTTCCAATCTAGAATTCTATAACTAGTCAAACTAACAATTCAAGGGAAGATTTCAAGGGAATTCAAGGGAAGATTTCATTCTTTTTGATGGCCAAGTAGTGTTCCATTGTGTATATATATACCACATCTTGTTTATCCATTCACCAGTTGATGGACATTTGGGCTCTTTCCATTCTTTGGCTATTGTTGATAGCACTGCTATAAACATTGGGGTGCATGTGCCCCTTCGAATCAGCATTTTTGTATTCTTTGGATAAATACCTAGTAGTGCCATTGCTGGGTCATAGGGTAGTTCTATTTTTAATTTTTTGAGGAACCTCCATACTGTTTTCCAGAGTGGCTGCACCAGTTTGCATTCCTACCAACAGCACAAAAGGGTTCCCCTTTCTCTGCATCCTTGCTAATATCTCTTGTTCCCTGAGTTGTTAATTTTAGCCATTCTGACAGGTGTGAGGTGGTATCCCATTGTGGTTCTGATTTTTGTTTCCCTGATGATGAGTGATGTTGAGCATCTTTTCTTGTGTCTGTTAGCCATCTGAATGTCTTCTTTGGAAAAGTGTCTGTTCATGTCTTTTGCCCATTTCATCATTGGATTATTTATTTTTTGGGTATTAAGTTTGATAAGTTCTTTATAGATTTTGGATACTAACCCTTTATCTGATATGTCATTTGCAAATATCTTCTCCCATTCTGTCAGTTGCCTTTTAGTTTTGTTAATTATTTCCTTCTATGTGCAGAAACTTTAACAAGTTTGAAACTTTAACAGGTTTGAAACTTTAACAAGATGAAGTCCCAATGGTTCATTTTTGCTTTGGTTTCCCTTGTCTCTGGAGATATGTCTAGTAAGAAGTTGCTGTGACTGAGGTCAAAGAGGTTGCTCCTGTTTTCTCCCGTAGGATTTTGATGGTTTCCTGTCTTTGCAACAACATGGATGGAACTAGAGTGTATTATGCTAAGCGAAATATGTCAGGCAGAGAAAGACAAATACCATATGATTTCACTCATATGTGGAATTTAAGGAACACAACAGATGAACACGGGGAAGGAAAGGAAAAATAAGATAAAAACAGAGAAGGTGGCAAATCATAAGACTTTTAAATATAGAGAACAAACTGAGGGCTGGTGGAGGGGAGGTGGGTGGGGGGATGGGCTACATGGGGGATGAGCATTAAGAAGGGCACTTGTTGGGATGAGCACTGGGTGTTATATGTAAGTGATGAAACACTGGGCTCTACTCCCGAAACCAATACTGCATTGTATGTTAAACAAATTTAAATAAAGTTTTTTTTTTTAAAGAAGGAGGGTAGAATGAAGACACAGATATGAAAATTTTCAAAAATGCATCCTTGCAGGCATCCTTTCTCATGAAGGTAATTGAGGTTGTGCATCACCAAATGAAAAACAAGCCAAATAAGCCAAAGGGATGAGAGGAAAGAGGGGAACAAGGTGGGGAGGGAGGGAGGGGGGGAGAGAGAGAGAGACGGAGAGGGAGAGAGAACTAACACATGGGAGACACAGGATGTCAGAGCCCAATAGGGTTTCATGAGAAATAGGTTTCTAATTTTTTTTCAATTTAATTTTAGAGAGAGAGCAGGAGCAGAGGAGAGGGGCAGAGCGAGAAAGAGAGATAATTTTAAGCAGTCTCCACACTCAGCTCAGAGCTTGACATGGGGCTGGATCCCATGATCCTGGGGATTAGGACCTGAGCCGAAATCAAGAGTTGGGACATTCAACCGATTGAGCCACAGAGGCACCCCAAGAGAAACAAGGTTCTATAGAGTCTTAAAGCAGCTCCTTCACAAAGTACTTATTACAAGGGGAATGGGATTTATTTATAGTGGAGAAGCCTTAACCAAATGATTATAATCAAACCATTATAAACAAATGATTATGTCACGTTCGTCAGATGATCAGATTTCAAATCAATGGGCAGTGAAAGACACACGTCCCGGATCTAGTCATGAAAAACAACAGACAGAAAGGCTGAGGAACTGTTTCAGTTTAAAGGACACTAATGCAAGGTGACAGCTAAATGCAACATGTGATCCTGGATTGGGACCTGGATCCTGGGGGTGGAAAGGTTATAAAGCACATTATTGGGGAAATTGATGAAATATGAATATAAACTCTGGATTAAATCATAGTACTAGTGTTACAACAGTAAATTTCATAATTTTAATAATTGTATGGGGGTTACAGGAGGGACTATTCTTGATCTTAGAAAATTCACACTTAAGTATTTGGGGGTACAAGGGCATAATGTCTATGGCTTATTTTCAAATGATGGGGGTGGGGGGCAAAGTGATAACCAAGTAAGACGAAATGTAAACAATTGGTAAATCTAGGTAAAGGGGTATGAGAGCTTCGCATACTCTTCTTGTAACACTTCTGTGAGTTTGCAACTATGTACAAACTAAAAGGTACAAAAAGTCTCATTCACTTCATTCAGAGTTCACTCTCATCAAAGTTTGCATTTTATGGTTAAAAATGTAGCTTTACGGGGGCACCTGGGCGGCTCACTCCGGTTGAGTGTCTGGCTTTGGCTCAGGTCATGATCTCACCACCCGTGAATATGAGCCCTGTGTTGGGCTCTGAGCTGAGAGCTCAGAGTCTGGAGCTGCTCTGGATTCTGTGTCTCCCTCCCTCTCTGCCCCTCTCCTGCTCACGCTCTGTCTCTCTCTCTCTCTCAAAAATAAATAATAAACATTAAAAAGATTTTTTTTCATGTAGCTTTACTAACAGAATAAACAGACTAAACTGTGTTAACTATAAAAAAATTAAATAAAATGTGTTAACTACGGTAGAAATACAATTAAAAACTTAATAAATAAATGAAATGCAAAGAAACTGAGAGGTTATATAGCATCTACCCCAATGTAGGCTGCAAGCAACCAACTTCCCTATGCCTCACTTTTCCCATCTGTAAAATGGACTAATAACAGTATTTACTAGCTTATGCTATAGTTTTTGAGGATTATGTAAGTCGAATGTGTAGCAGTCATACTACCTTATGGAAAAGCTCACTCTGAGAAACATACTTTATAGACATAACTTCTCCCTTGCTTTGGTATCTCGGCACACAAAGTGATACTGTGTGGCTCATTCATGGAGGTTTTCCTTTTCTATGCCTGCTACTAAGACTCCTATGCAGGAAGGTGACAAGAGCCCCATATAGCTCTGGTGTGTTCCACTAGTTCCTAAGTCCTTTTCCCCCAATTATTTCTTTGCATTTCAGAAGCGTCCCCAAGCATCCATGTATACAGAGAACAAAGGCAAGCTTATGGGCATGTCTCTGTCTACACCCAGGACAAAGGAGCAGGTGGGGTGTGAGGGAGACTAAGAGGCACAGCCCTCAGGAACAGGGCTTCTGAAAGCGACGCACTGAGACATTCACCTGGCGGTCCGCAGGCATGAGCCTACAATAAAAGAAATGCCATATTTGACTTCTATTTCCATTTATGAAGACGTATCAGAGCACACTTGGTGCTAAGAACTACAAAAGCCGGATGACAGACAAAAGCCGCTGTCTGAGTGCACCAGAGAGCGACCAAGATGCCAACTGCACAGACCCTGGAGTAGACAGAAATGGCGGAAGAAACACTAGCCCCAACTCTGTCCCTCGGAACCTCTTCCCGTCTGAAGCACAGGCCACACGTGATGAGTGAAAAGCAGCGGCTGAAAGTCTACATCGGTCTCATTAAGCTGCGAAGAAAAAATTGGTTTAGGACGGCCAAGATAGCCAGCACCTAGGGGGCAAAAGCCCCAGGGAAAAAAAGAAATTAGACGAACTGGACAGATATGAACTTGACATTCTGCATGGCTTTTGCTTGATGTATTTGCTGCCCGGACCTCATAAACAAATCAGAAGGTGGCTTGTAGAGAGGTTAACAATCTAAGCAGAACTTTCAATAGTTTTGTGGATTAAATAGTGTACCCCCCAAAATCATGTCTTCCTAGAACCTCAGCAAGTGACCTTACTCGGACATGTAACTAGTGAAGTATCTTGGGATGAAAGTCTCCTGATTTGGGGCGCCTGGGTGGTTCAGTCGGTTAAGTGTCTGACTCTTGTTATCGGCTCAGGTCATGATCTTACGGTTCCTGGGATCGAGCCCCGTGTTGGGCTCCATGCTGACAGTGAGGAGGCTGCTTGGGATTCTCTCTCTCTCCCTCTCTCTCTCTCTCTCTCTCTCTGCCCCTCCCCTGTTCTCTCTCTCTCTCTCTCAAAATAGGTAAACATTTAAAAAACAATTTTTTGTAGGGGCGCCTGGGTGGCTTGGTTGATTAAGCGTTCGACTTCGGCTCAGGTCATGATCTCTCAGTCCGTGAGTTCGAGCCCCGCATTGGGCTCTGGGCTGATGGCTCAGAGCCTGGAGCCTGCTTCCGATTGTGTGTCTCCCTCTCTCTCTGCCCCTCCCCTGTTCATGCTCTGTCTCTCTCTGTCTCAAAAATAAGTAAACGTTAAAAAAATTTTTTTAAAAAACCAATTTTTTTAAAAATAAAGATAATCATAAAAAAAGAAAGTATCCTGATTTGGAGTGAGGCCTAAGTCCAATGACTGATGAACTTATAAGAAGAGACAAGGACACAGACACATGCAGGGGAAGGCTGTGTCACAGCAGAGGCAAGAAAGGATTCTTCCCCAGAGACTTTACAGGGAGCATGGCCTGATGGCCCTCGATTTCTGGCCTCCAGAACTGTGAGAGGAGACATTTCTGTTGCTTAAGCCACCACATTTGTGGCCATTTGTTATGGCGGCCCCAGGAACATGACACAAGTTACACAGGGCTGGAGATGCAAATATTAGAATCCAAGGCCTGCCAGAGAGGAGGCGTCCTAGTAAATACCCCACACTTTCCACTGAGACCCCAGGAAGACTGTGCTAGGAGAGAAAGGGAAGTCAGGTTTGGTCTGATTGGAAGGTATACTAGCTGAGAAGTCCCCCAGACTGACTAAAGACATCAAAGCGGGCTAAACACAAAGAAAATTATTTGTGGGCAAATCAGTAAAACTGATCAAACGCACACACACACACACACACACACACACACACACACACAAAAAACATCACACACAAAGGAGCAACAATGAGGATGACAACTAAATTTTCAACAGGGAAGATACTGAAATAGAAACCTATTTAACCTGGGGGTGGGGGGGGGGGGGGACAGCATCTACAAAAAAACCCTGCAGCAAACATCATATTTAATGGTGAAATATTGCAAGCTTTCCCCTTGAGACCAGGAATAAGGAAAGGATGTCTGTTCTAAGCACTTCTCTTCAAAATTGTGTTTGGAGGTCCTCTGGTCAGAGCAATAAGGCAACAAATAAATAAAGTAAAAGATATGACGACTATAAAGCATGAAATAAAAAAATCAACTATTTGCAGGCAACATGGCACCTTCTTGGGGCAAATCTGAGGCAGTGCCCTGTGGCCGGTCCGTGATTCAGGTAACAAGTATGTCCTGGTGCCGAGGTCCTGGTACCAAGTGTGTTCTCTGGGGGTTGCCCCTTGGCTTTGGGTTGAGGCAGCAGACCCTTGGGAGGAGAGATGGCTGGCTTGATGTAGCCACCTCATGCCTGGGCAGAGTCTATGCATCTGGCTGGAGGGGGACTGGGCAGCTGACGGGCTGAATGCAGGCTCACTGGGTCACGTGGTAGGGCCTTTGGGCACCTCTGAGGGTCTGTACTCCCCCTGAAAGCATGCTTATTCCAGGGGCGGGAAAGTGACATTAAATAGAAAACAAATACACATGCGTGCACACACACACACACACACACACACATGCTGACAGGTTGAGAGAGAGACCACAGGAAAAAAAGAAAAAGTTTGATGGCTGAGTACCTTCAATGTCAATGTAAATTTTTTCCTGCTTTTTGAATAAGAGGCTTCACATTTTTATTTTGCGCTAGGTCCTGCAAATCTTGATGGCCTGCTTCCATTTATACCTCAAGGCAAAGCTCAGACCAGCTGATGTCTCAGATATAACAGAAAGGGAAGGGGGCGGAGTCCAGTCAAGAGGAAACACACACCTGGGACTGTCCTCTGGAGGAGGTCAGAAAATCACAGAGCTGGGGCGCCCGGGTGGCTCAGTCAGTTGAGCCTCTGACTTGATTTCAGCTCAGGTCGTGATCTCACGGTTCGTGAGTTCAAGCCATGCATCGGGCTCTGTGCCGACAGTGCAGAGCCTGCTTGGGATTCTCTCTCTCCTCTCTCTCGGTCTCTATCCCGCTCGCACCCTCTTTCTCTCAAAATAAATAGATGCATTTTTTAAAAAAGAAAAAAAGAAGAAAATGATGGATCTGGACAAGTCTACTTTGCAGCCCCCGGCTTTTGTCTGTAACGCACTCCTGAAATTATGCACAGGAGCCAAACGTAAGCAGCCTGAACAATACAGGTTCTCCTTTGGATATTTTTGTAAATTTGTAAATAGTTTGGTAAGTATTTCTAAAAGATAAGAACTCTTTTGAAAATACATAAAGTACAATATCATTATCATACCTACAAAATTGACAGCAATGTTGTTTTTTTTTTTAATTTTTTTTTCAACGTTTTTTATTTATTTTTGGGACAGAGAGAGACAGAGCATGAATGGGGGAGGGGCAGAGAGAGAGGGAGACACAGAATCGGAAGCAGGCTCCAGGCTCCGAGCCATCAGCCCAGAGCCTGACGCGGGGCTCGAACTCACGGACCACGAGATCGTGACCTGGCTGAAGTCGGACGCTTAACCGACTGCGCCACCCAGGCGCCCCAACAGCACTGTTTTGACAGCATCAGATATCCTAATTTTATCCTCCCATCTTTTAAATGTTTTTTTTTTAATGTTTTTATTTATTTTTAAGACAGAGAGAGGCAGAGCATGAGCAGGGGAGGGGCAGAGAGAGAGGGAGACACAGAATCCGAAGCAGGCTCCAGGCTCTGAGCTGTCAGCACAGAGCCAGACACAGGGCTCGAACTCACGAACGCGAGGTCTTGACCTGAGCCAAAGTCAGACACCCAACCGACTAAGCCACCCAGGTGCCCCCTATCCTCCCATCTTTTATATTTGTCAGAACATTCCTAGGGAGATAAAATTTCCCTCTTTAACTAATGTGTTTACCCTTAGAGGCAATTCTACTGTTGTATACATTGTAATGTATATGTACGATGTTGTACAATTCTAATGTTGTATTCAGCATGTATGTTCTTTATTATTGTTCTTTTCCTTCACAACTGAATCCACAGTTGGGCAGTTCAATTTCTTGGGGTGCCTGATTGAGTCTAAGGACCCACAGTATCACCACACCTAATGATTCCTTTCGGATTCTACCAATCGCATTCATGAGGGCTATAATTTCCTTTCTTCATTTGCCACTAACTTTTCTTTTTTCTTTTTCTTTTCTTTTTTTAGTAACCTCTACACCCAATGTGGGACTCAAACTCATGATCCCAAGATCAAGAGTTGAATGCCCTTCTGACTGAGCCAGCCAGGTTCCCTCCGCTAACTTTTCTTAATTAATTGAGGAAGGATGCAATAAAATATCCAAAGAATTGAGCAAACCTCACAGAACGAGCAAAGAATACAAGCTGCTGAAGGTGCTCTGCAGGCTAGCAGGGGTCACCACCAGGTAGCAGTTCAAAGTCGTCCTTCATCGCCTGAGGTATCTGAGACCAGGTGTGATGGGTGATGCCCAACATATGAGCAGAAGAGAAAATGTCAAATGCATGGGAATCAAGGGCACCAGTGACCTGGTCATGTAAAGAGCACAGACTCTCTGAGAAGGTGCACAGATCCTCTTATGCCTCCTCAATGTGTGCTCTGCTTTGCTGCTTTGCTGTCACACCAGTGACAAACCGGTGACACTGGGGGACAGCACGGAACTTCCTCATTTTCTACCAGGATACCAGGACGAAAAGTGGATAGACATGGAAAGCTCTGTGGATATGCACTTCCTTAATCTGAGTAATTGATATTCAACCTATGTATCTTTCAACTCAGAATATCCAGAGACATGCAAGTATTTTGTTTATCTTATGGTTATTACTAACAGCCTTTTAGCATCTGACATTGTGAGTCGAACTCATGTTTAATGAATGAACTCTGGGAAAATTTGACTGATAGGAGAAATTACGAATTCTTCTAAGGTAGAGCTCGTAATTCTCAGACTTCGACTCACAACAGCAAAAAATTCTCTCAAGTAAATGTGTAAGTAGCAAGTTTTTACAAACTGAATTAACTCACCAAGGACTCTACAGGAAAAGGCACCTCTCTGAGTGAGTAATCTTGGCTCGTGCTCCTCCTGACCCATTAAATTGCACAAGGGCATCAGTCATTGAAAGCTAAAATTAACACTTCACAGGTCTTGCCAGAGAGTTCTGATATCTCCAGTGGGAACTTTCCGTGCTCTTGTGACAGCCCAGCATCCACTGGTGTTGCCATAGGAAAAAAAAATAAGAATTGGGTTTCTTGCCTTGGTTTTTATAGCAATTTCCACATGGACAGCCTGCTTGGCCTTTGATGATAACCCCACTCTGGTCACATTGATTTAACAAATATTTACCGGCCATACGTTATGGGCCTGGTACAATGTGGGTGTTGGGGGCAAAGAGGTACATGGGATAGACAGAGCATGTGCCCCAGGGCAGTGAGATCTGGCCCCCAGACCAGTCTCAGTACTTACTGGTCATATGGTTTGGAACCAAATCTCAAAAATCATGTCGATTCCAGGCATTGGAAGGGTTCCTAGTGAAAGCAGCCCTTTACACTAAGTTAGTAAGAGCTGGATTAAATCCCAGCTCTGTCCCTTACCAACTGTGTGGCATGAACCCGTGGTCACTTAGAAATGGTCAGAAAAGAAGCAGCAACAGCTGAAATGGGAGAGCGGAAGGGAAATATAAGGGAAAGCACATGTTATAATTTCTTCTTTTCTTTAATCAGGGTGTCACTTTCACGTAGTTAAATATAACAGGACACATGAGCCTAAAGTCCGCTGCTTGATGCAAATTTCACACGAATCTCATGTTACCACCACCTAGATCAAGATATAGAACATTTCCAGCACCCCAGTAGATACAATTTTTTTATGTTTATTTATTTTTGAGACAGAGAGAGAGTGTGTGTGTGTGAGCAGGGAGGGGCAGAGAGAGACAGAGGGACAGAGGATTCAAAGTGGGTTCTTCGCGGAGAGCTAAGAGCCCGATGTAGGGCTGGAACTCATGAACCTATGAGATTGTGACCTGAGCCGAAGTCGGACGCTCAACCAACTGAGCCACCCAGGCACCCCCAGTAAATACAGTTTTTACAGTGAAAATACCAAAAGTCAAATCTTGGGACTTGTGTGAGTTTAGCACATCTGCCCTGTTCGCTTCAGAGCCGCTTTCTGAGAGGTGGAAATGAGTTTGTAGTCTCTCTTCCCATCCTTCTGCTGACCCAAAGTACCACGTATAGACTGGACTGCTGGACATAGGTGTTGATAGAGGCTGTAAATCTGGCTCGGAATAGAGTTTTAATGTGTACTAAGCTAATTGGTCAATCCAAAAGGATGCAATCTACAATCTTGCCCTCTTCTGAATACGAAATTGAAATGTCCTAGTTACCCAGGCCAGATTTTCTTTGTTATAAAATTTACTAAATATTCATCATAAAATTGCTACATGGTCAAAATAAAGGTTGGAGGGAAATACCAGCATTATTCACAGAAGCCGGAAAGTATAAACAACTCAGATGCCCATCAACAGACCCATGGACTATCCATACAGTGGATGGGCTCTTCGTACAGTGGAATATTTGGCTATAAAAAGGCATGAAGTACTGATATACACTACAACGTGTATGCTACAAGTCTGATAACATTATGTTAAGTGAAATGAGCCAGATACATAAGACCACATGCTGTACGACCCTATTCATATGAAAGTCCAGAGTAGGGAAATCCATAGAGAGAAAGTAAGTTAGCAGTTGCTTAGGGGCTGGTGGTGGGGCGGGAAGATTGGGAATTAATAGCTAATGGGTTTTTTTGTGGGGGGAGGCGATGAAAATGTCCTAAAATTGTGTGTGTTGATGGCTGCACCCATCTGTAGATATACCGGAAGCCACTGAATTGCACATTTTTTTTGTTTTTGTTTGTTGTTTTTGGAGAGACAGAGCGTGAACAGGGGGAGGGGCAGATGGAGAGAGAGGGAGAGAGAGAATCCCAAGCAGGCTCCACACCCAGCACAGAGCCCAGCTCGGGGCTCAGTCAGACAACCTGGAGACCACCACCCGAGCTGAAATTCCGAGTGGGACACTCAACCGACTGAGCCACCCAGGTGTCCCTGAATTGCACATTTTAAATGAGTGAATTTAAATGAGATGTGAATAGATCTCAGTAAAGCTGCTGTTTAAAAAAGGAAGGCAACAAAAAGTACACCGAAAGATCATTCGTTGTCTTCTTACCCAAATATACTCACCATCAACACTTGAAGGGATATCTCGTCTCTCTCTCTGTAGTTCTGTTGTTTTGCTGGTGATCATACAACATTTCATAGTATTGGCACACTTTCCAACACATGCCGGTCAGGATTTAGTTGTCGATAACAAATTGATTTAGTGGCCGATAACAAATTGTCTTTTTTGGGGGACAGGGGGCAGAAAGAGATTTAATGGAGGAACTCGGGTGCTTCCAAACTACGGGAAGTACTTCAGGAAACACTGCAGGACGGGCTGGCTGAATCCAGCATTAGCTTCCAGCCTAGGATGAAAACAACATCACTGGAAGTGTTGGCCTCAGCACAACGCTCTTGGGTCCCATGCTAACACTCACACACACACACACACACCAAAAACATATTCACTGGGGCACCTCGCCCAGGTAATGCGCTAGGCCCTTTACACTCACTATACATGTCATTCATTTTTTAGTCAAAACTCATAATCTCCTTATGAGGTAGCTATTATCCCCATTGTACAGATAACAAAACTGAGGGGGGTAAAGAGGAGTCAAATCCACACGTGACACCACGCCTGCAGCCTTAACCATTACACAAATACTCATGAGAAAAGGCCTTTTTCATTTTGGAAATGCTTTCCATAGCACAAATAACCAGAAATGGAATCAATGGCTCAAAACCCAGGGACATTTCTAAAGCACACATTAGCAGGTCAGATTCTCAATCAAAGCATTATCAGGACTGAGAATGGCCTCGAAGGCAGGAACTCACTTTTATCATGCAAATGTCTGGCTAGGTGCCTGGCACTCTGGGCCACCGGATGGATGTTTCCTGAATGAGTAACAGCTTGTGTGCAAGCAGGAGTGCGTGAGGGCTCCCCAATTCAAAGAACTGCATTCCTTTTGTTGGGTAAAGTACAAGCTGCTTCTAAGTCAGTCCAGCTCTAGACTGCAATGAATAATGAGTGCCTGGGAACACACTGCCCTTGATCTCTGTGTTCCAGCCACCCTCACACTGAGTCACCACATGGGCCCATGACTTAGTTGACTGTGAAGAGTCTAAAATGACCTAAGACGGTGCCTGGATGGCTCAGTCGGTAGAGCATGCAACTCTTGATCTCGGGGTTGTTAGTTCAAGACCCAGGTTGGGTGTAGAGCTTAAAAAAAAATAAATAAATAAATAAAAAATATATATATATATATATACACACACACACACACACACACACACACACACACACACGTATATATATGCATATGTAAGTAAGATATATATGTATATACATGTATGTATATATGTATATATATAATGATCTAAGTCACACTACAGTCAATCTGGGCAACCACAATGGCTCTAGAAATTGTATCTATTCTTTCAGGTATGTAAATGGGACCATTTCTTAGGAAGGGCAACTGCTTCTTTGGTTTGCATTATTTAATGCAATTTAAGTTAACCAATTTAAGT
Organism: Panthera onca; assembly: GCF_046562875.1. NCBI lineage: Eukaryota > Metazoa > Chordata > Mammalia > Carnivora > Felidae > Panthera > Panthera onca. The sequence continues at coordinate 8,835,911 of NC_138347.1, read as the reverse complement.
TAACTGTCCTATTAAATGCTGATTCTCCATAGGAACATTAGAAATGGACATATACCGGCCCGGTCCACCAATGCTCCAAGTAAGTTAGACTGTAAACCCAATACTTTTGGAAGCTGCATTAAACTGGTGCATCCCAGGGGCGCCTGGGCAGCTCAGTCAGTTGACTATCTGACTTCAGCTCAGGTCGTGATCTCACGCTTCGAGCCCCATGTCAGGCTCTGCGCTGACAGCTCTGAGCCTGAAGCCTGCTTCTTATTCTGTGTCTCCCTCTCTCTGCCCCTCCCCTGCTCACGCTCTGTCTCTCTCAAAAATAAATCAAAAGGTTTAAAAAAAATTTGTTTAAACCCAGTGCAGGCCACTCAACAGCCTTCACAGGCCCTGCTCTACTTTGCTATCAGGAAGTGGCTGTACCCACATAACTACCACCTTAAGAGGTTTGTAATTCTAAAACCTTGGGACCTCGGTCTACTGCTTTTCCCAGCACAGCTAAGTTTCATAACAAGATGATCTGTTTTGGGAAATTCACCACTGAGGGGCCGAAAAACCTGTTGAACACCAACTGATCTATAACCAGGTGGGTCTAAGTTCTAATAGGTTCATTCTGTCTTTCAGACTCTATCACATGGGCTTTCCAGTCTTTATTTCCCCTAAGATTATTTAAGATTATTTTAAGATTGGGGCGCCTGGGTGGCTTGGTCGGTTAAGCGTCTGACTTCGGCCCAGGTCATGATCTCACGGTCCGTGAGTTCGAGCCCCGCGTCGGGCTCTGTGCTGACAGCTCGGAGCCTGGAGCCTGCTTCCGGTTCTGTGTTTCCCTCTCTCTCTGACCCTCCCCCATTCATGCTCTGTCTCTCTCTGTCTCAAAAATAAATAAACGTTAAAAAAAAATTTTTTTTAAAAAAAGATTATTTTAAGATTGAAGATAATCTTAAGATTTAAGATTTTCCTTTTCGTGCTATCTTACCCACCTCTAGGATTGTACTGTGCAGGGGGTCTTTGAAGAAATGGAATTCTAACTTTCATAATCAATACACAAAATACCTGGAGAAAACACTGATGTTCTTTGGCTCCCATCCCAGATGCTTCTGTCACATCTACGAATCTCTATCAGGTCATCCGGGCACAGAATAAAGCTGGGAGGTCACATTACCCAGCCAGCCCTTAATGATTTTATTTATTCCACATGGCCTGAAAACATGTTTGAACATTACTTGCCATAATTTTTCTGGTGATTTCCATGCATCATTTGTTTTAATTATGACTAATGTCTTTAGAGACACTCTAAGAAATCTCACCCCCCAGTTCCCCTTCATGAACATCCCATAAAGTATCTAAAGTGAAGCAGCTTCGATGACCAACACGGAAAATCAACTTGAAAGCATGAATTCCTAAAAGATCCATCAGTCACCTTTGCTGGGAACGAATCTCAAGAGTCATGCAGGCAAAAGGTTGCTGAGAGATTCAAGAACAAACAGAACTGGAAAAAGACATTCGCTGTCAAATAAGACTCACAGGATTTTTGTACAAATATGAGTTTTCTAACTACCCTTGGAGCTTTTTCCTCTCCTTCTTTCTAGCTGGGAATTTTCTCTGGGTGTCTAAAGCATTGTCTTTCCACTCTCAGCTGAAGGGTTGCAGCTTTTTCAGGATTCGCAATGGCTATGGCACAAAGGACCCTTGCCCCCTGGCTCAGTCCAGGCCATGCAAAAATTAAAATATTTGTGCAAGATAGTGAGTGCGAATTTCCATTTCGGGAACTTAACGCTCAGAAAGTCCAACTGCTGGACCTCAAAGGATCAAGTAAAGTCCAAGCACCCTTAAAGAACAGACAGGGAGGGGTCGGCCCTGGGGCTTCAGCGGTGTTGGCAGGGGCGGCTCCCCTGGCTTCCTTCAACTCCTTCGTTTGTCAGAGTTGACAGCTTCTCCAAAACCGTGGTGTAGACATCAGGCTAAACAGAAATACAAACTCATTAGCTTTCAGTGGAGCACCCTTGATGTTGCTGAAACAGGGAGGTGTTTTCTGGTCAGTTATCTTAAGTAGGCTTCAATAAACACGAAGATTATTTGTGCATGGTTAATAACGGCGTGGATCTTTTCCCTCCCTGGCCTCCCAACTACCCAGGAAGTAAAACCCAGTCGCATATGAGCTTTGCAGTGTCCACTCCCTTGTTTAAAGTGCTTAAAGGGGGTCTGGGGCCGTCACTTGTGCCCTTGCAGTGCTGACACTTCCCAAACAAGTGGAAAACGGTGCCTGTGGCCTCGCTAAGCGAGTCATCGACTACCATGATCCAACCCTGCCGTTGCCATTCGCCTCTGGGTCCTTCCTTACCCCGTACTTGCTTGCACTTATTCACAAGTTAGATTTCTCAATAAACTCTTCCAAGTATCCACCGCTCTCGTCCCCACCCCCACGCCCGGGGCAGGGGCAGGTGATTAGTAGCGCTTCTCCAAAATTAACAGGAAGATTGAGTGGACACCCGCCTGGCTGAGTTGGTAGAGCACGGAACTTTTGATCTTGGTGTCCTGAGTTCAAGCCCCACCTTGGGCAAAGAGCTTACATTAAAAAAAAAAAAAAAAAAAAAAAGATAAAATTAAAGCAAAGTTGAAACTAGGTCTCTCACACCACCGTGATTAACCGGTTTAATTGGCCTTGACCTTGGGAGCAGAGTAGCACCTGCACAATTCCACTGAGTCACACAGGCACCCTGACCACCCCTCTCATAATGAAGGAAACCAGGAGAAGTGACCCCTGAATGTGCAAATCTGCACAGCCAGCACGGAAGGTGCCCAAGGGCTCACCCGCCTGGTTCAAAATCTTGTGTGTGTGTGTGCGTGTGTGTGTGTGTGTGTGTGTGTGTGTGAGAGAGAGAGAGAGAGAGAGAGAGAGAGAGAGGCACAGAGTATTCCATAGTAAGATTAAATCATGTCTTTGTCCACATCCGGCTGGCGAACAGAGCATTAGCGCAATAACCAGGATTAGCTTGTTTCTGCCCTCTAAAAAACGAAGCCGGTGCTGGAGTTGGCGGTTAAAAATATTCATCAGCCACACAATTTGAGTCTACCTTGTAGCTAGTTTATCAGCTAACCGATGCTTTTGCCAGGGAAAATATTCTTGGATTGAGAAAAATTGCTAATTTTTAGTCATTAGTTTTATATGAAAACGTGTTTTAACGCGTGCCTTCTCCTCCAGAAGATTCTTCTCTAGCATCTAAAAGGAATTCTGTCTTGGGGCAGTTAAACGAGGGCAAGCGACAGTGGAGGTCACCAGTCCCGGACCACGGGGGGGCCTCCCACCAGCAAGGCTGTGCCGCCGGCAAGAGAATTTGACTCCGGAGCCGGACTAAATGCGCGGGAGCTGGGAGCGGTCTGCGGGGCTTTGGAGAGGCCCAGATGAAAGCAGCAGCCTTTAATTCCCACCAGACATCCCTCACCCAACGGCACCGGGTCTGTCCTCTCCCGCAGGCCTCCCGTGCGCCCCATCTCCCTCTGGACCTCACTTCTCGCGTGGAAAGAATCTGGGAGGAGGGAGGGACAGAGTGGAGGCCGAGCAACCCGAGTGGGTAGGGTGGAGGTGTGCACCCGCTGCCGGTGCCAGGGCGGGGATGATGTCTTGACTGCCTCAAGCAGGCACGGGAGGGTCACGCACACCTCCCAGCACACACAACCGCACGCGCCCCAGCGCGCCGCGCGCCCCCGGCCCCCGGGGGAACCGAGGCCCACCCGCTTGTACACTGCGCCCCCGCACGCTCTTGCACCTCCCGCTCCGCGTTAAGTGCGCCCCCTCCGTGCGCACCGCACCCCCCCCCCCAATCCCTGAGTGTACTGACTCCCACCACCACCCCGTGCGCTCTGATCTGCCAGCGCTCGCTGAGCCTTCAACTCTTCGCGCTGATCGAGCCCCTCTGGCGGCCGTGCGCCTTGCGCCCCCTTCCGCCAACCTGCGCACGCCGCGTTTCTAACCACGCGGGGCCGCCCGGAGACTTTGCGCGCGAAAGAAGCGGGACGCCGCCGCAAACTGTCTACAGCTAACCCTTCGTGAGTCCGCACCCACCGCGGTGAGTAGGGGTCCCAAGTCCCTTCCGCAGAATTAAGAAGACCTGTAGCGTCGGAGAAGCCTGACTCTTGGCCCTCTCCGGCCGCCGGTGTCTCCGGGTGTGGCCCGCAGCTCCCAAAGCCGGGCTTCGGTGCAGGGTAGGGACAGTTGGAGAGGAGGGGTCCTGCCACCGCCTCCCTGCCTGGCCAGATGCGGTGACGTCTCCACGCCGGCTTGGGCCCGCGGCCGCTCAGATCTGAAGTCCGGCTTTGGCGCGTCCCGAACCCCGACGCCGGACTGCTCTTTGCCGTGTGCGTCGCCTCTTTCTCCTCCGTGGAGGGAAGAGTGTTTTCCTGGACACACACCTCTTGGGAAACCCGCCTACCACGCCGGCCGCTGCAAGAAAAGAAAAAAAATCTTCGCAGAGCAGTAAAACACTCACACCCCGGGCCGGGGCGGCCTCGCGTGCCCAGGGCAGGCTTGAGGGGGCTAGTCCAGCCCGCCCGCCGGCCCGCGGGCCTTTCTCTAACTCTACCGAACCACGAATAAACTAGCATACCTCTCTTTACAGATTTGTTTCGATTAGGGGGAAGGTTCCCCAATATTTGCTTTGCTTTGCGAACAACCCCGTTATATTAATTAAATGAAACGAGTTTATGTCCTCAAAGTACTTAATAACTCTGGTCTGTAGTCAGCCTTGTATCAAAGACCTGCTAGGAAAAAAAAAAATTAAGCCCATCAGGTTTGTGCTCTTTGATGTGCAGAAATATTTATCTCTGGTGGATAAGATTTCTTTCGTTTTTTTTTTTTTTTACGGGAAAATTTTGGTTGATGTTTTTGAAAGGCGGTTTCAGCGCAGTTGTTAATGAACGAACTGATTTTCAGATTTGAAGGCGGTATATAATTGGTATAACCATTGAGGAATTTGGGCGCACGCCGGACTAGCAAGACTCCTCCAGCTCAAAGGTTTCCAGGCACGACCCCCAACTAGCTGGAGGCGAAAAGCGATGGCTTTGCAGGGGAGACGACGTGCAATCTCTTCCCAGAACCGTGATCTTGTGATCTTTTTCTGTGAAAAGAGAACAGCGGAGGCTTCAGGCTGCGGGGTCCTGGAGGAGGTCGCTCAGCTCCTCCCTCCCTCTCCCCCCCCCCCCCCCCAAGGATCCCTTCCTGTCCCTGAGCTGGGATCCAGAGCTCTGGGCCCTGCTTGAGCCCCTCCCTGCAGAACACTGGAAGTCTGAGTGCATTGGGAGGGGCACGCCCAAGTCCTCCCCACCTCTTTTCAGAGAATGGAGAGAAAGTGGGGCCCGGCTGGGGAGACAGGGAAGGGAAGTGCAAAGGAGGGGCTACCCCCTCACCCACAGGTAAAAGTAGAAGAAAAGAGCGGCCTTCTTCTATCCAAATCTGATGCAGCTTTCCTGGCTCCCTGTGGCCCATGCTCAGGGACTTTGCTAATCACTACAATTAATTACCAGTGGCACTGTTTTTGGTTCCCCTAAATAAATAGACAGTAGCTACTCCCTTCCTAAGTCAGGAAGCACTGCCTCCACCTGAGGCCTCCAGACTCCAGTCTCAGAACCCAAAGTCGTCCTAGATAACTGAGTCTGAAGAAAAGGACTGTGGTCTTTTCAAAATCCCAGAGAACAGAGTACTTACAGCAGGCCCAGATAGGAGCCCAGAAGATGCAAATTAGCCCCCACAGCCTCACGTTGGAGTGCCTCCTTCTCTTGCCCCCGGCCCCAAAATTATGCCTGAGGCACCACACGGAGGGCCAAATACTCAGCCAGGAAGGGGGTCCCTGGACCCGATACACAAGGGCCGATCTGCCCAAGTTACTGCCCACCCAGCTGAAAGCAAACACTTTCTCCAACGGAGTAACTTCCAGTGAAAGAAATTTATTAAAAAAAAAAAACAAAACCCAAAGAGATAAACTTCTCTTCCTCTCCTTGGAAATACGTGAGCAGGACCAGTTACTGTCTAGACCTCTGGAGGACTGGAATCACTAGGAAATTGCCCTGGCTACCTCTAATTTCTTTTAAACAACGAGCAGTGGTATTGTAACTGTCGGCTGATCCTTTCTGAGAGTAGCAATGACTCCAGGAAGAGTTGATGCTGTCTCCATGGGGCTTACCCAAGGAAAGGAGCGAAAAATCGAAGTACTCTTTTGGATAGCTCAGACCAAAAACGCCTCCCAGCCATGATAGTCCTAGACGCGATGCTAGATGCTCGTGGGACCTTCTGCAGTAACTGTATCTTGCTTGGAAATCGAATAGATTGGAATGGCCGTAGTCCTGGATTTTCTATTGTCTCGTTTTGCTTCAGTGGTTGAAGGCCTCCTCAGACACCACTTCAGAGGGTCGCTACCCTCTCCCCCAAATCTAGTGCTAGGGACGGGAGGACTTTTCCTCCCGCCCCCACATCCTTAGTGACAAAGTCTCTGATCCTCTTCTGCCACTGCGGCAGCCTCTCCGGGAGCCCCATCCCCGGTAGAACATCTGTGAGTTTCCCCCTTGATCTCACTCGAAAGTCGGTTTCCGCGGGGGATGGGCCTCAGGTAGGCGCGGGGCGCGGCCTGGGGAAAAACAGTTGCGGAGCATCTGAAGCGGAAAATCCAAGCAGATGTGGGGCGGCCTGGGCCCGCCCCTTTCCTCTTGGGGCCTCAATTTCTTCCAGATCGGTTTCCTAATGGAAACTTTCTAAGAGGTGGGGGGGTACGTAAAGGCGTGTTGGTGCACCTCCGTGAGCCAAAGCCTGAGAACCAGGACTGGGAGTGGGGGCGCCTGGCGAACTGGCGGTGATCCCGAAGCCTGCTGACCTCAATGTGTGTGTGGGGGGGGGGGGGCGGCTTCCCACCTGTCCTCTTCCTGCCCCCAGCTTCTCTTCATTCTACGTTCTGCAGGCTCCTTCCAGGCCAGCAGGGGAACTGCTGTTTGTGAATGATGCCTGGAGTTGAGGGTCTTTCGTGCAGCTATTACTTCTCCCCTGCAGGCCGGACTCCATACTCTGGGCGAGGCAGCTGGATTCAGCCCCAAAGCATAGACCAGCAGGTACTCCCGGCACCAGGAGCCCTGGAGCAAGGGGCATGCCGCAGGTGTCCCAACCAGTGGGTCAGTCTAACTAGCACGTCTTAAGTGTTTTTCCCACTTTACACAGAGCCTGCGGGTGCCCTTTCTAAGTGTAACAGGGGTCCCAGGCTTTGTCCAGTAAAAAGAACTCTGGAACAGATCCCACAGGGCACACACGGGGTGGTGGGGAACGTTCTTCCTTCACTATTCCACGCTGACACCACTATTCTTCCCACCTGGGAAACTTCGGTAATGGGGATACGCGAGGGACGCGCGCGCGCGCGTGTGTGTATCTTGACTGGATGTGTCTTGGGGGCAATTACGATGCCCGCCTGGGAGTCTGCTGAGTTAGGCTTTAGGGACTGAAGTGTCCTACACCCGCACTTCAAACGCCCCGTAATGCTACCGCTCAAACCCCGAGATTCGAACCTGTTCTGCGGATCCGAGAACAGCGGCTGCCGCTGTGAAGATAACTAGATCTCGAGTACACTCTCCCGCAAAATCCGGGAAATCTGGTTTAAGGCAAGTTTCTGTTCTTGTTACTTGTTGGGTTCTCCCGCTTCCACTTAGCGGTGTTTTGGCCGTCTGAGTAATCCCTTTCAAGTCCCGGAGTAATTCTCCCGGGTCCGTAACTGAGGATCGGAAATCGTGGGGGTGAGGAAAGCGTTAAATCCTCCCGGAGCCAGGGAGGTGCCGGAGCGCACTCACAGGCGGCCTGCGCTGGCTGCGGCGGGGTTCGACCGGCAGTCCCTACCTCGCGGAGCCCCTTCTCCGGGAAGCCACAAGACGACAACTGCGCGGTCAGGCGCGAGATCCAGGGCAGGGAAGCGGGCCGGCGCCCTGCGCTCGGGTACTGCGTACCCTCACCGCTCGCGGCCGCCCGGACTCCTCCGCACGCACCGCTGGAAACCGGAATTTGCTCCTAGATCCAAAACCCCAAGGGAAAGTGCTGAGCTCCGCGTTGCGGGGGTGGGGGGCACCAACTCCGAAATTCGCGCTTCTCAGTGGCTTCCGAGCGCCGGCCCCGCTGGCAAGGCCACCTGTGGCTCCGGCAGAGCGCGGGGCAGGTGCGGGCACAGCTGGAGTCTGCACACGCTGTCTTGCCCACCAAGGGAGCTAAGACGCCTTCAACGTTGTCGCACCTCTGCCCTTCAAAGGGACTCCTAGAGATGGTCAAGGGCGCCCGCTGCAGAGTTGGTGGTGGTTTGCCCACCCCCCCCCCCCGCCCAGGCGCGGGGGGAAAGAGGCGGGTCCCGGGTCAGTGGGTGCGTGGAGCAGCTGGCTCCTCCAAGGGCCTGGAGGGAGAGAGGTGGCACCAGAAACGGAGATCCCAGCTGCGGAGCCCCGAGGCCCTGGCGTGTCTCCTCCCCGACCCGACCTCAAAATCAGGGCCCCCAGAGCCGTGCAGTCTGCGGCACGCGGCCAAGGGACCCGCAAGAGCCCGTGCCCTGAGTCCACTGCGGCTGCCCTCTGACCCCACGTGCGGGGGAAGCTGGCGCCTCCCAGCGCGCGCGTCCGCACGGTAGCCTGGGCGTTCAAACTGCTAGAACGGTGCGAGTCTGTGCGCCCGTCGCGACCCGGATTGGAGGAGGGCCCTTCGGGGTCGCAGGAGCGGAGCTGCGGGGGTGGCGTGGGGGTGGGCAAGAGGACTCTTGCGGTCCAGTGCGGCCCTGAGGGAAAGCACCAGGACGCCCTACGGCCGCCTCTCCGACTGCTCCTCCTTACTCCAGCTGCCCCCCGGCCCACCACCCTGGCCCCCGCCAACGCTCGCTCGAGATCTCTCGCTCGCAGACCACCACCTCCCCCCCCCCCCCCCCGGCCTGAAGCACCCGCCCCAGCCGCGATTCCCCGAAATTCCGGCTGCGCCGAGCCGGGCTGCGGGAATGGGTACTGTCGGGCCCTGTTCCCGCCGCCACCCTGGGCGAGGCCTGGCCGCTAGGCGCAGCTCCCGGTCCCCTCCTTTCGTCTGGCCCGCGCGTCCCCGCGGCCTCCAGCCCCTCCGGGGAAAGCACCGATCTTCTTTCGCTCTCGTGTTTCGGGGAGAGAAAGGGCAGAAAGGTCACTTCCGAGCCTCTCTCTCCCGCCCTTTCCTGAGTTGGGGGGGGGGGGGTCTTCCCTTCGGGGCTCCCCCCCCCCTTTTGGCCCTCGGCCCTGCAAAGTGCGGAGGTGAGGGCGCGGGACCAGCGCGGGCTCGGAGGATTGGGTCCACGGCACTGGCCAGCGGGTCCATCCGCCTCCCCTCGGCCACGCGCGCCCAGGACCGGTCGGGGAGCAACGGGGGTGGTCTAGGCATCACTCCCCCACTTCCCTCCCTCCCTCGCCCCTCCCCGCCGCCCGTCCGAGCGCCCAGGTCCCGGGACCCGCTCGCAGGAGCCGGTCCCCACCGCGCGCCGTGTGCACTCACCGCAACTTCCTCGAGGCCGGGAGCGCGCGGGCCTCTCCTGGGAGAGTCCCTGGAGGCAGCGACGCGGAGGCGCGCCTGTGACTCCGGGGCCGCGGCGGGGTCGGGAGGCGAGATTCGCCGCCCCCGCCCCCGCCGCGGTCCCTCCCCCCTCCCGCCCCCCTCCCAGGGCCGCGGCTGCCGAGTGCTCCGCCCGAAGGCGGGTCCGCCATAAACAAACGCGGCTCGGTCGCACGTGGACCGCGGAGCTGCTGCGGCTCGCGACACATCGCGGGCTCCGGGCGCCGCGTCTCCAGGCAAAGGGAACGGCCAGGGAGGGCAGGAGAGCGCGCCCGGGCAGGGCCCCAGCCGCCTCCGCCCCAGCTCCTCTTCGCTCCCCTCCTGCTCCATGGCTCCGCGGCCGCCGCCGCCCTTGCCGCCCTCCAGTCCGGAGGGGCCTCGCGGCAGCGGGTACGAACACTCGGTCAAGGACTGAGCGGCACCGCCGCCTCCTCGCTGGCCGCTCTCCACCCCCCAAGGAAAGCCGAGGCGCGGGAGACTAGGAGAGAGAAAGGAAGAGCGAGCAGAAGCGAGCGGGAAGTCGGGCTCTGGGCTCCGCGGGACAGTCCAGCCCGGGGGAGGCTGCGCCCGGGGCGGCGGAGCGCGGAGCGGCGCCGCTGGGTCGCGCGGAGCTCCGGGGCCCAGCGGCTGTGGAGAGGCTACTCGGTGCCCCAGGCCGGCCGCGCGCACCTGCCCCGGGCGGTGCCCCAGACTCACCTGGACCTCGGAGGCCCCTTCCCCGTCCCCGCCGCTGCAGCCGGAGCGAGGCTCCGCGGGCCTGGAGCACGGCTGGGTCTAATATGCCCGGAGCCGAGGCGCGATGAAGGAGAAGTCCAAGAATGCGGCCAAGACCAGGAGGGAGAAGGAAAATGGCGAGTTTTATGAGCTGGCCAAGCTGCTCCCGCTGCCGTCGGCCATCACCTCGCAGCTGGACAAGGCGTCTATCATCCGACTCACCACCAGCTACCTGAAGATGCGGGCCGTCTTCCCCGAAGGTGAGGCCGCAGGTGGGCGGCCGAGAGGGCTGGGGGAGCCCGGCAGCCTCGGCCCAAGCGGGGATCCGGAGCTGGCTTGGAGGGCCAGTGCCAGCGCGTTTGGGGGAGGCCGCGCGGAGAGCCTGGGCTCCTGCTGCAGAGAGGAGACAGGTCTTGTCGCCGGGTGAACTGGACCATCTTCTGGTCCAGGCGTGGGCCAGGTGAACCAGGAATTGTTCTGTGAGCATGCTAGCCTCTTCTGGTTTTCCTGCCTCCCTTCTTGTCTTTTCTTTCATTTCTTTAATTCCCTTTTATTTTGTCCTTCTTTCATTACTTGCTCTCTTTCTGCGGAGGGGAAGTGTGTGCACCCCGACCAGGGATAAGATGGACTTGCTGATCCTGGCCTGAGAGAGAGCAGAGTGCACCCAGAGGCCTAGGCCCGGAAGGCCCCGGCTGTAAGCAGGGCACTTGTTTGAGGCCCGGGCCTTAGATTTGGGACTCTGGAGCTGCATCTACTTTGCTCACCTCCCCTGGGGGGGGGGGGTGGGAGTGGGAGGGCTGGGCAGAGCAGGGTAGGAGATACCGAAAGTAGGTGAGCCGAACCCCCACCCCCACCCCCACCGGAGAGAGGGGCAAATAGTATGAAGATGGCAGGCAGGCCTGAGCTTAGTCTTTTCCTGATTGGAATTATAAACCCGGAGGGGCAGGTGCCATGGTGGACACGGGTCACCAGGACCCTTGGGTCCAGCAGACTCCTGGTGTGACGGCCAGCATTCCCTGCTAGCACATGGCCTGCGGATGACCATGGCTGCCAGGCTGGGCACTTCTGAGAAGCAGGGCCATGGAGGCCTGGTCACCACAGCATTCCTTCTGGTGTCCCGGTGCTTCTGAACCGATCACCTTTCAGTGGCTCTGTCCCCAGCCAGGGTTGCTGCAGCCTGGCGTGAGAGATCCTGACACTTGGCCGGGACACTCTGCACGGGGACCTGTTGGGCAGGACTGAGAAGCCAGTAGGGCTGTGGAGCCCCAGAAGCCGGTGGGGGAGTAGAGACCACTTCAGCGGCAGGACACCGGAGAGTGGCCGCAGTGCAGCGACAGGTGTCCTGTGGGCACAGGGTGCTTCCGTTAAGGCAGTGCAGGGCCAAGCGATCGACCAGGAGTCAGTAAGCTTGACCTCTGTGTTGGTGGCCCCAAAGCCTGTGACATGTAATTGGCTCTGGGTCTGGAGCCACACTTCACACTAGCTCCCCAGTGGAGCTCAGGGGGCCTGTCGGCCATCGTGACCTGCAGCCCTGCACCCTACACACAGCGGGCGGGAGATCCAGGGGCCATGGAAGCAGTAGCCCGGCTTAGCCCTTGCCTCCCAGCTGGGGCTCCAAGCCTCCAGGGCTGTCCTCCCTGGTGCGGGAGCCAGTGACCTGTGCCTCCGCACCGGTCGACACACCTTTCCTTTTCTAACCCCGGTATACCGAGGGGCCCCCACTCCAGCCCCTACTGGGAGCTGTCTAGCGGGTGGTCGCTATCAGTCTGCCCAAGGGTGACCTCTCCACCGGAGAAACAGATTCCTCTATGGCTGAGATTTCACTGAAAATTAAAAGAGAAATACGTTTTATGAGGGCCAGGTCTCCTTCCCACCCGGGGAAGGAGTGGTGGTGAGCCGTTGTTTTTCTTCGTTTCTTTCTTTTCAAAATTTATGTATTTTTTTCCGAGTGAGCCCTGTCTTAATCTGCACAATACCAGCAGGTGTGGAGACAGGACAGGACCCTGGCTCCTATCACTTCCCCAATGGAGGGAAACACATGAGAAGCCAGGATCGGAATATTAAGTAGTTTGTTACCAGCGATTTTGAGTAAGCCAGAAATTAATTAGAAAGGCAGGCCTGGAGAAAGAGGACTAATTGTAAGCCATTTATTGTTTGGAGCATTTCCAGGAAAGCTTGCTAAAAATTGGGAAGTGGTGGGTGTACTACTTCTGCAGATATTTAAATAGATCTGGGTGTTCTAACTCTGGGAAGTGAGTCTCCAGCCATTTGGGCCCAGAATTACTTGGCCCCGAGCCCTTTGCAGGGGTGGGCTAGCTGGGGGTCCAGGACTCGGATCACTAGGCCCTCGTGCTTTGTTGGGTAGCGCGCTTGGAACTCCCAGAGCGGTCGGAGGGAGTTGTTTGGTCCTACAGTTTTGCAAATGGCCCCGAATCTACGGTCTAGATTGATAGGCGAAGGAAGGAGGGGTGATGTGCCCCGGGCCCCCCTGCAGGGCCGAAGCAGGGAGCCGGGGCCTGCCTGGAGGGTGGACATGGAGGCCCTGGGCCTGGAGCTCTGGGAGGTGGCCCGGCTCCCCTCAAGTCCGTCTGGGTCACAGAGTTGTGAAGCTGGGTGCCTGGGCCGAGAAAGACGGGTTTAGAGAGACCTCAATTATGCAAAATGACTTGCTCACCACTCTGGTAGCTCCGAAGGGCGGCCTGCGGAAGCCGCGCCGTAATTGATTTAGCCTCTGTTCTCAAGCCTGGGTCTGCGCTGGGGGCGGGGGTGGGGAGGGGGGGAATGGAATCGGGCCTGGAGGAGCCGCAGGGATCCGGGCGTCGGCATCAGGGAGGTTTAGGGCCAAGGCAGTCTTGCGCGGCTGCGGCAACTCCCGGATCTGCCCCGACTCTCGTCTGTGGACGGAAAGTTGCCGAGTGAAACCACTGTTCCTTACCCCCGGAGCAAGCGGAATCCCCGGTGAAGAAGGATCTAGAGGCCAAGCTAGAAAATGAACAGGAAAATCCAAAGGAGCCACTGGCATCGCCGATTAACCCTTCGTCCCTGAGAAAATTGCAGCCAGAGAGGGGCGGGCCTTTCCCAGGGTCCCACAGCAAGGGCCAGCGCCGGCGGGGTGGTGGCTGCTGTGCCCGCAGCCAGCGCCTGTTCTCTCCCTGGGCCCGAGGCCATTGGCCTTGGCTCCTTTCATCCGGAGACCACCTGGGGCAGGGGAGAGATAAAGGAGCTCGGAAGAGTTCCACTTAGGGGCAGAAACAGGCCACACGAGCCAAGGTGGACACTCCCCAGGGAGGTCAGACTGCAAGCTTAGGAGTGCCTGCAATTTTCACAACCCTTCCAAGGCTCTGCTCTGTTAAGCGGCCCCACTAGACCTCGGTCTCCTTGTCTGCAAAATGGGCCTTTAGCAACTCCATAGCTGTGCAAGCTTCCTGGGATCAAGTGTGAGGAACCAGGCAGTACAGGTGGAAAACTGGTTCTTAGTCCAGTCACTGCTTCCTGGGAGCTCACGGTGTTGCCTGGGCCAGATGTGGCTTAGATGGCAGAATGCCCCACTGTGTGGACCTCTGGGCCTCACTGCAGTTGGAAGACCCGTTATTTTCTGGGCCCCCAACGTCTTCTTCCCGTTAACAGCTAAGAAGTGGCAGGTAGACAGGGAAGAGGGCAGGAGAGCAAGGCTGGCTTTGGAAGTGGGACTCAGAATTGAAAACTTAATGTGTTCACCGGTGGCTAGGAAGGCCTGGTACACGCAGGGCTCAGGGAAATGCTGGGGCCCAGGGTCTGCCTGCCCTCTTTGCACTGTGGCCTTCCCTTCAGGAGACGGGGCGCTTTGGAAGCACAGAGGCACAGGGTGGGAGAACTCTGCTGTTCCCTGGCCGTAGCTGCATGGTAGCCATGCCAGGCAGGACGAAGGACAAGTTCCTCCTTCAGGTGATGTATGCTGGGCCTCAGGAAGCCCGAGTCAAAACCGCAGAAGCTCCGAGGCCAATCTGGTGGCTGGTTAAGCTCCTTCTTAGGAGCCAGGATTCCGATTTCGCTCTCAGCAGTGGGGTAGAGGGTGGTGTCCCTTGTGGGCCCTTGTGCACAGACAGCTGACCCGAGGGACTGGCCTGTGGTCCCAGCTTAGGAATGGAGCTGGAAAGTGAGGCTGACTATAGCAAGGAGAACAGAGCCCCTCCTCCTCCTTTCCCAGACCTGAAGACTCTAGACAAGTGCGGGTGAAAGCAGGGGAAGGGAGTGCGACATTGTCATTCTCACACAAAAATAATGGGAGTTTGAGGCCGGAATCATTACCGTGGTGGAATGCGTCTGGGTTGAGACTCAGGCAGACGCCTGGAAATTGTTGTCGGGAATGGAAACGCTTTGATTTAGAGGGTTTGCTGAAGAGAAGCTCACCCTAAACTTCAACAGATCCGAGCCCATTTTCTACCGAAGCCTGGAATAATGTAGATTTAAAAAAAAAAAAAAAAAAAAAAAAGCTGACTTTTTTTTTTTTTTTTTTTTAGAATAAGGTGGAACTTTACAACCGTCTCCGCATGGGGTCCGGGAGGGCGAGCTCCCCGTCGCCGAGCAGGAGGCTGCGGGCAGTGGGGAGGAACTCCGGGCTGCGGGGCCTTGGAGGCTCGAGGCAGGACCTGGAGCGCGCGCCAGCCGCCCATTCGGGCCCCCCGGGGGCCACAACCCGGGGCGCGGACGGGAAGGCGGACTGGACGGCGCGGGGCCACGCGCGCTCCGCAGTGCGGGCGGCGGCCGGGCCTGCGCCCCAGCCTCCGAGGTCTCGGCGCGAAGCTCTGGGCGCCCCGGGCCTTCCGTCGGGCGTCTGAGCACGTACTTGGCCGGCGGCCAGGCGGGGCCGGGCTGGAAGCCCCCTCCCTTCCCCGTCCGGCCGGGCCCAGCGAGGCCTTCTCGGGGCGCCCCCACCCACCCCCCGCCTTCACACCCTGTGCCTGGACTCGGTGTGCGACGGTTGGTTTGGAAAAGGGCCCCAAAGCCGGGCTTCCCGGGGACCCCGGGGAGAACGAAGCATTCCGAGGCCAGAGGCTGAAGCACGCGGAGGAACCCCAGAACCGTGACAGTTTCCTGGGTCTGGAGTCGAGCGAGGCGGCAGTGCCAGCTCTGGGCTCCCCTGGAGCGTCGAGGCGGGAGCCCGGGCTCGTACTCCCGCCCCCCCCCCCCCTTACGCCCTCGCCTAGGCGTGCGACGCCCGATAGCCAAGGACGGAGCCCCTGAGCCTGCGGGCCCCGCTGGTGGTAATACCCCGAATGCCGGTTGTAAATGCCCCCGCAGGGTGACGGGCGTCCCTGGTTCGCTCCCGGCGTTCGGAGGTGGGGGGTGGCTCTCGGTGGAGGAGCTGAGCAGCACCTCAGCACCCCCCCCACCCCCACACACACACACCTTTCTGGACTCTGGAGTAGTCTGCAGTCAGCCAGCATAACCTTGTGTCCTCGCATGGTCCACGGATTCGCAAGAGGCCGTGCTCCCCAATAACACGCCTCTTTCTCTGCCAAGGCGCTGATAACTGGGGGACTAAGGAGGAGGAGAGAGCTGGAGGCAGGGAAGGCAGGAGAAGGCTGGACCAAGGCGTTGGTACCACCGAGGCCTTCCACCGGACCCAGGGCTTTGTCGGCATCCTCTGGTTTAGCTCATTTAATTCCACAACCACCACCCCACCCCACCGCCTACTTTGGAGTTAAAAAATAGAGGTTAGAGGTCAGGGCTCTTGCTGGAGATCTGACCATCCAGACCCACCCAGCTGCCATCTTAAACGCAGGAGCGGGAGCAGAAGGAGGTGAGACCCCAGTGTGTCCCCTGGGGACTCCAGAAAAATCTGTCCTGGATTTTTCTCAATCTCAGATCCAACTCTCCGTGGATGGGTGGTGGCAGGGTCAGGCATTCCCTTATTAACCCCGCCTGGTTTTCACAAGATCCCTGTGAGGAATGTTTGTGTCACCTTCTAGATACCCACGGCTGCCTTCAAGAACTGGCCATCCTGGGAGTTCTTACCAAACTCTGGATCCTTTATCTGAGGTTGCACAGCTCAACAGCTGTTTGTTGACTGACTAACTGAGCACTCAGAGAGGAGGGACCATATTTAGATAGCGTCAGTGGCAAGAGAGCCTGGTAAGTTTTAAACCGAACAGCAACGAGCCGAGCCAGCCAGACCACCAAGTGTGAATACCAAGTGTAGGTATTCACGAACCCTCGGAGGCAAGGGGTGGCAGAAAGGGGTTTCCTGGCTCCTTTTTCCTCTGACCCAGTGGCTGACCTCCTCTTCCATGACCTGGCCATCTGGGTTCCTAGTAGCAGGGAGTCCCCTGCAGACACATGTAGGTCAATTGGGACAGTAAACCCTGGCAGAGGAACCACAGGCCGGGCTTGGGATCCACCCCCTCCATCCGGCAGCTTCCCCCACAGTCCGTGGAGGTGGGGAGGGCTCCCAGGATCAGGTGAGATAGACCACCAACTGTTGATAACCTTGTAGGAGTTTAGCTCAGTCTTACCCTTCTCCCCTCATTTCTCCAACAAATAAAGCCCTTTGTTAGGTCCAGATGAGGGCCACGAGCCCAGCGCCTACTTTTTCGGGGTATATGGCTTTACAGCACCAAGATGTTCATTGCTGTTGTTGTTACAAACCTTACCTTATTTAGTCTCTACATTCAGCCCACCTTAGATAGATTTTTATGGGTGGAGTGGAAAGGCCTCACCCACAGAGGTTCCTTCCTTCCTTCCTGAGAGAGAGAGAGAGAGAGGGCACGCACATGCAAGTGGGGAAGAGGCAGAGGGAGAGGGAGAGAGAGAATCCCAAGCAGGCTGCACGCACAGCACAGAGCCCAACAAGGGGCTCCATCTTGGTGAGAGCATGACCCGAGCTGAAATCAGGAGTCCTAGATCAACCTAGGCCACAGAGGTGCCTTACCCACAGAGGCTTCTAATGCAAGAGCTGGCTGTGATGGCATGGGGGCACGGAAGCTTGAGGGGAACCTGTCCATTAGCCCTGCCACCTCAGGCTAGGTCCAGAAGGGGCATTCAGACCAAATTCTAGCAGCAAGGCAGAGGTGTGAGGAAATTACAAGAAAAATTCTAATGATATAAGAGAACAAGCTCTATTGAAGTATCTGAGTATTTGAATTATATGAAAAACTGTCCTGTGTACCCAGTGCACTTTTGCATATCAGGCCAGAGCCGCCCATGCAGCTTTCGGGAGAGCTGGGCAGGGAAGTCTGGTCTGGGTCTGCACCTTTCCTGAAGGTGCAGATTTCCCCAGGTGACCTGGCCACAGACACTGCAAGCAGCCTCGTCTGGGAGGTCGAGTTCACTTTTCCCACTGAGCCAGGCAAGGCCGGTGTGGTGCAGACCAGGGAAAGGAACCAGGAGTTGGGTAAAGGAGAGTTACCTGGGCACAGTTGTCCATTTTCAGAAATCACGATTCCTGGGTCTTTATTAAATTCTTCTTTCATTTAGGCCCAGGGCTCTTAAATTTTGGTTCCTTAAATGGAATAAACGTTGACCCCACCAAGCCATCTGTATAGATGGGGGTGTGGGGGGGCAGGGAAGGACCTGCTAGTGAAAGTCAATGGCTCCCTAGTACTGTGGTCACCGTGGTACTCCTTGGGAGGGAGAGCGGGTGCACAGTGATTTCCTGGGGTTCAGAAGACACCTCTGTTCACGTGGTGGAGACTGAGGTGCTGGGATCCCATTTGGGGGATCAGGATACGATGAAACTAGCCACTTTCTTACAAGGAGACCAGGATAAACCCCAAATCCCTAGAGCCCAGGAGGAGAAATTAAAGGTCATTCCTTTTTTAGTAGCGGGACA
Source organism: Panthera onca (assembly GCF_046562875.1). NCBI lineage: Eukaryota > Metazoa > Chordata > Mammalia > Carnivora > Felidae > Panthera > Panthera onca. Next base: position 8,817,828 of record NC_138347.1, on the reverse strand, counting down.
GTTTGTTGGGAAGGGCCTCCAAAGCTTTTGCAGGGGGGTGGGGGGCTCTGATTCCCTAGGTGTCTTGGGCCCCGCAGCTCCCTCGGGCTTGGGGCAGAGGCCTCCAGAAACTGAGATGCCCCCACACCCAAGGGAACAGTGGGAGAGACCAGAGTGCCTACCTGGCAACTTTCCAGGCAATCCACTCGCCGCGGGTTTGGAGGAGTTGTGTGGTCCCAGGAATGGTCCCTGAATTCACTGTGACTAGGCAGGGTTCCCCAACCCGCGCGTCCTGCTCTGGCTTCGAGTCCCGCACTCCCGGTGCACAGTGGGGCGGGCAGGGATTGGGCCCGCCTTCCGGCCTGCGGTTCCGCGCGGAGGGGAGGCGGACCCCCCCCAACCCTAACCACCCCCCCACGGGACCCACAGTTCGCCCCTCAGGGGTCGCTGCCGGGGAGAAGGGGCGGGTGGACCGCGGGAATGGGCCTGGAGCCGCCATCTCCGCTGGGGGGAACGGGGCGCAGGCTGAGACAGCACTCCCGGCCTCGCCACCTCGCGCCGCGGCGTGGAGCTAACTGGACCTAACTGGACGGATGCAGGCCAGCCTCCCAACCCCAGGACTCCAGGGAGCAACACTTAGCTCCACAACGTCACCCGGCTTTCCTCCTCACTCCCGAATATGCAGACGAAAGTCTGGGATTTCTGGGGTCGCAGCAGCTGAGCCCGGAGACACAGGAGAGGAGGCTTCCCTGGGCAGGGCCCCTGTCCCCTGGTGTGGTTTCTGAAACCCTGGTGACCTTCAAGGAGGTGGTGGGGAGAAGCAGGAGGCCTTGGGGGAGCAGTTAAAAACTGGGGCACCCTAATTATGTGGTAACAGGTACCTTCCAGAAATCCTCGAGTACTTACAGGGCTCCCACCGCCTTCTGCCCATACCCCCCCCCCGCAGACCTCTGGCGTATTTGGAGCTGGCCCTAGGGAAACCCACCTCCCCCAAACCCTTCCCAAGCTGAAGCACTTGGATTGGAAGAGGGTCGGTGCTCCCAAGGTGCCTGCAGGGGCTGGGGAGTCCGAGGGATTATGTGAGGTCAATATGTGTATCATATGCGTATTCTACGTACTATGCTGGAAGAGCTGCGTCCTGGACGGCGAGGTCTTTTTCGTCTGGGCCTCTCTGCCTTTGGGAAAATGCCTGTTTGCTGGCAACTCAGCAAAGGGAGGGAGGGAGGGAGGGAGGAGGGTCCTTGGGGGAATATTTACAGGTCAAATCGATATCCCCGTTTGGCTTCAAGGATGGCCAATTTCAAAGCAGATTAGATTACTTTGTGGCATTTCAAATAAAACGGCAATTTCAGAGCCGTGAGCACGTTGGCGACCCACGGGAGCTATGGGCCTGGCGAGCTCAGCGGGCACTGGGGGTGCTTGGACCCAAGGCCTCGGCGGGAATATCTCCTCTGGCCTTCTTTCTCTTTAATCCAGAGCAAAGGGACGATGGCAGGGGCACAGACAGCGACCTGCGGGGCCGGGGAGGCGGCCGGGGGGGACGCTCGGGACTCCAGTCGGCGCCCGGCACGGATGCAGAAGTTCCCCGTGCTCTGCCTGGCGTGGGGGCCGGTCGATCGGCGCTGCTGTTGACCCGTTTGCTTTATTCCGGATCCAGGTTTAGGAGATGCATGGGGACAGCCGAGCCGCACCGGGCCCCTAGACAGCGTCGCCAAGGAGCTGGGATCACACTTACTTCAGGTAAAGCCTCCTTGCGGAGAGGAGTGCCGCCTTGGCCTAAGGCTCTGACCCGTGCCGGGTGGGGCTCCCTTCTTACCCCCGCTCCCAGTCTCAAGGTGACCCTCACCAAGGAGCCCCAGGTGGGTCAATAGGACACCATCAGAATGCAGAGGTCGCCAGAGGCAAGGGACAGCTCCTGAACCTCCAGCCAGTTGCCGACCCCATTCGCCCCATGGATCCCCCTTGCCCCTTGCTTTCCCCTGGGAGGCCGGGACTGGGGGAGGACTCAGCTCAACCGGAGTAACCTAGGGCCGGCCCCACTGTGATCTGATCTCCCAGCCTCAGTACTCACTAGACCTTGAGACCTAGGCCTAAGGACGCCCGTGGTCACAGGCAGGGTTCTTTCCGACCTTACTTCCCTTAGCGAACTTTTGTGGAGCGCTTGCTCTGTGCCAGACGTGTGCCAGGTGCCTGAGCCAAAGAAGGAATGAATCGGGGCTCTGAGCCAGAGTGGCAGTTTTAAAGCCTTTGACAGTCGTGTATGTTTGGAGGGGGTTAAAAAAAAAAAAAAAAAAAGACAGCATCTATAATAGAATATTAACTATTAACAGTTGGCATTTATTGGCAGTTTAGTATGGACCAGATTCTGTTTTAAGTCTTACTGTGTGATCCTGGGTCACCACCACCTAGAGTAGGTTCTATTTTTGGCTCCATGTTTATAAAGGAGGAAATTGAGGCACAGAGAGGTTAAGCAACATGCCTGAGATCACACAGCAAGTGCTGGGGCCTGGTTCATCCCAAGTCGTCCAGCTCTTGAGCGCTGCAGGTCACAACCTGGTGCAGCCTCAGGTGTCACAGAGGGAGCCCTTGTTTGGTTTGTGGTCAGCCGCTTAGGGCCCCACGCCTCTGAGTCATTCTTAGCGCCCCCAGCTCGGAATCATTCAGTCCACGGTTGCTAAAATGCTCCTGACCTCGGATTTCACTCGCGGTGTCCACAGCTCTGGCCGGGTAAGCGTGCACACGACTGGCCATTTCCAAATCAGCAGCTGGCACTGAGTGGGGACAGCAACGCCTAGTGTCTCAGAATCTTTCAAATGCCCTTTACAGAGCCTCATCAACGACCCGATTCATTCCCCCCCCACCCGTCATTTGTCTCTGCCATCGAAAAATGCTCACCAAGAGCTGTTTTGCATTTCCACCTTCTATTTCGTGTTTTCTTTAAAAGAAAAAAAAAGTTGGCGACAGTAGGCAGTGACTTGGGTCATCGAGTCAGCCAAGAGCACCGCATTTCGAAAAAAGCGGATCTTTTAAAAACCCCTTTCCCTGAATGTCCTGGTGGGATTTCCGCCCCCCGCCCCTTGCATGCTCTGAGGAAGAGAGGATCCCGAGAATATTTGAAACCTGAAGCTTTTATAGCATAAAGCAAACGTTGTGGCAGCCTGGGCTGGGAAATGGCGCTCTTGGAGTCTTTCCCGCGCCCTGTGCCTACCCCTTCGCCCGCTTCCAGCACCGTGCGTGGTATTTTGCTTGTTTGATACTCCTACATGGTATAAGTGAACACTAACACCAGGAACAACTCCCGTGGAAACCTGGCGGGCAAAGTCAGCTCGCCTCGGTTCCTCCGATGTGCGTTTCTTTAATGCCGGAATGCTGTATGCACGGGCATGTTTGCAGTTAATATACATTCAAGAGAAGTCGGTAATCTGAAGCTGCGAAGGTATATCCAACGTTTTCCATTAAGGATATTATTTTTTTAGCTACTGCTGGCAACTTTCAGAATTTAATTACGATGATTTTTCTTTCTCTTTTACTCACATGGCTGACTGTCAGATACCGTTTCAATAAATGTATCTCTTCAATGATTTTGGAGCTAAGCACGAGGGCGCAGATGTGCCAAAACGTTTATAACTTTAGAAATTGCGGTGTGTTTTATATTTTTGAAACGGAATTTAGTTGGGAGAATATGTTGTAGCTGAGTTCAGAACGAGAAAGTAAGGCTTATAATCAAGATGTTGATTTCAACCTGAGCATAGGTTAGGGCGATGATAGTTGAGTTGGCAAAGAATTTTTACAGTAAAACTGTACTTGAGACAACAGAATGTAAGGATATCTTTTAAGTTTCACTTCTACTACGTTCTTTTTAGGCCCCCCTCCAAAGAGGGGGCAGATTTAGCAAAACCGAAGGTAATCTGGTTTCAATTACATGCTGTAAAAATAGAATTTGTGGCCAGAAATTAATTTGGAATATTTTTTATGGGGGCAGCATTGTGGGTTGTATGGATCTTTCACCAACTTTATTGCTTTTCTTTGGTTCTGGATCTAAAATATGAGCGGGTAAATAAAATGCAGTTTCCTTTTTCAAAAATAATTTAGTCTTTTTATCCTTGCCACATATAAATATAATCATTACCTTTTTATTTGTCTTAATTAGCTCTTAAAATTTTACTTTATTTTTTTGAGGGCTAGCCAACCTAGGCAATATCATTTAGGTAGTTTTAATTTTTCAGAAATTGATACTTTTTCTCCTTGAATTTTGCAAAGGTTATTTGATCTCTTGCAAATTCTAAGTAGTTAATTCTGTAGACATAGTCTGTTAAAATCACCGGGTACTTTATTTTCAGGGGAGTGGTAGTGTTCGGAATTTATTATTCAAATGGTACTTAGGGGTAACTAGAAAATTGTGGCAAATAAAGCATATGTCCTCGCGGTATAAAGGACTGCCAATTATGACATAAAATGGTCTATATAGTGGTAGGTTTCCCCCTAAGTACCATAGAAGTCCGGATTTGTGCTAAGTGCTAAAATAACCCTAAACAATAAAGCTACTGCATTTAAACTGAGCATGTTAGGAGTTCTCAAATGTTTTGCATGATTTTTGTGATGTGGCTGTAAGATTGTTTTTAAAGTGCTTTAAAAGCATTTGAGAGCCTGGTCCCGGGAATTGCACCGTGAGCGTTGTAACCTACAGTCCTTCTTATGGCCCTGCACTCCATTTTGCATTGAACAAATATGTATTGATGATAATATTTTATATGTTCCTCCATTCCAGTGATGGCACAATTATTTGATTGAACTCTGATGTAGAACTGTCACCTCTTACTCTGGCACTTTCTTTTACAGACTTTGGACGGATTTGTTTTCGTGGTAGCATCTGATGGCAAAATCATGTATATATCGGAAACAGCTTCTGTACATTTAGGCTTGTCACAGGTAGGTATTCCCTAATTTCATGTACAACCAAAATACAGAACTAAGTGTTGGCGGACCTTGACAGTCTTGTCCAACTTGAAAATGATTCTGTTCAAGCGTCTGCTTCTGTGTATGAAATAATCCGAAATTGCAAAATCATCTTCTTAGGCCATCCCGCAGGGCTCTTCGTGTTACATTTTGAAGGTTTTACTTTCTTTTTCCTTTGGGATTAATGACCAGTAGATCTTTGCAACAGTCAGCTTTGTTCTGAGATTCTGTCTGATAGCCTGGACTCTGCTTCTGCAGTAACACTCTGCCACTAACAAGAGCTTTACAAAGGGAGATTTTTCAGTCCACGCTTGCTGGTCGGCACGTGGTATTGTGAGTTGCCATGAAAGCAAGAGGGAAACTGATGTCGAACATGGATTTTATGCAGACTGTGCTTTGGGGAGAGAGAAGGGGGGGGGGTGTAGATTTATGAGTGTTCACATGGAATTCAGGGTAATTTTTCCTGAGTTTTTCCAGTTCAGTGGTCGTTTCAGTAAAGCATTTTATATGCTTGTGATAGAAACTCATAAAACTCAGTTTACTACTGTTTTGCTCAGCAAGGTCCTGTTTTCTTTAGAACATTTAAATATTACCGATTTTTCTGCAACTGTCTTCTAAAAGGGGGTGCATCCCATAAAGGAAAGAGGTGCACACAGCTTTATCTATTTGCGTCAAGCCAAGGGTTTGGGGGAGAATTCGGCTGCTGTCTGGGCTCCTCCCAGTGGGGGGAGGGGAGGAGTCTAACTGATGGTTGCCGTTCACATTTCTGATTTAATAAGCGTGGATAGTGGTTCCAAAAGTCACACTTTTTATACCTATAGAGACTAAATGTTTCTTTACATTGTGAACTATCAGAGTGCTTGTGTCCATCACAACTGAAGACACACTAGAATTAATTAGATACAGGAAATGGGCTCCCAGGAGGCAGATGAATAATCTGTATTGCACCAGCCCCCTCTGTAGTTACGCCAAAATAAAACATGCCAATTAACGTGGCTGGAGTTTTTTCATTGAAAAACAAAATTACCAATTTGGAAACCTGCATCTGGTGTATTCCTTTTCTTTTTTCTGCCGATGCATTTTTAAAATTTGCTATGTGTTTACAATCTTCTCTTCCACGCCCAAGGAGGGGGTGGTGTCTGTGCCTACATTTCTTATGCAAAGTCCTTTAAAGAGAATCTCATATTAAGATTATTTAGTGTTTCCTTTTCTCTTCCTCTTCTCTTCCTTTACGAAACCAGGTCTCCCAGATAAGATTTGCTAAGGCTTGGCTCTTACACTTATGTGACTGATGGTAGTAGTATACTTGTGGAAGAGGAAATACTGTTGGGAACATGATTTTTACTATTTATATATTTTCCAAGGTATTATACTCTGAGTTTCTATCTTGCCCTATTTAGAATTATTTAAGGCCCTTTAGTTATAACCATCCTGGTTTCTAGTCCTAATTTGATATGTGGCTGAATGATTTGGAGTAGATTACTTGACTTTTTCCTCATAATTTATCAAATCTTTGGTTAGTCTTATCATAATGTCACAAAAAAGACAAAACAGTTCACATTCTTTAAAAAGGACTGCACATTGGGGCACCCGGGTGGCTCAGTCGGTTAAGCGTCCGACTTCAGCTCAGGTCATGATCTCACAGTCTGTGAGTTCGAGCCCCACATCGGACTCTGTGCTGACGGCTTAGAGCCTGGACCCTGTTTCGGATGCTGTGTCTCCCTCTCTCTCTGTCCCTCCCCTGCTCATGCTCTGTCTCTCTCTGTCTCAAAAATGAACAAAAACGTTAAAAAAATTAAAAAAAAAAAAGGACTGCACAAAGATAAAACAGGTAAAGTCACTAGTATCAAATACTAAAGTCAGATCTGAGTTCCCTAGCAGTCAAAGCAAAAAGGGAAACGTATAGTTATATGGTTTCATTGTCTTGATAGAGCAGGTACTTAACCTCCCTGAACCATAACTTAAATAAGAAAATAATGCCTGCTCTACCTCTGTTTCAGGGCTGTGGTAAGAAATATATCAAAGTGCCCATTTTATGTGACTTATAAACCGTAGGGAGCTACACAAAAGCCGGGTGTCCCCACGGTTTCATTGGAACTGTACCTCAAGTAGCACAAAAGTTGCTTCAAATAGTGTCCTTTGGTGGGCACATACTAGGACTGCTTAGTCATGTGACAAGGCCTGGCACATGAGAAGGCCCTGTGCGCACACCAGGATGGTGTGGTTCACACAGGCTGCTCAGTCTAGTATGATATTCTCTCTCTCTGTCATTTTTCTCTCTTTATGTGGGAAATGAAATTAATTGTCCATGAACACAATGATTAAGAATGACCAAAATATTGGATAGGTGACCAGTGTGCCTCCTGTTCACGATGAATGCTACAAAAGGAAATCCAAACAGAATAATTTAGGCAGAATTAAAATTATATTTCCCTTTGGTCACAATGCAGAGAGAAACCTTGGTGCCATAATTTTGGAAGGGCAGGGAGTTATACATGATCACTTTTCAAGAATGTTGTAGAGATGCCTTTTGTTTATTATGCTGCTGGCCGGGAGAAGTGTCAGTTTAAAAAAAAGATAAACTGTGTAGAGCAACTGAATTTTTTTTTTTTCCTTGATTTCTTGGTGGGACTGCCTCAGCATCAGCCTCCAGCTACAAAAACACTTTAATGCAGACGTGAGCCCTCGTTCGTGTCTGGGGAGTGTTCCATGCTGAACTGTTTAAATAAGCAACAACAAACCGTTCCCACAAATCTGCCTCCTGCTCACGATTAACTCTGCAGAAGGAACTCTAGGCAGAATCACAATGTGTATTTTTTTCTGTCTTCTTTACTTAAATAGTAAAATGAAGTATTGAATAGGATGTCAAACGCCCAACTTCTCCTTTAAAAAAATTTTTTTTGCACCTTTTAGATTATTTTTATTAGTAGCAAAAAGTCAGGCAAGGATGTCAACATGAAAACTTTATTAAAATAGGCTTAAGGATCTTTTTTTTTAATCGTCGGAGGTGAAGATGTTAAAATCCTATCCAGTAAGCAGAGTAACCCTTCAGACAGATTTTCTGATGAATAACGATAGTGGTAATAGCTTATATTTACATAGCGTCCTTCTGTGTTCCAAGAACTTTCAATTACTCTCGATGACATTATCTCATTAAGTAACCACATCTTTCACATTAATTCAGGGTTAAACTCTGTGTTAGCAGCTCCTAGGGAACATAAGCTCCTAGGTTTGTCATAATTGTGTGATAATTCACGGCAAAGTGGTGGTGGTGTTTTTTTTTTCACATCTGCACTACCTAAATAACTATCTCAATTATCTATTTTGGAGGGTATAAAAATGATTCTTTATGTGTGATAAGCCCATCCTAATTCAAAGCGTTTTATTGAGCTTTCTTTAAACGAGTGTTAGAGTAAGAAATCTGGCAGAGTTTACTATTTTTGTTTTTAAATTAGGAGACACAGTGACCCTTGCTGTCAGACTTTCTTACCAGAAAGTGACAGAGACAACCACAAAGTACAAGTAAGTCTTCTCAGCTCACCGTCCAAGTGTTGGGAAACAGAGTCAGGCTTGAGGCTTGAAAATTCCATTCAGTCTATGCACACGCAAAGGATACGTAATAATTCATATAGTCACGTTTATATCTATTTGGAGGGGTAGACTTGGGGAAGCATTCTTTATCCACACAGGTTTATTAGATGATTAGTTCCATGGTTTTTTGGTTGGTGTGATTAACTTATTTATATTTGAAAAAGGAAAAAAGCCCTGTAAAACCTGCTGTGTGTTTCCTCAGACACTTTTAAGTATCCCTGTGGTTTAGATTTCCTCACCAAAGTTGCATGTATTATATAACATCTAGGTAACTAATGTAAATTTTCAAGCAACTATAGGTATGTGTGAAATGGCCATTTATGAGACATATAAAGGAAAATGTAATATTTGAGATTGTGGCCGGAACCACAACCGTAAAAATAGCCACGGCATTGTTTGGGGCCATAGACCTAATCCTTTCACTTTTGAAATAAAGAGAAAGGACAGCGTTTTATGTTTGTTGACATAACTTGAACCCTGAAACCCAAACCATCTTATTTTAAAATGCTTAATTTACCATAGTCAGCAAAACGCCCAAAGCAGAGTAATGTGCATTTCCAGAGCACTGGGTGACTTTCCCCTTCTGACCCAGAATATATCCATTTAGTGCTGTATTTATCATATGTAGTTTTCTTGGCAGGAAGGAAAGGTATTCAGCAAAACATAAAAACGCTCTTAGTAGGAAAGCAATTCATTTTGTAGTTAGCAGGGTTTTACAAATACTAAAATATCACATTGAGGGTCTGTTTTAATAAGGTTGATGTATGAGACCTGGGGAGTTTTATAGCGACAACTATAATTTTTTTTTTTTTTTGTGAGGTAGCCACATTTCTTTCAACCATTCAAAAGCACGAGTAGATATGTAAATACAGGAAACACCATGTCAACCATAATTTTGAGTCAAGGTCAGCACTGTTTTATCATTCCAAAATTTGTTCTCTAAAAACATTTCCGTTATTTGAAGACCATTTTACTTCCTGGACAGCCTTAGAGTTTATAATTGACCCAAGTATTCAGCAAATCAAGCCTCTTCATTCACGGACCTTCTCTGTTCTTTTTCCAAACGCATATGGTGAGAGTGGGATCTTTGAAAACAGATGAAGCTACTTTAGGATTAAAACGCAAATCGAATCCCTATAAGCAGAGATGCAAATCTTTCTGCAAGTTTATAAATACGTTTCAAAAGACATGAGTTACTGGGATGTCCGGCTGGCTCAGTCACAAGAGCACGTGACTCTTGATCTTGGGGTTGTGAGTTCGAGCCCCACGCTGGGTGTAGAGATTACTTAAAATAAATAGTTAAATTTTTAAAATAAAATAAAAATAAAAAGACGTGTTGTTTTTTTCCTAAGTAAGAACTCAGAGCAAACTAGAATACTTCTTTTTTCCCCTCAAAAACATGCCTAAGGGAAAAATGATGGACCAACACAAAAATAATTCTCATTATTTTTTTCATTTTAAAAACAAGCTGTTGAAATTGTAAATCAATTTAAAAAAAAAATAGCTGCCTTACTTATTAGCCTCTGTCCCTCTCCACCTGAGAGAGCTTCACAAGGAGCCCCCACTGCTGTCCTCAGGGAAGAAGAGATTGTCCTGTCCCACGTGGCTGACTTAACATCTGCTGGTTTATCGAAATTTTTTTAAGGATGAACAGAAACGACTTGAAAGAAGAACGTTTTGCTTTTATTCCTTATAGTTTGGAGTGAAATTACATAATAACTTTTGTCACAGGCAAATCCCCTTTCGGTCATTAGCAAAGTGCGGGTTTGGGAGGCGAGTGTCCAGGAGGGAGGCAGGGAGGCTCTCTGTAACGGGACTCCCTCCGTGGCTCTGTTGGCACAATATTGGAAAGAAACATTCCAGGAATAATGCAGAAAACAGAACTGCGAAAGCCGTTTTAGAGACAAGATTCCTTGGCGGGCCAGAAACATAATTTGTTCTGCATAAAATGGCAACTCATACATCTTAAGACATTGGAAGAGCTGGCTCAGAGGACGGGGTAAATTACTTCACCTCTCCATGGCCGCGTGGTCCCAAGTAAAGAGCTCGTGGCCTTGATGCTAATTTGAAACAGTGGCTCCCAGGAGAACTTGTCCATTAAATTGCCTGGCTGCCTCCGTCCTGCTGCGTGAGGTGGCACGGTCAGAGCTGCCCCTTTACAGAAGATCGTGTCGTCTCTGCTCTGCTCGAGACCAGTGAGCCTCCCAACAAAACATGTGGTTCACAACACGCTTAAAAATAACAAGGGGGTGGTTAGGGACAGAGCACTCACAAGCCTGCCTTTGGTCTTTTAGCTTGCCCTCCTCTCCCCGTGGGGCAGAGCTAAGAGAGTTCATCAGACCTGCCCAAGGTTCTCTGCCTCCAGAGGGCATTTTCTCGCTGGCTTTCAGTTTCTTCCACCCTGGGCCTGGGGGCTCTTCCTGGCCATGGTGGAACAGCCATCAGTGCCCTGGGCCCCTGATTAATCCCGGATGCACTGACACAGCCCTCATCTATACTGGTGTACCTCTAATATAGGATCCACCCGGCACTGCTCAGAAGGCCGTTGTGATGGTCAGAGTTTCTGGAACATTCTGTACCACTGCCCATCTTAGGATGGGGTAAGGGGGTCCAGGACTTGAGACTCTAATATCCCCTATCATGGCACTTATGCTTGGGGGGAACAGTGGGAAAGTTCTTGTTTGGGCATCGAATCACCAGGGACCTCTGTGGATAGGTCATAATGATGCTATTTCCTAGAGACCCCCATCCCTGCAAGGCAGGGTCCTGGCCAACATCCACATGGCCTCTAGGCCTGCCGTCTTGTCCTCTGCAGGGTGTGCCTGGAAGTAGGTGGTGCCCAAGTGCTGGGGTCGCACCCCCCCCCCCCCCCCCGGGGAAATAACCAGCCTGTCACATGGCTGTCTGGAGCGGGACCAAACCTTCCCGCAGGTCCCGCAGCCTCCCCGCCACACCCGTGGGCGGGAGCCATCGGGCAACACAGTCATCCCAGACTCGGAAGGCCAGGGACACGTTTCCAGCCACGTGAAAGAGGCCCGGCGGTGCCTGAGGGGCACAGCTCAGAGCTGATGGAGAAATGAACTGGAACCCCTGTGGCTCCCACTTGCTCAGCCTCTGAGAGGGCAGACTTGGCTCTCGCAGGGACGATAGTCTGGACTTAGCAGCTGGTGTCCCAGCTGGCCAGTCCCCTCAGGCAGCATGGGAGTGCGGGGGGAAGGGCAAGGCCCTAGCTCCAGTCTGTTTTAAGCTGTCTCCTGTATAAAGGACACTGCCTGGGCCATGGGGGTCACCCACCTCCATGACACCTTTTCATCCTTCACTTCCCAGTTCCTCCTGCTCAGAACTGTCTTGGCTTTGACCCCAATCGCCATGTGGGAGGCGGTTCAGAGCGCTGCTTGATGAAAGCGTTTCTGCATGGGGACAAGGTGTGGGTTGCAAGGAGAGGTCGGACCCCTGTCCCTGGTGGTGCCTACCTACGGTGCACCTTCCCCTTCCTCCACCCAGGCAACCCCGAGGGGATTTCTGACCCTTCCCTTCCCTCTGTGGCAGGTGGAGCTCACGGGCAACAGTATTTACGAGTACATCCATCCTTCCGACCACGACGAGATGACAGCTGTCCTCGCGGCCCACCAGCCCCTCCACCATCACCTGCTACAAGGTATTTCCTCCGGATGAAAAGAAACCAGAATGAAAACCAGACAAAGCTCGCTCTCTCTCTCTCTCTCTCTCTCTCTCTCTCTCTCGATGTGACCTGAGGGTTTTGCTCCCTGTGTTGCCAAGGGGTGGGGGGAGCATGACTGGGGCCGCCCAGCAGGGCCTCTCCAGAAAACACACAGCACGGGGCATTTGCTTTTATGCCTCTGTCCTTTGAAGCCACGCTATGGATCTCATTTCTCATGCCAGAGACCACGTGAGGTGCTGTAGGAGGTAAAGAAACATGGTCAGAGGCTTCTCCCCTAAAGTGCTCTTGGTTTAGAGTTCCAGGGACACAATCTAGACCTGGGCTTCTTCACCAGAGGGCCCCCAGATGGAACTCAGGGGGTCTGTGAAACTGCATGGGAAGAATGACATCTTTATTCTGTCTGGCTGAATTCCGCTTTTCCTTTGCGTATAGACTGTAGACTGTCCCCTTACTATCACTAGTACCCACGGCTTTGCCCACAACGAGAATCACATGTGTTTGTTTCACTTTCCAGTGTTCTTGCAGGTACTTAAACATATCACTGGGGCTCATTGCTACTTCAGAATTTCAAGAGTTATGAGCCTGCTACTGGGTCTTGTTATCTCACGTGTTAATAAACCAGCACGTTTATAACCATATCACCACTTGTTTTAATATTTTGGTAACTGTTTTCAACACAGCTGGTTCCATTTGTGATCTCATATATTTTATCTTCGACACTTAAAAACGTTATTCTGGGTAGAGATGCCATGGCACGAATCAGTTAAGAAGCCCTTGTCCAGGCGGAGGCAGGTGCACCTCCCCAGCCTGTCTCCGTGTGGGGGGCAGGTTCCTCCACCCGGCAGTCCCATCATTTAACACCTATTGACTGGGTTCTATGGTCATAAGCACCGTGTTAGGACATGATGTGGCTTGACTATTCAGTGAAGGGTGAGGAGCACATCATTACACAAATGACTTCCTAAGTTGTAATTGCAGTGCATGCTGGGAAGACAGAGAGGAACTTATTCGGGGGGCCCTGGGCTTGTAACTCTGTCTGACAGTCCAATGAGACCAACCAGCATGTTGATCGATAGGTCTCTTGTCTGCTCTGGACTATAGTATCCCAACTTGGCCAGACGTCCCCAGTAGAGCAAAATGCGAAAGGAGAAACGGTGAAGCAGGGTGAGAATGGGGTCGCCAGCCAGAGAAAAGCTCGAGTTCCACTCTTACTGCTTCCTCCTGGGGAGGCTGTTCTAGGCTAGAAAGAGAGACTCTGGAAGAGCCCACTCAGTTTTATTTTATTTAAAACATTTTTATAAATGTGTTATTTATTTTTGAGAGAGAGAGAGAGAGAGACAAAGCACGAGCAGGAGAGGGGCAGAGAGAGACACACACACACAAACACAGAATACAAAGCACTCTCCAGGCTCTGAGCTGTCAGCACAGAGCCCAATGCGGGGCTCGAACTCACAAACTGTGAGATCATGACCTGAGCTGAAGTCGGAAGCTTAGCTGATGCCCCAGAGCCCACTCAGTTGTTAAACCACCTGCAGATTCAACTCTGTGCACACACACCTCCCCCCCACCCCGCCACCGGCACATTCTAGCCCCAGAACTAGTCGCTGTAAGCCTCACTTTTCCTTATGAGGGAGAGAGATTGCTGTCCTGGTTTCTGAGATGGCAGCTTGCGTTTAGCCATGGTCTATGACTCTTAACTCCTTGCAAATGATCTGGCTGCATAAATGCACACAAATAAGACCCTGAAGAAGTAATTTCTAACAAAATGAGGGCTGGGGGGGAATGTACCTGAATCTCATTCTTTCACTGTGGGGCTGTTTAAAACTGGAAGAGGCGGTGGGAGTCTTCGAGAACTCCCTAAGAATATTGGGTTGTTATGGTTCTAGAAAGTTCCACAGCGTGTTAATTACATGGGCCTGGGCGCTTTCTCACTAGCTCTGGTTTCACATCATCCTTCTGTGTCATAGCCTTAAAAGGGTGTTTGTAAAATGACAGCACATGAGTCTTGGGAATATCATGAGACCCTTTCAATCCCAGTCTCTGTGGGGTTCATGTCTCAGGTACAGCAACAACACAAGAGAAGCACAGAGGTCTAAGAGAGATGGGGTTGCCCCCAGATTCATTTCCACCCAAGTGTGCAAAGCCTGAGGTTCACAGGCGCTCAGACCTCTCCCTGGCTTCTTATCCACAGAGTTGTTTTTGTGCGTCTGAACTTGCCCCATCATGTCATGGTCATTGTATTGTTGGCTTTCTCCAAAGCTCCATGGTTAATTACCGGGTGAAGTTTTTTTAGACCTCAGTGCTTGGCTGGATATGGTGCAGACAGGCAGCCACGTTACAGGGAAGCCTTATGTCTCACAGACCATAGCCTGCTTGCAGAGGAATTGTGGGTAAATATGGCCACCCGTCCAAACAGGGGGAAGGGAGGAGCCTCATAGGCGATGGCTGGGAGCCTTGCCTCTACTCCTAAGGATAACCTTTCTTTAAAAATTAATCTATTAATTGCCACCAAATAACTCTATTTAGCGTGGAGTGACCTCACCCTTACCCGGGGCATGGACACATCATTCCAGAGAACTGGCATCTGCTCACTAAAGCAGATTTAGTTTCCTTTGGGGACTCACTTGCATTTGCACTAGTGAGGTCAGAGACTGGTGGGTGAGGCCTTTGGCCCTGCCAGAGAAAGACCGAATGGGGAGGGTAAGAGCCCTGAGAAAGGAGGGGGCTATGTATGAGGGCAAAGGCTTTGATCTGGCTGAGGGGGTTCCGCATTCCAAGGCAGTCCTGGGCAATGTCAGGGCCCTGTGGCTGTCTCCCTCTGCTGGGGAAAGAGCTGTACCTGTGAGCCCTTACTCAGTGTCCTTTACCCTGAGGGAAGCCAGATGCTTCTGGGACTTCCTGGCCAACCCAGGCATCCACCCCAGGACTAGCCAAGGCGATTCTTTTGGTGCCAGGCCTCTCTGTGCCTGCCAGGAGGGGACCATGGGCATGCCGAGGGGGGCTGGGCCCACTGCGCTTACAGTCCTCACCTTGGCCCCAGGTGGCTGTTTCCTGAGCTCTTGCTGTGGCCGCGTTTCCAGCTGCCTGCTTCTGGAGCAGGACTGGGGCCAGTCTCCCCACCCCACCCAGGTCCCCGCCCCAGGCAGAAGCTCCCTGGGTCAGGGTCGGGGCACTCTGGGATGGGGCTTCCGGCTGCCCCATCTGGTCCTGAGCGTCGACTGATATTATTGGGACAAAATCGGGGGAAGCATCGTGGAACAGTTGGCCCATCTAACCTCACTCCTGCTTTCAGAGTACGAGATAGAGAGGTCCTTCTTTCTGCGAATGAAGTGTGTTTTGGCGAAAAGAAACGCGGGCCTGACGTGCAGCGGATACAAGGTGCGAGGAGCCTCATGTCGGGGGAGGGAAGGAGGAGGGGGCAGAGGAGGGTCTGAAGGAGGGGGCAGAGGAGGGTCTGAAGGAGGGAGCAGAGGAGGGTCTGAAGGAGGGAGCAGAGGAGGGTCTGAAGGAGGGGGCAGAGGAGGGTCTGAAGGAGGGGGCAGAGGAGGGTCTGAAGGAGGGGCAGAGGGTCTGAAGGAGGGGGCAGAGGGTCTGAAGGAGGGGGCAGAGGAGGGTCTGAAGGAGGGGGCAGAGGAGGGTCTGAAGGAGGGGCAGAGGGTCTGAAGGAGGGGGCAGAGGGTCTGAAGGAGGGGGCAGAGGAGGGTCTGAAGGAGGGGGCAGAGGAGGGTCTGAAGGAGGGGGCAGAGGAGGGTCTGAAGGAGGGGGCAGAGGAGGGTCTGAAGGAGGGGGCAGAGGGTCTGAAGGAGGGGGCAGAGGAGAGTCTGAAGGAGGGGGCAGAGGAGGGTCTGAAGGAGGGGGCAGAGGGTCTGAAGGAGGGGGCAGAAGAGGGTCTGAAGGAGGGGGCAGAGGGTCTGAAGGAGGGGGCAGAGGAGGGTCTGAAGGAGGGGGCAGAGGAGGGTCTGAAGGAGGGGGCAGAGGGTCTTAAAGAGGGGGCAGAGGAGGGTCTTAAGGAGGGAGCAGAGGAGGGTCTGAAGGAGGGGGCAGAAGAGGGTCTGAAGGAGGGGGCAGAGGGTCTGAAGGAGGGGGCAGAGGAGGGTCTGAAGGAGGGGGCAGAGGAGGGTCTGAAGGAGGGGGCAGAGGGTCTTAAAGAGGGGGCAGAGGAGGGTCTTAAGGAGGGAGCAGAGGAGGGTCTGAAGGAGGGGGCAGAGGGTCTTAAAGAGGGGGCAGAGGAGGGTCTTAAGGAGGGAGCAGAGGAGGGTCTGAAGGAGGGGGCAGAGGAGGGTCTGAAGGAGGGGGCAGAGGAGGGTCTGAAGGAGGGGGCAGAGGAGGGTCTGAAGGAGGGGGCAGAGGGTCTGAAGGAGGGGGCAGAGGAGGGTCTGAAGGAGGGGCAGAGGAGGGTCTGAAGGAGGGGGCAGAGGGTCTGAAGGAGGGGGCAGAGGAGGGTCTGAAGGAGGAGGCAGAGGGTCTGAAGTAGGGGGCAGAGGGTCTGAAGGAGGGGGCAGAGGGTCTTCACTGGTTTGTATTTTGCTTGCTACTCAAGAACATCTGCAGACAGAAGGCACAGGGACCCAAACATGGGACAACTTTCTCGTGACGCTGCTCATGCAGCAGGTAGGGGTGCTGGTGTCGTACAAGGAAACTCCAGGAGGACTGGGTTTCGTCATCTGAGACCACGAATAAGCGTGGCGAAGGATAGAATGTCACCCTGGCACGTGCACTTGGTGTTTCACACGGGTCGGGGCCCCCAGAGGCCACTGAGGATCCACACCCTGGGGGCGGCAGTGAGCGTTCAGAGCCCGGACATGTCGCTCCTCCCCTCGGAATGTTTCGCCAAGTCCGGTGGTGACGGCTGTGATGTGCTCGACTAATGATAGACCTGTTCTGAGGAGCAGCGAGGCTTCAGCAGCAGCATCTCATCTACTTAACTAAAAAAAAAAGTTTTTTGATAGAGAGAGAGTGCAAGTGTGGGAGGGGCAGAGAGAGAGGGAGACACGGAACCCGAATCAGGCTCCAGGCTCCGAGCTGTCAGCACAGAGCCTGATGAGAGGCTCGAACCCACAAACTGTGAGCTCATGACCTGAGCCAAAGTCAGATGCTTAATCAACAGAGCCCCCAAGGTGCCCCACGTCTACTTAATTTAATTAACAGTCATAGCAGCCCTCTGAGGGAGTACTGTTGGCCCCATTTTATGATCCTCAGGGACGCAAGCAAGGAAGGGAGAAGACGGGCAGAGGCCCGCAGGCTGGGGGTCAGAGCCCCTTCAGGCTGCATTTCTCCGGCAGATGTGGCCGCCTGCTCTGGCAAGTTCTGGAATCCAGGAGCAGGTCCCCCTGACGAGCCCACGGGCAGCCCCAGAATCAGCACCCCCAGACGGAAGGGCCGGTAGGGGGAAGCGTGCACTGAGCGTCCCCTTCCAAGCTTCTGATTCCTCCCTGGCGTCTGAAGTTACTGTCTCTCCCTCCTCAGAGGAGAGAGGTGCTAAGCCCATGGCTCCGGAGATGGAGGGGATGGGGGCCTTTGTGCAGGAGCATTTGCATGTTAGTAAAGGGTGGGGGAGAGAAAGGGGACAGCTTTGTGCCTCTGAAGCTTATTCTCTTTCTGGAACACCCCTCCTGATCTCCTCCCCACCCCAGGGGCTGCTTCCCCTTCAGCATCTCCTCAGCCCTCTCCTTTGAACTCCACACTGAGCTCTTCTTCCCTTTGACTTTACCCCACTCTCTTTTATAGTTTGGGGGATACATTTTCTGTTTGCTGACCCAAACTCGAGGCCTATTTCGACCAGGGTTGTGGGGAGCCCCCCACCCCGCGCTGTCCTGTACCCAACAGACTTGGGTCTTGAATTGTTTCTGCCACTTATTAACCGTCTAATCGTAAGCAAAACACATCGCCTGTCTTGTCCTCAATATTCTCCTCAGTTAAATGGGACAATAGACCAGAAGGATTTCAAGATCTGTTGCAGCCCTAAAGACTGAATGCGTTCAGCAGTCCTGGAGGAAGAGAGCTGAAGATTTTAGCTGTTCATCACTGCTGTCATGATCCTTTCGAGATTTTACTGATCCTAACTTATATAAATGCTTCCAATATGGAGGCTGAAGGTTGCACAAATGTTCCTGTTTGACATTTGGAACACTATACCCTCTCTCCTGCATGGTTTGTTTTTTGTGTTTTTTTTTGTTTTTTTTGGCTATAACAACCAGAGGTTTCTATATAGCCTCTCTGGCTTTTTGCTTATCATAAGGGAATAAAATCTTGACCTATAAATAAAGTAAATAAAAACACATTAAGAGGAAGGCTTTTTTTATCCTACTGAATGAATTCTTTAAATTTTTTTTTTTTAACGTTTATTTATTTTTGAGACGGAGAGAGAGACAGAGCATGAACGGGGGAGGGGCAGAGAGAGAGGGAGACACAGAATCGGAAGCAGGCTCCAGGCTCTGAGCCGTCAGCCCAGAGCCCGACGCGGGGCTCGAACTCACTGCGCACTCACTCACTGCGGAGAGCCAGCAGGCTCAGAGCCGGGAGGAGGGGGTACCGGTCTAACCCCTGGGCTGACCCTGCCCTCTGCTTTGCCAGGTCATCCACTGCAGCGGCTACCTGAAGATCAGGCAGTATATGCTGGACGTGTCCCTGTACGACTCGTGCTACCAGATCGTGGGGCTGGTGGCCGTGGGCCAGTCGCTGCCACCCAGTGCCATCACAGAGATCAAGCTGCACAGTAACATGTTCATGTTCAGGGCCAGCCTTGACCTGAAGCTGATCTTCCTGGATTCCAGGTGAGTTTGGCACCTGCTGCTGCTGCAGAATTCCAGAAGATACTGACGGTGGAAACTGGCCCGAACGCTGTGTTGTTAAGCCAAAATGTACGGAGGAAATAAGCCGTACTAAGAATGGGAGTTAGGGGACGCCTGGGTGGCTTAGTTGGTTAAGCGTCCGACTCTTGACTTGGGCTCAGGTCATGATCTCATAGTTCCGTGAGTCGGAGCCCTGTGCTCTGGGCCGTAAGCCCAGAGCCAGTTTGGGGTTCTCTCTCTCCCTCTCTCTGCCCCTCCCCTCCAAAATAAATAAATTAATTAATTAATTAAAAAAAAAAAAAAAAGAATGTGAGTTAGAAGGGTATTTAGTGGAACCAAGTCAGGAATTGAAAGAATTGATGTCAGCTTTAGTACTTAAAGAGTAGCCAGTTGGGGCGCCTGGGTGGCGCAGTCGGTTAAGCGTCCGACTTCAGCCAGGTCACGATCTCGCGGTCCGTGAGTTCGAGCCCCGCGTCGGGCTCTGGGCTGATGGCCCGGAGCCTGGAGCCTGTTTCCAATTCTGTGTCTCCCTCTCTCTCTGCCCCTCCCCCGTTCATGCTGTGTCTCTCTCTGTCCCAAAAATAAATAAAAAACGTTGAAAAAAAAAAAAAATTAAAAAAAAAAAAAAAAAAAAAAAGAGTAGCCAGCTTCTCCAGGCGCTGGGTACTTGTTGTATATTATTTATTTATATTTTCATCATCTCACTGGAGTTGGAGCTGGAAATATGTGCTGTGGACACAAGTTAGCCTTTGTTGAAGGCCTGCGATGTCAGGTTTCTGCCTTGTATGTCCGTCAAGTAGGTGGGACCTAAACGCAAAGAAAAGATTTTGCAACGAGCCGGTGGGAAGCCATCGGAGCTCTGGTGGCCACAGAGCTGAGGCTGAGAGCAGACAGGTGGCCTTTGCCGGGAAAAGCTGTGACTACAAGCTCAGTGGGTGCCCTGTCTGGGCTGGGAGGACACCTCTGGCTGGCAGTGAGGGCAAAGGTACAGTGGCCCCCGAACTGTCTCTCCCAACCGCCCTTCCCCTCCTCCCTGAGAATGTCCACCCAACTGAGGCTCTCTTAGAGAGAGAAGGGAGAGCGAACGAGGCAAAAGCACTAATCTGTTGTTTCGCTGGCCACACAGGGGAGGTGTGTGCTGGAGAAGCCGTGGCCCGTCCCCCAGGAGGGCTTGCCGGCTTCACGTGGCCCCAGGCCCTTGGGGCTTCCTCCACCTACCGTTTTCTTTTTTTTTTTCTTTTTTATTTTTTTTAATGTTTATGTATCTTTGAGAGAGAGAGAGAGAGAGACAGAGCACGAGCGAGGGAGGAACAGAGAGAGAGGGAGACAGAATCTGAAGCAGGCTCCAGGCTCTGACCTGTCAGCACAGAGCCCAGTGCGGGGCTTGAACCCACGAGACGTGAGACCACGACCTGCGTGGAAGTCAGGCGCTTAACCGACTGAGCCACCCAGGCACCCCTTCCGCCTACCGTTTTCTTATCCGTAAAAAAGTCAGCCTCGCCCTGCCCACTCGGCTGCCCACAGGCTGTTAGGAAAGATGAAATTTGATAATAGATGTGAAGCATTCGTAAAAGTAAAGCCTGGAAGCACCTGGGTGGCTCAGTCGGTTAAGCGTCCGACTTCGTCTCAAGTCACGATCTCACAGTTTGTGAGTTTGAGCCCCGTGTCAGGCTCTGTGCTGATGGGTCGGAGGCTGGAGCCTGCTTTAGACTCTGTGTCTGCCTCTCTCTCTGCTCCTCCCCTGCTTGCACTGACTCTCTCTCTCTCAAAAGTAAATAAACACTAAAAAAAAAACAAACAAAAGTAAAAAGCTGATGCACCCGGTCCTTTAGAGTCCTCAGCTGTACAGGAAGGGACAAATGTTCAGAGACCCCACTTTTGCCTTTCGGTGTGTGTGGCCAAGCTGTCTGGGAGAAAGGAGGTATATATGTGTGGGTGTACATGTATATACGTATATACATACATATGTGTAAATATAAATATAAAATTTTGCTAATATTTATTGATTTTTCCCACCTTTTTATTCTGGTAAAATATACATGACATAAAATTGACCATTTTAACCAGTTATGGGAGAAAACCAAACATACTTGGTTAGGGGCGGGAGACAGAGACACAAAGTAGCCTAGTTTATCATTAGTGAACCTCAGAACCCTTCAAAGGTAGAGAAATGACAAGGGTTGGCCTGACAGGCTTGCCATCGTGCTCCCAGAAACTCCAAGCAAAGAGTACCCAAAACTCTTTGTGGGAAGGAAGCCAGCACCTTGGGGCTGGCCGGACTGACAAATGCTGTCCTACTGCATCGAAGACAGAGGCACCTGCCAGCAGAGGGGCCCTGGGCGGGTGGACTGTCTGGGCCCATGGTGGCAGCATGAGAAGGAGTTCTTTCTGGATTCAGGGGCCACTTCTAAAAGTGAACGGAAAGGAATTTTGGCCGTTCGAGCTCATTACTTTAGAAACTTGGGAGGATACGACCAGGTTCCCCCTTGTTACCTCTGTCTCCTAGTTTTTCCTTGACAATTCTAGGAAAAGCCTCTGAGGCCTGGTGAATTCTCTAGAAGAGGAAAGAGAGAGGTCTCCCCAGAGGAGACATTTCAGATCTTCTCAAATTGTTTGAAGCATACAGCTTTGAAACACAAAGGACAAATGGGGGGCTTTGCAGAAGAGGGTGTTCGAAGGTAGCTCAGAGGCCAGACTGCTCCTGAAGGAAACAGGAAACTGCTTCTACAGAAGTCCCTTGCTGTTCTCCCAGCTACGTACCAGGAAGCTTCTAACAGATCTCCTGAACTCCTGTCGTGTAGATGTTTCAAGGGCTCAGAGACGAGCTAGAATTCCTCGAACTCACTCTGGTCTCCAGTCTGTTGCAGTTCGGTCTCCGAGGGGCCGCTGGGGGTCAGGGACAGAGGGGCTGGCCCAGGACCGAGAGGGCAGCAGAATGGCCCAGCAGGGTGGGAGATGTCAGCTCCTCCATCCAAAGCCCAGAAGCCACGGCAACGGGTTGGCCTGAAGCCCAGCAGCCCTGAAGTCACAGGGCCCTGGGTGGGGGGCCTGCAGGGGTGGGGGTGGCCACTTGGCCCCCCACCCAGTGTAATCCCAGACACAACTGAACTCAGCATAACCTGAAATTTGGTTCAGAGGGGTTTTGTGGTATTTCACTTTGAAACTGTAGCTGGTGCTTTTGCTAAGGATGGGTGAACCCAGCCATGTTTGGGGTTTGGCAAATCCCTTTGACAGGTCTTCAGACACTGGAGGTTTGGAAAAAACCAGGAGGGCATGCTGCCAGACCCTTCTCTCTCCCTTTAATTTTTAAAGCCAGTGTGCGCTTTGATGAGAAACTTAATACATGTGTTTCTGATTCATTTACACGTTCGGGGCTGTTGTTCTGTAACTTTACTTCCAAAGGGTCTGGGAAGCCTCTTTCGTCCCCACACCGTAGAGACCCCTGGTTTTCTTTTTCCTGGGGGGGTGGGGGGGGGGGTGGGGAAGCCAGGTCTCAGTTTTCCTGCCACACTGTTAGACTCCGATGGGGCCTGAAGTTCTAGATGGCCCTTAGATAAGTCCCCGAGCCCGGAAAGGCCTGCACTGGTTCCCTTTCCACTGACCTTCAGCCCCATCTCCTTCCCGCCCTGGAGGAACACCATGGAAATGTGTATACCAAATAGTGAGCGGTTCCAGGGAAATATGAGGCTCTCCGAGATTTACGACCCGGAGCCCGCGCAGAACTCGACAGAAAGGGGAGCGCGTTACGGAACGAAAGTGAGGTCGAGTTTCCCCGTGGAGTTCGCAACTGACATTTCAGAGACAAGCCAGCAGGACCCCCGGTCCAGGCCGTCCTCAGGCCCCACCTCTGCCCCCTCGGGACTGACTTCTCACCAGGACCTCCCTTCCTCTGGAAAAGCTTCCTGTCCTTCTCTTTCATCTGTTCTTAAATATCTGTCACCAAGGCTCTTCGGCCACCTCTTCCAAGGGGCATAGTCACCGGGTCGGTTGCCCGGGGCCCCGGGAAGTGACACCACTGCCACGTGCAATTTCCACCTGCGGATGGAGTGATCCAGACGCCACGGATGATGTGGTCTTGGACGCTGGGAGCCACTTCTCCTCAAAGAGCTGATGTGGGAAGTCAGTATTCCTGGGGCCTGATGAGAACAGAGAGGCGGTAATGGCATGAGGGCACCGGGCACGTGTTGCCCTTCTGCCAGCATCAGTGCAGATGCTCCTGCCCGACCAAAACCTCGTGAGACCGTTGTGCCAGGTAGCAGGGGCCAGTGGGAGATAAAAAGGCTCACACACACAATAGCCAGGACGTGGGAGCAGCCCAAGCGTCCCTCAGCGGATGGACAGACAAACAAAACGTGGTATCTACATAAAATAGAACATAATCGAGCCATAGAAACGAACGGCGTTCTGTCCCACAGCACAACGTGGGTGACCCTTGAAAACAGGATGCCAAGTGAGAGAAGCCAGACACAAAGAGACATCTACCGGGTGGTTCCACTCATCCGAGATATCTAGAATCGACAGATTCCTAGAGACAGAGGGAGAGGGAGGTTACCTGTTGCGGGGGCGGGGGGGGTGGGTGGCGCGTTCTGAAGAACATGGTGGTTGTAGTCATTGCCACTACGTGTAGACATAAAAATGGTCAAAGTGGCAAAGGTTGTGTAATGCATGTTTTTCCACAATAATAATTTTTTAAAAAATTTAAATGTTTATTTTTGAGAGAGACAGAGAGACAAAGTGTGAGTGGGGGAGGGACAGAGAGAGAGGGAGACACAGAATCGGAAGCAGGCTCCAGGCTCCCCACTGTCATCCCAGAGCCCGACGTGGGGCTCGAACTCACAAACCATGGGATCATGACCTGAGCCGAAGTCGGGGCTCAAAACTGACTGAGCCACCCAGGTGCCCTGATTTTTGAGAGAGAGAGAGAGAGACAGAGAGACAGAGAGACAGAGAGACAGAGTGTGAGTGGGGGAGGGTCAGAGAGAGAGGGAGACACAGAATCGGAAGCAGGCTCCAGGCTCCCAGCTGTCAGCACAGAGCCCAACGTGGGGCTCGAACTCACGAACCCTGAGATCGTGACCTGAGCCGAAGTCGGACGCTCCACCGACTGAGCCACCCAGGTGCCCCCACGATAATAATTTTTACAAAGGTCCCCACTGGACTGTCACCCAGAAGCCACTGGAAAGTAGTTCTTTCTCCCATCAGAGTTCACTCTTAAGCGCCCCCAGACAAGCTTCACCCTGAAAAAGGAAAACATTTGAAGCCACCCCAAACGTTCTTCTTGCCAGCAGTTTCAGAAGAACATTCCTGCCCATGAATAGTGCTACATCCTGCACTGGGCTGGCGTTCAAAGCCTTTCTCCTTGTAAAAAAAGATCATTCTCGGTTTCCAAAACCAACATCACCCCCCACCCTGAGCCTTTTAGCACTTGATTAGTCGGCAAAACCAATATTAGTTTAAATGGAAGGCAACCTACAGAACAGGGTAACACACGGAGCCACTGTCCTCCCCCAGGGTGACCGAGCTGACCGGGTATGAGCCGCAGGACCTGATCGAGAAGACCCTCTACCATCACGTGCACGGCTGTGACGTGTTCCACCTCCGCTACGCGCACCACCTCCGTGAGTACCTCGCTCACGGCGCGGGGCCGGGGGGCCGGGGCCGGCCAGGGAGGGGGTGGCCAGAAGCGGGGCGGGAAGGCCACCCTTGTTTGGTACAATGGTCCTCCGCTGCGCACACGTGAATTCTAAACCTCAGACTGACCCCATCCACCCCTCCGTTTAGCGCAGCTACTGGTCAGTTCTCAAGCATCCAGGCTTACCTTCCAGTGAAACTCTGGCAGGTGTGGGATGGTGCACAAGTTGCTGACTCGAGACGGTAGATTGGGAACCTAGATTTCTCTAGGACATCCCGACACGTTCACACAAAGCCCAACAGCAGAAGCACCAACGCGTGCAGAGCCCTTGCTCCTGTGGGGCACTGGCTTAGGTGATTAAAGATGTTACTAACCCGGTGAAGGAGACTCTCCTGTTCGTGATCCTCCTATTCCTACTGAGGATGCTGAGGTTCAGAGAGGTTAAGCCACTTGCCTGAGGTCACACAGCGAGAGACTGGAGAGTCTGGAGCCAAAGCAGCCAGGACCCGGCCCCTGACCACTGTCCGCCACCCGGCTGGGAGGCTCAGGGGAGACCACAGGTTCCCAGGATGGGAGAAGTCAGCATGGAAAGAATGAACAATCACTATTCGATTGGCCAGTGCAGAAGGTTTGGTGAACATCTGGACGGGGAGGGGGGTGGGGCTCTAGTCACTGACACGTTCAAAGAAGTGACGCTTTTCTTCTAGAATCCGAATCAAGGCAGCAAATAACTGGCACGGGGCGGGATACCTCATGTCCAGCCCTCCATGCCTGGACCCAGGGGTGCTTGCTAATGGGGTGCAGATGGCCGGAGCAGCCAGCTCTGCAGGGCCCTCTCGGTGGAGAGGGCAGGCGATTGCTCCGAAAACCCCAGCCCCGGGGGTCCCCCGCCCCTTTCCGTGGAGGCAGGAGCATGGCAGGAGCCCCGATATCCAGCAAGGGAGCTGGAGGCAAGCCCCCAAATTACCTGCAGGAAGGGATCCTCTTCCAAGTGGGGCTCCATTGGGAGGAATTAGACCTCTAAGCACAGAGAATGAAAACTTATGGAATTGAAAGTCTTCGTTTTAAATCCCATTTCCTCTCTCTCGAACTACCTGGCTAACAGGGGAGCAGGGATTTCCGCCCTGCCACCACCTGGGAGAAATAAATACAGCTTGTGTTTGGGAAGTGTAACGAAGGCCACAGCGATGACCAGCACAGGGCTCCTGTGTCCCCAACACAGAACGGAAGCTTTTCACGTATCCATTTTTTTTTTAACTTTATTTTGTATTTATTTTGAGAGATAGAGAGCAAGCAGGAGAGGGGCAGAAAGGGAGGGGGGGGGAGAGAGAGAATCCCAAGCAGGCTCCATACCGTCAGCGCAGAGCCCTATGTGTGGCTCGAACCCACGAACCGAGAGATCGTGACCTGAGCCAAAGTCAAGAAGTCGGATACTTAATGGACTGAGCCACCCAGGTGCCCTTCACGTATCCAGTTCGGGGCACGGGGCTGGCCCTGTGTCCATTTCCCAGATGAGCGGTGAGCCTCACGGGTGGAGACCTGTGGGCGGGCAGCAGCTGAGTCAGACAGGACCAGAGCCGGGGTTGGTTCGGCTCTCAGGCCTTGAGCGGTTCCCGCCACGTGATGGCTCTGAGCCTTGGAGGCACGGCCCGTCTTCGCTTCACCAGGAGCCCTGATCTTCCCCGAGCTCACCCGGCCTGCAGAGGGAGTTTATCTGAGAGGTCCACTGCAACTTGCATGATAAATTTGCCTCAGCTCACTGGAATTTAGCATTTCCAGACATTTCAATTATCCAAGAGAACCCTGAAAGGGAAGGCATACACAGGCTTCCCGGAGACACACAGAAAAGGCAGAAGCATTTAGAAACCAGAGGAAGCACGTGGTTTTGTTTTTGTTTTTTCAAATGGGCTCGAATTAGTAAATCAAAGAAAATAAAAAATAGCAATATTGACAACGATTGCTATGGTGCGGTGACCTTAAAACTATGGTGGAGAAACCACCCCAGGGGCAGGAGGCAGAGAGCATATCCCAACCAGGCTGGAGGTGATTGGGGGGGGGGGGGGTGGCCTTGGGATCCACCATGAGCCTCGCATCTGTCCCTGACTCACTTCTGTCAACTTTTCCAGATGTAAACTAGAGGAGAGCTGACAGGGAGAGGTAGTGGAGGCCCTTGCCCACAGATGGGGGTGGGAATTAGTCTTCTAGAGCTCACGCCTTGGCTCCAGGATTAGAACCTCACTTGGGTGTCCCTCTCAGGGAAGCCATGACATTAACCTGGACATGACTTTCCCCTCCAAAGCTGGGTCTTTCAGATGAAGAAAGGGGCGATATTCAACAAAACAGAGCATGATTTTTGGAAGCAGAGTCTTTATTGGTGCGGAGCTGGGGAAGTTTTGAAATCTCTCTGTTGTGTGGTCCCTGGGGTTTCATCTCCTTTCCAGGCACAGAACTGGGGCCAGAGGGGCCAAATCCAGAAGCCGACCTCGAGCCTGGGGTTCAAGTACAGTAGTTTGTTCGGACAGTGACTGAAACACGGGTTGGGGAGAGAGAGAAATAAGCCATGGAAGGGAAGGAGCCACAAGACGGGCTTGTCTGACTGGGACTCAGTCAAGGGGAGTGAGCTGAGGTATTTAGACTCCTGCTCCTGCCTGTCGTGAACTGAAGGCTGCTCTTAGGGGTGTTAATCTCCCCGTCCCCCCTCATCTGTTAGAGTGAGCTCTGCCAAAGAAAGGCCTCAGGAGGGAGATGGGGCCGTCAGAAGTTCCTGGGTGCACTCCATGGTGAGGGGAGGGACGTGAGGAGACATCAACCAGAGCGAAGGTCCGCCTCTTTACCGTGTCTCCTCAGCCTCCTCCCCTCATTGGTCTCCAGGCTTTGTGAAGAGTTCTCCATCCAGCCATCCCTCCATAAGGTGCTCCTCACCCCCCAGCCCAGCCTACTTGGTCATCTTGTCCTTGCTTTGCACACCTTAGTCACCTTTCTCTTGTGAGGTGGGGGGCTTTTTTTTTTAAGATTTTATTTTTAAGTCATCTCCACACCCAATGTAGGACTTGAACTCACCACCCTGAGATCAAGAGTTGCACTCTCCACCAATTGAGCCAGCAGGCGCCCCTCTGGGGGGACCCTGTTGCCCTCACTGCTCAGGGTCCCTGTTGCTCCATTGGAGTGTCCTCTATCCCCAAACTCCTGCCCCATGGGCAGCGGGGTGGGGGGGGGGGAGCTAAGCACCGCCCCCCTTTCCAGTTCTGTTTTCACTACCGCCATGATGTCAGCTGCTGCCACATCTCTTCCAGGAGGGTGTGTCCAGCTCCTCCCAGCCCAACCCAAGGGCCCTAGGTTCTTATTTCTGGACAATGCTTTCACCTCATGCTGTTCACATTCTTATGGGGTCTATATTGATCTGCTCAGGCCACTGTAACAAAATAACACAGGCTGAGGGGCCTGAACAACAGAAACTTGTTTCCTAACAGCTCTGGAGGCTGAAATCTGAAGTCAGGTTATCAGCAGGACCGGTTTCTCCTGAGGCTTCTGTCTCTGTAGGTGGGCATCTCCTTCCTGTGTCCTCACATGCGTGAGGCCCTCTGTGTGTGTCTGCCTTCTCATCTCTTTCTATGACAGGGACACCAGCCATATTGGATTAGGGTCCCCCTCTTACTCCATTTTCCTTTAATTACCTCTTTAAAGACCCCATCTCCAAATGCAGGGACATTCTGAGGTCCTGAGGGTCGGGGCTTCAACATACGAATCTGGGTGGAACACAGGTCAGCCCATGACAGGGACTTTCTTTAATAGCTCTGTGTCCTTACCCAGGTAGTGGGCCCAGCTGGGCAGGCTGGCTTGGGGAGGGCAGGTGGGAGGTTTGTGAAGGCAGGATGCTCATTTGGAAATGTGGCTTTTCGGTCCTGTCTCCTGGTGCTTCAGTAACGCAGGGCTCAGGAACCTAGCCCAAGCCTCCCGCCCTCCCGCCTGGGATCCCAACCTGGATCCCAGATCCGCACGGTGGCCCCTGCCAAGCTGGGGGCTCAAGTCCTTCAATTCAGTCACCGCTGGAGCTGGCCTAGTGGCTGTCCCAGGAGCACAGGCATGCAGGGTGGCCTCTCCCACTTCCTCCCCATCCCCCACAGCTGCACATGGCTGGAGGGGCCAGGGGCCACGGTGACCCTCAGGATTCCAAGACCACGGGTCGGGGGGCGGGCGGCTGGCCCCCTCTTACAGGGAGACATACAGACGCATCTTCCTTCGCAGTTGATGAGGTCACTGAGCGCAAGAAACATCTACAATACCCAGGGAGGTCACTGTCCGATTCTCCAAGGCCAGATTTTCTCCACACTGGCGTCCAAACCCCAGGACTCTCTGGAGATGGGGCGAAGGGCTCTGCCAGCAGCAGAGTTGGACATCAGGCAGTGGTGGCTCTGGATGACCACAGTCAGCCAAATGGTTTTCACACATTGTTCAAAATGTTATCTTAACCCAGTGCAGGGACCCACAGGGTCCAAAGAAAGCATAGCCCCTGAAGAAAGAGAATTCAACACCTTCCAGAAAGTCAGCTTCCTGAGGAGAAGCAGGGCTGCGCAGGGCAGTCTTTGGGGAGCATGGGCTTCCAAGGGGTCAGCAAGACAGGGGCTGGCATGGCCCGGACACCTCGTGTCACTGTGGGCCTGGGCCTTCCCAGATGAGCCATGCGAGTCAGACCGTGCCAGGGCTTTCCCCGGAAGCTTCTGTAGAGAAAATGAACACGGATCCTCTAGGGAGCGTATTTGAGCCCCCCTCCAACCCTGTGCCCTGCCCACTGTCCTGTGGTGGCCGAGGGAAGGCCCCCACAGCTCAGCTAAGTGTGGGCCCTGGTGCAGGCATGACAGTCACGTGGCCTCAGGGAAACGGGGGCCCTGAGCTAGGGTCTGCCCTTGCTGTCTCCCTCCTGTCTTTGTCAGGTGTTTGGGTGACTTTTTCTTGCATGGAGGGGAGCCAATAGAGGTCTGTATTCTCTTGACCTGCAGGTCCTGGGGGTGGGGAGGGGGTGATGCACAGTTGGGAAGGGATTGATATCGCTGAACTTGAAGATCTGTTGAGGGACACCAGGCAGATTTCTGGAAGACACAGCAGTTTGGAAGAACCATGATGTCCAAGATGGTGGAGAATTGCACCCAGCTCCCCGCCTGGGGCCCCTGGACAGAGTGGGTCAAGTCCAGATCACAGAGAGTGCAGGCCAAGTCCAACTGTCCTAACGCTTTCAATCTCACGCAAAGGCTTCTAAGCCTGAATATGTGGTCTACAGAGTTCAAGCAATAACTGTCATAACAAAATTCCAGGACACCTGGCAGCACAGGGGGCACCTGGGTGGCTCGGTTGGTTACGCATCCGGTTTTTGATCTCAGCTCAGGTCGCGATCTCGAGGTTCGTGGGTTCGAGCCCCACGTCTGGCTCCACACTGACGGTGCAGAGCCTGCTTGGGATTCTGTCTCTCCCTCTCTCTCTGCCCCTCCCCCCATTCATTCTCTGTGGCTTTCTCCCTCAAAATAAGTAAATAAACTTAAAAAAAATTTTAAGGGCACCTGGGTGGCTCAGTCAGTTAAGCGTCCGACTCTTGGGTCCGGCTCAGGTCATGATCTCACAGTTCATGAGTTCGAGCCCTGCATCAGGCTTTGTGCTGACAGTGCAGAGCCTCCTTGGGATTCTCTCTCTCTCTCTCTCTCTCTCTCTCTCTTTCTCTGCAACTCCCCTGTTCGTTCCCTCTGCCTCTGTCTCTCAAAATAAATAAACTTAAAACAAATGAAGTGGCACACGAGAGTCACAAACTCAAATGCTTATGGGGCCAGACATGTAGCATGAATGTGTGAATGGGCATCTGTAGGGCAGTAGGGAATGGCTAACACGTGACCATCCAGAGGCATTCCCAGTAAAACAGCACTGAGCCACCAACAGAACCCACCCGTGAGCTTACGCGGTCCATGGGACACTGGTGTGCAACCACTCTGTAGCATCGCTGTGGAACAGGGCACAAAGGTCTCGAAACGGAAGACAAACTTGCAAGTCTCCAATCCACTGTGACGATTACATGTCAGGGGGGCGCCAGCCTCTGCTGCTGGCCTTGCCTCTGGACTGGAAACGGGTGATCGCGTTTAATTCATGCTCAGATCCCTTTAGATGCTCTCTTGCAAGCAGGGTCTGGAGGCAGAGGTGTTGGCTTGCAGGTGGAGGTGTGGGGAAGCCTACACCTTGAGCGGGAGCCAGGAGCAGGGGAGCGGTAAATCATGGGAGAAAGCACCGCGTGATCTCCACGTTGTCCTGACCCGGAAGCAGTTGTGGACATAGAGGTGTGGGCTGGACCTTCTCGGTGTTGCCAGATGGGTCAAGCTCTGCCCATCATCCGTGGTCAAGGTCCCTTTGGACACATCCCACAAGGTGGCCCTTGTGGGCGTTCTTCCTTAAAGTGCTTCTCTCTTCCCGGTGCGTTCCGTGTCGTTCTGCCAGCCAGACGTGCAGACTCCCTAGAGGAGCGCACGGCTTTCCATCAGTGTCACCGACTGCAGGTCTGAGCTGGCAGAGGGGACATAGCAGGAGGAGGGGATCAACCTCACCAGTGTTTCTGTGGAGGGCGGTTTTGTCTCCTGGCGCTGCTCTAACGAAATACTACAAACTGGGGGGCTTAAAACAGCGGAAATGTACTCTCCCAGGGTTCTGGAGACCGGAAGTCCGAAGTGAAGGGGTCAGCAGGGCCGAGCTCCCTCAGAAAGCTCTGCGGGAGGATCCTTCCTGCCTCTGCCAGCTTCTGCTGGAGTCCTTGGCTTGCAGTCCCAGCTCACCAGTCTGTGCCTCCACTTTCCCTCCTGTGAGTGTGTGTCTCCTCTTTGGTCTCTTATGGGGGGATCGTTGGAGGCAAGGCCCACCCTGTTCCAGGACGATCTCGTCTATCTTGAGATCCTTGACTTAATTACACCTGCAGAGATCCCTTTTCCCAAATATGGTCACATTCACCGGTTTCAGGGGCCAGGACGTGGAACACATCGTTTGGGGGAACCCCATTCAATCACCATAGGGATTTTTGGCATCTGACATCATCAGCTCTTACAATTCAAAACGGAAATAGAAATTATGCTCCAGGCCAAGGTTCCCTTGCCTCCCAGAGGAACCAGGCAGGCCACCTACTTTTCTGTGTAGCAGATTCACGGAACTAGAATTTCCACCCCAAAGCGGCCTGGGCAAACCGTGACCGCTGGCTTCCCTCTCAGCATGGGGCACCCTGATCTCAGAACCATCTGAGGCCCGGATGCTGGAGATGCTGTGGCCCCACAGGAGCCTAGGAGCAGGGCCTCTGTTCCCGGAGCTTACAGCTTACGGGCCATCTCCAGCCTGCCTGGTCCCCCACCGCCAAGCAGAGCCTTACTTTATAGCCCCCCCCCCTCCCCCACCGCTCTCCTCCTCCCCCCACCCTCCACGGGATCATTTCAGGCAGCTAATTAAGAGCAACAGATTGGAGGGGGAGCTAGACCGAAGCAAGGCATGTTGTGACTAAGCGTCTAGGATTTCAGCTTGGATTGATAATGTGGACTATCACCACGGGTCATAGAGAAGCAAAAAACAATTCTATGCCCGTGTTTGTTTGCTCTCTGTATCTAAGCCGCCTCAGAGCAGAGTCAGGGAGCGTCAGAAATAAAATCTCTACAACTGCTGCCCTTGGCATCCGAATATAAAATATTTGGGATAAACTGGCTTTATTGTATCCAGCTTAGATGATTACGGGTAGGTTTTAGGAATGTTGTAAGAAATAAGGAAAGTATGAAATCCAAGAGAGGGAAAAGGAAAACTACACCATCTTGCTGCCAGGGGCGTGACGGGTACCGCTAGGGACAGATTTCAGAGTGGAGGGGCTGAGCAAGTCCTTCTGTTGAAGGAATGACCTCTGGGGAAGTCCACGTATGGGGCCCCAGGTGGGTCCTAAAGCATGTCTTTCGGGGCCAAAAGCAAATTGGCCGAGTCTCCGCTAACCTCCCTTGTACCTCTCCTTGCACATTGAGCCACAGAGAACCTTCTGGAGACTCGTGCCCCTTCCTCCCAGAGGGATCACTCTGAGACAAGGGAGTCAGAACACCAGGCTGGGGGCCCCGGCTATGCCCTCAAGATCTGCTGGCCCCACTTCCTGGTGGCCCCACTTCCTACTTCCCACAGCTGTAGGGGGTGTGAAATGAGGGGTTCGGACATGAGCGGGCACCCAAAACCATGGATTTTGCTGTTAAAAAAGCAAACCCCAAGAGGAGAAACGTTGTAAGGATAGCTCTTTCCTATTATCTCTGTCTGTGCTCTCCAGCACGGACTCTGGCCCCTGCCCCGTGCGTCCACGGAGGTGCACGTGCTAAACCCGGGAAGAAGAGAGCCTGTGTCTGCACTGTTCCCGGGAGCCCCGCCCCGCGTCCCAGGGGTGGAGGGGGGGATGGCGGTCACCCACCGAAGGGGTGGGGGGCCTGATCCGTGTTGTATTTCCACTTCCCTGACCCCACACAAACTACCTGCCTGTGGAAAAAATAATTTTTTCATTAAAAAAAATTTTTTTTTAGATGTTTTTATTTATTTTTGAGAGAGAGACAAACAGAGCATGAGTAGGGGAGGGGCAGAGAGAGAGAGAGGGAGACACAGAATCCGAAGCAGGCTCCAGGCTCTGTGCAGAGCCTGATGCGGGACTCGAACCCACAAACCACAAGATCATGACCTGAGAAGTTGGACGGTCAACTGTCTGAGCCACCCAGGTGCCCCAATAATTATTTCACTTTTATTTTAAAGCTGATACCTCCTTATTGTTGGAAATGTAGAAAATCAAGAAAAGTGGAACAGAAGAAAATGAAAATTACCTGTAATTTGACCAGATAATGAGAGTTAATATGTATTGAGTCTTTGCTGTGTGACTGCCACCACTAGTCTAAAGCTTCCCATAGGTGATCTAATCCTCACTGTGACCATGCGAGGTAGGGAGTGTGATTACGCTCTTGTTCCAAACAGGGAAACCGAGTCACCGGGGCTTTGTAACGTGTCCGAGATCGCAGTTAGTTGGGGTGTATATGTGAGTGTGCATGTACTTTTTCTTACCTGTACTCTATGCTCTTCTGAATCTTGTCTCTTTTTTTAATGAGTTATAACTGACATACAACACTATATTAGTTTCAGATGTACAGCGTAGTGATTTGATATTTGTACACGTTCCTGCATGATCAGCACAATAAGTCTAGTTACAATATATAGTTATACATTTTTTTTCTTGTCTTGAGAGCTTTGAAGAGCTCATTCCTTTAGCAACTTTCAATATACAACACGGTGTTATTAACTGAAGTCTCCGATGCTGGAAGTTTGTACCTCTTGACCATCTCCTTCACCCGTTTCTCCCACCTGCCCTCCGTCACCTTTGGCAACCACCGATCAGTTCTCTGTATCTATGATTTTTTTTTATTAGATTGCACATGTAAGTGAGGTGCCAGGGTATTTGTCTTCGTCTGACTTACTTTACTTAGCATAATACCCTCGAGGTCCACCCGTGTTGTAGCAGGTGGCAAGATTTCCTTCTTTTTTATGGCCAAACAGTATTCCTTTGTGAGTGTGTGTACGTATGTATACCACGATTTCTTTATCCATTCATCCATGGGTGGACACTTTGAGTGGTTCCATTTCTTGGCTATTGTAAATAATGCTGCAGTGAACATGGGGGCGCAGGGGTCTTTCCGAGTTAGTGTTTTTGTTTCCTTCGGAGAAATACCCAGAAGTGGTATTTCTGGAGCATATGGTAGTTCTGTTTTAAATTTTTTGAGGAACCTCCTCACTGTTTCCATGGTGGCTGCACCAATGTACCTTCCTAGTCATAGTACACATGGGTTCCCTTTTCCCCACATCCTTGCCAACACTTGTTATTTCTTTTCTTCTTGATAATAGTTATTCTGACAGGTGTGAGGTGAAACCTCATGTGATTTTGATCTGCATTTCCCTGATGATAAGTGATGCTGTGAACTTTCTCATGTACCTGTTGGCCGTCTGTATGTTATGTCTTCTTTGGGAAAATGTCGATTCAGACCTTCTGCCCATTTTTTAGTTGGACTATTTTATTTATTTGTTTGTTTGTTTGTTTGTTTATTGCTACTGAGTTGTATGTGTTCTTCGTATATGTTGGATGTTAACCCCTTATCAGGTACGTAATTTGCAAATACTGTCTCCCATTCGGTAGGTTGTCTTTTCATGTTGTTGGTGGTTTCCTTTGCTGTGCAGAAGCTTTTTAGTTTGATGTAATGCCACTTGTTATTTTTGCTTTCGATCTTTTAAGGATTATTTTGTGGTTCCATACAGATTTTTAGGATCGTTTGGTCTATCTCTGTGAAGGATGATACTGGAATGTTGATAGGTATTGCATTAAATCTGTAGATGCCTCTGGGTAGTATGGATACTTTATATTAATTCTTTCCCTCCATGAACATGGAGTGTCTATCTTTGCATTAATATGTGTCTCCTTCAGTTTCTTTCATTGACGTCTCATAGTTTTTAGTGTCTTGGTCTTTCACCTCCTTGGTTAAATTTATTCTTAGCTATTTCATTATTTTTGATGCAATTGTAAATGGGATTGTTTTCCTAATTTCTCTTTCTGATAGTTCATTATGAATGTGTAGAAACTCAACAGATTCTTGTGTACTTATCTTGTATTCTTGACCCTTACAGAATTCTCTTATTCTAAGAGTCTTTTGATGGAGTCTTTAGGGTTTTCTATCTATAATATGCCACCTGAAAATAATGACAGTTTTACCTCTTCCTTTCCAATGTGGTTGTCTTTTATTTCTTTTTCTTGCTTAAGTGTTCTGGCTAGGACTTCTGATTCTGTGTCACATAAAAGCGGCAAACGTGGGCATCCTTGACTTGTTCCTGACCTTAGAGGAAAAAGCTTTCAGCTTTCTCCTGTTGAGTATGTTGGCTGTGGACTTGTCATGGATGGCCTTTATTATGTTGAAGTACCTCCCTTCTATATGCACTTTGTTGAGAGTTTTTATCATAGGTGGCTATTGAATGTTGTCAAATGATTTTTCTTTATCCATTTTTATTGTTCACTTTGTTCATGTGGTGTATCCTATTGATTTGCAGATGTCGAACCATCGTTGCATCCCAGGAATAGATCCCATTTGATCACGCCGTATGATCCCTTTAATGTATTGTTAAATTCGATCTGTTAATATTTTGTTAAGGATGTCTACATGTACGCTCATCAGAGATATTAACCTGTAATTTTCCTTTTCTTGCAGTGTCCTTGTCTGGTTTGGGTATCCAGGTCATGCTGACCTCATACATGTGTTTGGAAGTGTTCTTTCCTCCTCTAATTTTCCAAAGAGTTTGAAAAGGATTGGTATTAATTCTTATTTAAATGTGTGGTGGAAGTCACCGGTGAAGGAAGCCATCTGGTCCCGGACTTCTGTTTATTGTGAGGTTTTTGATGACTCCTTACCAGTTATTAGTCTGTTCAGATTTTCTATTTCTCCATCACTCAGTCTTCGTAGGTTGTATATTTCTAGTAAAGTATCTGTTTTCTTGTAAGTTGCTCAATTTGTTGGCATATAATTGTTTTTCTTAAAGTGTGCTACAATTATTTCCAAATTTTTATTTAAATTCTAGTTAGTTAGCATACTATGATTGTTCATAGTAGTCTGTTATTATCTCTGTATTTCTGTGATATCGAATCCTGTCTTTTTTTTCATTTAACATTATATCATACACGTTCTCCATAATATTTCAAATTCTTATTAATCATTATTTCAATAGCAGCATAGTATTCCAAAGTTTATTTCATCTTCCCTAATTCATGGGCAATTAAGCGTCCCCTTCCTTTTCCCCCTGAATTATAAGCAGGACCGCTTGTAATAGGAGCAATGAGTGGAAGTGAAGTCACTGTGTCAGTGGATGTGAACTGTCAGACCGCTTTCCAGGACGACACGAGTCCATTCTTCTATCAGCACGTGACAATGCCTCTCCCCATAGATCAGCTGACATCATTGTTGTCATTTTATTTCCCTTGAGATACAATTCATATAATATAAAACTGACCATCTTAACAGTTTTCAGAGGTTTTTAGTATATTTATAATGTCATGCAACTATTACCTCTACTGAGTCCCAGAACATTTTCTTCATCCCCAGAAGAACCCTGGTACCCATCAGCGGTCACTCCCGGCTCCCCTCATCCCCCAGCTCCTGTCAACCACTAATCTGCTTTCGGTTTTTACGGATGTGCCTATTCTGGACATTTCACATAAATGGAACCATGCAATATTTGTTTCTTTTTTACTGTCTGCTGATTTAATGGATGGTATCTAGCTCTGAGTTAAGCAAATACATTGAACATTTGATCATCATTTATATTTAATCTTTGGTGAATTGTTTGTTCCAGTCCTTTCTTCATATTACTTCTAGGTCTTAATGTTTTTATTGATGTGTATGAACTCTTTACATATTAAGGCTGACAACTCCTCGACTATCATTTTTGCAGTAATTTTTCTTCCGCACCAGAATATTTTGCTGCAGGTGTTAAAGTGGATGATAAAGAGGCACCCTTAATGTGGAAAGAAGTCACAGAAGGCCATGGAGAGCCTCGGGAGGGTTTGGGCAGACGGCGCGGGGGCTCTGCCTAGTGGCATAAGATGGGGGCTGAATTTCTGTGTCTGTGAGCCTCCAGGGGGTTCCTTCAGTGCCAGCTAGTGCAGTCACAGAATTTGGCCCCCTCCCCAAACCCCTGCTCAGGTGGCTGTTAGTAGGGCCCTGGGGCCAGCCCTGATTTGAGAAACAGGAATGCCCTGTAGCCATGACCTGGGCATCAAGGGATGCCTTTTAGGTTTGTGCTGGCCTTCCCCTCCTTGGAGAAAGATAACTGGGCCTTTCTCTTCTCTCCTGCCCACCCAGGGCTTCTGGCACTTTCCTTTCTCTCCAGCCTGTGCCCTCCAGGCCCTGAGGCAAATTAGTACAGAGGCTTTGGAAGTGAGTATGGCTCAGAAGTCTGGAGTTTGCACCCACGCGTAGAAGATGGGCCCAGAGGCCCAGTTTTCAGAAACTAAATAGCCAAGCAGAGGTCCTTCCTACATGAGCAACGTAGGAAATTAATAGGCCTGATGAAAAGTGGGGCTGATGGGAAGAAAATATACATGGCAACAGAGTAGCAAACAGTCTCAAGGTGAACACACACATGTTCTGGAGAGTAGTAAATACTAACAACAATTTGAAGCTTGGTTGAATGTACTTATTATTTTGTTTAAACAACTGCATCACTCCCTGCCCCCACCGCCACCTATTGAGGGTGTGGGGATTAAGGGTTTGAGGGATTATCACATCATCGTGGCATTTTGGAAACTGAAAAGCCAAACCAATTTTATCACTCTGCCAGATGCAAATGTTTTATGGGGACTAATTGTTTCTCCCAGTGAAATCAGTGACTATTAAATTTGAGTTCTCAACAGGGGAGGGGAGAGAACGCGCCTTGGACCTCTTGAAATTATAGGCAAAAAATCTTGCGTGTGTGCGTGTGCGCACACAAGCATGCACCTTCCTGTAGAGAAAGCCCATCTCTTTGTCGAGTTCCCAAAGGTGTCCTTGGCCCCAGAAAGGTCCAGAACTGGGGCTGAGGTCATCGGTGGGGGCAGAGCCCCCCAAGCAGAGCCTGCTAATTGTCCCTCGGGATTCATGTCACCTTGTGCTTGCAGTGCTGGTGAAGGGCCAGGTCACCACCAAGTACTATCGGCTGCTGTCCAAGCTGGGCGGCTGGGTGTGGGTGCAGAGTTACGCCACCGTCGTGCACAACAGCCGCTCGTCCCGGCCGCACTGCATCGTGAGTGTCAATTATGTCCTCACGTAAGTCCGACGTATTTGTTTCCTTGCTCTCTCCTCTCCCCTGCCCCTCATCAGCCCGCTCTCACAAGCCGCAAGCCCTTCTCTCTCTCTCTCTCTCTCTCTCTCTCAAACTGTTCATTTGTCTCCTGTTTTGTTTTTATTTGAACAATTGGTGGTTCGGGAAGGTCCAAACTATTTCTGAACTCGGCACCGAGGGCCAGGTGCTGGGCTGCGGTGGGAATACCACGAAGGGAGCCCTGCCCCAGGCATAGCTGAAGATCAGATCTGAGAGACCAGCTGAGGGGTGTGGGGGTGGGGGAAAGGTGGGAGATGCCCCCCATCTTGCCCAGGAGGGACAGGAGACGCGTCCAGACCGGGAATATGAACTTACGCTCCTGGTGCCCACAAACATCAGGGCCGTCTTGCGTGCTCCCACCATCTGGGACGGGGATCTCTCACATTTCCCCCGTATTTCTATAAAGCCTGTTGCAAATGATGATGAATGTTTGGTCTCTTTAAAATCTCAGAAGGCCAAGTTCAGTTGCAAATTCTTTTAGGACCATTAGACACACAACAGGACATAAGTCTCCCTGGGATCATATATTACTGTGGACCCACTGTGGCTACTGTTATGTTAAGTCACCTGCACCCAGCTCTGTCCCTGAACTTGACACCTTTGCTGTACCCCAGCCCCACCTTGAACAAGGTCCTCCTGTGTGTTCAAGGATTTGA
This sequence comes from Panthera onca, assembly GCF_046562875.1. Taxonomy (NCBI): domain Eukaryota; kingdom Metazoa; phylum Chordata; class Mammalia; order Carnivora; family Felidae; genus Panthera; species Panthera onca. The sequence continues at coordinate 8,778,636 of NC_138347.1, read as the reverse complement.
ACTCACTCCTGGATTTAGGCTCTCACTCCTTTCATAGAATGACTGCCGGGTCCCTGGTTTCTTGGGTTTTGTTTTATTATTATTTTTTTAGGAGTGTGATTTTGGCAAAACTGCAGGGAAGAGAGCATTTTAGCCCCCTCATGACTCTTCCTGAGCAGACAAGCGTGGGCTGGTACTTTAGGCGACTTCCCCTCCCACGAACACAACTGTGCCAAGCCGGCTCTTTACGGCCGAAATGGGCGCCTGATGTGGATGGAGATAGGCAGGGCTGACAGCCAGGCTCCTGGACCCTTGAAAGTCCCCCACTGGCGCCTCCCTGGGTGCTAAATGGAGGAACAGCCGAGCCACAGACACTCAAGGCGATGAGTACTGCTCCTGCCCTTGCTTTGGCCCCGACACGCTTCCTGGTGGCCCATGGTGTCCCTGGGGGACCTTTGGGACCTACGGGTCTGGAGACAGCTACCTCCAAATCATCCGGCTGGATAATGCTGACCTCTCTCGGCACTGCCCAGGGCTGCAGGGGGCCTTTGACGATGAAGGTGGGCGGCCCTTTGCTCAAGTCCCGGGCCCTGCAACCTCAGCGAACCGATTTGCAACCTCAGCGAACCGATTCGCTGGAGCTTGGGGAACGAACTTGCTGGGGGGGGGGGGGGGGGGGGGGAGGGGGAGGGGTTGTCAGGGGAGGGGCAGGGAAGCCGCTCTGCCCCCCTGGCGGCCCGCTGGACGTGACTTGTCCTGCTCTCGCTTCTCAGGGATATTGAATACAAGGAACTGCAGCTGTCCCTGGACCAGGTGTCCACATCCAAGTCCCAGGACTCCTGGAGGACCGCCTTGTCTACCTCACAAGAAACTAGGAAATTAGCGAAACCCAAAAATACAAAGATGAAGACGAAGCTGAGAACAAACCCGTACCCGCCACAGGTAACACACACCCCCTGCTGGGGGCTCAGGACACCCAGCCTGTTAAGGAACAATGAGCCTCAGTGCCTAGCGGTCTCGGGTCTGGGGCCTGGAAGTTTCCCCGCCCTGGGGGGATGTCCGCACACAGTAGAGACACGGCCTGAGGCACACGGAGCTAACATCTGGGAAGGCTCAGCAGGGCTGGAAAAAGAAGGCTAAATTGGGAAGGCACATCAGCTTGCTGGAATCCGCCTTCGTGCGCAGCGTGTTTCCATGGCATTTTTTAAAACGAAAACCTTTTTTTGTTTTAATACTTTGTAACCTCTCAGAAAGTGGCTACATGTATCTGGTATGTTTTCCACTTGGGCTGAGACCGCCTCCCACCCCGGGGGGGGGGGGGGGCGGGGGAGGTGTCTCTGTGGCACTGCTTGCTGCACACCTGTCCCCAGTGGGACCTCACTGTGGTGGCCGGGGGTGGGCCCAGCCCAGGGATGCGGTCAGGCTGACTCCCGGGCGGGATCCGGCGAGGCCAGAGGGGACTTCCTCACCGGCCCTGTCGTCCGTCTCCTTTGCCGTGCAGCAATACAGCTCGTTCCAAATGGACAAACTGGAAGGCGGCCAGCTGGGAAACTGGAGAGCCAGCCCCCCAGCGAACGCCCCGGCGCCCCCAGAACAGCAGCTCCATTCAGAAAGCAGCGACCTTTTGTACGCCCCGTCCTACAGCCTGCCTTTCTCCTACCATTATGGACACTTCCCTCTGGACTCTCACGTCTTCAGCAGCAAAAAGCCAATGTTGCCGGCCAAGTTCGGGCAGCCCCGAGGATCCCCGTGCGAGGTGGCACGCTTTTTCCTGAGCGCACTGCCAGCCGGTGGCGAATGCCAGTGGCATTATGCCAACCCCCTAGTGCCTAGCGGCCAGTCTCCAGCCAAAAACCTCTCTGAGCCGCCGGTGAACGCTGCTCGGCACAGCCTCGTGCCAAACTACGAAGGTGGGTCATGTTTGCACGAGGGGAGGGGGCAGGACTGCGAACGGTGGCGGTGGGTGGCAAGCGGAAAAAGGATCCTCACGCTTTGGGCAAACTTCTCCTTTTTCTGCTTGTAAGTAGGGATTCCACCTCTCCTGCTGGCAACGGGAGTCGCTTCGTGACAGGCTGGAAAGCTGGGCGACCGCGCCCGTGTGCCACAAGTGGCACTGGTGACGGCATAAAGGGTGGAGGAAACCGGCGTTCAGCCACCCCCCCCAAAAAGCTCCGGCCTCATTCGCTTCCCCAAGAGGGAGACAGAGTGGTTTTCAGGACCAGCTCCCATGTGCGGAGAATGCTCCAACGGCATTTATTTTAAAAGATTACTTTCCAGCCCGCCCCCAAATGAATCTGGGATCCTGTTGGCTTTCTTCCCACGCCAGTTTTCAAAGCGGGAAAAACAGTGGTGGAAATTCATGAGCTCAGAGACAGAAATGTCACTCACCAACCCGGGGCAAATGATGTAAACACTCCGAGGACTCAGTTTCTTCACCTGTAAAATGGGATCGGAGGCCAGGTGATATGCCTACCCCAGGGCTGGGCACACGCTAGGTGCCTGCCCGCACTGCTGGTTCAACAACAGGAATGGCCCCTCCAGCAGCCTTCCTGGTGGCAGACGAGCAAACGTCCTCTGTGGATGTGCCACCGGCTTCCCCAGGCCCCGTCTCCTGTTTGCTCACTGAGCCAACCCCAGGCAGAGGGTAGGTGGGGATTGAGGGGTGGCTGCGAGAGGTATGTTCCCGTGGCACGCAGACCTAACTACTGCTCAGGGTGTAGACCAACATGGTACAAATTCCTGCGGTGCCCACTAAATGCGGGTACATGTTATATGCCCCCAGCAACGGATCACCTGCTTAAAGAGGAGCGCTCTCGCAGGGCCCCCTCCTTTCCCCTCTTCCTCTCTTTGGAGGCAGGTAGGGCTCTGTTCCTCCTCAGCGGCTTTGGGAATCTCTTGTTCAGACCCAGTCTTTACAAGGCTGAGACCCGTCTTGTCCCTAATGTGAGACGAGGGATAGACCGTGGGAGAAAGCCAACTGCCTTGGAGATGACTAGGACACGTTTTTCAAAAGTGGGGAGCTTAGAAAAGAACACACCAGCCACTAGGGCAGCATGGTCTTGCCTTCGGCCTGGGCCGGTCCTCGGTCCTCGGAGCCGCCAGTGTCTCAGATTTGGAGAGACAGCCATCAGTGCATTGGGTCCCTCAAATAACCAAGGAAGGGATTTCCCCTGACAGCCAACGAAAGAAAGAGAAAGCTAGGCATCTTGACAACAGCTGAAGATATTATCCACTTGAGATTGACCTGAAAGAATTATTTTTCTTGGTCTGTGGAAGTTGGCCAATGATATAACTAACACACAGCTTTACATTTTTTTTAAAGTTGCTATTTTGAAAGTGAAAGAGGTTAATAACCACCTCGTTTATCACACACTTGGTAAAAAAAAGGACCAAAGGTGCTAATTTGGGGCAATTTGCGATCCACTTCCTAGTCTTTTTTGATATTAAAGGAAGACAAAGGTTGTCTTAAGGTAAAAAAAAAAAAAAAAAATAGGGAGCTAATTGATTGCAGGCATCTAATTAGTGAGGGTGGTTATTACTTTAGTCATGAGCCCACTAAAGGGAGCAGGGTGATTACCACCCCACTCTCCCCACCGAGGGCTAAGGGGAAAAAAAAAAAAAGCAAGCAAGCCTCTAAACCAACGCTGTCCAAGATGGTAGCCAGCAGCCACGTGTGGCTCTTGGGCACTGAAATGCGGCTACTAGGAGAATGGGAGGTGCTGCTGGGTGGGCCTGCACTTGGAAGGCAGGAACAAAGAATCAGATACCGCAATCATTTAAAACGATTGACCCCACACTGAAATAACCTTTCGGACATGTGCCATTAAATTGAGCGCACCGTTCACATGAATTCCACCTGTTCCTCTTCGCTCTTGAACGCGACCACCCGAACGCCGCAGAGCGCAGCCTGCGACCGGACAGCTCGGGCGGGCCTGGGCGCGGAGGGGCAGGGGCCGGGCGGCTGCGGGGGGCGGAGCGCGCTGCGGGTGGCCCAGAGGGTGGTGGCGGCGCCCGGGGCCCGCCGGGTTGGTGCCGCTTTGGGCGTGTCCCCTTCCTCCACCCCCCCCCCCCCGCGCGGGCGTCTAACGTGTCGCCTGTCCCCGCAGCGCCCGCCGCCGCGCGCAGGTTCGGCGAGGACACCGCGCCGCCACCGCCGCCGCCGCCGCCGAGCTTCCCGAGCTGCGGCCACTACCGCGAGGAGCCCGCGCTGGGCCCGGCCAAGGCCGCCCGCCAGGCCGCCAGGGACGGGGCGCGGCTGGCGCTGGCCCGCGCGGCGCCCGAGTGCTGCGCGCCGCCCGCCCCGGAGCCCCCGGGCGCGCCTGCGCAGCTGCCCTTCGTGCTGCTCAACTACCACCGCGTGCTGGCCCGGCGCGGGCCGCTGGGGGGCGCTGCGCCCGGCGCGCCCGCCCTCGCCTGCGGCCCCGGCGGCCCCGAGGCGGCGGCCGGCGCGCTGCGGCCCCGGCTCCCGGGCCCCGCCGCCGCCGCCTCGCCGCCCGGCGCGCCGCTGCCGCACTACCTGGGCGCCTCGGTCATCATCACCAACGGCAGGTGACCTCGCGCAGGGCTGCCCGCAGGGAGAAGCCATAGGCCGGGCCCCGGGCTCCTGTTGTCCAGAGTGCAGCCGAGTTACGAGGGGCGGGCTGTATATGCACGGTTTAAATTAATTTATACAGAGACGACTATTTTAATAGAACTCCGCGGCCGGCTTCTAGATTTTTACGCAGATCCCGTAAACGCCGGTGCCGAGGACTGCGGCGCGCCCGCGGCGGGGGAGAAAGGCCCGCCAGACCTTTGTTCTCCGAGAGCCGGGTCCCGAAGGGGGCAGAGCTGAGCGTCCCCCGCGTCCCCCGCGCGACCTCCACCTGCCCCCTCTCCGGGGGCGGACTTGGTTTCCTCGCCTCGCCACCAGGCCCGCGCGCCTCGCCTCGTCCCCGATGCGCAGCAGCAATCCCACCGGGGATTGAAGGAGCTTCCGCTCCGGGGGAGCCTCCGCCGTAAAGACGAAAGCCCAACCCGATCCGGTCAGATACGCCAGGCGGTGGCCCACCCGGAGGAGGAGGCTCCAGAATTCAGAGCGCTCTTAGACTCTTAAGGCAGGATGTGATGATTGAAGCCCCAGGAATCGACAACTCTCATGTCTTTAAAAGTCATTCATGAGCCTCATGAAAAGTTTTAATTTAAGCCTTTTTTTTTCGGTACAACAATCAGCAAGCCAAGACCAAGGGAGTGAATGAGCATGGGTGTGCTTTTACTTCCTCCTAACCTCTGTGAACTCTTGATACCGAGAATAGCACCTTCAGAGTATATTGAATAGGCATTAAATGCAAAAAATTATATATAGCCAGATATTTTCTGAGAATGACATGTGGATGATTTAGGTGCCCAAGGCGACTGGCTACCCCTGTCAGGTTTGATTACAAGGCGAAATCCCTCTGGTCCACCCGGACCTGTATTTCCCTAGGCTCGTGTTTGCTACAAGTAGTGCTAATAAAGTTAGTTAAATTGCATGTGCAATATGGAAAATTGTCAATGGACTGCGCCTTGTGGAAGAAAAGTCGCTAAAGGGATCTAATAAAAACGGTGCATACATTTTCTTTAGCATTTCCTGCCTTTTCTGCATAGCAAGAAAACTCCATGAACATGTCCTGTATGTAGGAGGTAAACAAATCCTTTTATAAAGCACCAGCAGTGTTTTTAAAAATAAACTCACATTCATTTTTGTCTTTTATGTTTTTGCTTCAAGACTCCACCGTTTAAAAATCCTACCATGGCTCTGAAGTGGTTCGATGCATTGAACCACCGTCTTCTAATTTGCTTCACCCGGTAAACACTCCATCGTTTCGCTGTGTCAGAAACGGTTTTCTTCTAGGAAACTCTGCGCCTGAGCGGAAAGATGTTTCACAAAAGTCTTTAAGGCATCGTTCTAGAATCAAAGGGCACCTGTAATCAACTGTTCTCAAAATGTGAAATGATCGTCTGCCGACCTGGTGTCACACTGAGGGTCTGCCTCCTTTCTGAGCAGGGTGTCAGTTGCCTCGTGGTGGGGGAGGGGGGTGAAAGTTGCAAATTTTGGAACACGTGTGGTGTGGCAAAGGGACGGAGTCAAAAGAAGCGAACGCATACACCCCTGTCCTGCGCTTAGCTATACCTCATCAGCAGGTCTTTGTGCATACGGAAAATAAGCCACGGGGTAATTAGTTTTTTATGCTCACAACCGTCCTAATTAAACCATGATTCCTGGAAGGAGCGGTTTTGAGGAGCGGGAGAGATCACCGACGTTTCTCAATAAAGTACCGCAAAATGCATTTGTGTCTAACTTGTTGTGAACCACCGGGGGCCGTGTTGAGTAAATACAGATCATGAAGGCTTTCGAGCAGCTTAAGATCAAAGGTTGCGGTGAAAAAGAGAAGACCGTTATAGATTCACAAATGATAACGTAAACAGGCTTAACAACGAGTGTGTGTGTGCTTGGAAAATAAAATGGGTACTAGGGAAAACGTCCTTGTCTACACAAACATCACGGTTTTCATAGCCTAGAACGTGAAGGAAGATTCCTACGCAAGCCGGCTTTCAGGCGGCCAGCAGCTCAGTTTAAAGTGAACGGGAGTTACCATGGCAACCTAATATTGTTAGCCCATCTTTAAGAGTCTGCACATTTAAGCTGGGGGTATCGTTTCTTGACTTCGATGAGGCTCCGGCAGGGGAAGAGGAAGCATTTTAATAAATACGACTCTCTTTCACAAAAAAAGAAAACAAAAATTGTAGTGGGTTCCTAACACGTTGACGAAAAATGCCAGATCAAACGGATTTGAGAAAGAAACCCAGTTTAAGACTGGCTGGGCCCTCCAAGGGGCCTCCCAGGGAAAGGAATTCCTTTATGTTCATGGAAGCCCTTTCTAGAAAAGCCATTCCATTCATACCTTTGTAGAGAAGGGAACGGGGCTGCTTCAGGAGATCTGCAAGAGCGGTATTTTCCACTCCCTGGCCCCCCACCCCTTTGTCCTTTTTAAACAGTCCTAGGGCCAACCAAGCCTTTCCCCTTGGACCCTAAGGGTGGGAGAGGTTTACACGGTCAATGAATCCCGGACAAAGTCTACCCGAAGTTGTAATTTATTGTAACTGTAAGACAGTTAAGGTAGACTGTGGGGGCTGCTGCGATAAAATGACATAAAAAGAAGGTTTTCAAACAAATGCCAGAAAATTACAGTCGTTTAAAATCGTAGTGCATCGCAACTCTTGGGCTATCGAAGATGCATTTATTCAAGCTGTTCCTAAACTTAAGTATGACATATAAAGTTGAAATCTTGGGGAAAAGCCTCAAAACAAAAGTCAAGCAGTTCTTACAAAAGAACAGTTCTCCAAGAACAAAATTTGTTCTTCTATTAAATTTGTTGTCACATTAAATTTGTTTTTCAGTTTAAAAATTTATATTAAATTTCTTTCTCACCTGAGCTAAAAGGTTTTTGTTTTGTTTTGTTTTGTTTTTGTTTTACTTTGGGTTTCATTCTTTGGAGTAATAATATTTCTCTTTTGTATGACACATTTGTCAAAAATAAATCAAAAACAACAAAAAGCACCCAGCTTCTTAATAACTTAGAAATACATACATACTCCTTACCATGTAAAACTATTTATTTTGTAAAAATGTTTAAATATGAATAAAAATGCTGGTAACCAAGAGTAGTTGCCTGTTTTTAAAAATGAAACTTGTGGTAGAAATAACAATGAGCCCAAACTGTACAGAAAACCTGAAAGTTTATTTTGGTAAGACTCGATTTTTATAGGCATTGGTTTAAAGTAATTACTTTTCAGAGATGATTCTTTGAAAAGGTAAAAATGGGAAGGGGTACGCTTTTAAACATTTTTGATGTGCATAGTAATTATGCAGGAATAAGGATTCTCCATTTTCTGCCCGTTAGGAGCAAACAGAGCTTCCAGAATGCAAGCTGAAAATGTCTCCCTGCTACATCCTGAAACTGCTGGGTGAGACTGGCTTTTCTCCCGTTTCCCAGGTCAAGGGCAGGGGGAACCCCAGAGGCCAGCCCCGTGGGTGTACGTGGGGGACTCGGGGACTGGAGGCTGCATACTACCCTCACCTGGGCCTGTGCACCCACCCATCACACACCCCTCATCGGCCCACTCCTTCCCACATCGGGCAAAGTCTGCGGTAGCAACCCCCACGGAGTGTTTGAGACCAGACACGAATCCTTGGACTTTTTGCCCACACCCCCTGAATGCTGCCAGGAGGCCCAGCATCAAGGGGTGTTGCTTCGGCGTGGGCCACGAGTCCTAGGGAAGACTTCCTTGTGCACATTCGGGGATGCTTTTCCACGGCTTCCTCCGAAATCTGCCATTAGCCGGGAAGAGAGGGGGTCTGGTCTTTTACAAAACCAGGTAAGATGCTCAATGCGCAGCCTCTACACGCGGGGGCCAATCAATGCGCAGCCTCTACACGCGGGGGCCAATCAATGTGCAGCCTCCACACGCGGGGGCCAATCAAATGCCCGGAAAGCCCACGCCAATCCTGAGTTCAGTTACCATGTTTTCAAGATTATGAAGAAAATGCAAAGTTTCCGTTAAGACTTTAAAGCTCCTTGAGATCAGAGACCGTCAGGTGCACAAAACGACCTCAAATCCATGAGTGTCGCGTAGCAAGTAAATAATTTCCCTAACGCTAATAGCTACGAGTAAAATGCTTTTATTCAGCTCTTCTATATGAAGCAGAATTTCAAAAGTCTTTGGTTCATCTGAGGCAAAATCGGGTTTACGGAAAACCTAGCATCTGCTTCAAGTCTACTTCGTGTCCCTCAAGGCGACTGGGTGACTACACGAGAAAGAACAGTCTTAAAAGCACAGAGGCAAAGTGGTCTATGCCCGGGACATCTCCATCTGCGCTGACATGGCCACACTTCATTAGTTTTAATTTACAGAAAGGAAATGAAATGATAACATTTTTTTCCCCCAAAGCAGAACTATCTAGAATAGGACTTCAGCTAAAAACAAAACGTAGCATGTTTTTCATTAAAGAACCCCCCAAAGAAATTCAAACAGTAACAATGGCAGCTCTGAGAGAGGACTTGCCTTATATTACAAAGTTTGAGAAATGAAACTCGCAGCATCAGCGGGGAGATCTTTCCTCTTGATGATATTTTGCAGATGCCCTCTCAAGGGTGAGTTCATCTGGTGATTTTGGGGTGGTGTGGGTTTTTATTTAAACTTGTCACTAATTCCAAAAGAAGACTTAGACACTTAGGAGAGAAGCATTTTTTTTTTTTTTTTTGACAAAAATAATTCTAATTGAAGCCTTATTTGCAAAAATTACTTCTGAAGTTCTTTTAAAAGTTACAGTTCCAAAAACACATATTGGGTTGTTGTGCTTAACTAAACATGCTATTTCCCCCCCCCTTCCTATGGTGCTGGCTGTGCCTGGCTAAAGGTGGACACATTTTATACTGAAAACCCCAAGTTTTTGGAATTAGCCTAAGTAAAGCTGGGTAAAGACCGTGCTAGTGTGTAATAAAGGGATTCTGTTCAATGCTGAGAGCTCCATCAAGTTTTCTTTCCACTAATTTCAGATGGGACTGGCAGGAAGAGAGAAAAGTGGACAAAAACTGGCCTTTTAAGGCTGAAAAGTAATGCGTGTGATTCACAAGTTCAACGGAGATAGGAGTTACATGGAAAGAGCACGGAGTACATCTGGAAATCACAAACGTATATCAAAAGGTTTCCTTTCTTTTGTTCTTCCATGGAGACTTTTAGGGCATCAGATCTTGAACATCTTCTTTTAAAGCTTCTCACACACACGCGCGCGTGCACACACACACACACACACCCCCTCCCTCCCTCTTAGACGATGGGTGCTCAGTATCAGTCGTATTTCCTTTCTTAGCAATTTAGGAAAAGAGGGGTAAAAATTACGGCTTACAAATAAAATGCCATGTCCTTCTGTTCTCTGTGCACCAAACCGTCTTTCAGGAATGCGCCACATTTCAAAAGCCCCAAAGCCTCCCTTGTGTGTGGTATGAATGCGTCTTCGTCTCCAGCTGTTAGGGCCCAGTCATCCATCCGACATTCACACGAGGCCTAATCAACACTTTAAGGCTCTTGAACTTGATCCCATCACTTCAGGATACGCAGTAAATTCAAATTTATGAAAAGAGGGCTCATACATTAATGTCCAAGCAAGTAACTGATTTCCTCTCCAAGGTCACTGCAGCCTGCCAGTGACACCCATCTCTGCAGCCACTTAGGCACTGTGACTGGACCACAAACCAGTGGGTCCAGAGTAACCCTCAGAAATCTACCTTCTCTTTCCTTATGGACAAAAAAAAAAAAATAATAATAAAACAACGAACTGCCAGTGTTCCTCTAGCAAAACACCTCCCTGGATGCTCATAAACAGTGTTACCAACCCTCTACCTCATTGCTGGTCTGGGCCTGGAAGCTTTTTTTGATTTATTTTTTAATAGTCTGGGAGTGAAGGTCTCTGCTACTGGGGAAACATCTGAATTATTCCATTGCTGTTTCCAAATAAAAACTTTTGTGTTTTTTGTGTTTTTCTTCTGGGCCAATAAACACACATCCAAGCCCAAGAGGGGAGAAAGATTTCACACCTGTGGTAGTGCTTTATCTGAACTAAATCTTCTGCTACCCCCCAGAACATCTTCTGACACCAAGTCAAATGGCAACAGACAGAACAAAATTAAGGAATTAAGGAGGTTAACTGGAAGGAGAAAAAAAATCCACCTACAACTCTAAATCCGTTTTCCAGCTCCTCGGGCTAGGAAAGGCAGCAGAAATTGAACCGGAATGTTTGATGCAGTGGCTCCGCCCACCCTCCCACTGCCCAGCGGCCAGGACAGTGACCCCAGGCTCGGGCTACTGCTGTTTGGGGATGATGAGGTTTCTTAGCATGTCGAAGGAGTTGCCGTCTGGATGCACTGTCACGATCTCGCCGTCCTCCTGCTGAACCTGAAGGAACCCAGAGTCATCTAGGCCGACTATCCACACCTCCGGGCCCTCGAGGCCTCCCAGGCGGACCCGCTGGCCACTGTACATGAAGAAGAGCAGACAGTCACTGGGAAATGTCACACAGTGTCTACAGACAGGTGGTTAAGTACTTACCCATTGGGTAAAGGGTTCGGGAGGGCGGGGGGGCAGGGTAGGATGCTCGGACTCTCACTGGTCCCTCATGAACTGTTTTCATAAACTACTAGCATAATCAGGTTGATGGCAATTCCAACAGAAAGTTCGGACTTTCTCCTCATTCTGCTCATCCAGAGGATGATGTGTACCTACTTCCTGACCCCCCCCAGCACTTCTAAGAACCGCTGTGCAGCTCTAGGTTTTCTTGGCTGAGATTGGGGCAAAAGAAACTGAGCTGGGAAGCTAATTTTATAAAACAAAGCTGGGTGGCATCGCCTGCGAGTTAAAGTCGCTCTAATGCTACTTTTAATATTTTCCAAACGTACCTGCGGTGAGTTACATCCTTGTAAATAGTTTTTAAAATAGAGGATCCCTCCCCTCCCCCCGCCACTCATCTTTATTTGGAAGAAGTCTAAACCTGCAGAAAAGTTGAAAAAATAGTACAATGAACCTCAGATTCCCTCTTCGCTTATATTCACACCAACTGATAACATTTTCCATATTTGCTTTCTCTCTTCGTGCACACACATGCTTTTTTGCTGACGTTTAAAAATAAGTTGCAGGCATCATGACACTTCACACTTAAATACTTCAGGATGTACCTCCTAAGAACAATCTCCCACAAAACCAAAATACCATTATCACCCTCAAGAAGTCTAATCTTGGTATAATAACATCTAATATATAGTTCATGTTTAAATTTCCCCATTGTCTCATTAATATTTTTTGTGGCTATTTCCTCCCATCCAGGATCTAATTATGAATCACATCTTGCATTTATTGTCATGCCTCTTTAGTCCTCTTTAATGTCAAACAAATCTCCCACCTTCTTTTTATTTTTTTGTGTTAGAGGACATTAACATTTTTGAAGCACAGAGGCCTGCTGATAGATACCAGTGCCTCTCAAGCTTTGGGTGCGTGTGGATCCCCTGGAGCATTTGTTGAAACATGAATTGTGCTCGAGTGTTCGGCCAGCCTCAGAGTTTCGGATTTAGGAGGCCCAGGGTGGAACTTGAGAATAACCTGCATTTCTAACAAGTTCCCAGGTGAGGATGCTATTGCCCCTGGGGGATCTTGCTTTGAAAACTGTTGATATCTAGAATGTTCTACGATTTAAATAAACATGCGGGAAAACTCTCCGGTGATGCTGTGTCCTTCTCGCTGCATCCCATCCGCAGCAGACCCGGGATGCCAGTTCGTCCTGGCATTGCTGATGGTAACTTGCTCAAAATAGTGTCCGCCAGTTTTTTCTCCATCAGAAAGGGAAAAAATAGTTATCTAGACCTGTGCTCAGTTTCTTGTTTTAAGATAGCGAACTACTAATTGAACGAAGACATTTTAAAAGAGTGAAGACGGGCCAGCACTGACCTGTGTACCCAATACTTATAATAAAGGGGAAGAATGCCATTGGGCCCTTTGTCCTGAAACGCGTCGATCAGTTTCTCCAGCACGGTCACAGTTCTGGCGATGAGATCATCGGTCCTGAAGGGCTTCAGCTCTGCCCTGTGTTGCTTATTGTATTCTGTGACGAGATCATTGATGCATATGGTGGGGTTACTGTTACTCACGTTAAATCCACAGCCTGCAACAAAAGTAAACGGTTGAAAAACGCGAGCAGCTCATCGTACTGGGAGGATCACACATTCCTCTCAACCACCTGGAAGAAGTTACAGCCTGGATCCCCTGCCCCCTGCTTCCTCGTCCTCATTTCAAATTTATTATCTCTGGCCACTTAAAGAATGACTTATCTCTTTGGGACCGGTCTCCTTTTTTCATCCTTCCTTTATTATCCTTGTTCAAGCTGGGACCACCCCAACCTTACTGCAGACCGGTTGGGGTAAGAAAGGCAGATTCGATTCGATTAAACGGAAGCTATGAACGGGACCGAGCTCCTTAGACTGGCCTCTGAAACGATCCTTCACGGGGTCGAGCCAAGAAGCGTAGGTCTGCCCTGAGCCCAATATACAGTAAAATTTCTTGTTTCTTTTCCGACTTGAGTAACAGAACACATGTCTGAAAATAAAGAATTTTATTCAGGTCTTAAGGAGTAAACTCTGGATTCAGAGATTTCAAACCTCGGTCATGGCATAAACCTAGAACACATCTTTTAATACTTTACCCTTGGAAGTCTCTGGTGCTAGGGTTACGTTATTGGCAAGGGGCCAACTCATGTTCAGTGGCTCTTTTACAGGCTCCTAAACCACAGCTTCGGGAGAGCGAGTTACCAGCAGCGGGGTTTGAACAGGCTTGTCTCTGCTGTTACTTAATATCACCATCCTCTCTGGGAGAGTTGGAAGTCTTCAGCGAAGTCAAACCTCAGTTTTCAACAGGGCCCTGAATCAACCTCAAAGAGGTCTTCAATAAGAAATGAAATACGGCAAGAATGAAGCAGTGAGACTATCTTGTTTTCAGTGCCTCTGAGAAAAAATTCCCCAAATACTCGCCTCAGATAGAATGGTGACATTTACAATAGCAGTATTCTTTGGTAAATGTTCGGAGCCATTTTCAGCATGAAGGGAAAGACTGATTGGCCTCAGATTTTTTTTTTTTTTTAATATACTGGCTATTAAAATACAAAGCAATATAAATTACATCTGGAAACAAAAAACACATAACTACAGCAACAGGGACAGAATCAGCAGTTTTTCATTTGTTCATTCATTCAACAACACACACAGCATGGAGGGTGAGGCATTAGAGTATGTGTATACAGTCCTGAAAATCTCCGTTATATTCAGAAAATTCCAAGTCCTGGGGAAAATAGCAACACTGACTAGTGCCAACTTCGGCTACACCTTTCTAAGAACCAGAGAGTACCCTTGTTGGTGACTCTGAATCTTTCCTCCCCCCATCACCTCCCATGGCCTTAAGAATTTAACAAAAGCTATGAATTCTCCCCAGAGGAACATGTTCCCTTTCCTCCCCCGCCCCCAATGGCAGACTTCCTTAGCTCCCTGAGGCCATCCCTGGGCCCCATTGATACCTATGGGCCCTACTTCAGAACATCTACATCTAGCCTCATTAACACATTTAAAAATGGGAAGCAGAGCTTGGACGATATGAAACAGTTTGGTAGCAGTGCTGGAAACCTAAGCTTTGCATCTTTTGGCTGGCATTTCTAACACGTCGTCATGTGTTTTCTGTCCAGTACTAATTTTTGAATGTTGAGTTCTCCTGGACATTAGGGAGAAGCCGATGCTCGGAGGAGCAGGAGCCTAAGAATTTCTGAAACCGTTTCTGAACCCACCTCCTCGCCTGATGCGGGTGCGCTGCAGGGAAGCAGGATTCTTCACCCCACCTTGACCTGCCTGGAGCTTCTTCTGAAGGTCCACAAGAACGCAACTTTTTCATGGCCTGGGAAGGTCCCATTAAGAATGCCAGACCACCAGGAGACCCATCCTTGAAATTAACTTTCTTTTCTTATTACAAAATGGCATGTCAAATGTTTATTTTCACCATTTCTAATTCAACAAGAAGCGGGCACGTGGAGAGGTGTAATAAAAAACCTGTTTGATGTGATACCAGTTTGGTGGTTTCCATGGCCATAGACAGGAACGCTAAACCCCTTGAAGGGCTTTCAACCAATCTGGCTTGTTTTGCATACATATTGTGTTCTGTAACTTAGGACTCAGAGAAAAAGTAATCCCATATGATAATCCACTCCCCCCAATGTAGCCATGTATAAACCATTTTTATTTTTGCTTTTATTAATCTAAAAATGTGGAGGAAAGGGCTTTAAAAGCTTACCAATAAGTATATAAAATGTTTCTCCCAAAAGCGTTGAGTTAACCAGAACTCCACCAAGCTTCATGAAGTCACTATAATAAATATCGTTGGGCCACTTCACTCGTAAGTTGATATCCTAAAGGAAAATCTGTGCGTTAATCAAGCAAGCACAGGACACAAAGGGCTCAGGACAGGTCATCTAGCCCAAAGGAAGATAGGCAGGATGTTCTCGAATCTAATGGAACATGGGATCTCAACCTCTCTTCTGGTTCTGACAGCTAATCTTTGGGACAATCCAGTGTGAAAGGACCACCTTGGGGCTGGGAGAGACCTAAAGAACATATCTGGCATAAATTCTGGCATTTTCCCCACACCCCAGCACTGTTCATTATCTCAGTACAGGCATATGTCTTCATCGTGCTTCACAGACACTGTGTGTTTTACACACCGAAGGCTGGCGGCAGCCCTGAGAGGAGCAAGCTGATCGATCAGTGCCAGCGTTTTCCAACAGCCCTTGCCCGCTTCGCGTCTCTGTGTCACAATTTGGGAATTCTCACAACATTTCAAACTTTTTCATTATTTGGTTATCATGGTGATCTGTGATCAGTGAGCACAACTCACTGAAAGCTCAGATGATGGTTAGCATTTTTTAGCAATAAAATATATATTTTTTAAGTTTTTCACTTATTTTGAGAGACAGAGAGAGGGAGAGAGAGAGAGTGCATGAGCAGGGGAGGGGCAGAGGGAGAATCCCAAGCAGACACTGGGCTGTCAGTGCAGGGCCTGATGCGGGGCTCAAACTCACAAACCGTGAGCTCATGACCTGAGCCAAAACCAAGAGCTGGACTCTTAAGTGACTGAGACCCAGGCACTCTCTCAGTAAAATATTTTTTAGTTAAGGCGTGTCCATTGCTTTTTTAGACCACAGTATAGTGCAAACGTAACTTACATGCACCGGGAAACCAAAATCCACCAGCAGTGAGCACCTACTGTGTGCTGGGTTGGGGGCAGGGAGAGAATAATACTTCTGGGTTCTCTTCCCTTAAGGAGCTCATGCCCGAGAGAGAAAAGATGCCCTAAATTAGCCAATATCATAACAGGTGGGTAGAAATGTTTCAAGGAGAATGCTACAGAGATGCAGGGTAGGAACACGGTTCACTGAATTATTACGGAAGGATCTCAAAACACTGCCAACAGTCAGCAGTTAACAGAAACGATTTGTTCTGTGGCTCACTGCGTCTCTATCCTGAGGCAACCCTGGGCGACCCTGCCTGAGCCCCGATCGCAGCGGAACGGTGCCGGTCACCGCCTTGAGCTAGGCCACCCAGACCCCCACCTCCTGCCGGGACTCCTAAGTGGGCGCACAGAGACCGGGTGAGACCCGGTGGGTGCTGGAGCTGCCAGGTCTCCTGGGCCGGGGGTGGCAGCCAAGTTGTGCCACGTGTGGGGAGAAGAAGGAAATCGGGATATATGAGGCTGAAAGAAAGACCCTCAGCAAATAAAACGGAAAGACTGCAGGGTAGCTGATGGCCTCTGATCCCACAGTGCTTTCGCTTCCTTCCCTGAGGGCCAGTACCACCCAGAGCCCCTTCTCAGCCCTAGTCCCTACGTTACTTACACCAGCCCCCCAGGGGGTACTAGTTTTGTCCCTGTTTTATGAGGAAGAAACTGAAGCTGAGAGAGACTGCCTGGGTGGCTTGCAGTTACACTCAGATGCAGCAGAGCTGGGATTCTTTTTCTCCCTCCCCTCCTCTCCCCTCCCTTTCCCTTCCCTCCCATTCCTTTTTTTCCTTCCTTCCTTCCTTCCTTCCTTCCTTCCTTCCTTCCTTCCTTCCTTTCCTTCCTTCCTTCTCTCCCTCCCTCCCTCCCTCCTTCCTTTTAAATGTTAATTTACTTTTTTAAGAGACAGGATGAGAGCCAGCTGAGGTAGGGGCAGAGAGAGAGGGAGGGACACACAGAATCCCAAGCAGGCTCCAGGCTCTGAGCTGTCAGCACAGAGCCCGATGCGGGCTTGAACTCACGAACCATGAGATCATGACCTGAGCCGAAGTCAGATACTCAACTGACCAAGGCACTCAGGTGCCCCCAAACCCAGGGCTTTCTGACACCAAGCCCCCAGGGAGCTTAATACTGTGCTACAGAGCCTGCTGCTTCCAAGAAATCTCCTTCTCTCCCTTCAACAAGGCCTTCTTTGCATCTCAGCCAGTGGAATACATTTCTGTTCTGCCCTGCAGGGCACTCTAGGCAGAGAGGAGAAATGCAAAAGCACAAAGGAACAAAAGCATAAAGAAGACGTGGGGATGAGCACCGGGACCTGTAACTGACAGGGAGGGAGCTTCATAATCCTTCGTGTCTAGAACAGGGATCTCCATGGCGGCCGGAGCAAGGGTGCCATTCTGCTACCCTGCCCCAGGGGACACTGGGCAATGCTGGAGACAACAGATGGAGACATCTGGTTGTCACAGCTTGAGGGAATCCCACTGGCACCTAGAGGGAGCAGCCAGAGACGCTGTCCCACCTCCTGCAGAGGAAGGCCTCCCACCTGAGATGTGGGGCCCAAATGTCAACAGTGCCGACGGCGAGAAACGCTGGTGTGGAAAATCTGTAGCTTGGAGACTTTGGCCTTGGTCACTCTCGCATGTCCTCTCTCGCCTTCCCAGGCCCCCATGTACCCAACACGGTCCCTGCCCAGGCTCGGCTCCTGCGGTAGGTGGGCAGCGGCTTGCTTCCGCGCTGGCCCCGTTCCCGGGTTCCTGATTTACTTCACACGTTCAGGTCTAGTTGGTCAATGGCGGCTTACAGAATCGTGGCTTCTCCTGCGGGGAAACTACGGCATCTATTTCATCGAAGAGAAAGGCCGCGTGCTTATTTTTATACTATCTCAACCACGTATTCAAACAGCTGCCGCGGGCCTCCCGGGTACAAAGTGCTATGTTAGGCTCTTTGGGATCAAAATAAAACTACTCCTTCATCCACAGAGCTGGTTCCTTTACAGGAGATGGAACCAGAAGCATAAATAACACTGCTCCAGAGCGAGCCACGGGAGAAACCATAAAAGTGGCTCAGACCTTCCAAACACCAAAAGGTTAGAGGAGGGAGTTTGTAGCTAGAAGTTTCCGGGAATGGCATCGGAGCAGGGCCTCCCAGGGCAAACAGAACTTCCAGGTACGGGGAGGGGAGGGGAGGGTGGAGGACTACAGGCACCCGGCATGGCGGGGACCTCGCAAACAGAAGAAACAGTGGGAGGGATGGTAGGCAGTGGATTGCAAGCTCTGGAAGGAGTAATGGGCATTTCCGTGACACTCCCTCTGGTCCAGGGAGACAGGCACCATCTGTGTGCTGATGGTGACATCTGACCAAAGATGTAAGAAAGGCCAACTGTACGAAGCACCTGGGTGGCTCAGTCAGTTAAGCGTCCGCCTTCAGCTCAGGTCATGATCTCACAGTTCGTGGGTTCGAGCCCCACATCGGGCTCTGTGCTGACAGCTCAGAGCCTGGAGCCTGCTTCCGATTCTGTGTCTCCCTCTCTCTTCCCCTCCCCTGCTCACGCTGTCTCCCCCCGCCAAAAATAAACATTAAAATTTTTATATAAAAAAGGCAAACTCTATGTAACTGGGGCCTATTTCAACCATCCTGGATTTGTACTGTGTAAGCTAAATGAACTCTGTTAAAAATAAATACTGAGAGGCACCTGAGTTGATCTCAGTCAGTTAAGCATCCTAATTGGGCTCAGGTCATGATCTCAGTTTGTAGGTTCAAGCCCTGTGTCGGGCTCTGCACTGACAGCATGGAGCCTACTTGGGATTCTCTCCCTCCCCCTTCTCTCTGCCCCTTCCTCACTTGCACTCTCTCTCTCTCAAAATAAATAAACTGTAAAAAAAAAAAAACCTTTTTTAAAATAAATCCTGAGAAAGTAAATCCCAAAAGTTCTTATCACAAGGGGAAAAAAATGTTTTCTAGGAACTATAGGAGGTGATGGGTGTCAAGTTCCTGGGGTAACCACTTCACAAGTAGGTCAGGTCATTGTACTGTGCGCCTCAAACTTACATGGTCAATTGTATCTCAGTAAAAACTGAAAATGAAATAAAGGAAGAATACATCTAATCCCAAACCAAAGTCACATCACGCAGGTGAGACTGGGCTGCGTGACTACAGAAACAGGACAGAAGAAGGAGCATGAGGGACAACACCCATCAGGTGTGCTGTTGAGGGCGGGCTGCCCACCTCACATCCCGCTGCCCCCAGCCCTTCCCGTAAGGCAGGCACTCAAAGAATGCTCGCTAAGTTAACAGGTGAGGCTACAAGGTCAAAATCAAAGCCAAGAAAAAGCTAACCAGGCTAATTTAAAATTTAAATTTTCATTTATTTTCCTAAGACCAACAAACTTGTTGCTAGGGTTAAAAATACCGCACCCCCCCGCCCCCGACCTCCCAACAGAACTTTATCTTCTCAACTGCCTTCTACGAGGGGAGACGTCTGGCTCAGGGGGCTGCAGGCTGAACCTGTGAAGGTTGCGGGGAATCCTGCTGGCACCTAGTGGGAGCAGCCAGAGATGCTGTCCCACCTCCTGCAGAGGAAGGCCTCCCACCTGAGATGTGGGGCCCAAATGTCAACAGTGCCGACGGCGAGAAACGCTGGTGTGGAAAATCTGTAGCTTAAGCCCAAGCCCTTCAGATACAGACAGCAAGTGTGCTGAATACCTGGTAATAAATGTCATATTTCAGTGTGCATGCCTGGGACTTCAGTGTGCATGCCTGGGAAACACATACCCCAGCCCTACACACAGTGACCATGACGGCATGACCACATTAGAGGGGGTTAAGGGGCGCTGGAGATGATGGCTTCCCTGTTGAACATGAGGACAGGCCCCACTGAAAGTCATGATCTTAGCCTCTGACTTCAGGAGTTAATACAATAATTGTTTTCAGCCTGACATAAGACTGTAGGTGGGAGGGAGCCTGGGGATGAACACCCTTGAAAAAAAATTTTTTTTAAGTTTATTTTAGAGAGACAGACAGACACGAGCAGGGAAATGGCAGAGAGAGAGGGAGACACAGAATCCGAAGCAGGCTCCGGGCTCCGAGCTGGCAGCACAGAGCCTGACGCGGGGCTCGAATTCAAGAACCGTGAGATCATGACCTGAGCCGAAGTGGGATGTTTAACGGACTGAGCCACCCAGGTGCCCCGGGAACTCCCTTTTTACACTCATGTGAAATTCGTCCAGGAAAACTGAGGAAGAGGATATACAGTGACTGTGTGCACTGGTCTCTTGTCTCCTTAATAAGTGACACGAAAGTATCCAATGGTAATGACGAAGCAGGCACCCCTGCCATAGAGCTGGGAGCAACACCCCAAAATGAACCTGCACGTTAAACCTGGGCGGCCACAGACAAAGGATTGCTCTGCCCAACAGTGACTGTGCAAAATGAAGGTGGGAAATGAGAAGGTTGTTTAGGTCTCTAAGATAAGGCTTTTCACCAGAAAACACAAATGGCCCATCCCGTCCAATGGGCTTCAATTAAAGGAAAAGATAAATAAAAAGAGGTTTGCCCTAAGATGCTTGATAAATTGGACAACAGCACAGAAAGGAAGCTCTGGGAAAGAAACACATCTGGCGAGCCTCACGCCGCTGTAAAAGCTGCTGGTGCTTTCCAAACTCTCAAAGCTCCAAGAACACTCTGCCGCCCAGCTTTGCAAAGAGCAGGCTGCAACTCTATATGCAGCTATTGTCCGGACACATCCTCCATATACCGACTTTATCAGCTGGGATGTACGCGCAGGGCGGGGATGTTAGACACAGGAGCTGCACGTACCTGGTACTCAGGAATGGACCTTACCGCCTCCACAACGGCCAGGGACATCAGATGCTGGACAAATGGGATCCTCTGTCCCAGCTGGGACCTCAGCGGGATGGAGACGAGCAGGGTGGACACGGCGCATCCCATGGGGCTCAGCCAAGCATTCGATCCCCGCCCTGGAACACAGGCCCCATCAGGAAAGTGGCCACGTCGCCATGCGAACAGAGTCAGATGCACACAGAGCCAGAAAATGGGCCGAGCAGCCACGTGTGCAATCAACCCAGACTGATTATGATGCTTGGAGATTCTAGGGTTAACTCAAGAACAGAGAAGCTTTTTAAAATCTGATGCTGTGTTGCTGAACAAGTTTCTGATAAGTAGCAGAATGTTCAGCCTCAGTGAGCATATCATTTAGGCTTTGATGATTCAAAGTCTTACAGGGTCTGAACATGACTGTCAGCTTAATTTTCTCCATACGGTCATGCAGGCAAAAACAGAAACAGTGGGGAAAATGAGCCAGGTCTGTCCTGTCCAGGAGAAGTCCTGGGAGCCACATTTTAGAAGTGACCTATATTGTGGTGATAGTCTCACAACCTGTGAACATATTTAAAAAAACCCAAAATTGTACACTTTAAATGAGGGAACTGTATGGGATGTGAATTATATCTCACTGTTATAAGGGGGGGAAAAGGAAGTTGAATTTAAAAAGTAAGCCCTAGCATTAACTCTCTGAACTATTTTTTCCTAAAACAGAAGCCAAGAAAATAAACTGATCAAAATGAGAGGTATAATCAAAGTCCTTCTATGTCCTTTATTTAAACCACCATATTGAGCCCCCCGGCTTTGGATAAAATGAATTTTCTCTTTGAGTTATGTTCAAAAGACATATTCAAAGGAAAGAAGTGGGAAACAGTGGATTTCTTATTTCATTGCTCGTTCTGAGAAAGGCGTAAGGAGCCTCTCTTGAGAGTTACAAGCACGTTTGGGTTGGCCTGGTGCTGTCTGGAGCAGGGGCGAGGGCCAAGTACCTCCTGCATGACCACCAAGCATGGAATCTGTTTGCGGTTGGACCCCAAGTGGATTCTGGGAGGATGCGGGCTCTGGTTTCCGAGGGTCAGCAGGTGGCGGAAGCTCTGAGCAGCCCTTGGCTTCTCTGTGATCACTCTGTGAACGGGCACTGACCACTGATCAAGCGCCCGCTGCATGGAATTTCCAGGGCAGCCGGGGTGGGGGCTGGCAGACGGAAGGCCTCCTCTGTGTGACGCTCAATAGGGACACAGAAGGCACCTCCCAGAGAACCTTCAGGCAAGTAAATGTCTCTATAACACAGTCATGATTCACACACTGCAATGCCTAGAATGTGTCAGAAAGAGGAATTTACAAGATGTAGATGACTGAATGTTAAAACCATCCCCAGGGGCGCCTGGGTGGCTCAGTCGGTCAAGCATCTGACTTCGGCTCAGGTCATGATCTGGCAGTCTGTGAGCTCCAGCCCTCTGTCGGGCTCTGTGCTGACAGCTCAGAGCCTGGAGCCTGCTTGGGAGTCTGTGTCTCCTTCTCTCTCTGCCCCACCCCTGCTCACACTCTCTCAAAAGTAAATAAACAAACAAAAAAAAAAAATTCCCAGTAGAACATCCAGTGATTAATAACCATCTCAGTTTGAGAGAATGCTTTTAATTGTACTAAAAGGCTCAATCTTCTGATCAATTTCCCGCCCTCTTCCTCCATGTTAGGGGGTGTGAACACAAGCACTTCTAATGTGCGTCTCCTCCGCGATCAGGACACATGATCCATTGGCAATCTGGACACAGGAGTCACAGATTTTAGAAAACAAAACAGCAGAAACGATAACAAAAGATGACTGACCTTTGCCCTGTGTTTGGCGGACTGCGATGGCTATTAACCCCATTTCCTGCGGGATCTCAAACATCAACCTGCAAACGGTGGGAAAGACTGGTCAGCCAGAACAGGGACATGATAGGGCAGCCCACAGCTCACACACAAGAAGGGACCCTGTTTGCACTCATTTGCGAGCATGTGGGGGAAAGAAAGGGCCATTTTCCAGGTTTCGAGGGATAATGACCCCCTTCCCAGCCTCTGCAGTGGGAACAAGGAAGAAGAGCCCAAGAAAACACCATTTAATCAAACAAGATTGGGGTGGGGAAAGGCTGTGTACCTGCCTGAGCTCTTAGTTTATTTAAGACGTTGCTCGATTCTATTTCTTTGGAATATCCTACCAAGTTCTTTCTTCCCCACTCTGATGTGGTGTCCCTTCTTTGGGTGACAACTAGCAGTTCCTGACATTTGTTTCTACTTACGGTGCGTTTCTGTCCGAACACTAGAACATAATCATAACAGAAGTTTCTGATTATTCAGAAAACCAATATGGTGGCAATAAAGCCGTTTAAAAGATACACTATCCCCTGAGAACTAATTATGTTTTAACTATAGTAAATAAATCTACACCTTCTGAGAACTCCGGAGAACCTTGGATCATTTTAGGCTTGAGTTCTGCTTTTAAAATGGTTTCATTTAAAAGAATACAAACTTCCCTTTGGGGATAGGTAGAAAAGTGCCTTATATCTCCACCAAATGAGTCAATATTAACCTTTTTTTTCCCCCAGAAAAGGAAAGGAGGGAAAAAAAAAAAAATCCCTCACACTGAGAATTTCCTCCCAGCCACTTTCTACATATTTTAACTCTGCGTGAGGAAGACTTTCCTCTGCGTTCCCAGGAGTTGCTGACCAGGTACCGAGGGGGCAAGGCCCATGGTCGAATGTACTAAACCAAGCAAAAATCAGGTTTGCCCACTGTGGGTGCAGCTGCTGGCTCTGTGAAGTACTTTCGGGAGAGGGAAGAGGTGAGAGGAGGGATGATGGAGAGACGGTATTTGTATGAAGTTTCCAATAACAGTTTCCAAGGTTCCATAGCACCCTGCTCCCCAGGTGCTGAGGAGAAAGGGCCCTGAAGAAAGACCACGATCGGGGCTCAGGGAAGGGGGTGGGCCTCCACAGATGGTAAGAGAAGAAACACACTTAAAAGTGTAGAGAAACGGCACAGTGTCTCTCTGTGCACCATGGCCGGCAGACTTTGGCATTGATGTGCGCGGACCCCAGTAGCAAGGGGCCCGGAAAACCCCTTTTCCTTGCTAAGAAGAGCCTGGCCACACTGGGTGGGGGCCGGCTGGTCTGACAGGCACAGGGCACTCCCAGAGAGCAGGCCGCCTGCGTCGACGTGCCAAGCCCACCTTCCATCTTACATGAAACACAGCTCCAGAAGTATTTCTCTTGGACACCATGAATAACCCATTGAGACCAACTGTTCCTATGCAATGTTGGGCTCCAAGAATAAAGCGTCCTTTTCTTGGGTTGGACCAGCGGAAAACAGAGAAGGGATCTCTGTCCATGCAGGGAGGTAACACTGTCTTCTCAGGACTTCACGCTTTCCAGAAAGTTCCGGCAACCCCTCACCTGGGCTCCAAAGGCCACGGGTTCTGGTGGCGGTGGGGGGCAGCTAACAACCTTTTCTAGGGGAGTAGGCGGGGGGGGGGGGGATGATTTAGCACATTGTGAGCAGACTGCAAAAGCTCTCTCAATGGCAGGCAATCTAGGATGTTCTTTAAATAAACACGTAGACAGAACACGGTCCTGTTGATAGCCAGTGCTGGTGATGGTGGAATTAGGCGAGGGGATGGGGGAGGTTTAGAAACCAAACACAGACTTCTAGAACAAAGAGAGATGATTAAGGGAACATATGCACTCGACTGCTGGAGGTTTGGCAGCAGTTAACAGGGCATATTGATGAGAAGACGGAGTTTGTGCAGCTGAAGGCCAGGAGGAAATTCTGCAAGAGGGAGACAACGAGGGAAGGAGGTAATACGCGGTCTGAGACAACCAGGGGCCGCCAGATTTATTTGTGCTATCTGAGATAACTCTGGGGGCCAAACCACACGGCTTACGGTCAACAAAGAAGCATTTATGAACTTCGCGAATTTTGCATTTCAGAAAATGAAGCCGCTAGAGTTTACTTTAGCAGAAAGGAGGTACCATAAATGCATTTCCATCCTGAGTTGATGATGTTCTCACAAAAGGAAACAGAAAAAGAAAGAAAGAAAGAAAAAAAAAAGTATGAGGTTACATAATGATTATGCCCCTGCTGCTGTATATTTTCTGTCCTTGTTTGCGAAGGCTGTGGAATAAAAGGTTTCTGTGAGTGGTAGCTGAATGCACTCACTTCGGTACTGGCAGGGCATGCCGGAAAAGCGCTCTGTTTTTCTACTCTTCTCTGGAGTCTCCAACATCCAGACCTCAAAAGGTCACTTTGCAAATGTGACCACTTCGGTTCCTAAGGACATCACAGCACCTCGTGGGTGCTCGGCCAACGGGAACGTCCCGAATTTCACCGTTGGAATAAAGCTTCAATAATTAAGACTGATCTAGAGGACAGGCCGGTATGAACCTGTGTGAAAATCTTTAAGGAATAAAAATTAAATTAAATTCAGACCCATTCAATCCATTTTGGGGATTCAAACCTAAGGAAACAGTCAGTCCACATTTACCAAGAGCTATACAACTGTGGGAATAGCCCATGTGTTCAATAGGGAAATGAGTACACTGTGGTACATGAAGTCAATGGAATAACTCCCATTAAATAGGGTGGTTATGAAGAGTATGTGGTAACACGAAAGAAATGCTTGCAACACGCTGCTAAATAAAAAAGCAGTATACAGGGGCGCCTGGGTGGCTCAGTCAGTTAAGCCTCTGACTCTTGATTTCGGCTCAGGTCATGATCCCATGGTTTGTGAGGCTGAGCCCCATGTCAGACTTTGTGCTCACAACACAGAGCTTTCTTGTGATTCTCTTCTCCCTCTCTCTCTGCCGCTCCCCAGCTTGAGCACACGCTTACACACTTGCTCTCTCTCTCTCTCAAAATAAATAAAAACATTAAAAAGCAGTATACAAAAATCTACATATACTTTTATTCCAACTATGTAAAATTCACAGAAAACGGAGTGAGATTTATTCAGGCTTTATTACTTATTAGGCGTTATAGGATGATTTTTTATTTTAAAACTTTCCTTTAAGATGACTGGTCACCTTTAAAAATTATGCTGAAATTTGGCACACTTGGGTGGCTCAACTGGTTAAGCATCTGACTTAGACTCAGGTCATGATCTCACTGCTTGTGGGTTCGAGCCCCACGTCAGGCTCTGCGCTGACAGCTCAGAGCCTGGAGCCTGCTTTGGATTCTGTGTTTCCCTCTCTCTCTGCCCCTCCCCCGCTCATGCTCTGTCTCTCTCTCTCTCAAGAATAAATAAACATTAAAAAAATTATGCTGAAAAATTCTGGCAAAAAAACCATGGCTTTTATGTTTAGATATAATATTTGTAATTAATTCTTCATCAATATTTCCAAGAAAAGAACTAAAAGATCTGCTTTAAAATTAAATAAGACAGAGTTATCAACAGCACCCGTTTTATTATGAGCAAAAGCTTATTTGATAGTATTAAGAAGTAGAAATTCGTGAAACCAGTCTGTTCATAAGCAATCAGCCTTAAAAACTTTATGCTTTCTGACCTGGTGACTGTCCTTCTAGGTATAAATCCTAAGGCGTATTCAGACAGAGAAACAAAATAATTCAGGGGCACAACTATTCATCACAGCTTTACGTGAAAATCCGAAACAATATGAACAGTCTATCAATAAAGGAATGAAAAAAATCATAGCATCCTCACATGAAAACCTATCATGTAGCCATCTGTGATACACGCAAATATCCACTGGACTCCTTCAGGTGATTAAATTATGACGCAAAACCCTATATACAGCATTATTCTAAAAGATGTTTTAAAATACCCTTTTTAAAACTGTTAAGGGGCGCCTGGGTGGCGCAGTCGGTTAAGCGTCCGACTTCAGCCAGGTCACGATCTCGCGGTCCGTGAGTTCGAGCCCCGCGTCAGGCTCTGGGCTGATGGCTCGGAGCCTGGAGCCTGTTTCCGATTCTGTGTCTCCCTCTCTCTCTGCCCCTCCCCCGTTCATGCTCTGTCTCTCTCTGTCCCAAAAATAAATAAAAAACGTTGAAAAAAAAAAAAAAAACTTAAAAAAAAAAAAAAAAAAAAAAGAAATATACCACAATATTAGCTCTGGTTATTTTGAGGAGTGTATTCATTTAAAAAAAAAAATACAGAAAAGTGCAGAGCAGAAAATAAGTCCCTCTTCTCATTAAAAGTGCATATTCTCCTAGACCTTCCCCCCCTTTTAAACAAATACACATAGATATATTTTACAAAATAGGTTTCCTGATGATTGGAGAAATTCCTGACTGTGGAACTATTAAAAGGACGTTGCGGATGTATAGTTATGGACATCTTATTGATACCTTATTTGATTGATATCTTACTGATATTTTAATCTTACAGACAATAAAAAGGGAATGCGTGAAAACAGCACGTGCGATCCCCTTTTATGTAAGCTGTCCATTCCTGTGTGCATTTAGAGAAAAACACAGGACACACATCAACAGGGGTTGTTACCTCCAGAAGGTGGAGGTGGAACCAATACGTGGTGATGTTGACTCCTCCATGCTGTCTCATGTGGTCTCTGGGTGGTAAGATTTCACGTGGTTTTGAATTCCTTCTTTATACTTCTCTGAATTTTCCAGTGTTTCTGCACTGGGAGTGCACTCATTGTACAATCAGGAAAAAATGCTATTTAAAAGAAGATTTATTGAAACTCAACTTTGCTTCCTTAGGTGAAGCATGCGTCCGCCAGCTCACTAGCTGGGGAGCACTCTCTTCCTTTCCAGAGACGGCAGACTGCCAGCCGACTGAGCGGTAGCAGGCTCCCTGTAAGGATCCCCCATAACTCGAACGCTGCACGTATGGCTGTGCCGGTCCCTTGCCGTCCTTCCCTGGGGAGCATGTGCCCTGTGCAACGGGCAGGCTGAGTCTGCCTCCTGTCCCTGCACAGATTGCCGCTGGGCTCGGGGGGTGGCATGCGTGTGGCCACCGGCATCTTCGGAGCGGGGGGGGCCTTCACCCACTCTTGCTCCTGGTGCACACGCTGTGTCTTTTCTTTGACGTCTTCCCCCTGGTATTCTCAGTTCTGACCCCTCCCTTTACTTGCCTTTCGGAAACACGCATTCTCAGATAGTCCCCCTCCCGTTTTCTATACGTAAAAAATAACCCAATTAAGGGGGGGTAGGGATGAGGCAGGGGGAGGAGGACCCAGGAAGCCAGACATTCATTCAGTCACCGTTTCTGACTTTTAAAAGCTGTACTGGAAGAGATACTCCCACTACGCACAACCCTGAGGACGTCTGCATAGTTCAAAGGAAACGGCGCTAAACTTCACTTCAGAAACTAAAAAAAAAAATTTTTTTAATGTATTACACTGCAAACACCAACCATTAGTTCAGGAAGACTTTTTTTTAAGTTAAAAAGCTAAAATATCAAGATATTTTCATTTTGAAAAAGTCTGACTCTAGGAGTCAATTTTCTTAATTTTTTTTAAAGTTGTCTTCAATGTAAGAACACGCATTTTTAAAAAAATTTTTAAATGTTTTTATTTATTTTTGAGAGAGAGGGACAGACAGAGCACGAGCTGGGGAGGGGCAGAGAGAGAGAGAATCTGAAGCAGGCTCCAGGCTCTGAGCTGTCAGCACAGAGCCCGACACAGGGCTCAAATTCACAAACTGCAAGATCATGACCTGAGCTGAGGTCAGACGCTTAACCTACTAAGCCACCCAGGTGCCCGCTTTTTTTTTTTTTTTTTTTAAGAAAAACTGCTTAACTATTTTTTTTTAACAACAACACATGGAGTAAGGGGTCGGTCCAGAGGGCTCTGTGATGCCTGGAGACACACTGGTGACTTCTGAACAAGTGGCTAGGCATGTGGGTGCAAAGCTGAGATTGACAGTCCCAAAGATGCACAGTGCCATCCAGGAACTGGGGCATGGGGTGGCTACTGCTCCTGGCAGGACAGGAAAGGAAAGGTTCCTGAGGAACTCTGAAAACACCACAGTGCAGCAGAGTCAGACCAAGGGAATCAGATCAAGATTCAAATTCAAATCCCAGTGTTGACAGAACTAACCATCAAGTAAGGGGCTTCATCTCTCTGAATCTCTCCAGTCACCTAGGAAATCTGGTTCCGGTAGGAAGAAGACAGAACACATGTGGTGGTTTGACACTGGGTGGGTATTTAAATAGAGCACTTCCTCTTTGTTGCATGGATCCTACAGCTTCCTACTGTCCCATGACCCCCTCTTGGGGATAAAGAGGGTGGTCAGGGAGAGGGAGGACCAGTGGAGTGAGTGTGTGTGTGTGTGTATGTGTGTGTGCGCGCGTGTGTGTTTAAAGTTTATTTATTTATTTTGACAGAGAGAGGAAGGGGCGGGGGCGAGGGGAGAGAATCCCAAGCAGATTCTCAGTGCACAACCGACTGAGCCACCCAGACTCCCCAAATGTGTGTGTGTTTTAGCACTCCTCAAAAATTCTAGATAATGCCTCTCCTCTGTACCTCTCACCCCCTCTCCCGCTTCTATCTACAAAGCACTAACATCTAAACATAGGGCTACAAAGCATTTAGATTAACACCAGTAACTGGGGTTGCAAAATATTCCCTTTTAGATCTTGGGTCTCTGAACCCACTTAGCAAAGCTATAAACAGTTGGGTGAGCTAACAGTTTGGTTGACTTTTTAAAGGCAGCACTTTCTTCAGGTTATTATTACTCGTGAATAATTTCAGCCACTCATGCACACAGGCACACAACAGTTTTATTAACATATTTTCATTACCTTCTGGCTTTGACATTTAAAGCTATAACAACCTGTCCTCAGTCAACCCCTAGAATAAGTAAATGTAAAGTTTACTTACATTATATACCCTTTTCTCTCTTTCAGTGTATAACTGGATGAGTATTTCAATTATAGGTGAAATGGGAATTTGGACTGTTCAGGAACACCACATCGCAACCCCCCTCCAGCGCTCCCCAGAAGCAGAAGCCCCACCTGTACCTCTGTTGAAGGATGCTGTGGGTCAGACCCTCTCCTGGAAATGCTGTTTAATTTCTGTATCTCCTAACATAACCACCACTCATAGGTTTCCGGCTAATCTTCCCCATCTCCAACATCATAATAGCATCTACGCTACTGCTAAATCACTTCATTGTTCACAGGGAAGGGGTCCTGTGGATTCAGCTTTCATAATGAGGCACCTGTCTAGTTAGACCAAGATTTATTGCTGTTGGCCCGTATTATTCAATCAAGATGAACACAAACCACGGTTTCTCACCCGTGACACTGTAACATAAATAATGGATGTCTGGGCATCACCTCCTTCCACTTTAGACCAGTGCAGTTACAGAATTTGCAGATGGACAACCAGGCTTGTGTAGATGGAGATCGTCATGGCACCCACTGCGACCTCTATGACCATGCCTCAACGGTGGTCCTGATCCTAGCTCCTCACCTTCTGGACGTGAGCCTTTGCTGTACAACCACACACGGGCACTCAGACCACGTGCTAAGCCCCTCCGCTACAGGTCACCAGATTATAGGATCTCAACCCATGGCTCAAGCCAATCAGAGTCCATCATCTGTGGCTGAAGGTGGGGGGCTCCTCAGGGAGCGTGTCCACGGCCATTACCATGAGTCATCTACCCCAACAGAGGGCCTTCTGCTGCGAGACGTGGCTGCTGTTTCAGAAGACAGGCGCTGACGCATCTTGACCACATGGTGAGCAGACATCTGGGAACCGTTTCCCTGCAGGCACTGGGTAGACTTTCAACTTGTCCAGAACTGATGCCGAATTTTTATGCTATGAGTGGCACTTCACACGCAGTATCTCATCTAAGCTTCACAAGTCAGACAGAGATACGGTGTTG
Organism: Panthera onca; assembly: GCF_046562875.1. NCBI lineage: Eukaryota > Metazoa > Chordata > Mammalia > Carnivora > Felidae > Panthera > Panthera onca. The sequence goes on along the minus strand of NC_138347.1, from coordinate 8,748,106 downwards.
GAAAAGTGAAACCATTTCTGTAGGGCCACAGAGCCAGCAGGTCAGGAACTCAAATCAAGTTCTGGCTGGTTCTAAGGCTCATGCTATTTTGCTTTTGTTTTGAACCTTTCTCTTTGAAATAGTATCAGACTAGCAGAAAAGCTGCAGGACAGTAGGAGGAACTCCTACATGACTTTCACCCAGCACCCAGATTTCCTAAATGTTAGTTTTTTAAGCACAGAGCCTGTTCCATCTGTCTTTCCATCCATAATTCTTTCCCTGAATTACATGCAAGTTGCAGTCATAACATCTCTTTATTTCTCTACATGTCAGTGTATCTTTCCTAAATATCAAGGATTTTATGTAATCAGAATACAATGTTCAAACTTGGGAATTTAATATTCTGATACAATACTATTATCTAATCTGGGGGTCAGCAAACTCCTTCTGTGAAAAGCCAGATAGTAAATATTTTAGTCTTTGGGAGCCACTGGGTTTCTGTTGCAACTGTTCAACTCTGCTATCCAGGCACAAAAAGCAGGTGTAGACAACCTGTAAATAAGTTAAGTGTGGCTTACTTATTTCAACACAACTTTATAGACACAGAAATTTAACTTTCATATACAGCTCATGCATCACAATATAGTATTTAAAAAAAATCGTAGACTTTATTTTTTGAGCAGCTGTGGCTTTACAGAAAACTAAGCAGAATGTACAGAATTCCCTTAGGCACCTTCACTCCCTGCACTTGCTTCCTTATTACTACCACCTTGTCTTAGTGTAGTATGGTCGTTAAAACAGATGAACCAACACTGATACATTATTATTAACTAAAGGCCACAGTTTTAAATATTTTTTGAGAGAGACAGAGAAAGAGAGTGAGAGAGCACATGCATGAGCAGGGGATGGGGAGAGAGAGAGAGAGAGAGAGAGAGAGAGAGAGAGAGAGAGAGAGAGAGAGAATCTTAAGCAGGCTCCACACTCAGTGGAGATCATGACCTGAGCCAAAATCAAGAGTCAAACGCTGACTGCCTGAGCCACCTAGGTGTCCCTAAAGGCCACAGTTTAATATTAAGTTCACTCTCTGTACTGTACAGTTTTATAGGTTTGGACAAATGTATAATGCCCTCTATCCACCATTACAGTACCATATAGAATAGTTTCACTGCCCTGAGAATCCTTTGCACCCCACCTATTCATCCCTCCTTTCCTCCTCCCAACCCTGGCAATCACTGATCTTTTTATTACCTCTACCATTTTGCCTTTTCCAGAATGTCATATAGATTTTATTCATTTTTTTTTTCCCAATCATTTAAAACTGTGAAAAACTATTCTGAGCTCTCAAGTGGTACAAAAACTGGCAGCAAGCCAGATTTGGCCTGAAGACCGTAGTCTGCCAACTCCTGATATCATCTACAGAATTTATTCAAATTTTACCCACTGTGCTAACAATGACCTTGGCAGTAAAGCATGGTCTTCTTGCTGGTTTAGGGTACATCCAGATCATTTGTTGCATTTCGTTACCATGTCTCCTTGGCTACCTTCAACTGGGTTCAGTTCTTTGGTCTCACTTTGTCTTTCACGATCTAGACGTTTTTGAAGAGTGGAAGAAAGACATTACAGTTATTTTGTAAAATGTCTCTTGATTCAGATGATCTGAAATCTCACAATGAGATTCAGGCCAGCACTTGGGGGCAGGAACAGAGTTCTTAGTGAGGCTGTGTCCTTCTTGGTGCACCACATCAGGAGGCACATGGAGTCGCCTTGTCCCAGTGTTGGTGAGTTAACTCTGATCCACTTGGTTAAGCGGTGTGTGCCAGGTTTTCCATGTAAAGTTACTGTTTTTCCACTGTTAGCTAATAAGTACTTGTGGGGAGATAAATATCATGTTTCTTATCAGATTTAACCTACTGGTTTCAGCATCTGTGGATGAATCTTGCTTGAATAGATTATTTATTTGATGGTTGCCAAATAATGATTTTCTGATTCCATATGTACTTGATGGGATGCTATTATAAGGAAGAGGTTTTTTTTTTTTTTTTGTCTCCCCACTTATTTATTTATATCAGAATGGATTTGTAGATTCATATTTTATTTAACAGACTAAATATTTTCCTATCACTATTTACTTTGATGCTCAAATTACCCCAGATTTGGCAAGTGGCAGCTCCTTCAGGCTGGCTCCTGTGTCCTACTGACACGTCTCTGTCATCTTTCAGCATTTCCTTACTTTCTGGCATAAGATGAGGTTCCAGGCTCACTTTCTCAGTCTTAGCCCTGGAATCAGCCTTTTCTCCATGGAGCTCTGGTTCCTTTTAGCAAAAAATGACATTTATAAAACAGATCTGGGTATGAGGAAATAGCTAGAAAGTGTGTTTCCTTCCTTCCTTCCTCCCCTCCTCCCATCTCATCCATCCATCCATCTATCCGACCATCCACCAACCCATCCACCCATCCATCCGTTCAAACATCCATCCATCCATCCATCCATCCATCCATCCATCCATCCATCTTAAAAACCATTGAAGTCCACTGAAAACTCGAATTCCAATTCAACACCACAAGGTCCATTCTGTTTTCCCCCTTTCTATATTTGTAACTTCCATCTCCAATAAGGAGAAATCTGGCTCCCATTATCTCAAATACATTTACTTATTTGCTCAGTACTGTAACACACAGAAAGTGGTTTCAGAATTGCTGACCCATGCTACTGTGAAAAACAAACTTACTAACTAGCCTTCACTATTTATCTATAGTTCTTTTTTGTCTTTAGCCTGAGGGTATATAGTCAAATATTGTGTTTAAACATTCCCTGGGCTTGTTCTTTGTTGCTTTCACTATAGTGTGGTTGTTATTCATCTGAAATGAGGTTAGGTTTAATTGTACTTATGTATCCTATTATGGGCCCCCTCCTCCAATCTTTGTTTCTTTCTTATTTTTTTAACTCGGTTCCAAGAATCAGAATTATATAGAGACGTATACTGAGAAGTGTCCCACTCCCCAACTCACCTCATCTACCTGGATCTCTCCTAACTCCTTTCTGTAAATAACAATTCAACTAACGTCACTAGTTTCTGGTTTATTCTTCCCATGTTTCCTTCTGCACAAATAAACTGATGCATGCATATTTTCTGCCCCCCCCCCTTATTCCCTTTTAGAAAGTTACCATTTTGTACATACTTCTTTGCCCTTTTTTTTCTTCCACTTACTATAACCAGGAAATACGCTTTCTAAGTTCACTGAGCTTTTCTTCATTCTTTTGTAAACTGAGGGGTACACCACTGTGTGGATGTAGCATCGCTTATTCAACCACTCTCTTACAAACAGGCATTTAGGTTGTCTCCAAAAGACAGTATAACGAATACCCTTGTTCTCACGTATTTTTGTGTTGTTTAAGTGTATCTTCACGATAAGTTCCTAGGAGTGGGATGCTAGATCATAAGGAAAATGCACATGTAGCTTTGTTAGATGCTGCCAGACTCCCCTGCATTACTAATGAACCAGCCACAGATTGCATACCTGTTCCCACACAGCCTCACCAGTATAGTATGATGTCCCATGCTTTCATTTTTGCCAGGTGAGATGGCTTTCAGTGTAGTTGTAATTTGCATGTCTCTTACACGTGAGGTTTCCATATGTTTAAGAGCCATATATATATAGTGTATGTGAACTACCTGTTCATATCTTTCACCTATTTTTTTAAAGTTTTATTTATTTTTGAGGGGGGGGGAGAGAGAGAGAGAGAGAGAGAGAGAGAGAGAGAGAGAGACTGACTATCCCAAGTAGTCTCTGTGCTGACAGCGGGGCTTGACATGGGGCTCCATCCCAGGAACCTTGATATCATGACCTGAGCCAAAATCAAGAGTTGGATGCTTAACCAACTGAACCACCCAGGCGCCCTGTCTTTTGCCTATTTTTAAGAGTTCATTATATATCAGGGAATAATAGTGCTTTATCTGTGGCATCTTACCAATATTCTCTACCACTTTATCTTTTAATTTTGTTTATGGTGTTTTTTTACCATGGAAAACTGTTTGATTTTTTGTATCTATGTAGTAGTCAGCTATATCAACCTTTTACTGCCTCTTGCTTTTGTGTCTTCTGAGCCTTTCCCTACACCCAAATTCTATAGGAACTCATCCACTTGTGTCTGATATTTGTAAGATTTCACTTTAAGTTGAGATCCCTGATCCATTTGGAGTTTATTTTTATGTATGGTGACAGGGATGGGTCTGATTTTATCTTTTTCCCCAAATATCTATCAAATTGTCTCAGGATCATTTGTTAAAAAAAAAATCTATCTTTGGGGGCACCTAGGTGGCTCAGTCAGTTAAGCATTCAACTCTTGATTTTGGTTCAGGTCATGATCTCACACTTCATGAGATCAAGCCCCATGCTGGGTTCTACACTGACAACATGGAGCCTGCTTGGGATTCTCTCTCTCTCCCTCTCTCTCTCTCAAAAAAAAAAAAAAAAAAAAAAGTCCTTCTTGGGGCGCCTGCGTGGCTCAGTCGGTTGAGCATCCGACTTCAGCTCAGGTCACAGTCTTGCGGTTTGTGGGTTCCAGCCCTGCATGGGGCTCTGTGCTGACAGCTCAGAGCCTGGAGCCTGCTCTGGATTCTGTCTCCCTCTCTCTCTGCCCCTCCTCTGCTCATGCTCTGTCTCTCTCTCAAAAATAAATAAACACTTAAAAAAAGTCTTTCTTTGGCCTAGGAATTTGAGAGGTCACCTTTATCATAGACCATTTTTCTATACCTAGTTGGGTCTATTTCTGGACTTTCTATTCCATTCTGCTGGTCTCTCCATTTATTCATGTGCCAGCATCACACTGTTTTAATCACAGAGGCTTTATACCATGTTTTAAAATCTAGCAAGGCTAGTAGCACTTTATGGTTTTTCTTTATCATTGTTTTCCTATTACTGCATACATTTCTAAATGAACGTTAGCATCTACTTGTCTAGCTTAATGGGTAAAAACATGGTATTTTTAGTACAAGTGCATTAAATATATAAATTAACTTGGGGAGAACTGATACTTCACGATGTCAAATTGTGCTATCAATAGGCAATGTCTTACATTTTTTCCAGGTTACTTTTGTGTATTTCAGGCATGTTTTAAAGTTATCTCATGTAAATTTTACACATTTTTAAGCTCACTAATTATTTTATCTTGTTTGTTGCTATTGTAATGGCATACCTATCCTTTGCCAATTATTGTTTGCATATACAAAGACTAGCGATTTCCGCATGCTAATTTTATATCTTGTTCTGTCATTGAAATCTTTTATTGTGGGAGTTAAAGAATTATTGATTCTCTAAGCCTTCCCAGGCATACTATAATGACATCTGCAAACAGACATAGCTTTTCTTTCTTTTCAATTATGCCTCTAATTGGCATCTGTTGTCTACTTGGATTGGCTAATACCTTTAGTACTACGTTAAGTACAAGTAGAGATAGTATTCTTGCCTTGTTTCTGTCCTTAGTGGAACCCTCAGTTTTTACGGTTCCCCCACTAAAGAAGACACAATCTTTAGTACTCAAACACACACACAATCATATTAAGAAAATACCCATTAATTCCCATTTGGGAATGTATTTATCAAGACAGGATGCTGAGTTTTATGAAACGCTTTTTCAGCATCTATGGAGATAACAATATGCTTTTTCTCCTTCACTCTACTGACACACTAATGAACAAATATATCTATAAATGTATCAATTTATTTTTTTTCCAGTATTGAACCAACCTTGCATTCCTGGAAAAGATACTTAATCATGGGGCATTACTTTCTTAACGTAGTGTTGGATTCTGTCTTGTTAATATTTATTATGTCTGTATCGATGCTCAGAAGTGATACTGGTCTGTAATTTTTTGTGTTGTCTTTAACAGATTTAAGTAGCAACATTTACTCCATTAAAGAGATTCTGAATTTTTTTTTTGAATTTCTCTACTGGAGTCCTGCCTATCAACAAGACTAAATAGTTTTGGCTAATGATCCTATAGAACAATTCCTAGGGAAGCCTTTTCTATTTGTTCTTGAAATGGCTTTAGTACTCCTAGTCTGCATCAAATCTCTTTGCACCTGTAGCTCTATGTGGGTCATTTGCAACACATGGGGATCAAGGCAATGAGTCCCATTAACATGGGCTAGGTTAAGGAATTTAAGCCTACAAACCTTGAACGGAGGCTTTCACCTCACCCTGGTCAGGCTAGACAGACACTGGACTTTCTCAGGAAGGTATGGACCAGGTCTGGTAGAGATCAGCCAGAATGACCAAGTCCCCTGACATTCCACAGAGCATTCCTCATGTGTAACAAGCCAGAGGTCAAAAAGGAAACCATTTTGAGACTGTCAATCATCTCCGTTAGAAACTATAGAAAAAACTGAGATCCTATTTAGATGTTTTGTGCTATACTTTTCACTCAATTTTAACAGATGACTCCGTCTTTGCTAGAAACCACCAAGCTCAACAAATGTGGGATCTGCCCAGGGGCGCCTGGGTGGCTTGGTCGGTTAGGCGTCCGACTTCGGCTCAGGTCATGATCTCACGGTCTGTGAGTTCGAGCCCCGCGTCGGGCTCTGTGCTGACAGCTCGGAGCCTGGGGCCTGTTTCGGATTCTGTGTCTCCCTCTCTCTCTGCCCCTCCCCTGTTCATGCTCTGTCTCTCTCTGTCTCAAAAATAAATAAATGTTAAAAAAAAAAAAAAAATTTAAAAAAAAAAAAATGTGGGATCTGCCCAGAGAATCAAGGTCATAGAATCAAAGTCGCCTCTACAGCTCGGTCTTCTAACAAAGTTGCACATGGAACCACCTGCAGAGTTAAAACAAAACAAAACAAAACAAAACAAATAGATGCTAAGGCTTCATCTTAGATGCATCAAATCCCAATCTCCAGGGCCAAAGCTTGGGTATGCTCTAGGTAATTAGGACACAGCTGGTCCAAAGCCTGGTGTCCTGAAACCAGTGCACCAAAAGGTATTTCTCAATGACTTTAAAAAACAAAAAACAAAAACAAAAACAAAAACAAAAACCCAACTGTGTTTCTTGAAAAATCCCCAGAGCTACAACATAAAAGACTCCCCTCTCTCCTCTGGCCATCACAACTAGTGAAATAAAGGATTGCATTCTTTTTCTACCCTCTGAGATAACACAGAAACATGCCCACAAATGAAGAGGTTTTATCTTCTAGAGCTAAGGTGGTGATTCACAGTTGAGGACAAGGGGCCAGGGTAAAGGCATAAGGGATTGGCAGTCAGACAGAAAGTGTGCACCAGAGAGCGCCACTGTATACAAGGCTGTGAACTGAAAATGTCTGAGTTCCTTGTTAGTGTTCTGTTCCCCTAGACTGGCATCATTCACGGTCACCAGATGTCAGGCCTGACTAGTTTTCAGCTCCACCAAGCATGTTAAGGGCTCGGTCAGTCAGTCTCTCTCTCTCCCTCCCTCACTCCCTCTCTCTCTCTCACCCATGCACTCTAGAGCCTACCTCATTCTGACAGTAAGTACACCAGCCAACACAGTACCATTTTCCCACTGACCTCAAGAATTTCTCCAAGGCCTCGTAAGCAAATTGATTAACAAGTCACATATCTTCAACCACAGGTAAAGAATGGGATCTTCAGGTCCTCAGAAAGTACAACAAGATTACCGCATTATCCAATGGTCCCATTTCCCGAGCACCCAACCGTGCTCTTGGGCCCTTAGTATGGGCGATTTTTCTCACTTAAACACTCCCATGACGGTCATCACCATGTGGTCTCATTTCACTCACGAGGAAGTGGAGGCTGCCCAGGTTAATGGCCTGGTGAGGTCCCAGAACAGTTAACCAGGTTTGCTTGGCTCAGAGGCCCACTCCCTGAGTCACTACCAAAAAATCTCTTCTATCAAAACAAAATCTGAAGGCGGAAATGCCACCGGTCTCTTAACAGGTGCTTTCTAGTTGTATAACTTTGATGGCCCTGGGGGCTCTAAGTTTTTCTGGAAAGTTATGAAAATGTACATCCAGAGTGTAGTATCAGAATGGGGTTCTTGGCATTGTTAAGAACTGAAATAGAGCTACCACGCTTGTGCCACAGGTCATTAGCTCGGCCTTGCCTGTCTGAGTAGGTGTTTTCCCTACTCTGTATGCATTCTTGTTTCAAAAATGCCAGTCTCTCTTCACCAATTTACATAAAAACTCAAACAGTTTCTCCACCTACAGAGCCAAGGGGCTGTTGAAACAGCTGGGCAGACAAAAGCAACATGAAGGTAATGAATTTCTTCCTCTAGAAAGTGAGGCTTCACCCTGCCACTCAGGCCCTCGCCGGGCCCCTTTTTCCACCCCAGTACCATCGCTGCTTCAAGGATAATTATGAGCAAGAATTTCCTGCCCCTGCCAGCTGGCCTCAAAAACATTGCTTCTGTCACCACCTTGCTGCCCTGAGTATCACCCTTCCTCTTTCCCTCTGGAGGCTCAGGCCTCTCTCCAGAGCCCTCCTTGCTCCCCACCCTGCCAGAGATCAAGCAACATGCCCCAGCTCGTTCCACGAGGAAGCTTAGCACCGGCTTAACCTTCATTCACTGGGACAAGGGGCCTCTTTCTTTAATGCACGGCTTTGCTCCATGATATGCTGGGTTTACGGCCCCCATGAACTAAACCTGGTTCACAATTCAATTCTAGAACAGATTTTTGTTCAAATGGTTATTTTCCAACCACCCCCTCTCCCCAATTCCATTTTCTACCCAACTCTGTTGGCCCCTTGAGGCCGGCTTCTGGTGAGGCTCCGTGCTGGCAGGCCATGTAATATCCTGTTCTCTTGCTGAATTCCTTTATTGTTGCAGCGAATTTTACCGTCGATTCTCTAAGATTTCCCAGGCATGCTATCGCATCGGCTGCAAACAGAGACAGCTTCACTTCCTTTTCAATTTGTACACCTCTATTTGACTTCACTTGTCTACCCAAAGTGGCTAATAAATCCCTAGGATGATGTTAAGTAGAAGTGGAGACAGTGGGCTTCCTGGTCTTCATGGAAATACTCTTCAGGTGTCCTCACGAGATGGGACGTCGGCTTTAGGATTCAGAGGGTCTCACTCACTTTCTCCCAACACCGGGCCTCGGCCTCTCCTCTCACAGATCTTCCCACGGGCTCTGGAAAATACCGTTTCAGGCCCCGAGTGGCACGGGATTCCCTGTGTGGCTGGTCTCTGGAGACACCCTCAACCCGGGGAGGGTCCTGTCCCCTTGTCCTCCCCTCTGTCAGTCTCCCCACATCTCAGCTGGGTAACATCTGTCTCCCTGATGACTACAGGTAGTGACCATGTGCCCAGCACAGCAGGAGGTACAGTCTCCTTGACCTTATTTCAATAAGACACTCGTGCATGGAGAGGAGAATGAACAGAAAGGAAAAGTCAGCTTTTCCTGGGGTTTCCTGGAAATCTTCTCTCCGGATAACTACCTCATCCTGCCTTCAACTGCCCCTTTAAAAAGAAAGTGCTTCCCGTTTGTTAATTTTAGAGAGTTTTTAACCACCCTTTTATTTTGCTTGACATTTTATAATCAATCTTCTGTATATGTTTATATATGCTTTTCTATTTAAACTTTTTTTTTTTTAAATCTAAAAAACATAGTGCCATACCGCCAAAGGTGTCAGGAAACATGTTCAAAATAAGGACGGGCTCCAAAGACCGCCCTGCCAACAAAATGCCAGTAAAATCTGAAACCCGGGTTCAGACACACTGGGAATGTTCCAAAATTTAAAACTTAAAGAACTTCTTTATTCCAGTAAATCAGCTTCCCTGTGAATACCATCAAAATCCTATGCTTTAATGAGTGAGGGAATATCAGAGGAAGGGGTGGAGAAGGAAAGGATTTGGACAAGTACGAAATTTAATTTAAAAACTATTATGAGAAGTTTAATTTCCCCCTCCCCCAACCAAATACATAAATCTTTTCCATGCATTTTGTTTCATTTTTCTTAAACAACAACAACAACAACTTTAAAGGCATCCTGAACCATCAGAAACAATGACAGGGTAAGTCAATGGAGTGGAGTTTTTAATAACAAATATTTATTTACTGGGTTCCTAATACTTAAAATGCCACTTTAGATATATGGAGGAATGCAAAAGAATCTTAAGTGAAGTTGCATTTCTCGCTGAATGTATAATCAAACTGGGGAGAAAAGACTTCACGGGAAGGATAATCAGTGACATGAGGCGATGTGGACCACCTACGAGGGAAGGACAACACGAGGGGCCAGAGTTCAAGGGGAGACGGCTGGCTTCGTGGTGGGGGCAGGTCAAAGCGCGGCAAACCCAGATTGCACTTAAAGATGTGAACACGTGTAGGAAATAAGCTCGCCTTTGTAGGTAATAATTTCATATGCACAGCTCTGGCTTCGGCCATGGCCCAAAGCTGGAACTTATCAAGGCCACGGAGTACTGAAGAAATTGCAAGAATATAGACTTAGATTTTTCAGCTGGCTGTGTGTGTATATATGTGTGTGTGTGTGTGTGTGTGTGTGTGTGTGTGTGTGTGTGTGTGTGTGTTTGCGCGCGCGCGCGTGTGTGTGTGTGTACATGCTGGTTTGCCTAGGACACTGTCACCTCCACTCCAAGTCCTGGTATAACTCAGTCTGGGATGCTCTTCCAAAAGTGCCCCCTGGGGAGCGGTGGGATAAGGCGCCACTTTAATCTTACGCAGAAACTGGCAATTAAGCGCCAGTCTCTTGGGGAGTTCTGGGCGGTTGGGACTCCAGCCACCACCGAACAGCACTTGGTCTGTCCCCGTCGAGGGGCAGCTGGTGCAGGATCTTCTGTCACACCCAGCATCACAGCAAACCTGGTGCAGGTCCTTTGCTGGGGGCACTCATGGGGGTCACCTGTCTATGCTGAGCCCCAGGCTCCTCACAGATAAGCCCAGACCCTTCCCTATAACCCTCTGATAATAAATGTGTCACACTGCACAGGTACCCTGAGCAGACCCCGGGCACACCGTGGGCATTCAGCTAACGTCGGATCCCTCCCGCTGTCAAGCTGACATGATGGAAGGGAGAGAAGGCTCCTTGGCAGCATCTCTTCTAGGAGAAGGGGCAGCTCCTACGTTCTGGGCCATTTTACAATAGGCCACATGTCACCCTTGTCTGAGGTGCTCAGGATATTCTGGAGAAAGAGGAATCATCTTGTCTTCCCTCAGTTAGATTAAAAGAAAAGGCCCCATGATGGGGCATCTGGGTGGCTCAGTTGGTTGAGCACCAGACTTCGACTCAGGTCATGATCTCACAGTTTGTGGGTTCGAGCCCCCATCGGGCTCTGTGCTGACAGCTTGGAGCCTGGAGCCTGTTTCAGATTCTGTGTCTCCCTCTCTGTCCCTCCCCTGCTCACGCTCTGTCTCTCTCTCTCTCAAAAATAAAAACATTAAAAATTTTTTAAAAGAAATAAAGGAAAGGCCTGTGAAAACACCTGATGAAGCTGTCTGCCAGGTGGTAAACACACAGTTCACCTGTGCTGGTGAGCAAGCCGGGCACTGCCCTTGGTCTCTGTCCTTGGCCCATCCACGGTTCGGGGGTTTGAGGGGTGGGGGGCCGACAGGACTCCTTGGGCAAATGCCACTGCCTTGTGCTTCTTTTTTGCTTTCATCCCTTGCTTGGCTCAGTTCTGATCACAGGAAGATTCTGTTTTTATTTTGCTAGATTCACCCAATTCCCTCAAGCCCCCAGTAAACTCCTGGGTGACCACTCCCCAGAAAAGTCAAAACTGTGGCACTTCCTGGAGACCGTGATACTTTGTCTTCCTGCCGCTGTACCGTGCACACCCGTCTGCACCCACGCTCAAGGCTTCGAGAAGCATCCAGCAGCACATCCCCCAAGGAACACGCAGAAGGGGTAGAACTGAGGGCATGTTGAGCTCACGATGCGTTGGGCCCGCCTGTCACGCACTCGACACAACACAGCCCCCCTGTGTCCACAGAGGGGGCCGAGTGACTTCTCCTGCAGAACCCAAGGACGGACACACCTCTAGACCTACTGCTAAACCGGGTCCCAGCAAATGACCCTCATAAAGCCAAGAACAGTAAACGGAGCTTAACGTTCTAATGAAATCGACATTGCTGGGTGTGCTTTCACAAAATGAAACTGCCTGGAACTTCTCATAACGCTTTTTACGATAAGCATTAAAATGCAAAGGGGAAAGATGGGAGTTCCTGCTACAGACTCTGGTCTGTAATGGGGGCGGGGGCGGAGGCCTGAGGGGCGGGGTCTGGAAGAGAGGTGTGTGCACTGCATTACAGTGGGAGATTATTATATAAAATGAGTGTGTTATTAAAAGGATCCTGAAGTTATAAAAAGTCAAAGGAATTTTTAGCGAGGATGAATAACTTCTTTGGTCAAAATGAATAACCTGTATTATAATGCTCTGCTGCACAGGGGAGTCCCGAAAGCAGTCACCCCATTTCCTATAGACGGGGGTGCAGCCCTGTGACAGAGATCTTCAATCGCCAGTAGTTGGATTTCGTTGTTTCTGTACAGCACTTTAATTCTGGAAAGATCAGGAACAAAATCTTTAAGAAAGTTGGTCTGAGAGAACCCTACCGGTTAGCAAATGAGTACCTCGGTTATCCTGTTAGGAAAAGTCAACAAAAAGACCCATCCCCACAGCCACGCAAGCCACCTGACAACATTTGTTCTTACTTCTCAAACACTATGCACCACCTCATCCATTTAATACCACAGACAGAATGAAATCACTGGGTCAGATAGATGACTGTAGTCTGATACGGTGAAGGAAAAAAAAATGTTTTTCATGCAGTTCTACTTCTTTCAAATGCATTCAATTAATTAAAAATATGCTGCAGTATGACTTTGGGCTTGAACTCCTCAAGTAGTTTAAACAATTTCCCTACAGTTTTGTCTGTGCCCATAAACCAAGGAAATTCCAATTTAATCTCCGACCGGATAATCATAAATTCTAAATTAGTGGAGGCTCAATAACATTTTCCTTTACCGTGGTCAGGAGGATGTAGGATATTTAATTTATGAAAGTAATCATGCCACAGATAGTTTGGAAAACAGAAATAAAAGATACAATCATCCAAACACAACATAACCACTTCTCCACATTTCCTGGTCCTTTTTCAGATGTCTGTTTTAAGATTTTAATCTAACAACTTATTTTAACCTACTTTTTAATTGATCTGAGCATTGCTCTATATTGTTAGTCTTTCTGTTGATGGGTAATATCCCATCGAGTGACTATATACAACGTGTTTCATAAGTACGAGTTTCCCGAAGGATATTCCCATATATTTTCCCATGTATTTCTTGTGTAGATTACGACAAAGCAGGGTTACTGGATCAAAGAGTAGGAACTTCTCATGATCCCTAATGCCCACTACCAAAATGCTTTTCAAAAGATTGTTCCCATTTACACTCCCATCAAGGTTTAAACTTGGTTTAAGAGTACCTATTTCGTTATATCCTTGCCTATCTTGGACAGTATCACTAAAAAAAAATCCATGTTTTTGTTCGTTTGTTTTTTGGCTAATTTAGTGGGTGACAAGCATGTTCAGTGAATTATGAAGGGTTGTGAAGTAGGGTTCCATGATGTTATTTCAGCTCCTATATTCCAGAGTAAAGGCATAAAAATAATCACAAAGACATATTCTGTATTTGGCTCCCATTCTAAGAGTCTTATGTTTCTGCTCATCTGCAGAGAAGGGTCCAGAAGGCAGCAGGAATGCTCCAATCTGGTCTGTCAAGACTCAGACAGCAAGGGGGGCTGTCTGCACTGGAAGGCAGGCTGTGCTATGCTAGATTACTGTTCTGGCAGGGCATCGTTTCATTCAGCCTGCAGAGCACTTTAGTTTCCGGAAGCAGGAGATGGCAGAATTCTGGTGTTCTCTCCATTTAGAAAAACTATGAAGTCGGCAGAATTTTCTTCTGTTGTTTTGTTCACACCATCATTGCCTGCCTGTGCTGATTTGGTACTGATGTGGCTTCTAGTGCTTGCTTGCTTTATTTATTTATTTATTTATTTATTTATTTATTTATTTAAAAAAATTTTTTTAAGCTTTATTTTTTTTTAATGTTTATTTTTGAGACAGAGAGAGACAGAGCATGAATGGGGGAGGGGCAGAGAGAGAGGGAGACACAGAATCGGAAGCAGGCTCCAGGCTCTGAGCCATCAGCCCAGAGCCTGACGCGGGGCTCGAACTCACGAACTGTGAGATCGTGACCTGAGCCGAAGTCGGACGCTCAACCAACTGAGCCACCCAGGCGCCCCTAAGCTTTATTTATTTTTGAAAGATTGAGAGAGAGAGACAGAGCGTGAGCAGGGGAGGGGCGGGGCGTGGAGAGACACAGAATCCGAAGCAGATTCCAGGCTCCAAGCTGTCAGCACAGAGCCTGACTCGGGGCTTGAACTCACGAACCACAAGATGGTGACCTGAGCCAAAGTCGCACGCTCAACCGACTGAGCCACCTAGGCGTCTCACTTCTGATGCTTTTTAAAGCAAAGATTTCAGGTGCTGGACAATGTGCTTTGTAAACAGAATAAAATGAAACAACTAAGGTGTGCCTTTGTTTTGAGGTTTGAGCTTGCTTATACTTACAGTGGGTTATTAAATATGCCTTATCAAAGATCTTCTGGAATATAAATCGTAATAGAAAAGATTCTGCACAGGGGGAAAAAACAGCAGTGCGTGTATCTAAAACAAAACGGACACACATCTTGCTGGACCCTGGGTAACCCTAAAAAACACTCTCCATCATAAAAGATATTTCCAACATATAGTAAGCAAAAAGAATGGAGTAAGGAGCCTCCATTGGCACAATCATTGTCAACAACCAAAAAGCCCTTTAATACACGCAGACTGGAAGGAGGCGCCCCACCCTCCCGGGGTCCCTGCCCTGCATCCAGCCTTCCCAGAAGCCAGTGACTCTGCGAGGCAGCTTTTAGCATTTTCGAGAAGCAGCACCGTCAGCTGCCAAATTCCTGCTGGGTCGGCCAAGAGGTATGAACCAAAAATGAAAAAACACGAAGGATTTGTTTTTTAAAAGCAATACATCAAACATAAAAAGAGCTCTTTTGTATGAATTTTTGGTGTGGGAGCCAGAGGAGAGAAAATCATTCTCCCTCCCGGGAGGAAGAGGCTTGACCTCACCTGTAACTTTTCTCTTCCAGTGTGGGTTTTTCTCACCCCATTAAACGTAACCTACTCGAGGTGGGTTTGTACCACGTGAGAGAAATAGAGAGTGATAGGAAAAATGCCCAAGGGCAGCTGCCACCAGCCGAGAGCGCCCTGGAAGGCAGGCCCTCACCAACCACATAAGCAGGGGGCCAGGGCCACATAAGTAGGGGGTCACATAAGCGGGGGAGGGCCACAGGGCCACGTGGAATGCGGTCATTTCAAAGAGGCCCGTCTGCTAGACGCACAAGGACACAAGGATCATGTTTCTGTGGCTTCAGAAACCTTGTGCGCAACGTCCCCCCACCCCCAAAACGCCACCAAACACTCTTTGCAAAGGGAAAGGAAAGAGGAAGGGAGGGAAAAAAAGGGGGGGGATTAGAGAAACCAGGTTAGAATGGGTGTCCTCCCACCACCTAAAAAGCAAGGGCTGGTTGGGATGGCGCGAGCAAGTTTCACACTGTGAGCCCCCCAGGAAAAGCAGCGGAATGCAACCAGTGCTCTGGAACGGCACGGGCCAGCCACAGAAACAGGAGCACGAACACAGGAAAACCCAGCCGGGGAAGCACTGCCCGTCAAGGCACTCGGGACTCTGCTGCACAGGACAGGAAAAGACAATCTCAGTACCGCGTCCCTAAATCCCCATCCCATTAACCAGGTGCCAATAGTGAAGCCTACAACAGGACCCCAGTTAAATCACCTGGCGGCTGCTCAACAGGCTCCCAGCACTAATCCCTGGGGACAGGCAGCCTTTTCTTCGGTCACACGGCAGGAGAACGAGCTCGCTTTGGCATTTGTGTGACCAGGGACAGCTGCCACCTGCCTACAAACCATCCACTGTAGACGGGTCGGAGCAGAAGCATCAGGCAGAACCGTGTGAAGCGTGGCTGAGCCTCCGCTGTTTCAGGTCTGCAAAAATGGCACTTTCCGGTGACTCACACTGAGGAGGAGGAGAATCGCCATCAGCTGATTTGGTGACGTCAGCCCCTGAGTGAACTGCTGCTTGTGATTCCGTTTAACCCTTGGGACAGTGCTCCCAGGTGGGGATCTTCAACCCCATTTGTGGAGCAGGCAACTTAAGTGACTGACCCAGGACCACACAGCTAGTAAGTGACAAGTCCGGTAGCCACCACAGATAACTGTTCGCAAACAATGAAGCCAGCAGCCAACGTCGCATCTCAGAAGCACAGAGCTATTAGGACGGGTGGCACGCTTGGACCTGAGGCCGGAGGAAGGTGCAGGGAGGCTCTGGGGAAGGAAGGTTGTGCCATCCATTCCCTACGGGAATGACGGAGACCCAAGCGCCATCTCCACCTGAACTGTGACGGCCAGCCTACTGGTTTGGTTTCACTTCCCTTTTATTTACTTGTGAAATCACATGGTACCACGTCCATTGTGGGAACCGCCTCTGAGACGATCCAGAACATGGGTCTGCTTAACCACACCAGACAGACGGACGGACGTGGAGGGAAACTGGCCATTCCTCTCCATTCCCTCTTACTGAGCTTTGCACTTGCTTCCCAATCTCACGGACATGTTCACGGTTGGACTTGAGGCCCCTAATGTACTTTATCACTGATGAAATGACCTCAGGTAGTTTCTACAAAGAGAAGAAACCCTCGCTTTCTTGAGACAAAAAGTTAAGGCCCTTGAGATCTTAAGTAGCCTTTCTAATGTCCCGTTCATTTCTGGATGCTTTCTTAGTACAAGCACATTACTCTAGGCCCCTGCTTCTCCCAAGAGCTTGAAGGACATGCAGAGACTTGTGCCCACAGGACGACTCATGAAAACAAAGGGTAACAGGGTATGTTCTTACCAATGTGTCAGCTTTATTCTATGAAGCAAAAATGCTAGTAAGCTGATAGGTTAAAATATCACTTTTGAGTTAAAAAAAATATGCACCAGGATTATGGAGTAGAAATATATACAGAGCAGGTAAATACGTAAGGCGGCAATATGGTGAAAACAAAACAGAGTAAAGGGGTGAAGAGGGACGAGGGATGGGTGTCAACTGCGTGAGGAATGGTCAGGCAGGGCCCGTCTGGTAAGACATCTGTTCAGGGAGAACAAGGAAGCAAGAGAATATGCCGTGAAGGTATGTATCTGAGAAAGGAATGTTCCAGGCAGTGGAAACAGCACGGCCAAAGGCCCTAAAGTGGGTATGGGGAAGAGCAAGGTATGTTGTGAATGTGTGTAGGGGTGTAGGGGGCAGGGACGACTATAGGAATGTGGGTCGGGGGGGCAGGTTTAGGGCTTTGAAGGTCTGGTTCTAGATTTTATACTAAATGAAATAAGCAATGCTGAGCCATTCTAAGCAGAAGGACGGTATAGTGTGACTTCTTTAAAAAGATGCACCTGGCTGCTGTACAAAAAACAGCCTAGGTGGGGGAGGGGTCAGTATTCTAGGTATTTCGAAAGTGGGGCCAATGGGATTTGATGATAGGTTGAGTTCCCGAAAGAAAAAAGAAAGAGAGAGGAAAGGAGGAGAGAAGGAGGGAGGGAGGGAGGGAGGGAGGGAGGGAGGGAGGGAGGAAGGAAGGAAGGAAGGAAGGAGGGAAGGAAGGAGGGAAGGAAGGAGGGAAGAGGGAAGGAAGAGGGAAGGAGGAAGGAGGGAAGGAAGGGAAGAGGAAGGAAGGAGGAAGGAGGGAAGGAAGGAGGAAGGAGGGAAGGAAGGAGGAAGGAGGGAAGGAAGGAAGGAAGGAAGGAAGGAAAGAAGGAGGGAAGAGGGAAGGAGGAAGGAGGGAAGGAAGGGAAGAGGAAGGAAGGAGGAAGGAGGGAAGGAAGGAGGAAGGAGGAAGGAGGGAAGGAAGGAAGGAAGGAAGGAAGGAAGGAAGAGGGAAGGAGGAGGGAAGGAAAGAGGGAAGGAAGGGAGGAGGGAGGAGGAAGGAGGGAAGGAAGGAAAGGAAAGGGAGAAGGAAGAAAGAAGGAAAGAAGGAAGGAGGGAAGGAAGAGGGAAGGACGGAAGGAAGGGAAGAGAAAGGAAGAAGGATGGATGGAAGGAAGGAAGGAAGGAAAGAAGGAAGGAAGAGGGAAGGAGGAGGAAAGGAAGGGAGGAGAGAGGAGGAAGGAGGGAAGAAAGGAAAGGAAAGGGGGAAGGATGAAGGAAGGAAGAAAGAAGGAGGGAAGGAAAGAAGGAGGGAGGGAAAGAAGGAAAGAAGAAAGGAAGGGGAAGAAAGGAAGGGAGGAAGGGGTCAAGAATGAGTCCAAGATTTCTGGCCCACGCAACTGGTAAAAAGGGGACATGCCATTTGCTGAAAGGAGGAAGCTGGCTGCTGAACAGGTGGAAGGTGGATCAGGCACTGGATTTGGACGCAGCAAGTATGAGAGGCCTATGGATGGTCCAGTGGATCTAAATGGTAGTGTGGGGTTGGAATGGAGAGATCTGGACAAGGCTATTCATTGGGAACCATCACCGTGGAGATGGTACTCAGAGCCATGGGACCAGGTAAGTTAGGGAATGAGTCTGACTACAGAGGGAAGATGTCTGATCGACTTTTGTTTTTGATTTCTTTCTCAGAAACACAAAGCATGGTGACCACACCAGGTCAGCACACCTGAACTGCCAACCCGGAGAAAAGGTGGAAATGCACCTGCTCCTCTGTGAAGAGCCATGGATGGCGCTCATTAACAAGTGTTCTTGCGCGTGCGTGCAGAGCAGGAGCGACACGGAACACAGGGGGCCCCTACTGAGATGCTCCCACCTTCAAACACTTTTTAACTATGTTCAGGAGTAAATGATGAAAACGTGCATCTTCCAAAAATAATGATGACCTCTGACACAAACTACATTCAGAGTTTCTGTGCCATACACGTTGCCTAGCACATAGTAGGTACTTTATAAATACGTGATGAATGAAGAATTATGTACATTTCTAACTGAAACTAGAAAAGTTGGGACTATGAATCCTTTACAGCTCAATAAACATGCAACATGACTCTTCCGTGAGAGACAAATGGCTGAAGGTCTCAGGGGATCCAAACCCCCTCTTTCATAATGAAACATGCTGCCTTAGGTAAATGAGCTCTGTTTCCCTTCCAGAAAAAAAATGAGGGAAGAACTCTTGCCATTCCTTTCGCCCCCAGTGCCTGGGATAATGCCCTGTGCAGAGCAAATGCCCAGTAAATCGTAATGAATGTCCAATGAATGAGTGAATAAATATTCATTAAAAATTAACTGGACAGTTAATTTAAGTCACTCACTGGAAAAAAGAAAAACAGTGAAACTAGAAAAGTATCTTTTTAATTTAAAAGGTTAATTAAGGATAAAGTTAAAAAAAATATTTTGGTGGCTTAAGTAAACCAAACACAACTGGGGTTCTAAACAGCTGCAATTTGTAACTTTGAAAACATTCCATTATGTTCCACAAATTAGAAAAAGAGGAAAAGCTGCCTGACTCATTTTATGGTGCCAGTACAATTAATCTCAATTCTAAGTTAGGTAAGTAAGAAAACAAAATAATGGGCCCTCTTCACTTATAAACAGAAATGTGAAAATCCCGAATGAAATGCTAGCTATATTAATTTAATTGTGCATCTTATGTACAATACATTATAATCAAGTAGTGTTTATCCTAGAAATGCAAGGATGGTTTAACAACAGAAAAACGTATCAGTGGAACCCATCAGGAGGGCAAAATGTGTAAAATCACATGACTGTGTCAGCAAATGCAGAAAAGATATATGATACACGTCAGTGAATCTAGGTCAGTTCTCCAAAGACCTATTAGTCAGATGACTGACTTCCCAAATTTACCAAGTTTTTTGATTCCCAAAAGCATGTTTCTGTTTACTATTTAAAATAGTGCAGAGGCACCTGGGTGGCTCAGTCAGTTGAGGGTCCGGCTTCAGCTCAAGTCATGATCTTACGGTCCATGGGTTTGAGCCCCTCATTGGGCTCCCTGCTGTCAGAGGAGCCTGCTTTGGATTCTCTGCACCCCCTCTGCCCTTCCTCCACTCATGCTCTCTCTCTCTCTCTCTCTCTCTCTCTCTCTCTCAAAACAAATAAACTTTAGAAAATAATAAAATAGCACAACGATTTGTATTAGATGTATCAGCAGGCCTATGAGAATGGCAGGGGACCAGGACTCAGATAATCTGGGACACTGGAAAACAAAAAGGTCACCACTCTCCAAAACCGGCAAATAATCCCAAGCACCACTGTATCCCTTCAGTCTTCCCACAGAACCCACCACACTGACTTGGGCCACTCACAAAGAGGGGAAAAAAAACTACTTCAAGGTCATTGCCTCCTTTGGCTCTTTTTCCAGAGGACACATGTGCATCCATGCTAATGAGCAGTAACTTCCAGAAGGAAGAATTCAGGAATGGGGAAAGGAAATAATGCAGCATCTACAGAAAAGATCATCGAACCTAAATTAGCAAGTTTACTCTGTAAAAGTGACTTCCGATCACAGTCTCTCTTAACACTATCTCTCCATAACTCATGGTGATGCCATCTAAAGCCAGTAATTTGCGCTCTGTGTAAAATCTTCCAATCCGGCTTTAAGACGAACAAATCTTTAGCAACAGAACACACTGGTAATGTCAGAAAACAGTGTATGTCCACAGTTGTTTCAATAGCATTTAAGTTCAACATTTCATAAATATTGTTACAATTCTTTTCTCCTAGTTTTGCCTTATATTTTTGTTTTTATACATGGGGAACGGGTGTGGTGAGGAAGACTAATAATCGGTAGGCTATAGACTGAGAAGTTCCTCTTTTAATGCCTTTGCAAAAATGTTGAGAATTTCCCACTTGAACATATTAAATGTACTGGCGCTCACTGCTGGTGTGTATTTCCTCAGTTCGGTTTCTCAAAGCCAAACACGGTCAGAGCCCGCTCAGCACATGAGTGAATGGAAAGGCTAAGGAGAAGCTGCTAACACAGAATGCAAGAGCCTATATCTTGACCCGGCACACCATACCCGAGGTCTCATCCCATCCCGCTCTCCGCATTCCTAACGTTATACATTCAACATTATTTACCTAACAATTTTTGACCGGGCACTTACCATGTAATAGTGTTGCAGAGAGCAAGAAATGCAGCAGTAGACAAAACAGGCTTACACTCTGGCAGGAGGAGGCAAATACTAAGCAAATATGCAAGTAAATACATTCTATATTAGGTAAAGGGGTAAGTTACCCAAGGGCGAGTGGAGCCTGTTTGAGATTTTTTAAAGACAATTAAGGAAGGCCTCTCTCCTGAGCTAACATGCGAGGAGGGTCCCCAAGGAAGTGAGAACAGGAGGAATATCTGGGAGAGGAAGGGTCCAGGCAGGGGAAGAACAAACACAAAGAAGCCGACGTAGGGAGTGGGTGCGCGTCATGACTGAGGCCCCAATACGCATGTGTGTGTGCGAAAGTGCGCGAACACGTAGGTCTGTGAGGCGGGAGTGGGGGTGGGGCTCAATCACGTAGGGCTTCCAGGCAGGTAGGATCCATGGATTTCCACTTAGCATAACATTTCTGAGATGCACCCATGTTACTCCAAGTGCTAAGATTTTGTTCCTTTGTATCCAGCAATTCGTTTATCCATTTATTGAAGAACAGCTGGGTTGTTTCCAGTCTGCCGTGAACATCTACATAGCAGGTCTTTGTGTAGACATACGTTTTCATTCATCTTTGGGTAAATCCCTAGGAGTGGCACTGCTGGATCATACAGCGAGTGTATCTTTAATTTCGTAAGATATCACCAGACTGTTTTCAGAACTGGCTGTATCATTTTGCATTCCGGCCAGCAATAGGAGAACTGCCCTTTCTCTGCATCCCTGTCAACATTGTCAGCCGCTATGTTAGCCCTGTGAATGGATGCCTAATGGTATCTCATAATCCGGCATTTCCCTGAAAACTAGCAATATTGAGCCATCTTCTCACGTACTTTCTGGCATTCCTGTTTTCTTTGGTGAAGTTTCCATTCCATTCTTCTGCCTTTTTTTAAAATTGGGTTGTCTTCTTAATACTGAGTTGGAAGGCTTTTTATATATTCTAGCCACAACTTCTTTGTCAGATACAAGTTTTGCAAATATTTTCTCCCAACTCATGGCTTGCCTTTTTGTTTTCTTAATTGTGTCATAAAAACAAGTATTTTTAAACGTTAATCACTGTTTTCTTTTACAATTCATGTTCTGTCTTGTTTAACAATTTTTTCCCTAGTCCAATGTCACAAAGATTTTCACTAACGTTTTCTTCTATAAGTTTAATAGTTTAGCTCTCTTATTTAGACCTATGGTCCATTTAGAGTTAATTTTTCCATGTGGTGCCAAGGTAAAGGTTGAAATTCACTTTTTTCCCCATATAGACAACCAGTTGTTGGAGAGCCATGTACTGAAATGACTATCTTTTCCCCATTGAATGATCTTGGCATCTTTACCAAAAATCAATTGGCCACGTAAATGTCTATTTCTGGGATCTCTACTCTCTTCCATTTTCCTCTATGCTAATTGACAATTACATATGTCTTGATAACTGGGGTAAGTTCATTTTAAGCTGTCTCTTGGATATGTAAAAATTAGCTAAGTGTAATTATAATTTATTTATCTATCCAGTTAGTGAATAAACGTGAGAATCTGAAGATCAGGGGAGAGACTGGACTGGAAGCCACCAGTTCAGAAAGGATATTTAAAGCAGGGGACACTCCCCAAGGCAACGATGCCCACACACAAGACCATTTATCACACTTTGATCTACTCCTGCTAATAAGAAAGCACACAACCTCCGTGATCCATGAGCAGTTAGGCTGCCATCCCCAGCACAGCCAGCGGGGTCCAATGCAGTGCTATCGAATTTGGATCCACTAGATTTCCACAGAGCAGAAAACTGGACCAAATTGAATCCCAGATTCAGCCTGGATGTCCCGGAAGTCACTCCAGGATTCAAAGTCTCACTTCTCCAATTTGAGAAACCAGGAATTCAGTAACAAGCCAAAATTACCAGGGTTAGGAGT
Organism: Panthera onca; assembly: GCF_046562875.1. Lineage (NCBI taxonomy): Eukaryota > Metazoa > Chordata > Mammalia > Carnivora > Felidae > Panthera > Panthera onca. The sequence goes on along the minus strand of NC_138347.1, from coordinate 8,725,022 downwards.
GAACAATTAACAGTAACATGTAAACATTTAGAAACAGCCTCATGAGGAAAATCCAGCCATCTTTCTTTCTACTGAAGGGTGTCTGAGTTTCACAGAATTCATTTCCACATTTTAATTTTTTAATTTTTTTTTAACATTTTATTTATTTTTGAGAGACAGAGCACAAGTGGGGGAGGGACAGGAGGAGAGAGGGAGTCACAGAATCCAAAGCAGGCTCCAGGCTCTGAGCTGTCAGCATAGAGCCCCACATGAGGCTCGAACTCACAAACCAAGAGATCATGAGCTGAGCTGAAGTCAGACACTTAGCCAACTGAGCCACCAGGCACCCCTTATAATTATTTTTTTAATGTTTATTTATTTTGAGAGAGAGAGAGAGAGAGAGAGAGAGAGCGAGCAGGGGAGGGGCAGACAGAGAGGGAGAGAGAATCCCAAGCAGGCTCCACGCTGTCAGCACAGAGCCCAATGCGGGGCTTGAACTCATGAACTGTCAGATCATGACCTGAGCTGAGATCAAGAATCAGATGCTTGACCAACTGAGCCACCCAGGCGCCCTTGCACATTTACTAACGGTGCTTAGTATCAGCTGCAGAGCACACATGCAAACAATTTCTGGACAGTTCATCTTGAGCCTGCAAGACCCTGCAGACTCTGCATCATCCGGGGATCATGGGGAGCACCTCAAGTGCAAACTAGACTCCATGCTGATGCACAGGGGTCAGCACCGCAGGGCGCTCCCTACTGAGAACAGACAAAATGGACGTGGACATACTTGGAATACGCTGCTGGCACACTGTTTCGCATGCAGCAGGTACTTCACACATACTTGGTGAACAGACAGACACACACAATCTGTACAGCAAGCTCAGAAACAGAGAATCTGTCATCAGGCTTCCCAGGAATGTGGACATCACCAGTACAAGTGAACGGATGTCATCGTAGTGATAACAACGACAAGAGCAGCCAATCCCTCTATCCCTGTGGGTCCCCGTACCAGCATTTCACACCAAATGACTCCGTAATCTTAGCAGGTAGTACTACCATTAGCTCCATCTTACTGGTGAGGAAACAGGCAGGAAGGTACCATGATTCTTGACAGATAGGAAAACTAAAACCACGGGTGCCTGCATGGTTCAGTCGGTTAAGCGTCTGACTTTGGCTCAGGTCACGATCTCGTGGTTTGTGGGTTCAAGCCCTGTGTCAGACTCTGTGCTGACAGCTCAGAGAACCTGGAGCCTGCTTCAGATTCTGTGTCTCCCTCTCTATATCCCTTGCTGCTCATTCTCTTTCTCTCTCTCTCTCAAAAATAAACATTAAAATGAAGGAAGGCAAGGTAAGAGAGAAGGGAAGGGAGGAGGGAAGAGGGAAGAAGGGAAGAAAAGGATGGAAAGGAAAGGAAAGGAAAGGAAAGGAAAGGAAAGGAAAGGAGAAAGGAGAAAGGAGAAAGGAGAAAGGAGAAAGGAGGAGAAAGGAGAAAGGAGGAGAAAGGAGAAAGGAGAAAGGAGAAAGGAGAAAGGAGAAAGGAGAAAGGAGAAAGGAGAAAGGAGAAGGGAAAGGAAAGGAAACTAAAACCAGGGCTGGTCTGGGAGGTCCGGCTGTGGGGTTTCCCCAGCCTATGTTTCAGCCACCAGGCTTGTCTTCCCAGCATTTCCTTTACCTCAAGCATAAAGGCTGTATCTGAACATCCCTTTTCCATCATTTGTTGTCTTAACACACCCTAACTCACACAACTTGAGGACACAAACCCAGCTGTTCAAGAACCCTCTAGTAAGCTTAGTGTTGGCTGCAATTCTTTCCCCTGGGGTGTGAATTCTGTCCACTTAGTTTTGGGGGTAGGAGAGTGGTGTTGAAGGGAAGAGGTAATATTACAAACCCGAGGTCAACTCATTAGAACGCATGTGTGGCTGCTGGGACTGTCCCATCAACGGCAGCATTTGACTCTGTGGGAACGACACTGAGGATCTAGTGCTTGGATGCTTTCAAGCAGATGGATGAAACATGCGGGAAACCGTATTTGGCTGCACATATTTACATAAGAAAATTAAAGAACAGACTGGTGAATCACTGGTAAGCCACAAATGCCCCCTGAATAATTGTCCTTGTTACTAACGCCAGCCAAAACAAACCCAGTTCACAATCGAGACCCGTGTAAATTTTCAACCTGCAATGGCCGCTAGAAATTGATTTCAGTAGTTGCAGGCCCTACGACATTTTAGAAATAAGGTTCTCTTACAGAATTAGCAACTCGGCTTAATTAATTCTGTTATAACAATGGGGAAGGGAGCATGGCAATCTAGAAAAGGAATACTAAGCTTGAGTCTCATAATTCAGTGTTAATGGGCATAAAACAATTTTGAAAGAAAAAGCAAATGTCTCACTTCGGGTACATGCCTGTCACGTCTGCGAGGTTCTCAGTGTAGTGCGTAGGGCACACGCTAAGTGCTTGATCAATGACAGTTAATCTTCTCTTGTGATTATTAATGTTAAAGCAGGAACTCACCTCTCAGCGAGTCAATATTAACTTCTCTTTTTGGTCACGATACGTACAAAACTTTACTAAATCTTAAAATATGGATCTGGCTCATTGTCGGCAATTAGGTTTTATTTATAAAAACTGCAAACAGGTTGATTTTCATTTGTACTTTTAGCAACAATATTATATGTAACATGATAAAAATATCCTTAAATGACAGTACGTTGTATTTATGATGTATATAAAAATACAAGCACTGGGCTGCCTGGGTGACTCAGTTAAGCATACAGCTCTTGATTTCAGCTCAGGTCATGATCCCAGAGTCACAGGATTGAGCCCCATGTTGGGTTCCACGCTAAGCTAAGATACTCTCTCTTTCCCTCTGCCACTCTCCCTTACTTGTGCTCTAAAAAAACAAAACAAAGAACCCCAAGCACTTTATATGCTAACACAGTGGCAAATAATATTCTTTTCCAAAACTGTGATTATTTAGGGTAGGCTAACATTGGGTGAAACAGCCCCAAGGGCAGTGGTCCAAGTCCAAGGCTAGTTAGACAGCTCTCCTCCAAGTGGTGACCCAGGGACAGGCCTCTTCCCACTGGTAACACTGCCATTTTTCTGGATCTACTGAGCCACGCCTGGAAGATGCATACATACTTCATGTTCCTCCTGTCCACTGGCCATCCATGTAGCACCAGCCCAGCTGAGAGGGGAGCTATGTGCCCAGGAGGAAAATGAAGCAAGTCGGGAATCATGTTAATAGTTTCTCTGCCACACACATTCTCTACATATACAATCAACGTTTGCCTTGTATCTTACAAATGTTTACATGGCACTTTTCAATCGTGTCTTATTTACTTATCATTAGTAAAAGCTCTAAAGCTGCTCTCGTTAGCACCATTTTACAGAAGAAGAAACTAAGTCTCGGAGAAGTCACTTCGCATCCAAGCAGATGAGTGACGTGGCTAAGACCTCTGTCCCTGCCCTCTGGGTCCAGATCTCAAGCCCTTGCCGCTGTTCTCTGCACTGTACTGAACATCGAGAACACTGGAGTTTCTGTCATAGAACAGACTTACCACAGAACTAGAGTTGCCTTTTCACCCTCAGTGTAATTTAGTGCAGTGAGATTCCATAAAAAAAGTGTCATCCTGGATGGAGTAAACAAACAGAACAGTGCAAGGTGTTCCTTTTACTAGGAAGCAGCTGTGTGTCAATCATTTCAGGGAGTGTTTCAAAAATGAAATAGGTGACAATTCCAAAATATGACCTCTGACTCTTATTCTGGAAGTCAGAGACAAAGGTACAAATGTAGACAAGTATGATTCAACTGAAAATCAATTATGTGAAAAGGAACTCTGTGCAATGAGAGTCCAATTCCCAGCCCTACACCCTGAACTGTAAGTGAATCTCAGGTGTTACGCTCATGGTCATGGTCACAACGAGATGACTAGAGCCTGAAGAGAGGACAGAACACGCAGCTGGGGACCTGAGGCTCAAGGCGATCCAGGCCGATCAGAGGAGTAGCTGTTTGGCACACCATCCTCCATTGACAAGATGGGCAGAGGTTCAGGGCGCAATCTTGGAGAATGAGGTCTGTACTTGTTGGCCAGGAGCAGGACAGATGTACTTTCCCCCAGCTTCCTTCCCCATGTTTTCTGTCCAGCATCAATATTTCCATGTTCGGGATGAAACAGATCTACCTAACGTTTAAAGTAGTGATTTTCTCCTTTAAAAACAAAGAGAAATGTGCAGTATCGAATCTGGATTCCAGAAGCCCTGGCATAGGACAACTCTATGTCCCAAACTTTATTGCCAAGGTTCCAGTTTATGCCCACGAGGCCTGGAGCGAAGTTCCGGATATGGCGGCAGCTTTTGGCTCTGACGGGTTTTGGCTGCAAGAACTAACCTGGTGACTGATTTACTCCTCAATTTCAACTCTTTTTTTCCTCCATCAAAATAATTCTACACGAATCATTTCCATGCTTCCAAGGCAAAAGCAGGAAAAACAAAAAGCCATAGGTTAAAAAAAAAAACAAAACAAAACTCCAAGGTTAAAAAAAAAAACAAAAAACAAAGCCTGCAAAAAGGAGTGGATTTTCTAGCCAATGTCCATTTCAGGAAACCATCAGGTAAAATCCGGCAATGTAATGGGCAATTTGGTCTCGACTTCCCCATCAGGAAAAACGCCTACGTGCACATGTATACACACATCCATTCCCAGGTGAGCCCCACACCAGACCACGAGCTTCTAGTGAGACTGAATTCCTGTAGGAGGGCAGTTTCCTTTTTGCTATACCAACATAATGCTTCATTACACCAAGACATAGCACTCTCCGATCTGCCAGGTAAGTAAAGAAAGAAGCTTAAAATTTACAGTAACCTTTAAAGTGCTAAGCCTTTCCATCTAACGTGAATGTGTTCTACCAACACCTTCTCGGTCTTTGTTTGATTCTTCCCGTGGCTGAGGCGCAACTTGCCTTCCGGGAGGCCCCTTGGTTCCAAGCCAGTCCCCCAGGCTCAATGCCATGCTCCCAGCAGGTGCCACACAATCAAACCCCCAATCATACCCTGAGGTGCTAACAAGGGCATGGGGGCCGTGCCTCCACTTTTATTTTGTGGGCTATTTGATGACCAGAAGCATTTCAAGCCACCAGTGGTAAGTAAATCCAGTTCCTCATCTGGGACAGGTGCTTGACCAGAGATAACCAAGGGACCTGCTCAATGACTCCACAGCGGACTGTCCTCAAAATCACCACACCCACCTATAGCTTCCCTAGGCAAGTGGGTCTCATGACTCAGCAAGACATCACACTGAGGTAAGAAACTCTCACCCACCCTCCTCCTACCATACTGGTCCCTCTGTCCACCATGGTCCTCAAAATGTGTGAGAGCTGCTTGGCCAGAACTTGAGGAAGCGTTTACATTTGTTTTTTATTGATTAAATGCGGCAACATTAGATAGCATCTCTAATAAAATACAAGATACCTAGCAAGAACACCAGGTTCTGGTGTTCTTTACATGATCGTTAAAATAAACACTTCTGGAAGCGCCCGCGTGGCTCAGTTGGCTAAGCATCTGACTTCAGCTCAGGTTGTGATCTTGTGGTTCATGGGTTCGAGCCCCGTGTTGGGCTCTGTGCTGACAGCTCGGAGCCTGGAGCCTCCTTTGGATTCTGTGACTCCCTCTCTCTCTGTCCCTCCCCGATTCACACTCTGTCTCTCAAAAATGAAAAAAAAGTTAAAAAAAATTTTAACCTCTCTCGGCCCTGCTGATGAGCCAACTAGGAGCAATGCAACCACGGTATTCAGTAATTTCACCTCAGATTTGTATGATGTTTGACAGTTTCCAAACTGTTTCTATATTTTACCTTCCTAACAGTTCTGCCAGGTAGGCAGGGCAGAGACAATCACCTCCATTTAGCCACGGCATGAACCGTGATGCGGAAAGAGGGAACGAGGCTTTACAGCGGTGAGTTATGCACTGACTTTCTACCACAACAAGCTGTCTCAACACACACTAAGCCATGCCGGAAACAGGACAACATGACATTGTGTTTAACAGCAAAGAAACAAAGCCAGTGTGATACCCAGCTTGGGAAATACGCAGTTGGCAAAGACAGAAAGATGCTTCCAAATTTCAAAAGGTTAAAAAAAAAAAAAATCCCTCATGGTTAACCCTCACTACTCTGTTGAAAATAAAAGCCATGTTCAGATAGCCACTGAATGTGTGTCGGGCTCAGATCTGTGCAGTCTTCCTCATCCCGGGCCACACAGACACCCAAGGCTGACGGTGGCTCCGTGTTTATGGGAGGGCAGCAGGAAGGACATGACCATCTCGGCTCCGTGGCGGGTTAAGCAGCCTGATTGAACGCTGCTGCTAATTGAGGGCCCCTCTCGTCTGGCAGGACCACCGGGGTACCTTCTCCACTTGTTCATGACCACAGCACCTCGCTCAGAAATTAACTCTTGATGAGTGCAGACAGGGGCCCAGCTGGTCCTCCTGAGTCCTCCCAAATAGATAAATGAAGTGTAATAAGAATGCTGCTGACTGCCCAGGCAAGGAGGGCTCTCCGTGACCTCTTGGTAAAATCCAGAGTATACTTTTACAGTGACTTAATTCTCTGCACTGGGGATACTTAATGCAGCCAGGAATGGTGTGAATAGGCTGATGGCCACAGGGACAGCATTGAGAAGTCCACCACCAAATGTCCACTTTATTAAGTATGAGCAAAAAGAATAAAGAGGCAATGCAAGAGAAACTAATTTTCAATTGGCAAGTATTTTCATTGAGTGAGATGAGCTGTATTTCCCCCGTAACTCTTCATGGGTCCAGGGACACTGGTGGCTTTTATTACAGTTTACAAATTGTATAATCCTTGCGCTCAGGTTTAAAATATTAAACACTCATTTCCTATCACTTTAGAGGAAATCCTTCCCTAAAGCTCTGCTTAAGAAGAGGGAAATGGTGGTTATTATTGTCCAGGCCTTCCAGTTATAGAAACTAGAGAGAAAGATGTGTTCTGGTTCACACAGCAAAGCTGCAGCAGAGATGGAACTAGAATCCAGGGGTCTAGCCACTCAGTTTAGGGCCCTGTAGGTTAGAGAATTCCCCCACCCTTTTATCTCAGTAAGTCAATATTTGGCGGGTGGTGATGGGAGGGTTTGGAGCTAGGACAGGGGACGATGCGTGGTCACTGGCAGCCCTAGTGCACTGGCCCACGGTGACCTACGCTGAGTGTGGCCCCTGTGTGTGACATCCTCCTTGAGATGTGATAAAGGGCCAAAGAGCAGGCTGTGAACGACTGCTCTGGGCTCTAGATCACACTGAGGCCCCATTTCCCCATGACTTCTGAAAGGAGCAAGGGAGATCTCCAAAGTGACAGATGAAAGGACAGCAATAGTCAATGTGTTCCTTTGTTAACACAGCAAAAAAGTGGTGACTGGGCCAGAAGCAAGATGGGAAGATGAAGGAATGGGCAGGAGAGGCATCTGATGCTTTGATGTGAAATTAAAAAAATAAAAGGATGCCATGGAGAACTGCCACAATTCCTGAAGGACCAAAGTGGAGGGGATGGAATGAGGCAGGGAAAGTCCATGAAGACACCTAATTGCTTTAGAAAGTGTATTAGCTGTGTAACTGCTGTGTAACAAATTTACCCAAAACTTGGCAGCTGAAGACACATTTTATTGTCTCCTAGTTTCAGAGGGTCAGGAGACAGGGTTGCTCAGCTGGGTGCTTCTGGCTCTATACCTCCCACGGGTTATCAGGAAGGTGTCCACTAGGGTGGACAGAAGTCACAGTGCTTCTTGTAACCTAATCTCAGAAGTAACAACCCATTACTTCTGCCATATTCTATGTTAGAAGTGAGTCATTAGGGGAGCACGTGGGTGGCTCAGTCAGTTAAGCCTCCAACTTTGGCTCAGGTCATGATCTCACAGCTCGTGAGTTCGAGCCCTACGCTGGGCTCTATGCTCACCTCTCAGAGCCTGGAACCTGCTTTGGATTCTGTGTCTCCCTCACTCTCTGCCCCTCCCCCACACATTCTCTCTCTCTCTCTCTCTCTCTCTCTCTCTCGCGCTCTCCTTCCTTCAAAAATAAATATAGCAAAAACAAACATAGCAATCCCTATCAAAAGAACACCAGCATTCTTCACAGAGCTAGAACAAACAATCCTAAAATTTGTATGGAACCAGAAAAGACCCCAAATAGCCAAAGCAATTGGTTTTTTGAAAAAGAAAACCAAAGCTACAGGCATCACAATCCCAGACTTCAAGCTGTATTACAAAGCTGTAATCATCAAGATAGTATGGTACTGGCACAAAAACAGACACTCAGATCAATGGAACAGAATAGAGAACCCAGAAATGGAACCACAAATGTATGGCCAACTAATCTTTGACAGAGCAGGAAAGAATATTCAATGGAATAAAGACAGTCTCTTCAGCAGGTGGTGCTGGAAAAACTGGACAGCAACATGCAGAAGAATGAACCTGGACCACTTTCTTACACCATACACAAAAATAAACTCACAATGGGTGAAAGACCTAAATGTAAGATAGGAAGCCATCAAAATCCTCGAGAAAGCAGGCAAAAACCTCTTTGACCTTGGCTACAGCAATTTCTTACTCAACACATCTCCAGAGGCAAGGGAAACAAAAGCAAAAATACATTATTCGGACCTCATCAAAATAAAAAGCACAGTGAAGGAAACTATCAGCAAAACTAAAAGGCAACCAGTGGAATAGGAGAAGATATTTTCAAATAACTTATCAGATAAAGGGTTAGTATCCAAAATCTATAAAGAACTTATCAAACTCAACACCCAAAAAAACAAATTAGCCAGTGAAGAAACGGGCAAAAGACATGAATAGACGCTTCTCCAAAGAAGACATCCAGATGGCTGACAGACACATGAAAAGATGCTCAACATCATTCATCATCAGGGAAATACAAATCAAAACCACAGTGACATACCACCTCATGCCTGTCAGAATGGCTAACGTTAACAACTCAGGCACAACAGATGTTGGTGAGGATGCAGAGAAAGAGGATCTCTTTTGCACTGCTGGTGGGAATGCAAACTGGCGCGGCCACTCTGGAGAACAATATGGAGGTTCCTCAAAAAACTAAAAATAGAACTACCCTATGACCCAGCAATTGCACTACTAGGTATTTATCCAAGGGATATAGGTATGCTGTTTCAAAGGGGAACATGCACCCCAGTATTTATAGCAGTGCTACTGACAATAGCCCAAGTATGGGAAGAGCCCAAATGTCCATCAATGGATGAATGGATAAAGAAGATGTGGTATATATATACAATGGAGTATTACTCGGTAATCAAAAAGAATGAAATCTTGCCATTTGCAACTACGTGGATGGAACTTAAGGGTATTATGCTAAGCAAAATTAGTCAGAGAAAGACAAATATCGTATGACTTCACTCATATGAGGAATTTAAGATACAAAACAGACGAACATAAGGGAAGGGAAGCAAAAATAAGATAAAAACAGGGAGGGAGACAAAACATAAGAAACTCTTAAATATAGAGAACAAACTGAGGGTTACTGGAGGGGTTGTGGGAGGGGGTATGGGCTAAAGGGGTAAGGGGCATTAAGGAATCTACTGAAATCATTGTTGCGCTATATGCTAACTTGGGTGTAAATTTAAAAACAAATTAATTAATTATAAATAAACATTTTTTAAATTTTTTTTTAACGTTTATTTATTTTTGAGACAGGGAGAGACAGAGCATGAACTGGGGAGGGTCAGAGAGAGGGAGACACAGAATCTGAAACAGGCTCCAGGCTCTGAGCTGTCAGCACAGAGCCCAGCGCAGGGCTCGAACCCACGGACGGCGCGATCATGACCGGAGCCGAAGTCGGACGCTTAACTGACTGAGCCACCCAGGCGCCCCTAAACAAACATTTTTTAAAAAGTGAGTCATTAGGTCCAGCCCACACTCAAGGGGAGGGGCTTGAGGGGCTCATAGAGGAGCATACATGCCCAAAGGCAGACATCACTGGGACCATCTCAAAGGCGGCTTACCAGAGGGATTCCTCATTCCTTGGATTAAACCTTGAGATTGATTCTTCTACAGTGAGCCTCTTCAAGACTATACCTAGGGTACACATCATTTTCACATTCCATATCCTTCCTCACATAAGTGAGAACATCTTCACCCAAGGTGAAGGTTTTAAATATTCATAAAACATAACACACATGACAGACTGATGTCATTTTTAGGCACGGGTATCCAGAGCTGGCACCCCGAAGACCGACTGTTCATGGCTCCTCCTTTCACATGATCTGCCCACAAACTGGTGTAGCTGCTTCCCAGGGCTCAGCTCCGCCCTTCCAGAAGGAAATATGTGCAAGAGATACACCCTCACAGTAATAACACTAACATTTGTCAAGATCATGTGATGGCCAAGTACCAAGTCAAGACTCTGCATCCATCAACACATTTAATGCTTCCCATGAGCCCTCTCCATAGAGAAGGAAGCAGGATGTACCAGGTACACATAATGCCCCACTGCCTGGGATCCACCAATTAGTGTGAACAGTGCAGATTAGCTCCTGGGCATTCTCTGTTGTGTTAAGGTAAGCAGCTAGAGACTAAGAGACCTCGGGACTGAATAGTTTCATTTTATGTCCATTGCACAACTGTATGCTTAGAAAATCTAATGGAATCAGGGAAAAGCTGTTAGAATAACAATAAACTTAGTAGAGAATCAAAACAGAGAATGTAGAAAAACCAAGCATTATTATATAACAATATACTAGTATTAGCTAAAAAATAAATTTTGTGGGGCATCTGGGTAGCTTATTCAGTTAAGTGTCTGACTCTTGATTTCAGCTCAGGTCATGATCTCATGGTTCATGACTTCAGGCCCCACGGTGGGCTCCACACTGACAGTGAGGAGCTTGCTTGGGATTCTCTCCTTCTCTCTCTGCCCCTCACCTGCTCGTGTGTGCACTTGCATGTTCTCTCCCTCTCAATCTCTCTCAAAATAAATAAACTTAAAAAAATTTTAAAAATAAATTTTGTGATAACCTAGGCTCACTGTAAAAAATATGGAAAATGTAGCAAAGACGAGGCCATTATGTCACCTAGGGTTCTACCATCAAAAGACACTTTGGTATATTTCCTTACAACTTTTTCTATATTCTGTGAGTATGTGAATATATTTTTTAATTGTCATCCTACAGTGGCTTAGTATCCTTTTTTCACTTAGCAAAGCATTGGGAGCATTTTACTCATATTAATAAACGTTCTTCAGGGCGCCTGGCTGGCTCAGTCAGTAGAGCATGCAACTGTTGATATCAGGGTTGTGAGCTCAAGCCCCACACTGGGTGCAGAGCCTACTTAAAAAAAAAAAAAGAAAAAAGAAAAAAAGAAAAAGAAAGGAAGAAAGAAAGAAAGAAAGAAAGAAAGAAAGAAAGAAAGAAAGAAAAGAACGGGGACAAAATAAATTTCTTAAAAAAAAACCAGGGCAAAATAAATATCTTAAAAAAATGTTCTTCAAAAAATTCGATTTATGTCTACTGTATTATCATAACCTAATTTTAAAAACTATTTCCTTTTACTCGTTTAATGGGTCACAACATAAATAAAAATTTTGTTCCTGTTTCTCATTTCTTGCCTTAAACAAAAATTATTTGAATATCCATTTCAATTCTTCTTTGGCTTTTTAGCTATATTTCTTTGCATTTTTAAGTGGCTGCATCAGGGATTACAATATAGGTCATAACTTTTCATAGCCCACTTAGAGTCAATATCATACCACTTCCTGTACTGACAGAGGTCCGTACCTACCCTTATGGTTGTTATAGGTACCATATCTGCAAATGTTATAAGCCCCTCAAGACAGTTATGATTTTTGCTTTTAGTAGTTACGTGATCACGAAAGAAGTTGAGAGAGAAAAGCACAAAGAAAAAAGCAGTATTTTGTATCCTCCCAAATATTTACCGTTTCCAGTGTTCCTCATTTTCCCCAAGGGTCCACATTCCCTTGTGGGGTCATCTCCTTCCAGCGTCAGGAAGTTTCTCTAGCACTTCTTTTTTTTTTTTTTTTTTTTTTTTTTTTTTTTTTTTCAACGTTTTTTATTTATTTTTGGGACAGAGAGAGACACAGCACGAGCGGGGGAGGGGCAGAGAGAGAGGGAGACACAGAATTGGAAACAGGCTCCAGGCTCCGAGCCATCAGCCCAGAGCCCGACGCGGGGCTCGAACTCACGGACTCACGGACCGCAAGATCGTGACCTGGCCGAAGTCGGACGCTTAACCGACTGCGCCACCCAGGCGCCCCTTTTTAACATTTGTTTATTTTTGAGATAGGGAGAGACAGAGCATGAACGGGGGAGGGTCAGAGAGAGAGGGAGACACAGAATCCGAAACAGGCTCCAGGCTCTGAGCAGTCAGCACAGAGCCCGACGCGGGGCTCGAACTCCCCGACCGCGAGATCGTGACCTGAGCCAAAGTCGGACACTTAACCGACTGAGCCACCCAGGCGCCCCTCTCTAGCACTTCTTGAAGTGCAGATCTGCTCAGGATGAATTCTCATCAGTTTCTTTATCTGAAAATGTCCCGATTCCCCCTTCATTCTTTTTTTTTTTTTTTAATGTATGGTAGCAAAATACACATAACACAAAATTTACTATTCCACCCACTGTTGAAGGTAAAATTCAGCGGCATGAGAAACATTCAACACTGTTGTACAACCATCACTGCCATCCACCTCTGAACTTTTTGATCTTCCCGATCCCTTCATTTTTTTTTTTTAATGTTCATGTATTTTTGAGACAGAGCAAGACAGAGCACAAGTAGGGGAGGGGCAGAGAGAGGGAGACACAGAATCCGAAGCGGGCTCCAGGCTCTGAGCTGTCAGCACAGAGCCCGACGTGGGTCTCGAACCCACGAACCGTGAGATCATGACCCGAGCCGAAGTCGGATGCTCAACCAACTGAGCCACCCAGGCGCCCCTGATCCCTTCATTCTTGAAGGATGTTTTACTGGACAAAGAATTCTGAGACGAAAATTGTTTTCCTTCAGCACTTTAAGGATGTGGCTCCATCTCTTCTGGTCTCTGTGGGTGCTGAAGTCATCCATTAATTGGATTATGGTTCCCTTGCGTTGCTTCTCTCTTGTTGCTTTCGAGGTTTGCTCTTTATTTGGTTTTATTTGAAAGAGTCGGCATGGGCCTCTTTGTATTTCCTCTTCTCCACACCCCTCGATCACCTTATATCTATAAATTTCCACTTTTCATAACATTTGGAAAAGTTTAAGCCATTATTTATTCTAACATTTTTTGCTGCCCCATCTTTGCTCTCTCTCTCTCTGTCATTTCCATTCAACTGTGAAGTCCGCCCTGTAGATATTTTATTTCAGGTACTGTAGTTTCACAGTTCTAGAATTTCCATTTGGTTCTTTTTAAAAAATTTTTTTTTATCATTTCCATTTCTCTGCTGAGATATCGTGTCTTTTCCTTCATGGTGAGCATATACTGTTTTACTTCATTTGAGCACAATATAATGGTCACAGCAAAATCCTCTTCTGCTTCTCCCCATACTTGCTTCATCTTGTTGGACTCTGTTGGTTTTCCTTTCTCCTGAGAGAATGTTCCATTCTCTTGGTTCTTCAATTATGGAGTATTTTAGCTTCATATTCTACATGTGACAAATGTTAAACTGCATAGATTCTGGATTTTTTTTTCTTTGCTGAACGTTGTTTCTTTTGTTTTGGTCGGCAACGACTTTAGCTGAACTGGAACTGCAAACTCTGTTCCTGTGGACAGCAGCTTTGGTCCCCGTTCCAATCCTGTCATTATCCCAGGTGCTTTCAGTCTATTCTGCGCATGTGTGTTTCCACAGTTGAAGATGTGCGTAGACAGAATTCCGAGATGCCCTCTCAGACCCTTTCCCGTCTGGTAGCCCCCTCACTGCACTGAAAGCACTTGGCCTGGGCTTACTTTGGATGGCTCCAGTCCCTCCCTTTCCAAGGAGGGAGCCCCACCAGAGCCTGCCTGCTTCTGTTCACTCTTCAGCATCTTAGGGTAACTGCCATTTGTATTATGTTCAGTTTGCACAATTATTTGGGGTGGGGGGAGGGAAAAGAGTCCTGTTAAGCTCTTGGTCCAACATTTTTAGGAGAAGTTAAAGATCCCAATTTGTAAGTATTATTCACTATGGAAAAGAACCAAATTGGCCTAATCTGGATCAATTCAGCAAAGAATAAGGACTTGTGATGGATTATAAAGTAATAATTCATAAGTCCGTAGCAACAGCTGAGAGAGAGAGCCAAGACAGAGAATAAAAGAGAAGTAAATCATTCATTTGCTGCTTCTGGAGCGACTGACTAGGACATCAACTTCCTACTCTGAAAATGATTCTTTACAGAATAATATCAGTTAACAAATGAAGAAGGAAAAACAGATAAGAAAATTCCCCATTTTGCAAACCTACAGAAATAGTTCAAGCGAGGATCGCTAAGGTTACAGGACAGATTATTGTCTGGTGTGCCAAAGTGATACTTCATAGACTACTCACAGAAAGAGACCTTAACTGCAGAGAGAACAGGTAGTAAAACCCCTCACCAAGTGACCAAACTTAGTATTAATGCGAACGGAACAATGTGATGTGACACAATACGAAGTATACAGTATCACCTAGGAAGCTTTCTTGCCCAAAATATTTAACTTGAATCAGATCAAATTTTTAGACCTAACTTCCAGTTTACAAGAACTCAGGGGCTAGAGGAACAGAAACGTCACCATAAGGAAATGGCCAAATCCAGATTGTGGGGTATTCTTTAAGATAACTGCCCTGGTCTCCCCAAAAACTTGATGTCATTTTCTTAAGGAGAAACATAACAAACAAGTGCAATGCACAGTGATGACTGGATTCTGGTTAGAAATACACAGTAACAGAGAGGGAGGCAAACCACAGGAGACTTTTTTTTTTTTTTTCAGTTTCTTTTTTTTTTTTTTTTGCATTTTTTTTCAATATATGAAATTTATTGTCAAATTGGTTTCCATACAACACCCAGTGCTCATCCCAAAAGGTGCCCTCCTCAATACCCATCACCCACCCTCCCCTCCCTCCCACCCCCCATCAACCCCCAGCTTGTTCTCAGTTTTTAACAGTCTCTTATGCTTTGGCTCTCTCCCACTCTAACCTCTTTTTTTTTTTTTCCTTCCCCTCCCCCATGGGTTTCTGTTAAGTTTCTCAGGACCCACATAAGAGTGAAAACATGGTATCTGTCTATCTCTGTATGGCTTATTTCACTTAGCATCACACTCTCCAGTTCCATCCACGTTGCTACAAAGGGCCATATTTCGTTCTTTCTCATTGCCATGTAGTACTCCCTTGTGTATATAAACCACAATTTCTTTATCCATTCATCAGTTGATGGACATTTAGGCTCTTTCCACAATTTGGCTATTGTTGAGAGTGCTGCTATAAACATTGGGGTATAAGTGCCCCTATGCATCAGTACTCCTGTATTCCTTGGATAAATTCCTAGCAGTGCTATTGCTGGGTCATAGGGTAGGTCTATTTTTAATTTTCTGAGGAACCTCCACACTGTTTTCCAGAGCGGCTGCACCAGTTTGCATTCCCACCAACAGTGCCAGAGGGTTCCCGTTTTTCCACATCCTCTCCAGCATCTATAGTCTCCTGATTTGTTCATTTTGGCCACTCTGACTGGTGTGAGGTGATATCTGAGTGTGGTTTTGATTTGTATTTCCCTGATGAGGAGCGACGTTGAGCATCTTTTCATGTGCCTGTTGGCCATCCGGATGTCTTCTTTAGAGAAGTGTCTATTCATGTTTTCTGCCCATTTCTTCACTGGGTTATTTGTTTTTCGGGTGTGGAGTTTGGTGAGCTCTTTATAGATTTTGGATACTAGCCCTTTGTCCGATATGTCATTTGCAAATATCTTTTCCCATTCCGTTGGCTGCCTTTTAGTTTTGTTGGTTGTTTCCTTTGCTGTGCAGAAGCTTTTTATCTTCATAAGGTCCCAGTAATTCATTTTTGCTTTTAATTCCCTTGCCTTTGGGGATGTGTCGAGTAAGAGATTGCTACGGCTGAGGTCAGAGAGGTCTTTTCCTGCTTTCTCCTCTAGGGTTTTGATGGTTTCCTGTCTCACATTCAGGTCCTTTATCCATTTTGAGTTTATTTTTGTGAATGGTGTGAGAAAGTGGTCTAGTTTCAACCTTCTGCATGTTGCTGTCCAGTTCTCCCAGCACCATTTGTTAAAGAGACTGTCTTTTTTCCATTGGATGTTCTTTCCTGCTTTGTCAAAGATTAGTTGGCCATACGTTTGTGGGTCTAGTTCTGGGGTTTCTATTCTATTCCATTGGTCTATGTATCTGTTTTTGTGCCAAAACCACAGGAGACTCTTAAAGACAGACAACAAACTGAGGGTTACTGGAGGGAAGAAGGAGGGGGGGTGGTAAATAGGTGATGGGCATTAAGGAAGCCACTTGTTGGGGTGCCTGGGTGGTTCAGTCGGTTAAGCGTCTGACTTCGGCTAGGTCGGTTCATGGGTTCAAGTCCCACGTCAGGCTCTGTGCTGACAGCTCGGAGCCTGGAGCCTCCTTCGGATTCTGTGTCTCCTTTTTTCTCTGCTCCTCCCCTGCTTGTGCTCTCTCTCTCTCTCTCTCAAAAATAAATAAACCTTGAAATAATAAATTATACATCCCTAACAAAGTCAATATAACTTGGAAAATGACAACTTATACAGTATATAAAAATATTAAAAAATCTACTGGCTAAAATAATAAATGTATGTATGAGGTATAAACCCCATCTTTATGCCTACCTAAGAGTAGCTCTGGCCTTTTTCAATTCCTCACCCTGGCCTTGTCATCTTCCAGTTACAGACCTGAAACCAGCTCAGAGTATTAACATCTCACTGCCTGCCCCTAAATTACATTTGGCTCAAATATCAAAATAACACCCAGCTAGAAATTGACATTCTTGTGCTCCTGAGGTTACTTACTACCCAGGACCTTTTTTTTTTTTTTTTTTTTTTTTTTAACATTTATTTATTGTTGAGAGACACAGAGAGACAGAGTGCAAGCAGGGGAGGGGCAGACAGACAGGGAGACACAGAATCTGAATCAGGTTCCAGGCTCTGGGCTGTCAGCACAGAGCCCGATGTGGGGCTCGAACTCACAAATTATGAGATCATGACCTGAGCTGAAGTCAGACACTTAACTGACTGAGCCACCCAGGCACCCCAATTACTACCCAGGAACTTTGGTTGATTCTACAAATCAACAAGGAGAATAATATCCTAAAGAATTATTACAATCATCAGAACAAGTCAAAGGCTAAAGATTTTACTCCTAAAGATTTAAAGTACTTTATTTTTGTGACTTCCCTTAATTCTATCTCTCTGTCAGACCTCCATCAACTCTGTCACTTAAAGTGTTTAAAGGTTTTGTTGAAGATTAAGAATGGCCATAGATGCCTTGACATTTGCCCCGTTGAAAGGTGGGGGTCTATGTCCCCTTTCCTTGCACGTGGGTGGGCTCTGTAAATGTTCTGATCAATAGAATACAGTGGAATAATCTCCCACCCAGGCCTTAAGAGACTGATAGCTCTCAACATTCTCTGGGAGTCCTGAGCCACCATGTAAAAAGTCTGAAAGCCTTGTGATGGTCACACTGGAGGGGCCAACAGTTCCAACACAGGACCACAGCCTTCAAGCCTTCCCACCGAGAAGAGAGTCCAGTTGTGTAGCAAGTAAAGGCATCTTAGTTCCTCCACCAGTAAGTATCCCCATGTGACCTTAGCCCACACTGCGCACAGGTGAATCATCCAGCTCAGCCTTGACCAAATTTCTTACCCAGAAAATCCTAAGATATAATAAAATAAAATTGTTGCCATTAAAGCTTAGTATAAGCCATTAAGGTTTGGAGGGATTTGAATTGCAGCAGTAAATAACCAAAACAGATTTTAGCCTTGAAACTAGTAACTTTGGTTAAATGGATGCAAAAAACAAAAATGTAATCACAGAGGGACTATGAACAGAGTATTTTTTTTCACAGCTGACCTACCTCCTGATAGCTATGGGCAAAGATTAGCTCCTGTTTCAGTTTGTCTAAAGCAATACATTTCATAGAGTATGCAATGTAACTTCATTACATTTTAATAAATTATCCCGTAAATACCATTCATAGTATTTTCTAGTTTTTATAGTTTTAACTGCCAAGCATCTAGTCCCTGATTTATTGGATTCTACCCAGAGGGCATACTTTCATCTGTTTAGTGATATAACTGCCATGCCCTTAGACATTTTATTATTTTAGTATATCACAGTTCAAGCTAGTAATGACCTGCTTACCTTTCAGGACTATGCACAGTATGCATCTCTTTGTTAGAAACTGATCTTCAAAAACTATAACCCAGTGCAGGACAGTTGAGGCCAGAGAAGCAGAAACCTCTGCCTTCAGTAGGCTGGATCTGTGCCTCAAGGAGGGCTCAACCACCACACTGTTAATGAGCCAGAACAGCCTTCCCACTGCCACTATAATGAGCATAGCAGGAGAAGTAGAATCTCAGCTTCACAATCTAGAAATTGGGAGATAACATGGTTTGCCTTTTAGGAAACTAAGTATGAAAATAAGTTTCATTTGGTAGTGATCCGTAGAGAAATGTGGTTCAAAAATCAAATAATTTATAAAGATGTCTTCCCACTTATGACACCAATGTATCAACAGGTGAATAATAATCTCTAAACTTTCAAAAGTACCTGCTTTTCATGCCCCCACATGCTGCTGAATGTGATGCCTGAAGAAGGCCAGTAGCACGAGATGGTGTGAGATAGCAGAAAGCACCAGGATGAGAGTTGGGAGCCACAGCAGCCAGTGTGGACAGGCCGCTGACCAGGTGAATGGAGAGACAAGCCAGCCTCTCTGTCTTGATTTCTTTTTAGAGATTTTCTTTTATTTTTTTAAGTAATCTCTACACACAATATGGGGCTCAAACTCACAACCCTGAGGTCAGGATTCACGTGCTCCACCAACTGAGCCAGGCACCCCTCATTTCTTAACCTGGAATAACAGAAGGCCGGGGAATACCTTGCTAAGTCTCTTCCTCCTCTGAAATTCTGTGATTCTTTATTGTTCTAGGAATGGTTGGGGTACCTGGAACACTGGACAGCTCCTTCTACCCTACCATGATCACTCTGCTTAAGTAGGAAACTGCAGGAGACACACACTAGCCTCATGAACACAAGGGAAGGTGTTCTACAAAGTACAAGGACAACAGCCAGGTCAAGGTGAAAACTAGACGTTTTATGGAATCGACTCTGCATCTAAAATCTACTTAGTAAATGTGTCCTCCTTACTAACCATTGTAGAGTCTGATCAAACTGGGAGATAATGGATTCCCAAAGGAAAATATCTACCTTCTATGGTATTATTTATAATTTTTATAACACACAGAGTATGTTAATAATAAGCAACATTTTAAAGTTCCATATATCCTTTATACCACTCATGTTGTATTTTATCCACTGACCTCTGATCAACTGTTAGTTGCAGGATATGATTGCCTAATCTACCAAATTATGTCTCAGAATTTTAATTCTCTCTCTCTCTCTCTCTCCCCCCCCCCTTGCCCCTCTCCCCATCATGGGCTCTCTCTCTCTAAAATTAAAGAAGATAATAATAATTTAAAAGTAACTGTTAGGGGTGCCTGGGTGGCTCAGTCGGTTGAGCGTCGGACTTCGGCTCAGGTCACGATCTCGCGGTCCGTTAGTTCGAGCCCCGTGTCGGGCTCTGGGCTGATGGCTCAGAGCCTGGAGCCTGCTTCCGATTCTGTGTCTCCCTCTCTCTCTGCCCCTCCCCCGTTCATGCTCTGTCTCTCTCTGTCTCAAAAATAATAAAATAAACATTAAAAAAAATTAAAAAAAAATAAAAGTAACTGTTACATGAGGCTTCATAAGCCCCCAAATGCAGCTCTCCTTCTCTTGACTGCAACTGTTTGTTTAAATTGCTAAGAAAATTATTTCCTCAAGAAATAAACGCTATTCATCAAATTTAGTGAGTTTAAAATAAGAAATTATATATGAAAGAGCAAGCCAAAGACCATATACCAAAAAAGATGGAGAAAGAAAAGTTATTAAATTTTTCATCTCTGATTTTCTCCTCTCAAAAACAATCAGATACACAGGGCATCTTGAATGCCTGTTTTCTGGCAATACAAATACAATTCTGTCAATACAAATATGCTACATGTATTTGCAAATATGTAAACTACACGGATAATTCTGCTGCAACCAGGGATATCTCTTTACCGGATTATAAACTCAATCTGCGTGCCCCCATGCAAGCTACTTTGTGATACTAAGCAACGCAAACACACTGCCAAACAAGCAATGTTTTAATATTCAAGCTCCCATTTCTTCTACCACATAATTTCCTGTAATAATGTCATTCGTGTCTGAGGTCCAAAGGCATTCTTACTTATGCCTATCGGGTCAGTGTGCCAATAGCAAGGAGACTCGTTCTTGAAAGGTTGAGCTTTTCGAGTGAGTCCTGAAAGAATTCTACTAACACTGCATATTTCCTGAAGAGGGATAATGTAAAAAAGCAAAATTTTAAGAAAATGGTTCTAATGCCATTTTCAGTTAAAAGCACCAGGAGATTTACAATGATCAAGTAATATGTCAATTTCTTTCAAATGTTGCCAACATTTGATGCCAACACAATTACAAGTTGGAAAAATGTGTAATGAATAAGGCAGCTCATAATTTCCCTTAGAATGTGTATGTACAACTTATTAAGTGGCATAAAAAGCAAAGAGTCATGGCAAATGTCGAAACCCTAAATCTGAATTTCATTGCTTTGGGGCATTTGAGTCAAACTCCATCATCTGGAAATACCTAACAATAAGAAATATTAGGTCACGAGCTGTTTTAGGAACATGAACACCTGCAGTACCTATACCTAATGAGGTGAATAAATGAGAGCTTCATGTTCCCCATCAAACAAGGAAACCTCATAGTTAAATCGGACATAATAGGGCCCAAACTCGAACCCTGTATAAATGAAAATACTCACGTGGAGGGCATTTTCTCTTCCAAATCTTGTGGTTCAACTGCCAGCTCCCTTACCTAAAGCCACCTGGTGGAAAAAAATGTGTCCCCAATTCTAGATCGGTGTGGGTTTTGCCGGAGGATGGCTTGATTTATTCAATAGTCTTTGGAGGCTCAGAAAGAATATATAGAAGTTTCTCTCCCCGTGTCCTGTCCTCACCCCCTGCCCAAATACAGCTACAACCACCGTCAGAGGCAACATGCCACCGACATCTCGTTCCGAACCCCAAATCCCATCCCTTCCAAAGTACGAGCCAGGCCAAAGGCAGGAGTGAATGGAGGACTCTCCAGGCTTTCCCTCTGATGCCGCCTGGGTACCTTATTATATACTATCACTTTCTCCCAAAAGGGAGATCATTCTGTTCTCTTCCAACGAGGGTCGCCAGATTTTGCAAATAAAAATACAGAATACCCGGTTCAGTGTGAATGTTAGATAAATAACAGATACTTGAGTAGTTTAAGTATGTCAAAAAGACTGTGTTTTCTCTGGCAAACCCACACAGAAGATTCATAATCCTGAGAAAGAGAAATTAACACCTTTACCTCTTTCTGACAGCTCGAGAATCAGAGAAAGGCAGCTATGAGGAGGGCGACGTGGCCGTGAAGGAAAAGAAAGTATACAGAGAAAATAAGGGCTTTCGTAGAATTCCATGTGGTGCTCCTCAAACTTCAACACGCACACAAATCACCCAGAGATCTTGGACTCTGACTCAGTAGGCCCAGGGGCTCCAGTTTCCATCTTTGCCCAGGTGATGCTGGCTGGTGCTGCCGGTACAAAGCCCATGCCCTTGGACGCCCTGCTAGATAAGTGGGGGCCATGCAAACAGTGTGGCTGAGTGGCTGGGGAGGAAGAAGGAGGCTAGCGATTAAAGGAGCTTTTCTGGCAGCTAAGGTTAAATACAAAGATCTGTTCTCTTCCAAATTTCCTTCTAATTCCCCACTGTGAGACATAGCCACTATCATCATCACCGTCATCATCATCATCATACAAACTAAGAAACAGGTTCTAAGCAAAAAATAAAATAAAATAAAAAGGCAAACACACCAACAGCAAAAGCATCAAAGAATTCTAGACATGCATCCTTTTCATATTATTGCTGAGAAACAAAGCTACACATTTAAGAATCCAGCACAAAAGCCTTGTCACATTTAAACGACCCAGTAAAAAGAGGGTATAGGTTGTGCAGAATGCCTCAAATCAGTGCTCTTAAAGGCCCACTTGAGACCTGGGGCTCTGGCCACGGTTTGGCCCTTGGGGAAAGCTGTCCGGGTCTCTCCCTGCACATACTTGCTGCAGATACCACCTCCCGTTTCTCCTTTGCCTGCTGGAAGACAGGAGAGGCCTGGCTCTCCAAAGAACATCTCTTGTCGCCGATGGTTTGGGTCTATATTCCAGATGACGCTGTGCCCATGTGAACTCTCAGCAGGCAAGGACTGCATGGCCCTGTGCCCTGGCCACCCAGAGCTGTGGCCACATATAAATGCAGAATCAGTACACATAGACAAGTGGCCAGAAAAGGGGCAGACATTCTTTAAATTCTCTTTAGGTCTTAACTGGGAAAAACACCCCAACACATAAATTTCTCACGGTGTAGCTAGACAAAGGTGAGCATTCTTACCACCCTGGCACTTTTTGCAGATTTGGGCATTGTTCAAAAGGGTCTATATTTATTTGGTTTCCTGGGGGCGAGGGAGCAAGGCTGCTGCTGTTTTGGAGGCAGTTAATAGAGAATATGGAAAATCGGGTGCTCCAGGACTGTTAGAATATGTAGGGAGGCAAGAGTGCATACATGTCACTTTCCAAGAGTTATTTGGAGAAAAATTTCCCTTCTGGTTCAGTGGCTTTATTATATGGGCCAGGGGTGGACATCTATATCCAGGGGCATAGATGTGTGAGATTCTTAGGGCATCCTTGATGCCTCTGACTCAGAACAGAATAAAAAAAGCCATTGGGAATCTGGGTAAACCATGGACTAGTCACCTTAGATCACCTCCTCCTATTCGGCTTCTCTAGTCAAAAGCCAAGTCTCTAGCAAGGTCCAAGGACACAGAGATTATATGTAAGTCGATGCGGCCACTGAAGGGTGTTGATAGAGATAGTAACCTATCTCAAATATTTATTTTGGGAAGTGGAGATACACAGCTCTGGTTGGTGCCTGCAGACTCCTGGTCCAACAAATCCTAAATGCACACACATGCATTTGTTTTATTATGAACATACATCCTATCTTTCTACTCGTTAGAATTCATTGTTCAAGGTGCAACTGATGACCCACCTAACTAATTTCAGAAATGGAAATTACTTTTTTCCAGATGACGGACACCTCTCTCACTAGCACACAGGAGATCATGTCCCAAGAAGAAAAGAAGGCAAGAGACACACACTTGTTTTATCATTGTCATACCCACATGTAAGAGTAGCAAGAAACAGTTCCCAAAGTTTCTTTCTCAAAAGACTGTCTTAACTGTGGCTCTGTTTTACGACAATGCGAAAGCCATGTGCATCCAGTGAGAACGATACTTTGAATTTTGAACTTGTATCTTTTCCTGGGCTAGTGATAGGGCATAGGATCCTCCCTTGTGATGGCAGCAGGCAGTGGCAGGGACCCATAGCTCCCAGCCACAAAGTCACAAGGGTAACTGACCCATACACTAACCACCATTCTGAACCCATACAATGATTCTGTTTTTTACTTTTGGTATTTTCAATAAATTACATGTCACGGTCAACCCTTCATTATAAAATGGGCTTTGAGTTAAGAAATTTTGCCCAAATGTGGGTTAATATAAGTGTTCTGAGCACCTTTTGGGGGGGCTAGGCTAAGCTATCATGTTTAGCAGGTTAGGTGTCTCACAGGCATTTTTGACTTAGCATATTTTCAACCTACGATGGGTTTATCAGAACATAACTCCATTGTAAATCAAGGAAGAGCAGGGTTTATCAGAATGTGGTCCCATCATAAGTTGAGGAAGGGCTGTACTGATAGAAGGGACAGCCTAGCACATTGGCTCAAGGCACTAGGACCTTAGCTGACCCCAGATAAGGGTCAGAACATCACTGCATTCTTTTTGTCATTGTTGTTTACTTATTTTTGAGAGACAAAGAGAGACAGAGCACAAGCAGGGGAGAGGCAGAGAGCAAGGGAGACACAGAATCCGAAGCAGGCTCCAGGCTCCGAGCCGTCAGCGCAGAGCCTGACGCGGGGCTCAAACCCATGCACCGTGAGATCACGAACTGAGCTGAAGTCGGACGCTTGACCAACTGAGCCACCCAGGCACCCCAGAACATTATTGCATTCTCATGAACGACAACGATGTTGCCCAAGGCAGAAAGGCCATGGCCGCGAATAATCCAAGCACTCCCTCCTCTTTCATGCTTTTATACCCACAGATGTAAAGAACTAGGTGGTAATATTTCGTTTTCCATGACTAGTAACCTTTTCTTTTTTTAAAGCCTGACAGTGATACTAATTACTTAGGCAAAGGATCAGATAAGTCAGCTGTTGCTACTGCTCAGATCCCAGTAAGACTTCCATTAGCAAAAATTAAAGCTGGCTTTCCTCCTTCCTGGCAATCATTCAGAGCAACCTTGTTTGGCTCTGATACACCATGGCTGTTGTAGGAACTTTCCAGAGCAAAGAGTAAGTAAGCATTTGATAAAGATTAAGATTAGATTAAAACAAATGACTAAGCATTAGATAACAGGATGCATTACATGCCATATTATTTTCAAAATGAAGAAAACTACTACTGTGGAATCCTTCAATGTAAAGGTAGATTATAAACCTTGATACTTTCCCTTTCACTCAAATGTGGAATTATTCTGGTCTTACCATTTGCGCCTTTGCTCAGTCTGGACTTAATTGGTTTCTCTGCCCTTCCCTCTAAAATTGAGTCTTTTCACCAAATGACCCTGAATTCGCCTTAATTTGATTTTCTGGGTTTACCGGGTTTTCATCTTCTAAGAACCGTTACTTATCTTGGGCCTTAGTTGTGCTCAGTCCTCCAACATTTGTTTGCCCATGGCTCAAGATTTAAAATTTTTTAAAAAGGAGAAGAATTTAAATCTCTTAATTCTCAAACACTCACCTACTCTGCACCCACGGGGTGCTCTCGCTCACCCGGCTTCTCCACCTCCTTCCCCACCCACTGCACTGGGGCTTCTTATCTTTGACATCATGCAGGTCCGTGAATAAAGGAGACTGCAGTTTTGTTACCAATGAAACGAACTTTACATTAGAGACATCCAAATTGGGTGGATTTGCTATAAGCTTCTTTCAAAAAGTACTACTCCATTATTGGGAATGTTTATGCCTAAAAAGAAGATTCTGTGTTCTATTGTGTCAGAAGCTTTCAAAGTGCAATTGTTCAATTTGCAAACTGCAATTGGTTAACCAAGCTAAACTTAATTAGTCCAACGATCCTACAGCCCACATCAAACCCCACTGTTTGATGTATTCTGCGAGGTGTCCAAGCCGCCCACAGCTGTCTAAGTGCCACAATGAAAAGGCAGCTAGGCTTAGGTCTGGGAACTGAAATGAGCTGTTCTAAGTGGGGCTTTTCTTCCATTTTCTGAAGCTGCACTGCTCTGACCTTCTCCAAATCAATCCTTTGCGGATTAACATGTAAAGCAGTGTCGAATTAATTTCAGAAAGGGAATATGAGATCAGCCTAGGATCATACAAAACATCTAACTCCTAAACACACTAATGCTTCTGGCCATTCAATGAGAAGCTGTCAATAAAGGGAGAAAAGTCGGGGAGGGGGGATGGCCAGAAGGATTTGAAGGCTAGAGCAATCTATCAGACTAGTTAGCGCATTGCCTATTTCTGTGGCATGGCTAATGCATTCCTCTAGAAGTTAATCCTATTTCTAAAGACCATCCCGCCAGGGGCACATAGGCCGTGATGAATGAGAACTAAAATGCATTAAAATTCTCAACAACTTCACCAAAAGGCACACTATTAGATTCCGAGTGTCTACAATAAGACGGTTCATTAAAAGTGCAGGTCTTAAAGAAATCGCTTTTGTCCCTACATACTGGAGAGAGAGGATCCAGCGTGTCACTTGTGACACCTGCAGCCAAAATATTTTTACATTAGGTTGTCCAAGTAATCACATGAGAAACGCTACATGAAACGGCAAGGGAAGAAGGCCCTTTTCTGTGAGCTGGCTTAAATGCCATTATTCTGCGCCTACGCTCAGGGAAGGCTGTTTCCACAGGGTTAGCCACACAACAGTGTCATTAAACCCACTTTCAAAAAATCAGACATGAAAGAGTTGCTTATTCAATTTCCCTTGAAGAAGCTGCAGTGTTTGAACACTTCTCTTTTCCTCCCATTGTACTCTGCTTGTACTCAATTAAGAGATAATTTAGCCATTTGTCACGACGTAGTTGGGGCTGAGCGTTTATACACGCACTTAGTACAGCTCTACTCACAGGCAGAAACCTATGACCATCGCTAGAAGACAGTTAATGGTGGTGGGCCTAACGGTGCCTGGAAATTACATTTTGATGAGTTAGGTTTTGGTCACTGTCTACAGGCACGGGGACAGGTTGGGCTAGCCTCAAGAATGGCCACAGCCAATTAGAAAGCAGTGCCGATCCTAAACCCAGACACGCCGAGAATGAAACACTCAAGGCACCATGGAACGGACGGGACAGGAAGCAGCGGGGGGAGGGGAGATCCGCAACACAAAACTGCAGAGCGGGGAGCACCCCTAGAGACCTGAGGAGCCCCATGCAGAGTATCTGCTGAATGAATGAATGAATGAATGAATGGACAGAGTTGGACTTGGCTGCTGGGCTCAGGACAGTTATAGCAACTCAACTGGCTCAGGTTTTGCAAAAGTTCATCCTCGACATGAAACACGTGGTTCGGCACAGGGGCTCCCTGGGGAGGGGGGTCAGGGAGAGGAAGCACAGGAGAAGGGAGAACAGCAGAGATGGAGGTGTGACTGTGTCCTTTGTTTCTGTGCTTCACAACTGACATACGTGCACGTTTATTCTCGTTTGAATCAAACATTACACTGAAAGCACCGAAAATACTTGCCATTCCCTCTGACCTTTCATTTTCACATCAGCATCCATCACCTCTTTAGAACTGATTCAAAACCATTATAATCTGTTTATCAGTCTAGACTACGTTGCACCGGAACATAATAATAATCCCGGTAACAATACTAACAGAGCCATTGATGGAGTGCTTCTGATACAGCATCTATTTTATATATGTTCTCTCTAATCTTCACGGTACTTCAGGAAGCTCTTGGTATTACACATGAAACATCTGAAGCTCAGAGAAGGCAAGGTGGATGTTTAAGGTCACACAGCTAGCAAGAGCCAGAGACCAGGAGTGAACTGGGATCCAAACTCCAAACTCCAAGCTCTTTCCACTTCTCTATAAAGCCCTGCTTTTGTCTTTTAGATTGCCCTGAGAGAGGTGGCCCCAAAAGAGAGCTGAGGAGCCACAAGTAGCCCTGCAGATGGCTTCCCAGTTAGGGGGAGGGGGGAGCTACACCAGAAAAAATAGCCTGAGGACTGCGTGACTGGGAGGTGACCTCGTGGCCTGGACTGGGGCCAGCCCTGGTGCCTGGGATGTGAGGGTGCTCCAGCAAGGGTGTAAAAAGATAAACCAAGTAGCACTCTGGGAGGCATGGTCCCCGCATAAGAACGGGTGAAACAAACCACGGAGCACAGCACTTTACAGCATAAAAGGCTATGAGCTGGGACGCAGTCCACCTGGGCGTTGGTAGGTTTATTTCACCCCCTCTTACATCGCCCAGGGAAGGTGGGCATCATGAGCGGCGGGCCGGACACATTTTTCCTTCTGCAGATTCGCCTTCCTTTCCATCTGCCTTTTGCACATAGAGTGAGTGCGGAGGAGGAAGAACAGAGAATCTAACAACCGTACTTCACCGGTTTTGCTGAACCACTGCCACAAAGACTTGTAAAAGTGAGAAACGGCCAGACACTCCTGCAGGCATGCACGCATTCATTCACTCGGTTAACTGGCTAAAATGACCATTGTCACATTGACCAAAGAATAAAGATGGGGAGATTCGGCCTTGGCCAACTCTGCAGAACCTTCCTTCCCAAATGCTGTGTTTTGCATTTTGCTCTCGCGTGACCTCAATGTTACGGTATTAAAACAAGGTTTCCGCACTTCTCTAATCCGGATGCCCATGCCGTCACCTCCGGGACACCTTGCTGAGGACTTCTGTGATATTCAAGCATTCGTGCTTGTTTCTGTTTTTTGTTTTTAAACTTCAAGAATGTGGTCTCAATAGATGGAAGGCTTGCTGCTGGGTTTTCACTACAAAGAAAGTCAGAGATTATCCTAAAACTGACACAAGGTTTAAGACACAAAGTCCAGGCTGTAAGAAAGCGGAACCATTAGCCGGTGGCCCTGACGAGCACAGACAGCTGAAGCTGGTTGTCCTCACCTTCCCACGCCCACCAATGAGCTACTGTCACACTGTGCCAGTAATTTACTGCTGATGTATCTTATATACCCTATGTGGTGATACAGCGTCGATCCTCATCTAAGAGGTGAAGCAGACTTAACAAAGCATATCCATCAGACCTGATGGGATTTTTTTTAAGGTTTTTTTTTTTTTTTTTTTTACATATTTTTAATGTTTATTTATTTTTGAGAAAGATAGAGTGAGAGAGTGAGCATGAGCTGGGAAGGACAGGGAGAGAGGGAGACACAGAATCCGAAGCATGGTCTAGGCTCTGAGCTGTCAGCACAGAGCCCCACGCGGGGCTCAAACTCATGGACTGCGTGATCATGACCTGAGCCTAAGTCAGACGCTTAACTGACTGAGCCACCCAGGTACCCCTAAAAAGTTTTAATTTAAATAATCTCTACACCCAATATGAGGCTCGAACTCATGACCCTGAGTTCAAGAGTCACATGCTCTTCTGACTGAGCCAGCCAGGTGCCCCTGATTTTTTTTTTTTTTTTTTAATAAACTTTTGATGTTGGAATAATTTTATATTTACATTGGTGTTTTAAGATTTTTTTTAATGTTTATTTTTGAGGGAGAGACAGAGTGTGAGCTGGGGAGGGGCAGAGGGAGAGGGAGACACAGAATCCAAAGCAGGCTCCAGGCTCTGAGCTGTTAGCACAGAGCCTGACGCGGGGCTCAAACCCATGGACTGAGAGATCATGACCTGAGCCAAAGTCATACGCTTAATCGACTGAGCCACTCAGGTGCCCCTATATTTACATTGTTTTTAATTTTTTTTTTTTCAACGTTTTTTATTTATTTTTGGGACAGAGAGAGACAGAGCATGAATGGGGGAGGGGCAGAGAGAGAGGGAGACACAGAATCGGAAACAGGCTCCAGGCTCCGAGCCATCAGCCCAGAGCCTGACACGGGGCTCGAACTCACGGACCACGAGATCATGACCTGGCTGAAGTCGGACGCCCAACCGACTGCGCCACCCAGGCGCCCCAACATTGTTTTTAATGAAATGGCAACTTCAGTGGTTTTCTTTGTGATGGGCTTAGTGTGTGTGACAGCCACCAGCACATGTACACATGCTTGCCCAATCAATCAACAACTTGTTCAGGAATACAGAGATGTAGCTATGGATGTAGGATCTACATAATCCTTACCATGAATTTTACCACACATGGTATTTTAAAAATATGGTTACATAGAGGCGCCTGGGTGGCTCAGTCGGTTAAGCGTCTGACTTCGGCTCAGGTCATGATCTCACGGTTCGTGGGCTAGACAGCCCCGCAGTCGGGCTCTGTGCTGACATCTAGGAGCCTGGAGCCTGGAGCCTGCTTTGGATTCTGTGTCTCTCTCCCTCTCTGCCTCTCCTCTGCTCATGCTCTCTCTCAAAAGTAAACAAATGAATAAAAATGTAAAAAAATACATATGGTTATATAGGCAAATTATCCATGCCTGGCAAAGGTCCAGAAAATGGAAGAACAAAACAAAACAAAGGACAAGATCTAAGTATTTATGTTTAGTCATAGCAGGATCATGATTTAAAAAGCAAGTATTTTTTAAACTATCAATAAATCTAACATTTAACTCACAGCAAGGCTAAAAGAAATGAAAACACACAAGTAAAAGTTAATGTATCACTCGTGCATTTACCTGTTCTTTAGGTCAAGGGCATAACTACTCAGGTTTCCTTGACCTGTAAGCCTGGATCTCTCTGTTTTCTTTTGCTTTGTTTTTTTGCTTTCTTTCCTTTTAAAGCACTGCCAATAGTGCTTTATATAAATATAATAGTAACTAATAGCTTTTTGATCTAAGTCCCTGTTGACTGTAGCATACATCCCAATTTCAGAAGTGTTAAAATGTATATGTTAGAACTGGTGAAACAGTAATCAAATTAAGCTCAAGCCAACCAAAATGACATCTCCTATTTATTTGGATAATAATGCACAATGCCAGGCAGAGAGTGGAAGCTAGGTAAATATTGACTGAATCAATGGATGGTCTGGGAGGTAATACTCATCTGTTAATACACAATTACTTGCATTTTGCTGACACACCATCTTGTCTCCCCTCTGAACTTGCCTATGCCTGGGACACACCTCTCCCATCTGTTTCATTATAAAGAACAATTAGGTCAACGTTATGGATACCTCTCCACTCTGTGTGATAATTTCCATGAAAACTACAAATACTAATTTATGAACTTTCTTCAAGGATTCAAGAAGCTCATCAAATCCTTTCATGTCCTCTGGGCTTGCAAATATGTGCATGTGTGAACTTGGTCTATGACAAGCCTGGTAAATGGATTATTAGTGTACAGGTGAGTACGGGATGTGCTCCTCTTCTGCCTCTGTCTTTCTGCATTTCTTCATGGAGCAGGGAGACAGTGTGCGTGCAAGTACACACCCACGTGCTGCAGGGCAAAGCATGTGCTACGTAATTCACTTCATAGGTCTCCTACCACCAGATGCACAGAGTCAGGGTCACCTGTGTAAATTAAATCCAACTGGGTTTCTGTGTTTGCATTATCTAGATAAATATTTTTCTCTACATTTGAACTATGTAGACCAGGCCTATTTCACTATTTCCCCCTCCTGTCCACAGAGGACAGAACTCAATTTGTTGTCCTCAGAAGTCCTCTGTGTACCTAACACCGCGACATCGACAGAAACGGAAGAGAAGGCTGATGCTGTATCTGCCGAGCACCAATAAGGAAGATGGAGGGCAATGAAAATAATTATAATAAGTACTAAGATACTGTCAATTCTCAACAGAAAAAAAATGGGAGAAAAAAATCAGGGTATTAGAAACTTATTAACAGGCCACTACACCGGCAGGGTGCCTGGTAGCACACATGGAGAGAGAAATCTTATAGTGTAAGTTATGGGTGAAAGTCCATTAACAAGCCATCAAGAGGCATCTCAGGAAACAACCCATGGGCAGCTGGCCTCTTCCCCTGGCTTCCCTGCCACACTACTGGACACCGTCTGGAACGGTCAAGGCCAAATCTGATGCCACCTCTGCTATCTTGAGCAGAATTTCTGCTTCTGGAAGAAATATCCACGCTACACAGAGACTCGGTCCTCTGGCGACTTACCGAGAGCCAGAACCAAAGACACAACGTGGGTGAGAGATACAAACACAGGGAACAGAATACAGACACGTGTACGTTCCTCCCAACCATGAAAGGAACACAAGCAGTAACAGTAAAGGGCAGCATTTTCCTTGTGTTCCTGGGACCAGACTTAAATCACGGAGGAGATGGCCGCTGAATGGTTACGCTCACATGTTGGTGGTGCTTTAAGTTAACGAACCCTTTGGGGAAGCGAGTTGGCAGTGACAATGCACAGCCCATCACCAACACATGTGTGGTCTTTAATTCAGCACCCTGGCTCCCTGAGTTTATCTTTTTGAACGAAAGAAAAGACCTTGGCACAAAAATGTTCAACCCAGCTTCAGAACCACAGAAATTTGAAATTGCCCAAACATCCAACAGCGCAGACATCACTCAGGACATGAGACTATGAACAACTGGGCAGGCCACTCGGCTGACCGTCTTAGCCTCCGCTCTCCTCAGAAAGGAGCCCTGCAGCAAGGGCTTCAGTGCAGGTGTTATGTTCTGGAAAGTGAAGATGAGTGGGGCCTGGGGAGACCTTTGCTGTGACTTTTAGCTACGATGATGGGGTACTGACGCTGAACCGTGTTTCTAGTATAAAACTTGGTGAAAAATAAACACCACAAAATTCTGTTCACACAAAACTGTAATACCATAAACTGATGTTTGCTTATGAACTTAACCTAGAAGAGCTTTTGGAAAAACGAAAGCAACTGATCTACTACCTTAGTGTGATCACGGGATTTTTTTTCTTTTACGTTATTTCACTTTAGTTTATGTAATAAATATGAAACCTTAAAATTCATCCAACCAGGATCTCTAAGAACTTGTCTAGCTCACTGATTCTGAAATTGTATGGATGCTGGTAAGTCTCCCCAAAATGAGTGCTGCTGATCATCTCCCAACAATTTCAATCTAGTAGCGGACATCACTGCTTATCATGATTACTGCCAGCATTTACGGAATAATTAGCATGTGCCCAGGCTGGGCTGAGTGAGCCCTTTGTATGCATTATTACATTTAATCCTCATTTCAAATGAAGTAAATACTATTATTGAGCCTTTGTTTTACAGAGAAGATAAGTATGGTTTAGAAAGAATCAATAACTTAGCGCTAGTAAACACAGGTGCTTCCACCTGAATGCTGGTTAGGTGGTTCTGTTAAAGTTCTCAACCATTACATTATGTAACTCACGTAAGTGTGGCGGTCTATGTGGTTAATACTGAGCTCAGACTGGCCCAGGTAGACAAGAGCTTATCGAAACATGGTGTATATACCACGGTGGTATATAGGGCAATCTGAAACATTAGAACTTCTGAAGTCCAGCTGTCAGAGGCCACCAGGAACCCATCTGAAGTCAGAGTGGAGACTATTCAGCTTGCTACAGAAGGGAGTTCACAGTGGGACCATGGAACATCCCAGTAAGAGGGAGTTGGGAGCCACCTACTAGAGTTTGGGCTTGTGCTGGTTCTATGGGGTGATTATAGGTGGAATTGTGTCCCCCTCCTAAAAAAGACATTAGAGTCCTAGCCCCCCAGTAGCTCATAAACGTGACCCTACTTTGGGAAGTGGGGTCTTCACAGAGATAAGTTAAAATGAGGTCACTAGGGTAGACCCAAATCCAATTGGACTGATATCCTTATAAAAAGGGGAGATCTGGACATAGTGACAGACACACACACACAGGGAAGATGATGTGAAGAACAAAAAGAAGGGTCATTTGCCTGGAGTGACAGAGCCACAAGACAACAGATGCCCAGGACTGCCGGCCACCACCAGAGGCTAGATGACACAAGAAAGGATCCTCCCCTACAGCCTTCAGAGGGCACACAGCCCTGCCCATACCTTGATTTTGAACTTCTAGCCTCGAAAACTATGAGAATAAATTTCCCTTGTTTTAAGACAAAAAAATTAGCCATTATAAAACTCTGAAAATTATACTGCCTAGATTTCAGATTACTTTAGTTCCCTATTAAAAAATAATTATAGCCTGCGTGTCAACCGGTTGTTGAGACTGGTTTCGTTCTGATGTGCGTGTGCAAACATGTGCATCTATATTGTTGTAAGTGATTTTTAAAAGGTGAACTTCATTCATTTTGCAAATCAATTAGACTTCTTGATCCAGTTAAAATTCAGGAGGTGGTTTTGGTTCTTGTCAGTGTTGCTTGGGATCTTGTGGATCCCCACGTCCCTCCCAGTCCCAGGATTCCACAGCTCTGTGAACAGAACTAGCATAACTGGGAGCACAGATTGATGACCGTGACCATCATCCACAGATTGCATCATAACATCAGTGACACCACAGGACAACTATGGGGATTTGGCTACCATGGAACAAGGGGCAAGCTGGGAATTAGAACCATTTCAAGGATAATAGATGCCTACAGACGAGATACAGCTCTAAACAATGAAGACAGAACTAGAAATCTGGCATTCTGCTGAGCCACACCTCGGAGGGCAGAGGGAGCAAAGAGCAGGGACAATAAAGTGAGGGACATCCTCTCCACACAACTGAAGACTGGAATTACTGGGAAGGGAGATGGGAGTTTTTTCACCCACTATAAGGGGTTAGAATAAAAAGTGATACAAAAATATTAAGAAAATAGAATCCTACCTACTTCCATTCTGTACACTATGATTTTAATGTAAGAGTGACAGTGATGAGAAATATATCAAAAATTGTGGTTTTACACACCCTGTGAAACGATTCCTGACAAGCCTAGATGAATTTAAGTTCTTTTTTTTTTTTTTTTAATTTTTTTTTAACGTTTATTTATTTTTGAGACAGAGAGAGACAGAGCATGAACAGGGAAGGAGCAGAGAGAGAGAGGGAGACACAGAATCTGAAACAGGCTCCAGGCTCTGAGCTGTCAGCACAGAGCCCGATGCGGGGCTCGAACTCACGGACCATGAGATCATGACCTGAGCCGAAGTCAGACGCTTAACCGACCAAGCCACCCAGGCGCCCCGAATTTAAGTTCTTTTAAACTAATATTTAAATTTTTAAAAAATTTTATTTTAGAGGGAGACAGAGTGAGCACGTGCATGAACGGGAGAAGGCCAGAAGGGGAGAGAGGGAGAGAGAGGAAGAATCTTCAAGCAGTCTCCACACTCAGCACAGAGCCCAATGTGGAGCTTGATCCCACAACCCTGGGATCATGACCCAAGCCAAAATCAAGAGTCAGATGTTCAACCAACTGAGCCACCCAGGTGCCCCAAGCCAATACTTAAAATACATAATCACCTTTTACTACTCTTTTAATCTTTCTCCCTCCCTCTCCCATCCCATTCTTTATTTTTCTCATGTGCTTGAGAGTTCCAGAAATTGAGGTTTCCCATAAGAGGAGCTGGCCACCTGACAGGAAGAGCTTCTCCAATGATCACACGGTGTTTCTTTTTTACTTCTTGATCTTTAAGATTTGGTGTTGTTTTGTCAATTCCCCTAATTTCCATCCCACTATGTTGCTGGTGAGTTGTTTTTTTCCAAATACATTAAAGGCATATGCCAGACGTCAATTTTAACTTTCTAGGTGACAAATCAATCCTATGCATTTGTGTTTATAATTTAGCATGAAAATATCCACTAAAATGTAAGTCAGAATACATACATACTGGAGCATAACCCTCCACGTGAGACAAAGCACACACTGGGGCTCATGTGGAAGGCGTCCCCAGGAAAGGGGTCTGAGGAGCCGCAAAGCTGCTTGGGGAGGTGATAAGGAAAGACAATCCCAGGCATGTGACGCTGCTGTTTTGACGAGGACACAAAGGCAAGAGGGAACAGGCACATGAAAGAGGCATCAGGCACTTGGGTCTGAGATGAAAGGAAGAGCCGGGCTAAGTGTGCAAAGGAAGGAGCAGAGGAAGCGACAGATGTCCGGTGCCTCTGTAAGGAGTCTTTAAACACAAAGAGGAGCTTGGGTTTGGTCCAGAGTTGATGAGGATCTCTGTGGCACTTTACAGAGGAAGTACCTCAGGAGAAGGGTTGAGGATGGAAGTGAGGCGAACACGAGAAGCCTTTTCTGAAAATGAACTTCAAGGCCAGAGAGGAGAAGCTAGAAGAGGAAGAAGGACTTGATCACCCAATGACACGTAGGGAAACGGGTGGATGAAGTACAGCCAACCCAGAATACGTGCCATTGATCCAAATCCCACTTATCCCCTAAAGACCAAGCCAAAGCCCTCCTTCTCTAAGAAGCCTTTGCTAACCCCTAGGATAGGTAAGGAGACCTGGTACCCCAAATCCTTCCATCTTCCTTCAAGCTGCCTTCCTGTCCCACAGAGGCTGAAAAAAACATTTAAAAATGGCATTCCCAGACTCCCTACGGGTAAGGCTTTGGAGGCAACTGACAGATCTGCAGTTAGATGTGTTCACACAAGATCTGGAAGGGGGAAAAGAGGCAGAGACACGTCCTCCTCCTGCCACTTTGGCTGTTGTGCATCTCATCTGCAGCCCGGTGAGAGCAGCCAGATCAAGTATCCCAGGGCTATAAGCTTCCTGGGTGTTGCAAGCAGGTGCACTGGCAGTGGGGACCTATCCCCTGGTCTCAGCCATGTGCTGTGCTCGTGAGATCAGCAGTTCTGGTGGTTCCCCTGACTTCTCCCCTTCCTCAGAGTGGGCCACTTCAGGGGCTGTTTTCTAGGTCATTCCTGGAGCCAGCTCAGAGTCAGTGCCTCAAGCCTTCTCATTGACTCCCCCAAGTACCCAATCACCTGCATCCAGTCCCTTCCTGCTCAGGAGACCTGGAACCAAGCCTGACTAACACGTCCACAATGTGTCCTCCTTCATCTCCAACTGGGCAAAGAGTAAAGTTCTATCACATGACATTTTCTAAAATGGTTACATCAAGTTTTACATCATGCCACGTACTGTTAGTAACCCTTTCAGAACAGCATTAATGAAATACTTATTATCATTAATTCCTTTTTACAAACAAGAAAGCTTGTCCAAGTTTACACGGTTAGTAATGGAACTGAGATTTCATCGTTACACTGCCTCCCAAAGCTTTCACAGTGAATATAGAACAAATAGTCACATGAGAGAAAGGCAAGTAATGAAGGTGACAGAAGGCCCAGTATTGGCTTAATAAGTATGAACACAGACGGAGCACGTTTATAGGCAAAAGGAATAAAGAAGAACAGGAAATGGATAGTCAAATGTGTGGGTAAAAAGAGTGCTAACACTCCCATGTTTATAGTAGCACTATCAACAATAGCCAAAGTATGGAAAGAGCCCAAATGTCTATCAATGGATGAATGGATAAAGAAGATGTGGTGTATACACACACACACACACACACACACACACACACACACGCACACAGACAATGGAGTATTACTAGGCAATCAAAAAGAATGAAATCTTGCCATTTGCAACTACATGGATGGAACTAGAGGATATTATGCTAAGCAAAATTAGTTAGAGAAAGACAAACGTCATATGACTTCACTCGTATGAGGACTTTAAGATACAAAACAGATGAACATAAGGGAAACAAAAAGAATATAAAAACATGGAGGGGACAAAACATGAGAGACTCTTAAATATGGAGAACAAACAGAGGGTTACTGGAGGGGTTGTGGGAGGGGGGATGGGCTAAATGGGGAAGGGGCATTAAGGAATCTACTCCTGAAATCATTGTTGCAGTATATGCTAACAAACTTGGATGTAAATTAAAATAATAAATTAAATAAAAATTTTTAAAAATAAAAGAAAAAATAAAAATATAAACATAAAAAAAAAGAGTGCTAAGAGTACAGCTAGTAACTGAGAAGGGAAGATGCATCAAGGACAACGTAAGAGACAGGAGGATGCAGACATTCAGTGGCAGGCTGGGAGGCAGGTGCCTAGTAGAATCCACAAGGAGCTTACACTCAAACTCTTGTTTTGAGGGTAAAAAAAAGGACAAGAGGCCAAAAGCTAAGAAAAGTACTAAAGGTCACCCAGAATTCTTCAGTGAGCACATTCAACTGGCAAGTGAAAAATACTGCTGAGCTGGAAAATATCAGCAACTAATTCCCCCAGTAGAAAGAAACTCAATCGATGAGCATATTTCTACAGTGTTCCCATGTTCTGAGCACCGAAGAAAGATACTACATTTTGTTGTCAATGCAGGCTGAGGTCTGATTCAGGAGGTTCAGAAGGAACTGAATAAGTTCCAGGGGCACCTGGGTGGCTCAGTTGGTTAAGCGCCCGACTCTTGATTTTGGCTCAGGTCATGATCTCACGGTTCATGAGTTTAAGCCCCGCATCAGGCTCTGCGCTGACAGTGCGGAACTTGCTTAGGATTCTTTCTCTCCCCCTCTCTCTGCCCCTCCCCTGCTTGTTCTCTCTCTCTCTCTCTCACCCTCTCTCAAAATAAATAAATAAACTTAAAAACAAAAAACAAAAAACACCGGACACCAAGATAGAGCACATCGACAAGGGGGTGAAGTATTTCTAATAGGACTAAATTGCTTGAACGAATATTCATACTTGTGTCCCCCCAGAGTTCAGTAGTTGGTACACAGTGGTATTCAGATGTGTGTGGAACGAATGGGTGGTTACATCCTGCTAGAGCAACCAAGTCCAACACCCTGGAATGTTAAGGGATGTGCCGAATGAAACTGCTCAAGGGAGACTTTTCTTTCCTTCAGTCTTCCTTTTTTACAAAGGAGTAATGGCCTATTCAGCTATTCTTTGTGTTTTTCCCCCTGACTATAACAGATAACATAATACCATATTTTCACTAACAGCAATAACAATTCACATTAGAAGGGGTTCTTCCATCCACCAGAGTTAATTTTTTAAGTGGATAAGCAATTAAAGATGCCAAGTAGATTACAATTGATCCCTTGTGTAAAAAGTTGTGATCAATAAAAAACAATCTGTAAATTCGATTGCATAAATCCTTTTTACTTAAGTCCACCATAAGCATAATTTTCAGGATCGCTCCTTTGATCTCCCTTACTGGAAAAGAAAATGTAATAAAAATATTGCTGCAGAACTGAGTATTCAGAAAATTACAAGATACCCATTTTTACATTTTGAACCATTCACAGAAAACAAATGTGTGATTATCAGACCATGATGCTAATCTTGGAAAACGTATGATTAAAAAGCCCCTTGAGGTCTAGCTGAGCTCCTAAACTAATATAATAAATGCTCTAAAAAACGCAGTGTGCTCTATTTAACTGGTGCCAACAGACCCTTCCTGGTTTTCATGGTTTGGCAAAGTTACAGGTTGTCCTTTGGCTTTGTGTGATGAGGACTTAACTCACCTGGCATCCTCTCTTCTCCCCTTAACTGCTCTGCATCTGTTGACAGTTCTTGGACTAAACTCCTATAAAACTTCAGATAACATACCAAACCCCACTTACTGTTGACCTGCCACACACCATGTCTTGCTGCGCGGTTGTGGGAAAGGCCCATCAGCGCTCAACTTCCCACTGTACTCCTCCGACTCTGCTGCCCATGACATTACCAAATCTCCCGACAGGTACTCTCTGTTCCATGGCAACCACTGGGTCTTTTGTTATCTGTCTAGAGGTCGATTCTACAAGTTGACATACACCAGCTTTTTATGACACATTATCTACATTATTAACTATATAGATATTATTTGTTACAGACCCAAACAGTATGCTAGGTTTACATTTCCCTAAATGGGCTCACTGTGCCACCTAATGGAGAATGTTTCCCGTTTCAAAGTAAAAAAGATACCTTTTTTGTATTCTAACAGATACTGCTATATAGTGGATTGAGAATGGTGGGGCCCCCCAAAAAAACGTATCCTGTGTCCTAATACCTGGAATCTGTGAATGTTACCTTATTTTTAAAAAATTTTGGGGTGCCTGGGTGGCTCAGTCAATTAAAACTTCGACTCTTGGTTCCGGCTCAGGTCATGACCTCATGGTTTCATGGACTGACTCCTGCATCAGGCTCTACACTGGCAGCGCAGAGCCTGCTTGGGATTCTCTCTCTTTCCCTCTTTATGCCCTTCCCCCACTTGTGCTGTCTCTGCCTCTCTCAAAATAAATAAACTTAAAAAAAAAACCACACAAGTAAAAAGTTTCTTTGCCAATGAGATCATGCTGGATTACCCACGTGGGCCCCAAACCCAATGACGGAAGAGGAAAAGACACAGACACACAGAGGAAGATGAAGACAAACACTGGAATGATGGGGCCAAAAGCCAAGGAAACCGGCAACCACCAGAAGCTGAAAGAGGCAAAGACTGGGTCTCCCCATAGAGCCTCCAGAGAGAACAGAGCCCTTGACAAGACCTTGGTTTCAGAACTTTGGCCTCTGGAACTGTGAGAGAATAAATGTCTGTTGTTTTAAACCACCTAGTTTGTGGGAATTAGTTACAGCAGCTGTAGGAAACTAGTATATATATCCAGGTTTTACTAAACTGCCAATTACAGTACGTACATACTCACACCATCAATTTCCTTTTTATTCCAGAGACTTCCCTCCTGGAGTGCTCTGTGCTATTCCATTCTGAATGGGCTGATTGAGGCCTCCTGTATGACTGTCTTCCCAGGACTTACTTCAGTGCTTTCATGGTGGGATCCCTATACTCACTGTTTCCTGAACCTCATGCTTTCATCTTTCTTACTTTCCTTTTTTGTTTTGCCACAACACATCCTCAAGTAACTGCCTAAGAAAGGATATAAATTAAGCGAACTTTCTGAGCCTTTGCACATCCCCAAATCTCTTTACCTGTGTTCAAATTCAAATGAGTATTTGGATGGGAACAAAACTCTAAACCCAAGACCTAGAGTGTACCATGCTAAGTGAAATAAGTCAAGACAGAAAAAGACAAATATCATATGATTTCACTCATTGTGGAATTTAATACACACACACAACAAATGAATAAACAAACAAAAAGCAGAATCATACCTATAAATACAGAGAACAAACTGATGGCTGCCAGAGGAGAGGAGGGAAGGGGTTAGGTAAAATGGGTGAACAGGAATGGAAGATACAGGCTTCCAGTTATGGGATGAATAAGTCATGGGAATAAAAGGCACAGCATAAGAATATAATTAATGGTATTGTAATAGCACTGTATGGGGACAGACGGTAACTACATTTGTGGTGGCCAGTATAATGTATAAACTTGTCCAATCACTACGTTGTCGGCTGAAACTAATAGAAAAAATTCTAGACTCGAAATTATTTTCCTTTGGAATATTAACACTACTAATTCTCATCCCTTTGTGGATATTTGTACTTATCCTTCTCTGGAAGTTTTTAGAATACTCCTTTTATCCTGGGTTCCCTGAAATTTCACAGATATGTCCAGGTATGCCTTTTTAAAATCCACTCTGCTTGGGGCACCTGGGTGGCTCAGTTGGTGTCGGACTATTGGTTTCAGTTCAGGTCATGATCTCATGGCTTTATGGGTTCAAGCCCCGCTTTGGGCTCTATGCTGGCAGTGCAGAGTCAGCTTGGGATTCTCTCTCCACACTCCCCCCTCTGCCCCTCCCCAACTTGAGCTGTCTCTGTCTCTTAAAACAAATTTTAAAAAGTTTTTTTTTTTAAATAATAAGAACTACTCTGCTTGGCTTTTTGTACGCCCTTTCAACATGAAGACGCGTGCCTTCCTGCATTATTTATCTAAAAAGTAGTTGGTTCGTTCCCAGGTTTTGGCACCAAAAAAAAAAAGCAAAAAAATAAAAATAAAAATAAAATAAAAAGTACTCCCCACTTCTGACCTTTTTCTCTAGTCTCTCTCTCTTTTATTTGGTTGCCAATGCTATCCAACAGAACTTTCTGAAATAGAAATTCTCTGTAAGTCTCCACTGTCCGATAATATAGCTGCTAATGACATATAGGTTATTGAGCAACTGAAATGAGGCTAAGGAACTAAGGAACTGAATTTTAAATTTGGTAGTTATTAATTTAAATTTAAATGGCCACAAGCAGTTAGTTTTAGTTTTTACCTAGAACATTTTCTGGACTATATCTTTACTCTGTCTGGCAACTGCCATACATTTCCAATATAGTAACTCTTTAATAGAATCTTATTCTTGTTTTAAGGATGAAATATTCTTAACT
Source organism: Panthera onca (assembly GCF_046562875.1). Taxonomy (NCBI): domain Eukaryota; kingdom Metazoa; phylum Chordata; class Mammalia; order Carnivora; family Felidae; genus Panthera; species Panthera onca. The sequence goes on along the minus strand of NC_138347.1, from coordinate 8,683,311 downwards.
GCACATTCATACCCTAATGAGAGTTTTTTTTTAATTCTATGCATTTTATTCAATTAGCTCTTTCATCAGTAGTCAGTTTTCCTGTTTATCTTGGTCTTTTTCATTTTAAGTTTTAACAACATGCTTGGTAATACTTAGCTTTCCATTAATCTTCAAACCTGTAGTAGTAAAAAAGACTGATGGATGTTAGAAGTCAATTTTCCAAAGATATTTTCATATTTCTGCATAGTCCAGGCATTCATATCTAAGAGCACTGGCCAACATGATTGAATAGAAAACATTCCTTGTAAGCTGTAGATAGTATAATGCTCCAGAGGGATTTAAATAAATCTCCCTTGGAGCCATCTGTTTCCATTCCAGGGTAGTAAAAACTTATGGACCTTCCACTCTCTTCCTCCTTCTCCTCTTCCCTCCTCTTCTGAGAGAAGACTTGCTTATCTTCTAGAGTAAAGTCTCTGTCTCTCTCTCTTTCCCCATAGGGAAGGAGGGGTGGACATGTCAACCACCCTATAGAGGTTCCAAGTCTCATAATTCTGAGGTTCATTTCCTGGGGTACAACCCAGCTGCACATGCAGGGTACTACAGACCTAACTGTATCCCCCACACCCACCCAAATTCATGTGTGGAAGTCCTGACCCCTAATATCTCAGAAGGTGACTTTGTTTGACTATGGGGTCTTTATAGAGTTGACTCAGTTAAAAGAGGTCATTAAGGCGGGCCTTAATCAAATATGACTGGTGTCCACCCCCAATCCGTAATAAAAAATTTAGGAACAGACATGTACAGACAGAAAACACTGTGAAGACACAGGGAGAAGATGGCCACCAACAAGCCAAGGAGACAGGCCTCCCCTTGTGGTCCTTGGAAGGAACCAATCCAACTGACACCTTGATCTCAGTTCTTCCAGAACTGTAAGCAAATAAACTTCTGCTATTACGCCACTTAATCTGTGGTTCTTTGTTACAGCAAACCTAGAAAACATACACAAGGTAACATCACCCTTTTACTGTGTCGTCCTATGGAGACTGGACACCAAGAAGCTCTGTATGACAAGGTCTGCCCTCGGATTCAGAAGTCTCATGTTTCTTGTCAAAATAGATCTATCTATGGGATGCCTGCGTGGTTCAGTCAGTTAGGCACGGCTTTGGCTGAGGTCGTGATCTCGCGGTCTGTGGGTTCAAGCCCCACGTTGGGCTGTGTGCTGACAGCTCAGAGCCTGGAGCCTGTTTTGGATTCTGTGTCTCCCTCTCTCTGCCCCTCCCCTGTGTGCGCTCTCTCTCTCTCTCTCTCAAATAGGTAAATAAACAAACATTTACAAATTTTAAAAAATAGTTCTATCTATGCGTGCACATGCACACACACGCTCAACAGCAGAGAGCTCTGTGTGATGTACAGGGCTAGTCAACAGACAAGCTTCACTTTACCAAAAATGGACACTGGGGACCCCTAAGCTCCAGGATCAGGAGGGCTTACTCTGTGGTACCAATGTCACACTAACTGCCCATCAGAGAGTCATTCCACTTTTTAAAAGTAAGAATGAGATGAGTATTTTGCTTGGGGTAAAACTACCTGCCATTCTGCGCTGGGGGCAGAGAAGAGAGGGTACTGACATATAACGGGACCCTGTTGGCAGCCCTCTGCAGTAGACGCTCCCCAAGTTCAGAGCTCACAGGGGCTCTGCCGGGCAGGTCACCCCCTCCTCAGCTGCAGGTCTCCACATGCACCCCAGGCTTCATCAGCACCAGTTTTCCATCTGCTTTCCCTCCTCCAGAAATCGGTTTAAATCCCATCTGCTGATAATCACCTCTTACTTTCTTTGATGATGTAGATGTTTTACTAGTCATTTCAGTGGGGATCCAGTAGGAGAGAAAATAAGTGTGTGTGCAGATTGCTGTCTTGAACTGGAAGTGCCAATAGTTTTACTTAAGTATCGTTTCCCGATATTAAATCAAATCATGGGCCCCACGGTCTTAACTACAATTAACCTTCTCAAACAGCCAAATGGACATGTGACATGTCATACAAAACAATTTTTTCAAGCGATACTGAAAATTTTCAAAACAAAAAACGGGAGGGACAGAAATCTTTGATATGGAAATAAGGTTCTTCCGCCAAAAGAGTTATTTTGTCTGGAAGCTGAAAATTATTATATATATATTAGCATGTAGGTATGGAGTTTTTTTGGAGTTAGGGTGTTTTTTATAGGTAGAAGGAAATAATTTTAAATAAAAAAAAAAAAACAAAAAAACACAGTTTCTTATATCCTTGGTTCCAGAACTGGGTTCTGAGTCAGTGCCTCTCAGGAAGTTCACTAGTAATGCTCCGCAATGACTTGCCTTCATCCACGAGCATCAAGATAATTCAGTAGCTATAAGACAAGCAGCCTGAGATACAGAACACAGTTAAGCTCTACAGCTCGGATTTTCAGCCTTTCTACCACCATGGTGGAAGGCGGCCGGGGGGGGGGGGGGGGGGACACGACTCTCAATTCCCCCAAGGGATGTGTTCTTGCACATGAATTGACATTCAGGCTCAGTTAGACACCAAAGGCTTGGTCCTTTGAAGCCAAGCAAGAAAGCCCCAGACGCCATTTATGTGTCAGCACCTCTCACATATGCCCTGCCTACTGCTTGGTAAGTGGCCTTCTGGCTTTTATGTGATCAGAACCTAATGAAAGGACAAAAAGGTCAAAGAAATGCCTCAAGAGGAAGAAGGGGATGGAAGGAAAGGAACACAAGGATTTATCCTACTGTCTACTTGATTGGGAACCCCAACGGGCAGAATTTCATACTAGAAAATCTCCATGAAGGAACTAATGGAGATCACAGAAGTAGGAAGCTTTTCTCCTTTAACATGTGACCCAGTTAACACCTGAAGAGAGTTGGTTCGAAACGAAACAATAAAGTCAGTGGCGCCAGAGCTCCTGACCTCACTTGCAGCCTAGACAAGGCTTCCTGTGGCCATAGGTAGGGAGACTGGCATACGCCAGGCACGGCTGAGCACTTTACAGCCACTGCTCATTTAATAGTCACATCATCTCTGCTCTACAGATAAGGAAAATGAGGCACAGAGAGGTTAAGTAACTTAACTAGTAAGCTAGTAAGTTAGTTAAGTCACACAGCCAGTAAGCGGCAGATCCTCAGACCGAATATTGACAGTCATTCCCTAACTCCTTGCTCATCATTTGCTTTAACCATTACCTTTAAATAGCTTTCTCCCATGAGGGCCCCGGGGTGGCTCAGTCAGTTAAATGTCCAACCCTTGATTTCGGCTCAGGTCACGATCCCACGGTTCACAAGTCTGAGCCTTGCATTGGGCTCTGCACGGACAGCATGGAGCCTGCTTGGGATTCTTTCTTTCTCTCTCTCTTTCTGCCCCTCCCCTACTTGTGCACACACTCTCTCTCTCAAAATAAATAAACATGAAAAAATTTTAATTATTAAATTGTTTTTTCTCACGTGAACCATGAATATTGTGCTAACTCGGCAAAATGCATCCTCAGAGGCAGGCAGGAGGAAAAAAAAACAAACCAAAATATGTTCCCTCAAGAAGCAGCCCTCACTGCAGCGTGAACGTTGTAAGAACTGTGAACAATTGCTAGATCCCCAGCGTCCTTGTTTAGCACTTGACTTTTGGTTTCACTGTTTGGATGATTAAGGGAAGTAGAGGAGTTTGCTTTTTATTTTCCAGTTTCTAGAAAGGCCAAAGAAGTGAATTTTCTCTCCTTGGAGGCCATCATAAGACACAGAGATAGCGCAGAACCCCCAGAAGTAGGAACAGTTTAAACAATTTTTTTTCAAACAAACATAATAAAAACATTTGATTTGTATCTGATTCCACATGATTTCAATATTATGAAATATGATATTCATATTCATGAATATGATAATATGCTATTCATAGTAAGGATAGGATACGGAAACACATCACCTAAAAGGAGAAGGAGGGGGGAGGGGAAGAGAGAAGGGGAGGGGAGAAGGGGGGAGAAGGGGAGGAGGAGGGGAAGGAGGAGGGGGAGGGGGAGGGGGGACTAGGGGGAGGGGGGAGGGGAAGAGAGAGAAGGGTAGGAGGAAGGGAAGGAGGAGGGGGAGGAACACGGGGGAGAGGGGGAGAAGGGGAGGGGGTGAAGGGGGAGGAGGGCGGAGGAAGGAGAGGAAAGAACAGCATCCAAGCCAGAGAAGGATGAATCAATCAGATAAAACAAAGGAAAAAGTTTCAAAGTAAGAAAGTGGTACAGGACCCAATAGACTCCCACACCAGAATTATCACTAAAATAACTGCCCTTTGAAAGTGTTTCCAGCCATCAAAATTAGCTCAGAAACCATGGCCCTAAGGCTTGAGAGGGAAGGTCCTCCTTGACGTACTTGATTCGCTCGTGTTCAGCAGTTATCACCGGGCACATGGCGGCTCTTCACGAACACTCGATGGTCCAGGAGCCACCTAGCGCCTTCACACTGAGGTTACCTGATTCTGAAAGTGGAAGTGCATTTTCCTCTGTAGTTGTGAGCAGATGTGTGAAACTGAAAAATGAGAGAGTAACTCAGCATGGGGGGTCCCCAGATAAGAGCGTGGCTGAGACAGGATGAGGGCCAGAGGAGATCCAGCGAACGACACACAGGAACACGCGAGGCCGACTGCAGGAGCAGCCAAGTCCAACCGAGACCTATCGCGAGAAAGACGGACCATCGGTAACTTATCGCGAGAAAAAGCGGCGGTGACGTATCGCGAGAAAGACTGAGCACCAGTGACCTACGGTGAAACTACCACGTGCGGGACCCAGCGGAGGCAAGACTGTGCGAGCAGGTCTACGTGCTGTAGGTGGCCTGGCACCTCGCGGCTGTACAAGGAGACTCCTCCAGTACGTACTTCTAAGGCAGGGTTGAGAAACAAGAACAAGTTGTTAAGAAACGAGCAGTCATCAGTCGGGAGTTGCACGGGATCGGGAACAGGCAGAGCGCTGCCTTGCCCGCTGGAAGACTTCTCAAGGAGAGGGCTATCCTCTTCGATGCCCCGATTCAGGTTTCAGCCTCGTGTCTCCATTCCCAGCGTCCTGAACGTACGGAGCCCCGCTTGGCACCCAAGCGCTGGGGAGAAGCTGTTTTCCAGCAGAGCAGGGCAACTGCTTCCAAGATTGAAAAACCAAGGGATTCCAAGGAGCCTGACTCAGATTATCAGTAAAGCAAATTACGGTTTTGTCTTTTGTAAATGTTGTGACAAAGACTTTAATTTCACATTATGTCAGGAGTTTTACGGAGCCAAGAAACTTTCCAGTACTGAACACTCCTGTATGAATCCCACAGAAATCAGGCGGCAAAAGCAGCAATCATTAACTATCACCTTTGGGGTCAAAATTCTGATTAAAACCAACTGACAACTAAAGTGTATTTTATTAGCAGTAAGATTAAATGCAGAGCATATGTCAAAGCTGTAATATGAAGTCACAATTTCTCTAGATTACAGTTGGAAGCAGTAATTTTATAACTGCCCCTCCCTAGCCTGTAAATCCAAATATAGTTCAGACAGCTACTCTGGACTGCAGGGCGCTATCCCTGCTCAGTGCAAGAGCCAGGGAAGGTGCTCCTCTCTGCGGGGCCTCACTCCCCTCAGCGAGGCCATGCCAGGGCTCCTTGCTTGTTTATGGACCTGGGCGGGTCTCCCACTCCTGGGCTGAGATCAGGTGTCACAGGAGTACAGGGCTCCTGCTCACCCTGGATCAGCTGTCCCCAGGCAGGCATGCTGCTTCAGTGGTCTCCTTAGCCACTATAGATGTCCTGTTCTGCAAGCAGTAATGAGTACCAGGACATTTTTAGACACAAAAATATCCGTTCAGGCATGTCAGAGCGGTGCCCTCTTTCTGCGGCATTGTGTGGGCCTCTTTGTGCTTCGGTCACAGCTACAAAGAGCTGATTCTCATTTTTTTAAATCCAACCAGGAGTCACCTGGCTTATATTCATCCTCTAGCTAACCCTACCCACATCCAACTCCTCTTCTTACTCAATACTGTCACACGCAGATATGCCCATGGCCTCTTCCCAATCCCTATGCCCAATGCCGCAGTCTGAATCTCAGCCTTATTATGGTTGCTTTGATTGGTGAGATAGCCCCCCAAAATTTCCCAAGTGGATCCACCACTGTTCCCAGCCACTATCACAAGGCTGTTCTGGAACAGCCCTGCTCCATAATCAGAAGGGCTGACAGCTCTCCGCTGTCAACCCTTCTATCCAAGCGAGTTAATCTGCTTTTTCTACCGTAAAGCCGGAACCAAAACCATGCTCACCCTGAGGCTATGACAGGACCACTGTGAAAAAATCTTAAATGTTAAAAAAAAAAGGGGGGGACAGTAAGTGTCAAGGAATGTTCTTCTAAGTTTCTCATGTAAGCACTGTACCAAAGATGTCTGCTGAACAACGATCAACATATGCAAACTGGCCCTTGACGTTCTTAGTATTGGGATCTGATCTTACTGTTCAGAAAGGTATTTTAGAAAGGTTTTGTGAAGACCTGAAGTGTAATGAAAACTGTCACTATGCTCTATGGGTTTTTATAATCTGAAGATCCTTTTACATAGAAACCTCTACTAATCAGGCAGCTCAAAATCTCCTTAAATACACACTCTGACAGTTTTTAACATTTAAAAAGGCAACATCTTGGCTACGTCCCTGCCAAAGGGAAGTCCAAATAGAATGAAAGTGGCCGAATCCCAGAGAAAACATTTTATTAATCAAGAGGGAATTAACATTTAATTTATCTAGTGGGTGCTATTACCACAGCTGCTTAATATCAAGCTCACAAAACTATCAGCAGGAATGGAATGATAATTAAAAAAAAAAAAAACTATCTTCCCAGTAAGGCTAGTCCATAGAAGAACAAACATTACTAAGATCCACAGTGGTCAAACACGAAGAAATGAGTGGTAATTTTTACACATTGCAAGTGTTGGTTTTTCATAAAAGTATAATTTTAGAGAAATGTGCGAGTCAGCTGCAATCACGAACTTCGTATCAAGCTCAATAATGAAAGCCACTTTTGTCTTGGTGGGCTCAGTCCGGCCCAGCCCCTGCTAAAACCCTGATATGCTGTAGAGCTAATAACCAAGTTCTTACACTGGGGGTTGGGCTGGGAGGGTGGGGAACGGAACAAAATGTAAGTTGAAAACAAAATGAATATGTTTCCTGAAACAAAGCCAAAATCTGAATAATCCTTAGGTAATGACCATTTACGCAGTTGACAGTTTCCCAAGTTTTTCTTTCCCCACTTCTTAAGTAACATGAGAATCTGGGCCAATTCTTCAAGCCAGAGGATACTTAGGAACTATTTTTAGGTCATTTCATCCTACTTTTCGTGGACTAGTGTAAGCTAGGTGGCAGTTGGATCTCAAAACAGCTAAAGAGGGCCTGCCTGAGCTCTCCCCGCACCAGGGTGCGAGGCTCCATTCTCCCAGTGGTACTTCATCGCCCTTCCTGCCACCAGTTTCTTAGCAATGTCTTTCCATCTTCCGTGGGGTGAATGGTGGTACCCCCTTCCCTCCCTAATATATGCTTATGTCCTGATACCCAGACCCTGTAAGCATTTCCTCATTTGGAAAAAAGGTCTTCGCAGACGTAATTAAAGATCTTGAGGTGAGGGTATCCTGAATCCTGAGATGGGCTCTAAATCCAGTGACACACGTCCTTACAAGAGACAGAAGGGGAAAAGACAGACACACACAGAGGAGAAGCCCACATGAAGACCAAGGCAGAGACTGGGATGATGAATCTACAAGCCATAGAATTCCAGGAGCTCCCAGAAGAAGCTAGAAGATGCAAATAACAGATACTCCCTGAGAGCTTTCAGAGGGAGTGTGGCCCTGCCAACATCTTGATTTCAGACTTCTGCCCTCCAGAACTATGAGAGAAGAATTTTCTGTTGTTTTAAGCCACCCAGTTATGGTAATTTGTTTCAGCAGCCCCAAGAAACTAATACATTCCAGATACACAGATAAACTATTCTCATTTCTGAGCAGCCAAGAAACATCACTTCACCAGTAACTGGAACCAACTTCTCATGTTTGCAGCAACCTAAGCATTTGGTCTCTAAAATTAAATGGGAATGAAATGAACACTGCTTCACAGAGTCAACCGCTGTGCAAATACCCATGATTGAAAAGACACAGGAGGTCAATGGACAGCATTAGCAGGTCACTTCATAAAAAACAATGACACATTTTCCAGTGTTGCTTTTTAGGAAATACGGGACTAAAAGGCAGAGAAGCTTGTTTCAGTCACACGTGGATGGCTATCCTGCAGAAAGGAGTCTGAAATTGTTGACCATCATCCTTTGATTCGCATGTTAGGAGGTAGGCGGGAAAGTGCCCAGCACTAAAATCCCTCTCACACACGTTGCAATTACTCATTATTTTGTGAGAATCTGCTTTTCTTTCTACAGCGGTCCCCGCCATATCCACAGTTTCGCTGTCCCTGGTTTCAGTTAGCCACGGTCCACCAGAGTCTGGAAGCAGGTGATCCCCCTTCTGACATATCATCAGGTCAGCAGGAACCTAACAGTAAGTCACAATGCCTGCGTCACTCACCTCACTTCATCTTGTAACATTATCATCCCCCATCAGCACAAGAAGTGGAATATTGTGCAATAAGAGATTTTGACAAGAGAGACCACATTCACCTAACTTTCGTTACACAGTATTGTTACAAGTGTTCTATTGTATTATTGTTGTTGTCAATCCCTTCCTGTGTCTAATTTATAAATTAAACTTTATGTATATAGGTATAGGAAAAACACAGTAGCTACAGTTGAGCCTTAACAACATGGGCTTGAACTGCATGGGTCCACTTACGTGTGGATTTTTTACAGAGCAGCACTATAAATGTATTTTCTCTTCCTTCTAGTTTTTTATTCCTCCTTATAATTTTCTTAATAACACTTTCTTTTCTCTAGCTTACTTATTATAAGGATACTTATATATAACACACAAAATATGTGTTATTGACTATGCTATCGGTAAGGTGTCAGTCAACGCCAGGTTATGAGTAGTTAAGTTTTGGAGGAGTCAAAAGTCATGCATGCATTTTTTTTTGATGTTGTAGGGATCGGTGCCCCAATCTCTGCACTGCTTAAGGGTCAAGTATGTAAGGTTTGGTACTATCCATACACTGGAGGTCTTCGAATATCTCCCGTGGATAAGGCAGGGGACACTGCTGTTTATACAGTGCACTTCAATTGCACTACAGTGCAATTCAATTAGGGGGTGCTTCTTGGAAGGAGGTAGAAGAGACAGGTACATGCCGAGGGAGGAAAGGACACTGGGAGAACACATGGCAAAGGAGGAGATGTACACAAGAGAGAAGAACTTCAAAGCCAACACTCAAGATATGGGCAAAGGAAATTAACAGGCTCATCACAGAAAAAAACCCAAGTGGCCAAAAACATAGGAAGATGGCTCAACTCACTATTAACACCTTACATGCATGTTTTTGAAAATTTCACAGTGTTTTAAGATACAGGAAGACTCCTCAAACCTAAATATGGATCTGAAATAATGTTATTTGGGTGTTTTCCAACCCAACTGCATTAACACAAGTAAAGCTCAAGATAGCACAATACTGCCTATTACCTTAATGATAAATGCTAAAACTAACATTTAGTTCCCGGGTGCCAAAACTACTGAATAACAAAAGTGGGTTATTTAGCTTATAAATGGTAGCCTTGTAATTTGTTAGCACAAGTGCTTTCCAACGGAGGAAAAAGAACCCTCAAAATATAAACAAACTCTAAGATTTAGTAAGACCCATTACTCACAATAAAGGTTAAGGAAGGATCTGAAATAGCTCATAAACAGAAAAAGTATCTGTGGCTTCTTGATTTAAGAAACATACAACACATTAGAGATTTACTTATCCTGGTAGAAATTTCACTGCTAATTTTTACATAATCACAGAACTGAGACAGGCACATTGCCTAACACTTAAATTTGGTTTAAGGCAAAAATTAGTAGTCCCAAATATAAAAATCCCTATCTCTAGGAAAAGGGCGTTGTTTTTAATTCCATCTACCTTTACTATTGAAGCAGTTTTGCTTCCACAGCTATGGATAGAACTCTAAAACCACTCTCCATAGGAAAATATTCAAGTATCTAAAAAGAAAATTATTATTGATTAAAACTGATAAATTAATAATTTCGTTTGAAGTATTTTTAAATTGCTTATAGTGAAATTATGATATGCAAAGATGCAAAGATTTCTCCCATATTTTAAAATACCATTCACCATGGTAAAGATAGATGGAGATTATTAAATAATGTTCCTAAAGGATGAGAAAGAAATATATATCATAAATAATATCGCTTTTAGGTTAAGTTTGTAATCTTTAAAAAAAATCCATTAAGATTTTCATTTTTCTTAGAAGGATGGGAAAGTGATATGCAGCTAAGCATATTTTAGGGAGGGTGAAATTTACAGTATATGAATCATATCTCAATTAAAAAATGAGAAAAGCTGGAACCAGAAAAGACCCCGAATAGCCAAAGCAATGTTGAAAAGGAAAACCAAAGCAGCAGGCATCACAATCACAGACTTCAAGCTGTATTACAAAGCTGTAATCATCAAGACAGTATGGTACTGGCACAAAAACAGACACTCAGATCAATGGAACAGAATAGAGAACCCAGAAATGGAACCACAAATGTATGGCCAACTAATCTTTGACAGAGCAGGAAAGAATATTCAATGGAATAAAGACAGTCTCTTCAGCAAGTGGTGCTGGGAAAACTGGACAGCAACATGCAGAAGAATGAACCTGGACCACTTTCTTACACCACACACAAAAATAAACTCAGAATAGATGAAAGACCTCAATGTAAGACAGGAAGCCATCAGAATCCTCGAGGAGAAAGCAGGCAAAAACCTCTTTGATCTTTCCTGCAGCAACTTCTTACTCAACACATCTCCGGAGGCAAGGGAAACAAAAGCAAAAATGAACTACTGGGACCTCATCAAAATAAAAAGCTTCTGCACAGCAAAGGAAACAATCATCAAAACTAAATGGCAACCGACAGAATGGGAGAAGATATCTGCAAATGACATATCAGATAAAGGGTTAGTATCCAAAATCTATAAAGAACTTATCAAACTCAACACCCAAAAAACAAATAATCCAGTGAAGAAATGGGCAAAAGACATGAATAGACACTTCTCCAAGGAAGACATCCAGATGGCCAACCGACACATGAAAAAATGCTCAACATCACTCATCATCAGAGAAATACAAATCAAAACCACAATGAGATACCACCTTACACCTGTCAGAATGTCTAACATGAACAACTCAGGCAAAAACAGATGTTGGCAAGGATGTGGAGAAAGAGGATCTCTTTTGCACTGTTGGTGGCAATGCAAGCTGGTGCAGCCACTCTGGGAAACAGTACGGAGGTTCCTTAAAAAACTAAAAATAGAACCACCCTATGACCTAGCAATTGCACTACTAGGCATTTATCCAAGGGATACAGGGGTGCTGTTTCGAAAGGACACATGCACCCCCGTGTTTTAGCAGCACTATCAGCAATAGCCAAAGTATAGAAGGAGCCCAAATGTCCATCAATGGATAAATGGATAAAGAAGATGTGATACACACACACACACACACACACACACACACACACACACAATGGAGTATTACTTGGCAATCAAAAAGAATGAAATCTTGCCATTTGCAACCATGTGGATGGAACTGGAGGGTATTATGCTAAGTGAAATTAGTCAGAGAAAGACAAATATATGACTTCACTCATATGAGGACTTTAAGGGACAAAACAGGTGAACATAGGGAAGGGAAACAAAAATAATATAAAGACAGGGAGGGGGACAAAACCTAAGAGACTCATAAATATGAGGAACAAACAGGGTTGCTGGAGGGGTTGTGGGAGGGGGGATGGGCTAAATGGGGAAGGGGCATTAAGGAATCTACTCCTGAAATCATTGTTTCACTATATGCTAACTAATTTGGATGTAAATTTTAAAAAATAAAAAATAAAATTAAAAAAAAAGTTGTTTAAATGTAAAAAAAATGAGAAAAGCTTAGGCACATAAATACATACATAAAATGTTCAGAGGATACTTCTTTTCCATCTAAGTGCTATAAATTAAAGGTGTTTCTTAATTTGCCAAAAATATTTAAACTCAGCTGGCTTATACTTAAGTAATTGTTCCATCTGCAAACAAAATCAACAACAAAACAAGCCACTGTCTGAATATTAGGAACAACTTACAGTGTGTATGAAGATCTACAGTTCACAAAACATGACAATAAATAGCCCTGGGCCATCGGCACATTGTTCACAATCACCACTGTAACAGTAAAATGCTATGTACGTTTGAGGCCTGAATAAAGAATAACAATAATGGCCTCCCCGTGTTATCCAGAAGTCCCATAACGCAGCCTCCTTGGAAGGCAAGAGGATGTCGTCAGCCCTTGAGCATAGGAAAGGCGAGGGCTGCCCAATATGGTAGCTAAGAGCACCTGTGTCAAGGGCATAGGCTGGGATTTGGGTCTGTCCTCAGTCACATATGAGCTTGGACAAACTAGATCATCTTTGTTGCAAGTCTTCTGATCTTGGAAATGGGCATAATACAATTGACAACTCTTGTGATCGAATGCATGTGGAAGTACGAGGCATGAAGCCTGGCTCACAGCAATTACAAATGCTAGCTGTGTCCGTGGTTGACGTGGCTCTGCTCCACAGCCACAAGTTAGGCCAGTCATCCTAGAAATCCTTTTGTTGATAACACAGGGTCATCAAGTAAGAATGCTAGTGCTGACCTTGACAGTCTAATGACCCTGTGCTCTCATACACGGCTGGATAGAAAACCGTTTTGCAGGCTGAGTAGAAAACACTCAGGCTGACGAGTGCCTACCTTACAGCCCCACAGTTCTGCTCCTGGGTATATATTCTCTGCAGACATGGTTACGTATGTTCACCAAAGGAACGAGATTGTTCGTAACAGCACTACTGGTAATAGCCCCAAACCATAAACCACCTGAAAGCCCACCAGTAGTAGAACGTGTAAACAACTGTGGAATATTCACCCACACCCAGTGGAGTATAGAACAGCAGTGACAATGAACCAAGTAAGCACATGTACTGACAGGAAAGAGTCCGTGCTATATGCTTCCATTCCTATCACATGCAAAACTAAGACAGTGGTAGTGTAGTGCCTCTCAGAGGGGACAACGACCAGAAGGGACCACGACAGGTGCCTCTGGGATGCTAGGCCTTTCTATTTCTTTATCTAGTTACACAACGAGTTCAGTATGCAAAAACTCAAATGCTGCACCCTTAGGATATGTGTATTTTTCTGTATGCATATTATACTTTCAAAAAAATTTTTTTAACATCTGCCTCCACTGCTGATAAAAATTCTGTGCCCACTCAGTGCCATGTACCAAGGGCAGCCCATACCACCCTACTCCCAGCCCTGAATGCCACTGCCCTACCTCAGGGTAACCACCTGTGGAGAGGGCACAGGTGCCAGATGCAATGCATTCTCCTGCCCATGATCTCTTTCTTTTTTTATTTTTCATTTTAGAGAGAGAGCATGCGAGAGAGGGAGGGGGCAGAGGGAGAGAGGGAGAAAATATTAATCGGACTCCATGCTCTGCATGGAGCTCAACGCAGGGCTCGTTCCCATGACCCTAGGATCATGACCTGAGCCGAATTCAGGAGTCAGACGCTTGACCGATTGAGCCACCAAGGTGCCCCTGAAAATACAATTGTAAAGAAATGAATCCTTAAAAGACTAATTTATTCGTAAGCAACTGAAACGAATGCTAGCAATTTATAGAAATTTCTAATTATTAGGCATACATCATACCATACCATATCAACCTTAGCAAAATTTATAAAACATACGCACAGTTCGTTTAAAATGCAAAGCATGTGAAAAAATGAAGTCCTCTGAAGTTCTGTGCAGTTAGTTCTAAAACATCAAAATGACTATTTCTTCAGACCATTATGCTGAGAAATAAGTTCTTTTTAAAGTAAACACATCCTCAAGAATACGTCTGTCAATAATGCTCCCTCCCACAGGTGGAACAAAGGGAATTCTTTAGGGCAGTGGAACTCCTCTGTGTGAAACTGTGTGAACTCCTCTGTGTGAAACTGTAGTGATGGATCCATGTCATTATCTGTCCAAGCCCCCAGAATGTACAACACAGAGAGGGAACTGTAATGTAAATGATACTTACAATTAATAACAATGTATCAATGTAGGTCCATCAATTGTAACAAATGTACCACAGTAATGCAAGATGTTAATAACAGGAAATTAGAGGCAGAGAGAGAGAAGGGAGGGAATACAGGGGAACACCCTATTAATCTTTCTATAAACCTAAAACTGCTCTCAGAAATGAAGCCTATTAATTAAAAATAAAATAAAAGCTCCACCCCAGCTTTTAAGATTTCCACGTTTTTACCTTGCTGGTTTTTCAGGAAATCCCTCATTTAGAGCACAAAAGGAAAAAAACAAAAAAAGGCTTCACACATCTTCAAGCATTTACACTTGTACGCACAAACATCTTTCACCCATTGTTAATGACTTCACAAACACCATTTAAAAAATTCATTACATAGAATGACTATCTTGGGGTGTGTGTGTGTGTGTGTGTGTGTGTGCGTGTGCGCGTGCGCGCGCGCGTGTGTGCTGGGCTGGCATACTGTTCTCCTGTGCAAGAAAATATAATGCAAAACGTATTCAAATAAAAGCAAGAGTAAGGGTCGACTTTAATACCCGAGGGAGAAATCCGATCGATTGGGTCCATAAGAAAAGATGTATGCATTAGGTGCTCCCTAATTACGACTGCTTTGGTGGGCAGCAGCCTTGGTGAAACAGATGTTGCAGACCTATTAAAGAAGGGGTTTCAAACATCTGCTTACAATTTTAAGGCAATTGTAAATACAGCAGAGAAGGTCAATTGGGCCAATTAAGGCCAACGTGCAAATCCACCACTGCAAGTTTCTTTTCAAGCTTAGGTGAACTTGATTTTTTATGCTTCTATTTTCTTCAACCACAAAATTTTTTTTAAAGCACAGGAAATGGGTTTAATAACAACTTCTGTCTGTTTTCATTGTAGACAAATAGCAACAAATGGCAACAAAAATAGCAACAAACTTTCTGTTCCAGACATTAACTGCACACCTTTTTCTCCACCATGATGCCTGAATGATAATTCCACTTGGCTTCCCCTTTCCTTCCACCCTCACAGCTGCTGTTCAGTGCCTGGGGTGGGGGTTGGGGGGAGGGGGGGGTCTGCTGTTACAAGTTCCCAGGGAGGTGAGGAATAAGCAAAATGAACAAGGGCAGGCGTCACTTCCAGAAAAGTCAGTACTGTGACATGCAACTTAGCACTCTTAGATGTGCTGACCTTGCAATGGGGAGCATTTGCTATTTCTACCGTAGGCATCCTCTCCAGCCTTAGAGGGAAAATCATCAAGTTTATGACCAGCGAAATGGTGGCAAATGTTATTCTCCCTAATCTAAGTATGCAAAAACTAAAACTGCCCTACAGTATGACAAGTTCACACACATCAGAGGTACTACTGGGAGTACGCCTCTAGGAAATTCTAGGCCAGTGCTCCAAAGACTCAAGACTCCTGTGTTCAACAGCTGCCCCCGGGGGTGGGGCAGGTCAGCAAAGGGGAGGGGTGTCTACCTCAAACTCTACTACGTAATTTTTCTTAAAGCTGAAAGGTTAACAGTTTGATTTTTAGGATCACTAAGTAGGTATAAATGTCCAAGTACCCCAGGCATCAAAATAGCTTGCTTTGACAGGGATAAGAAAGAAGCCTGACCCACCTTCTTTCGCATGAGCTCAGAGTGATCGCCACTGGGCATAGTTGTCCCCTCCCCCGCCCCCCATTTTTTTTTGGTGACCCAGACCACTGAATTATTCTCTTTACAGAGAAAGAAAAAAAGCAAGGTTAGACAAACCTAAATGCTGCACATTCAAGCTAAGTGACCTCAAAGTTTGTTTCCTCACCTACAAAATGGGAGTACTGCCACCTTCTAGAACATTACAGGTTGATACACAGTAGGCACTCAATAAGTGTTCGTTTCTCAAGGTTGTACACAGGAAGCATTCAATATATGTTGGGTTTCTGTCCTCCTTCTGAGACCTTCAGGGCCTATACCAAGCACTTGTACGTGGCCTGAACCCGCGTTCCCAACGAGGGAGACGGTTCTCTTGAGTTTCTATGTGCTTCTTTGGGGGAAAGTCTATTCCATTTTTCCTGTTGTCCATGTTATGATTATTATATGCTTTGTTTTTGATGTAGCGAAAAAGAGACTGGATTATGCAAACATGAAGTAAGTGCTAAAAAAAAGAATCCTTCAGTTAGTAGGATGGGAAGAAACAGCATTAAGAACAACAACAACGAATGCTGAAGGAAAGTCAGTATAACAAGGAGAAACCGAAGTTGAGAAAGAACTTTCTCTTCTTAAGTTCCCTTTTTACTTTTCAACCTTGAGGCTCGGCAGGCTCAGGTCTGAGCAAGAATAAAGAGCCGTGCTTGTCTAAACAACAGCTAAATCTGAAAGCAAACAGCTCAACTCCATGCGTTTCTTCAGCAACATTCCTGTCAATAAACCCCGTCTTTGCTCAGTTGGTCCGACAATGCCAGACTTAGAGCTGTCCGCTCATCCTCTGTCCAGCATGCCAGGGGATTTTCACAAGGCCATTCCAAGAACAGCTCTTGCAACTTCTGTAGCCTTTTCAAAAACACAAAAATCTACTTCATGTGGCTCACTGTTTCGGCCCTCCAGCTTAAACTAATTTTAAAATCACTCCCCCTCCCCTTTTAAAATAGTGATGGTTAGAACACCACCACTGCCACAATATAAAATGATTGTATTTTCCTCTTTTCCAACAAATGACCACAGTCTTGTAAGTGAAAAGCTTCGGGCTGGAACCTTAGGGGTGGGCAAAACTACCTGGGGTTCAGAATATACCAATGGCACCAGAGGCTGCCATTCTTTTTAACATTGAAATGAAAGCCTGGAGGGCAAAATTGCCTTTAAAAAAAAAATCAAGTGTGCAGTACAGGACCCGGTATTAAAAAGTGACGGATTGGATAAAAAAGAGCTGGTAGTCACAGCACACTGAAATCACGATCATCTGAGTTCCAGTAAAGATGCACGTCTATGAATCATTTAGAAGGAATTTCATAGTGCCAACAGCATCAGCACAGAAAGTTCTAGTCAGCATTAGGAGCAGACATAAATACTAGCATCTTATTTACTATCCAAATAATTGGTCTCAGTTCGTCAGAACTGCAAATAGACTAAGTAACTGATATCCAACTTACCTCCATATAAATTCTCAAAAGTCATTTTTATTTAAAATATTGCATATGGTAAAATTGCAAAAACCAAAGTAATATTTGAGTCAAAACTCCAAAGAGCCAGGATATCACTGAGCTAGAAGGACAAGACCAGCACCTTCCTAATATTTTACGTTGCAAGAACACTGGCTCTCTATTTCCGTCAACAGGATTCACTGTGTCCCCTTCCTGTTTTATAGCAGCAATACATAGTCACAGAAGAAATTTTAGAAACTTCAGAAGAATCACAGAGAAGGTGGGGATGTCTCCCACAATTCCATCACTCCCCCCCAAAATTGCCTTTAGTACACTCCAGTCAACTATTCTCTTCTTTAGATACATGCACAAACCTTTTTATTTCTTTCCTTTTTTAAGTAAGTTGGGTCATACTATGGCTATTGGTTTTTTATCTGATTTTATGCTTTTTACCTGTTATACAACGGTTACAGCGATATGAAATTTAACCTCCTGTTCCTAAGCATGAGGCTGTCTCTGTGTTTGTGTTTACTAAAGACAGGAGCAATGAAATGTGTCCACGTCTCTCATAGATGTGAACACATTCTTGGGTTAAATTCAACAAACCGAATTGTCATGTCAAGATACATGCACATTTTAAGACGTGTGTTACACAGGGCACACCGGAAAGGCTGTGTTAACTCTGCACCAACACGGTGTGAAACACCCATATTCCTACACCTTTGCCCAAATAGCTTTTACTCTTCACACTTTAACATGCAAAAGGTTTTCCATTTTTATTGACAATGATATTCAGATGCTTTTCCGAACGTTCACCAGTCACCCGACTGCGTCCATTGGGAACTGACTGCTTACTACTTCTACCCCTTTTTCAATTGAGCAACTTTTTTTGTGTTCTGAAAACATTAAAACCCTCTGATTACTTTCTGTGTTCCAAATATGTTTTCTCCATCGGTCACCCATTGCATAGTGTTACTTGACATACAGAAATTTACTACTATAGAGAAACCTACCAACCGTTCCTTTTATCATTTTTCCTTGGATTTTTTAAGCTTCAAAAGAGCTCTCCTATCCCAAGAGCAAATAAACAATCTGTTTTACATATTGAACTAATATCGGGAGGGCACTGATTTTGATTGCAATGACTCAGAGGGCAAAGCAGAGTTAAGGAAAGAAAGAAGAAATCCCAGAGGAGCGAGAAAGAGGTGAGAAGGCTTCTAAAAATAACATTTGGCAGACATCGACTAAATGCAAGTCTAATTTGCTTCTTAGTTAATGAAGGAGAAAATGGAGATGGTGAAGGAATAAAAGGCCCATTCTAGAATGGTAATAATAAAATCCCCTCTGAAGACAATAACAACATTCTTGTTATACACGGAAATCTAACCCTAAAATAATACAGAATATATTGATATAACAGCACTGTGAATAAATTCCATTTAAGCTATGTTATTTTAACAATGACCCAGAAAATGTTGAACTAAAGTAGTTTGTTACATGCCCAGTTTGGGGAGGATAAAACCCACTTAGAAAACCACAGGTTCTCAGTAATGTACCTGGAAAAGGCCTCTTTGTCTGCAATCAGTTAATCAATAATTGTGTGCCGGTGCACTCCCTCGTTATTGTTTATAAAGAGACTATACACAAATCTATGTGCAGATACATATAAATTTCACCATTTCAGAAGGTAAAAGATCTATGAAACTTCATCATTTTATCCAGCTGTTAAACATAATCATAATCTCATCAGAGTCCAACAGAAAACAATGACTTCGGCAGCTTTCGGCCAAGTCCCTGCACCTCCTTCCTGTGGGCGGAGGAGGTCCTGGGAGAGTCAGGGAGGGAGGAGGCCACAGAGACCAGAGACCCTCTGGTCCAGACTCTCTTTGGCTAGAGAGCCCACACAGCCTAGACCCCAGTGGGGAGACATGGGCAGGAGTGCCTAGCATCCTCCGGCCCCACCAGAGATGCTGTCGTTGTGGCTCTCTCAGCCTCAGCCTCCGAACTTCACCTTGCTTTTGTGAGCTACCCAAGGTCCAGCCTCCAACCCATTCCTTTTCTGGTCATGAGACACAAGTCAATTTCTGTTGTCTGCAATCACCAACCCCAGCTTGTACAAACTCTGAAAGTCGTTTCTGACACAAATTAAAACCTACTTTGATGCAAAACATCCTCAGCCCTGAAGTATGCATACTCTATTAAAAAGCCACCTTGGGTAGGGGTGCCTGGGTGGCTCAGTTGGTTAAGTATCTGATTCTTGATTTTGGCTCAGGTCATGATCTCTTGGTTCATGGGTTTGAGCCCCGCATCGAGCTCTGCCGCTGACAGTGCGGAGCCTGCTTGGGATTCTCTCTCTCCCTCTTTCTCTGCCCTTAACCCACTCGCTCTGTCTCTCTCTCAAAAATAAATAAATAAACTTAAAAAAAAAAAAAAAAAAAAAGGCTACCTTAGGGACACCTGGCTGGCTCAATGGGAAGAGCAGGCAACTCTTGATCAATCTCAGGGTCCTGAGTTCGAGCCTCACGTTGGGTACGGGGACTACTTAAACAAACTTTAAAAAATAAAATAAATAAACAGCTACCTTGCTTCAGCTCTTTTTTTCCCCTTGTACATCTTACAGGGTTTTATACTCGATTTTGTTCCTTTTGCTGTCTTTTCTTCATGCCCCACCCCCTCCCTAAAACGGGTCTGGTAGGAGAAGGGAGCAGAGAGAGCAGAGACAGAGGGAAAAGGGAAGTCAGTCACTTTCCATTCCTTTTCATCAAATATCTCTATGGCTGCAGCAGCTTCTTGTAGCTATCACTGTTAGAGACTTTACCTCTTCCTTTTCTATAAATATACTAGAGTGTGCCAGATGTGGATTTGCACCTTGATACATATGCATTCCCTCTGCATGCAATGAAGGGCTTGGAATGGAGAGTGGGCAGAGGGCACATGTGGCGGTAACCTCAGGGCAGCTCACCAACCGGGCCTCAGCACCCCTGCGTAGGGTCTGCTCTGTAGAACAGGTGTGTGCCCAGGCCTGCTGGACTTCCTCCCTGGCTGGGGAGTTGGGGAAAGCAGGAGAGACGGCACTCCCACCCTGCACCTTGGAGCTCCCGTCCCTCCCCAGGCTCGCAGGGACGTCCTGGCTCTTGGAGGCCCGCCCTGAGTCAGCACAGAGACCGAGCCCAGCCTCAGGAAGGCGCCACCACGTGCTACACAGGAGACTGGACGCTGCACACGCCTCGTCAGTGCGCTGAGCCCCATGGAAGGGCAAAGGGAAGGGGGAGGCACCATGGGGGTGGGGGAAAAGGGACTGGACTGTGGCCACCCCTGGAGATTCTGGGACTGGGAGACAGCAGGGTGGCATCGGCCAACAAGTACTAAAGTCCTGGTTGAAGTCTTGCATTTTCTGTGTCCCTTCACACCCCCCCCCCCCCCCCCCCGCCACCGACTCCAATGAGGAGCTGCCTATCCTGGGGCAGATTCCCCAAGTGGGCCAGGATGCAGGGGGAGGGGGGGAAGGTGACTACCTGGGACACCCCACCCTGAATATTCGGGCCTTGGCAGCTCCAAAGCCCCTGGAGGCAGGCTGGGGGGAAGGGGCAGTCCTGTGGCCACGGAGTGACAGGGTGGGCCAGGAACCATTCAGTCCTAAACCGGCTGTATTTTCTCCCAGCAGAAGCTTTTTTGTACATCCTCACCCCTACCCTCCTCCAAACACAAGACTATGGAGTAAAGAAAAATGTTCAACAATTAAGAGCTTTCTCCTTTTCAGAAACACATATTTGAAAATTGTAAATTACAAAAAGTAGAACCAAATTTATCACGTGACTGGCTATTTATTCCTAAGCAAATTTTAAAGCATTTTTAATTTTTTTTTTTTTTTTTTAGTTTACTTGTTTATTTTGAGAGAGAGAGAGAGAGAGAAAGAGAGAACCCCAGACAGGCTCCACACTGTCAGTGAAGAGCCCGATGTGGGGCTCACACTCATGAGCCACGAGTTCCTGACCTGAGCCAAAATCAAGAGTGGGACGCTTAGCCGACTGAGCCACCCAGGCGCCCCTGAAGTGATTTCTAAGCTAACACTCTAGCTCCAGTGCTACCCCACGAACCTCACTGTTGTTCCTACCGTGAAGATGCTTCTGAGGAGCTCTTCTTTTTCCTTAGCATTCTGTTAGGACGATCTGGAAGAAATCCCTGCCCGGTCTCACCTCTGAGAATTCTATTTTCATCTGAGCGTCTCTTTATTTTAATCTGTGACATGTCCAACAGACCCGACTTTGCCCTTTACATTACCTGTTAGCAAATTTAAAGAAAAAAAAAGGTGTAACTCTGATAAGATAGGTAGGATTATCCTATAGGTTCCCTCCGGGTTCCCAAGACAACAGGCCACATGGGACTGGGGGCTCATCCCTCCTCTGGGCTTCCCGTGAGACCAGAGGCCTCCTCTCCTGGCAGAAAGGGCCACCCCTGCCTCTTGTGGACCCCAAGCCTCCATGTGCAAGGTGGCTCCAGTGCATGGCTGTCACCTAGGATCCTACTGCTTGCTGCCACCTGCCGTCCCAGTGACAAGGGGGCTCTTACTTGTCCCGTATGAAGTGAGAGCAGGAGGGGAACAGAGTCCTTCCCCAGAATGTACACCCACTTCATGCCAGCACGGTGCCGGTACACCACTCCCCCGGGGACCAGAAGGATCTCGGATCTGATCCTTGGCTGACAAATCTCCCTCTACAACCTGTGTCTTCTTTCTTTTTTTTATTCTTATTTTTTCTAAATGTTTATTTATTTTGAAAGAGAGAGAGCGTGAGTGGGGGGGGGGGGGCGGAGAGAGAGGAAAGAGAGAATCCCAAGCAAGCTCTGAGCTGCCAGTGGGGCTCACACTCATGAATTGTGAGATCATGACCTGAGCCGAAATCAAGAGTTAGACGCTTACGATTAACCAACCGAGCCACCCAGCTGCCCCTCTTTTTTTTTTTTTTAATGTTTGTTTTTGAGAGAGAAAGAGAGAGAGAGAGAAGTGGGGGAGGGGCAGGGAGGGAGGGGAACAACGGAGGATCCAAAGTAGGCTCCAAGCTGACAACACAGAGCCCGATGACGCAAGGCTCGAACTCACGAACTGTGAGATCATGATCTGAGCCGAAGTCAGATGCTTAACCAACTGAGCCACCCAGGTGCCCCCACAACCTGTTTCTGAAGCCATACCCTGTGGCCTTGAGACCCCATCCACATCCCAGTGCACAGGGACCAGTCTGCCTGACAAGAACCTTGGGTACAGAGAGCCACGTCTTTATTTTGTGCTCCTTTTATGCATTCCTACTCTTGCTGTAGGTATTTCCCCAACCACCGTATGTCTCTACCATTGCTTCTCCTTTCTGCCTCCCAATTTTAATTAGACTCTGATAGATTTTAGCATCCTTATAAATTGCCTTAAATAATTTCCAGGAAAGAGCGGGGTAGGAAAAGGAAGGGAAAGATGGGAAGAGGAAGAAAAAACACAAGTTCTCTAACTTCCAAATGCAAGCGCAACTTTTTACATGTTCTTGTCTTTCTAGGACTCGGTGCATACAATAGCAAGATCCCTCACGATTAATGAGGGATGGAAATGTCCTCAAATACAGTCACCTTCAAACCGAAGCCAAATATCTTTCCAAGAGGGCACGTAGGCAGATCAGCCTTAAGGGAAGATACCCCCAGATTCTCAACGTGCTATATGCATTCTCCCCTAACACAAGTCTATTTCAGAACGAGCTTGGAGTCCAGGCACACGTAAGCTCTGCCTTTCAACCTCCTTTTAAACTACTCCCTCCCCCACCACATGATAAGGAAAGGACCACCTCTCTCTCACCCTCCCTGGATCTAACCAAGGCACAGCCTGGGATGTAGAGGAGTAACAAAGGGGTAATGCGAAATACTGATGGCTGTAAAAAAGATCCTTTAATCAAACACCACAAAGCAGAGACCCATTATGATGAAAGTCTTATTCGGCTGAGTGGTTTGTCAATGAGGATTTGCTCTGCCAATTAGGTTAGGTACTTTCCCAAAACTGGAAGAAATAAGTCTGTAGCTCCAAGGTGTTTATGAAAGTTTATTTAAGGGGAGCCTGGGTGGCTCAAGCAGTTAGGTGTCTGCCTCTTGATTTTGGTTGGGGTCATGATCCCAGGGTTGTGAGATGGAGTCCCATATGGGGCTCTGCACTGAGCGTGGAGCCTGCTTGGGATTCTCCCTCTCTCCCTCCCTCTGCCCCTCTCCCTAGCCCACACTGTCTCTCTCTTTAAAAAAAAAAAAAAAAAAAAAAGCAAGTACATTTAAAACATGAGATAAAAATAAAAGCATTTTCTTTAAAAATATATACTATGTTCATGAGGATGTAGTAAAAGTATTTCTACTTTCTCATCTATTTTTAAGTGGATTAAGCTAGGTGTCTCTAAATGATGCAATAATCAGTACAATAATACCAATTTGGTAAGTCATAATAGAGTCTCTCAGGTACCTTTGATAAATCAGGTGGTTTCCAGGTTTTTGCACTCGACAAAACTGATGGAGGACCTGAGTTTTCAACTAACAGATGAGTAAAAACTATTGAGGAGAAGGCTATGTAATTTTTAGCATATAACTTTAAGACATTTCAAAATGCTGAGTGACAATGCTATACAAAAAGAAAAAAAAATAAAACCCATTCCCATCTACTTTTTTAAAAAAAAATTTTAATGTTTATTTATTTGTGAGAGAGTCAGAGCATGAGCGGGGGAGGGGCAGAGAGAGAGGGAGACACAGAATCCGAAGCAGGAACCAGGCTCCGAGCTGTCAGCACACAGCCCGACACGGAACTCGAACTCACAAACTGTGAGATCATGACCTAAGCCGAAGCCGAACCCTCAACCCACTGAGCCACCCAGGCACCCCCACCCCACATCTACTTTTTTATTTGAAGAAAGTTGCTCCTTGGTTACACACATTAAAAAGAAGAAAATTAATGCTGTCTCATTCTATCAAAAAGTCAAGTCCATTCACAAAAAACTGATTGAAACAAATGACCATTTCATTCAGAACTCTATTTCCAATAAAAATTTACCATGTTTGATATGTATTTGTCAAAATTTATAATGTATTTGTCTTTCATATATTGTAGACCATTAATCATCATAAGGAGAATTCAATCCAGAAGAATTTTTCTTCATCTTTAAAGCCTTATGATCACAGAAAATTCCACATTTTTGTGGCAGAGAAATATATTAGGGTGATCGATAAAAGACTTTCAAGCATATACATGTGTTACGTTAGTATAAAATTCTAAGGGGCAACTGGAATGGCAATATGAGTTCTAGGAGATAAAATAACATAAAAGTCTGACTAGTAAAGAGCTTCACAGAGTTTTAGGCCAGAAATAGGTACAGCATGTAGATTCACAGACAAATCTTATCAAGAGATTCTACTCTCTTGAACATCAACATTTCATCCTACGTTGAAAATTATATCCTTTGCAATGATTTAAACTTTGGATGACGAACGCCTGGGTGACTCAGTTGGTTAAACCTCCAACTCTTGATTTCGGCTCAGGTCACAATCTCACGGCTCATGAGCTCAAGCTCCACGTCGGGCTCTGTGCTGACAGTGCGGAGCCTGCTTGGGATTCTCTCTCCCTTTCTCTCTCCCCCACTCTGCCTCATTCGTTCTCTCTCTCAAAATAAATAAATCAACATTTTTAAAAAATTAAAAAAAAAAACTTTGGATGAAAATTGTTAGATGTCAAAGTTAACCATGAGTAAGGGGATTTATAGATTTTCAAAATTATTTTAGGGGTGCCCAAGTGAGAATTTAACAACCGAGGTATCACAGCATCCCATTCATTCCCCCACCACACAGACATATGCTCTCTGGCTCCCTCCCACCCGAGGCAGACAGGCCCCAGGCACAGCGAGGGACGTTTAGAAGATGTCCCCATCAAAAGATAATTTATAACATGCCACAGTCGCAGTAAACATCAAAAGGAGGTGCAGACCGTATGGCTCCTCAGAGCTCTGCGGGAGTGACTTTTTGGTATTGCTCTGACAACGCAACATTTTAGAAGTGGAACTTCAGCAGGCTCCTGGGGCCGTGGGGGGCAGGGAAAATCAGACGAAGAGTATTTATCCCTTTGATCATGTCTGAAGAAGTTACCAGCTTTCCTCCTGTTTCTAAGAGGATGGCCAATAATTTCAACAGTTCAGGGAGGAAAAAGCTGAATATGAGATACTAGCTGATGAAGCCCTCCTCAGAAAGTCGACCCCACAGAAGAGGTCCTCTATGGGTGCAGGACTGCCCCCTAGGGGACGTTTCAGAATGCAATTTTTTTGGATTGTCACAGTGACTAGAATTTAGTGTTCAGAGGGCCGGGCACTCCTACTGCCCTGAGGACAGTGCACAATCAGATTCTCCCACCTGCTGAAACAAATTGTTAATGTCCTACTGGTCACGCACACAGATGAAAAACTTTTTCATAGTGATCTGCCATGAGAACCTGATTTTATGTTGACTTACAAACAAAAAGCACTTTCTGTATAGTTTTATCATACTCTTACTTTCCCAAGGATGTTACCAGCATATAAATCAAGGGGAGATGGGGTAAAGTCCAAACAAAGTACCGAGATGTTTCCCATTATGTAAAATCACATCATCTGAGGCAACACCATTCGTGGTGTCTTAATTGCCAAGTGCAACACACCCTTATGAGTCTGTTGGGCACCATCACATGCATGATTTCACATACAGGTGCATCTAACTACCTCATTGTGTCTTCTCTAACACTCATATATGAACACATATTAAAATGCATGGTATTTTACTTTACTTTTCTGTTTTATTCTATTTAGATTATATATATATATATATATATATATATGTATATATATATATGATTTTTTTTTTTTAAGTAATTTCTGCACATAATGTGGAGCTTGACCTCACAATCCTGAGATCAAGAGTCACGTGCTCTACCGACTGAACCAGCCAGGCGCCCCCAGAGTATTGTATTAATTTCCTAAGTTACATATGTAGATTGGCAATATAGTCTAAGAATTTAACTTTAAGAGGTTAAACAATAGCAATACAAAATATTTATTATAGAAAGAGGAATGGGCAAGAATGACTCTCTCACTTAGGCTGAGTGAAAGAAGTCAGACACAAACAGCCAAGTGTTATATGATTCCATTTATATGAAACATCTAGATTAGGCAAATCTTTAGAGGTTGCCCAGGGCTGGGAAGGGGTGGGGGGAGGACTGCTAATGGGGATGGGGTTTCTCTTTGGGGTGATGAAAATGTTCTAAAATTGACCATGGTGATGGCTACACACGTGTGAATATCCTAAAAACCACTGAATTGTATACTTTAAATGGCTGAATTGTATAATTCACATCCTATTATCTCAAAAAAGCTGGTTAAAAAAAACTCTGGTATGGGTCTAATTTGGTTGGAAACCACTAATCTATTTAGAGCTACTCACACAGCAAAGAGCTGCTGGAGAAAAGGCAGACCAGAACAGCGCGCTGGGATTCCTGCAGTGTTAAAACCATGCCTGAAGGTACAGAGCACTGCTGGTATTTCAACGGTGGACGGCTTTAGTTTTAAAGGACATACAAACGGCAATAATCATAGGTGAGACTTTCTAAAACAGAATCCGTCTCAGATTAGAAGGAAATACCACGGCTTCTCTGGTTCAGAAAGACATAACTAACACATACCATACTGAAAGTGGTCCTTTGAAACCCTCCAGAGCCAATTAACACTCTGAAAAAGCATTAAAACATAACCTGCTGTAGGAAGTATATCGTCAGGCAACGTAATACAGCCCCCACAGCAACAAAAGGAAAAATAGAAGGAAAAAAAAATATGTGAATGCCCAAATAGCACCCACCACCAATAATCACCTAGTTAAGAGAAAACCACATCTAGAGATCACGTTCCCTCACCTCTAGTTACGAGGTGGGTATGAGCCAGAGCATGAAATGGCTAATGTATTTTGAAATCAGAAAACTAGCTCAAAGGAACTAAGATTTACTAGCACGTGAAACCACACACACACACACACACACACACACACACACACACCACGTACTTCTCCCTGGTAGTATCATACTGTGATTACCTTAAACGTATTTATTCACTGATACAGGCAGTTCTCACTCTGCGTGGTACATGGGAACCGAACCGCACGCATATGGGAACCGTGTCCTCACAAACCGCAAGGTCACTGCTCCAACATACACAGGTTTCAGGTAACACGGTGCCGTGCAAAGTCAGGAACGAAACAGGTCAACCGAAATAGGTTGGCTGATGTTTTTAAGCCTTTGCTACCGCGGAAACTCACGTAACAACTTGTCTCGGGACGGCCTGTCTCTTGTTCAGCGCGGCCATTTCCCACTCAGGCACCCAACATATGCCAGTTCTACGTTAGTTGCTTCAGCGACAAGAAAATGAACAACCTTTAGAGGCTTTGTCCTTCCCTTTCTGTCTGTCTGACCCTATCCCAGAGCTGGAGACAGTAAGGCAGAAGGCAGGAGAGGGGTAGGAGAAATACAGAGACCCTCTGTCTCCTTGCTATACCCCCTCATCACTAGTCCTGTTCCCAAGAGGCCCATAAAGATTCATGTTTGTGTTGTATCTGTGCGTTCATGAGGGAGGCTGGCCCAGCTATGAGACCAGCCAATCGGGGCAAGGCCTCATAGAAACAGTGAGCTATAGTGCCAAGGCCCTGGCCTTGACCCCCTTTGCTCACCCACCCCAAACCTCTAGGGCCCTCCCCGGGGCTCCCCAGGTTCTCAGAGCTGGCTCCACGTTCGCATCTCGGGGACCATGTTCCGCTTGCTTCTACGAGCTCCCCTTGTCAAAGCAGAGTGGCCCTGATTCCTCCACAAAAGCCTAGTTCTTGGCTTGCCATGATGTAGCTTGGGGCCCTGTTTCTTTTTTAAAATCTTATTATATTTTAAACATTTTCACTAAATATTTCAAGTCATTAAAAGTTTCTATTAAAAATCCCATTTGTTGGGGCGCCTGGGTGGCTCCACCAGTTGAGCGTCCAACTCTTGATTTCAGCTCAGGTCATGATCCCAGGGTTGTGGGATCGAGCCCTGTGTTGGGCTCGATGCTGAGCGTGGAGCCTGCTTGGGATTCTCTCTTCCTCTGCCCCTTGCCCCCACTCGCACGCTCTCCCTCTCTCTAATTAAAAATAATTTATTTTGGGGGCGCCTGGGCGGCTCAGTCAGTTAAGCATCCGACTTCGGCTCAGGTCATGATCTCACGGTCCGTGAGTTCGAGCTCCGCATCAGGCTCTGTGATGACAGCTCAGAGCCTGGAGCCTGCTTCGGATTCTGTGCTTCCCTCTCTCTCCGACCCTCCCCTGTTCATGCTCTGTCTCTCTCTGTCTCAAAAATAAACATTAAAAAAATTTTTTTTCTTTACATTTATTTTTTAAAATCTCATTTGTTGCCCCTCAATTTAAGAAGCCTTATTTCATCATGAGCATGACTAAATATCCTGTTTATTGTCTTCTCTTTTCTCGGGTTTTTTTAATAGTCAATTCTATTAACTCCAGTTAATCCATCTGGAGTCTATTTTGATGTATCTCCCCAAATCAGAGAATTCCAAAAGTAGCTACTGGCTAAACATTACTTGAAATATAAAGTTGGGACTCTCTCCCTAACCACCAGGCCTTGTTTCTAAGAGGAACCACTATTGGTAAGATTGAGGTTAGAAAGATCAATCTCTTATTGAAAAAACAAAACAAAAGCAAACAACACAGGACTGAGGGGAAACCATCAAAACGGCCTCAAATGTGTTTTCTCAATGCATCCGCTCATTCAACAAACATTTGCTGAGGCCCTCCCTTGCCCGGACTCGAGGAATACAGCAGTAAACTCCCTGACCTTGAGTGGTTTAAGTTTTGGAGGGAGAGAGAGAAGATAAACAAGGGCAGGAGGTTAGGAAGAAAGGAAGGGTAGACAGGGGTCCCTGGGGTGGGTTGGCACCTGCTGTCATCAGGGTGGCTTGGGGACATCCGAGCAGAGAGCCGCAGGGAGTCAGAGCAGGCCATGTCCATGTGCAGGCAGAGCTTCCAGTGGAGGACAGCACATGAACCACACACCAGCCATCTAATGCCCACTTCCCAAGTGAACCCCCTCACTAACCCTCCTCTCTGACCCTCTCCAGGCTCAGGATGTCCGCAGCAGGCTTTGTGATCTTCCCACACCCTTAAATCACCCCTTGTTGGCCTTGAACTTCACTGTCTCTTGCATTCTTCCTCCCATGAAACTCTGGCTTTTCACAGTTTCGGGGCCTGGCCTTGAACCCACAACTGCCCCCTCAGATTCCCTACAGACACGCACATGGTCCACAAATGCAGGGTAACAAGGGGACAGCTGCCATCTTGCTCTTTCGCTTAAGCGGATTGAAACTTCACATCAGCAGGACTGAGGATTTTCTTTTTTCGTGTTTATTTATTTTTGAGAGAAAGAGAGAGAGAGAGAGAGAGTGCAAGCAGAGGAGGGGCAGAGAGAGGGGGAACAGAGGATCTGAAGTGGGCTCCGAGTTGACAGCAGAAAGCCTGATGCGGGGCTCCAACCCACAAACCACAACATCACGATCGAGCCCAAATTGCACACTCAACTGAATGAGCCACCCAGGTGTCCCAGGACTGAGGATTTTTTTTTTACCTTTTGATCTCGAATGTTCGTCTCGAAACTGCAGTTGGCAGGGCATTACTGCACAGTGCAATGACTTCCCTGTGTAACTGCCTAACACCCTTTGCATTTCATTAACTGTCTTTAATACAGGTTGCCTTGTGTTTGAAGAGCAACCAACTACAAACCCAACATTATCCCTCAACCTTTTGAATACAGTTTATACTGAAATTGTAAGGATTCTGTTTTGTTTTGTTTTGTTTTGAAATTGTAAAGATTCTGAACAAGGAATGTGTAGTGTCCAAGTTGGGCTTCTTGAAACCACCTTTCCCAGATGTGTTCCTGGGGAAGTCTCCATCAGGACCGTTGCTTAAATGCTGGTGTTCTAGCACAGTGATAGGGAGATGGGGAAGGTGGTCTAGCAATCTTCAGTCATGCCATGGAGGCTAATGGCTGCCTTGGGGACAACACTGACCCTCATCTTATCCTAGAATTGTTCCTTACAGGTCACATACTTATTGAACCAATATTTATCCAGAGCCCAGTACATGGCAGGATACAGGTCAGAATTAGCAGGACAACAATGCACAGGTATCCTCGCATGCGGGCACACAGGTACCCTGTAGGTAGTACATGTTGGGGGAGGGGCTAATTTCATTGACACCTGCTCTGTCCCTAGTATCAAATTTACTGTTTGATTTCATCTTATTCTGTCCGAGTAGGCATTATTATTTCTGATTTTTCAGATGAGGAAACTGAACAGAGAGAAGTCATGTAACTTCCCCAAGGTCACCCAGGTAGTAAGCGGTGGAGCTGGACTCAAACCAGGTTCATCAGACTCTAAAGCCACACCCCTCTGGGGAGCCACGCCCCTCCCAGACGCAATGCTCCTTCCCCAAACAGGCCACGTAAGACAAGGTTTGAATTAATGAAGGGGGGAGGCCTAGTCAGACCAAGATACAGGGAAAACTGCTGATGTTTCTTTGTTATTAAGATCCCCAAGCCCAACTTTTCTTTGGAGACGTTCAAATTTTAATTTAAGCTAGGACTCCCAACAGTATGCTAAACAACACTGGTGAGAGTGGACATCCCTGTCATGTTCCTGACCTTAGGGACCTCAGTTTTTCCCCACTGTGGATGATATTAGCCGTGGGCTTTCCATATATGGCTTTTATGATGTTAAGGTATGTTCTTTCTATCCCAACTTTCTTGAGGGATTTTATTAAGAAAAGATGCTGTATTTTGTCAAATGTTTTTTCTGCATCTATTGACAAGATCGTAAGGCTCTTATCCTTTCTTCTATTAATGTGATGTATCACACTGATTTGTGAATATTGAACCAGTCCTGCAGCCCAGGAATGAATCCCACTTGATTGTGGTGAATAATTCTTTCAATATACTGTAGAATTCGATTTGCTAGCTATTTTTAATTGAGGAAAATACGCCATAATGCTCAATTATTATGTAAGTCCAAAAAAAGCCAAATTGCAACTTTCACTTTATTTTAAAAGGAGAAGTGGCTGAAGAAACAGGCAATAAAGAAAAAGGAAAATGATTTCTCTTAGAAATTCACCTGATACAGGGATTGTTGCATTTTTTAAACCATGTCTACTTTAGACACGGCACATGTGGAATGATAGATGCTGTGTATGAATGGAAACAAGTTTAGAGTAATAAATGTTTCCCAGTGTTAAAATAAACACCTCAGCGGTTCAGATTCTGGCCAGGCAATTTCTCCACAGTGGGAAGTACTTATCTACTTTAACACTTTGCTACTTAGAAATTATCACTCAATCAATTACCATCCACATGGGTTTATTTTTACAGAGAGCTTCAATAAAATGAGTGTGAAAATAAGTTAAACACATTCTATTCATTTTCTCAATTTTTCACCTCTCCCAATGGTGGATATGTTGACAGAAAAATTACTTCATTTTATTTCAGCAGACATTTATGGAATGCTGACCAGGTTCTGTGCTAAGGGCTTGGAGACAGGATATGACAAAGAGGAATGAAATGTGGTCCCCCGTTGCTCAGGAGTGCGTATAACCTACCTTGTAACGTGGCTGTGCCTCCACAGCCCAAATGGAGGCAAAGGCAAGGAAATTCTGGACCCAACAACCTCAACAGAGCCCCCTGTACCTCCACAAACCCAAACCCTCTGTGCTCTGCCCAGATAATCTCTCAGTGAGTGGTTATTATATACCTGGCACACTGCTTACAGCTACTTTCAGATACGGAAACACTTTTTCATCAAGAGGTGTTTACTGGATTGTATTTTATTTTTTTATTTATTCCTGAGAAAGAGAGAGAGAGAGACAAAGCGTGTGCATGAGTGGGGGAAGGGCAGAGAGAGGGCAAGAGAGAGAAAATCCCAAGCAGCCTCTGCACTGTCATCACAGAGCCCCACGCAGAGCTCGATCTCATGAACCGTGAGATCAAGACCTGAGTCGAAATCCAGAGTCAGATACTTAACCGACTGAACCACTCAGGTGCCCCTAGATTTCATTTTTAAGGAGTACCTACCTGTTAGTCACTTCTGACATATGCATCTGAATTTGTACACCACTTCTTTTAAATAACAGCTTCACTGAGATACAATTCAAATACCATCAATTCAACCCTTTTAAACTGCAAGATTCGGTGGTATTAATACATTCAGAGTTTTGCAATCACCACTGCTATGTAATTCCAGAATATTTACATCACCCCAAAAAGAAATTCCCTACTGATTAGCAACTGCTCCCTAATCCCTCACCTCATCCCCTGGCAACTCCCCATTTACTTTGTGTTTCTATGGACTTGTCTCTTCTGGACATTTCATATAAATAAAACCATACAAAACATGACTTTTTGTGTCTGGCTTCTTCCACTTAGCATAACATTTTCATGGTTCATCCATGTTGTATCATGCATCAGAACTTCGTTCTTTGTTATGGCTCAATAATATTCCACTGTACAGACAGACCACGTCTTGTTCATTGATTCATCCATTGATACGGATCTGGGTTGTCTGGCTATTGTGAGTAGTGATGTGTGTGCCCAATTTTTGTGTGTGCACAAGTTTTTATGTTTCATTTTCTTGGGTGGATACATAGCAGCAGACTGGCTGGATCAGTGGTAACTCCATGCTTAATCTTTTGAGACTGACAGACTGTCTCCCAGACAGCTGCCCCGTGATACATTCCCACCAGCAACGTACGAGGGTTCCAAATTCTGCACCTCTCACGGTCTGCCTTTTTTTGGTTTAGGTGTCCTAGTGTAACTGAAGTGACATCCCCCTGTGGGAGCACTCATCTCTAAGGCACTCAATATCATGTTCTTCTGGAGTGGAGAAAGGAATGGCTGTCTTGCTGGAGGGTGAGAGGTCTCTCCCTCCAAGCTCCAAAAGCTTGTGCCCAGCCTCCCAACTCTGGTCAATTACTATCCCACCAAAGCAACCATTGTCTCTGGTTGTTTAAAGGAATAAAGATATGTATGTGTTCAGTTAGGTTTTTTAAACAATTTGAAATATTGTTGTGATCTTCCCATCGGGTGAAGACTAAATTTCTCCCCCGCCCCCTGGTGCCTTCTACGTAACACGTAAGCTGAGCACAGGCAGCGTGCCAGGCACTGTTCTGAAGCACTCTTATGACTACCGTAAGGTAGACATTCTTTCTCTAATTTACAATCCAGAAAGTGAAACAGAGAAGTTAGACATTGCTCACCCTGCCCCAGTCACCCGGGAAGTGAAGTCGGGTGTCGGGTCCTGGACAGCCCATCTCCACAGCCCCAAGGAATGACAATGAGCCACTGACTCTCACTGCTAATTCCACGGGCAGATGTAACTGTGCAATTCAAGAGCCAGAAACAGGCGCATAAGGGAGTGAAAATGCGGGATGCACAGAGTGGGGTAATTCTCCAACCCTTTCCTGATATCCAAAAAGCTCATCTTGTTTGGGCCTTCCTTCAAAAAACTACAGGATGGGGGTACCTGGGTGGTTCAGTCAGTTAAGCGTCTGATTTCAGCTTCAGGTCATGATCGCAAGGATCGTGAGTTCGAGCCCCGCGTCAGGCTCTGTGCTGACAGCTTGGAGCCTGGAGCCTGTTTCAGATTCTGTGTCTCCCTCTCTCTCTGCTCCTCCCCTGCTCGTACTCTGTCTCTCTCTGTCACTCAAAAATCAATAAACATTAAAAAAATGAAAAAAAAAAAAAAAACCTACAGGATGGAGGTTGGAAAGGGGTAAGAATAGAGGTGAAATAAAATCAGCCACATGGTGAGTGATAAATACACTGGTGTTCACTAGGATGTTCTGTCTGCTTCTGTATATATTTGAGATGGTCTATGCTAAAAAGTAAATTATAGTCTCAAAATATCTCCCTTGAAATACTTATGAATCACAAAGGGAAAAAGAGTAAGCCTACAGCACAGAACATTGGCAGCCACCACCCCAGCCTGGTGGTCCAGGTTAGCATCATGTAACAGACATCACGCACCCAGATGATGCACCAAAAAGAGGCTATCACCTGTGATACTCATCCCCAGAACGCACAAGCTCCATCTAAACATGAGAAAACATCAGACAGACCCAAACTGAGCGACATTCTACAAAATACCTGACCAGCAGTCTTCAAAAGCGTCAACGTCATGAACGACAAGGGACCACAGAGGAATTGTCACAAATCGGAAGAGACCAAAGACACATGACAAATAAATGCAAGGTGACATCCAGGATTGGATCTTAAACAGAAGAAAGACATCAGTGGAAAGGCTAGTGAAAACAAGTCAGTTCTGCAACACCGGTTAACAGTTGTGCAGAACGGAGCTAACGCTGCCTCTTACGCTTCCTCAGAAAGATCTTATGCTACCCGGTGGTCCTGGACTGGCTCTGGGAACTTGGATTTGGGGAATATTCTTACCATTTCCTAACTGAAATGGTTAGGGTGGCTTACGGTGCCTACACTGTCTGTTCCAACCATATGGTTTATGCTCAACATTTTCTTTCCTTCTGGGAGTCTAAAATTTTCAGAAGAGCCAGGCTAAGGGTATCTACATGACCCGCCCCCAATAACAACCCTGGGCACTGAGTCTCTAGTGAACTTCCCTGGTAGACAACATTTTGTATCTGTTGTCACCGCTCACTGCTGGGGGAACTCAGTGTGTCCTGTGTGAGCCTATGGGAGAAGACACTCGGAAGTCTGCACACAGGCTGTGCCCACACCTTTCCTTTTTGCTGATTCTGCTTGGTATGCTTCTGCGGGAATAAGCCATACCCATGAGTAGGCCTGTGTGTCCTGTGGGTTCTCCTAGTAAATCAGAGGGAGTGGTCCTGGGAACCCACCCCCCCAAC
The DNA here is from genome assembly GCF_046562875.1 of Panthera onca. NCBI lineage: Eukaryota > Metazoa > Chordata > Mammalia > Carnivora > Felidae > Panthera > Panthera onca. Next base: position 8,648,003 of record NC_138347.1, on the reverse strand, counting down.
ATAGTAACTGTACCAAGGTGAATTTCTTGGCTTAAAAAAAAAAATGTTTTATTTATTTTTGAGAAAGAGTGTGAGCAGGGGAGGAGCAGAGAGAGAGGGAGACACAGAATCCAAAGCAGGCTCCAGGCTCTGAGCTGTCAGCACAGAGCTCGACGCTGGGGCTCAAACCCACGAACCGTGAGATCATGACCTGAGCCGGAGTCAGCAGCCCAACCAACTGAGCCACCCAAGCGCCACTCTTGCTTTTGATGAAGATACTGTGGTTTTATCAGATCTTAACATAAGGGGATGTTAGATAGGTGAAAACTTTAGAGGAATTCTGGTTTTGCATAATCCATAATTATCTCAAAAAACAAGTGGTTAAAAAAATTAATTATACTTTCTCTTACTCCACCAGTAATTCATGGCTATGGGACAAAATTTGGAAAATATAGGAGAGCGTAAAGAATAAAACAAAAATCCCTAAGAATCCTCCCTTTCCAAGAAAAACCGTCAATTATGAAAACAACAACAAGCCTTCCGCTAATGGATTTCTCCTCCACCCATCGCCATCCCCAGAAGGCCACGGAGAAATAGTTTGGGGTGACACTACAGCGATGGCTATGAGCAAACAGGTTTTAGTAAAACTTAGTCAAATTTGATGGGTCTCACCAGCTTCAGACAACACACTTCAGCTGTGGATAATAACCTGAGCCCCTCCTTTTACCAATAAAAATTTTGCCTGAAATTCATGATAGAAAAATGAAATGTAAACCAGCAGAGCATACATACAAAGATGCTACAGCAAACTGGGGTAGGTAGTAACATAAAACAACATTTTTTTTAAGTTGATTCTTGTGCCAGAAAACAAGGAATAGCTCAAGACTTGGCACAGCTCTGTCAGAGGACAGAGGAATTATCTTGACGGGGAGGCCACTGGGCCAATCTGGGGCACTTTGTGCACCGAAGTAATGACATCGAAGGCATTATAAGCCCTTGAACAAAGTAAAAATCTGCACATTTGTACAGACACGAATACATGAGCGAAGAATAAGAAAAGCTATTTCTTACACAGAATATCAACAAACACCCAAGGAATGAAAGAGAAACTCGCCATTTTGCCACCTGATTCCTCCAAGAATCATAGTAAAAGTGTGGAGTGAAAGTTTAGAACAGCCTCAAAGCATCTCCCTCACGGGTTATGTATTTATTTATTACAAAAGGAAAATGGGGATCTGTGTTCGCAGCCTCAGCAAGGGATGAAAATGAGCCTCACCGGTGCAAGGCAGCTGGTGTTCGGAGCCCCCTGATGGGCTGCTCTGAGGACACACATCGCATAGGTTGTGTGGCCGTCCCAACATGCCTGAATCAAATCCCATATTCTTCGCAACGTCCACACCAGGGAGACAAAGGCAGGCTGGGGTAATGGTCCAGATTACAGGAGATTCCAGAGACACAGCAAAAAATGGAATGAGTGATCCTGAAAAGGGCGGGGGGGGGGGGGGGGGGGGGAGGACCACAGAGGACGTGACTGGGACAAGGGGCACCATGTGAAGGCACACTGTTAGGTAACAGCATTGTACCAACATTAAACACCCAGAGTTCTACGACTGTGCTGTTGTTACATAAGAGAAGGTGCTGTTCTTAGCACTTAGGGGCAGGAGGACAAGATGGCTCAGGATACACACACACACACAACAGGTGTGTACTTATTTATTCACTGAGTGAAAAAGAGAAAGCAAATGTGGCCAAATGCTAGCAACTGGTGAATCTTTATGCTTATCTTTATTTCAAAATGTAAAGGTTAAAGGACTCCTACAAGCATCGCAAAATGCAAATGCAAAGCAAGGAGGTCCTCAAGAAGGTCACAGGAGACCCTGCAGCCACACCACATCCCTGCGCAGGAGCACAGCGGCAGCACAGGGGGAAGGAGCAGCTTGCCAGGCAGGGCTGGGGCACTGGGTACAGCACGGAGCCACACGATGGAGAATTGCAAGCATCAAGTACAACTGCATGTTAACTAACTGGAATTTTAATTTTTTTTTAATGTTTACTTTTTAAAAAAATTTTATTTATTCTTGAGAAAAAGAGAGTGTCAGCAGGGGAAGGGCAGAGAGAGAGGGAGACACAGAATCTGAAGCAGGCCCCAGGCTCTGAGGTGTCAGCACAGAGCCTGACGCACGCGGGACTTGAACCCACAAACTGCGAGATCATGACCTGAGCTGAAGTTGGACGCTCAACTGACTGAGCCACCCAGGCACCCCTTAACTAACTAGAATTTAAATAAAAACTTTTAAAAAATTGTTGGGGGCACCTGAGTGGCTCAGTCAGTTGAGCATCTGACTCTTGATTTTGGCTCAGGACGATGGTCCCAAGGTTGTGAGATCAAGCCCCACGTTGGGCTCTGCACTGAGCGTGGAGTGTGCTTGGGCTTCTCTCTCTCCCTCTGCCCCTCACCTGCTCGTGCTTGTTCTCTCTGTCTCTGTCTCTGTCTCTGTCTCTCTCTCTCTCAAAAAAAAAAGTGTCAAAGACAAAAGGGATGAGAAGGCATGGGGCTGCCGCCTTGAGAGGCCAGCACCAGCTGCTAGCAAAAGCCACACTGGCCATCCGGGAGGAGACGTGGACACTAGCAGAAGGAGAGAATGGCACGGCCATCATTCCTCCGGACCAGCAGGGAGGCCCCGGTCTGGAGACGCCTGTGACTGAGACCTGCATCACCAGACGGACTGTGCACCCTCAGGCAGGAGGGTAGGGGCGAGGGAGGCATAGTTACTTGTAAGCGATGAAGCTGCCTACCTTCTCTGGCCTCATTTTCCCACGTGTACAGTAAAAGGGAGGGGGAGGTGCCGGAAAGCCCCTCAGTACATCAAAGCGCTCACTCAAGATGTCTTCATTTGCTGACTCCCGCAAAACTGGGAAGCAGGCCAAAAAAGGAGGATGCCCTGGGACCCGTGCAAGAGGGGACCCCCACAGAAGAGACACAAAGTACAGTGCTAGGGTGGTGGCAAAGGGGACATCTCCAAATAACAACGGTGCAGCAGCCTACAGGAAGACTGCTGGAAGGCAAAACTAATACCAACAAATGCAGTTAAGCATTTAGGAAATAACTTTGGTAAGTTTCATTAAGAGCGTGTGTGTGTGTGTGTGTGTGTGTGTGTGTGTGTGTGTGTGTACAATTCAGTGGTTTTTAGCATACCCTCAAAGTTACACAACCACCATCACTACATAATTCCAGAATTTATTTTGAAGTTTATTTATTTTGAGCGGGGAGCAGACAGAGGAGAGAGGATCCCAAGAGGCTCCACGCCGTCAGCAAAGAGCCCAACACGGGGCTCGATCTCACAAACCACAAGATCACAACCTGAGTCAAAATCAAGAGTCAGATGCTCAACCGGCTGAGCCACCCTGGTGCCCCTAATCCCAGAATATTTTTATAAACTGCCCTCAAAATAATCCCATACCCATTAGCATTCAATCCCTGTATCCCATCCCCCAACTGCCAACCTCTGGCAACTACTAATCTTACTTTCTGTTTCTACAGACTGGCCTATTCTGGACATTTCATATAAACGGGATCATACAATGTACAGTGTTTGGTGACTGGCTTCCTTCACTCAGGTAATGTTTCAAGTCCATCCATGCTGTAGCATGAATCAGTGCTTCATTTCGTTTTAGGGCCGAATGATATTCCATTGTATGGATAGACCACATTTCATTAATGCATTCATCTACTCATGGGCACTGGGTTGGTTCCACCAATTGGTTATTATGAATAATACTGCTATAAATATCCACAGTGCAAGTTTTCCTGCAGACCTATGTTTCATGTCCCTTGGGTAGATATCTAGGGGTCCAAATGCTGGGTCCCATGGTGACTAATTATTTGAGGAACTGCCAGTCTGTGTTCCAAAGCCACTGTACCATGTTCCATTCCCATCAGCAGTGTAGGAAGGTTCCAATTTCTCCACATCCTCACCCACACTTGTTACGGTGTGTCTTTTTTACCATAGCCATCTACAATGGTGGGTGTGAGGCTGTGTCTCCTTGTGGTTTTGGTTGGCAGGTCCCTGATGGCTAATGATGTTGAGCCTCTTTTCGTGTGTTTATGAACAGATCTGTCTTCCCTCACCAGACTTTCTAAGATTTTATGTATTCTTTCAAACTGCACATTCTGCCAAACGTTCGGCACCCGTGTCCCTCGCTCTCCCGGTTCCCTGTGCTTCCGCGCCTCACCGCCACAGCCTGGGAGCCTCACAGAACCTGCAATCTCAGCTTTCAGTCCTGGAAGGGGATGAAAGAAGCTCTAATCAAACACTTATACATTTGACAGACAAGAGAAGGAAGCAGAGGCAGGGCCGGGTGGCTTGCCAAAGCAAAAGCAACTCAGTGATGGATGAAGTGAAGCCCCCAGGTCTCTGGACTATTCTTTCCGCCAAGCCAAGCCACGCCCCTAAGTCAACACTTGCCATTTCTTAACTGCCGCAAATTCCCGAAACCCCAGGAGCCGAAAACGTTCACGCAACCATAATATGAGTGCTCGTTATTCCCCCGGGCCTGATGTGGCACCAGCAGAACACTAAGCCCGTCCCTGGGTGTGCACAGTCAGTGCGGAGATGTGGCACACGGGTGCCGGCGTGATGTGGACACGCAGAAGGGTCTAAGGACAGAGCTACTCACTCTACCCGGAGACGCAGACCAGGCGTCCAGAGTAGAGAGCTGACAGGCCCTGCCCAGTGAGCTCGGATCAGACAGGAGATAGTGGGGAAGACATTCAGGCAGTGGGAACGGCACATTCAAAGATCCAGGTTCAGGACAGAGCAGGTGTTTTAGTGAAGCTGAAAGAAGTAGCAGGGTCACCGGCAGGGTCGAAGGCAGACCCAGGGCTGAAAAGAAAGGTTGGAGCCAAGTGGTGGAGTCTTCCCGGTCAGGCTACGGTCATGCTACGGTCATGCTATGGGCTGGGCTTTTGTGGATCAGGAAATGCAGACCTTGCGAGTTTTTGAGGAAGGAAGGGAAGTGATCAGATCTGCACTTAAAGAGATCACTCCAGGGGCACCTGGGTGACTCCATCGGCTTCAGCTCAGGTCATGTTCTTGAGGTTCATGGGTTCGAGCCCCGCATCAGGGTCTGTGCTGACAGCTCGGAGCCTGGAGCCTGTTTCAGATTCTGTGTCTATCTCTCTCTGTCCCTCCCCTGCTCGTGCTCTGTTATCTCTCTGCCTCAACAATAAATAAACATTTAAAAATTAAAATAAAAAAAAAAGAGATCACTCCAGTGACTGCATCCCAGAACATCATACAGATTTTTCTTCAGCAGAGTTATGAAAATTAAAAATTGCTATAAAACAACACATAAACTTGTTCAAGATTCTCTTTGTATTACTTCTTCTTGGAGAAGTTTTGCTGCTCAAGACCAAACAGCTCATTTCAACCCCCTACCAGGGGCTTAAGAAATGCTACTATGACTTGATGAACCCTGCTGTATGTCCCAAAACAGTGCCCTTCTAAACATCAGCTCGCGTATCACCTTAAAAAGTTACAAAAAACTGTGTCTTGCATATTTTTAAGTTGACATATAAAGGTTTTCAATCTAAGCTTGACAGTTGCCAAGAATGGAATTTGACTTAGGGTAGACATTGATATTTTAAATAAAACCATTACATCACTCTTTTAAATGTATTCAGAGAAATCAAAGTACCACAAAAACATGTTGCCCAGCACCATCTATTTAAAAAGTACATGAACAGAGGTGTCTAGGTGGCTCAGTTGGTTAAGCATCCAACTCTTGATCTTGGCTCAGGTCATGATCTTGGCTCAGGTCATGATCTCACAGCCATGACATTGATCCCGTGTCAGGTTCAGCACAGAGCATGGAACCTGCTTGGGATTCTCTCCCTCCCTCTCTCTTTCTCCCTCTCTTTCTCTCTCTCTCTCTCTGCCCCTCCCCTGTTCATGCTTTCTCTCAAAATAAATAAACTTAAAAAAAAATACATGGGAAAAAAAGTGGGGGGGGGGGGACACCTAGGTGGCTCAGACAGTTAAGGGTCCGACTTCGGCTCAGGTCATGATCTCACGGTTTGTGGGTTTGAGCCCCGCATCGGGCCCTGTGCTGACAGCTCAGAGCCTGGAGCCTGCTTCGGATTCTGTGCCTCTCTCTCTCTCTCTCTCTTTCAAAAATAAAAAATAAACATAAAAAAATTTTTTTTAATAAAAATTAAAAAAAAAAAAGACCCCCACTCCCAGGCACACATTTGCAGACTGCAGGGTCTACCACTCTGGTTCACCCTGGAAAGGAGGCTTTTGTCCAAGAAAGGCCAGGGAAGCCAGAATGAAGCAAAGTCAGAAAAGGGTGAAAAGCTAAAAAGACCAGGAAGGGCTTTAAAAAAAAACTGAGCACTCTGCCACCTGCCCCAAGGAAGTGCGTGAAATGAAGGCGTCCGCCCTCCTCGACTGTCTCCTGGCCAGCCCCTGTCTCTCCCTGACTGCGCTCACAGAATCTCTTCCTTCTTTGCACAAGGTGCTTGCTGTTGTGGTTTTGAAAGCAAAGGGCCATCGTTGCACCCCAGTTTTTCCAAATGCATAGTAAATGTGACCGAGCGTTCTGACCATTCCCTCTCCACCATGCTGATACGGTCCCAGAACTCAAAATTATTCCCTATCATGTGCACTTTATATGACATCAGTTACCACACAAGTTTTTAATACACAGTCAGCAGATGGCCCCAGGAACTTCCCTTATATCTCACATCTGGTATTGTACTCCATATAAGGTGCTGAGTCCGATTTTTTAATAAAAACATGGCCTGAGCTTGTAAAAGTTCAAGTAAAATATACCTCTAAAACTGCTGTATTTAATTTCCAGTCATGAAAGTCTAAAATTATTGTAAAATAATACTCAACCTTTTTCATAGATCCGTTCAATGGAGCTTAAAACTACTTTCCTTTCAGAAAGGAAAAGAGCTTCATAACTAACAGCTTCTTGAATTCACATGTGTTATCTTACTTTTGTGAGCCGGAATTGCATAAATTTTATAACCTTTCAATCTGTACAAAATTAGTTTGGTTAGTAGCGCAGAGTAATAAGGCACTGAAGTTTCTGGATAGCAGCAGGGGGAAGGGACGGGGAAAAAGAGAAGGCAGGAATGTTGAAAACAGAATCAGATCGATAACGTGAGACTTGGAAAAATTAATCTTCCTTTCAAAATGAAACTAAAAAGCACAAAGGAAGATACACACCAGGAAATAAAGACATCAGCAAACGCGCAGATGATCATAAACATGATTTTCTGATTAAATAACCATTTCGACTCTGTCCCCGCGCTTCACGCGAGGGTGGTGTGCAAGCCCGTCTACCAGAAACGGTACAGATTTGTGCAAGCTCAAACTCAGGTCCACGTAGCCACCTGGATCTCAGTGGCTGTGCCAGCACCATGTATCCCGCTCTGGTCTATGAAAGACGCAGTTCCTCTAATCTACATGACTGTTCTCATGATTTGAGCAAATCCACAGCGGAAACACGGGGATCACATTCCTTCGATCATAAATTCCTCAAAAGCAATCTTGCTCTAAAGGCAGCTGGTTCTAAATCAAAAGGTAACTTTCATTTCCTTTAAATAATTTGGTTTCATCTTTAACTATCATCTTCAACCACAAATTTTTAAATTATTACTAAATTGGGTAACTAAGTAGAAATAAATTAGTATTAGATGCTGGCTATAAAACAAAGCCAAAAAGTTGAGTAGTTAAAAAAAAAAAAAAGTGTTCTGCTCTAATGAATCTACTCAGTCATAAATATTTCTCCAAAGAACTTTCATATTAGTGTTTCATTTTTTCTTTTTGGGCGGGTGGCGGTCAACCTCCCTTATTGTCAGAATTCAAATGCAAGAATCAGCTGACAGGCCATTGTAGGAAAACAGGTTCTTTCGAATCCCAAGAGCCAAAACGGGCATATCCACCCGGCTTGGTAGGCAGTTTAAGAAAAGCTACCCAGACTAAAGATACATCCCTGATGACCCCGTTCCCACAGGAGAGAAACATCGCACATGTCCATAACCATCCGTGTAATGCCCTGGGTGCTGCAATTCTAAGAGCAAGTGGTGGAAATCAGCGAACTATGCATTAGCAGGAAATGACTGAACAGTGGTCTGTTCTTGCTGTGGAAGATCGTGGAACAGTGAAAAGCAACAGGCTGGGTTGATACACTGTAACAGGTGAGTCTCCAAGATGCCTGGTGCAGGACAGGATATCCCAGGAGCAAAGACAGAGCACAGGGCACCCAAATCTATCCTCCCTTCCCTTCCTCCCGGCTGCCCTGTGCATCTCCCGCATATCTTTTCAGCCAAGCTGCCAGGGACCAGGCTCCTGCCAACGACAGTCAGCGTGGGCCACACTGTGCCACACTTAACACTCCTTGTTTTAAGAGGAAATCTCTGGCCCTCTATTTTCACCCTTTTGCCCTTCCCGCTGGCTAGCACAGCAATGACCAGACTGACCTAGAAAGCCAAGTGTTAAAGACACAGAGCAGAGCCACTGTCAGCCTGGGTCCCCCAATGACTGACTGCGAGGAACACGGCAGCCCAATGACCTAGGCTACTTACCCTGGACTCTCTCACGAGGCAGAACTTAATGCCTTTCTTTTAAAGCCAAATTACTGTTGGGTCTCCTGTGACTTAGCAATTTAGCTTTTTATCTCGATATAGAAACATACAGCCAAACACCTGTTATATAATACTATAGAGAAAAATCACTGAAAAAGACAGATCAACCTCCCAAGGTGGGAATGGGGCAAATAGGAGCAACAGGATTGGGGTGACCTTTAACATCAGTTGCAATTTTTACTCTTATAGAAGCAAAATAAATTTGTGTGTCACATCTATAACTTAAAAAGTGAAAACAATCTATATAATTTTGTGATTTTCGGTACCAATGCCATCTTTCCCTTAAACGCTCCCCGGGGTTTGTATTTTGGTCCCGATGGAACTCTAGCAAATACATCTTTCTGCCAAGCAGAAGGAAAATGACAACCAAAATAAAAACTGTACTGGAGAAAAGTACCAAGAGAACAGTGTTTGCCTGCCACACACACCCTTGGAAAGAAGCGGAACTGCCCGGCACAAGCAGAGAACTCTTGTCTCGATGGAGTGTGGTCTCCAGACCCTGGGAGCTGCCCATCCCCCCCCCAGGCCAGGGGCGCCCTGGGCTTGGCCAGGAGCTGGGGTAGAGGCTCAGAGAGGTTTTATAGCAGCCCCTCCTCCCAGCAAGCTGCACTTTTCTTCCCATGAAAAATGGACAGACTGGAGAGACTGTCTGAGCTCTCACTCCTTGGATTCACGCCTCAGCTGGAACGTTTAAAGGCAAAATTACAACTTTTTTTTTTTTTTTTAATGACCTGTGTCAAATTTTTTTTAGGGGAAAGAGGTTTAATTTTAGACAAGTTGCTTCCAGCTATTTCATGATGTGCCAGAAAAGAGATTTTCATTTTCAAATCGCATTTCTTTTCTGTAGATTACCCATGTAAACTGCATTTTGCGTTTTCAAAATGGCCTTTGCCTTAAAAGGCATGAGAAGGAGCAGGCACGCTTCAGACGTTTCATGGTGCCCAGAGCACACTACCTCCAAAAGTTCTCGTCTTTACCGGCTTCGCTTAGACCTGTTAAATTATTGACCCCGTACCAAAGTCTGTTTCTGATACCGGAGCCTTATTTTGTTAAGCCTTCCCTTTAAATTTGCTGACATCCATAATCTCCTGTTTATATCCGCTGAGTTGAAACCGCAGCCTGCGAACTTCAGTGCTACCTCAAGGTAGTGCCTCAAATCCAATGCCCTAAAAAGAAAAAAAAAAAAAAAAAAAAAAAAAAAGGCTGGGGTGGGGGCGCCTGGGTGGCTCAGCTGGTTCAGCGTCTGACTCCTGATTTCGGCTCAGATCGTAACGTCACGGTTTGCGAGTTCCAGCCCCACAATGGGCTCCATGCTGACAGTGCAGAGCCTGCTCTGGATTCTCTCTCTCTCTCCCTCTGCCCCTCCCCTGCTTGCTCTCGCTCTCTCTCAAAAATAAATAAAAAACCGCCCCCCCCCCCAAAAAAAAAAAGAATGGAGGCCTTTCCACCTAGAATTATTTTATGAACAGTAAGGGAGCTTAATTTCTAGAGGAATAGAACAGGGATAGGAGCAGTGGACACCCACCCTTAAAATAAAAGCTTTGTGCCCTGGTTAGCTACCGCAACCCCAAACTGCAAAGAATCTCAAGAGTCAAAGTCGGTTGCCGCTATTTTAAAATTAATTCCCCACCAAAGCATGGGTGCTTTTCATTTAAGGGACTTTAGAAACTGATTCTGAAGGACTGTCACTGACAAGATCTGGCTGCTTTCATGTTGTTAGGACCACCAGCAGCCCGCAAAAAAGCTCCATCCGACCTCTGTGTCTCCTCAGATGTACTTAAGGCTTGACTACAGACGTACTTGACTCTTGGTTTCGGCTCAGGTCATGATCTCACGGTTTCATGAGTTCGAGCCCCGCATCGGGCTCTGTGCTGGCAGCACGGAGCCTGCTTGGGATTCCCTCTCTCTCTCTCTCTCTCTCTCTCTCTCTCTCTCTCTCTCCCCCCCCCCCCCCACTTGTGCTGTCTCTGTCTCTCTGGAAATAAATTCTTTAAAAAAAACACTAAATTATCAATAAAAAGAAAGAAGCTGCATTTCTAACTGCGTCACTATTCCATTAGTTATTGGCAAACTTGCTAAATTTGGAAATAATGAGGATTTTCATCTCATTCTCCTCCCAGGGGTCACTGTTGAGGGATCATAGTTTAAAGTGCCCCTTAAAGTCTTAAGGATGGGGGAAGGGGGGACATTGCTTCATGACAAAACATCACATTAGAAAACATATCTTAAAGACTAGTTATCAGAAGAATTCCCAATAATATTATGAGCTAGATATCCGACTAAAACCCAAACGCTAAGAGAAGGCGGCCAACTCCTCACCGGTCCACCCTCGGCAGAAGGGCCTGGAAAACAGCATCTTAGGAAGAAGAGAATTCAGCACCTACCCACCCCCTACACCCCCCGCCCCTCCTCCGGCTAGAGCCTTGGAGAGGCTCTTCTGAGCGACTGTGGAGTAAAATTACATCAGAATATACATTAATGAGAATATTTTAAATAACGAGAACGCTGCTAATTATATCTTCTCTTTTTCACACGAAGTTGAACACTTTACGGCAACTCTGAGACTCACCGCGTGCCCAGCAGGGAGCCTCTATCCAGCACGCCCTTGTAAAGGCCATGACAGCAGGCTGGACAATATGAGGTGTGAGAAATGAAAACTTTATGTGCAGACAAATTTAGATTTTTAAAATATTTTCACTAGGGGCATAAATAAAGCGAAATTAGGCCACTGGGATTTCAGAAAACGAGAATACAGACTGTGATTTTATTTTTTTAAATTTTAGTACTCAGAATACCTAATACCTAAGGAGTAAATAATCCAGCAAGCCACCAGAAGTAACACTTCAGCGTTAACTTCATGCTTTTCATGTACTTTAAGTTACTGTGTTCAAGGAAGGGGGAGCAAGTTGTGGACATTTAAGTAAAAGAAAGAAGACGAGGGAGAAAAACGTTTGAACGTAGGAAACAGCACACTTTTCCTTTTCTGAAGTGGCTTTCGTATGGAAGTGACGGGACCAAGTGTTTACACAACTCCAATTTTTGTAAATTTATTTTAAGTATACCATCATGACTATTTAAAATTCTTCCACAGTGATTCACTTACTACAAAAATTAAGGACACGTTATAGCAAGGGTGACTTTTGGAGTGAACACTCATGTACCCCCCAGCTAGACTCTACCATTAATATGCTATTACACCAGCCTTAGAACATATCGGTAAACGAGTCGAGCCATCCACTTCCATTTTTTGCGTTTCAACATAAATTCCAGGGGCGCCTGGGTGGCTCAGTCTGTTGAGCATCCAACTCTTGGTTTCAGCTCAGGTCACGATCTCATGCTTTCGTGGGTTTGAGCCCCACGCCGGGCTCTGTGCTGACAGTGCAGAGCCTGCTTGGGATTCTCTCTCTCTCCCTCTCTCTGCCTCTCCCCCACTCATGCTGTCTCTGTCTCTCTCAAAAACGAATTAAAAAAAACAACATAAATTTCAGAATCTCCCTCTTTTTTTTAACTTGAAAAAAAAATTTTTTTAATGTTTTTATTGAGCTCTGAGAGAGGAGAGAGAACATGAGCAGAGAAGGGGCAGAGAGACAGGGAGACACAGGATCCAAAGCGAGCTCGGACACAGGATCCCAATGCAGGAACTGTGAGATCATGCCCTAAGCCGAAGTCGGACACTTAACTGAGTCACCGGGGCGCCCCTCAGACATCCCCCTCTTAATACTTAAGCCTTCATGTAACTAGTGTTCAATATTTTAGTTTGTATGTAAAATTTACCTGCAGTGATATCATAAGATCTTCTGGGTTCTGATAAATGCATACATCGTCTTACTAAAAGCTCTATCAAAACAAGAAACTTTACCATCACTCAAAAGGTTCCTCCTGTCCATCCAGGTTGATCTCCACACCCAGCCCCTAGAGACCACACCTCTTCTGATCCCCCACCACAGACTAGATTTGCCTGCTCCAAAACTTCATGAAATGGGAGTAAAACACTAGGTACTATTTTGTGGAAGGCTTCTTTTGCTGTGCGTAAAGTTTTTCAGATTCATACAAGCTGACACGTGCATCGGGGGTCATCCTTTTTTATCGCGGAGTGATGTTCAAGTGTATGAATATGCTACAGTGTCTCCATTCATCTGTTGATAGACATTTGGGTTGTTTCCAGGTTTTGGCTATTAAAAATTAAGTGCTATGAACAACTGACATACAAGATACTGTATAGACACATTTTCACTTATCCTGGGTGAACAACTAGGAAAGCGTAGTGCTGTTAGGTCAGAAGGGAAGTATATGTTTATTTTTATGAGAAAACTGCCCCATCATTTTTTCAAGGTGGCTCTATCAGTTTCTATTCCCGCCAACAACGTGATGTCTAGGAATTGTGGTTGTTCCACATCCTCACCAATATTTGGTGTGATCGGTCTTTTTTATTTTGAGCTTATCTGGTGGGTGTGGTGGGTGTGTAATGGTACCCCATTCTGGTTTTGATTTACATTTTCCTGAAGGCAGAAAATGTTAAGGATCTTTTTGTGTGCTTACTTGGCCGCTGACACTCCTATTTTGTCAAGTGTTCAAATGTTTTAACTGAGCTGTTTGTCATTTGATTATTGACTTGTAGACATTCTTCATGTCTCACAGATACTAGTTTTCATCAATTAGGTTTTTGCAAATATCTCCCAGCGTGTGGCTTGTCTATTCATTTTATCACTATCTTTTGAAGAGCATTATGTCTTCATTTTTAGGAAGACTAATTTGTCAATTTTTTTTCCTTCTGTAGTTGTTGCTTTCTGTAACCATTTTATGAAATCTCTGACTACCACCAAGTCATGAAGATATTCTATTTACCTTTAGAAGCATTATATTTTTATCTCCTGGATGAAGGTCTATGATCTATCTCAAATCAATCTTAGTGTATGATGTGAGATAGGGGTTAAGATTCATTTATTTTCGGGGCGCCTGGGTGGCTCAGTAGGTTAAGCATCCAACTTTGGCTCAGGGCATGATCTCACAATTCACAAGTTGAAGCCCTACATCAGGCTCTGTGCTGACAGCTCAGAGCCTGGAGCCTGCTTTGGGTTCTGTGTCTCCTCTTCTGTCTGCCCCTCCCCTGTTTGTACTCTCTCTCTCCAAAAATTAATAAAACATTAAAAGAATGTTTTTAAAAAGATTCATTTATTTTCCTATACGGAGTATGTATCAGGTTATGCCAGTACCATTTCTTAAAAAGACACTCCTTTCTCTGTCAGATTGTTTTGACACCTGTGCCAAAAATCAAATGGCCAATCAAGGGCAGGTCTATTTCTGAAATCTTCCGTCTGTTCTATTGATCTATTTCTTGTTAATGCCAAAACCATGTGCTTTGATTATCACAATTTTACAGTAAGTCTTAAAGTCAGAGAATATGACTTCTCCAATTTTGTTCTTGTTCGAAATTATTTTCCTTATTGTAGGGTTCTTGCAATCCTATGTAAATTATATGTAAATTTTAAAATCAGCTTATACATTTCTACTAAAACTCCTCCTGTGATTTTGATTAAGCTTATGCTGAATCCATAAATCAATTTAAAGAAAACTGGCATCATAACAATATTGAGTCTTTTCTTCCATAATCATGGTATCTCTATTTATTTAATTATTCCTTAACTTCAAAAGTTTCTTAGGGCACCTGGGTGGCTCAGTGGGTTAAGCATCCGACTTTGGCTCAGGTCATGGTCTCACGGTTTATGAGTTCAAGCCCCACATGAGGCTCTGTGCTGACAGCTCAGAGCCTGGAGCCTGCTTCAAATTCTGTGTCTTCCTCTCTCTCTCTGCCCCTTCCCTGCTCATGCTCTGTCTCTCTTTCTCTCTCAAAAATAAACATTAAAAAGAATAACTTTTTTTTTTTAATTTCTTTAATGCTTACTTATTTTTGAGAGAGAGAGACAGAGTGTGAGCAGAGAAGGGACAGAGACAGAGGGAGACACAGAATCCGAATCAGGCTCCAGGCTCTGAGCTGTCAGCACAGAGCTCGACATGGGGCTCGAACCCATGAACTGTGATATCATGACCTGAGCCAAAGTTGGATGTTGAACGGACTGAGCTGCCCAGGCGCCTCTCTAACTTCTTTCTTTTCTTCTCTCTTCTCTTTTTTTTTTAAATTCTTTGGTAGGCTCCACACCCAGCATGGAGCACAATACAGGGCTTGAACTCACAACCCTTAGATTAAGAACCTGAGCTGAGATCAAGAGTCAGAAGCTTAGCCAACTGAGCCACCAAGGTGCCCCAAATTTCTAATTTCTATTTTGATTTCTCTCTCGAGCCATGGATTATTTAGATGTGTGTGGCTTAATTTTAAAATATTTGTGATTTTCCGAGATACATTTTTGTTACTGACTTCTAATTTAATTCCATCGTGGGCAGCGAAGGTCCTCACTCTATGTGATTTCCATCACTTTACTTCTAAGGAGACATATTTTATGGCCCAGCACATAATCTACCATGATGAACAGATCATGTGCACTTGAAGAGAATGTGGATTCGGCTGGGTATCATGTTCTATAAACACCAATTAGGTGATAGTGGTTGATAGTGTCAGATCCTCTATGTTTTTCACGATTTCTGGTTACTTACTCCACCCCCTGTTAAGAGAGTAGCATTAAAACCTCCAGCCTTCGTTGTGGACTTCTCTATTTTTCTCTTTAATCCTGTCCATTTTTTTGAAGCTCTGTTATCAGGTAAATACACATCTATGGTTGTTATGTCTTCTCAATGAATCGACCCTTTTATCACTAAGAAACATCCCTCTTTATCTTTCCTCATTCTGTGTCCGGAAGTCTGTTTTTTTGGATGTTAATAAAGTCACTCTGGCCTTCCTAAGCTTGCTATTTATGTGATATGCCTTTTTTCATCCTTTTGCTTGTAACCTGTGTCTCTATAATTATGTCTTACAGAGAACACATACTCAGGTCTTACTTTCTTTTTTTGTATCCGTTCTGACGCTCTCTGACTTTTAACCACAGTGCTTAGTCCATTATCATTTCAGATGATTATCGATAAAGCTGAATTAGGTCTACCATTTTGTTCGTTTTCGGTTTTTCCTTCAATTTTTTGGTTCCAGGATTCCTTTTCTTGCTGCCTTCTGTTGGATTCTTCGGATATTTTAATTTATCTGTTGGCTTTTTAGCTATACCTCTTTGCCTTATGTTTTTAGTGGTTACTCCAGGGACTACAATATAAATACTTAATTTGCACATCTACTGAGTTTATACCATTTCACATCAGATGCAGAAGTACTGCCATCATGTAATTCCACTTATCCTCCTTCTCTTTTTTAATGTTTATGTATTTATTTATTTTGGGAGGGACAGAGTGAGAGAGAGAAAGAGAGAATAAGCAGGGGAGGGGCAGAGAGAGAGGGAGAGAGAGAATCCCAAGCAGGCTCCATACTGTCAGCATAGATCCCTCCATGGGGCTCAATCCCATGAACCATGAGATCATGACCTGAGCCGAAATCAAGAGTCTAACACTCAACCGACTGAGCCACCCAGGTGCCTCTCCACTTACCCCCCTTCTGTTGTCCTTTATTCTACAGTTGTCATATGTATGACATCAGCATACAGGAGATTATGCAAGATGATGTTGTAATTTTTGCTTTAAACGGTCATATATGTTTTAAAGAAATTAAGTCGGGGAAAGTGTTTTAAATTTACTCAGTTACATGCCATTTTATTCCTTCTTGAAGGAGCTAAGTTTTCCTCTGGTGTATTTCCCTCTACCCTCTGGGACTCCCATTGGCAATCTATCCAGAAGATCTGCACTATAACAAATTGTCTTTGTGTTCTTTTATCTGCAAATGTATTTTGCCTTCATTGTTGAAGCCTATTTTTGCCGGGTGTAGAATTCTGACTTGATGGGTTTTTTTTTTTCTTTGAGCCCTTTAAAAATACTGTTTCCTCTCCTCGGGCCTCCATGATTTCTGATGAGAAACTGTGCACATTCAATTCATCATTCCTTGGCATGCAAAGTGATGTTTCCTCAGGCTGCTTTCAGTATTTCCCCTTTATCTTCGTCTTCGGCAGTTTTACTCTAACGTGCGCAGGTGTATTTTCATCAGATTTATCCTGCTCAGGGTTTGCTGAACATATTGAACCAGCCAATTGATGTGTTTTACCAACTAGGGCGATCATTTGGCCACTGTTTCCTCAAATATGTTTTTCTGCCTCATTATGTCTCTCTTCCCAAAGGACTCCAATTATAATAATACATTGGACATTTTTAGATTCTCCCCCAGGTTCCTTAAATTTTTTTCAGTTTTTTTCTCTCTTCTTCAAATTGGGTAATTATTATTATTCTATTTTCAAGTCTACAGAACTTGAGAACATGAGGAAGATATAATTAAGTTCAGATGGCTGATCTTTGAAGGGTTACTGTGAACTAGACAAGCTAAAAGAAACATGCCATTCTAATTTTCAGAGGAAATTACACTAACTAGAGATGTCCTATCCCTATTGGAATTCAAGGAAATAAGGAAATTACTACTACTGAGTACCCAGTACTACTTGAGTACAAGTACAGTACAGGGACTGAACTGGGACTTTTATATAAACACTTCTATTTAACCCAGATCACAGCCCATTAATACAGACATTACTGTCCATGTTTTACAGATAATGGTACAGAAGAAAAAACAAGTTCCATAAGATGTCCCACTAGTAAGTTCCAGAGCTGAGACTTTCACTTATGATTCCCATCATATCCATTTCAACAAAAAAAAATTCTTAAAGAATTTAAGAAAATCACCAAGAATTAGATATGTCAGCTAACCTGATTTCCTTTTATAACAAATTAGTATGTACATACGTATGTATGTGTATACACACATAGATGTTGGAAGCAGGGGGGATACAGTGTATTAGGATTTCAGCAAAGCACCTGTAGTAATATAGTATTAGGAGCTAAGAATTAAAGCTCTCAAGACAAATCTTTTAAATGCTGGTTCTACCATTTAACTCTTCATGTGGCTCTGGCCCAAGCCATTTTAACCCTCTAAGCAATAGCTCCCTCATTTCTTAACATGGGAAATCTGGGCGCCCTGGGTGGCTCAGACGGTTAAGCATCCGACTTCAGCTCAGATCATGATCTCATGGTTCGTGAGTTCAAGCCCTGCGTCAGGCTCTGTGCTGACAGCTCAGAGCCTGGAGCCTGCTTTGGATTCTGTGTCTCTCTCTTTTTCTCTGCCCCTCCCCTGCTCACACTCTGTGTCTAAGAGATACCATTTTAAGTTAAAAAAAAAATTTTTTTTTAATGTTTACTATCTCATGGGATTCTGGTCAAGACTGAATAGGAAAAATGCTCACAGTACCTTCCACAAAGTAAATGCCAAGTCAATGTTAGCTATTATTAAGGCATGACATGTCCATGGACAAAAGATGAAATAATGTGAGATAATTGTATGACAGTGACGAAATAGTAAGAAATATTATCAACAACAAGTATTAGCCTCATCCTGTTCAATTCTATCAATGTCTGCTTTTGTTTCATAATTTTCCAATTACCTTCTGGAAAAGAAATATTGTAATGGGGTCACTAAAGAATTATACAGAACTGTTGGCTCAAAAAGAAATATGCTTATTATGTAGAATCGGAAAACGTTGGAAATGACAGAAAAGCATTCGCTGGAGATTGCTTAAATAAATCATGGTCAAGCTGTATGCACTGTAAAAAAAAGAATGTGTTTTCAACAGACTGCATGGGAAGTGATTATTTCATAAACAACATAATCACAGTTTTACATACATTGTGTAGGAGGAAAACAGACTAGAAGAAAATATACCAAAAGATTAATACGATCATTTACAGGTGGTGGGGTTACAGATGATTTTCATTTCCTTACCATATATTACTACATTGCCTAGTGTTCTACAATGTCCAAGAATTCTCTTTATAACTCAAAAACATTTCCAGAAAAAATAATTAGTTTTATGTACCCTGACTGGCTTTATGCAAAGCTGTTGATCTTTGGACCTAAAATTTTCATCTCCACCATAGGGATGTGACTAAATGTTCATTACAGGAGATGCTTAGAAAAAAAGGTGATATGGGGATTAAAAAGGCCAATAACTATCTTCAAATATCTTAAACTATCTGAGCTAATTAACAGATCTTTTAACGATCATTTGGGAGAAAGTTAAATTTTCTCTACTTGGATCCATAAGACAGATTTCTTTTTTGGAATGGGCGGGGTTTCAAAGGACCCATCCCAGGAGACAGCACTGGCCTAAGACGCTGGAATGAGCTGCCTAAAGGTATAACAGCTCAATAAATATTTGTTAATTGAACAAATGCCAGAAAGCTTCTCACCATCAAGGACTCAGACACACCAGAAGCAGTGCAAAGGGCATTCAGGCAGCAGGGGGTGACTGGCCGTTTGGGTACCCTCCCTCCCCAGATCTGAGAGATCATGACCATTTTCGCACATACCACTGGTTTGATCTCGAGTTTACGAGATGTCAAATCATCCTATCCCAACTATAACAACATTGCGCTGAACAGATTTGGTCTGTTTTACGATAGTTTTCCAGGTGCCACAGCAAAAAAGTAAAAGTGCCCGCAATCTTTCCCTGGGGCTCTATCTCCACTGGCCTGCAGGACAAACCCAAGAGGGCCTCCGTTGACCTCCAACAGTAGGGAGGCACTACACTTTGCAACAGAAAGAAGGGAAGGAGAAGGGAAGGGAACGGAATAGAACAACACCTAAACTCAAAGCTACAGGAAGCATTTACCTGAGCTTCAGAACAAAAACAAAAACAACTTTTTGTAAGATGAGCTTCTCGTCAGGGACTTAGAATCCTGACAGGCACCGTGCAAGTTTCTTAAGTTATCTTCATGGATAAGCACAGAATGTTAAAAATCAAATTACATTTCATTTGGTTGAAGTTTAGAAAAGAGCAGGTGCCCTAGAGTACTGTCAGTGGTAAGAAGGATACTGAAAGTTTAAAAATAAAAACTCCAGGAAACCAGGATGAGAGCCAGTTGTATAAATCCCGCACCCCAAACTTCGCACCACTGTTCAAGCACACGCAACCTATACCCAGATTCCAGGGCAAATTCTACTCTACGTTAATGAGTCAAGCAAGCTTTAACGAAACTTCAAAATCTAAAACGTTGACCAAGGGGCATCTGGGTGGCTCAGTCAGTTGAGGGTCCGACTTCGGCTAAGGTCATGATCTCATGGTTCATGGGTTCGAGCCCCGTGTCAGGTTCTGTGCTGACAGCTCAGAGCCTGGAGCCCTCTTCAGATTCTGTGTCCTTCTCTCTCTCTCTGCCCCTCCCCAGCTCATACTCTGTGTCTCTCTGTCTCTCAAAAATGAATAAATGATAAGATGATGAGATGAGATGAGATGAGATGAGATGAGATGAGATGAGAGGAGATGAGATGAGATGTTGACTAAGACCTCATACAAGACAACCATGCACCCACCCCAACTCCCCCACCCATATTTCCACCACAGCTCTCCCCAATCCACATCCCCTACATCCCCTCCCAGAACACTCCCTAAAGGGTTCGGGAACTGAGGGGCACTCCCTACCAAAGCTGAGATCTTTACACCATGGTGTCATCCCCTCTCGGCGTCTGGGTGTTTGAAACCCAAGCTACACCAGCAGAAATTTTTCCTCTCAGACATCACTGCTCTGTAACTAGAGACATCTGAGTAACCACTGGATAATCACTCCCGAAGACAAGAGCTATTCAGCTTAACAGGGGCAGGGGACCCACACAGGTTTCCCTGGGTTCCAGAAGGGAACCACAGTTACTCAGTCCTCATTGTTAGTCTGGGGACGTCGGGGAAACTCCAAATGGTGCTGAGTTTTATGAATAATATGCATACAGCTTTGACGTGTCATATAATAACAACCACAGAAACACAGTGTAATCCATTTGGGTTATACAGCACACCCACAGGAGGAGAAGGAACTTATCTCATAACAGATAACCTTAAATCCCCATTACCTTAGATCCTCTTGGAACAAGGCAGAGTATAAAAAGAAATAATCCAGTCAACCACTCAGCCTGCTATTAAGATACAACCATCCCAGTCAGCTGTGCTGAGTGTCCAGATGGCAGGACCTTGGGCACTTTCTTGGCCAGTGGTCTTGACACCCATGCCCTGAGGAGCCTGGGCTCTGAGAAGGCTTCCTAGCCTCATCTGTACAGTGGGGTAGTTTATGTAAAAAGGGGCTTTACTGCTTAAAAAATGTATATATAATTAAGCCACCAATCTAGTACAGCCTTCTCAAGTTACAGATAAGGAAACACATCCAGGGAATTTGGGTGGTTCACCCAACATCACACAGCTGGTGTGTGAGAACGACACAGATAAAATTACAGCCTAAACAACAGATGTTGGTGAGGATGCGGAGAAAGAGGATCTCTTTTGCACTGTTGGTGGGAATGCAAACTGGTGCAGCCACTCTGGAAAACAGTATGGGGCTTCCTCAAAAAGTTAAAAATAGAACTACCCTACAACCCAGCAATTGTACCACTAGGTATTTTCCCAAGGGATACAGGTGTGCTGTTTCGAAGGGGCACATGCACCCCCGTGTTTATAGCAGCCCTATCAACAATAGCCAAAGTCTGGAAGGAGCCCAAATGTCCATCGATGGATGAATGGATAAAGAAGATGTGGTAAACACACACACACACACACACACACACACACACACACACAATGGAGTATTACTCAGCAATCAAAAAGAATCAGCAATCAAAAAGAATGAAATCTTGCCATTTGCAACTACGTGGATGGAACTAGGGGGTATTATGCTAAGCAAAATTAGTCAGTCAGAGAAAGACAAATATCATATGAGTTCACTCAATGTGGAATTTAAGATACAAAATAGATTGAACATAAGGGAAGGGAAGTAATATAATATAAAAACTGGAAGGGGGACAAAACATAAGAGACTTAAATACAGAGAACCAACTGAGGGTTGCTGGAGGGGTTGTGGGTGGAGGGATGGGCCAAATGGGTAAGGAGCATTAAGCAGGACACTTGTTGGGATGAGCACTGGGCTTTATACGTAAGGGATGAATCATTGGATTCTACTCCCGAAATCATTATTGTACTATATGCTAACTAACTTGGATGTAAATTTAAAAAAAGACAGCCTAAGTTTCCAAGGTCACTGACACTGCCATCCCACCATGTAGTTGCATTTTTGGGTGAATTCTGTTCACATATTACACAGTTTTAAACTGTGAAAATGACATTAGCATCCAGGTGACCTCTGAAACCAAAGGCCAGAAAAAAGAGGTAAGGTACAGACCTCCTCATAATCCCTTCCTCTTCTCTTGTCTCCTCCACCCCTTCCCACATCCCGAGAAAACACTTCTCTGCCAGGCAATGACTTCATCATTTTCCTTCTCGCTAATTTGAATACTCTGGTGGGAGAGCCAAACAAAAAATGAAAATGATGAATGACCCCTTGTGCAATGCAGAAAAAATGTGGCGTCTGGGTCTCAGAGTGACGGAATACCCCTCATGCAGAAATAGAACATGCTTCTCTCCAAAACAAAAAGCAGAAACAAAGGCATAGCAGAGCTCCGAGTGTGTGCAGATAAACGGTGGGTGTGTAAAGGATTTTCAAGGGGCGGATGAAAGCAAATCAACCCTCCCCTCCAAAGCAGGTAAGTGTTTTACGTGCAACAAAAACCAAAGTTTTTCTAAGTGAGTCACACAGCAACGTCAAGGGAGAAATGGAAATGCAAATGATAGAGAGGGATGAAGAACAAGGCAAAGGAAAAATATCTGCTTGGTCACCTAACACATTTTTTTAAATTTTTTTAATTTTTTATTTTTGAGAGAGAGAGAGAAAGAGAGAGAGAGAGAGAGAGAGAGAGCGAGCAGGGGAAGGGCAGAGAGAAAGACCGAGGATCTAAAACGGGCTCTGCACTGACAGGCTGACAGCAGTGAGCCCAACGCGGGGCTCGAACTCACAAACCACAAGATCATGACCTGAGCTGAAGTCGGACGTTTAACCAACTGAGCCAACCAGGAGCCCCTCACCTAACACATTTTAACCAATGTTTTAATCCGCAGCTCAGCCTCTACCTCCGCACGTGTATACAGGCAAGTGGCCATACTTGGGCCGTCATGAACACCAAATTCTAAGAAGATTTAAAATTTTTCCACTCAGGAACTAATGTTAACTCACAAACTGAGAGTTACCTTTTTTTGCATTGAGAGTTTTTTACTTTTTCAATTGAAGCCTATTATTGTATAAATTTAACATGTAGATGTGAATTTGATACAATTAGATATTGTAATATGATGGCTGTTGCAGCAATAGTCGGTCCCTCTATCCCATTACTTATCATTTCTTTTTAGCAGTTGGAATAATTAGGTTCTAAGTCTCTAAGCAAGTTTGGCGGTTATGTGATACTGTTGTCGATATTCACCGTGCCAGGCATTAGAGCATGAGGACTTATTTGAGGGCTTGGGGACTACTTGTTGCAAATTTGTACCTTTTTTTTAAATGTTTATTTATTTTTGAGAGAGAGAGAGAGAGAGAGTGTGTGTACAAGCAGGGGAGGAGCAGAGAGAAAGGGAGACACAGAATCCAAAGCAGGCTCCAGACTCTGAACTGTCAGCACAGAGCCCAACCCAGGGCACAAACCCACGAACTGCGATGCGAGATCACGACCTGAGCCAAAGCCAGACGCTCAACCAACTGAGCCACCCAGACGCCCTGCAAGTTTGTCCCTTAAACAACATCTGTGCAAGTCTCCCACCCCTCATTCCCTGGTAACCACCATTTAACTCTGTTTTTAACGAGTCTGGCTTTTTTAGATTCCACATATACGTTATATCACACAGTACTGATCTTTTTCTCCCTTCTCTCCCTTAGCACGATGTCCTTATTCATGTTGTCACCTAGCCAAGTTTTTAAAATGCTGTTTTCTGGGGCGCCTGGGTGACTCAGTCAGTTGAGCATCCGACTTTGGCTCAGGTCATGATCTCATGGTTTGTGAATGAGGACCCTGCGTCAGGCTCTCTGCTGACAGCTCAGAGCCTGGAGCCTGCTTCAGATTCTGTGTCCCCTCTCTCTCTGCCCCTCCCCCAATCACATTTGGGGTCTCTCTCTCTCTCTCTCAAAAATAAACAAACATTAAAAAAAATTAAAATGGTGTTTTCTTATCGTACACTTTTTACTGCATCAGAACCTTGGAACATATTCTCAGGGTTCATTTCTGCAGTTTCCAAGCAGGTGGCCATCAGCCGTCTCCATCTGGAGAAAGCACCCATGTTAGAAGGCAGACAAAGAGGAGACGGAACCAGCACTCACCACCCACTCACGTCAGAGACTGAGCACAGGGCTCCGCATTTCACTGACTCCCTTTGGCCCTTTCAACATGGGCAGCATTCCCATGAGTGGATATCACTACACTTTGTTCATTTTCAGATGGGAAGTCATGGAATTCGCCAACGACGCTCCGAGACCTGAGATGCTGTCGGTACCCATGATGCCCTGGCCAGTGTAAGCCAGATTGCTCATCCGCCCACTCTGGGCCGCCCAGGGCATGTACACGGCCCTGTCGCTAAGAAATAACTCCTCTGCCCTCAATAACTGAGAGAAAAAACAGTCCCAACCACCACGGGACGCGGCTCGCTTCTCAACTGCAGTTAACCCTCGGCTTTCCCTCTAAGATGTATCTGAACCGGGGAAAAAACAAGCCTAGGGAGTTCCCTATCACCATCTTAGTGAAGGCCTTTCCCAACCGCAAACTTGGCTTTATTACCCTTGGTGGTATTTTATTACTCATTCGAACGGAACAGAGGCATCTGACAAAATGAATATCAAGTGCTGTATACAGTTGAGCAACTCTGCGGGGTAAGAAGTATCTGAGATGTTTCAAGCAATTGAAGACAGCGAAGCATCACCAAACACAAGCACTTCTAACTGGTACAAGAGGTTCAGGGGCTCAAGGAAGAGATGCGCATATCATGGCGACGCACAAGGCATATCCGTGGGACCAACGAAAATGTTCCAAGGGGAGACGTTCCAGCTTTTTCCAAATGATTGCTGTTGCCTAAGAAAATGATAAATTATTAACATTTTAAAATAGAGAAAGCTTGATAAAAAAAAAAAAAAAAGAAAGGGAACTCGTTCTGCATATTTTAAGGGCAACACAAACATGGACAACCGACTATGTTTTCTCATCTTTCAAGAAAAGCTGGACTAAAATAACACATTTTTGGCAAAATAGTAACTCGTGATGAGCCATCATGCTTCTTGTCTGACGAGAAAAAACTGCCAAAACCTTCAACAAAAACTCCACCCCAAGAAAACACATATTACAATCTGGGGTGAAGACAATGTTGATTTGTTTCATGGACACGCACACACTGCCATTGAAGAAGGCTTGATGAAGGTCAAAAAGAGAAAAAAAAAAAAAGGATTACACCGAAGTTTAAATGCTAGTGACAGTGCAGTCAATATAAGCTCTGTGCTGATGGGGGACCTGGGTGGCTCACTTCAGCTCAGGTCATGATCTCATGGCTCGTGAGTTCGAGCCCCGCATCAGGTTCTGTGCTGACAGCTCAGAGCCTGGAGCCTGCTTCAGATTCTGCCTCCCTTTCTCTCTGCCCCTCCCCTGCTCACTCGCGCTCTCTCTCTCTCTCAAAAATAAACATTAAAAATTTTTCAAAACTATAAGCTCTGTACAGACAGCTTTGCAGACATATCTCAGTACATCCTCCTCAGATAGTGGGGTGGATGCAGGCTCCTGGAAGGAAGGTCTCGCATGACTGCTGCCTCTCCCCACTGGATCCCAGAGCCTACCCCGAAGGCCTGCACATGGCTGGTGCTGAAGACAAATTAGTTGAGCGACTGAATTTAAAAAGAAGAAGAAGAAGAAAGCAGAGACTATTACCAGCTACATCATATGGATAAGGAAGTGGAGGCTTGAATGGTCTCTGATTTACCCAAGGTCACTCATATAGTAAAAGGCAGAACTGGAATCCCAACCCAGGACAGTAATATCCCATCCCGAGATCTAAGCCCTTAGGTCAAACCAAGAGTCTATCCTCAGTAACTAGAAATGAGTGGGGGGAAAATGGTGGGGGGGTGGAGGGGGGTGCCTGGGTAGCTCAGTCAGTTAAGCATCTGACTTAGGCTCAGGTCACGATCTCACAGTTTGTTCGAGCCCCACGTCAGGCTCTGTGCTGACAGCTCAGAGCCTGAAGCCTGCTTCAGATTCCGTGTCTCCCTCTCTCTCTGCCCCTCTCATGCTCTGTCTCTCTCTCTTAAAAATAAATCAATTTAAATAAATAAGTACCCAAGAAAGGAAGGAAGGAAGGAAGGAAGGAAGGAGGGAAGGAAGGGAGAAACGAGTGAGCCACGGGAACTAGTTGTTTTTGCAAATACTGCGCACAAGGGGTACACCTTGTTTTGTTGTTTTTTGTTTTGTTTTGTTTTTTCTAAAAGCCTGGTATACTCTCAAAAGAGTGAGACCACTACCACTGAGAACATGCAAAGGACTGTGCTGTGTGTTTGGAAGAAGGTTCCAGAGGAAGAACCTCCCCCGTGTGCCGGGCACAGCAGAACCGCTGTCACGGCTGGGCAGCCTGTCCTTTGTTGGCTGCTCACAAGGCATCGGCCTGACGGCTACACTCACCCTCACTCTCCCGCACAGTAAGACCTGGGACGCTTCAGGTCGTCGGACAGTTAAATGCGGTTGAACGAGGAGAGAGAGTCAAAGAAGGTCCAATTCCAATGAAAACGCCATCTACACAGAACGCACCGTAACCACCGTAAAATGTCAAACCTCACAATAAGTTTACCCTGCCTGAAAAAATCAGTTACAGAACGTGAAAGTAGACATTCTCAAACACTAAAAACTGATGGGGAGGCATCTCTGGAAAATAATAGGCCACTTCATAGTTCATTTCCAGGAGCTTGGCACATGAAAGGTTAACTTATTCAGGTGTTGAACTGGGGGCGGGGGGGGGGGGGGGGGGGAAGCATTTGATGGAGAACTTGCCAGAACAGCCCTTCAGTCATGACCTCCAGAGTCAAAGGCTGGAGTTCTGTTCTAAACCTTAGTTTAGAAGTAAACATTAAAATGAAGGTTTCTTTAAAATTCCTCAATAATTTCCACTTTAAAAGCACCAAACCGGCCCATAAAAGAGCTCAGAGTAATTATTCCAAAGCAATCAACTTTTTAAAAACCCTTTACTTCACGATTACACCAACATCCCATTAATTTGGGACACTTACCACGTATTTATTCTTTGCTCGTTACCTACGTGCACATTAAGAGTACACCAATAACACAATACAGGCATTAATATGTAAAACATCAACAAAAGCCATCTGGAAAACTAATGAATAATCAAGGGATTTCAAATTAAACTACAGAATTTTCCCTTAGAATCTTTAGGACAACACTGTCAAGTTCAATCTATTCACTTCGCCTCCAGAATCAATTTTTCAAACCTTATGACAGGTCTAATCGCTTCCACCTGTGTCTCTAGCTTGACTCTTGACGGGCATGCTACCAGCCAGGGTGGAAATGTAGACAAAGACCCCTATTAGGATCCGGCTGTTTCTCTACTGTGAGGTCACTCAGCCATTAAATTAGTTCCAGCCCAATTTCTGTCTCTCAGGCCTCGACTTCAGGGGAGGAGGGTGTGCAGGAGAGCAAGTTAGGGGAGCAGAACCAGAAGAGCAGAAAAGGGGGAAGAGACGTTTGGGACTGAGGAGACACACACGCACAGAGGCAAAAAGCTGGGATTGGCCCCAAACTCTGAAACAAAAATACCTTCTCAAATGATGGTGGCCATTCTCCGCAATGCGATTTCCCCCAAATGTCTGCAAAAACTATGTTATAGGATGATTTTTCCTTTTCATTCCCTTTGCCCGTAGAAAGGCAATGGTCTCCCATACAACGTTTTCTCAAACGACGGGAGCCCAACTCGCAAAACCACTTGAGCCCTCTAAAGGCGCTGGAGGTTACGGAAAGACAGAAAGGCTGTCTGGTGGAAAGGGCAGACTCGGGAAGATGGCCCGATCGAGTCTGCTCACATGGAGGGAGCGTCCAGCGCCCCAGACCTCACAGCTGAGGAAAGCAAGAACCAGGGCAGGAACACTGCCAAGGGTACAGAGCTACCTGGTGACAAAATCTTCAGGGCCAGCATCTTCCCCTACCAGACCCGGAGATCTGTGGTAGCAGGAATGATGCCCGACACATAGTACCTGCTCAAAAACAATTCAGTGACCGGTCTACTGCCTTCCCTACATCACATCATCTACCGCGCCCACTTCTCTCTGCCCAAACTCCCAGCTCTCAGAACAAGAAGGGCACACGCGGCTTGTGTGAACTGAACAGCACGGGCATCTGATTCTTCCGATGCACTGGAAGGGCTGGGTAGTTCCTTCCCCATCACTCTCCCTCCAGGGCCTAACAGAGTGCCTGGCATATAGAAGGCACTCCATAAATGCTTATTCCATCAATGATGAAGACAAACTTATGCCTCTGAGAAATCAAGGGCCTAAAACAATACTAAGAAAATAAACTTATTTAATAAGGAAATCCGTATTATCCTTTGCAAATAAAAGAGCCCACCCTTGACCAGTTTATTGAGGATATAGAAGTATGCAGAGGAAATCAGTATGAACAAGTCTGTCCTCATCTACCACTCCATAAACTGTGGCTTCACACGTGAGTTATTTCAATATCTCAAATGACCTGGTAAAAGTCATCAAAAAGATGACACAAGTCAAAGTCTAATAAGTGACAGTTCCAAAATGATCACAACTCAGCTACCCCCAAGCTCTGTGCTCCATGGTCTAGGCCTAACGCCTTCCCCACAGCAGAGGGCCAATCATCACTTATCAGATTAGACAGAGTGTGGCACCCCGACCACGCCACTTGGAAGTGTTTCTCCCAGCAGTGGCGATGGATTCAGTGGCCTGCCATACCCCCTTGCGTAGACCCCACCACCACCAAGAGCTCACATTTGCAAACGGCTTCTGTGGTGCGTAGCTGTAGGATGTGACTATGGGACACAATAAAGTTCACTGGGCCAGACAGAGTACCGAATCCACGCCCTGGGGACTCTATCCAACAAGCTGAGCTAACTGGTCACAGGGAAACCTACCAGGAAATAGGGCAGAAAGAAAAAGAAAGGTGTCTAAAGGCAATCAACACCAGCATCACATCTAAAAGGTTACCCTGACAATAGAGTAGAAAATACATGTCATGGTCAGAAACACATGCCCAAGAAAATGACTGGAGCAGGGGATACAGGGTGAAATTATCTATTCTAACCAGACTGGATGGGTAGCTCAGCCAAGTCAGACTCTTGGGGGAACATCACTCATGGACATGGCTTTCACTTTTTATTTTTGGAGAGGGAAGCCCACAAGCCCTTCAATTGTCTTGATTTAATTGTTAGCAAGCAGCCCCCTTATCTCCCCTGGTTACTCCCTTTCTCCAGAGCTCCCCTGCCCTCTACTGAATTACTAATATACCTTTATTTATTTTTTCTTATTTTTTTAATGTTTATTTATTTGAGAGAGAAAAAGACAGAGAGAGAGAGAGCGCAAGCACTAGTGGGGAAGGACAGAGAGAGAGGGAGACACAGAATCCAAAGCAGGCTCCAGGCTCCAAGCTGTCAGCACAGAGCCCGATGCGGGGCTCTAACCGAAGAACCGTAAAGATCATGACCTGAGCCCAAGTCAGATGCTCAACCGACTGAGCCACCCAGCTGTCCCATAACACACCTTTAAAATTCAAAGGTTAAGGGCTCCTGGGTGGCTCAGTCGGTTAAGAGACCAGCTCTTGGTTTAGGCTCGGGTCATGACCTTGTGGTTTGTGGGTTCAAGCCTCGTGTCGGGCTCTGTACTAACAGTATGCAGCCTGCTTGGGATCTTTCTCTCTCCCTCTGCCCTTCTCCTGCTTGCTTGTTCTCTCTCCCTCTTAAAATACATAGACATTTAAAAAGATAAAAGAAGATAAAATTAAATTAAATTAAATTAATAAAATGAAAT
The DNA here is from genome assembly GCF_046562875.1 of Panthera onca. Lineage (NCBI taxonomy): Eukaryota > Metazoa > Chordata > Mammalia > Carnivora > Felidae > Panthera > Panthera onca. The sequence goes on along the minus strand of NC_138347.1, from coordinate 8,618,335 downwards.
AAATAAAATAAATAAAATAAAATAAAATAAAATAAAATAAAATAAAATAAAATAAAATAAAAAATAAAATAAAATAAAATAAATTTCACAGGTTACAGGAAGGAGGTGAAGGTGGCAGGGGTTCATGGCCTTTGGACCAGACTGATTTCATACCCTGAGGTCAAATGAAAGCTTTCAGTGTCTGTGTCAGGGCCACGGTCATTTCACTGGGTTTGCAGTCAAAGAAGAAAGTGCAATGCCCTCCAAAATAGCTGTCAGAAGAGAAATTTCCAAATCGTCCTAGATTTACACTAGTAACATAAGAAAAATACCTCTAATGGCACTGAGTAAGCAATGAAACAGAACTGGTGTTACTATTCAAATAAATTATTTTCACCGATGATTTCAAACCTTATAGACACTGGGGCTATCCTCATGTGGATACAACTTAAAGGCCCCCAGCTATTTTTCTTAGTAGTCTGACAAATAAAAAGTCCATGCCTGGGACAAAGACTTCTAATTGTTCTCTGATATCTAGTCTCCATTCCTCCCTAGCACAAGGACCCTGATTTGCAGTAGATTCATGGATACTGAGCATAAAGACCATATTAATTTCCTCACCTTCTTTGCAGGTAGATATGGTCATGTGCCTAGATCCTAGCCCTAGAGTATAAACAAAAATGTCATGAGCGATTTCTGGAAAGATTCCATAAAGAGTGAGGAGCACCCTCCATACACATCCTCCTGCTTACTGGCTAGAACAAGAACATAAATGCCTGGGCTGCTCTTAGACCCCTTGCTGAGGGTGACAGTGCAACTCACTTGCGTCCCTGACACTGTGGGCCACACACTGACCACCCCTGGGCTGCCTGTCTCAGCCTACCTCACCTATAGGACAGAGAAATAAACTTCAATCCTGCTTGAAACACTTTAATTTGGACATATCTGTCTAATCCTAAGTGACCTAGAAATTGGTACCTGAATAGGGTGTGTCCCAGGGTTTGGATTTACACTTGTCCCAAAAAACAGGGCCTAAAACTGCAGTCTAACGTGGAGGACCGAGGCAGGGAGCAGCTGGAGAGAAACGGGTCTCAGGGGCTCATAACTGGAGACCGCTGTCGTCACACAGTAGCAAAGCACTCAAAAGAGGGGCGTCTGACTTCAGCTCAGGTCATGATCTCACGATTCATGGGTTCGAGCCCCACCTCAGGCTCTGTGTTGACAGTGCGGAGCTTGCTTGGGATTCTCTCTCTGTCCCTCTCTCTCTCTGCCCCTCCCCTGCTTGCGCTCTCGCGCTCTCGCGCTCTCCCTCTCTCTCTCTCTCAAAATAAATAAACTTAAAAAGAAAAAGCATTCAATAGAGGCCTGGCTTTCTATAGCTTGGGAAGAAGACCATGCACCTGTTAGAAGCTGTACCATTGCAATAAAGAACTCTGAAAACGTACAATGTCAGTGTTTGTCAGTCCTTCCTGACACCCTCGGCAAAGTTCACCGAAAGAGAAATGATCTCCACTAGAGCTAACTGACCTCAAAGGATGCAGAAGAAAAGAGACCTGATAAGAGGGGCTCTCGGTTGGCAACCAGCAATCTACGATGGAGCCTATGGGGCTGTCTCGCCAGCCCCAGGAGGTGCTAAGACAGGTGCTTCGGCAAAGACAGCCTGGAGCCTCGTGCCAAAGATGTCATGGAGGGCCTGGCCTTTTTTCATCCAAGCCACCGTTTCATTCAGCCACGGGAGCCACCATCTAACTGGGAGAGAAGGGGATGAGCAGAGTATCGAGGCCTTTGAAAGACCAGAGTTTTTAGACTGAAACACTCTGTCCTGATAAGATCATTGACGGTTAGTCACACGGAACCATCAGAGGCCTACTAAAGTGTTTAGAAACTTCTATCTCCATGGAAACCATAAGGCTGACCTAGAAAAGGCTGTGATTGTTCACCCTCAAAACAATACCCAGAGCCCAAACCCTCATAGACAGTGGATGCCATACGCCCAGCCCCTCTGATGCACATCTCAGACGTGGTGCAGTTAAGACCTCCCCAAGAGGCAAGGCCATGACCCCACGGACACCAGGCGAGAGAGACCTTCCTGGAGAACAGAACCAGGGCTGCCAGACACAGCCGGGAAACCTGCCTACCACCAGCTCAGGGAGTCTTTCCTCTCTCCACCTAGGGTACTCCGTGGTCGCCACTTCACCCACAGCAGCACAGTGCACAGGCATGCTGGGGACACAGAACATGCCTGCGTTTGTGGTTTGGGGGTTTTTGTAGTTTAGTTTTTATTTATTTATTTTTTTGAGGGAGAGAGACAGAGAGACAGACAGGGTGTGAGTGGGGTAGGGGGCAGAGAGAGAGAGGGAGAGAGAGAATCCCAAGCAGGCTCCATGCTCAATGCGGGGCTCGAACTCACAAAACTGTGAGATTATGACCTGAGCTGAAATCAAGAGTCGAAAGCCTAATCAACTGAGCCAGGTGCCCTTGAGAACACGTCTGTTTTAACCAGTAGACCGCCAGACCTCAGGGAGCCACGTCCAGCCCTGAGTAAGAAGACTCCATCCCCAGAGATCCTGAATCTGCTCGAGAGGAAATAAACAAGTAGACTGGCAGGGCTATCTTCCTGGAAGAGAGGGTGAGAGTTTTGGAAACGGGGAAAAAGGTGCAACACAAATATTTGGGACTGTGGCAGAAATTGCTGGCTGTTCCCCACTGCGTACTTTCCCCCTCCCTTCTCGGGAAGAGAACTCCCAATTTTTAGCTGCTGTAAGTCGCCGTGGGTGAGGAGGGGCACAGAAAAAGGATTTTAGAAACCTCATAATAAAGAGTATCTAATTTACATTTTACTTCTATTCCAGACTATAAGGAAAGAGCCACAGAGGTAACAGATGTAAAGAGAGAGGCATACACAGAGTTCAAACCCAGGCCACAGTTTTGAAAAGTCTTCTTGCCCTGGACTTATTGATGTGGTCAGTCCACAGGAACAATTCAGTAAATTGTGATACGTAGCTTCCTACATGCTGGTGTGATACTAGAGTTTGACTCTGATGGCCCCAGGCACTAAAAGATGACGTATGAAATTGATGGATATGTGTAACATACGCAGCACCAGTGGCTGGAAGATAAAAGCTTCTAATACGTGTTAGTTGCTATTATTATTATTATTATTACCACGACCATAGACTGTGCTTCCATGAGGACGGCCCACGTGGAATCAAATAGAGTATTAGCTACAGAAATGGTCTCGGTCTTACTCTCAGAGAGTGATAAGCCATATATTTCACGTATCTATCTCATGGTCCCTTTGTGCACAACTGAGTTTCTGACACCAAGGTGACCACTTCAAAGTCCTTCTCCTAAAAAAGGCTACAGTCCATCCACCCCACCCCCAGGAACTTCTCACCGGGCTTGCTGACTCACGAGGCTGCAGTGAGTAACTTTATCTGTTAGTGTTAGGACGGGACCCACACGAGCAGTGGAAGAAGACATCTGTAAGTTACACGGAGCAGCCACTATTTATTTATTCAATATCTGCTCTGTGCCAGGCGGAGGGATTAATCATTAATCATCAAAGCCATTTCATTCTCTGTGCTCTACAGAGACCAGACAAGAAAAGAAACAAAGAAGCTTCCCAAATGCCCTCGGAAAGGTCAAAATATTCTTTTTCCTTGGTAAAGATAAAAACTATCCTCCAGAAGGTTCTGACTCCACTACTGTTGAGCTCACCTACACATTTTTACAGACCCGAGTTGCTTAAGACAGAATTAAAAAAAAAAAACAAAAACAAAAAACAAAAGTTCAATATCAAAAAGGAACTTACCAAGATCCAAGGGCACTAAAGCAGGTGTATTTACATGGCATTTTTCTTTTATCCTAAAACACATGCTCACCAGGGTATAAAGAAACCCAACCATCTGATTACACAGGAGACACAGTCCATCCACTCGAAAGGGCTCAGAGCCCTCTTAGTAATGCACTGCCCGCTATATAAGCTCAGAGGCCGTCATTCCACTAATTCAAGATCATCCCAACATAAAATATTCTTCGCTGATTGTCCAACAAAAACAGACAAGACGTGCCAATATTTTTCTATTTAAATTTAATCTCTCCAAACCTTATCTCAAGTACTATGTCTGATTTTTTATTTGGAAAATATAATAATAATAGGTCACCTTTTCAATATTTTCAATATAGTGTTCTCTTGAGTAGCAAAGGATTATCACAGAGTTCACACAGGCAAGTAATGATCGTTCCATAAACCAACACAGGCTTTTTCCTGCTCATCTGAGAACAGGGAACTGGGAAGGAGGGGAGGCGGGAGAGGGTAGGAACGCTGAAAAATGAAAGTACCTGACAACACAAGAAAAAACAGCAAACAAGAACTGTTCATGACCATGACTCATATTCCCCTTCCCACTACACCTGCCTCGCTCTACCAATTCCACTACACTGGTGCTTTCTCTACATACTATCCCCACATAAAACTGCCAGTTCCATGAGAAGGGAGTAGGTGTGAGCAGGACAGTCAAGAAAATACTAAGGTATTGTATCATTTCAACATACCGTATCAACCTATTACCGAATTCCAGAAATTATTAAGAAAGCCCCAAATATTTCCCTGCATTGAATTATGCATGTAATTGTGCAGTCCTATGAAAGAAAATGCCTAGAAACTGTAAATCCAATGGTTCTTTTGGAGTCTTAACATTCCTGAAATTTTAGTCCCATGTTGAGGGAAGATGTCTTTCTTATTCACTCCCTCTATAAGCCTACATTTTAAACTATCTCAATAGAAGAGTACTGATTAATACTAATTTAAGAGTTCAAAAAAAAATCCTTTCATCCGTTTGCCATTTTTTAACCTTTAACCAACGTCCATGAAACACGAGCAAAGGGGAGAAAAAAAACAAAGAGAGAGGCAAACCAAGAAACAGACACTTAACTGCAGAGGACATGTGGGTGGTCGGGTGGGGGGTGGGGGAAATAGGTGATGGGGATTAAGGATGCACTTGTCGTGATGAGCACAGGATGAGGTACGAAAGTATTGAATCACTACATTGTACACCCAAAACCGTATGTTAACTAACTGGAATTTAAATAAACTTTTTTTTTTTTAAAAAGTCCACGAGACAGAACAAATAAGAAGGAAAACTCAGGAAGAATAAATCTTGAACATCCGAATGGGACGGCAGAGTGCCGACAAAATGTGCTGGATGGGAACATATCAAAACAGGTTTCCAAAAGTACGAAATCTCCACTGCGTTTCCAGGTAACGCAGCATACGTGTCGTGCAGATTTGCTATCCTAGTGCTCCCGCAGAACATTTTCAACTAAATGTTTAACACTGGCTATAGCAATACAAAAAAATCAAATGACGGCCTGAGTAATAATGGCACCTGTTAAAGACATTTTTTCATAAAGTTCTTTCGCCAAGGATCATCTGAAAGGCCTGATACTAAAGGAAGTGGGTCACGATGTACAAAATCCCCCTGCTTTAAAATACGAATCTGTGATCAAGGAAATCGTTATTTAATTTTTCTCCCTGCGCTTTACCTCGGACAGGACAAGGGTATTCCCACCTTGCTAATGGGTTGATGAGAACTCTCCTTCGTCATCTTTACCCCTTCTCCCCCAGCACTGGTTAGACAGAACAATCGATATAATGAGACTCCTCTGAGCCGGCGCACGATGTCTGGCCAGAACTCACCCGTCCAGAAGGTTCATCGTGGTGGGCGTCACTTCGGCAAACAGAACTACTTTTCCAAGTCGCTTTGTCTGCAGATTTTGTCGGTAGATCTCTAAGTTAAAATTGTCTGATAAGAAGGACTCCACGTCAGTCACCACGGGTAGAGCAGATGGGGTGATTTCTATGTTGGGCGTGTAGGATGAAAGAAACTTAAGGGAGAGCTTGCTGGACTTGATTACTCCTTCAGGATCCACATGCTTCCCCAGCCACTGCATAAGAGGATCCCAGATTTCCTGTGTTACAAAGAAAGAGATGAAAAGGTCATAATTTGGCCTTACATTCGGTGAGGGTAGCTTTTCCTTAAAATGCCATTTTGGTAATAGAAGTACTTCCTAAATCACAACCAGTAAGAGCTAAAGTAACATATTCCAAACACCTGTGCTACCACACAATCGACAATAAGTCCACGAGGTATGTTTACGCTATAAAAATACAGTGGATTCTTGAACAACGTGGGTTATGAACCGCATGGGTCCACTCACATGCGGGCTGTTTTCGATAAACACAATACAGTGCTAGGGCACTTGGCTGGCTCTGTCGGAAGAGCATACGACTCAATCTCAGGGTTGTGAATTAGAGCCCCACGTTGGGTGTAGAGATTATGTAAACAAATAAAACTTAAAAAAAATAATGCAGTACGGTGCTATAAACGTATTTTCCCTTTCTTACGATTTCCTTAATAATTTTTCCTTTTCTCTAGCTTGCCCTATTGTAAAGATACTGTATATAATACATATAGCACACAAAACACATGCTAATTGGCTGTTTATGTGATCAGTAAGGCTTCAACAGTAGGCTACAGTAGTTAAGTTTTGGGGGAGCCAAAAGGTATATGCTGTGGATTTTTGACCGCACTGGGGGGCAGGTGGCTCCCCTAATCCCCATGTTGTTTAAGGGTAACCTGTAAACTGTTTAGAAGCCAGGACCCAAAGCAATAAATTCAGCTCATTATTAAATTTTCTATCCTACATAATATCCTAAATCCTTAGATGTCTTCTCCAGCTCTAGAATTCATTAGTAATCCTCTAGTCTATACATTCTGCAGAAAATTTACAGCTTTCTACTTTTGCCCCTCAAGGAAATTCATTATCCTAGCTGGGGAAATACCATAAAAAGCCAGGTGAAAGCAGTCACAGAAGACCAGGCACGGAGACAACAGCATTTGCTCTCTGCCTCTGGAGAACCTTCAACTCTCTCCTGGACAAGGTGACCACCACCAGCCCCTGACAGGTCACCAGCAGGGGAGACCTGACTTTCACATGGGAAAATAATGGGAAACCCAACACGTGCTTTCTCTTTGCCAAATGTGGGTCTTGGGGGTGGGGATGGGGGGGGCGGTGAAGTAGAGCCTACCAGAAACCCCGCCTAACCCAGAACAAAGCTCTCCATTCTACCCCTGAAACAAGCAGGGGTCCTAGAGCCTCCCAGGAGGCTGCAACTTCCTCTTGGGCCCTGGAGGACCCACAGGCCTCCCTGCATGGTAGGGTACCAGGGAACTATAGGTCGAGGGAGTCATCACCCCAAGAGGTCAACACCAAATGTATTAAAATCAAATTGTCACAGTAAACACAGATCCAGGCTCTTATGCTACCTTCATGCAAATGCTAGGCCTTTCAAAAGAGGAAAAGTACCCCTCTGTTAACACGAGGGTATGTCCCAAAGCTGCACGTGGCCACAGAGAAGTAGCTTCAAAGATAAAATATTATTCAACTCAATTCAAACAGACCACTAAAACTCACTTGAGTTTACAGAAAATACATAGGATAGAGGAACAAGTTCAACAACTTTGGAAGGAAGGAATCAGAAGAATCCACAAGGTGAGACATTTCACAAAACAGAGATCCACAAGTCAGTGTCACAGGGGACAAAAAGGCAAGAGAGGGGGTGAGAGAAGAGGGGGAGACCCCGTCTGGAGGAAGAGAGACGTAGAAGATACGACCAAATACAGCAGCTGCCTGCAAGCGGGTCCACAGGTAGGGACCAACGTGGGACCGGGCATGAGCTATCTGAGCATAACCTTGGATCTGACAGCCCAAAGAAGGGCTAGAGGAGTAAGGATGGGGACAGGGGTTGAGACCAGCCCTTGTGTGAACCCTTGACCCCAACCTGCTCACCCTGAAGAAGCCGTGAGCAGGAACCCTGGCTGTATCAGACCACACAAAGTCTGGGCAGCCCAGAACATCTCCCAGATGATGGCTTCATCATAGAACTGTATCTACCTCACTACTGACAAACTTGTCTTGGACCTACAGAATGGAAATTTTCCCTGGGGCAGTGACAGCCTCATGAAGGGTAAGAAATGAGCCCGGTGACCAAGAACTCCAACCCCAGAGAAGTGGATCTGTGTCTCCCCCAGTTTGTGAAGAAGCCAGCTTGGGGTCCAGCACACCACCATCCCACCCCCAGGGTCACGCGAGGGTCCCTTCTGTGTCTGCCCTCCCAAGCCTTTTTGGATGAACAAAGCCTGACCAATATTCAGGGGAATGATTTTTCTCCTTCTTGTTTTGGCCAGAGGTGTTGGGACTGTGTGACTTCTGAGTGATTTCCTACAGTGTTGGTTCCTCCCTTCAGGATGGGGGGCGATAATCACCATCCCAGGAATTCTCAGTGGGTTTTTATGATTTAAAAAAAAAAGAGGGGCGCCTGAGTGGCTCAGTCTGTTAGGTGTCGGGACTCTTGATTTCAGCTCAGGTCATGATCTCCCGGTTCGTGGGATCAAGCCCCGCACTGGGCTCTGCACTGGGTGTGGAGACTGTTTGGGATTCTCTGTCTCTCCCTCTGCCCCCCTCCCGCCCATGCGTGCGCTCACACATACGCTCTCTCTCTCTCTCAAAAAAAAAGATAACAAGAAGAAGAAGATATGATCAAATACAATGAGTGGCTCTTCGCCAGAGTCTGGTTTGAACAATCCAGCTGGAAGAGACATTTTGAGACAATGAGGAAATTTGAATATGAACAGAATGTATCAAAGAACAAAGATTCACTGTCAGGTTCAGTAGGCATGTTAATGGTACGTCCTTAATGTTAGAAAAGTGCCTGTGTCACAATGTCTGTAATTTACCCCCAAATTAGATGAAGCAAAAAAGGCAAAATACTAATAACTGTTAAATTTAGATCATGCATATGTGGGGTACTTGTTACACTATCCTCTCTATTCTCCAGGTTTTAAAACTATCATAATTAAAAGTAAAAAAGAAAGCAAACACACACACACACACACACACACACACACACACACACACACACTCACAATGGTAAAATAAACATTAACTATTATAGAAATAGCACATTCCACTCAAATGTGTTGTCAATCCATTCATCCAACAAATATTATGATCTTATGGGGCGCCTACCACATGGCAGACGTTCTCCGAGGTTCTAAGATTCGGCAGTGACCCAAGGGGCCAAAGTTCCCATCCTCATAAGGTTTATTTATATTCTAGAACAGGAACCAGTTAATTTTTCAAATCCATCAGCACAAGACATAGAACATTAGATTGTCCTAAGTGCCAAGGAGAGAAGACAGAGAAGTAGTGTCAGAGGTAAGACATCGTAGGGAGGGCAGACAAACACCGGACGGACTTGAGGAAGGGAGGGAGGAAGGAATTACATTACTAATTGTATACAATGTATATATTATTAATTATATACGACCCATACATTATGTTACTAATTGTATGCAACATATACATACTATTAATTGTATATTATTAACGTATACAATCACTCTTCTCTATTTTTCTTCTCTATTTTTCTTTATTTTTCTTTATTTTTTTTTATTTTTCTATTTTTCTTTATTTTTCTTTATTTTTTAGTTTATTTATTTTTTTTTAAACTTTTTTTTACGTTTATTTATTTTTGAGACAGAGAGAGACAAAGCATGAACGGGGGAGGGTCAGAGAGAGGGAGACACAGAATCTTAAACAGGCTCCAGGCTCTGAGCTGTCAGCACAGAGCCCGACGTGGGGCTCAAACTCACGGACCGTGAGATCATGACCTGAGCCGAAGTCGGCCGCTTAACCAACTGAGCCACCCAGGCGCCCCAAGTTTATTTATTTTTGAGAAAGACAGAGCATGAGTGGGGGAAAGGTCAGAGAGAGAGGGAGATCTGAAGCAGGCTCCAGGCTTTGAGCTATCAGCACAGAGCCCGACGCAGGGCTTGAACCCACGAACTGAGAGATCATGACCTGAGCTGAGACGCTTAACCAACTGAGCCACCCAGGCACCCCGCTGTCCTTTATTTATATAGAGGATTCCAAGGAGAAGCAAAGGCCCCAAGGGAGCATGAGGGGGTAGGGAAGTGCCAGGGACACAGAACAAGCCAGGAAGAGGGCAAGGAGCTCAGAGGGCAAAGGGTAGCAGCACCCACACCATGCAGAGGCTTCAGGGCCGCTATGGGGCCCGAGGCCAACGAGGAGCCCTGGGGGCTTTGAAGAAGGGTGCGTGGTAACCCACTCAGCAGAGTCACAGCAGGAGCACTCGCTCAGCAACCTGAGGGACACAAACACATGGAAGCAGACACCAGTCAGGAAGCCTCTGAAGTTCCTGGGAGGGTGACGACAACCCCTAGACAGGTGTGACAGTGGGCATGTGAGAAGGGACTCTGGGATAGCGGCTGTAAGATTGGCAGAGAGATCACATTTAGGATGTCAGCAGAAATGGGGAGTCAAAAATGAGCCCAAGCAACCAATTTAGCCAGATTTATTTGCAAAACAAGGAAATAAAGGCTTGTTTCTGCAAGATTTCCGGCCTGACCACCTGGAAGAACAGAGCTACCACTGGAAATAGCAAGGGCAGGAAAGGACAGGTTTGGAGGGGAAGAGCCCGCTCCGGGCACGGCACGTTTGAGACAGGCACTGGGAAATGCACTGGGACACGTGAGTCAGGGAGTTAGGGGAGAGGTCCACACCGAGGACATCAATTTGGGAAACTCCAGACTATGGATGATAATTTGAAGGCAGGAGACAGGCTGAAAGCAATGAGGAAGTTACTGTGGATGAAAAGAGTGGTTGCACTGGTCCCCTGGGGCTGCCGTTACAAAGTGTCACAAACCGGGGGGGCTTAGACAGCAGAAATTTATTCTCTCGGAATTCTGGAGGCTGGAAGTCCAAAATCAAGTGTCGGCAGGGCCACACTCCCTCCGAAAGCTCTAGGGGAGAATCTGTTCTAGGCTGCTCTCCCAGCTTCTGGTGTTGCTGGCAATCCTTGGCTCCCCTCCATGTGTCCATCTCTCTTGTCCTCTTCTTATAAGGACACTAGCCATATTGAATTAGGGCCAGCCCTAGTGACCTCATCTTAACTGGATTACGTCTGCAAAGACCTTATTTCCAAATACAGTCACATTCACAGGTTCTGGAGATTAGGACGTCAATGTACCTTTTGGGGGGGACAAAATACAACCCACAACAGGTGTCAGTGCTTAGATATCAGGGAGACGAGAAGGCAAAGGAAAATCAAGTGTCCGTGTGTGTGTGTAGGTAGAGGGGGGTGCCCTGTGAGTTCTGGGGCCCAGTTTCACAGGTGGCAAGAAGGCATGAAGATGACGGTGGGGCAGTAAGAAGAGGGCTGAGCCATAACCACTGGACTCCGCAAGACAGAGCCCACTGGATGCAGGCAACACCGGATGTTAATAAGGGAAGGAGAGAAGCGCATCCGGGTGGCTCAGTCAGTTGAGCATCCGACTTCAGCTCAGGTCATGATCTCACGGTTCGTGGGTCTGAGCCCCGCATCGGGCTCTTGGCTGTCAGCACAGAGCCCACTTCGGACCCTCTGATCCCCCCTCTCTCCACCTCCGCCACACATGCTCTCTCTCTCTCTCTCTCAAAAATAAACATTAAAAAATAATAATAATAAGGGAAGGAAAGAGACTGCAGACTCCAAGAACAAAACTCTGGCAAGGAGTTTCCTCAAGAGGAAAAGCAGACTGGGGCAGTGGCTGCAGGGAGGAAGGGGGTCCAAACAGGTATGGTTTGGTTAAATGTGAGAAGTAACAGCACGTTTTTTTAACGATGACGAGAATGGTCCTATCCAGAAAGGTAACAGGTGAACAGGTGAGGACTGGATCCTAATGCTCAAGCAGAGAGGTCGGCCTCGGGAGCGGAGCCCTCCCCCACCGGGATGGACAGGGCTCACATCCCCAATGGAGACACCCAGCCTGCTCCCCCACTGGGTCGCAGCCCTCCCTCACCCCTGCCTGCCACACAGCCATCCAGATCAGCCCTGGGAACTCACCTACACTGCCAGCACTCTGCTCCCAGTCTGCAGGGAGGCAGGTAGGAGTCCTGGACCGAAAGCTGTTGACATCATCTTTGGATTCCTTCTATTTTTCTCATAAATAAAAGGCAAGATCATCAGCTAAGAGGGAAAAGGAAGAAGGAGGCTTGAGAAGGCAGAGGGAGAAAAGGAAGGAAGCAGGGAAAATAGAATGAGCAACTGGAAGTGTTCAGGGTCCGCTCCAGGTTAGTGCTTCTCAATTTAGAGTGAACCGTTGGCACAATTTTGTGCTTTTATCCAGCCACACTCAGCTACAGAGCTATGTGGAGTAGGTACCGAGGAGGCTGAGGGGGCATATAAAGTTACTGACCTCCTGCAAATGAGGCCCTTATGTAGACATAAAGATGGAAAACAGGATAATCCTGGCCTATGAGCTCACAAGCCAGGGGGAAGGACAGCAAGAGGAGTACAGAACAGCGGAGGACAGTTCCGGAGGGAAAAGCAATGTGCCCAGGAGCAATGCAAAACAGGAAGTGATTCTGTTCGAACAAGCACCAGAAAAGCTGTGGGAAGAGGGCAAGCTGACGTGCGTTACCAGAAGCGATAGCCCTGACCTTCCACCTCTGCACAAAGAACCAAGATAAATTTTAAACACAGTATTCCCTGTTTGCTATTATTTCTTTGATACAAATTCTACTGGAGAAAGAAGACAGAATGAATGAATAAAAAACATACTAAGGTAACCCCCAGTTATGGACTAAACATTTGCGTCCCCCCAGAATTCATGTTGAAATTGAAATCGCCAAGGTGATGACATCTGGTGGTGGCGGCCTTTGGGAGGTGATTAGGTCATGTGGGGGGGAGTCCTCCTGAATGGGTTATGGGAGTGGCTCTTATGGTTCAGTCAGTTAAGCATCTGATTTCCCCTCAGATCATGATCTCATGGTTTGTGAGTTAAACCCCTGCATCAGGCTCTGCACTAACAGTGCATAGCCTGCCTGGGATTCTCTCTCTCAACCTCTCTCTGCCCTTCCCCTATTTGCACGCCTGTACATATACTCTCTCTGTCTCTCAAAACTAAATTAATAAACTTAAAAAACTACATAGGTATATATATACGTATACGTATACATAAAGCAACCCCAGAGATCGCTCACCCACTCCAACCAACCACGGACACAGCAAAAAGACAGCTCTCTGCACCCCAACAGTGCGTTCTCACCAGAACGAACCATGCTGTCACCTTCATCTCAGACGTGGAAACTCCAGAAGTGTCAGAAATAAATGTCTGTTGTTTATAAGCCACCTGGTCTACGCACTTCTGTTTTAGCAGCCTGAACTGAGATAGCTCCAAACCTCATTAGTTATAACCAACACCTTAAACTTTGGTCAACGCCCTTAAGGTATTGCCTTCCTCACATTCCCCAGGTCAGCAGGATGTCACAAGTGCACCACAAAGGCTAAAGATACATATGGGTGAATAGGTTAAATCACAAAAATCAAGGGAAAATAATCTGGAAAACAAGTATTTCTTAACTAACTGCGGTTTTCATTAGTTCAAGCAGAGGGTTAAGTGGTGATCCAGCAGCTGGAGGCAACGTAAATCTCCATGCAAAGTCGACGAAACCAAAAAGAAACGGTTGGCACCAGGTAACACTTAGAACAGAACAAAGCAGGGAATCTCCTCTGGAGTGAATTATTCAACTGGCCACCCACACATCATTCATGTAAGAAATACATATGGAGCACCCACTATTTCTCAAAAATAATACCACAGAATAAAGAGAGGAGGAAAGGGGTGCCTGGGTGGCTCGGCTGACTTAGCGTCCAACTTCAGCTCAGGTCAAGATCTCATGACTCACGAGATCAAGCCCCACATGGGGCTCGCTGCTGTCAGCGAAGAGCCCCCTTCGGATCTTCTGTCCCCTTCTCTCTCTGCCCCTCCCCCATTCATGCTCATGCACACACGAGGTCTCCCCCTCTCTCCTCTCTCTCTCAAAAATAAATAAAACATTAAAAAAAACAAACAAACATCCACCTTACACCTGTCAGAATGGCTAACATTAACAACTCAGGCAACAACTCCGGCGAGGATGTGGAGAAAGGATCTCTTTTGCATTGTGCAGCCACTCTGGAAAACAGTATGGACGTTCCTCAAAAAACTAAAAAAAGAACTACCCTACAACCCAGCAACTGCACTACTAGGTATTTATCCAAGGGACACAGGTCTGCTGTTGCAAAGGGACACATGCACCCCAATGTTTAAATGTTTATAGCAGCACTATCAACAATAGCCAAAGTATGGAAAGAGCCCAAAGGTCCATCGATGGATGAATGGATAAAGAAGATGTGGTATATATACACAATGGAGTATTACTCGGCAATCAAAAAGAATGAAATCTTGCCATTTGCAACTACATGGATAGAACTGGAGGGTATTATGCTAAGCGAAATTAGTCAGAGAAAGACAAAAGTCATATGACTTCACTCATATGAGGACTTTAAGAGACAAAACAGATGAACATAAGGGAAGGGAAACAAAAATAATATGAAAACAGGGAGGGGAACAAAACAGAAGAGACTCATAAATATGGAGAACAAACTGAGGGTTACGGGAGGGTTGTGGGAGGGGGGATGGACTAAATGGGGAAGGGGCACTAAGGAATCTACTCCTGAAATCATTGTTGCACCATATGCTAACTAATTTGGATGTAAATTAAAAAAAAAAAAAGTTATCAAAAAAAAAAAAAAAAAGACGTATGGAGCACCATTTCTTTTTAATTTTTGTAACGTTTATTTTTATTTTTGAGAGAGAGACAGAGACAGAGTGCAAATGGGGCAGGGGCAGAGAGGGAGACACAGAATCCAAGGCAGGCTCCAGGCTCTGAGCTGTCAACACAGAGCCCAGTGCAGGGCTTGAACTCACAAACCGCGAGATCATGACCAGGGCTGAAGTTGGACACTTAACCGACTGAGCCACCCAGGCGCCCCAAGCACCCACTATTCCTCAAAAATAGTACCACAGAATAAAGAGAGGAGGAAATACAGGTATGCATACACACAACTAAAACCTAGTATGACACGTGCTTAAAAAATTCATTCAAACTATTAAAATATACATAACCTTTGGCAAAGTAGGTCAACCTGGCTCATTAAATTTAACCACTTATTCTTATTTGCCTACAAGTTGGGAGGCAGATTCTCAAGGAATTACATTATCACTGTTATGTCTACTAATTACTAAAGTGACATTCCAAATTATTTGTTTCTGAAACCAATACTTGAGATGCACAAACGGGCAAAATAAAATTGACGCAAGCAAGGAACAAGGATTTTTGTTCTTATGCCTCTTTCATGTAATCTTTCAGGACTTACTCAGAGCCAAATATATTACTCAGAATAAAGATAATCTAAAAGATACAAAATGAGACCCGTAACATCTGAAGAAAGATAACCGTGTACTACCTACAATTCTCCTAAATATTTATATTCACGATAGTCAAATGCAACTTTACGCCATCAAGTAAAACTGAGTACACACAGTCCATCATCCCTGGACAGGAGAATAAAATTCTGGTTACAAGACATATCAAAATTACTACCTGTTGGATGCAAATCTGCCTGATACATCCTCTCAGATGCACTCAAGTTACCATGATTTAAGAGCTGTGGAAGTAGCTGCTAACACACGTAGGAAAAAAGAATTAATCCATGATTCTTGGCTTAAGTCTACTAATGACCACTAAGGCAGTGTGGAAATGCCACCCCCAAACCTACCTTTTCGAATTCAATGACCAGAGTGTAGCTAAATGTCACTTCTTTAGGGAAGTCTTTTCCGACCCACAGATCCTCCCGATCTAGGCTAGAATTCTTATTCATAAACAGTGACTTTACAGCACTTATCAAGTTATAATTCCATAATTTGTATAACCATTTATTCAACGTCCCACTGTCTTGCTAGAATGTAAGCTCCATAAAGACAGCATACGTACATTTCAGTCTTGCTCCCAACTGTATCCATGGCAGCCAGTACGAGATCTGGCAAATAGTCCATGCTTAATAAGCATTCACCATATAAATGCACGTTAAAGTCCTTATCAAAACTCCACAAGTTACAGATATAGAAATAGATATAGATATATAGATGTAGATACGTATAGATGTAGACATGTATAAATGTCTGTTTGTATCCCAAGAGGCAAAATCCAAAAAAAGCACTGATAAGAGATGGTCTTGATACGGATACACAAGCCTCAAAAAGAAATCTGAAATCTTTGAAAGTCAAGTCAGTCCTATTGAAAACAAAACAAATGCTATCAAATTTCACCACAATGAAATTCATAAAAACCTTCTGATTAATATTATTCTTTTAACATTTGAACCACAAGAATTTAGTACTTACCTTTCCCAAGATTTCAACCCAAATGAATGCAATTCAGGTGAAACCAAAAACTGAATGTGTTATAGTCACATATATGCTTGGCCCTTTGAATTAGCCACAGCAGTGGGGAAACACTAGCCATTCTCAAGGAAGGTGAATATAGCTTTCTTTCTTTTTGGGACATGTTGCATACAACATGAAATCCCCAAGGAACCTATAAAAAAAAAAGGGACTAAACTAGTAAGCGCGTTTAGCAAGGTTGCAAAATACAAGGTCAATACACAAAACTTGGGTGTATTTCTATAAATTAGCAATTAGTACTGAGAATATGAATTTTTTTTCAAATACCATTTTCTTTTTTTTTTTAATTTTTTTTTAATGTTTATTTATTTTTTTGAGACAGAGAGAGACAGAGCATGAATGGGGAGGGGCAGAGAGAGAGGGAGACACAGAATCGGAAGCAGGCTCCAGGCTCTGAGCCATCAGTCCAGAGCCTGACGCGGGGCTCGAACTCACGAACCGTGAGATCGTGACCTGAGCTGAAGTCGGACGCTCAACCAACTGAGCCACCCCGGCGCCCCTTCAAATACCATTTTCAATGGTGTCAATAGATCTGAAACATTTAGGGATAATTTAAAATATGTGTCAGAACTACAAAACACTGCTGAATTAAATTTTTAAAGCCCTAAATAATTGAAGAGATATACCATGTTCATAGATCAGAAGACACAATACTGTTAAGATGTCAATTCTTCTCCAAATTGATCGATGCAATACAATCCCATCAAAATCCCATCCTTTTTTTTTTTTTTGTAGAAATTAACAAGCTGATTTTAAAACTTGCACAGAAATGGAAAAGACCTAGAATGGCCAAAACAATTTTGGGAAGAAAAGACTTGGAAGTCTTACATTATGTGATTTCAAGACTTATTCTAAAACTGCAGGATTCAAATCAGTATGGTGTTAGCCTACAGATACAGATAATCGAAACAGAATAGAGGCCAGAAATAAGGCCACACATACATATTCAATAGATTTTTGACAAAAGCACCAAGGTAATTCACCTGAAAAAGGATCATCTTTCAATACATGGTACTGAAAAAATTGAACATCCATATGCAAAATAAACAAAATAACCTTGACCCTTATACCTTCCAGGTACCCAAAACTTGAAATGAACTGCAGACCCAAATATGAAACTTCCAAAATAAAACGAATGAGAAAAACTTCTGACCTTGGGAAAAGTAAAGCCCTTCTCAGATAAATCAAAAGCATGAACCATAAAAGAAGAAAATAATAAATAGGACTTCATTCAAATTAAGAACTGCTGCTCATTAAGAAATAATGTTAAAAAAATGAAAAGGTAAACAACAGACTGAGAGAAACTCTTCTCAGTGCATATATCTGACAAAAGATTTGAATCTATAAATAAGCATTCTTAAATCAGAATTATAAGAGAAAAAAATTCAACATACAACATCAACAAAAAGATTTGAGCACTGCCCAAAAGAAAATACCCATTGGTCAATAAGTACATGAAAAACTGCTTCCTATCGTTTGTCACCAGGGAAATGCAAATTAAAACCACAATGAACTACCACTACACACCCACTAGAATGGTTAAATTTTAAATTCTGACAATATCTAGTTTTGGCAAAGAAGTGAAATAACTGGGAACTCTCAGAGATTGCTTATGCAAATATAAAATGGTACCGTGATTCTGGAAAACAATTTGGCAGTTTATTTTCAAGTTAAACATACACTTACCAAATGACTCGGCAATTCTACTCCTAAGTGTTTACCCAAGAGAAATAAAAACACATGTCCGCAAAAACACTTGTACGTGAATGGTCAATAGCCAAAAATTACAGACAACCCAAATGTCTACTAACAGGTGAATGAATAAGTAAGTTAAGGCTTATCCATACAATGGAACACTACTTGGCAATTAAAAGGATTGAACTAGTCACATATGCAATAACATGGATGAATCTCAAAACCATAATGCTGGGGGTTTTTTTCAAGTTTTTATTTAAATTCTAGCTGGTTAATACATATAATTTAGTGATTCATCACTTACATATAACACCCAATGCCCATTACAAGTGCTCTCCTTAATGCCCATCACCCATCTAGCCCATCCTCCACTCATCTCCCTCCAGCAACCCTGTTTGTTCTCTATCATTAAGAGTCTCTTGTGGTTTGTTTCCCAATCTTTTTTTCCTTCCTTCCCACATGTCCATCTGCATTGTTTCTTAAATTCCACCTATGAGTGAAATCATGGGGTATTTGTCTTTCTGTGACTGACTTATTCCACTTAGTATAATACACTCTAGCTCCACCCATGTCGTTGCAAATGGCAAGATTTCACTATTTTTGATGGCTGGGTAATACTCCGTGTGTGTGTGTGTGTGTGTGTGTGTGTGTGTGTGTGTACATACACCACACCTTCTTTATCCATTCATTAGTTGATGGGGACATTTGGGCTCTTTGTATAGTTTGGCTATTGTTGATAATGCTGCTATAAACAATGGGGTGAATGTGCCCCTTTGACTCTGCGTTCTTGTACCCTTTGGGTAAATACCTAGTAGTGCAATTGCTGGATCATCAGGTAGTTCTATTTTTAACTGTTTGAGGAACCTCCATACTGTTTTCCTGGGTGGCTGAACCAATTTGCATTCCCACCAAAAATGTAAGATGGTTCCCCTTTCTCCATATCCTCACCAACATCTGCTGTTTCTTGTGTTGTTAATTTAACCATTCTGACAGGTGTGAGGTGATAGCTCATGGTAGTTTTGATTTATATTTCCCTGATGATGAGTGACATTGAGCATTTTTTCATGCATCTGTTAGCCATCTGTATGTCTTCTTTGGAAAAAATGTCTGTTCATGTCCTTTGCCCATTTCTTAACTAGATTATTTGTTTTTTGGGTGTTGAGTTTGATTAAGTTCTTCAGAGATTTTGGATACTAACCCTTTATCAGATATGTCATTTGCAAATATCTTCTTCCATTTCATAGGCTGCCTTTTAGTTTTGTTGATTGTTTCCTTCTCCATGCAGAAGCTTCTTATCTTGATGAAGTCCCGATAGATAGTTCATTTTTGCTTTTGTTTCCCTTGCCTCCAGAGATGTGTCTAGTAAGAAGTTGCTACAGCCAAGCTCAAAGAGGTTACTGTGTTCTCCTCTAGGATTTTGATGGTTTCCTGTCTCACGGGTCTTTCAACCATTTTGAGTTTATTTTTGTGTATGGTGTAAGAAAGTGGTCCAGTTTCATACCTCTGCATGTTGCTGTCCAGTTTTCCCAATACCAGTTGTTGAAGAGACTGTCTTTTTTCCATTGGATATTCTTTCCTGCTTTGTTAAAGATTAGTTGACCACATAGTTGTGGGTCCATTTCTGGGTTTCCTATTCTGTTCCATTGATCTGTGTGTCTGTCTTTGTGCCAGTACCATACTGCCTTGATGATTACAGCTTTGTAATATACCTTGAAGTCCAGAATCGTGACGCCTCCAGCTTTGCTTTGCTTTTTCAGGATTGCTTTGGCTATTCGGGGTCTTTTGTGGTTCCATACAAATGTTAGGATTGTACGTTCTAGCTCTGCAAAAAATGCTGGTGGTATTTTGGTAGGGATTGCATTAAATGTGTAGGTTGCTTTGGGTAGTATAGATATTTTAATAATGTTTGTTCTTCCAATCCATGAGCATAGAATGCTTTTCCATTTCTTTGTGTCCTCTTCAATTTCTTTTATAAGTGTTCTATAGTTTTCAGAGTACAGATCTTTCACTTCTTTGGCTAGGCTTATTCCTAGGTATCTTATTGTTTTTGGTGCAATTGCGAATAGGATCAATTCCTAGATTTCTCTTTCTGCTGCTTCATTGTTGTTCTATAGAAATGCAACAGATTTCTATATATTGATTTTATATCCTGCAACTTTGCTGAATTCATGTATTAGTTCTAGCAATTTTTTGGTGGAGTCTTTTGGGTTTTCTACATAGAGTACCATGTCATCTGTAAACAGAGGAAGTCTGACTTCTTCCTTCCCGATTTCGATGCCTTTTTTTTTTGAGAGAGAGAGAGAGAGAGCAAGCGGGAGCCAACAGAGAGAGGAGACACAGGATCCGAAGCAGGCTCCAGGCTCTGAGCTGTTAGCACAGAGCCTGACACGGGGCTCGAACTCACGATCCGTGAGTTCGTGACCTGAGCCAAAGTCGGACGCTCAACCGACTGAGCCACCCAGGCGCCCCTCGATGCCTTTTCTCTTTGTTGTCTGATTGCTGAGCCTAGGACTTCCAGTACTATGTTAAATAACAATGATGAGAGTGGACATCCCTGTCTTGTTTCTGTCATAGAGGAAAAGGTCTCGGTTTTTCCCCATTGAGGATGATATGAGCTGTGAATCTTTCGTATATGGCCTTTATGATGTTGAGGTATGTCCCATCTATACCTACTTTGTTGAGGGTTTTTATCAAGAATGGATGCTATATTCTGCCAAATCATAATTCTGATTTTTAAAAAAGAAAAGACAGAGAAGAGTATGTACTGTAGGATTCTATTCAGGTAGAACTTCAAAAAAGACCAATCTAACCTACAGTGATAGAAAGCAGATCCGTGACTGCTGACACTGAGTACGGGAGTGCGGAGTGGATGAGGGCTGACTGAGGAAGAGAACAAGGGAATCTTGGAGGATACTGGAACACTCTATAGCATGATTGTAATGGTGGTGACTCAGGCATATATATGTATCAAACCTTACACTGAAATGAGTGCATCTTCTTAAATCTAACTCATACCTAAAGTTGATTTCTTTTTGAAAGACGCAAATAGTAACCAGCCCTCGCAACACTAAAGAATAACTACAGTCCATGAGACTCAATATTATTCACTAATGTCCAAAAAATACCAGTATCCCAACTTCTGGAGAGATGAATGCTTACTTTTATATTCAGTGTAAATACACAGGAGTGGCTGCTGTATGGTTAGTTAACATACTGTAACGTCCGCTACAGGAAGTGCAACGAAGATCAGAGGCATACTGGATTCTGCGTCACGTCACAGTACAGCCACTTCACCCCATCGCTCGTCTTTATCTGCTACATTTACCCACCTAACAAGACCCACCGGGTGAAAACTCAGAGATGGATGTATTAAAATATCGATTGTCATCTGTTTGTGTTTTGGTGCTCCTTTTCCCAAGGAACGCCAAATAACTGATCTTAACCTATAAAGGTTTTCTATCTCAGAGAACATGTGCCTCATTGTAAATAATCGAATTAGTTGTGCTTCAGTCATAACACTGTCCGTTGCTAGGCAACCGGAAGCGGGCAGATCAGAAAATGAGTCTACAAAGACAAGGACTATACGCTCTTTTTTATGGGTGTCCCATTCCCAGTTAAATGCTCTCAAGGAAACAGGAGCTGATATTCTTCTAACTCTCATGGAATTTATATGAAGCAACCCAATGCTTATTAGCAGTATTTTCCAAACAAAATATTCAGAGCCAATTTCACGTGGACTTCACGCAGGTGATGAAAGCACACAGCACAGCAGATCTTTATAATCAAAAGATGTCACTCCTGGAAGAGCAGGACCAGTTTTGGTCCTGACCTCAGGTAAGGTAGGGATTGCTCATTTGGCAACTGCCGGGTGGACTTCTATTCTGAGCACCAGTACAGAGTAGGGCAGGGTCTGAAATACGTGTTCTCCTCCTCACCTGGGGGGTCCCCCATGCAGGTGCCTCTGGCCCAGCCCTCCTGACCCTGCTGCAGTCTGATCATCCCTCACCTAACTTGTCCAGATTCCACTCTGGACAGCACTGCATCCCAGTTTGAGTTCCCAAGACCCCTGCCTTACTGGTTCTCCAGAGAGGCTCGGCCACCAGTCCCAAGCACTGTTACCCCACAATGAATGGACTGGACCTGAGGGGCTGATAGTTTAATGGCACACTGCTGAAACCTACCCATGCCCACACACATCCGGGTCACCCACTGCCAAAAGTCAGCCTACCCACAGGCCAAAATGACCCCACAGGGGATGTATCTTATTTGGCCCACTCATTTCCAACTAGTTGCTAACACTCACAAACCAGGACATTTCACATCAAATGTCCTGTTGGCTTTGGAGTAAATGGAAACTCTTTCCCACACGGTAGTAATTGGCTGGGGCCAAGCAGCACCGCCCTCATCACCTGGGGACACACTCTGCAGCTGGACTCTGGTGTGCTATCTCTTCTGCCCCATAGGCATTTGGGTTTGAAAACACTCATCTTGGTCCTGTATCAAGTCTGGCACCAATGCAGCAAGATCTCCCATGGGGCCCTCGATGACGCTGCTTTCCAGTTAAGTCCAACTTTTTTTTTTTTTTTAATGTTTATTTATTTATTTTGGTGGGGAGGGGAGGGAGGGAGAGCACACATGGGAGGGGCAGAGAGAGAGAGGGAAAGAGAGAATCCCAAGCAGGGTCTTCACGGTCAGCGCAGAGCCGGATGTGGGGCTTGGACTCATGAACTGTGAGATCATGACCTGAGCCAAAACCAAGAGTTGGCTGCTTAACCGACTGAGCCACCCAGGTGTCCCCAGGACATTTTCACAAAGACACAAAAGTTTGACCATTTAAGTGAGCTATCACTCATCCTCTCTGCTTTCAGCCAGGGAGAGACGGTGTATCTAGAAGGGCCACCTACGGAACTGTGGGCAGTTAAGAGACGCTAAGAGCTCGGTGATGGGGCACACCTGGGCCAGCGACGGGCCTGCAGGAGGAGGAGGACAGAGCTGCCCATTGGGGCCGTAGGCCGAGAGGGCGGAGGAAATCCATCCACCTTGCTCCCCTCCTGCCCATGCAACCCTGTAGCCGAGAACAAGCAGAGCCCAGGAAGGGCCGGGAACAAGGGGACAGGGCACACCGGACAGTGGCCGACACACAACTGCCGAGGGAGAACCCAAAGCTGCTCGGAGCCCGCGGGGTGGCTCTCTCTGACCCGACCGTCTCTCAAAGACCGGCCCTGAAGTTCGACTTGGGCCCGGCAGTAAGCTGACCTTCCACACGTGCTGATCCTTCACCAGTCGAGACCACACCAGGGACCTCAACCCAGCAACTCCAGAGGCCTTAGGATGGCATCACATATCCAAATCCCGGCGACGGGCGGCCCTCGTGAGCTGAACTCGCCACGGGCACTCCAGGTCCCCGTGCCTGGGACACAGCAGGCCCCCAACCGACGTCTGTGAAGCTGTATTCCTTTTATTGCGTGAAAGTATCACTCAGGCTCGGGCTCCGAAAGGCCACAGATTTACTGCGTTTTTTTGTTACCTGCCAACTAGGAGAGACCACAAAAGGCACGGGCGGAGCAGTAAAACAGGGGTAATGAATGAGGCATTTCTAACAAGGCTGCTTTTATAGGCATCACACCTCGGCGGGGCCAAATGGGCTCGTTTTCGAGGTGAAATCTAGTCCGCGAGGCGCAGAGGAGAAGGGAGCCGTGGACGGCACTAAAAGAAAGGGAGGCTTTGCGGCCGGAGCTCCACCGGCACTTCCACACGAGAGGCGCTAACTTCCACCGACAGGACTTGCGGGTCCGGGCTCCACATCCGGAGAAGTCTCCAGGGCCTTCATTAAGCCTGCCTGTACGAAACGCCCTTTGTTCCGGGCCAACACAAGCAGGCCTGACGGAGCAGGTGGGCCCGCGCGAGTGGGGGCGCCCACGGGCGGCCTGTCCCGCTCACCCCAGACAGCGTGTCCCGCTGACGTGCGCGGATGTGGAAGATGCCAGGCGCAGGCTGATTTCCAGGGCCCCCCTCGAGCCACCGGCCCAGCAGCCCCGGGCCTGGCCTCCAGCCCTCTAGTCGTTGTACGTGGAAGCAGCAGAACCCAGCATGGAATCGGGTCCACAGCTCTGCTCCCCACCAGCGGGCAGGCCCCTGCCTGTTCTGGGCCTCAGTTTCTTCATTTAAAAAAATTTTTTTAACGTTTATTTATTTTTAACAGAGAGAGAGAGAGAACACGTGCAAGCTCGGGTGGGATGCGGGGGACAGAGGGGGCACAGAGAGAGAGGGAGAGAGAGAGAATCCCAAGCAGGCTCTGCACCATCAGCACAGAGCCCAATGCAAGGCTCGAACTCACAAACCCCGAGATCATGACCTGAGCCCAAGTCTGATGCTTAACTTGACTGAGCCAGCCAGGAGGAGCCCCAGTTTCATTTTTAAACCAAGAAAATTGGGGGTGCCTGGGTGGCTCAGCCGGTTGAGCGTCCAACTTCAACTCAAGTCATGATCTCAAGGTTCAAGAGTTCAAGCCCCGCATCGGGCTCTGTGCTGACAGCCTGGAGCCTGCTTCATATTCTGTGTCTCCCTCTCTCTCTGCCCCTCCCCTGCTCATGCTGTCTCTCTCTTTCTCTCTCAAAAATAAACATTAAAAAAATTAAAAAAAAAAAAAGAAAATTAGAACATCCCTTTCAGTTTTGACATTCAAGATTCAGCTTCAAGATTCAACCTTTAGGGGCACCTGGGTGCCTCAGTTGGTTGAGCATCAGACTTGGGCTCAGGTCATGATCTCACAGTGTGTGGGAGCCCCACATCGGGCTGTGTGCTGACAGCTTAGAGCCTGGAACCTGCTTCAGATTCTGTGTCTCTGTCTCTCTGTGCCCCTCTCCCATTCATTCTCCCTCTCTTTTTCTCACTCTCTCAAAAATAAACATTAATTTTTTTTTTTTTTTTATTCAATGTTTAGTCCCAAATGTTTTAATGCTCAGTTAAAACTGTACCGTCATCAGGGCACCTGGGTGGCTCAGTCGGTTGAGCGACCGACTTCGGCTCAGGTCGTGATCTCGCAGTTTGCGAGTTTAGGCCCCGCGTCGGGCTTTGTGCTGACAGCTCAGAGCCTGGACCCTGCTTCGGATTCTGTGTCTCCCTCTCTCTCTGCCCCTCCCCTGCTCATGCTCTGTCTCTGTCTCAAAAATAAATAAAACATTAAAAAAATTTTTTTTTTTAACTGTACCACCATCTCTAGGATTCCAATACTGAAAAACACGCGTTATGAGCCGGCTGGGGGTGCATTCAGAGAAGACCAAGTGCCTCCTACTCCAGTCCACTTATTTTAGCAAAGGTTCATCTGTTTGGCTGCCACCAGAACACTCTGGAAAGCTCAGAAAATCCCGGGGCACACCACACCCGCGGGGGGGTGGGGAGGGGCACAGGACACTGTCCTCGGTACAGTCACAGGAGAAGCCTGTGCTTCAGACGGTAACTCCTCGTTCGCGGCAACGAGCGGCTGACCAACCAGCGAGAACACGCTAAAATTTCTAAACGGGAAAGCATGTTAATAACAGATAAAACTCTTCCGCCTTTCTCCTAAACTCCACCTGGTTGGTGTTCCTTGGGCACGTCAACAGCCAATTCTTTTAAACTGTTTAACATGGTTGTTTATGAAATTCCCATTCTACCTGAATAAACGGTGACAGAACTAGATTGGACGGGCAGCCAGTCCGAGCTGGGTGGGCTGTTTGCTGCTAGCCTGTCCCCTGAGGCCCCTCGGGTGTCCCAGACACAGGAGCAGGGGAAACGTTTCACAATACGTTAGTGGTAAAAGCCAAAACGCTTCTTAAGTGTTCAAACAAAACGCTCTTACTAAATGCCTACTATAGGCCGAATACTGGGAAGATTAACAACATATGGTCCTTGCTTTCAAATGATCTTGTATTACAGTTTAATGGGGCAGACAGATATTCACATAAATAATACAACAGCGTTTGTACACTACTTACAGTTTACCAAAAAAAAAAAAAAAAAAAAAAGTTCTTATGGAAGCAAGCAATAAGATCTAAAGTTCCCAAGTCGCAATACTTGAGTTAGAAAGTTGAAAGAAAAATTGTAAATCCTATACTCATGACGTGGTCATCAGTGGAATTTTCCTAGATCAGGGGTAGAAACCCTTTGTTAGCCATAAAAGATCAACTAGTTGTCTTCCTAACACGTGGCTCCAAGATGTTTTATGTTTTATAATTCAGGATTTTAAGACACATTATAATGTAAGACTTTCATACATGCTGGCCGATGTGAGGAGGGGATGTGCCCGTAGGGCGATGACCAGCCACCCAGAACCACTACAGACCAGGAGGCTACGGTTTTACTTCAAATAAAGAAAACCAGCCCAGGGCCAAATGCAGACTAGCACCACTCTCTTGCCAACTCCTAGAAGCAACAATGTCAAAGCCTCACGCTTTCATAAATAACTTACAAGTTATTTACGTTTTTACTTAAAGGCAGTAACGTAGGAATCTTCCCAAAAAACCCAAACACTCTTTATCAAGAAAATGTAGCAAAAACGTTAACAAGGGTGAATCAAGGTGAAGCCTACATGTGGTTTATGTACTATTCTTTCACCTTTCTTAGATTTCTTTTTTTTTTTTTTTTTTTTTTAAATAGAAAGTTTAGGACAAATGAAGGGATTTGTTCCAGAGGCTCTAAGGCCCCTCCAGCTCCAATATTCACTATGTATTTCTGTTCTGCTATTAATCCTAGAATCATCACGGGCACAGCCTTTATAACAAAAAAGTTAAAAATCAAAAGAAATCAGGGACGCCGGGATGGTACAGTCAGTTCAGTGTCCCCAATTCTGGATTTTGGCTCAGGTCACAATCCCAAGGTTGTGGGATCGAGCCCTGAGTCGAGCTTTGCGCTGAGCGCAGTCTGCTTGAGAATCAATCTCTCTCTCTCTCTGCCCTTCTCCCCCATTGGTGTACTCTCTCTCTCTCTCTTGCTCTTTCTCTCTCTCAAATAAAAAATAAAAAAATAATAAAAAATAACAACCACCAAGAACATCTTCTAGCGTTTCATGTTTTAGTTGAATCAGCATGACCCCCGCATTGGGGCAGGGAGGCTATGGCCACTTGTGGCAAGAACACCTTCCTGAAAATCCAGATTGCCATCGCCATGGGCCGTTCCTCCAGAGGCCTGGATCTTGAACGGTCCAAACGCAGGACGTACTCCCCCTGAACACAAACCCCAGTACGTTCGTGAAGCTTTTCAGTATATGTGGAATCAGTGTATTAATAACAGCTTATTGGCACTGAATGAAAAACACACAAGTCTTAATCTTAGGTCTTGAATTGGGTCCAGGCCGTACGTAATACCTGGCTGGAAGGGATACAGCTGTAAGCATGCTTGGTGACTGGAGGCTACGTAGTGAGACCTGAGTTTTGAAACCAGGATTGGTAGCTTAACAAAATTTACTGGTTGTAGAAAAAGTAAACTCGCCTCTAGGGAGGTGAGCTCAGTCTCGCCATTCTGACAGCAGGCCCTGGTGGCCAGTTTAGCGAAAAGTGTTGGCTCTGAGGCTTGAAAGTTCCAACCTTGTCTTAATGAAGGTCGCTGCGAGCAGACAGTCCACTCCAGGTAACAGCTGCGGGGTGATTAGGGAAAGCAGCAAAAATTCAAACCAAGGTGCACCTCTGAGTCACATAAATTGACAAGTCATTAGGTTACCTGTCGCTTGAATTAAAAAAAAAAAAAAAAATGTAGTACTGTCTTTTGAAAAAAAGACAGAATTTACAAAAAAAGGAGAATTTATTTTAAAGGGGTAAGATCATAACACAAGGCAGGTAATATTTACCTTCGTTTTGAAGGTTACCTCGTTTCTTAATTGTATGGAAAACAGTTAAATATTCAAGGAGCAGAGATTCCTACCCAAAATCAAGCGTTTTCTGTCCACTTCTCTACGCAGATTCACCCACTACCACTAATTTCCACATACCAAATGCTGGGAATTCTTACTGTAATATAAGGAACTGGTCCATAGGGCAGATAACTTCCAGAAAATGCTATCATTCCTTCAGAGAATGAAATAAAATAGTCAAAATTTTATGTAAGGGAGGCCTGATTTCCAGTGTCGCGGATTCACCGTTTTACTGGATACAACTAGAATGTTCAGAGGTTGACAGTTGGCTTCAAAGGCGGAGAGCTGTAAGAAGGGAAAGCCACAAGCTCAGAGCCGACTCCTTCGTAAGGTGCACTCTGTCCTCAGCCAGGAGAGAACAATCTGGAAACAATCTGGTGGGCAGCTGCTCTCATCAACAAACTGTTTATTGTAAGAAAGTGGCTGGGTCAAAGGCTAAACATCAACCCGAACCGAAAGCATACGGAGCAAAAATCAATACCGTCCCCGCTGAAGAAGCCAGGACTCCTCATGCAGAAAAGAGAGGGAGAGAGACTCGTACCTCACTCTGAACGGACGAGTGTCAGACAAAATTCCCGTGTTTCAACGCATGGCTGTCTTGCATGCTATTACAAATGAGTATTTGCTGCTATTTTCAGAACACCCTAGTAGCAAGAGCTAAAATACAGCATTTCGAGAGACACGGAAATCTACTTTCCAAATTACTTGCCCAGAAGTTATACTGGCTTATATCTAGTTGCTTTCTTCTTACATTTGTTTTATAAAGGAACCAACACGCTTATACACTATGCACAGATAATATAGCCAGTCTTTATATTTATCTAATTAGAAAATGGAACACTGGCTATGAGACTATACAAAAGAACTGATTTATTTCAGGTGTGTCAGTGGTATTCTGGTTATGATTTTAAACAGAGCTCTTATCTTTTAAAAACACATACTAAAATGAGAGAGCTGACAGAATATCTGGGATTTGCCTCGAAATAACATGGAGGAGTGGGTAGGATTAGACAAAATAAGACTGGCCAGAATAAAAACCTATGAAGCAGACTAATTGAGAGTTCATTACATTTTCCATTTACTTTTGTACACTTCAAATTTTCTACAAAACGTTTCCTTTAATTTTTTTAACATTTATTTATTTTTCAGAGACAGAGAGAGACAGAGCATGAACAGGGGAGGGGCAGAGAGAGAGGTAGACACAGAATCCCAAGCAGGCTCCAGGCTCCGAGCTGCCAGCAGAGAGCCCGACGCGGGGCTGGAACCCACGAACCATGAGATCATGACCTGAGCTGAAGTCAGACGCTTAACCAACTGAGCCACCCAGGTGCCCGCAAAACATTTCCTTTTATGTGTGTATACAATTCAACAGTTACTACAAAAAAGAAAAAGAACAGTTTCAAAAAAAAATTTTTTGTTAAATATGAGGAAAGTATTAACCTACCAACACAAATTCACTGACTCCCTGTTAAGGATATATATGTACTATAGAATTACTAGGCGTCCAACAGGACTGTTTGGGGCAACGTCTGCAACAGAGCTGTTGAATTCCAAGTCAAACCCTGGAGAAGCAGAGAGAGATGTTCTGTGCGTTCCCAGTGCGTCCATGAGCCAACCAGGCCAGGGTCTGGCAGAAACAGCACCACAAGATGGTATTTAACTGCATTATGGAGCATGAGAACATATGTGAGCTGGTACAGAAACCCAAATGACATAAATAGCCATGTTTTTACAACAGCCAATTTAGCACACATATTCTGAAAACATAACCTGATTGCAAATTTGAGGCTCCTATATATTGCATTGATAAATTAACAGGGAAATCCATTGGAGAAAGAACCGAAAGAAAATAAAGCAGAGAGCAAAACATTCTTTCACTTTGCTTCAATTATGCCAGGACAAGGATGAAAATAGTAGTAACTTTTTCTTTTCTTTTCTCTTTTCTTTCTTTTTTTTTTTTTTTTTTTTTTTTTTTTTTTGTGCATCTGATTGCTTTGCTGGGACCAGCATAAATACCAGAGTCCTAGAAAGAATGTGAAAGATCATCTCATCTATCCTCCCACGAAGAACAGAGAGGGTTTGGTAATGACAATTTGGTGACCGTGGGTGTCCTTTAAAAAGCCACCTTGCGTGACAAACTCACTTGGCCAACCTGACAGAGCACACGCAATCCCATCATCACGGAAGGAAAGTACACACCAAAAGGGGAATCCTCAAAATCACAGACCTTTGACCTTTCAAACATTTTACAGACAAAAAAGCCAGAGGAAAAACTTAAATATTCATGCAGATCAAGGTTGCCTGTGGAAAGCAACGATCTGGAGTAATAATCTAGACAATTCTAAGGCAGAATGGGTCTGGACATTCCCCTCAAAAAAAAACGGACCATCATTTTTTAATTTACGAAACCACAGTTGAGTGTTTTCTTGTAAAAGACATATTTCCTTATTTGCTGAGATTAAAAACAGGAAGGGGGGATTAGTGGTGCCATCACCTAATTAGTCATTAATAAACTGCCGTATGGATTCATTTCTGCTCAAAGACAAGAAACCAACTTGTCAAATACTTGGAAAACTTTGCAAGTTTTCTTAGAACAATACTCTTTACTTTAATTTTACATTTCAAACTTTTACTTTGCCCACAGGAAGCAAGTAGGTTTAAACTACACGCTTTCACAGCTCAGGACTCAGGAGAGATTTGTGGTTTCTGACACCAGCAAACAGCCCGGGGAGGCACCCACTCAGAATCGAGTGATCCCGCTGACCAGGGAGGGCTGGTGTCAGTCCACCTTTGCAAGACATTCTATTTAGAATTTGAGTTTAAATCTTGGAGGTGCAAGAGCCAAGTGCCCACACAATTGTCCTCTTCACCTAGAACCCCGATCTCCCCACACCCGGACACAGGAACAGGAGACACACAGGAGAACTTGACACTCATGTCACAAGATTAAACTGTAAATCTCCATGTGCCGATGGGAAAGTATGTTTCCTTTTTAGCAGAAATCTGTAGATATTTTCACCAAAATCTCCCATCCTCGGGGAAAAAGGCCTCCCCACAAAGGAAGGTTCTATTTCAGCGATTGTATAGCATTTTCTACAAGTTTTAGTTAAAGCAAACAGAGGAAAATACACATATATTTAATTAATAATTCATTCGTTATTTATGCTAATTCATATATTAAAATTTTAAAGGTTCAAATACTACTAAAAACTATCAGTTAAAACAAATATTCTAAATGTTTTTTAATGTTTATTTTTTAGACAAAGAGAGACAGAGTACGAGTAATGGAAGGGCAGAGAGAGGGAGACACAGAATCCGAAGCAGGCTCCAGGCTCCAAGTTGTCCAGGGCTTGAACTCACGAACCACGAGATCATGACCTGAGCAGAAGTCGGACGCTTGACCGCCTGAGCCACCCAGGTGCCCCTAAAACAAATATTCTAAAGACCCTTAATTGTTCTCATACAAATCCATGTCCCCCAAGTCATCAAATGGGGTTTGACCCCTAGAATTTTTTCCGAAGGGCAATATTTCTAACAATCAATTAAGAACTAAAAGAACAGCCCATACTCCAGTATTTCTTCCACTGATTCTATTATTAACCCGAAGCCTGCAGACGTTTCAAGAAAAAAAATACAACACAAGCAGAAGAATGATACAGAGTTTTTCTAGAAACATCCAGTATCTGGAAGGCTGTGTGTGGCCAAACTTGGTCTAACAGCGCCTGGGAAAAAGCATCCACTCACAGGCAGCTACGAGGAGCCGGAACCAGAAGAAACTAAAAAAGGGATGACAGCATTCCCGTACCTCGGAGAGAAAGACAGACAGACAGACAGACTAACCTTAGCCGGGTTTGCCCACTCTCTAGCGGTAGCCAGAGAGGTCTTGGCCTGTACTCCCGGCTGAGGTCCAACACAGGATACCCCACTCGGGTAGGGGATACCAGATTACACACCCTTCAGGGCCACAAATTGCCTGTCAGTTTTGAAACCCCGAAACGGGATCAAACATTTTTGCAAGACGGTACAATTCTCCGAGCAACGTTCCCGAATTTTTAGCATGAATGGAAACAAAATGTGCTCCCTGTCTGGAATTCACACACTGGAAAACTAAGCGGAACAGTTCTCGATGGTGCTCAGGTCTCAGCACCCAGCACTGCGGGACTGACCCGGGGCGGGGGTTGGATCTCGGCTCTGCACCTGAGCTCGACCCTTGGGCCATGCCCTCCAGCCTGGTGCCAGCATGGGCTCATCCCCTGGGATGTACTTTTTACGCCCGGGAGACCAAAATCTGTTCGTAAGAGTGCTGCAAGACTTCTAGAGACAGCTTCAATCGACTTCCCCGGGAGGCAACGCCATAATCCGTCCCCGCTCACACATGGCAGCTATTAGGGAGCTGCTGTAGGAGACAGAAAGCATTTGGACTGGGAGGACTTTTTCTTCCAAAAGGGCCTGTTTCCCATCCACGGATCTGTGACTGCATAAGCGGTGGATATAAATAGTCTGAGGAAATAAAAGCGCCCTTCCTAGAGCGCTACCCCCCAGAAGGAAACCGCGGAGAGAGAAGCTCGCTCTCGCCTACCCCTGCCCCACGCCAGCCAGCAAGAACCAAGCTAGAACCAAACGAAAACAACATCCAGCACAAACAGAAAACAACCAAAGTCGTGACTGCCTGTGTTTCCTACAAGCAAATTATCAGTCCCTGCCTTCCCTGTGGCCCAGAAGTATCTACTCCTGCAGGAGTCGCTTGGAAACACTCTTGTGGAAATAAGATTCAAATAACAATATGGTACCTACAGTAGCCGAAAAGCGTCCCGCCCCCACCCCGCCAAAAGATAGACCAAAATAAAAGGCAGCTAAGGAAAACACCCCAGCTGTTATCTCTTTAGCATTTCAACATCGAAACACATCATGTCACCTTTGACACAGGCATTATGTTTGATGACAGGAAGTCAGTTAAAATGAACAAAACATTTCCAGTTTAGGTGAAGGGCGAAGGAAGAAAGAAAAGGAGAGAAAGGTATACGAAGGACCCTGAAACATTCGTAGCTATAAAAGCTTTTAAATGTTTGCTTTAATCTGCCAGCTGCTCTTGAGCTGGCGCTGTATTGTAAAAGAGTCACCACAACACCACGTCAGCCACATGTCAAAAGCTATTCAGGGCGCACCTGGAATTCTGAGTTTCTCTCTAATTTGGACCCCTAAAAATTATTTTCTAAGCTGTGTTTTAAAGTAACACGGGGAGTTTCCATCTCACCGCACTTATTGGAGATTCAGAGCAAAGATGAAAGGCAGAAGGAGCGAGGACGCACTGCCTACGCTAAAACACGGAAAGCAAAGGTTTTTGGTTTTGTTTTTTTTTAATTGGAGAATTCTCATTAACTCCGAAAAATCCAAGAGATGCTTCACTGCTCCACAACCTGGCTTGCTCTTCCGAAGGGGGAAGGACCCCCACCCTGCCCTTCCAACCTGTCAGGGCCGCTGTGAGACCCAGGTGAGGCCTGGGGAGGCACCTAGTTACTTATGCCGCATGCCACAAAATGGGAATGTCTCTGTCGGCCGGAAACTTCCACAGCAACCTCTCACGCCCAGTAGGCACTCAGATGTTTGCTAAGTGCAGAGGTTGGTGAGAGGAGGAGGGAGGAACCATGTAGCATGATTTCGTCTCAGTTTCTCCCTAAAGCAACCAACATCAGAAGAGGAACTCCCCAGGGTGGAAGGGACTGTGTTAGAAGATATTAATACGTTGACAGATACGGAAAGTACTCCCACCTGCCTTTTGGGTGGGGGAGGAGGCATTCCACAGCAAATGATTTGGGGTTGAATCAAAATGAAATGTGACACTAGTTTTTGTTTTAAAGCATGCAGGACCCATCCCACAACACCCACACACTACCCAAATCACACACGTAGACACAACAGGACGATTTCTGCCCAGCTGCTTTCACAACAACTCTGGTTGTCACTTCTTGTTACGGTGACATTGCGACCCCAAGGCAAAGGAACCACAGACCCCTCCACGTGCCAGGACCCCCAACATCCTGCAGGACACCTCGGTGCCATCAGCCATGAGGAACGCCCAAGTTCCATGAGGAACGCCCAAGAGAATGCCAGCTTTGCAGTTTCAGAAAGCCCCAGGCCTCAAACAGAGATGTCCCAGGGCAGGGGAGCGTGCCGGGCGAGCTGTGCAGTCCACCCTCCTCCCCTTCCCCTGGCCGGCTGGGGGATCCAAAGGGATCCACTGGCAGCCCACTCTGCACAGAGGTCCCATCCCGGCTCAGAAGTCCCATCCCGGCTCGTCCCCATCAACCAGCTGCTGCTCGGAGCCTCGGGCTCTGCCCCACGCCCTCCCCCGGTGGAGAGAAAAATGGAAACAGAGCCCAGAGAAACAGAAACAAAAAGGCGAGTTTTTCCATGGGACTTCAGGTCGTGCAAGGGAAAGAGCTGTGGTTTTCTATCCAATCGGGGTCGCTCACAAACGCATATGGATTCCCCCACGGAAAGGTGTATTCCTGCTAACTTCCCACCAGCACCAGTGGCGGGAGGTCCGTGCGGCAGCCACCCAGTAATCAAGGGTCAACCGCGTAGCTTCTGACTCTCTCACTCAACACACGCCTCCAGGAAGGAGGTTATCTGTTTGAAAGGACTCACTGTGTAGATGTCAGCACATGTGTGGTCCTCTTTGAGGAACAGTTCGAGGGGTTCCGTCAAGAAACATCCACGCGGGGACAAGGGCGCTCGAATTATGCACTTCTACAGGCCCCCCAGTAGTACCTTCCACCCACAGGCATGAACCGATTACTGATGCCCATGGTGCCCACACAGGAACATGGGAGCCACAGCTAAACCAGCAGTGTAGCAGGAACTAGCCTTTCACCGGAGTCAAGTCATTACTAACAAAGCTAGCGCTTCTAAGGTAATTAATACAGGGGCGCCTGGGTGGCTCAGGGGTTGAGTGTCCGACTTCAGCTCAGGTCACGACCTCATGGTTCATGAGTTTGGGCCCCACATCGGGCTCTCTGCTGTCAGTGCTCAACCCACTTCAGACCCCCTTTCCCCCTTGCTCTCTCCCCCTCCCCCGCTTGCATTCTCTCTCCCTCTCTCAAAAACACAAACATTTTTTAAAAAAATAATATTGATGTCAAATATTAAATAAGTTATCCGTATCTACACAACAGTCCTTACTTTTTTTTTTTTAAGTTCTTATTTAAATTCCAGTTAGTTAAGAGGCGCCTAGGTGGCTCAGTCGGTCGAGCGTCAGACTTCGACTCAGGTCATGATCTCAGTTGGTGAGTTCGAGCCCCGCGTCAGGCTCTGTGCTGACAGCTCGGAGCCTGGAGCCTGCTTCGGATTCTGTGCCTCCCTCTCTCTCTGCCCCTGCCCTGTTCGTGCTCTGTCTCTCTCTCAAAAATAAATAAACATTAAAAAAAAAAATTTTTTTTTAATTCCAGTTAGTTAACATTCAGTGTGATGCTAGTTTCAGGTATACAATTTAGTGATTCAACACTTCACATACAACAACACCCGGTGCTCATCACTTAAGCCCCATCATCTATTTAACCCATCCCCTCATCTACCTGGACTTAGGTATGGCAGCCTTAGGACAATGCACAAAAAGCATCTTCTATAGTTTGAAAGAGGAGCTATTTAAGCACAGGAATAGACAATATGTACTGGCACCAGTGATTACTTATGGTAGTGCATAATCATGTTTCCATTTTGGTATTGAACCTGTCCCTGGTTAATGGCTTTTCTCATGTTTTGAGCATTAACACTCAAGTGGTGACCATTTATGGGCTGTCTTCGAAGTCTAGTAACAGTAATTTGTACGTATTTTTAGTAACCAGGTTTGTTCATAATAAAAATAATACAGGTACATTACAGAAAATGTAAAAAACACAAAAGTTTAGTATAATCAGCCCTAATTAAGCCCACCATCTAGAAATACACCCTATACATACTGTATTTCCTTTCAGTCTTTTTTCTGTAGACGTGTGTGTGTGTGGTGTACATGTGTTCATGTGTTTTATCTGCTTTGACAGAGCATAATCTTGCCGAGGGCTGAATTTCAATCCTGCCCCTGGGAGTTTCAATTAAATGGGAAGCCCCGCTCACCCAGAGAATGCACCTCAGCGGAGCCCTGCTTCCTCAAGGTGTCATGCATCGTGACGCTTCTGAGGCCATACATGACTGGATTTTAGAGGGGAAATCACATGCTGCTGTGGTGTGTGGGTGTCGGTGAAGGTTCAGAACACATCCCTAGCAAACACCAAGAGTCGAATATACTCTGGGTGAGTGGTTTTTTTTTTTTTCCCCTACCTGGATCACCATGCTATTCTTTTCCATTTGTATCATAGTAATGTGGAAGCTCATAGGTGCCTCATAAATCTTCTGTACCATTTGCTATGAAGAGCGAGGGCCTAGGCACCAAACTGTGTAAACACAGCTGGTACGCAGTAAAACTATTCAGATAACTAGTGTGTTTGTTTTCTTCTTTCATATTCCATCCTGTAATAGGACCTAGCATCCAGCAAATGTTTAATGGAAGATGGATATTATTAACTGTGGCACTGAAATAATTCCTACACATCCAGAAGAAAGTGCCACCAATATAATGGAAAACTACTACAGTATGTGAAGCTGATGCAGAGAGAAAAAAAAAATCTCTGAACAGATTCCAGGGAGTCTTCCACCGGGCAGCCTAGCTCAGCAGCGACACCGTGCGGTGAGAGGTGGTTGATTCTCAACAGCACAGAGTATTTTACAGGGAGCAGGAAGCAGAGGCCAGCACAGGCATCGAATCTGCAAGGCAGGTGATGAATCTAAGGATGGGCCGTGTATTACAGATGCCAGGATACCAACATCCTCTCACGCACCTTCATTACATGGGGATCAATGAGATCTAGTAAGAAGGCTGCGGGAAAGAAAATCAAATAGAAAGTACGACCCAGCTCTGTTCCCAATCTGTCATTCCCAACTATCTGTAAAAGCTAAAAGTGCTGAGCCATCACCGGCACAATGACCAGATGTTCCTAAATGTCTCCACCTAGACATTAAGAGGATGGCCAGAGGAAATGAGCACCTGCCTCCAGAAAGACCATCAAAGTCGGTGAATATCCTTCTGCTTTCATATTCATTTGCATGATAATCCCTTAAAGATTTTGTATCCCAGGAAAACATACTCTAACATCCTGAATTCTTGTATTTCTTTTAGCAGCAGACTCAAAGTCTTCTAGAAGAGTACTAAAACTAAGAAATGTGGATATACACAACACTCATATGCCCACTCCCTCAGCTCCTTGGGCTCCCAAAGTAAAAAGGAACTCAGAGAACTGTTAAAAACTGAGAACAAACTGAGGGTTGATGGGGGGTGGGAGGGAGGGCAGGGTGGGTGATGGGTATTGAGGAGGGCACCTTTTGGGATGAGCACTGGGTGTTGTATGGAAACCAATTTGACAGTAAATTTCATATATTAAAAAAAAAAAAAAAAAAAAAAAAAAAAAAGGAACTCAGAGAAAGGCAGTCGGGAGAAAATGTAATGCACAGGATTAGCAGACCAACTGGATGACCCAAAATGAGAAGAGAACATTTCTGAAAATTGCTCTTCCCCAAAGTTACTATGTAATAAGGAACTTGGTCGGTTTGGTGCCTGTATAGGGTATTTGTGAATCTGTATGTAGAACAAGTACATGTTTTCATTTTGTTCAAACATTTCATTCATTCCCAAGATTTGTGAATGAGGATTACCCATCAGTAGGGGGAAAATGTCTCCCCCACACCCGCAGGCGGTTTAAAGAACCAAAAGGACAAAAATATAAAGCATCTACTGGGTATGTTAATATAAGCAGACACGCAACACAAAGCCTCTGCTTAGGTATTTCGGGTCATACCCATCCTAAAGACACAGGAAATGCCTAGAACCCAAACCTTGGGAACACGTTTTCCTCTTCACTGAGGAGTCCAGAGGGGCGAGAGTCAAAGAGTCCAGAGGGGCGAGTCCCAAGGCCAGTGCAGTCAGAATTCCTGAGAAAGGTCAAAGACCACTGCCACGGGCAGGCCTGGTCTCTCTGGCTCCATGACCTCAGAATAAGCAGGTACTTCCTCACATTTCCAGTCTCAGCCCTCCACGATCAGGAAAGGGGGGACAGAGAAGATTTAGGAGAGTGACAGTCACATCTCCCCTGGGACCAGTAACCCTTATCCACGAGGCTCTGCCCCATCCCCCCAAAGCAGGAGGGACCACACGTGGGTCATCTAAAGGAGCTGAAGCTCTGAGGACCCACTTTATTTTGATAAAAGTCACAAGACAGAGCTGATGCTTTTCCTTCTATTAACTGAGCACACAGAGACAAATGACGTGGAGTTTTGAATTCCCAAGTTGAAGGCACAAAACCAAAGTCATATCATTAATTCCTAAGAGCACCCATTAAAAAGAGTGCAAACTGGGGCGCCTGGGTGGCTCGGTCGGTTAAGCATCCGACTTCGGCTCAGGTCATGATCTCGTGGTTCACGAGTTTGAGCCCCGCGTCGGGCTCTGTGCTGACAGCTTGGAGCCTGGAGCCTGCTTCCGATTCTGTGTCTCCCTCTCTCTCTGACCCTCCCCCCATTCATGCTCTGTCTCTCTCTGTCTCAAAAATAAATAAACGTTAAAAAAAAAAAAATTTTTTTTAAATAAAAAAAATAAAATAAAAAGAGTGCAAACTGGCTGAAAGCCATAATGAAAATGCAATAAAAGAATGTCTCTTAAATGAAAAAAAACATCATCCATTGCAATATTATTCATTTTTAAAATTTAAAATTATTACCTATAGTCTATTTTTAGACTGGGCATCAGGCACTTTTGGGCACATTATACGCATGTAATTTATCAAAACTCTCAACAATCTAATAATAATACTATTAATCACTGGACTTTTTTTTAAGTTTATTTATTTATTTTTGAGAGAGAGAGAGTGAGCACAAGTGGAGGAAGGGCAGAGAGAGAGAGGGAGACACGGAATCTGAAGCAGGCTCCAGGCTCTGAGCTGTCAGCACAGAGCCTGACACGGGGCTCAAAGCCATGAACCACGAGATCATGACCTGAGCCGAAGTCAGCCAGTCAATTGACTGTGCCACCCAGGCGCCCCAATCCTATAAGGTATCTTAATACTAGATCCCTCAGAGTTTATACCAGTCTTCTACAAGTGAGCAAATCCCACCCAGATAGCCTGCAGCTCTGTTCTCCTCTGAAAGCTAAGTTTGCCAAGGGACAGAGTACAACCTAAAAGGGAGTTCCTTCTCTTTTTTATTTTTTTAATGTTTATTTGTTTTTGAGAGAGAGAGAGAGAGAGAGAGAGAGAGAGAGAAAGAGAGAGAGAGAGCATGTGCATGCGCGCGTGCACACACACACAGCAGTGGGGGGTGAGTGGGACAGAGAGATGGGGGACAAGGGAAAGCAGGTAAGTTTGGTGTTTAGAGTCACCTGGACTATCAGATATTTGCTAAAACTGCACGGTTACATCACTAAACTCACAAATTTCCCCATTTAGGGGAGCTGAGAAAAAGACCCGCAAAATCATTTGCCACAATTAACAAGAAATTGACAGCTTGACAAAACAAAGCAAAGGGGTTAGCAGGAGACACCCCTAGGGAACCTGGCAACCTGCCCAAACCAGGTAACAACCACAGGCATCAAGTGCAGACACAAGACCGGGAAAATTCCTGAATACATTCCCAGCTCCATGGGCATTTTCCTTTTAGACACAACTAGATCTAAACTGAAATCCAGAGCCCTTCCGCCACAAGATGGCAGGCATCAGCACAAATGAAACAAAACTTGGGGTTTTCCCATCCAAATATTCACTGAGAAAGGCCCAAATCAAAACAGAGGTTTTTAATCCCAAATGAATAAAGTGTGGCTTCCAAATACACGCTTGACACATGAAAGAGTGACCCTTTTTTTTTTAACCATAAAATGGATAGGATGTGACCTTTAAGATTTAATACCTTCTAAACTCCCTTCTCTCCCTCCCTCCCTTACAAACACCAAAAATATCAGCTATACTTGGATATCTTTAAGGCAGCTCCCAACTCCTCTGAAGTCAAAATAAAAACAGAAATCAACACCACAAACCCACCGCAACGGAACCCCTGAGGAAAAGGGTCACCGTCTGGAAGAAAGGCATCCAAGGCGCCCCCTTCTGGGCTGAGCGCACACACTCACCTCGGCAGCAGGCAGTAAGTACAGAGGCGTTAAGGCAGGAGCTCGTTTTAGGTCACAGTTCAGGCCGAGCGTCGTCAGGATCTCCCTAAGGACTTCGTATCTTCTCGTATTGCTTGATTTGAGCAGATTGAAATCTTCCTGGGCTTGCACCACTGAAGAGCTGGGAGGTAGTTCTAAGTGCGCCTGAGGGAAAAAGATACCACTTGGTAAATCGGGGCACTTACCGACCTCAATAGAAACAATATCCTCGCCGGCTCTTCTGAAAACTTAAAACAGGAATCCTAATTATCAACAGCATGTAAATGTTGAACATTTGGAGAGTAATGACAAGCAATAAAAAGATGCAAAGGAGCCAACTGACACGGTGGCTGTCAGGCAGAAAAGCGATGCTGCAAACGAGCCTGGATAGTGAGCAGACTCTGTCCAGGTCCAGACATTTATCACTAACCAGGCAGTGGAACCTGGGCAAATCGCTTAACTTGATCACTCGACCGAAATGCTTAGAAATACAATAGTTCTGGGGCGCCTGGGTGGTTCAGTCGGTGGAGCTTCCAACTTCGGCTCAGGTGGTGATTTCATGGTTCGTGGGTTCAAGCCCCGGATCTGGCTCTGTGCTGACAGTGTAGAGCCTGCTTTGGATTCTCTGTCTCCCTTTCTTTCTGCCCCTCCCCTGGCGTGTGCAGGCGAGCTCACTCTCTCTCTCTCTCTCTCTCTCAAAAAATAAAGAAACATTAAAAAGAAAAAAAGAAAGAAATCCCATCAGGCTGAGAACCCAAGTGAAGTCCCTACTGAACTCAGGGAGGCGTGATGGTCATGTTGAAA
The DNA here is from genome assembly GCF_046562875.1 of Panthera onca. Taxonomy (NCBI): domain Eukaryota; kingdom Metazoa; phylum Chordata; class Mammalia; order Carnivora; family Felidae; genus Panthera; species Panthera onca. Next base: position 8,577,339 of record NC_138347.1, on the reverse strand, counting down.
CTCTCACTCTACCTGTTAGTCACAACCATTGGGGAACAATACCAGGGAGGAATATAGCCTTATTCACCATTGTAAGAGTGTCTGCAGGCCTTCACATAGGAGTGGGGTTTGAGGGACCCCGGAAAGGCCCAACCCACCACCCTCTGATTAAATTTAAGATTCGGGACTTCATCTGTCTAGTTCAGGCTTTGTTGTCCACTTAAAATCAAACCACTCCCACCTATCAACATGGTCTGAAGGAACATGCTAGATCTTCTGGCTCCCTTCAGCTAGAACCTTCTTAGCAGTGGCATGTGCCTTGGTATAAAGGAACAGACTCGAACTTCTGGCCCTCTTGAGATCAGATTTTAAGTGGCCCTTAGAGCCTTGGAGGGTGCCACAACATTGAGCAACCTAAGCATGTTTGCTTCATTTTGCTTTTGACAGGGGTCCGCTGTGGGTTTCTGTTGTACGCAGAGCTCCTGACCTGATATTATAGGAGCATTATGAAAATAAAAAGCAAAGTGCCAGCCTTCAGACGATATAAAATCCCTCAATTCCCACCCAAGCCTTCACCAAGTCAAAAATACTGTCCAAAATGGTCCAACTGTTCAAAGTCAATGTCAGTCTGAAAAGGTTTGTAGAGACTGTCCTGCCACTACAGCGGGTGAGCTGGCCACTGAAGCAGGAGTGAGTCTGTCCTCCAAAGAGCCCTGGAGAGAAGAGGAGGGAGAAAAGTAAAATCCTTCAAAGTATCCAAAGCCTGCCGAGTCTCCTTCTCCCCTGGGTTCTCTCCTTACATGTGGCCTCTCCTTTCCAGTGGACAAAGCCAGTGCTGGGGCAATGAGCAGAGCTGTGGGTCACGTTCAACTCATGTGAGCACGCAGGTCTCCTGGAGCTTACCCCTTACAGGTGCAGAAATAAAATGAGCAAAGTGGGCCCAGGAGAAAGGCGTGAGAGTGACGAATGGCACACGCACACCCCAGCCTGAGTGATCTACACAAGATCCAAGCACACACGTGAGGTGTGCTGAACTCGCTGAGGAAGACAACGAGGGCTCGCCCCACAGGCAGGCCTCCAGGGTTCCAGGAGGTGACACAGACATTGTGCAAGGAGTGCTTTTGTGGACTTCAAGAGTCAGCACTTCTATGACAGATTTGGGGCTCAGGAAAGCATGTGCTTCTGGATTTGCACTCCTGGTTCTCTACGGCATCTGACAAATGTTACATCCTCTGGCTGGAATACTGTTACCATACTGATGGGTCCATTTTTATAACCTGGCTTCTTCTAAAATTAAGGCTTTCTGACCAGACCAAAAGCCAGAACTAAAGCATCTCCAGTCACAAATTGAGGACCGGGGCGGGGTTGGGGGTGGGGCTGCTACAGGAATCTGTTGGGAAATACTGCTAACACCCTACAATGCACGAATGACTGACTCCACAACGAGGTAGGATCAGCCCCAATGTCAACAGTGCCATGGTTGAGAAACCCCACTGTAAACGCCATGCCACTGCTGCCATGTGCTAAGCCACAGAAGGAAATAAAATATTTTTAAATCCATTTGAGAGACATTTACTTGAGCAACTCCATGCCAAGGTCCTGGTCCATTTGATAATCAAATGTCAGCATGAACCCACAGCCTTAAATTTCCCCTGCAAACCTGATCATTATAGCAAGCACACGAAAATTTCCTTTTTCTTTATTACGAGCCCTCTTACTGGGTGACATCATTACTCCATTTATTATTACGATGAAGGGTAAAGGCATCCCCACGCAGCTCCTAGGCCATGAGACCACCACCTACTGTGTGGCTGTGGTTTGCCCTTGAAGTGCTTTGCGCCCTCTTACTGGGTTACATCATTACTCCATTTATTAGAGATGAAGACTGTGAAATTGACCAAGGAAAGAGGAAACTGGCCAGTCTGTGGTAACATTTATTGGCTGATCTCGGTGGCGAGGTACCGTAGTGACACAGGCCCAAGGAGAAAGCGGTGAGCCTGTCACACAGAGACTGGAAGTCATTTAAAATCAAAAATGACATTCTAATCCTCTGAATCTGATTTTTGAAGCTGCATCGTATTGCCTTTTTTTCTAGAGCGATGCGTGCAGTTTCAAATTTTATGACAGTAACGGGGTCAATTTAAATGGTGCAGCCAACAGAGTTGCCATGCAACTCCCAGAAATGCATCGCAACGGTGCCGAATCAATTTTCTAGTACAAGTCTGTGCACAGGGGTGGTAAAAGTCACCATTCAAAACTGAAATATGGCTCTAGGAAGTCAGGTTTTTAAGTGGATTTTCTGAGAATGCACAGTTGCTATAGTTACCATCTTTGCAGAGAAAAAGATAAGAGGAACATTTATTAGGCCTCCAAACTAATTCATGTGCTTTGCAGCCTCCGTGAAACCTGCTTGGCTTGCACACATTCACCTACCCTGATGTCCAGATTTCTTCACTGCAGGCATCTTTGCCCGAGCATTAGCTTAAGAACAAATGAGTGGGCTTTGGAATAGTAAAGAGACAAATTTATACCTCCATGAAGAATATTTGGTCAGAAAACCTCAAAAGACTTAGCTCCTAGGACGACATATGAAATGAAAATAAACAACGAAAAAAGGAAATGATTATCTGATTCAATAAAAACATCCCTGTAATAAAACAAAATCTGTTATACTCATCCTGGGAACTATTCTGGGAAAAATACCTACACTCACTCAGTTTTCTCATTTAAGGTAACAAATCCTTAAAGGGGCACCTGGGTGGCTCGGTCGGGTAAGCATCCCACTTCAGCTCAGGTCATGATCTCGCAGTTTGTGAGTTTGAGCCCCCCACATCAGGCTCTGTGCTGACAGCTCAGAGCCTGGAGCCTGCATCGGATTACGTGTCTCCCTCTCTCTCTGCTCCTTCCCCACTCATACTCTGTCTCTGTCTCTCTCTCTCTCTCAAAAGTAAATAAACATTCAAAAAAAGAAAAAAAAAATCCTTAAGAACAAGTGTTCATCTAACTCTGTCAAAAACTTCTGCCCTGAAGCATTAAAAAGTTTGCAGTAAATGATCAGGGATTTTGAAATAGTCTCTCCTGTTTCCATCTGCTTAAACAAACAAAAAACTAAAAGGAAAAAGAAGGTGGGAAAAAAAAAAAACCAGCAGATGAGCCAAAGGGAAGGTTTGGGAAGGGAAACAGCAAGTCCTTCCTTCCCGCTGTCTCCTTACCTACATACAGCTGACCCTTCACCAACGTGGGGGCTCGGGTGCCAATCTTACCACGCAGCTGAAAATGCTCATATAACTTTTTACTCTCCAAAAACTTAACCTATAGCCTAGTGTGACCAGAAGCCTTACCAATAAAATAGTCAAGTAACACGTATTTTGTATATTACATGTATTATATACTCCATTCTTACAATAAAGTAAGCTAGAGAAAAGGAAACTATTAAGAAAGTCATAAGGAACATGGGGCATCTGGGTGGCTCAGTCAGTTGAGCGTCTGACTCTTGATTTTGGCTTACCTCATGATCTCAGGTCAGAGTCATGGGATTGAGCCCCACATCGGGCTCTGCACTGGGCTCAGAGTCTGCTCAAGATTCTCTCTCTCTGCCCCTTCCCCACTCGCATACACTCACGTGAGCTCTCTCTCTCCCTCTCTCACAAAAAAAAAAAAAAAAAAGAGAGAGACAGAAAGAGAGAGAAAATCATAAGAAACAGAAAATACATTTATAGTACTGTACTGTATTTAACCAAAAATATCCACACAAGTGGACCCACACAGTTTAAAGCTGTATTATTTGAGGGTAGGTTGTATTAATTTGCCACAAAACTAAATCGCTTCAATATTCTCTTTGCAACTTTTCTCGGCACTTAGATTTTAAGAGTGACAGAATCATAAAAGAATTGAGGATTTGAAGTGTTTTCAACACTCACTACCCCAGAAGTTGGTGAGCATTCATTCATGTAGTCCCTGGCATCACCTACAATGTTGTAATGTGATGGTTACTAACACTTAAAATCACCAGCCCAAGGCACTCAACTCCCTACATTAACTAAAGGTTCGACTATATTGTGCTTTGAGACAAAAGAGTAAACTAACATAATTTGGAAAGAGTAATACCAGTACAGATCAAAACAGGAACGGATTTTCTGACTAATCCTCCGTTAACCAGGAGTCTAATTGGCCATGACACCTGCTGCTATGTCCCTCCATCACGAGTATTTTGGTGAAATGGGATATTCAAATGACAGGAAAGCCCTCATCTAAACCTACTCCCCATCAGCAAAAACTCCCAGGCGAGGATCAAAAAGCACCCCACGAACACAGACTCCTGAGCCTTTCAGTGTGCGACCTTCGAGAGCATGCTCTCAGTCCGAGATCCCCAAAGGTCATCCCATGGATGCCAGCCTCCATACCTGGCAAAGAACAGCTTCTCCTCCACGTGGTCCAAAAGGCACTTGCACTATCAGCCTGTCCTTGTCCTCATTCTCCAGGTGACCCTGGAGCTTGCCCAGGCTGAGCTGTCCCCCAGGGCCCTCCTCATAAACATAGCCACTGCTCAGGACACTGAGCTTCACGTGGGTCTGGTCAGCCTTGGAGAAAACCAAGTTCTGGACTGTCTCCCGCAGCACACTCTTGCTTGTCACCTGAAAGCCAGCAAGCGTGAAGGGCGAACACAGGCCCAACACTTTACCCCCCTGAGAAAGGTAGGCCACGAATTTCTGGGAAAGGTCTTCAGGAATCGCCTCCCTGGTGGCAATGACCAACAACAGACAGTTGTCCGACCACGGGTCTCTGAGAGCACTTTCCCTTGACAGGCGGTACAGTGTATAGCTCTCGGTGTCCACACAGTCAGCCAGAATGGACCGGACCTCCTGGAACCTGCCCAGGGATTCCTGGGAGGCAGAACCCATGTAGAAGAGGATATTGGGTGCCCTCCCCGTGATGTTGACTCTCCTCCCTTCTCTCTCCAGGCAGATGTCATCAGCAACATCCTCCAAAGTGCCATTGTGATCATACGGGAGATCTGGAATTTTCTCCGCAGATGCAAACTTGACAGATTCAATGGTGCTATTCTCAAGCTCCAAACACTCATGGCAACTAGACAGATGGAGGTGACGGTGCTCGATGGAGCCCACTCCTACGTCACCCTCCCCAGCAGGCTCGCGGCCAGAGGGACCATCTTTCCCTTCTGTGGGTTGTGCACCAAGGACCTTGAGGTCATCTCCACCAACGTCCTCCATAACGTCTGGCTCGGGCTTACTCTCAACGGAAGGTTCAGGATTCTGCTGTAGGATCTGGGCTTGCTTGTTTGAGGCCTGATCCTTAAGTGCCTTCAGAGTGGAGTCCTGCAACTGCACTGCTAAAATACAAACAGAACAGACAGCCCATCAACGCTTCTGGTTTGTCACAGAGCTCAGTTCAAGACCGCACGGTGCTCTCCGCACTCTGTGACTCTCGTTTCAGGGCAGCCCCCTGCCAGTCCCACCTATGTCCCCACCACAACTCTGTGGCATCCTCTGGATCCAAGTCACTGCTCCTGCTGCTGGGTGGGGGGGGTGGGGGGGGGGGGCGGGGGGGGGCCGCGCCTGATGACCCCCTCCCAGTGAAACCCCACGTTTCCACAACACCTGTCCCATGTGAATCAGAGAGGTCATCAGGCCTACTTCCTTACAGATTCAATTTCTTGGGCATCCATCTCCTGTAAGAGAATGAAACTGAGAAACAAAAATAGGTCTATATCTAGTGGGTCCAAGCACACCCCAGGCAGCAGGTGCTCTTGGGACACTTCATAGGATCCACGGGGGAGAAGAGTCTTTGTAGGATCTTATCTCAGGACTGAAATAGAAGTTTACAATCTCTGATTCAAAAAACATTTATTGGGGCGCCTGGGTGGCTCAGTCAGTTGAGCGTCCAACTTTGGCTCAGGTCATGATCTCAAGGTTCGTGGGTTCGAGCCCCACGTCGGGCTCTGTCCTGACAGCTCAGAGCCTGGAGCCTGCTTCTGATTCTGTGTCTCCCTCTCTCTCTGCCCCTCCCCTGCTCACGCTCTGTCCTTGTGTCAAAAATAAACAAACATTAAAAAAAATTAAAAAAAAAAAAAAATTTATTGATGGGCCTCCTGGGTGACTCAATCGGTTAAGAGCCCAACTTCAGCTCAGGTCATGATCTCTGCAGTTCGTAAGTTCAAGCCCGCATCGGGCTTGCTGCTGTCAGCTAAGAGCCCACTTCGGATCCTCTGTCCTCCCCTCTCCCTGCACTTCATGCTGTCTCTCTCAAAACTAAACATAAAAAAAGAAAACAAAAAAAAAAAACGGTGCTTGGGTGACTCAGTCAGTTAAACATCTAACTTCAGCTCAGGCCATGATCTCACAGCTCGTGGGTTCAAGTCCTGCATGGGGCTCTGTATCGACAGCTCGGAGCCTGAAACACGCTTTGGATTCTGTGTCTCCCTCTGTCTCTGCCCCTCCCCCTCCTTCTCTCTCTCTCTCAGAAATTAATAAACATTAATAGACATATTAAAAAGAATTTTTAAGCATTTATTGAGCACTTGTTACACATCTGACATGGTATCAGGCACATGCACATGCCAAATGGGAAAATTAAGTAATTTACACAGATTTCCGGAGCTAGTAATGCACATTTGCTCAGGATACAAATGAAGGCTTTCACGGACATAGAAACCCAATTTTTAAGCCTAATTAAGGAAAAACATTTTGCATGTTTCCTAAAAAAAGACATTGTAATATTGTAATATATATTGTAATATATATATTTTTTTAAGTCAAAAACTCCTAGATTTATATCTTTATAGTAACACTGGCTATGGTTTCCATTCAGTCGAACTACAGTCTAGAAACTAGTTATATTTTTTAGATTGTGTGAAACAAATATTATATGGCTTCTACATTTGCACAGCATCTCATGGACAGTGCAATTATGGGAAATCCTGGTTTAAAAATTTAGAATGGGGGTGGCAGGTGGCTCAGTCAGTTGAGCGTGACTCTCAATTTCGGCTTGGGTCATGATCTTGAGGTTCATGGGATCAAGCCCTGCGTCGGGCTCTGCACGGACAGTATGGAGCCTGCTTGGGATTCTCTCTCTCTCCCACTCTCTCTGCCCCTCCCCGGTGTGCTAGCTTGCATGCTCGCTCACGTGCTTTCTCTCTCAAAATAAATAAACATTTAAAAAACAATTAAGTAAAATAAATTTTAAAAAATTAAAGACACCTCCAAAAAACCTGACATGTGTATGAACCTCATACTATTATAATTATATCCAACCCATTTAATGCATTAAAGATAAGCATCGACCTTAAGCCACACCGAACAAGAGTGCCCAACAGTCCTTAAGCTAATAACCAATGGCTATGATGGAAACATTTTTTTTTTTAAGTTCTTGTTTATTTAAGTAATCTCTATGCCCAACCTGAGGCTTGAACTCATGACCCAGAGACCAAGAGTATCACACTCTTAAAACTGAGCTAGCCAGGCACCCCTGATGGTAACATTTCTAAAGTCACTTACAAACGATCTTTTGGGGTACCAGTCCATCAGCCATCTGGAGTCTATCTTCCATGAACGCCACCCCCAGCTTGCTGAAGTTGTCCACACTTGCTTCAGCGATTAATTGGTAAGGATCCCCAGGTCTGCAAGCTAATGGCAAACAACAGTCGGACCACTTCACGATCTGAGAATACACGGGTGAAGGAGGAGGAAGACAAAGAGAGGGTGAGATTGTTCTTCTCTAAAATAACCTGATACTTTACTTTTCCCTTCCACTCCCACCACTAAATTACAGTCAAACATAATGAGTTACTGGATATCGCATTTTATTAACATCAAAGTGGCTCGGGCTCGAACATTCTTGTTTCCACCGGACAACAAGGCTTCCAAAGTACTAAATACAATCCTCTCTTTTAAAAACAATTGAGGGGGTGCCTAGGTGGCTCAGTCGGTTGAGCGTCCGACTTCAGCTCAGGTCGTGATCTTGCGGTCCGTGAGATCGAGCCCCGCGTCGGGCTCTGTGCTGACCGCTCAGAGCCTGGAGCCTGTTTCAGATTCTGTGTCTCCCTCTCTCTCTGACCCTCCCCCATTCATGCTCTGTCTCTCTCTGTCTCAAAAAGAAATAAACGTAAAAAAAATTTAATTAATTAATTAATTAAAAAAAGCGATTGAGGTCCCAACCACTTTTCAAGGAGCTGAAAGGGGAAAGGGCCATTCTCCAGACATGGAAACACATCAATTTGCCTTCAATAACAGGAAATAGGAGAAAGCAACAGGTCCACAATATCCAGTGATTTATAATGTAACCTGTAGACCAGCTTTGCTCTAAGTGTGGTCTAAGACCAACTGCACCGGAACTCCCCAGGGGCCTGTGAACACCTCCCGTCTGGGCTCCGGGCTCCGTCTGGCGTGCCGGACTCTGCAGCTGCAGCCCAGGAATCAGAAGTTCTAAAGGGGCTTCCCAGCGATTCCTAAAACTGGAAAACTCCAGAGAGCTCCCGCCTGTGCCGGTTCAAAACTCCGTCCTTGATGTGCTCCAGTTTTTGTAAAAGAAGAATGTGAAACTAGGACAAGAAGGGGAGCCCCAAGGGACAGGAGCCTGGCTCTGGAGTCAAGGACCTGGGTCTGGGTCAGACTGGGCTCATCTTGGCTGTGTGTCCTCAGGCAAATCTCAGAACCCCGTGAGTCCCAGCTTCCTCATTCCAGTCATCTTTTAGGTTTGTTGTGTTAATGAGATTAAAGAACATATGTAATGCCCCCAGCAGAAAGCCTGGGACAGAAAAAGTGTTCAATTAGTGAAAGCCACTATTATAGCTATTAATGAAGCTGGTTTTAAAAGCAACAGAGTGGTCTTTTGTTAAGATGCCATGAATCATTTCTCTGCTTCCCAAAATAAATTGTCTCAGCGATACACTGCCCCAAATTTCCTAAACGGAGATAAATGATTTTGAATTCCATTTTTTTATATTGATAGGTTAGGTTTTTAGAAGTGACTCTTGCTGAAAACAGTGAAAACACGCTGGATAACATCAATAGAACATCATTTTAACAGCACTGAAGAAACAAACTAGACAATGAAGTATTGTCAGGCCCAAGGCTGGGGCAAATCCCAACCCTAGAAGTAAGGGGAATTGCCACAAGTCAAACCGTGATGGTACCTGCTCATCCAGGAAACGTGGGGTTCAAAAGTCAAGGTCCAATTGGCATCATAGGTCTGGCATATAGATCAATGGAACAGAACTGAGAGCACAGAAATAAACACACATATCTACAGACAACTGATTTTGGACAAGGTTGCCCAGAAAGGCAACGGAGAAACCACCAACTTTTCAAAGACAGTGCCAGTACAACTGGGTATCTATATGCAAAAGAATGAAAATGGACCCCTACCCTAACGCTATTTACACCAGGTACAAAAATCAACTCAAACTGGATCAAGTCCTCAATGTAAGAGCTACAACTACAAAATTCTTAGAAGAAAACAGGCGTAAATCGTCATGACCTTGGATCAGGCAATGGTTTCTCAGATAGGACACCAGAAGTACAAGCAACAAAAGAAAAACCAGATAAACTGGACTTCATCAAAATCTTTATGCTTCAGAGAACAGCTTCAAGGAAATAGAAAGACAATCCACAAAACGGAAGAAGATGTTTGCAAACCACATACGTGATAAAAGACTTGTATCTTCAACGTACAAAAACATAAAGAACTAGAAAACAAAGGGTCTGAACAGACATGTCTCCAAAGAAAAGATACAAGTGGCAATAAGCACTTGAAAAGATGCACAACATCCCTAATTAGTCATTAAGGGAAACACAAATCAAAACCGCAGTGCGACGCTTCACCTCTACTGGGATGGATACAATCAAAAAGATGGTTACTAACAAGTATTACGGAGGATGTTAAGCAATCAGATGTTGAGCAATATTTCTATTGCTGATAGAAATATAAAATGGTGCATCCTCTTTGGAAAAGGCTTGGGGCACCTGGGTGGCTCAGTCAGTTAAGCATCCAACTTCGGCTCAGGTCATGATCTCACAGCTCAGGAGTTCGAGTCCCACACAGGGCTCTGTGCTGACAGTTCAGAGCCTGGAGCCTACTTTAGATTCTGTGTCTCCCTCTCTCTCTCTGCCCCCTCCCTCCCTCTTTTGCTCACACTCTGTCTCTCTCTGTCTCTCACTCCCCCTCTCAAAAATAAATAAACATCAGGGGCGCCTGGGTGGCTCAGTCGGTTAAGCTTCCGACTTCAGCTCAGGTCATGATCTTGCGGTTCGCTGAGTTCAAGCCCCGCATCGGGCTCCGTGCTGACAGCTCAGATCCCGGAGCCTGCTTCAGTTTCTGTGTCTCCCTCTCTCTCTCTCTGCCTCTCCCCCACTCACACTCTGTCTCTCTCTCTATCTCTCTCAAGAATAATCATTAAAAAAAATTTTTTAATAAAAAAATAAACATTAAAAAAAAGGCCTGACAGTTCTTCAAAAAGTTAAACATAGAATTACCAAACGACCAAGCAATTCCACTCCTAAGTATGTAACTAAAGGAACTGAAAATGTACGTCCACACACAAAAGTTGTATACAGGTGTTCACAGCAGCATTAATCACAATTAACCAAAGAGTGGAAACAACCCAAAGGTCCATCAGCAGAGGGAGGGATAAGCAAAGTGCATATATCCATACAGTGGAGTATTTTATTCAGCCATGATAAGAATGAATGTCACATGTAGATGAATGTCACATGTCACAACTACATCACAACACACCTACTTGCCACAACATGGCTGCATCTTAAATACACGATGCTAAGTGAAGGAAGCCGATAACTAAAGGTCACATATTACACGATTCCATGTGTATGAACTATCCAAAACAGACAAATCTAAACAGTTAGAAAGTAGATTAGGGGTGGCCAGGCCAGGGATGGGGGAGTGGAGAGCAGCTGCTGATAGATACGTAGTTTCTTTGGGGCACAATGAAAATGGCATTAGGTAGCAGTGATGACTGCACAGCTAATGAATTCTAACTGTATACTCTAAAAGGATGAGGTTTATGGTATGTGAACTGTATCTCCATTTTAAAAAGAAAAAAGAAAAGAATCAAGGCAGTTGAGTTATTTCCACACTGTTCCAGGGCAGTCTAGATAGTGGGAGGACTCCAGAGCCCAACTTCTGGAACTGAGTCCTGGCTCCCCTGGCTAATAGCTATATGACCCAAATGACCCAAGCAAGTCACTCAAATTCACCATGCTTGGGTTTCCTGTCTGTAAGGCAGAAGTGGTAAGACTACCTACCTCAGAAGGTTACTGGGAGAGATCAACGGGAGTCATACGCAAAGTACCTGGTCCATAGAGAGGCAGTCATACTATTCTAAACATGGAGTCCTCAAAACAGGTATTCTCAGTGGGGACCGTATACCCGCCAAATGGGAAAAAAACTGGTTTGAGGGTGATGGAGGGGAGTGGGGGTGGAGGGTGAAAAAGTTCTAGATATCACAAGAGTTTGTAGCCCTCCAAGGGTGAACTCCGCCCCACAAAATCCTATTCCTTAGTATTTCATTTCTCTCCTTAGATTCCAAATTGAATCTAATGTTTCTAATTCAGGAAGTCATTTTAAAAGATGGGAATCACTGTCTTAGAAGGAAAAATAATGAATGCAAATCCTTCACAGTCAAAAGGTGGAAACCCACTGGGGCGCCTGGGTGACTCAGCTGGTGAAGCGTCCAACTTGGGCTCAGGTCATGATCTCATGGTCTGTGAGTTCAGTTCGAGCCCCTCATCGGGCTCTGTGCTGACAGCTCAGAGTCTGAAGCCTACTTGAGATTCTGTGTGTGTGTGTGTGTGTGTGTGTGTGTGTGTGTGTGTGTCTCCCTCTCTCTGCCCCTCCCCCCCTCATGCTCTCTCAAGAATGAATGTTAAAAAAAAAAAAAAAGGTGGAAACCCACTAATGGGTCTAGAATATTTGGAAAAAGAATCCTCAGAATTTCCTTCTGGCTCTACATGTGGCCTTCCTTCCACTTGATCACCAACTTCTCTACCTCCCACCAGATGTGCAGCCAGAGTAGGGTTCACCTGACCAGCGTTTCAGTAGGACTCTGCATTTCAAATCTGACCTCTCTGATCCAAGATGAGAGCAGAGCTCAGAAGCTTACAGTTCAGACACATATTTAGCTGATTTCCAGCTTTGAGAATAGAGGAAGGATGTCAGCTCAGGAGGATAAGAAGATAAACTATCGCCTTGGCAAGAGGAATTTGCAGATGAGGGTGAATGGGAAACGTGAAAAGAAACAGGATAACCAACGTCCTGAATGAGGCTAAAAGCACCGGTGTTCTCAGGGCTATGGCTGGCAATCAAAGAATGAGGAAAAACACTCAGCCAGTGGAGACCCAGCTCAGAGTTTAGTCATTCAAAAGCAGATTTAGCACCTTGCTGGAGCAGGCACTGCTGGGGAACGATGCCTTGAAGAAAGCATTTAGCGTAAAAGGGGCCAATAATTAAATTCTCCCCCCACCCCCGCCCCCAGAAGGGGAGAAGTGGGAGATAAACGAAGCGTGGGGAAGGACAGGAAGAGGCCAGAGAACAATACACACAGGTCCCTGATCAAGTTTCTCAACTCAGCCAGCTGTTTCCTCACCTAAGTGCATTTCCTTTTTGTAGAAACGTGGTCCACGAGCCACAGACCATGCAAACTCCTCAAGCAGCGCTGTGTGCTCCATCAAAGCAAAGCCACACTGTCACTGATGCATCCAGGGCCATTTGTCTAAGAGCAAACAGGGCACTTCCACTTTGCCCTTCAAGGTGGAAACAAAGGGACCGAGAAAGAAAGGGGAAGTCAAACCAAAGGCTTACTCCCAAAGATCAAAGCTAAGGAAGCCCTGGTCAGCCCTACACAAAGGGATTTCCTGGCAGAAATCCCTTCCATAACCAAAGCTCCTGACTTGTCGTCACCCTGATTGACAGCAGGCAGCGGTGGTACACCTGCTCCACTCAGCGCACGTCCATGAGGAAGGCCCAGGGCCAAGAGGCACTCGCTTCAATTCTCAGGGGTGGCTCTCTAACCAACTGTCCTTCCCAAGGCCGCCCGCAGCACGCGGTGGGCTGAAGTTCTACAGCAAAGGTGGGAATAGCCAGTTGATAGTTAACCAAGTGATGACTAATTTTATGCGTCAACTCAGCTAGGCCATGGTACCCAGACATGTGGCCAAATTTCCATCCTGATGTAACCGTGAAGGTGTTTTTTAGATGTGATTAGCATTTTAAGTCAGTGGACTTTGAGTCAAGCAGTTTATCCACCATAATGTGGGCGAGCCTCACCCAATCAGTTGAAGACCTTCTGAGAAAAAGACTGAGGTCCCCCAAGGAAGAAGGAATTCTGCCCTCAGATGACCTCCTGACTCAACAGCCACACCTACTGTGGTGCACACACACACACTCCCTGTTGGGTCTGCTTCTCTGAAGAACCCAGACTACAAGTTACAATCAGTTCTCCAGTCAGATAATTGATGTTGCTAATGGAACTGGCTCTTATTCCTTTCTTCCAAATCAACTTAATCACACATTAGGTTTTTATAATTTTTTTAATGTTTATTTTAGTTTTGAGAGAGAGTGTCAGCAGGGGAGGGGCAGAAAGAGAGGGGGCGACACAGAATCCAAAGCAGGCTCCCGGCTCTGAACAATCAGCACAGAGCCTGACGTGGGGCTTGAACCCACGACTGTGAGATCATGACCGGAGCCGAAGTCAGACGCTCAACCGAGGCACCCAGGCGCACCTGGTTTTTAAAATTTCTAGTGACAAACTGGATGAAGGAGTGTGAGGCACGCAGAGATGGGAAGCGTGTGACGCTGGGAGAGCGAAGGAAGGGGGTTACCTCTGGCGTGAGGGTAACCCTGCAGACTTCAGGTTTGGAAACACAGAGGGAAAGGATCACGACAAACTTCATTCTCACGCTCTGTTACTTCCAAGGATAACGTGCCCTGTGGCACTTTTAGGAGAAGGGTACCGGAAAATCGAGTGACAGTGTAAGGGGCGTCACAACTCCATAGCAAGCAGGAGCTGTAATGAGCTGAGGGATGAAACCAAGTGGTACTTGAAAACCAGGACTGAGCAGACACCCAAGGAAAAGGAGGGTTCAGGTACCTTAATCTTCTGAGAAGGTGAGAGTTAGTCAGAAAATAACAGAAATACCCTTGTTGACACACCCTTTTTCTATTTCTTGGGTTCCGTATGTGTCCCCTAAGCACCTGAGGCCCCCTAAGGTATACTGCATTAGCATCCCCAAGTGCTCACTGCCCACTTTACGTGCCCACCCCACTGATCCTGGGAAGCTGAGAGCAGAAGATTTAAAAGATATCCCAGGTGTTCCAGTTATCCATCGCTGGGCAACAAACAACCCCCAAATTTAGTGGCTTAAGCTAATCGTTCATCTTGCTCGATCTCAATAGGGGCAGGGCTTGGCAGGGGCAGTTCAACTCTGCTCCATGCGGCTAAGGTGCCTCAACTGGGCCCAGACGATCCCCATCCAAGATGGTTCCCCAAGATGGTTGCCCACCAGCAGGAGCTTCCTCACTTGGCAGCATGGGAGCTGAGTTCCAAGAGCCCAGGCGGAAGCTGCAAAGTTTCTTATGATCTGGCCTTGGAAGTCCCAGAACGTCATTCCACCACATAACCCTGGGTACACAAACCATCTACTACACCGAGTTTCTGCCAGCTCGTGCTCCTGCCATCTGCACGCGAATGGCACGTCCCCAGACGGACATGCTCCTTCAGTCTGGGTCCCTGCACAAGAAGGATGCATGGAGCAGAGCCCAGAGCAGAGTCACAGCTTAAAGCAGCGAACCTGCTGAGCCTATATTGTAACATAAGCAAGAAACCAGTATTTGTTAGAAGCAATTGAGGTGCTAGGGCCATGTGTTATTTCAGCAAAGCTGACCAAACAACGCACAAACTTGCATTGCTTTCAGCAGTCCCTCCACCAGCCCTCCCTGCCATATTCCCGATCTCCACGAATGACCCAGCATCCACCAAAAACGACTGTCCATTGGGTGAAGTCCAAGCTCCTAACTAGCACACAGAAACTTCTCGTGATCTGTGCATATGCGTGTCTGTACGA
Source organism: Panthera onca (assembly GCF_046562875.1). Taxonomy (NCBI): domain Eukaryota; kingdom Metazoa; phylum Chordata; class Mammalia; order Carnivora; family Felidae; genus Panthera; species Panthera onca. Next base: position 8,562,265 of record NC_138347.1, on the reverse strand, counting down.
CTGAAGGATATTCAGTTCTGCTACACAGAAAACAAGAAAAACCAACAGCACGGATGGGACTTGTACATCAAGTTAGGAACTTGTCAGACACCCTAAAGATAGATGAAACAAATGGAAAATACTTGTAATGAACCCAGATAAAAAGGAAAGAACAGAGAGTATTTATTACCCCTAGGCAGAAAGTCATGGACGGACCAAGTAAATCTTAAATATTAAGGGGCCCCTGGGGGCTCAGTTAAGAGTTCAACTTCAGCTCAGGTCACGATCTCACAGTTCGTGGGTTCCAGCCCCACGTCGGGCTCTGCGCTGGCAGCTCGGAGCCTGAAGCCTGCTTCGGATTCTGTGTCTCCCTCTCTCTCCGCCCCTCCCCTGCTCACACTCTCTCTCAAAAACAAATAAACGTTAAAAAAAAATTTAACACACAAATTACATCACCTCCAGATTGGCAGTATATCATCCCTAAATCAGTCACCCATTAGGGCCCCATGTATAGTCTCTAAAAACAGATAAGAAGCACAGGTGGCACAGCACAGCACTTCCAGGCATACACGTCCTGAGTCTCTCCAAGAGAACAAGTGTGGCTGGCCCCACGCACATACACGTCCTGAGTCTCTCCAAGAGAACAAGTGTGGCTGGCCCCACGCACATACACGTCCTGAGTCTCTCCAAGAGAACAAGTGTGGCTGGCCCCATGCACCCTCCATCTGCTGAGCCCCCAGTTTTAACCTCATCTCTGGCTCCTGTAACTACGCCCTTGGTGAGAAAGGCTGGTGCAGCAAAGAGGCAGGATGTGTGAACACTGCACAGCCCAGGATTCAGGGGTACAGTCCTTCCACACTGCAGGCCCCTGATCCTAAGTGTTAACTGACCCCAGATCTCTCCAGGTGTTCCTTGTGCATGTTCCAAAATTATTTAATAAGCTGTGAATTATGCATTTTAACTTGATCTGCAAGCTTCTCGACTCTGTGACTGTTGGGAGAACCTGCCTGGCAATGTTTAAGATTTTATTTTTTAAGTAATCTCCACACCCAGTGTGGGGCTCAGACTCACAACCCTGAGATCGAGAGCCGTGTGCGCCACTGACTGCCAGCCAGGCACCCTTGCCTTGGCAATGTTCCTAGAAGCTACTGCTGCACCCAGGTAATTTCCCATGCAGCAGTCCAGCCCCATCTTTCCCCTCTGTCCTTACCTTGGACCACTCCCCCAACTCATGTCACCAGAGACTCCAATTTTACTGGACCGTGTGCGGTTGCCTCGGGTGCAAACTTCCGTGTGCTTGTGCCCTTGCTGTTCTGCCTGGGAAGCCCTTCCTTCCTCTGCACCAAATTCCTGTTTTTTCCTGTAAAGCTCAGACATGACCTCTGCTGAAAGGTCCTTCCTGTCCTCACCCCTACGTAGACAGGTTGCCCACCACCCCCATCCATGCCTTCTCACTGTACTTATCATGTTGAAACTTTAATCGTTCCTTTACTTAGCTGTCTTCCCTCCCACACTGTGAGCTCCTTCAGATGACAGGGACCATCATCTCTGAATGCATCTGTCACCTCCACATGACACGTAACTCCAGCTCTGGCACACAAGCCGGCATATAATAGGCACTTGATAAACCTTGGATGAGTGAATGAATGCCTTGGTAAGAGTACAAGGAACATAACTGAATTTTCTGCAGCAAAGAATTATGTAAGTTTTTTGGGTCATCAATTCTTACTAAATAGGACTGCTGATATCAGTACAGAAGATATTGAAAACTGAGCTGAATCTATCATGCTCCACTGGTATTTGTTACAGCACCTAGCAAAATAATTGGAACATAGTAGATGGTCAATAAACAGGTTAATGAATGACTAAGTGAAAATATGAATATATGAATGCTGTTTTTTGAAAAACTGAATTCCTCAGATTCACTTATTTGTTGTTAGGGTCTATAGAATGACCACAAATGAAAGCCATTTGAGCTATCCCAAATTCAAAACGATATTTTAAGGGGCGCCTGGGTGGCTCAGTCGGTTAAGCGGCCGACTTCAGCTCAGGTCATGATCTCACGGTCCGTGAGTTTGAGCCCCGCGTCGGGCTCTGTGCTGACAGCTCAGAGCCTGGAGCCTGTTTCAGATTCTGTGTCTCCCTCTCTCTCTGACCCTCCCCCGTTCATGCTCTGTCTCTCCCTGTCTCAAAAATAAATAAACGTTAAAAAAAAAAATTTTTTTTTAATAAAAAAGAAAAAAAAAGATATTTTAAGTATCTGTAGGAGTTCTATAATCCTAGGAATATGGAAGAATGTAACCTTTCATTAAGTTCAAAAGTCTTTTCTTACATTTATATTTTCAACTTAGTATCTTAGGGTCCTGTTAAACTCAAATGACTTTAGAGTTAAGTGCAAAATAGATTGATAACAGCCCCCCATGCGAAATCCCATTAAGCAATCAACCTTAATGAGGACAGTGAGATACAAGATCAACTCCTTTTTTATTTTTTTTAAGTTTATTTGAGAGAGAGAGAGAGAGAGAGAGAGAGCGAGAGAGCACACGCGCGTGCACATGGGGGAGGTGCAAGGAGAAAGAGGGAAAGAGAAAATCCCAAGCCCCAGCAAGGCACTCAAGTGCTCAAATTCCGGACGGAGAGATCATGACCTGAGCTGAAATTAAGAGTCAGACGTTAACCAACTGAGACACCAGGTTCCCCTCAACTCCTTTTTTTAAAGTAGACTCCATATCCAACGCAGGGCTTTGAACTCATGACCCTGAGATCAAGAGCTGCATGCTCTACCGGCTGAGCCAGCCAGGGGCCTGAGATCAATTCCTTCCAAAGGACCAACTTATAAAATGGAATTCGGTGTAATAGGGTGGTCCAAAAATTAGCTCTAAATGTCTCCAGCTTCTGGTTGCAGGACCTACCAACCAAGCCTCTAATCATAAATAAATGAATTAACTGGATAGTAGCTATCTTCCCTGGTGGGCAGGCATCTTTCTACCTCAGAAAATCAAGAAATAAGTAAGGTATTGCCATTAAGCAAGATTTTTTTTTAAATTTTTGGGTTTTTTTAATGTTTATTTTTGAAAGAGAGAGAGCGTGAGCATGGGAGGGGCAGAGAGAGAGGGAGACACAGAATCTGAAGCAGGCTCCAGGCTCTGAGCTGTCACACAAAGCCCGACACGGGGCTCAAACCCACGAACCGTGAGATCATGACCTGAGCTGAAGTCAGATGCCCAATCAACTGAGCCACCCAGGCACCCCGCCATTAAGCAAGATCTCAGTTAAATCTTTGTTAGACTATATATTAAATGAAATGGTAACTGTGAGAAATGCTAATTATCTCCCAGTATCTTCTAGTCTGTCTTTCTTCCCTTCAACCCGTGGCTGTCCAGCTAGGACTGCAGTTCTCAGCCTGCCCTGCAGCTGACGGGACAGGAGCAGAAATGACCCGTGAAACTTCTGAGTCACAGTTTTTAAAGAGGAAGCTGGCTGGCTCCCACCTTCTCTATTCCCCCATCATGAGGGCTAGATGTGCATGAGGTTAACAGAGGTGGCTGGGGCAGTATGAACCAGTCTCTACCAAGAGAGAGAACAAGGCTGGCAGAGGGCAGATAACAGAGCAATAAAACAGAAGGGAACTAGGTCCCTGGATGGTCTTACAGAGCAGAACCACCTCCCGAGAAAGAGAGAAAATTCTAGCTTATTTGCATAGCTGCATTTCTGGGTCTCAGTCGGTTAAGCATCTGACTCTCGTTTTCAGCTCAGGTCAGGATCTCACAGTTTGCGAATTCAAGCCCCATATAACGCTCTGAGCTGACAGTGCAGAGCCTGCCTGGGATTTTATCTGCTTCTCTCTCTGCCCCTCCCCTGCTTGTGTGCTCTCCCTATCTCAAAATATATAAATAAACTTAAAAAAAAAAAAGTACAATTAAGTAACAACGATTTAGGAAGTTAACAGCACAGCAGTCACATTTTGTGCTGGCCTTGGTTTTAAGTTGAAATCTTACAAAATATACATATAAATATCAGCATATATAAGAAAACATCAAGCTTACTATAAGCTTGATAATTTATAAAATTGGGGACCCTGGGTAGCTCAATTGGTTGAGCATCCAACTCTTGATTTTGGCTCAAGTCATAGTCCCAGGGTTGTGGGATCAAGCCCTACCTTAGGCTCTGTGCTGAGCAAGGAATCTACTTGGAATTCTCTCTCCCTCTCTCCCTCTGCCCCTGTCCCCCACTTGCGCGCGCGCTCTCTCTCTCTCTCTCTCTCTCTCTCTCTCTCTCTCTCAACCTAAAATAAAAATAAATAAAAATTAAAAATAGTAATTTATAAGAATTATGTGGGTGTTCAGAAAGATGGTGTTTGTTCACCTAGATGACTTACATATCTAAAAAGAAACTGGTCTGGGGAGGGAGGGGCAGGGCAGGTAGACAGGTGGATAGACTCCAGGGGACCACATAGGTACGTGTTCCATTTCCATACCGAGTGGTAAATTTGTGGGTATTAATCATACAAATTTCAAAGTCATGAGTGAACGAGGGCCACGTGTGAACCAACAATGAGAGTACATTTTGATTAGGATTAATCCAAGTCTGAGTAGCTAGCGTCCAAAAATAAAACAAAATATTCTAAGACATTTGAGCTTGTAAACAGGATAAGTATTATTCAGAAATGCCAGAAATCCCTAGGGCGCCTGGGTGGCTCAGTGGGTTGAGCGTCCGACTTCGGCTCAGGTCATGATCTCTTGGTCCGTGAGTTTGAGCCCCACGTCAGGCTGTGTGCTGACAGCTCAGAGCCTGGAGCCTGTTTCGGATTCTGTCTCACTCTCTCTCTGACCCTCCCCCATTCATGCTCTGTCTCTCTCTGTCTCAAAAATAAACAAACATTAAAGAAATTTAAAAAAAAAAAAAAGCGATCCCAAACTTTTGCTAAACTTCTAAGAGTGGTAAAATAGGGCTTAAAAGGGGCGCCTGGGTGGCTCAGTTGGTTAAGCGTCTGACTTCAGCTCAGGTCACGATCTCGCGGTTCGTGAGTTCGAGCCCCGCGTCACGCTCTGAGCCATCAGCCTGATGGCTGGCTCAGAGCCATCAGCCTAATGGCTCAGAGCCTGGAGCCTGCTTCCGATTCTGTGTCTCCCTCTCTCTCTGTCCCTCCCCCATTCATGCTCTGTCTCTCTCTGTCTCAAAAATAAATAAACATTAAAAAAAAAAAAAAAAATAGGGCTTAAAAGCCCAAAGTAGAACTCTTAGGTTACCACAAATGGGTTCTTCATAGGTTTAAAAAAAAAGCCAAGTATTAGCAATTTCATGATTCAAACTAATTGATCATGTGATTTGTAACTGTAATACACTGAAATCATTGTTTTAGGAACACCTGGGTGGCTCAGTCAGTTAAGTGACCGACTTTGGCTCAGGTCATAATCTCACCATTCGTGAGTTTGAGCCCTGCGTGGGGCTCTGAGCTGACAGCTCAGAGCCTGGATCCTACTTCGGATTCTGTGTCTCCCTCTCTCTCTGCCCCTCCCCTGCTTGCTCGCTCGCTCTTCCCCTCTTTCTCTCTCTCTCTCTCTCAAAAATAAATAAAACATTAAAAAATTGTTTTCAAAAAAAATACATAATTTTTTTAAAGAAAATGAAAAAGAAAAAACAAATTTACTTTTGGTTAAGACATAGTTTTCTTATGGGACACAAGTGAAAAACATGCTACTCACGCTTTCTGAAGAGGCAGATGGTCTCTGTAAAGTCTCACCTTGCACCCAGATGCTCTCAGTCACAAATGCTATGTGTTCTGCTTCGAGTATAAAAGGAGAAACAAGAAACAGGGCCCATTTGTTCAAGTCATCAATGGACTGCATAGAGGGAAAGAAACACAAAAAAAGGGGAGGGGATTCAGTATCACTTCAAATCACAACAGCCACTTACGTCCACATCCAGGACATCCCTTCCTCTGGAACCCCAGGTGAGATCAATACAAGTTTATCAGATGCTCTCCTGCAGACCACATAAACCCTGTGTTTCTTGTTGAACTGTGGCTATTAAACACCTGCAACATCCCTTCTATGATTCATGACAACTTTAACATCTCTAGATATTTGTTATCAACAATTCACTCTGAAGCTGGGCTCACCCCCACCATTCCTTACTGCTTACAGTACAGAGAGCTCGCCAAGTTACAACTCAGAAGCCCATTTAAAAATGAGGAGGCTCGGGGCGTCTGGGTGGCTCAGTCAGTTAAGCGTCCGACTTCAGCTCAGGTCATGATCTCATGGCTCGTGGGTTCGAGCCCCGCGTTGGGCTCTGTGCTGACTGCTCGGAGCCTGGAGCCTGCTTCGGATTCTGTGTCTCCCTCTCTCTCTGCCCCTCCCCTGCTCACGCTGTCTCTTTCTGTCTCTCAAAAATAAATAAATGTAAAAGATAAATAAAGGTGAGGAGGCTCAGAAGTACGTGGCCGTGAAACGAAGCCCATTACCAACAGAAACCTGAAGACCTGTTCTTCCCTGTTCTTCCACTTCCTCCAGCCATTATAGCATCAACATTGGTTATCAGATTGGGTATGTCCATTACCTGTGCTCTCCTTCCTGAAATCCCTCCAAAAGGCCAGTAAATTAATTTTAAAAGGCTTTGACCCACTAAAATCAAGGCATATCCAGAGGAGAAAAGCTGAACTCTAAGGCTGCAGGAGGTGAGCCCTGTCATCGCCACCAGAAAATGGTCAAGCTCAGGAGCACCTGGGTGGCTCAGTCAATTGAGCGTCTGACTTCGGCTCAGGTCATGATTTCGTGGTTCGTGAGTTCAAGCCTGGCATCGGGCTCTGTGCTGACAACCTGGAGCCTGCTTCAGATTCTGTGTCTCCCTCTCTTTCTGCCCCTCCCCCACTTGTGTTCTATCTCTCTCTCTCTCTCTCTCTCTCAAAAATAAACATTAAAAAAAAATTTAATAAAAAACAAAAAAATAGCAAAATGGTCAAGCTCCACACAAATCCAGTTCAAATCCGCCCTTGTTGGGAGATCAAAAGGCATTTTTACCTGGCCTAATAACTTGGCACATAGTACAGTATTAATAAATATCTACTGAGCTAATTAACAAATGAAAAGTTGAAGGAGAAGAAAACTCCTCTCCATGGGTAAACTATATTATTAATATAGCAGTTAACAACAAAAAACAGGGGTGCCTGGGTGGCTCAGTCGGTTGAGCATCCAACTTCGGCTCGGGTCACAATCTCGAGGTTTGTGGGTTCCAACCCGTGTCCAGCTTTGTACTGACAGCGCAGAGCCTGCTTTGGACTCTGTCTCCCTCTCTCTCTCTCTCTCTCTCTCTCTCTGCCCTTCCCCTGCTTGCTCTCTCTCACTCTCTCAAAAATGAATAAACATTTAAAAACATTTTTTTAAGAAAACAACAACAAAAAACAGATTGTCCATCTTACTCAAACACAGAATATGTACATATTCAACAAAAACCTTAAATTTCCAGTTTGGGGGCGCCTGGGTGGTCAGTTGGACAGCCGGCTTTTGATTTTGGCTCAAGTCATGATCTCACAGGTTCGTAGGTTCGAGCCCTGTGATTGGCTCTGCAGAGCCTGCTTGGGATTCTCTGCAATCTCTCTGCCCCTCCCCCTCTCTAAAATAAATAAATAAACATTAAAAAAAATTCCAGTTTCTATAAACTCTTTGGTTATACTTATCAATTTCTGTGGGACCTTCAATTATATAAACATACACATTCTATTTATCGGATTCTAAGCATGCAAAATGTGGAGACGACAAAGTCATAAGATTGATTTCTATAAAGTTACTTCAATCTAGGTAGACTGACAATAAGGTATTTAGCGAACCAGGTCATTAGCCTCACAATATTTTAGATCTTGAATTAACAGCAGCCAATCACAAATAGCCAAGCTTTCCAATCGCAGGCCACAACCACTAACCACTCCATCATTCATTGAAGTACTGAGTGATTATCACAGGGCAAGCTGCTAAGCGAAAGAGACCCAATTCCTAGGGAGAAAAAGATAAAAAACTGGAAATATGAACGGTAATTTAAAGTTTATCTGGGCACAGAGCAAGCCAGTCCCATCTAGTCTGAAGAATGAGGGAACATTTCCTTGAGACAATATTTCAGCAAAGCTCTAGGATGAGGCAAAGTTAACTTCAAATAGCAAGAGCACATCAGGTTACAGAATCCCTGAAGGCCAAGGCTAGTGTGGCCGGGGTGCCCCCACACCAGGCTGGAGCAATCAGAAAGAGCTGAGAAGCACTAGTTATAGGTGCGGTAGTTAAAAAGAAGACCAATAAAGTCATAGAGATGTTCAAAAGTAAAACTGTCTTCCAAGAAAATTAAAAATACTTACATCTCGATATTTTTGAATGTCCAAAATCCTTAATCTAAAGGGTTCTATTTTAAGTAAATGAGTCCAGATTGGAAACTGCAATAGAAAAATGCACCCCTCAATTTTTCTTTATTTTGTTAATTCTCTCAATCCAGGTTCCTTGGACAATTAAGCCCTAATTAGACCCTCAGGCAGAATGAATGTCTAAACGTCTTGCATCTAGGTGATAGTAGCTGCATACTCTTTCACAACTGAGAAAATATACTCATTCTCTGTTTATACTAACAAATAAGGGTAATTTTGATTTGTTAGTAGCACAGTATAATTCCGTACCTAAGCATACAACAAAGTATTCAACCTGAGATAAGATTTTAATTCCCACGCAGGTGCTACGGTTTCGCACACATGGGAAACCTTACTTTAACGCCAAGTGAGCCAACTTTCCGGAACGAAGAGGAAAGGGAAACCGATTAAAAGCAAACACTTTTAAATGTCAACGAAAACAGTGTTAGTGAAGTCAGTGGAAATCTGCGCAGCACCGCACTTTTCCAGAAAGGGAACGGAGGTTTCGCATAGATTAAACGACCGCCACGTGAAAGGGCCTGCTGAACTTGCAGCCATCGGGCTAAGTACTAAGCCAAAAAACAAAGGCCGTGTGCAAACCGAAATAAAATAGATGCAAAGACAATCAGCGGGGTGCCCTGGTCGGCAAAACTCGCGACTGACTGAGCCGTTTTTGTCACTTAGGAGATATCTGACATAAGACTGAGGATCTGCTGTCTTTCTGTGAATTCAGGTTCATAAACTTGAACCTGTAGAACCCACAGTAGAGGAGAGGATGTCAGAAAAGACGTTCCGAATGGACAGCGCCCTGGGCGTTCGGGTGCTAATCTTCCCCATACACTCGACCCGGCAAGCCGCCTGTCGCAGTTCCGGACCTCTGGTCCCCCCAGTCCGGGCTCCCGAGGGCACAGCCAGTAGAAGCGCCCCCGAGCTCAGCCCTCCCGGGACCCCAAGCCCGGGGCCTCCCCCCCCCCCCCACGCACGCAGCCCCGGTGCAACGCGGGGCCCGCGAGCGCTTCCGGCTGGCTGAGTCCCGAGGCCGCGCCTCCCGCCGGCCCCGCCCCCCGCGCGCCTCCGGCCCCACCCGCGCCCCGCCGGCCCCGCGCCCGCCCACCTCGCTCTCGCCGACGCAGAAGACGCGGCCGCCGCGGCTCAAGCACACGCGAGCGCCCCTGGGCTGTACGGCCGCGCCGCAAAAGGTGAAGGAGCAGCGCGAGGCGCGCAGCCGCTGCACCGTGGCGCGCACGAGCGCGGCCGGCCGGCGCCCCCAGCGCGCCCACAGGTACAGGTAGCACAGCGTGATGAGCATGACCGACCGGCCGGCCGGCGGCGGGGCGCGGGCCCGGGACGCTCGCACCACCGGCCCGCCCCTCCCTCAGGGCCCCGCCCCCGCCGCCCGCCCTCCCGCTGGCCGGAAGAGGCCGCCCCGTGGGGGTGAGGCCGCGCGGGCTGGGGAAGGCCTCCGGGGGTGGGGGGGTGGGAGGAGGGAGGATGCGCTGGGGGGGCGGGGATGAGGATGGAGGGAGGACGCGCTGAGAGGAGGGGTTTAGGACGGAGGGAGGCCGAGCGGAGCCGGGGGTGTACGGTGAGGATGGAGGGAGCAGGGAGGCCGCACTGGGGCGGTGAGGAGGGGCTGGGTGAGGTTGGAAGCCGCGTGCGGAGGGCGGGCGGCAGTGAGGGAGGCAGGAGGCACGATGGAGGGAGAAAGGCATTAGAGAGAGGGGGTTGACAGGTTGGAGACCGGGGGTTTAGGCCCGCTGGCTGCCAGCTTTAAGCCAAAGTCGAACCTCCCTTCTTTGGAGAGCTGGGAGGCAGACTGAAGAAGGGCTGCAGGTACTTTTACATTAATTAATCCGCACCCTACTGGGATTCAACTAACATACAGCCTCTGCCCAGTCCGGTTGGGAATATAAAGTGAGACTGGTTTTTATTAGATTATTCTAGGCCTTTTTGCAAAAAGGATTTTACAGTAAATTACATAAATGCATACAATGCAGTTATATATTTTATATATACAAATGTAGATATACATATATACAGATACATGTATGTATACGTATATACACACATAATACAGGCATAATATACATATGTATTCTGGTCTCTAAATATTTTAAAATAAGGACTTGAACACAGTCCTAAAAAGGCTGTCGGGTGTTCTCGTACATGTGGGTCACCAATTTGTGAGCATCCTAACACCAGGAAAAAAAAGGGAAACTTACCAGTTATGTTTCACGATGTTCTTGTCCGCTAAGAGAAGCATAATTATTCTTGACAGTGACAGAGCTTTCTCCCCTGGAACCGCATTTGTTTAAATGGCAGTTTGCAAAACACGGCGTCCCCAGCACCTCTGAAGCATAGCAAGGATTTTCTCTGTGCTGCTTCCTACTCTGGCCTTCGTTGTAAGTGGACGGCATAATACAGTAGCAACCAGGTATACCACTCCCAAATCTCACTTAATCCAAAGATAGATTTTTAAACTGCACTGACCATTTACTCGTCTGCTTTAAAATAGCAGTATAGATAACCCACTTTTAGAGCTTCAAACTTACAGTCAGAGAACATAGGAACTTCTCATTGCATACAGCAACACTAGATTTTAAGAGAGAGAGAGAATCCAAAAAGAAATAACTGGGCTCAAAAACTAGATAAGCATCACAGTGGACCAGAACTGGAAGACAAGTAAGCGATGAGCAAGGGTGAAGCCATATCTTCCACTTCCTTGCAGGACAGTGGCAGTTGGGAAGGGAGTTCCTGCATAGACACAAGGCCTGAAATTGTGTCACTGGAGAAAGACATGAATGAATGCCCTCTGAGGAAGGCCTTAGCCCCTCCAGGATAACACAGGGCTAACAAGTTAGGAGTAAGAAAATGAAAAGGCTTAACAAAGTGATAACCCTAATGTTTCACTAGACAAACCCTGCAGATAGCCTTCTTGGAGTTTGCTGAATTAAGGCTCTAAGGACCAGTCTCTCCACTCCTGGTATGGAGAGGTCATGGCTTCTATCTGTAAGTCCTAAGCATCTCTAGTTTTTCCACGTTCCTTAAGAGCTTTATAACCGCCCCCCCCCCCCTTCCCAGATACCGTAACTCCATCGAGCCAGAATAGGAACTCTCCAGGTTTGCCCTTAGATGCTTCAAGATGTCGTGGTCTCAGAAGACATCATGGGGAAATGTGAGCGTCAATTCTGTATACAGCTCTGGGTTATAAAGTATGGGGACCACGAACACGGTCTGAGTGAACATTAACTGGGAAGTGGGTGAGGTTCTTTCTTGACCACTGGACTGAGGAGCACTGTCACCATTCACGCCCAGGAAGGCAGACAGGGGAGTAAACAGGCACAGGGCGAGCTCAAGGATGGAGCTTGGCTTCATCATCCCCAGATAGTAAAGGAAAAAGGGAAGGATGCAAAAATAAGACATCAGGAGGTCTTACTGTGTGTGTACCTGATTCACAACTTACAGTCCCTCGCCACTCTAAAGCGTGGTCCCTGGACCAGCAGCAGTAGCATCACCTGGGAGCTCACTAGAAATACAGAACCCCAGGGTCCACCCCGGACCTACTGAATCAGCATCCGCACTTTCACCAAATCCCCAGGTGATTCACAAACATGTTAAAAATTGGAGCACTGGGGCGCCTGGGTGGCTCAGTCAGTTGGGCGGCCGACTTCGGCTCAGGTCATGATCTTGCGGTCCATGAGTTCTAGCCCCGCGTCGGGCTCTGTGCTGACAGCTCAGAGCCTGGAGCCTGCTTCATATTCTGTGTCTCCCTCTCTCTGACCCTCCCCTGTTCATGCTCTGTCTCTCCCTGTCTCAAAAATAAATAAACATTAAAAAAAAAAAAAATTGGAGCACTGTTGAAGTCCACTTCTATCACTCCCTGGGTCTGGGTCGCTCTGAACCGTTAACTAGACTCTTCCAAATGGTTGTGGAGAACAGAGTAGGAATAGAACCACAGACTAGAAATTTAAAAGCAAGACACTGTCATTTAGGAGAACATCACTGCAGGAAGGAATTGAAGTGCTCACCAGCCAGCAACTGAACACCAGCTCAGTAACTCCTCACCATGACTGGCTTTCTACGGGAAAAGCCAACCCAGTCTCTAGTCTGCACTTAGGAGGCATGCCCTGGAAATGATGGTTTAGGGACAAGGCAGAGTGTTAACCAAAAGAGTGTCACTCCCCCAGAGGACCTGTCCTCCCCCATGAAATAGATAAACTGTTCCTCCCCAGGGGAAGCCTGTCCTACTGACATTAGCTCTGTCTACCTTGGGAAAGCATTCTGAACTCAGTCAGATGGCCAGAGCTGAGAAGGATAGTTTGTGAAGGGAGCTTAGTCTAATAGGAAGCATTTAGCAGATGCTGAATTTTTAAATAGCTGTAACTGTAAACAGTTCACGTTTAGCAATTGAAGTACATAGTCTCTGCTTTATACGTAAGAGAATCTGTTCCCTCCACGTCGGTGTTGGGAGTGCTAAAACAAATGATATTCACAGAGCCCAGGGTCTCAAGAATGACCATCCGTTTGAAAAAAATGTCCTCCAGAAAAATTATTTAAATACAAATTTGGTTGAAATCATGAGGTTTTTGTTAGTAAAAGCTATAACATTCTTTAACTATTTGAATGTCTGTGGTATGTTTATTAAGCCAGAAAGTGTCAGGGTGACTATTGGCACATGCAGTTAACTGTTAAGTAAATTAAACAGTTTGAAGCCAATAATCCTTTTTATTATTGGTTTAAAACAAAAAAGAAAACTACAATTTGGACTGATAGAAACAAGCTACCAGGAAACGTTTAAATTAGAACTGGGCGGTGATCAGGGCCTCAAAGGGGAAAAAAAGTTGTCATTTTAAATCTTGCTGATTAACAAATGCCAGGCCCCAAAAAGGTACAGATCAAACCAACCAACACCCCACCCTTGGTCAAAGACCCCACCTTTGGTCAAGGATCGATTCTGGAATCCCAATTTTTAAAAACATTTATTCCAAATAGGAAACCTTTGTATTAAATGCCTTGTACAGTTCCATAAACTATTCCTTAAAATTATATAAGAAAGCTGAGAACTTATTATTTTAATTGCATTTTATTTTTATAAACTTTGGTTATTTTTCTAATATTGTTGCTTTTGGAAGTTTTATATTTATTAAAAGGACTCTAAGTTCTACACAGTTATCTGTAATTAAAAATACAAATGGGGGCACCTGGCTGGCTTAGTCTAAAGAGCATGTGATTCTTGATCTTGGGGTCGTGAGTTCAAGCCCCAGGTCAGCTGTAGAGATTACTTAAAAAAAAAAATAATATGGGGCGCCTGGGTGGCTCTGTCGGTTAAGTGTCCAACTTCGGCTCAGGTCATGATCTCACGGCCCGTGAGTTCGAGCCCCGCGTCGGGCTCTGTGCTGACAGCTCAGAGCCTGGAGCCTGTTTCAGATTCTGTGTCTCCCTCTCTCTCTGCCCCTCCCCTGTTCATGCTCTGTCTCTCTCTGTCTCAAAAATAAATAAATGTTAAAATAAATAAATTAATTAATTAAAAAAAAAATAATAGTAATAAAGGCAAAATATGAATTTTGACCCAAGAATTAAAGGATGCTTTCACATAAAACCTTAAGAGCTTATATTCAATATGTCATTTCTTCATTATATGGAATGCCAAAATAATAGCTATGTCCCTGCAGTAAAAATAAACATGTTGACTGGGAGTAGGTCAAGATAATGCTAACTAGGGAAATCATTTGAATTTATTCATTCTAAATCTTGGCATAACAGTATGTAACACATTAAATTGGTAAGAGAGTGTTAACATATATTTTAAAAGATGTAAGTTTTAAGATAGGATTCAGCATAGTTAAAATTTATTTATCAACTATGTAAAATGTATTGATTCTAATATCAGTTGTTCGATAATAGGCAGAACCAATTTGGCTAAAGATCGCACACACATGTATCTTATAACTGCGGTTTAAGTGACAGTATAGGGACATGGAATTGAGGAAATGAAACTTCTAGAGAACGTTGTAGACTGAGCTGATTTCCAGGTAGAATGGCCAGGCGGACCCTCCTCCAGTAAGTCAATATCTGGAGGATGCTGGGGACCAGTTGCCAAATGGTACCACCTTGTACGAACTTGAAACTGTCAGCTATTAGAAGACCAGCACCCGTAAGTTAAAAGCAGAATGAAAACAGTGGCAGAAAATTCTCCATCAGATAAATATACAATGAGCCACACCAAACAAGAGTTTATGAATTACTAAACATCCTTCCTGGGATACTAAGAACCAGGCGAACTGTAGGAAAATCTTGAGATCTGTTCAGTATATGATTCAATATGAGCTTTAATGCTCACATTAGTATACTGTTTTAGAACATGCACATTGTTAAATAAAGCAAAAGACAACTTGATTAATCAACATAAAGAGGAAAGGAGATAAAATTAGAGGATCAAAAGAATTTTGACTTAGAACACCTCAAACTATCGAAAATAGAAACTCATGTCTTTAAGAGAAAAAGAAATACCTCTTCCAGCTTTGCTCACGAAGATGGCCTCAAAGCAACTTTACCCTGAAATGCACCCTAGTGCTCAGCTCCCAGTGTGCGTGCTATTTTCTCCATTAAAAGGAACCAAAGATCCTCGCAGAAACTCCTGGTGCAGGTGTTAATGCAGTGCCTACTCCAAGACACCTGTGCCAGAAAGTAGGTAAGCTTCAAAGAAAAATAGAATTGTGTCAAAAGGATACAGGAGCCCCCCCGCCCCCAGCCAAATCAGGACAATTTGAGTATCAAATTGAAATGCATTAAATTTATGAAGAGCCATGAGTTCATGATGATCCACAATAAAAGTATTGTGAGTCTTGTTATTTGATTACAGTTGTACTGACTCATTTATCCTATCGAAGGAAAGTTAGTAAATGCTAAGTTCTTCCTTTAGAAGGCTATTTCTGAGCCAAGGGAGAATCATCAGTACAAAGACCCCATAAGCTGTGAAGCCAGAACTGAGAGGGCCAGAATTCAGTTGGCTCTCATTTTAAGGCTCCTGAAGAGTTGGGTAGTCCTAAAAATATAGCAGAGTACAAGATGTCCTTAGGTCCAAAGATGTTAAAATTTCGATGAATCTTGAGAATTGATCACCCAGTGTGGGAGCTACAGGCTTCTCTGGTTCAGAAATAAGTAATGCTTTGACTTGAATCCAGAGAAGGGCTAAGTGATTGCACTCTTAGAGATTACAGAATCATTGATAGGATCATGATAGGTAGGATTCAATGTCTCATTAAAGACTCTGGAAAAAAAACAGCAAAACTCTCTGATGATAAATGATCTCAGTTAACCAGGGCAGTAACTGTTTTCTTAAAAAACATCCATCTTCTAGGGCACCTGGCTGGCTTATTCAGAGGAACATGCAACTCTTGATCTCAGGGTTGTGAATTTGAGCCCCACGTTGGGTATAGAGATTACTTAAAAATAAAATCTAATAAATAAATCCACCCCCAATCCAATAAAATTTTGAGTTAAATATAGACAGGCTTAGAAAAAACAAAACCATAGATGTGTATTTCTGGATTAGTAAGGAATCTATGTGTATTTAGTATGTATATGCCTGAAATGTGTTAGAGAATGAGGCTTTTTTAGGCCCAGCTTTTAACTTGAAATCTTACTAAGATTTTTAAAGAATATTGAAACATCTAAGACAACATCAGGTTTGCCGTACTGATAAGCTTAATTTATATAAACTGTTTAATCAAGCAATTGAAGTACATAATAAGGAAATTTAATTTAGGAAGGACTTGAGGTCTGGACAGGGATGCTGAGTACCCACTGCAGGAGGACCGTCCCCACCTGTCACCATGTCTGTGTCTCTTCTGTCTCTTCTCATGAAGGAGAGCAGTTACAATCTCTAGAAAAGCATATCTATAAATATACAGATGTAATTGTATGTGTGGTGTGTCTATAAGCAGGAGGAAGAAATGTACTACCATACTACATGTCAGCAGTTGGAGAAAGGAAAATGCTCCACAAAATGATACGTGTGGCACCTCCACACTATCTTTAGTCTCCAGAGAGTTCCAGATCTCCATCCCACCCCTCCTTCAGGCCAAGTTCCCTACCTCCTCTCTTCAGAACGAACAGAATAATCTCCTCTCCAGAACTAACCTGATAACCTCCTAAGGATTCCCTCTGGGCCTTCCGCTTCCCACTGCTCTGTAATCCAGCCCATCTCTGCATTGTGACTTTCTAAAGTCAGCTCTGACCACATCACTCCCCTACTCAAACCCTTCAGGGTCTGCCCTTACCCACCAGGAAGTTCGGGGGGGCCTCACGTGGCATTCGAGAACTTTGCACTGTACCCAGCTAGCCTGGTCTCCGAGTGCCATCCACCCGTTCCTTTATTCACTCCAAATCAGTGCACCATGCACTAGGCTAATCACTACGTATAGTCTTCCATTTAACCCTGTCAACTCCACAGGGTGGCTGTTGCCCCCATCTTGCAGAGGAGCAGTTGAGTGACTCACTCAAGGTGCCACGACTGCATGGGGGAGCTGGAGGCTGAATTTCTGTCTTCCTGACCCCAAAGTCCTTCACCAGATAAACTAGACACGTGGGAGCAAAGAATGCTCTACGCACAACAATAATACATAGAAATCAGACTGGAGAGGGAACAGGGACAGAAGGTTCAGGCTGCTGAGCTGCCAGCCCTGAGGGCAGCCTTTTGTATCCAGATCAGACAGGCTGGGATGGTCTAGAACTTGGGCACACCCAAAAAGCTGTAAGTGAGATTGCACCAAGATCCTCCAGGCAAAGAGCTGGCTCCGAAAACAAAGCCTGCTCCAAAAGCCAAAAGAGGCTTGGGATACAGTTTCTGTACAACAGCTGAGTGTCACTGATTGAATAACATCTTAATCTCAAGTATAGGAAAATTCAGTGTTTAAGACCGTCTAAATGCTATGTGGTATCCTGGATTGGATCCTGGAATTAAATGAACTTCAGTAGAAAAACTAGTGAAATCTGAAGTCTGGTAGTTCCATTAATGTACTAGTTTTGATAAATCCATGGTTGTGTAAGATGTTAACACTGGAAGAAGCTGAGCAAAGAACTCTGTACTATTTTCACAACTTCTGTAAGTCTAAAATTATCTCAAAAAGTTAAAAAAGTGGGGGATGACCTTCTACTGAATTTCATTGGCACTTTTCCCCCTGTCCCTAACTAGCCATGTGGTCTTCACATCATTTTCTCTCTGGACCCCGAGTTCTCAACTATTTAAAAAGAATGGAGTGACACACACCAGATCATCTTCAAGCTCTAAAATTCTGGGATCTGGGGCACCTGGGTGGCTCAGTCGGTTAAGCATCCAACTTCGGCTCAGGTCATGATCTCTCGGTCCATGAGTTCGAGCCCCGCGTCGGGCTCTGTGCTGACCACTCAGAGCCTGGAGCCTGTTTCAGATTCTGTGTCTCCCTCTCTCTCTGACCCTCCCCCGTTCATGCTCTGTCTCTGTCTCAAAAATAAATACACGTTAAAAAAAAATTTTTTTTAATAAAATTCTGGGATCCTACTACATTTACAACGTGATTGACATTACAAGGACGTGATTTGCAGTGACATCTTAGTCATATTCATAATCCTGGTATTTAGCACTGTGCTAGGATGTACTGGGTGCTCAATAAAAGTTGTTGAAACTAAACTGACTCCTATCTCAATTTGTAAGAGGAGGTGTAACTCTTACCTCTTTTGCCTATTTGGCCACTAGAGAGCGAAGTGCTCACAAAATTCTCTCCCCCCGAAAGCAAAGTTATCTTCATCCAACAGACAGGAGTGGTCCTTTTCATCCCAAGTACATAAAAATCCATTCCTGGTTGGGGGAAGGGAGTCACCATCTGTGAATAGTTTCCTGCGCATCAGACAGGACCTCCAGTTGGGGTGATTAGTACCATAAACTTCCAGAAGATTAGACAAACACACACACATGGTACTCAGCAGCTTCAAAAGTCTAAACCCCCTCAATAGATCAGAGACTGAACTGCAAACAGGGGAGCCCCACTCACCTCGAGTACATTGTTGCTGTCTTCCTATTTCCTGAACAAAAGGTCTCACTTTTAAAAGGCTGGTTGGTAAAAGGTCAAATGAATGACTGTGGCAGTTGACTAAAACCTTTACAACCAAAATGAAAAGAGCATCGGCACTGTATCCCCTGAGCCTGTGTGAGATGCAGTTTGTATAGTGAAGCAGTTTGTATAGTGAAGTTTGTATAGTGAAGGCCCTCATCTGGACTCGGGCATCCTGGGTTCAAATTTGCCCCAGACCCCCAATTCCCCACCTGGGCACGGACACGTACAGTGATCATATGACCGTGAGCCGGTGCCTCTGTACCCACAGCTCTACTGTGAGAATAACTACCCACGTGGTGCTGGCTGACGACTGAGAAGGAGGTGGGCACGCAGGGCTGAGTAGTGCCTGATGTGATCCAGGGACAGCCCACCTGGACAAGTCAACAGGAGGGGAATAGATGGGCAAGGTGCTTTCATTTCATCCTTTTCGGGGTGGATGTTATTATGTCCATCTAACACAGGAAATTCGGGCTGTGGTCTACCCAAAGCAGGGTTCTTTCAAGAGGACCAGCTTGCCTTCTGAGGCATGGAAAAGTGTGTTTGCCCCCAAATGTTCCTGAGATGATCAGCCACTATGCCTCACGCCTCTACCATTTGAACCCCTCCTGTAGGTTAAGTCATTTAATGTCCCAACAGAATGAGATTTAAATAGAAGTCGGTGTCAACTACTGCTTGTATTCGTATCTATCACATTAATTTAGAAAATTCAGAGTAGACATCCATCTCTGCTCACGCCCACCCAGGGTCTAGGAAAGAGGACAGAACCATTGGGATACAATTTGTTGGGTAAAACC
The DNA here is from genome assembly GCF_046562875.1 of Panthera onca. Taxonomy (NCBI): domain Eukaryota; kingdom Metazoa; phylum Chordata; class Mammalia; order Carnivora; family Felidae; genus Panthera; species Panthera onca. The sequence continues at coordinate 8,543,015 of NC_138347.1, read as the reverse complement.
CAGGACACAGCCTGTCTGAACCCTGAGAAAACGGCAAGAAAGACCAAAGGGACATCAAGGGACAACTGGGAGAGTGACAGAACTGAGGGTCAAAAGTTTCAAGAGCCCTTCGGCAGAGCACCCTGAGAATGTCACCCGGCAAAGCACAGATGAAGATAATTTACCAAAGAGCAAACTCAGCCGGAAATTACAGACGCTTCAGTAACACCAGCACAGAGGAGTTCTCCCCTTGTGGCTGCAAGCACCACATCATAACTGAATTTTCTCCCTCAGCCAACCTGGATGTTTTTTTCCTAGGAACTAAGACATGTGCTGAGGGAAAGCCAATCACTGCTTAAACAGGAAAAGAAAAAAAAAAAAGTCCTTTTATAAACTTTTGCCACTGGAAATTTCATGGGTCAGAAAGCAAAGTTTGGTGGAAAGAATCGGCGGGAAAATAGGAGCGTTTTACATGCAGCCCCCCACTTTCCCAGGCCATCATGGCTCTGGTTTCTTATTTTCACTGAATTTGTGTTTCCATAGAGGCACAAGCATCACGACTCCAGGAAGGGACCCAGAAAAGCAGCCATGGCCCTTTCTGGTGTCCTTTGCTTTGCAGGTTGACCTGTGATTATTTATTTGTTTGCCTGATTGTTTGCAAAAGTTTATTTATTTATTTTGAGATGGAGAGAGAAAGCATGAGCAGGGGAAGGGCAGAGAGAGGAGAGAGCAAGAATCTCAAGCAGGTTCCACACTGCCAGCATGGAGCCCAACAAGGGGCTAGAACTCACAAACCAAACCGTGAGATCATGACCTGAGCCGAAGTCCAACATTTAACCAACTAAGCCACCGAGGCACCCCAACCTGTGATTTTTTTAAATGTATTTATGCCACACTTGTGGTGAGCATAACATAACATACAGAGTTGTCGAATTGCTATGTTGTACACCTAAATCATTGTCAACTACAGTTCAGATAAAAAATTATAATATAGCAGCGCTATCAACAATAGCCAAATTATGGAAAGAGCCCAAATGTCCATCAACTGATGGATAAAGAAGTTGTGGTGTATACACACACACACACACACACACACACACACACACACACACCATGGAATACTACTCAGCGACGAAAAAGAATGAAATCTTGACATCTGTAACAATGTGGATGGAACTGGAGGGTATTATACCAAGCAAAATAAGTGAGTCAGAGAAAGATATATAATTTCATTCATAGGTGGAATTTGAGAAACAGATGATCATAGAAGAGGGAAGGAAAAATAAGATAAAAACAGAGGGAGGCAAACCATAAGAGACTCGTAAATACAGAGAACAAACTAGGGGTTGAGAGAGGTGGGAGGAGGGAGTGGGGAAAATGGGGGATGGGCACTGAAGAGGGCACTTGTTAGGATGAGCACTGGGAATTGTATGTAAGTGATGAATCACTGGGTTCTCCTCCTAAAGCCAAGACTACACTGTATGTTAGCTACCTTTTTTTTTATGGTAGCTAACTTTCGAATAAAAATTTTTAAAAAGAAACTATAATATAGCTAGACAAAAAAATAAAATGAGTTTATGCAAATCCCACTTCTTAGCCTCAAAAGCATTGCAAGCAGTTTACAATAAAATAATATAAATCTGGTGGAATAAAGGAGAAATTCAGACTGTGGAAAAGGAAGAAGTAACTCAGTAACCACAGAGTTATATGTACAGTGTTTAAAAATGCTCCTAAAGCCCTAAATAGAGACAAGGGCCCGTTCCTAGGGAAGCCAAGAGCAGATGACGCAGCTGAATTGGAGCTGCTGTATACAGCCCGCTTTGAACTAGATTTCAACCCTGAAAAGATGATTGCATCCAGCCCCCAGTCAGGCATCTTGAATAAGAAAAGAAAAAGCAAAACCAGAAGAGCAGGAGGCGATCAAACGCTTCCTTTCTATAAATAACTCCCCCTAGGGGAATAAACAGGCTCAGAGGCAGGAAACCCGAGCTGGAGAACCCACCGAGGAGCGCCCGCACCTAGCGCCTGGTGGAGCCGGACCGGCACTTGACCTGGCGAGACGGAGCCCCGCAATCCGCGCAAGCACGTACCTGTTACCAGGGCCAGGGGCCCGCGCGGCAGGGCCGCACCTGCACCTGCCGGGTGAAATGCACCCGAATGGGGCGCGGGGGCGTCGCCGCCAAGAGCAAAGCAGGTGGCAGCAGGGGCGTCGGAAACAGACAGTGGGAAAGGCCAGGTAGGGATACCCCTCGGTGGGGCCCCACTGCCGCCGCACAACCCCAAACTCTGACCGCTCAGGCACCGCTGGCCACACTAACGGGGACTTCTGGCTCCACCAAGAGCACCTTCTCGCGTCGCTCGTCCACTTGGCCGCCCAGAACACTGCCTGTCCTTAGGTCTTGCCTTAAATGTCAAAGTGTCACCTCCTCAGGGAGGTCTCGCTGGACCGACCCCTAGGCTAGGCGAGCCTCCCCTCCCCACCTTCCACACACTCCAGCAACAACTCACCCACCTTGTAATCGCTTGAACCGTGCGTCTGCCTTCTCTTTGAGGCTGGAAACTCTCCAAAGGCAAGGGCGGGATCTGTCTTTATTCCTGGTACGTAGTGAAACGAAGGTGGCTAAAGGTTTTGCTAAATAAGAGGGAAAAGTAGCCAAATTGAGCCCCTCTTGATGGGATGTTTGGTGAAGGAGATGCAGAGTATGGGTTTAAAATTGCTTATTCAGTGCATTGCTTTGCCGGTGTCCCTTCTTCCTTCATCACAAGAGTGACTGAGATCTGGGTTTACTCTTCCTTTCCTAGGGGCCCCTGGTAGATTTCCATTGCTACCCCAAGCTTGGATTCTGCCAGCAAGAACTTGAGCCTTCCCCCATCTGTGTTTTGGGGAATAGGGAATTCATTATCCTGTGATAGGACCTTCAATGACACATGATGTCTATCAGGAATACTGCCCGCCCTCTCCCTCCCCCCCCCCCCCAAGAAAAGAAAGGAGATAAATGCAAAGACTAAGCATCTGGGAAAAGGAATCCAGTCTGACCTCCAGGTAAGTGGATGGGGATGGCTTCAGGTCAGAGAAAACCTCAACTTGAGATCTATCATCACTGCCGAGGATTCTCATAAAAAAAGGAGAATTCAGGGGTGACCAGAGTGCATGTCTTCAAGAATAATTGCCGACAGATACAAAATATTCCACATCTGAGAGTTCCATGATTTTGTTAAACAGTCTTCTGTTGGGCTGCTTTGTTGTTTTTTGTTTGTTTTTCCCCAAGTGATTGCTCACACAATGCTGAAGAGCAGGGTCCTATACAAAACTTTTTAGCCACTTTTCTGGTAATTGTTCAGCATATATTCCTACGTTCCTACAAGTGAAATTAATTACTAGGTCAAAGGATATGAACCTAAGACTACTGCAACCTAAGGCCAAACTTCTTGAGTGTTGTATCATTTTATCTCCTAATGGAGGATTAGGGGCTTATTTTAGCACAGCCTTTTTAAAGAGTCTTTGCTAAAAAAAATAAAATTAAAAATAAAGTAAAAAATCTTTACTCCATTAATGAAAAATGGTATCTCTTTGTTCTTTTAATTTTTTAAGTGTTTTTGAGAGAGAGAGAGGGAGAGAGAGAGAGAGAGAACCAGCAGGGGAGGGGCAGAGAGAGAGGGAGACAAAGAATCCAAAGCAGGCTCCAGGGTCTGAGTTGTCAGCACAGAGCCTGGTGCAGGGCTGGAACCCATGAGCCACGAGATCATGACCTGAGCTGAAGTCCTCTGCTCAACCGACTGAGCCACCCAGGCGCCCCATGATATCTCTCTTTAAAAGAGTAGTTCTTGGGGCGCCTGGGTGGCTCAGTTGGTTAAGCATCCGACTTCAGTTCAGGTCATAATCTCACAGTTCACGAGTTCAAACCCTGTGTTGGGCCCTGTGCTGACAGCTCAGAGCCTGGAGCCTGTTTTGGATTCTACGTCTCCCTCTCTCTGCCCCTCCCCTACTCTCTGCCCCTCCCCTACTCGTGCTCTGTCTCTCAAAGATAAATAAACATTAAAAGAGTAGTTCTTCTTTTCTTTTGAATTACCAGAAAAACTTTGTTTTTCTATGTTTTACTGGCCATCTGCATTTCTTCACCTGTGAAGGAGATTTACAATGCACATTTAAACGGGAAAAGAACTAGAACATTGCCAATACCTCTGTACTTCTTATCTGTCTCATCCCACAGACTCCTCATCCTCCATTTATTATTCCATTATTATTCCATTTATCATTCCCTTGCTTTAAAAAATATATCTTAAATACAAATGAGTATATCCCTACAAAGTACATTGTTTTGGGTTAAATTCAGTAAGTGCACTTTTTGGGGCACCAGGTGGCTTGGTCGATTAAGTGTCTGACTCTTGATTTTGGCTCTGGTCATGATCTCACAGTCATGAGTTCTAGTCCTGCATCGGGCTCTGTGCTGACAGAGAGGAGCCTGCTTGGGATTCTCTCTCTCCCCCCATCTCTGCCCCTCCCCTGCTCAAGCTCTCTCTCAAAAACAAATAAACATTTTTTTTTTTAAAGTACATGCACTTTATCTTCAGTAAGTGCACTTCTGAGCCTTGCATTTTTCTATGCAATCTTTCTAAGATTGACACATATAATTTTGCATAGCTGCATTATAGTCCTTCTCACGGCTATCTAATATTCTAGTGCACGACTACAATATCATTTATTTAGCCACTGTTCAAATGATGGAGTTTTTTCCAGTTTGTTTGCTGTGACAGACAACGCTGCTCTGAACGTCCCCTTGTCTCCAGAGCCTGTGAGCAAACACTTCTCGGGTGTGGACCCAGGAGAGGGATTGCTAGGCTGAGCTAGTAACGTTCGGGTTTAAAAGATAATGCTAACTGTTTTCCAAAATAGTTATACCAATTTACCTCCCATTACCAGTGGTTTTTATCTGTTTTCAACTGAATATCTTTTAGGCCAAATACTTGTTCTTCTTTTTTTTTTTTTAATGCTTATTTATTTATTTTGAGAGAGAGAGATAGAGAGTGAGCAGGGGAGGGAGACAGAATCCCAAGGAGGCTCCTTACCAGCAGCGAGGAGCCCGACACAGGGCTCGAACCCACGAACCGTGAGATCATGACCTGAGCTGAAATCAAGAGCCAGACGCTTTTTTTAAAAAAATTTTTTTTGGGGCACCTGGGTGGCTCAGTCGGTTAAGCGTCCGACTTCATTCAGCTCAGGTCACGATCTCGCGCGCTGTGAGTTCGAGCCCCGCGTCGGGCTCTGGGCTGATGGCTCAGAGCCTGGAGCCTGCTTCCGATTCTGTGTCTCCCTCTCTCTCTGCCCCTCCCCCGTTCATGCTCTGTCTGTCTCTGTCTCAAAAATAAATAAAATGTTAAAAAAAAATTTAAAAAAATAAAATAAAAAAATTTTTTTGAATATTTATTTATTTTTGAGAGAGAGAGAGAGACAGAGCATGAGCGGGGGAGGGGCAGAGAGAGAGGGAGACACAGAATCGGAAGCAGGCTCCAGGCTCCAAGCTGTCAGCACAGAGCCCCACGCGGGGCTCGAACTCACGAGCCGCGAGATCATGACCTGAGCCGAAGTCAGACTTTCAACCAACTGAGCCACCCAGGCACCCCATGCTTGTTCTTTTTGATTTGCAATTTATACTGATTTTCACAACTGCCTTGGAGAATCGTGAGGTTGTCAAACACAAAACTTCACATTGTGGTGTTTACAAGAATCCTCTGGAGGCAGTGAGCCAGCTAATCACAAATCCCTTATTGTGCACCAAATTTAGGCCATGGTGGCTTCGATTAGACCCATGGTTCCCAGGACAATGGCAGGGGTGTTACTAACCTATGAGGTCTGCTGTGGGGTGCCTGGGTCACCAGGCACAGTCAGCGAAGTGTCCTGCTGTGAGCCTGGTGTGGGGAGTTTTCTTAGTGACACAAGAGTCCTTTGCACCGTAGCTCCAGCAGCTGCTTTTAGAATCTCCTGCTATTTGTAGCTCTATGCCGTCACCTCCCCTGTTACATACAACCTTCTATTTAAATCAGCCACTCTTGGCATCTTGAACTACTACTCTTCTTAAAGCTCATAAAAAAAAACACTCACACACTCTTCGATTTGGGATTCATAATCGTGGGCATTTATTCTAAAAATGGTAACAACCATTTTTACTGAGCCTGGGTGGCTCAGTCGGTTTGAGCATCCGACTCTTGATTTCGGTTCAGGTCATGATCCCAGGATCATGGGATTGAGCCCCGTGTTGGCGCTCCGCATGGAGCCTGCTTAAGTGTCTCTCTCTCCCTCCCTCTACCCTTCTCCCCAGCTTTCTCTCTTAAAAAATAAAAAATTAAAAAGTAGTAACAAATAAAAATGGTAACAAAAGAAGAAATTATATTCATAAAGATATTGATAGCAACACAGTGATTTTTTAATTGGAAAATTTACTTTTTCATTTTTTAAATTATTTTATTTATTTTCAATTTTTTTTCTTTTTTTTTTTTTTTTAATTTTTTTTTAAGTTTATTTATTTTTCACAGAGAGAGAGAGAGAGAGCGTGAACGGGGGAGGGTCAGAGAGAGGGAGACACAGAATCCAAAGCAGGCTCCAGGCTCTGGCCCTCAGCACAGAGCCCGACATGGGGCTCGAACTCACAGACTGCGAGATCATGACCTGAGCGAAAGTCGGACGCTCAACCAACTGAGCCACCCAGGTGCCCCTATTTTCAATTTTTTTATGTTTGTTTATTTTTGAAGGAGAGAGACAGAATGTGAACAGGGTAGGGACAGAGAGAGGGAGACACAGAATCTGAAGGAAGCTCCAGGCTCTGAGTTGTTAGCACTGAGCCCGATGTGGGGCTTAAACTCACAAGCCATGAGATTGTGACCTGAGCCAAAGATGGACGCTTAACTGACTGAGCCACCCAGGTGCCCCAAATTATTATTTTAAAGTAATCTCTACACCTAACATGGGGCTCAAACTCCTAACCCAAGATCAAAAGTCAAATGTTCTACCAACTGGGCCAGCCAGGCACTCCTTAACTGGAAATTTTTATTTATTTATTTATTTTTAAGTTTAATTATTTATTTTGAGAGAGAGAGAAAATCCGAAGTAGGCTCTGTGCCCTGTCAGTACAGAGCCTGATGTGGAGGTCAAACTCACACACTATGAGATCATGACCTGAGTGGAAACCAAGAATCAGATGCTCGACCGACTGAGCCACCCAGGCACTCCCTTAATGGGAAAATTTTTAACATTCAACAGTAGGGAATATATTATGCAAAGTGGGTGTGTCCACTAAGTGGCACAAGGTGGGACACAGACTTTTCTTCTTCCCTGAACCATTTGAGATTAGTTGCAGAAATCGTGTCTCTTCACCCCTAAGTATTTCAGGATAAATTTCCTAAGAATAAGAAGGTTCTCTTACACAACCACATTGCAATGTTCAAATGTAGAAAACTTAACATTGATCAAAGGCCGATATCTCGTTCGGTACGTGCTCATATTTTGCCAATTGTCCCAATAACATCCTTTATGGCAATATTCTCTCTTCCAAAGTCACACATTTCATGCAGTTGTCATGTCTCTTTATTCCCCTTTAATCTGGATGGTTCCTTAATCTTTGTCTTTCGAGATCTTGACAATTTTTAAGAATCCATCTCATCATTATCCCTCAATTTGAGTTTGTCTAAGGCTTCCTCATGATCCAATTCAGGTTATGCATTTTGGGCACATGATGTCAGGTCACCCTTATTGATGATGCTGACTTTGATCACTCGGTTAAAGTGGTATCTACCAGATTTTTCCACTATAAAGTTTCCTCTGGAGGGGTATCTGAGTGGCTGAGTTGGTTAAGCACCCGACTTCGGCTCAGGTTGTGGGTTCGAGCCCTGTGTCAGGCTCTGTGCTGACAGCTCATAGCCTGGAGCCTGCTTCAGATTCTGTGTCTCCCTCTCTCTCTTCTCTTCCCCTGCTCTCTCTCTCTCTCAAAAATAAATAAACAGTAAAAAAAAAAAAACACACACACACACACACTATAAAGTTTCCTGTGGAGTGAGCCTGCGTAGCATTCCCCAACAAGCTTTCAACCAGCGGATTTAGCATCCATTAACAACTCCTGCCTGAGTCAGTGATTGCTATAATAGTTGTAATGCAGTTACTTTTCTAACTCTGTTGCTCCTTTAGTATTTATTAGCTGGCATTCTACTGTAAAGAAGGGCTGTCCCTTTTACCTCTGTGTATGTATTTGTAAGATTATCTTTTTTAGTATCATTCTGGACTTATGCGTCCTTTTTTTTCTTTTTGTTTTTATTTTTGAGAAAGAGAGAGAGAGCAAGCAAGCAGGAGAGGGCAGAGAGAGAGGGGAGGACGGAGGATCCGAAGCAGGCTCCACACTGACGATACAGAGCCTGATGCCGGGCTCGAACACACAAACACAGGAGCCGTGAGATCATGACCTGAACTGAAGTCAGACACTCAACCGAGTCACGGAGGCTCCCGGATCCTTTTTTTTTTTTTCAATGTCATAATTCACCACTGTCATAATTCATTTTGATTTCAAATTGCTGCAAATTTGGCCATTGGAAGCCCTGTCAATCTGCCCCCACTGTGTCCTTCCTGGCCTGTTTCCATCATTATTTGAGCACCTCTTAGCTCTCAGCTGGCACTCCAAGCTGTTCCTACCTTCTCTTTCACTTTCCTTGCCATTACTCCAGGGAGCGCTGGACAATGGTGTTTAGAAACCAAGATACGGACACAGGAATGCTCCTGGCTCTTGAAGTGGTCCTGTTCCCCAGGCTCTTTCAGCAGGCAGATCTAGGAAATAGATTCTGATCCACAGAGCTCTGGTTCCAATCCACAGAGCTCGTCCTTGCCATCCCTCCCTCCATGTTTGTGACACCCTACTCCCAGTGAGAATCCTGCCTCCCATCAGTATTATGTTCGTCAATTTTCTTAATCCCACAAAACACAGAAAATATTTTCAGAATTGCTCCACCAGACCACTGCCAACTAAGCGAGGTTCAAAATTTCTTTGTAGTTTTGTTTGCTTGTTTACACACAGAAGGTATACAAAGATTTGTGTTCAAAAGTAATTTGGGTTGGGGTGCCTGGGTGGCGCAGTCGGTTAAGCGTCTGACTTCAGCCAGGTCACGATCTCGCGGTCCGTGAGTTCGAGCCCGAGTCGGGCTCTGGGCTGATGGCTCGGAGCCTGGAGCCTGTTTCCGATTCTGTGTCTCCCTCTCTCTCTGCCCCTCCCCCGTTCATGCTCTGTCTCTCTCTGTCCCAAAAATAAATAAAAAAACGTTGGGGAAAAAAAAAAAAAAGTAATTTGGGTTTACTTTCTCCCCTGCAGTTAATTTACTATACCATTTAGTTCATTTGTTTACTTCTGTTTGTATTCAATTTTAGTTTTCTCTTCCCTCATCTTTGTTGATGTAATTTTACTTTTTGATTAAAACACCGTTTCTAAAAGTTAAAACTACTCCCCAAAAGTATGCTTGAATACATGTCATTCCCTCTTAGAGTTTCACCCCATTCCCACCCAGCCACTGTAAGTAACCAATTAGTTTCTAGTTGATTTCTTAAGTTTGTTTTTTTTTTTACTAAAAAGCAGATACTTGAATATTTTACTCTTTACCCTTATTTTACATAAAAATAGCATAATGTACGTACTTTTTTGTATGTAGTTTTTTTCACTTATCAGTATATCTAGAAATCATTCAGTATCAGTTCATAGAGATCTTCCTCACTTGTTTTAACAACGGCATAGTACTTCCTGGTGTGGATGTCCCAGTTTGGCCAATCCATTGCCTATGTATGTACTGGCACTAAAATGGTTTCCAAAATGTTGTCATTGCAAATAATGCTGCAATAGGTAACTTTGTACACGTACATACTTTCATATTGGTGTAGGTGTTTCTCGAGGCTGAGTTTCTAGCTGTGGAACTGCCGGGTCAAAGGGCAAACACCTATCAAGTTTTGTCAGATGTTGCCAAGTTCCCCTCCACAGGAGCCGTAGGCTCTTGCTATCCCACCAGCAGTGAGTGCCACACAGCCTGTCCCTCGCTTTTGACTTTTGCAAATTGGATTGTTAGAAATGATATTGCAGAGTAATATGCATTTCTATTAGAAGAACCAAACTTTTTCACTTAAGAGCCCGTTTTATACTATTTTTTGCAGATTGGCCATTCATGTCTCTTGTCTTTCTTAAAACTGGAATTTTGAGCTCTGGTTCCCTCAGTCTTATTTACTTATCTGTACCTGTGACATACGTTGCAAATATTTTCTCCCCCTCTTTTACTTTCTCTCCGGTAGGCTTCGTTTGCTCATAAAACCATTTTTGTTCTTCTTTTTTGTTTTTTATTTTATTTTTAACATTTATTATTGAGAGACAGAGACAGAACATGAGCATGGGAGGGGCAGAGAGAGGGGGAGACACAGAATCTGAAGCAGGCTCCAGGCTCTGAGCTGTCAGCACAGAGACCGACGCGGGGCTGGAACTCACAAACCAGGAGATCCTGACCTGAGCGGAAGTCGGACTCTTTACCGACTGAGCCACCCAGCCGCCCCAAAACCATTTTTGTTTTTCGTTGGCAAACGTACCAATATTTGTTTCCCTCGTATCTGGATTTGGGTCACTGGAAAGCCTCCGCCGCCTCCACGCTACAGAAAATTCACCCGATTTCCGGCCGCGCAGGGGCCGGTCCTTCTCTTTCCCGCCACCGCTTGCACCTGGCACACGTGCGTCTGTGACCAAGCCCGGCGGAGGGCGGGGCCTCCGGGCGGCGGCGCCGCGCGTGCGCACTGGCGGCCGAGTCGAGCTGGCCGGGGCACCCGCAGGGAGGAGCGCGAGTGCGGCGGCGCTGCGGATCCCAGAGGTTTCCTCGCCCTACCGGAAGCGCCGCCCTCTCTCGCGGGCCGGAGAGGGTCTTCCGACCTGCCCCGCGGCCGGGACCGCGACTTGGCCCGATCCTGCCGCGCCCCCTCGGCGGCCGGAATGGAGGCGAGCTTGCTCCTCTGCCGGGGTCGCCTGGGTTCGCGGGAGGGCGTGAAAACGCCGGGGCTGTCGCGGCGCCCGGCGCTCCTCTAGCGTTAGACGCTGGACCACGCTCTTGGGGAAACAGCCATTGGGTGCTTCTCTTGTACCAGCCTTCTGTCCCCGCCTTGTCCCTTGTAGACGTTGTTTTTTTTTTAATCCTCCATGCAGCCCTCCAGTCTCTCACCCCCTTACAACTGCCTTATAGGTCCAACCTCGGGATGCTCAGCAAAAACAGAGGCTCTCCGCTGGCCTTCTCTGGTCGTTCTCCATAAGGGGGTTCTCTCTCCTGGTACAAAACACGTGGTGTCTTGTCCTTTCCGACACCAACAACCAGGTCTCCGATTCTCTGCCCCCACTTCAGACGCCAGACACGTTTCTGTCCCGCTGACTACAAATTCCTGGGTTCCCGCACCTACTCCTCCAGTTTGAACAGACCTCAGTAAAGGGCTTCACTTCCTGCTACCCGTGTACCGTGAAGGAGGCAACTCAGGAACAGTGCGATGGAGGAGAAGCTCAGAAGGGGGGTCCAGAGCTCCCGTGCCTTTTGCCGGGGCCCCACTTGGGCAGCACCCAACCCGAACCCTTCCTTTTATGGGTTCTTAGGATTTCATTTAGATAGGTGGAGGGTGAGGTAGGTGAAAACCCTCTTACTCGGCTGGTTCCCAGCTACCAGCCCCCATCCTGAGCCACCTGGGAACCCACAATTATCACCTCATTCACAAAAACTCATCTGTGGTTGTCCTTGCCAGGAACTTCCAAGGGTTTAGGAACTTTGTGCCAGGAACTGGGGACAGAGACTCAATATATTATTTATACCACACTCCCGCAAATCCATAACCTGATCTAATAATCATGAGAAAAGCATCAAAGAAATCCCAACAGAGGAAATTTCTACAAAATACTTGACCTGACCTTAAAATTGTCGTGGTCACTCAAGACAAGGACCATCTGAGAGGTTTTCACAGCCAAAAGGAGCCTAAATTGATGGTTAAATATAATGTGGTGTGTGCCTGGATGGGATCCTGGTACACAAAAAGAATATGGAAAAACAGAAAATCTGAATAAAGTACAAACTACAGACAATCTATATTGGTTTATTAACTGTAACAAATATACTGTAATAATGTAATATGTTAATAACAGTAAAATGGTTTATAGGAACTCCACTATCTTGTGAATTTTCTGTAAATCTAAAATTATTCTAAAAACAAAGTTTATTTTTTTAAAAAAATTTGGAAAGACCCTTCAGTTTTCTGGACCCACCTTCTTTAAAAGGCAAGGACAGAATATGTAAATTACCACTTAAAAAAAAATTTTTTTTTAATGTTTATTTATTTTTGAGAGACCGAGTGCGGGAGGAGCAGAGAGAGAAGGAGACACAGAATCTGAAACAGGCTCCATCCAGGCTCCGAGCTGTCAACACGGAGCCCGACTCTGGGATCAAACCCACAAACCATGAGATCATGACCTGAGCCAAAGTTGGATGCCCAACCAACTGAGCCACCCAGGTGCCCCATAAACCACAAGAAAGTACACTTTCTTGTACTTATAGTCAGTATGCTGGCAGGTAGGAAGATACTAGACTAGAACCTTCTGTGAGATGCCATAATGATATGTGTATATCAGTTACAAAGGGAGGATGAGGAAGAGCCCCACCTGTCAGAGCTGCAAAGGAAGTGATGCTGACCTAGTCCCTCAGTGCATCAACCTGAACAAGGAAATACAAGGGGTCAGAGTGAGGAGAGGAGTGGGGTGAGATTTATTTGGGGACAGTCCTGGGCTTGCTGAGAGGTTTCTTCCAGCCCCTCCTACCAGGAGTAGCCCAGGGAGTGTCTTAGTCTGTGTCCCCGCATTTGGAGGACCCTGTGGACATGCGTCTGATATCCTCTAGGAAGTCCAGTTGGACTGACCAACTGCTTTGGTGGCAAGGCTCAAAGTATGCAGCTGTCTGCAGTCCTTCTAGAGGTCCTTGAATCACTTGTGGGCCTTGGGGGAGAGTAGGAGGCTGGCATTGAATCACTGACGGCCCTGCCCAAAAGGGCTGCCTGGGGGCAGAGGGAGGAATGCTGGATTCCTAGGGCTGAAGAAGTTGCAAGTTAATTCCCCAAATCAAGTTGCATTTGCCAGAATCGGGAGATCGGCAGCCAAGAATTCTCCAAGTTGGAAATCTCCAAAGAAATTCCAAAGATACCCACGAGAGGAAAAAGACCTGAACAACAGCCCCAGAGAGCATGGAACCTCCCGTCGTCGGAAGGATCAGACCTGTCCCGTCCCCCCACCTCTCCCACCCTGGTTGGAGGCTGAACCCGTGGGCGTGGGGAGCGAATGGGCAGGGCACCAAGGAAGTCAACAGAGAGCAGCAAGCTCCAACCACACCCCTTCCTGCAGGCAGGCACCTGCCAGCTCCTGACCCACAGCTGGCCTTGGAATGGGGCTTGAAGGACTGATTAATTGCTAGGACTGGAAATAGTTTCTGAACTGAGAATGAGCTTGTGACCGAAAGTAACCCTCACATTATCTCCTACCTACAATGAGCAGAAAAGGGTGGGGCCTACGTTAGGGGTTGAATCATGTCCCCCCACCCCCCACCCCCCCCACCGAAGAAGATATTTTGAAGTCCTAACCTCCAGTGCTTTAGAATGGGACCTTATTTGGAAATGGGGTCATTGTACATGGAATGAGTTAAGACGAGGTCATCCTAACAGGAAGGATGCAGCAGTGACCACCAAGGCAGAGACTGAAGGGACACAGCAACCCACCAAAGTGGGGAAGAGGCGAGAAGGACCCCCTCCCCCCCGCAGGTTGCACAGGGAGCACGGCCCTGCTAAGAATTACTAGTCCAATTCTAGCCTCCAGACCTGTGAGACCATAAAATTGTTGTTCTAAGCCATCCAGTTTGCGGTACTTTGTTACAGAAGCCCTGGGAAACTCCTACAGCCCCTTAGAGTTTTTATCCCGGGCCATGAGACTATTTCCCTGGATGCATTTAAAGAGATGGTGAAAGGTAACGTTGTGTGCAACGTGTTCCGTGAGTCATACGTACAATATACTACTTCCAACAACTGCGCTGTCGAATAAATCTCTCCAAGGAACAAGGGAGTGTGACAGGCTCCTGGCATTGAAGCCTAGGCCCATAGGTGGTTCCAAAGGAAAGAGGACAAGGTATAGTGATGACAAACTCAGGCACCTCTTCCAAGAATATAGCCTGCAGATAGAGTCACATGTGTGCAAAATGCTGTCTGCCTGCATAAGGTTATTGGCTGAGGCATTGTGTGTAGTCACAGAAGGTTGGAAACCACCTAAGTGTCCATCAGGTAGGGACGGTTAAGTGAATGCTAGTACTCCACACACTGGCACACTGCACAACTCTTAAAAAAAAAAAAAAAAAAAAGAGGAAGAATCTCTCTGTGCATTGATACAGAAATAGAAATATCTAGGGGCTCCTGAATGGTTCCATCTGTTAAGCATCTGACTTGGGCTCAGGTCATGATCTCACGGTTCATGAGTTCGAGCCCCAAGTCGGGCTCTCTGATGACGGCTCAGAGCCTGAAGCCTGCTTCAGATTCTGTGTCTCCCTCCCTCTCTCTCTCTCTCTCTCTCTCTGCCCATCCCCCACCTATGCTCTCTCTCTCTCTCTCTCTCTCTCTCTCTCAAAAATAAATGAAAACATTAAAAAAATTTTTTAAATAAAAATACCTGGAATATAGTAATCTACCTTCTGTGCCAAAGGCAGAGAGGCTGATAAGAAAATATAAGTGTATTTGTTTGTATTTGCATAAAGAACCCTGAAGCCTGCACAAGACACTTGGAAAAGTTGGCCACAGGGGAATGCCGTGGAAAGCCACAGGAAGAGGAAGGGGACTTTTCACTCTGTCACTTTTTATATTGGGTTATTTCTGAGCCATGTCACAATCTACTAATAAAACGTAATGAAAAATGAATAAGGAGTATGTCAAGACCACTGGTTTTCTAGACTGAGGAGTAAATTGGATACACGGTCGACCTTTGATAAACATGGGTTTGAACTGAGCAGGGGTCCACTTAGATGCGGATTTTTGCAGGGTTTTCTCCATAAATACAGTATAGCGCTGAAATAGATTTTCTTTTATGATCTTCTTAATAACATGTTCCTTTCTCTAGGTTACTTTACTGTAAGAATACAGTATATAATACGCATAACACACAAAATAGGTGTTAATTGACTGCTTACGTTATCAGCAAGGGTTCTGGTCAACAGTAGGCTATTAGTAGTTAAGTTCTGGGGAAATCAAAAGTTATGTGCTTGGGGCACCTCGGTGGTTCAGTTGGTAAAGCGTCTGACTCTTGATTTCAGCTCAGGTCATGATCTCACAGTTGATGAGATGGAGCCCTGCATAAGGCTCTATGCTAAGTGTGGAGACTGTTTGAGATTCTCTCTCTCCCTCTTTCTCTTTCTGCCCCTTCCCTGCTCATGCATGCATTTGCTCTCTCTTTCTCTCTCAAAATAAATAAATAAATAAATAAATAAATAAATAAACTTAAGAAAAAGTTATATGCTGGGGCAACTGGGTGGCTTAGTCGATTAAGCCTCTGACTTTGGCTCAGGTCATGATCTCACAGTTCACGAGTTCGAGCCCTGCGTCGGGCTCTGTGCTGACAGCTCGGGGCCTGGAGCCTGCTTCAGATTCTGTGTCTCCTTCTCTTTCTGACTCTCTCTCTCTCTCTCTCTCTCTCTCTCAAAAATAAATAAACATTTTTTTTAATTTTAAATTTTTTTAACGTTGATTTATTTATTTTTTTTTTAATTTTTTTTTAACGTTTATTTTTGAGACACAGAGAGACACAGCATGAACGGGGGAGGGGCAGAGAGAGAGGGAGACACAGAATCAGAAGCAGGCTCCAGGCTCTGAGCCATCAGCCCAGAGCCCGACGCGGGGCTCGAACTCGCGGACCGTGAGATCGTGACCTGAGCCGAAGTCGGACGCTCAACCGACTGAGCCACCCAGGCACCCCTAACGTTGATTTATTTTTGAGACAGAGAGAGACAGAGCATGAACAGGGGAGGGGCAAAGAGAGAGCGAGACACAGAATCTGAAACGGGCTCCAGGCTCCGAGCTGTCAGCACAGAGCCCGACGCGGGGCTCGAACTCGCGGACCGTGAGATCGTGACCTGAGCCGAAGTCGGACGCTCAACCGACTGAGCCACCCAGGTGCCCCTAACGTTGATTTATTTTTGAGACAGAGAGAGACAGAGCATGAACAGGGGACAGGCAAAGAGAGAGGGAGACACAGAATCTGAAACGGGCTCCAGGCTCCGAGCTGTCAGCACAGAGCCCGACGCGGGGCTCGAACCCACAGACCGTGAGATCATGACCTGAGCTGAAGTCGGACGCTCAACCGACTGAGCCACCCAGGCGCCCCAAAAATAAACATTTAAATAAAAATTTTTTAAGTTATATGCAGATTTTTGACTGAATGGGAGGTACACTCCTAACCCCCCAAGGTATTCAAAGGTCAACTTGTATTGAATATCAAATAACTATGGACATCCAGGATACTCAGCCAAGAGGTTAGGAATTGATCAGAGAATCATTCGATGTTTTGAACCAGTACATAGCATCAGGAAAAATCGCTCAAGACAGCGAACAGTCTAGATCAGAGGGAGGAGAGACTGACGTGGGGAAGGTGTGAAATGATGTCTGGGACCAGTAGTGTCAATGGGACTGGAGATAGGGGGTTTCAAGAAAGATCTAAAAAGATAAATTCCAGCTGAACTTCTTACATATCAAGTGCTGCTTGAAATAAATGGGTGATCGTCGTAGAAGTTACTTCTGCCATATGTGTATATTTTTTCTAATTGTTTCTGGCATACGAAATACTGCTTAAGGCTGCCTATGTTTTAGACCTTTATTTTGAACTAGATTTGGAGTTTATATTGACACCACAGTGTATATTTCAGCTTCCTAAAGTATATGCTGCTAGTTTGTGGGTTTTTTTCTCTACACCCCTATTATTTAGGTACACTTTCATTTTTAGTGTTTTTTGTGTTTTTTAAAAATTTATTTTGAGAGAGAGAACACACGCATGAGCAGGGAGGGGCACAGAGAGCAAACTAGAGAGAAAATCCCAAGCAGGCTCTGCACTGTGAGCACGGATCCCAACGCTGGGCTAAAACTCATGAACCATGAGATCATGACCTGATTCAAAATCAAAATTGGGCTCTCAACCATCCAGGGAGGGAGCATGAACCTACACAAGCTAATTAAGCTGGGCTCCCTTCCAGCTCCGGATCACTTCTGTCCACACTCTTATGTGAGAAACTGACTTCTATCTTGCGTAAGTCACTCTTACGTGGGGCCTCTAAAGCACAGTCAAACTTATATCCATGCTAATACTAAGAGATTCTTTTGGGTTTGGGGAATATAAAGCAAAGAACACAGTTCCACTCTACTTGGGAAGATAAGTGTTTTAAAAAGTAATAGAATTTGTTCATTTAAAAATAATTTGTTGGGGCACCTGAATGGCTCAGTCAGTTAAGCATCCAACTTTGGTTCAAGTCATGATCTCGCAGTTTGCGAGTTCAAGCCCCGCATTGGGCTCTCAGTTGTCAACACAGAGCCTGCTTCAGATCCTCTGTCCTCTCCTCTCTCTGCCCCTCTCCCACTTGTGTGCCTGTTTTCTCTCTGTCTCTCTCTCTCTCTCTCTGTCTCTCTCTCTCAAAAATAAACATTTAGCAAATAGTAAAATAAAATAAAAGTCACTTACTGAGTGTCTATTATGAACCAGGCACCTGTTGTAGGAGTATCCAGCTAAAGCTGAAATTAGGCCACGGGCAGGAAATGAGCAAAGTCATTTATCAGGTATTACAAGGGGAAGCAGAGGCACAATGGTGCAGGACAAATGGCCCCGAAGAGACAAGGAAAGATGCCAAGAGCCCTGCATTCATTTGCGTGGGCCGCCATAACAAAATATCACAGACTGAATGACTTAAGCCATGCAGATTGATTTCCTCACAGGCTAGAGGTTCAGTTTCTTCTGAGGTCCTCTCTCTTTGGCTTGTAGACAACTGTCTTCTCCCTGTGTCTTCACGTGGTCTTCCCTCTGCGTGTGTCTGTGTCCTAATCTCTTCTTCTTATAAGAGCCAATCAGGGTGCCTGGCTGGCTTCTTTGGAAGAACTTGAGACTCTTGATCTTGGGGTTGTGAGTTTGCACCCTGCATTGGCTATAGAGATTACTCTAAAACATAAAAACATATTAAGAAAAGAAAGAACACCAGTCATGTTAGAGTAGGGTGCACCCATGTGACCTCATTTGGCCTTATACTTCTTTAAGAACCCTATCTCCAAGAAAGGGGAATGCTCTTGCCCTGTTGGTGGGAATGCAAACTGGTGCAGCCACTCTGGTGAGCAGTATGGAGGTTCCTCAAAATGTTAAAAATAGAACTACCCTATGACCCAGCAATTGCACTACTAGATATTTACCCAAAGGATACAAAAATACTGGTTCAAAGGGACACATGTACCCCAATGTTTATAGCAGCACTATCGACAATAGTCAAATTATAGAAAGAGCCCAAATGTCCATCGACTGATGAATGGATAAAGAAGATGTGGCATATATATAAACAATGGAATATTACTCAGCCATCAAAAAGAATGAAATCTTGCCATTTGCGACAATGTGGATGGAGCTAGAGTATTTTTTGTGAGCTAGAGTATATTCAACTAAGTGAAATAAGTCAGTCAGAGAAAGACTAATACCATGTGATTTCACTCATATGTAGAATTTAATAAACAAAACAGATGAACTTTGGGGAAGTGAAAGAGAGAGAGAGAGGGAGGCAAACCAGAAGAGACTCTTAACTATAGAACAAACTAAGGGTTGATGGAGGGAGGTGGGTGGGAGATGGGTTGAATGGGTGAGGGGCATTAAGGAGGGCACTTGTGATGAGCACTGGGTGTTGTAAGTGGTGTAAGATTTTAGTGAAAATCTACTCCTGAAACCAATATTATACCATATGTTAACTAGAATTTTTTTTAATGTTTATTAATTTATTTTGAGAGAGAGTGAGCACAAGCTGGGGAGGTACAGAGGAAGAGGGAGAGAGAGACAGAGAGAGAGACAGAGAGAGAGAGAGAGAGAGAGAGAGAGAGAGAGAGAGAGAATCCTAAGCAGGTTCCTCGCTGTAAGCACAGAGCCTGACTTGGGGCTCAATCTCAGGAACTGTGAGATCATGACCTGAGCCAAAATCAAGAGTCGGACACTTAGCCAACTGAACCACCCAGCGCCCCCAACCAACTAGAATTTAAATAAAAACTTCAAGAAAAAATTAAAAATATAAATAAATAAAAACCCTATTTCCAAATACAGTTATGTTCTGTGGTAATGGGAGGTTAGGACTTCAACATATTAACTTGGAAGACACATGATTCAGCCCATAACAGGCTCCTTTTCTATGGGGTCCTGGTTGCAAAGCACAGAGCCATGCCTGTCACCCCATGGAGACAGGACAAGAAGAGGTTATCACAGTGGGCTCAGGTGAGCTGTGAAGGCTCTCAGGCGACATGTATTCAGTCCCCCTCCTGGAGAGCCAGGCCAGGTCCGGCTGGTGCATAACTGGGTTCACTGTGGAATCCCAGAGGCTGGAGACAGGTGCATGAGAGGGTCCCTGGAGCCCCTGGATGGAGCCTGAGCCCCGGGGGCGAATGTATGACAGTGTCCATAGGAAAGAGCGAAAAAGCAAGACAGAGTGCCAAGTCAGACCAGAGGGACAGGGCTGAGGGATAGGGCAAGGGCAAGGGCAGAACAGGCAATGGGGACATCAGAAAGGATGGGGCTGGGGCTGGGAATATTCATCCAGGTGGTGTCCCCACCAGCAGAAAGATGAGCTTGCAGGTGTACTCGACTCATGTCATGGACTTGTGTGATGATCTGAGGGTCATGCCCTGCGGGACAGACCCCCATTTCCATGTGCCTGCATAGACATGCTACACACGTCCTCGGCGGGGCGGGCGGGTTAGGGGGGCAGCAATCTCCCTGACCATGTGCTTGAACTTCTGCCAGCCTGGGAAAATAACGGACTGCTGCCTGTTCTAGGTGTGAGCCTCAACCCACCTAACTAACGGACCACGGAGACCACTCAGAAGGTTGCAAACACTTCATTCAAAAGGCTACATGCCCGGGGCACCTGGGTGGCTTGGTGGGTTAAGCATCTGACTCGTGATTTCAGCTCAGGTCATGGTCTTGCAGTTTGTGAGTTTGAGCTCGAGTAGTGCAGAGCCTACTTGGGATTCTCTCTCCCTCTCTCTGCCCCCTCCCTGCTTGTCCTCTCTCTCTCTCTCTCTCTTAAAATAAATAAACGTTAAAAAAAAAAAAAAGGCTATGCCCGTTTTCTGGGAGGGCTCTCCATTCTTCATCAGAGAGAATGAGCAGTGATGTGGACAAGTTTTGCTGGTCTTTATTTCAAAGGTTAGAAGAAAATATTACTGCATAGGGGGCACCTGGGTGGCTCAGTCGGTTAAGCATCTTACTCTTGGTTTCGGCTCAGGTCATGATCTCTTGGGTTCATGGGTTCGAGCCCCACATCAGGCTTGGTGTTGGGCATGGAGCTTGCTTGGGATTCTTTTGCTCTCCCTCTCTCTGCCCCTCCCTTACTCGTTCACTCTCTCAAAATAAATATTTAAAAACATTTAAAAATTACTGTATATGTTCAGGAGCCATAGATGTCTAGGATTGTCCTACTTTTACTTCCTCATGTTTCCCATACCTCTCCTACCTCCATTAAAATATAGATACACAGAACAGTGTCTTCACTTTCAACAACATAAAATCCCAAAGAGGCAGAATTTACATGGAGGGTCTTAATTTCAACTTCTCAGAATAGAAGCAGTTTCTGTGGGACCCAGAGCCTGAATAATTTCATTTGAGAATGAGCTATGGTCTTGAGGCCAATGTCCATTCAATCTCCAGCATAATTTATCTTTCCTATCACTAGCCCCCTGGGAAGCCAGTGTGAAGGTAGAGTGACACCAATTCTGACAGATGACAGAGGGAGTTCTGTCTTCTGTGTGGTATGCCTGCTAAGCCTCAGACTCCAGTGAGTCTGCCTGGGTTCATGTCCTAGTTCTGATTTTCTGGGCCATCTTGAAGCAATGATTTTTTTCTTCTTCTTCTTTTTAAATGTTTATTTATTTTTCAGAGAGAGCAAGAGACCAAGGGAAGAGCAGAGAGAGGGAGAAAGAGGATCCGAAGCAGGCTCTGCACTGAGAGTGTTGAGCTCGATGCGGAGCTTGAACTCATAGACTGCGAGATCATGACCTGAGCCGAAGGCGGATGCTCAACCAACTGAGTCACCCAGGAGCCCCTAAACTAAAAAATGTTTTAAAAGCAAACTCAAGCTTTAAGAATTAAAAACCAGGGTCCCCTGGGTGGCTCAGTCGGTTGAGCGTCCGACTTTAGCTCAGGTCATGATCTCGCAGTTCGTGGGTTCGATCCCTGCATCAGGCTCTGTGCTGACAGCTCAGAGCCTGGAGTGTGCTTCAGATTCTGTATCTCCCTCTCTCTACCCCTCCCCTGCTCATGCTCTCTCTCTCTCTCTCTCAAAAATAAATAAGTGTTTAAAAAAATAATTCAAAACGAAATATATATCATCTAGCAATTCTACTTCTGAATATATACCGAAAGAATTGAACGCAGGAGCTCAGATGAATGCTGTTCATAGCCGTTTTATTCACAATCGCCAAGAGGCCGAAACAACCTGTGTCCGTTGAGGGATGAATGGATAAACAAAATGGATCTACCCATACAATGGAATATTATTCAGCCCTGAAAGGGAAGGAAATTCTGACACCTGCTACAGCATGAATGAACCTTGAGGACATTGAAGCAAAGTGAAACAAGAGGACAACTGCATGATTCCACTTCTATGATGCATCTAGATAATCATTCATAGAAAAGAAAGTAGTACCAGGGGCAGAGGGAGAGGGAAATGGGAATTACTGTTTAATGGGTACAAAGTTTCAATTTGGCAAGATGAAAAAGTTCTGGAGACAATGGTGGTGATGGTGGTACAACAGTGTGAATGTACTTTATAGCACTGAACTATACACTTAAAAAGACTTAAACATCCCATTATGGGATAAATAAGTCACAGGAATAAAAGGAATACAATCAATGCTATTGTAATAGTGATGTGTGGGGACAGAGGGTAGCTACAGTTGTGGTGAGCACAGCATCCCTTAGAGTTGGTGAATTACCATGCTGTATACCTGTAACTCAGGTAACATTGTGTCGACTACAATAAATGGTAGGTTTTACGTTATTTGTATCTTACCATGATTTCCTGGGTGGTGCAGTCGGTTAAGCGTCCGACTTCAGCCAGGTCACGATCTCGCGGTCTGTGAGTTCGAGCCCCGCGTCAGGCTCTGGGCTGATGGCTCGGAGCCTGGAGCCTGTTTCCGATTCTGTGTCTCCCTCTCTCTCTGCCCCTCCCCCGTTCATGCTCTGTCTCTCTCTGTCCCAAAAATAAATAAAAAACGTTGAAAAAAAAATTAAAAAAAAAATTAAAAAAAATAATTTTTAAAAACAAAAATATCCCGACGCATCTTCTTCCTGTGGAAAAAATATACTTTTTGCTTTGTCACACACACACACACACACACACACACACACACAAAAGATCTCTTAGAAAATAATAGCAACAGCAATAACAACATCTTGTAGCTTCTAAATCAGCTTTGGGAGTTGCGGAGCACTTTGTGGAGAGGAGAACAGGAAACAGGGTCGGTCTAAACACAAGGAGAGGAAACACCCATTTCCCTGCTTGTCTTCGACACTGTTTATGTAAAAATATTCTGCCCTCTGAGATGTTTTGACTTTTGGTATCCTCCTCCTAGGCAAGCCGGAAACCCTGAGGGTTGACATCTTTACTCTTTGTTTCTAAGCAACGGCTGAAAGTCAGCAAACGAAGAAAGAATTTTTAATTAAAGAGAACAGATCAAGAAATAGAGCCTCAATTTTATGTTTCCCACATCACCTCCCAGGCAGGAATTCGTACACTTGAAGTTATGCAATTTCCCCTGGTTTATCAACCAAGGGCCTAATTAAATTTTTATACCCTTAAGATTTTTATACCCTTTGGCAAATTACTTCCTCTATCATAAACATCTTCCTTGGACCCAAAAAATTGAAGAAATAATTGAAACATACTTGATAAGACAAAAGCCCTTTGAATTCCCAACTACCTCAACAGGAGTTTATTTGTTACTGTACTTTATTTTTTCATTTTTTTATTATATATATTTTTAAATTTTTAATGTTTATTTATTTACTTTTGAGAGAGAGAGAGAGAGCAAGAGAGAGAGAGCACAGCAGGGGAAGGGGCAGAGAGAGAGGGAGACGCAGAATCCGAAGCAGGAGCCTGACGCGGGGGCTCAAACCCATGAACCATGAGATCATGACCTGAGCTGAAGTCAGAGGCTTAACTGACTGAGCCACCCAGACGCCCCCTGTTACTGTATTTTAATTCCGCTACCTGCAGAAAAAGAACTTAAAAAAAAAAAAAACCCAAAACCCACTACCACCTTTATTCTGTATTGCCAATGAGTTCGTTTTTCATTAAATACATTTTCAGCAAAAACATGCATCGCTATTCATTTTCATTATAGTTTGTGGAGTTATATTCCACCTGTTTGAGGGTGGCATATTTGCATAAGTCCTTTAGAGCTCTCCTGTTAGGGAGATTTGCTTTTTCTCCTCATTCAATATTTATTGGTATCGTCATGAACTCACTGATATTTATTGTATACTTTGGGTTATAATCCAATACTGCTTTGTATCTGTGCTCCCATTGTCCCTGCTCTGCCAGGACATGGGGTCTTACATATGCTCGGCAGAAGGAAGAAAAATACAAACCAAAAGACATGAAAGAGTGCTTACTGTGTGAGGGTGCTGTCTTGGGTCCTTCTTGTCCTTTTTTTTTTTTTTTTAAGTTTATTTATTGATTTATTTATTTAGAGAGAAAGAGAGAGAGACCATGAACAGGGACGGGGCAGAGAGAGAGAGAGAGAGAGGATCTCAAGCAGGCTCTGCCCTGTCAGCACAGAGCCTGATGCCATGTGACGCGGGGCTCGAATTCATGAACCATGACATCATGACCTGAGCCGAAACCAAGAGTTGGATGCTTAACCTATTGAGTCACCGAGCACCCCCTTCTTGTCCTTTAAGCTGACTTTAGCAGCATTCCGTTTCTGAAGCCCACGTGCCCTCAGGAGCACAAGTCCTGGTTCTCTAACCTGATGGTGACTTTACCCAGTTACCTAACCTCTCTGAACCCCAGTTTCTTAATCTGTAAGATGAGGATAATGCGTATTTGCAGAGTTGGGATGAGGATTAAATTGATAGTTTATGAATTAATTACATGCCCCACAAAAGGAGCAAATGATCCTAACTGTATGAGGTGCCTGGAATCGTCAGAGCCACAGCGACACAAAGTAGAACGGTGGTTGCCAGTGGGGATGGGGAGGTCGTGTTTAATGGGACAGAGTTTCACTTGGGGATGATGCAAATGTTCTGGGATGGGACAATGCTGATGGATGCACCAGTGTGAATGCACTTAAGGCCGAGGGGCTGGATTTGAAAATGATTAAAACGGCAAATGTTGTTATGTGTACTTTACCCCCACGCAAAAATATATGCTCATTGTTTAAAATTTAGAAAACATTTTTGGGGCGCCTGGGTGGCTCAGTCGGTTAAGCGTCCGACTTCGGCTCAGATCATGATCTCACGGTTCATGAGTTCGTTCGAGCCCCACGTCGGACTCTGTGCCGTCAGCTCAGAGCCCGGAGCCTGCTTCCGATTCTGTGTCTCCCTTTCTCTCTGCCCCTCCCCCTCTTGCGTGCTCTCTCTCAAGAATAAACATTTAAAAAAATTTTTTTTAAATAAAATGTAGAAAACATTTTTTAAAGTGTTTTAAATCCTTGGTAATCCCAGTAGTCAGTGGCCACTTCTGTTTTGTCATTTGTAGCCTCTGTATGGTTTGGGTTCTACTCATCCAATTTTGTTCTTTCGACATTATACAGATGTATCTCTCCGTGCTGTTCAAAACTCAATAAACTTAAAAAAAAAATATATATATATATATATATATATATATATATATATATATATTATTGTCAAATTGGCTTCCATACAACACCCCGTGCTCGTCCCAAAAGGTGCCCTCCTCAATGCCCACCCCCCACTTTCCCCCACCTCCACCCCCCCATCCTCCCTCCGTTTGTTCTCTGTATTTAAGAGTCTTATGGTTTGCCTCCCTCCCTGTCTGTTTGTAACTATTTTTTCCCCTTCCCCTCCCCCGTGGTCTTCTGTTAAGTTCCTCAAGATCCACATGAGTGAAAACATATCTGTCCTTCTCTGACTGACATCTTTCACTCAGCATAATACCCTCCAGTTCCATCCATGTAGTTGCATGCTTCAATAAACCTTTTTACTACCTTCGTGATATTCCATCATCACTGATTTAGCCATTGCCATATGTTTAGACATATTTTCAACATTGTAAATAACACTATCATAAACATCTCTGTTAATTAATATCTTAATTTTTTTCATGTTTATGTACTTATTTTGAGAGAGAGAGACAGCACGTGTGCAAGCTGGGGAGGGGCAGAGAGAGAAGCAGAGAAGAGACTCAAGTCAGAAGCTTTAACCGACTGAACCACCCAGGCGCCCCTAATATTCTTTAATATAGACCCAGAAGGAGAATTACTGAGCAGAGGTGACCATCTTTAAGGCACATGATTTACCTTGTCATGCTTTCTCAGAAAGGTAACCTGACTACATTACCACAGGCTATACGAAAGACACTCATTTTAAGGCACCCATTTTAAGGTTGCCCAACGTTAAATATAGCATTTTATTGTTGTAATGTCTGCCAATGTTCTTTGATTTCCTCTACTTGTGTTACATACTCAGTGTCCTCTTTAGTCGTTTGTATGAAATGTTATATAGTAAGCTTAGTTATTAATTCCCCCCTCTGCCTTTAATTAGGTTTAATTATTGCCAAATAATTGCCAAAAAATCTGTTGCTTTTTTTAAAAAAAATTTTAACGTTTATTTGTTTTTAAAAGAGAGAGAGACAGACAGACAGCGTGAGCAGGAGAGGAGCAGAGAGGGAGACACAGAATCCCGAGCAGTTTCCAGGCTCTGAGCGGTCAGCACGAAGCCGGACACGGGGCTTGAGCTCACCAACCACAGATCATGACCTGAGCCGAAGCGGGGCTGCTCAACCGACCCAGCCACCCTGGAGCCCCCCAAATCTGTTGCTTTTAAGGAAAGAAAATATGGAAATACACACACACACACACACACACACACACACATATATATATATATATAATTTTTTTAATGTGGAAATATTTTTATCTCTGAAGTTCATTGCTTTCCCCCCCACCCCACCCCCATTAGTTTAAATCACAGGCAGCAAGCTCCAGTTCTCAAACGCAGAGCCAGTGGGGCACCGAGGAGCAGACGCTATTTAAGCAAGGGGCCCCCAGGCCGGCCCGCGGCCTTCAGTGCTCTGTCGCCCGGGCAACTGATAAACCAGCATTCCTCCCACCTGACCCCGCGCCGGTGACGGTGGCGGCCGCGCTCCCGCGTCCCGCTCCAGCCCTGCAGCCTGGGGACGTGTCCTCAGCGTCCGGCAGCGGCCAGGCTCATCCAGGCGCTTTCTAAGCGCGGCCCCCGGGGTAACCGGAGGCAAGTCCCACGCACCCCCACGCGGGGCCACCTTCCTCTGCAAGGCCCGCGACGGCGGGGAGCGCGCTGTCCTCCCGCTCTCCTCTCCGCGGCCTTCCACCCGCCTGGAAGTGTCGCCGCGTCTCCACCCCACCCGGTTCGCGCAGCGCCGTCGGGGCGTCCCGGGCGCTCCAGCACCGCAGGCAGGGCGGGTCCACGCGGGTTCCCAGACTTCCGTAGCCGCCCCCCAAAATCGCCCTGCCGCTTAAAAGTGGCGGACGTGAGGTTCTGCGGAAATCTGGGGACCCAGACGTTCCCGCGGCAACCAGAACCCCAGGGGCCGCGGGAAGAAGCCAGGGGCCCCTCCCCTCCCGCAGCGGGCGGGGGACACCCCCGGGCGAGGGTCCCGCCACCCCTGACCCATAAGGGTGAGTTCCTTGCAGAAATACACCCCCCCCCCCCCGCACGTGTCCTCTTCCCCGCGCTTCCCGAGACACTTCCCGTCGCCCATTCCCCGGGGTGCCTCGCCCCCGCCCTGGCAACCCTCCCTGGGTTTCCTTTGTCCCCGCCACACCCCTGCCCGAGCTTCCAGAGTCCTCTCCAAGGATATCCCACCACCACTACCCCCCCCCCCCCCAACCCCCGCGCCGCGCCTCTTCGGGACCTTTTCTGGTCCCTTCCCCCTCTCCGCCTTCCCTGTCCCCTCCCCGAGCCTCTCCCGCGCCCTCCCCGCCCCCTCCCCGGTTTCCCCTGTCCCCTCCCGCCCCGCCCCCGTTTTTAAACCTGGCGCCGAGCGCCCTGGTAGGTGAGCGCCCTCGCCCGAGCGGTTAGAGGCGCGGCCGAGTCGCTGGTGCCGCCGGAGGGGCGCTGGCTGTGCGGGCACCATGAGACCCGAGGCGGCGGCCGGAGCCCGGGAGGCGCGGGGGCGCGTCTGTCACTGCCCCGCCGACGGTCCCCGGAGGCCACCGCCGCCGCGCGGGCCGGAGAGGTGAGGGTGTCCCCGCGGTGCGACGGTGAGGGGGGCGCAGAGCGGGATGCCCCTTGCGCCGCTGAGTCCCCCCGAATCCGGGCGGAGCTCCGGAGCCCGACGGCGACGCAGGGCAAGTCCCTTAACCTTAGTCAGGGACGCAGAGTCCTCCGGGTTTCGGGGTACAGCGCCGAAGCGCGGAGGCCCAGGAACGGCCCGCGAGGAAATGGGCCAACGCTTCCATCCATAGATCTGAAATCACTGGGCTGGGAACGTTGAAGTCTCGGGGCCTCTCGGCGTGCCTAACAGGGGTCCCCTCACGTTGACTGTCACAGCCTTGGTGACAGTGTTTGGTTAGCCCAGTGCTTGGGGCTCAGCCCTTTCTGTACTGTAAGGTAGTACAGTTAAAATCGAATTAGCCAAGGAGGTGTGGAAGGGGCTGCGTGGCTAGGCAGCCTGACAGGAGAAAACCATTTGCCCCTTTTGCATCCTAGATGCCTTGTGGAATGGTCTCGGCGAAGTCAAGATCCTTCAACAGCACGGGTGGTGCGGTAGAAATTAATGAGCCACAAAGTAGCCAGCTACAGTGGGGAATCAACGGAAGAATCCAGTCAGGCTGGGAGAGAAATCCCTCAACTAATGTGTCCTCTGATCATTGCATCAGATTTGGGACTTCTCAAAACCCAATGAAGGCAGAGAACTGATAATGCGGCAAGGAGAAAAAAAAAAAAAAAAAGAGAGAGAGAGACCCCCCCCCACCCCTTCCAAATGGTACTGGTTTATCCACAGACTGAGAACTTGAGAGAACTTTCCGGGGTATCCAGTGATCCTTTCTCAGGCAAACATTAGAATTGATAAGAATGATAACTCTTACGATATTATTTTTTTTAAGTTTATTTGTTTGTTTTCAGAGGGAAAGAGAGAGAATCCCAAGCAGGCTCTGCATGGTCATGGCAGAGCCCCACATGGGTGGGTCTCAATCTCACAACCATGAGATCGTGACCTGAGCTGAGATCGAGTTGGATGCTTAACTGACTGAGCCCCCCAGGTGCCCCTTATGACATAATTTTGAAAGAGCAGAAAATGCTGGGGTTCATCTCTGGTCCCTGCCTTTCCAGCCCCACACCATGGAGACCTTGGATCCTGACACCCCAAGAAA